>NC_092718.1:193633784-195007312 GCF_047496885.1 Scyliorhinus torazame
CTCGAGCTGATGTTGTTTGTGCGGTCACTCGCCCTCGCTCCTTATATAGTAGCGTTACCCAGTTCACAAATCTTGGTCCAATCCCAAACCGCTCCAGAACTGCCATCAAGTACCCCCATTCTACCGATCAAACACCTTCTCAGCGTCCTATGCCACAACTACCTCTGCTTCCTTCAGACCATAAGACATAGGAGCAGAAGTAAGGCTATTCGGCCCATCGAGTCCGCTCCACCATTCAATCATGGCTGATTTCAACTCCATTTACCCGCTCTCTCTCCATAGCCCTTAATTCCTCGAGAAATCAAGAATTTATCAACTTCTGTCTTAAAGACACTCAATGTCCCGGCCTCCACCGCCCTCTGTGGCAATGAATTCCACAGACCCACCACTCTCTGGCTGAAGAAATTTCTCCTCATCTCTGTTCTAAAGTGACTCCCTTTTATTCTAAGGCTGTGCCCCCGGGTCCTAGTCTCCCCAGCTAATGGAAACAACTTCCCTACATCCACCCTTTCTAAGCCATTCATTATCTTGTAAGTTTCTATTAGATCTCCCCTCAACCTCCTAAACTCCAATGAATATAATCCCAGGATCCTCAGACGTTCATCGTATGTTAGGCCTACCATTCCTGGGATCATCCGTGTGAATCTCCGCTGGACCCGCTGCAGTGCCAGTATGTCCTTCCTGATGTGTGGGGCCCAAAATTGCTCACAGTATTCTAAATGGGGCCTAACTAATGTTTTATAAAGCTTCAGAAGTACTTCCCTGCTTTTATATTCCAAGCCTCTTGAGATAAATGACAACATTGCATTTGCTTTCTTAATTACGGACTCAACCTGCAAGTTTGCCTTTAGAGAATCCTGGACTAGGACTCCCAAGTCCCTTTGCACTTCAGCATTATGAATTTTGTCACCGTTTAGAAAATAGTCCATGCCTCTATTCTTTTTTCCAAAGTGCAAGACCTCGCACTTGCCCACGTTGAATTTCATCAGGAATTTCTTGGACCACTCTCCTAAACTGTCTAAATCTTTCTGCAGCCTCCCCACCTCCTCCATACTACCTGCCCCTCCACCTATCTTTGTATCATCGGCAAACTGAGCCAGAATGCCCCCAGTCCCGTCATCTAGATCGTTAATATATAAAGAGAACAGCTGTGGCCCCAACACTGAACCCTGCGGGACACCACGCGTCACCGGTTGCCATTCCGAAAAATAACCTTTTATCCCAACTCTCTGCCTTCTGCCTGACAGCCAATCATCAATCCATGTTAGTACCTTGCCTCGAATACCATGGGCCCTTATTTTACTCAGCAGTCTCCCGTGAGGCACCTTATCAAAGGCCTTTTGGAAGTCAAGATAGATAACATCCATTGGCTCTCCTTGGTCTAACCTATTTGTTATCTCTTCAAAAAACTTAACAGGTTTGTCAGGTACGACCTCCCTTACTAAATCCATGCTGACTTGTCCTAATCCGACCCTGCACTTCCAAGAATTTAGAAATCTCATCCTTAACAATGGATTCTAGAATCTTGCCAACAACCTGGGCAGCACGGTAGCATTGTGGATAGCACAATTGCTTCACAGCTCCAGGGTCCCAGGTTCGATTCCGGCTTGGGTCACTGTCTGTGCAGAGTCTGCACATCCTCCCCGTGTGTGCGTGGGTTTCCTCCGGGTGCTCCGGTTTCCTCCCACAGTCCAAAGATGTGCAGGTTAGGTGGATTGGCTATGATTAATTGCCCTTAGTGTCCAAAATTGCCCTTAGTGTTGGGTGGGGTTACTGGGTTATGGGGATAGGGTGGAGGTGTTGACCTTGAGTAGGATGCTCTTCCCAAGAGCCGGTGCAGACTCGATGGGCCGAATGGCCTCCTTCTGCACTGCAAATTCTATGAAACCGAGGTTAGGCTAATTGGCCTATAATTTTCCATCTTTTTCCTTGTTCCCTTCTTGAACAGGGGGGTTACAACAGCGATTTTCCAATCCTCTGGGACTTTCCCTGACTCCAGTGACTTTTGAAAGATCATAACTAACGCCTCCACTATTTCTTCAGCTATCTCCTTTAGAACTCTAGGATGTAGCCCGTCTGGGCCTGGAGATTATCAATTTTTAGACCTCTTAGTTTCTCTAGCACTTTCTCCTTTGTGATGGCTACCATATTCAACTCTGCCCCCTGACTCTCCTGAATTGTTGGGATATTACTCATGTCTTCTACTGTGAAGACTGACGCAAAGTACTTATTTAGTTCCTCAGCTATTTCCTTGTCTCCCATCACTAGATTACCAGCGTCATTTTGGAGCGGCCAATGTCTACTTTTGCCTCCCGTT
The DNA here is from genome assembly GCF_047496885.1 of Scyliorhinus torazame. Lineage (NCBI taxonomy): Eukaryota > Metazoa > Chordata > Chondrichthyes > Carcharhiniformes > Scyliorhinidae > Scyliorhinus > Scyliorhinus torazame. Next base: position 193,636,102 of record NC_092718.1, read on the forward strand.
TGTTTTCAATGTATTTAAATAAACTTTTATTATCATTCCTAATGTTACTGGCTAGCCTACCTTCATAATTGATCATCTCTTTCCTTATTTCTCTCTTTGTTATCCTCTGTTTGTTTTTGTAGCCTTCCCAATCTTCTCACTTCCCACTACTCTTTGCCACATTATAGGCTTTCTCTTTTGCTTTGATGCATTCCCTAACTTCCTTTGTCAGCCATGGCTGCCTAATCCCCCCTCTGATAACCTTTCTTTTCTTTGGGATGAACCTCTGTACTGTGTCCTCAATTACTCCCAGAAACTCCTGCCATTGCTGTTCTACTGTCTTTCCCACTAGGCTCTGCTCCCAGTCGATTTTTGTCAGTTCCTCCCTCATGCCCCTGTAGTTACCTTTATTTAACTGCAACACCTTTACATCTGATTCTACCTTCTTTCTTTCAAATTGGAGATTGAATTCTACCATATTATGATCACTGCCTCCTAAGTGATCCCTTACTTTAAGATCTTTAATCAAGTCTGGCTCATTACATAACACTAAGTCCAGAATGGCCTGTCCCTTCGTGGGCTCCATCACAAGCTGTTCCAAAAAGCCCTCCTGTAAACATTCAATTAATTCCCTTTCCTCGGGTCCACTGGCAGCATTATTTACCCAGTCCACCTGCATATTGAAGTCCCCCGCGTCATTTTGGAGCGGCCAATGTCTACTTTTGCCTCCCGTTTGTTTTCAATGTATTTAAATAAACTTTTATTATCATTCCTAATGTTACTGGCTAGCCTACCTTCATAATTGATCATCTCTTTCCTTATTTCTCTCTTTGTTATCCTCTGTTTGTTTTTGTAGCCTTCCCAATCTTCTCACTTCCCACTACTCTTTGCCACATTATAGGCTTTCTCTTTTGCTTTGATGCATTCCCTAACTTCCTTTGTCAGCCATGGCTGCCTAATCCCCCCTCTGATAACCTTTCTTTTCTTTGGGATGAACCTCTGTACTGTGTCCTCAATTACTCCCAGAAACTCCTGCCATTGCTGTTCTACTGTCTTTCCCACTAGGCTCTGCTCCCAGTCGATTTTTGTCAGTTCCTCCCTCATGCCCCTGTAGTTACCTTTATTTAACTGCAACACCTTTACATCTGATTCTACCTTCTTTCTTTCAAATTGGAGATTGAATTCTACCATATTATGATCACTGCCTCCTAAGTGATCCCTTACTTTAAGATCTTTAATCAAGTCTGGCTCATTACATAACACTAAGTCCAGAATGGCCTGTCCCTTCGTGGGCTCCATCACAAGCTGTTCCAAAAAGCCCTCCTGTAAACATTCAATTAATTCCCTTTCCTCGGGTCCACTGGCAGCATTATTTACCCAGTCCACCTGCATATTGAAGTCCCCCATGATCACTGTGACCTTGCCTTTCTGACATGCACTTTCTATTTCGTGGTGCATTTTGTGTCCCTGGTCCTGACCACTGTTAGGAGGCCTGTACATAACTCCCATTATGGTTCTTTTGCCTTTGTGGTTCCTCAACTCTACCCACACAGACTCCACGTCATCTGACTCTATGTCGTTTAGTGCTATTGATTTAATTTCATTCCTAATTAACAAGGCAACCCCGCCCCCTCTGCCCACCTCTCTGTCTTTTCGATAGGTTGTGAATCCCTGGATGTTTAAATGCCAGTCCTGAACCCCCTGCAACCACGTCTCTGTGATGCCTACCACATCATACCTGCCAGTCACAATCTGGGCCACAAGCTCACCTACCTTGTTCCGTACACTGCGCCCATTTAAATATAGCACCTTTAATTCTATATTGACTGTCCCTTTTTGTTTTCTTAGTGTGGTGGACCTTGGTTTACTGAGCCTTTCCATACACTGTGTCATATTTTGTGGGATGGGGACTATCGTAACCTCTCCTGAGTTCTGTCTTTTCGTGCTTTTTTGTATTCCTAAGCAGCTACACTTCCCACTGATTACTTCACCTCTTGGTTTCCTGACTTTCCCTTCCCCCCCAATCTCTAGTTTAAAGTCCTATTGACCACCCTATTTACTCTTTTTGCCAGAACACTGGTCCCAGCTCGGTTCAGGTGGAGACCATCCCAACGGTATAGGTCCCCCCCTGTCCCAAAACTGATGCCAGTGTCCCATGAAAAGGAACCCCTCTTTCCCACACCACTCTTTCAGCCACGTGTTAATTTCCCTTATTCTTGCCTCCCTATGCCAATTTGCACGTGGCTCGGGCAGTAATCCGGAGATTATTTCCCTTGAGGACCTGTTCTTTAATTTGAATCCTAGCTCTTTATAATCTCTAAACAGGTCTTCTTTTCTAGACTTGCCTATGTTGTTGGTACCGACATGGACCACAACAACTGGATCCTTCCCCTCCCTCTCCAGTATCCTTTCAAGCCGGTCAGAGATGTCCCGCACCCTAGCACTGGGCAGGCAACATACCATGCAGGACTCTTTATCCTGCTCACAAAGGATACTATCTATCCCCCTGATAATAGAATCCCCTACAACTACAACTTGCCTATTTACTCCCTCCCCTTGAATGGCCTGCTGAACCATGGTGCCTTGGACAGCTGACTCATCCTTCCTGCAGCCCTGTTCGCCATTCACACAGGGAGCAAGTGCCTCATATCTGTTGGACAGGGTCAAGGGCTGAGGCTCCTGAGTTCCTGACTGCTGGTTCCCTTTACCTGCCTGACTTGCAGTCACACCCTGCTGTCCCTGGCCACTGGCAGGATTTAAACTACTTACTCTGACAGGTGTGACTGCCTCCTGAAACAGTGTCCAGGTAAGGCTCCCAAAATTAGGCCCGAAGAAAGAGAGAGAACAAAACAGTCGGGAAAAAGCACCTTCTCCCACTCTTCACCGAATTACCTCACTGCACCAAATTACCAAATTCTCACTCTGTCTGTGTCTCACTCACTCAGGCTGTGTCTCCTTGACCAGCGCAACGCTTCCTTCCCCTCTGCCGGTGCCATAACAACATTCAATACCCTTCTAATGTTTGAAAAGAGCTGCCTCCATCTCACAAACCCCGTCTGATCTTCACCTATCACCTTCGGGAGGCACTCCTCCAGCCTACCCACCAGTACCTTCGCCAATACATTTGCGTCCACATTCAGAAGTGATATGGGCCTATACGACCCACACTCCGTAGGAACCTTATCTTTTTTTAGCAGCAGGGAAATCGATGCCTGCCCCAAAGTTTGTGGCAACACCCCCTTCCCTATCGCTTCTTCAAACATCCCCACCATCAGGGCTGCCAACTTATTCTTGATTTTTTTATAATATTCCATCGGAAACCCATCCAGCCCTGCCACCTCCCCAACTGCATCCTCCCAATCGCATCCTTTATCTCCTGCGCCACTGTTGCTCCTTCTAATGTAGCCCTGTCCCCCTCCCCTAACCTCAAGTACTCCAATCCATCGAGAAATTCCTGCATCTCTCGGTCTCCCACAGGTGGCTCTGACCTGTGCAACCTCTCATAAAATGCCTCAAAAACCTTGTTAATCAGATCCGGAGCCACCACCAACTTCCCCGCCCGATCCCTCACCTGAACAATTTCCCTTGCCTCCCTCCAGAGCTGACCTGCTAACATACACCCTATCCCGCCTTATCTCCATGCTCGTAAACTGCACCCTTTCTCAGGTGGCGCACCGCCTTCCTAGTAGATAGTCGGTCAAAGCTCGCCAGTAGTTCCTTTCTCTTTTCCAGCTTCGCTGGGTCCCCATCTTCTGCATAACTCCTATCTACCTCCAACATCTCATCTATTACCCTCTGCCGCTCCAACCTCTCCTCTTTGTCCACCCTGGCCTTAAACAAAATCACCTCACCCCTCACCACCGCCTTTAGAGCCTCCCAGACCACTGCCTTCGACACCTCACCCGTACAGTTGAAACCTACATATTCCTCAATTACCTTTTCAATTTTCTCACAGAACACTTGGTTCCCCAAAAGTCCCACATCTAATTTCCACCCCAGCCTCTGCGCTACCCCCTTCTCCAGTACCATATCCACCCAATGCGGAGCATGATCTGACACTGCAATTGCCGAGTATTCCAACCCCTTAACCCCAGCCAGCAAAGCCTTCCCAACCACGGAAAGGTCAATCCGCGAGTATACCTTACGGACTGCTGAGATAAACAAGTACTCCCGTTCCCTCGGGTGCAGAAACCTCCAAGGATCCACCCTTCCCATTTCCACCATAAGCCCAGCCAACGCCTTCGCCCCCCCCACTGATGGGAGCAGCAAGCGCAGCCGTGACCTGTCCAACCTTGGCTCCTGCACCAAGTTCCAGTCTCTCTCCCCCCCCCCCCCCCCCCCCCCCCCCCACTATCAGTTTGTGTGTGTCCAAGTCAGGGAAGGCCCCAAACACCTTCTTTGCGAATCCCACATCGTCCCAATTGGGACCGTATACACTTAACAGTGCCACTAACCTCCCCTCCAGCGCCCCTGTCGCAATCACATATCTACCCCCTGATCTGCCACCACCTTCTCCATCTAGAAGTGTACTCTTTTGCTGATAAACACCGCTACCCCTCGTGCCCTTCCGTCAAATCCAGAGTGAAACACCTGACTAACCCAGCCCTTTTTAAGTCTCACCTGGTCCTTCACCCTCAAGTGAGTCTCCTGCAGCATTGCTACATCGGCTTTCAAACTTGTAAGATGCGCAAGCACCCTTGACCTCTTGACCATTGGCAGAGTACAGCCAATGCACTTCCAGTATGGAGTTAATCAACTGTTGCTTTCTCTACCCTGTCCCTATGAGCCCTGTATGCTATTATCTCCCTCCTGATCACTGCCTTTATTGCTGCCGAGAATGTGGAAGGAGAAATCACCCCGTTTTGATTGCAGCTCAAGTACCTGTGGATGGCTAGTGGCATCCTTTCACAAAAAGCCTTGTCAGCGAAGAGGGCCGTGTCCAGCCTCCATGGGGGGTGCTGGATCCGACTTGTCTCCAACTTCACATCAACGTAGTATGGTGCGTCGTCCGAGATAACAATTGCAGAATACTACTCCTAGAAGCACTGATTTCCCAACCACAGAGGTCTATTTGAGAATAGGCCTTGTGGATGTGGAAGAAGGAGAACTCCTTCTCCCTCAGGTGGCTGAACCTCCTGTGGTCCCCCCCGTCCCGTCCCCCCCCCATCTATTCCATCAAGATAGTCAGTTCCTTAGCCATTCCCGATTCTGCCCCTGATTTGGGGCTAGACCTATCTACTTTCAGGTCCAGGATGCAATTGAAGTCTCCCCCCATGATTAATTGGTGGGAGTTGAGGTCGGGGATCTCAGCTATTTTCTTTTTGATGAATTCGGCGTTGTCCTAATTTGGGCATACGCATTTACAAGTATCAGCGGGATCCCATTCAGAACCCAGCTGCAACCGCCCCCCCGGATCCATCGCCGTGTTGTTTGCCATGAAGGCTACGTGAAGGCTCTTGCTAAATAGAATTGCCACCACCTTTGCCCTCGTGTTGAAGCTCGCTTGGTATGTCTCTCCACCAAGGTCTTCCTTATTTCATCTGGTCTTTAGTTCTTAGGTACGTCTCCTGGAGAAAGATTATATTGATCCTCAGGTTTTTCAGGTGGGCGAAGACTCGGAGTCTTTTCATTGGGCCATTAAGTCCCCTCACATTCCAGGTAACTATTTTAAAAAATAAATCTAGAGTACCCAATTATTTATTTATTTATTTTTCCAATTAAGGGGCAATTTAGCATAGCCAATCCACTTAACCAGCACATCTTTGGGTTGTGGGGGTGAAACCCATGCAGTCATGGGGAGAATGTGCAAACTCCACATGGACTGTGACCCAGGGTCGGGATTCGAACCCGGATCCTCTGCGCCGCAGTCCCAGTGCTATCCACTGCGCCACATGGGCTGGCTTAGCACAGTGGGCTAAACAGATGGCTTGTAAAGCAGAACAAGCCCAGCAGCGCGGGTTCAATTCCCGTACCAGCCTCCCTGATCAGGCGCCGGAATGTGGCGACTAGGGGCTTTTCACAGTAACTTCATTTGAAGCCTACTTGTGACAATACGCGATTTTCATTTAATTTAATTTCACATGCTGCCCTTCCAGGAAACTAATTTGACAGGAGGTTACCCCCCACCCACCCAACCTTTAGGGGTCAGCAATGCTTGCCTCGTGGACATGCCACACCATGCCCAGGTTTGCCTTTGCTCTTGGCCCGTTCAAGGTGGCCACCACTTTCCTCTTTCCATCAATATCCTTGTGTAACCAGCATTTACCCTCCACCCCCCTCCCCTCCTGCCCTATCCCCTCAATCGAGCAACCTATCCTCTCCTCTACCGGCCCCCTCCCTCTCCACCCTCCCCTCTTGTACCCTTCAAACTTTGCCCCCCCACCCAGCCCGCTAATGTACCCCCACCGCTGCCAGACCTTCCCTTCCTTTCAGGAGACCCGCTGTGGCCATCCCCTCTCGTTACTCCCATTTGCCAGCATGCTTGCTAGTATGGTGGACCCCCCTGGAAAAGGAGCCCAATAACCCTGACCCATCAGGTCCCCCTCTGGCCCCAGCTCTTTACCTTCCCTATTTCATGTTGCCCTGTTTAGGACTGGTGGAGGGTTGACCTCGATGCGCAAGGGGGAGTGCCAGACCCCTCCTCGCCCCATTGGCCTGGCTCTCCTGCGTGTAGGGTCCTGCCCTGTAATCCTAAACCCCGGTAACCCAGGAACTCTGTAGGATAGTTTGCATTGCCAATACATGTGCTGATTCCCCACGAGACAATCGTGGAAAGAGACATAGAAGGGCTACCCTCCCTCTGGGGCAAAGACCACAGAGGAGAACGTGAAGAAGACCAAAGGATAACAAAAAAGGACACCCGCAGACAATGTATACACCCCCACCACCACCACCACCACCGTTCATAGAGGTCCATGATTTTGCGCCATCCCACTCAGTTCTTGCCCAGTCTGTTGCTTGGCACAAAATAGTTTGCCCTGTCCTTGTATGTGACCCTGAGCCTCACCGGGTATAGCATGCTGAATTGCCCCTAGTTGTAGAAATGTGCCGCGCATCACTTGGCCAGACGGCCCCTATACCCTGGTTGACAAGGATGGCCAGTCCTTCCCATTTGCAAGACCGTGTGTTTCTCGCCCAACTCAGGATACGTTCTTTGCCTTGGCTTTTGTGCAGCCTGACGATTATTGCCTGTGGTGGTTCCCCCGGCGCAGCTTCTGGCGGAGCGACCTGTGGGCCCGGTCTAACCTCTGGAGGTCTAGCGAAGCCCCCGTCCCCGACGAGCTTCCTGAGCATCCTTGACATGAACTCGGTTGGGCTCCTACCTTCCGTGCCCTCTGGTAGCCCAATGATCCAGAGGTTTTGGCGCAGAGACCTGTTCTCTTGGTCATCTAGCTTGGCCTTCAGTCTTTTGGCTCATTGCTAACGTCGTTATTTCAGTCTCGAGTGAGGCGATTCGTCAGTCATGCTCTGTGACCGCCTTCTCCACGTCCCAGATCGTCACTCCTTGGGCCTCCAGCTGTCGTTCCACCCTGTCCATTGACCCACGTATGGGGGCCTCGATTGCCGTCTCCATCGCCGACATTACGTCCTCCTTTACTGCCTCCCTTTGCTTTTGGAGTTCTTGAGATGAACTCCATCAGCCTCTCCGTCGACGACTGGGGCAGAGTTAGTGACTCTGCTGGGGCCGCCATGTCAGGATTCACATCGCCACGCTGGTCCCCTGGCCCCGATGTTGGGGTTTTTCTCTCCCTGCGACCTGTCTGGTGGTCCGCCAGTATCCCAAAACGGTTGAGCTGTTGATGGGGTCCGATTGGCTTGGCTTTTTGCAGGTTTGGTGCCTGTTCCTCGGGTCAAAAAGGTCCAAGAAGAGGTTCTGTGGGACCGCTCAGCTCATGGCTGCCACCAGAAGTCTCCTGTTGGGAGTTCTGGATCGCAGCTAGGCTGCCAGAGGATGGACAATGGAGGCAGAGAGGCCCAGCATGAAGGAGGACAGTCCTTTACTCAAAACAGGAAGATTGATAATGGGCGGAAGCACAGCACTTGGTCAAGAAATCGTGCGTGACACAGAGGAACCTAAAATACCTCAGAGGTATGTGAAGGAGGAAACATAGTGTCAGGTTCACTGGTTGTGTTGGGAAAGTCCAGGTAAATTATTTTATTTTCATGAACATTATTAACACCCACCTAATTCAGATTTGATGAAGATTACTGGAGATTTGCACAAGCCTGGATCACTTAATTTTGAGACAAAGCTTGAGATAACTATCATTAAATTTCATGGATTGAGAAATGCAGAACTTTGTTATGAACTAGGAAGTTGACAACCACCAGATCCTGTCTGGACAATGTAATTAGCCAACAGACTATCTGATTTCCTCCTTATGCTGGTTAAAGGGGTAAAACTGCTGTGCTGTTCTCTGGAAGCCTGAGTTCCTCCCAGATTCACATGCCAGAGTCCTCATTGGAAGCATCTGAAACAAGGGGCACAATCAGAGGCCTTGTCACGCTCAACTCAGTGATGTGGCAAGGCCGTTAAATCTTGTGAGACTCGCAAGATTTGCGGCGCTCAGAATGCCTTGCAAGATTTAACAAGATCTCGCAATCTGGATATCGCCCTCAGTGGGCGAGATCCAGGTGTCCATAGAACGTAGAACATAGAGCATACAGTGCAGAAGGAGGCCATTCAGCCCATCGAGTCTGCACCGACCCACTAAAGCCCTCACTTCCTCCCTATCCCCGTAACCCAATAATCCCTCCTAACCTTTTTGGTCACTAAGGGCAATTTATCATGGCCAATCCACCTAACCTGCATGTCTTTGGACTGTGGGAGGAAACCGGAGCACCCGGAGGAAACCCACGCAGACACGGGGAGAACCTGCGGACTCCGCACAGTCAGTGACCCAGCGGGGAATCGAACCTGGGACCCTGGCGCTGTGAAGCCACAGTGCTATCCACTTGCACTACCGTGCTGCCCAATTATTTAGGTTAATTTAAATATGGATGGCCCGATTCTCCATTGGCCCGGGAACCAATGCCCGTGCCTGGGAGACATCGCCATGGTGCCGTTTAGCACTGGTCCACACAACCAGGAGTTACAACACCTAGAGGGCATCTCCCAAGCCATTGGAAACCACTGGGTGGTCAGGTTCAGTGCAGGATAGCACCCTGGCTGTCCCTCTGGTTCTTGGGCAGCATGGCAGTGCCACCCTTGTACTGCCCAGGTGGCATTATCAAGGGCCAGGGCCTGAGGGCCATACCTATAAAAGGGGTGATGGGGGGGTATGAAGGGGCCTCATAAAGGGTTGGGGTGGGTGACGGATGGGTGTCCTGAAAGGGGGGGGGGTTGCCAAATTGCCCTTGGGTGGGAGCCCCTCAAGCTCATTTAGAGATCGGGGCTCCCTTTCAAAATGGAGAACCGATCACTGAGGAGCTGGTCCCACCAGCGGGTTCAGCTCCCCACTGCCGAAAAAATTTCTAAGTGCGGGCTAGACCGGGAAGAAACGCCTCAAGGCCAAAAAACGACTTAAGTGTGGGTAAATACCTGTGTAGATCTCACCCAAAAAAGCCGACAAGAAACACCCCGCCAAACCACCCAAAATGTCACTTAGAAATATTTTGGTTAAACTGTGCCCAAGATCATATATTCCATTAATTCTGAAAGATACTAGTTTAGCCCAAGTTCATATATTCCCTTAATTATTAAAGATACCAATTCCAGTGGTGGCTATGAAGGAGTAGGTCGCACATTTGGTGGCTCGCGCTCGGGTCAGAACTTTGGATCTTTTTTCCCCGATTTTTTGTCGGATCTGATTTGGAAAATTGATGTTGGACGCAACTGTGACGAGGAAACCAACATCAGTGCATGGAGAGGCGGACCCGGAGTGCTCGCAAAGGAAGAAATAGGCGAACAGAGAAGGCTTGGGCTGAGGCTGCAGTGGGAGAAAGCATGGCGGACGACCGGAGTTCTGGCTCGACGACCAGGCGGTCGACGGAGCAGCTGCTGCAGTTCATACAGGAGGGCTTCGCCAAGCAGAAACAGGAATGCTTGGACCCGATTAAGGAATCGATTGCGCGGCTGGAACTCAGACCAGAAGCTCAAGACCGGGCGATCCAGAAAGTGGAGAAGGCACTGACTGAGCAGGAGGAATACCAAGCTGCAGTGGAGTTGGAGGTGGGGATGTTGAGAGACCAATAGAAAAGGCTTCAGGAGAAGGTGGAGGATGTAGAGAATAGGTCCCGCCGGCAGAACTTGAGAATCGTGGGTCTCCCGGAGGGATCCGAAGGAACGGACGCAGGGGCATACATAGCGGGTATGTTCGAGAAGCTACTGGGGGAGGGGACATTCACCCGACCCTTGGAGGTGGACAGGGTGCACGGAACGCTAGCGAGGAAGCCGTGTGTAGGTGACCCCTCCACCCCCGAGAGCAATGGTGGTGAGATACCACATGTACCTGACCTGGACAAGGAGCATATCTTGGGCCAGACAGACACGGAGCAGTAAATGGGAGAACAGCATCCTGCGTATATATCAGGATCTGAGTGTGGACGTGGCCAGGAGAAGAGCGGGGTTCAACCAGAAAATGGGAGAACAGCATCCTGCGTATATATCAGGATCTGAGCGCGGACGTGGCCAGGAGAAGAGCGGGGTTCAACCAGATAAAATCGACCCTTTTCAAGAAGAAGGGTGAAGGGGGGAGGGAACAATGGGTGGGAAAATGTCTGGCTGGCGCCATGGGCGGGGGCCACCAAGCTAGCTGGGCGGGCTAGCTCATGGAGGCGCAGTGGGGGGTGAGCAGATGTTATGCTTGTTGAAGGGGGCTGTTCGTATCGTGCTATTACTGGGGGCGGGGAGGGGGGGAAATGTTCTGCTGACGGGGAGGGACTTTTGCTGTGGGACAGTAGGAAGGTCGGGGACCGAGGCTGTCTTGGGCGGCCTGTGGATGCGTGGGGTGCGGGCTGGAGACTGGCCCAAGAAAGGTGATGGTTGATTGGCGGGGGGGCGGGTGCAAGAATCCCCCCAACCAGGCTGATCACATGGAACGTAAGAGGGTTAATGGGCCGGTTATGGGGGCACGCGTGTTCGCGCATTTGAGGGGACTGAAGGCGGATGTGGCAATGTTGCAGGAGACGCACCTTAGAGTAACTGACCAGGTCAGATTAAGGAAGGGATGGGTCGGGCAGGTTTTCCACTCGGGGCTGGACTCTTAAGACTAGAGGGGTCGCGATCCTGATCAACAAGCGAGAAGAATAGTTGCGGATGTGGGAGGTCGGTACATCATGGTCAGTGGGAAGCTGGAGGGGTTGCTGGTAGTGCTTGTGAATGTGTATGCGCCAAATTGTGATGATGTGGAGTTCATAAGGAGGATGTTGGGGAAGATCCCGGACCTGGATTCGCATAAGCTGGTCATGGGGGGGGGACTTCAACACAGTTATTAACCCAGGGCTAGACCGGTCCAGCTCAAGGACAGGCAGGGTACTAGCAATGGCAAAGTAGCTAAAGGGGTTTATGGAGTAGGTGGGGGTGGTGGACCTATGGAGATTTGGGTGGCCGAGAGTGAAGGAGGTTTCCTTCTACTCGCACATGCATAAAGTGTACTCCCAGATTGACTTTTTAAATCCTGAATAAGGCTTTACTGACGGGGGTAGTGGACACTGAGTATTCAGTGATCACGATCTCAGATTATGCCCCGAACTGGGTTGACCTACAGGTGAGAAAGGAGGGTGGCCAACGCCCGCACTGGAGGCTGGATGTGGGACTTTTAGCGGATGAGGAGGTGTGTGGGCGGCTGAGGAAATGTATCCAGGACTATCTGGAAGTCACTGACACGGGGGAAGTTTCGGCTGCAGTGGTCTGGGAGGCGCTGAAGGCGGTGGTTAGAGGGGAGCTGATCTCGATACGGGCCCATAGGGAGAAGGTGGACAGAGCAGAGACAGACCGACTGATAAAGGAAATACTTCAGGTCGACAGGAGATATGCGGAGGCCCCAGAGGCAGGGCTTCTGAGGGAACGACGGAGGCTGCAGGCAGAGTTTGGCTTGTTAACTACAGGGAAGGCGGTGGAGCAGCTGAGGAAGGCGAGGGGGGTGATTTATGAATTATGGGGAGAAGGCCAGTAGAATGCTTGCGCAGCAGCTTAGAAAGCGGGAGGCAGCCAGGGAGATTGGGAAAGTAAGAGACAGGGATGGGAACCTGGTTGGAGATTCAGCTGGGGTCAATAAGGCGTTTAAGAAATTATACAGCAGGCTGTATGAGTCGGAACCCCCAGCTGGGCCGGAGGGGATGCTGCGGTTCCCGAAGGTTGATGAAGAGTTGGTAGAAGGGCTGGGGCTCCCGATCGGGTTGGAAGAGATAGCAGAAGGGCTGAAGGCCATGCAGTCGGGTAAAGCCCCGGGATCGGACGGGTACCCAGTGGAGTTTTGTAAAAAGTTCTCTGGGATACTGAGGTCATTGCTGATGAGGACATTTAATGAGGCAAGGGAGAGAGGGGGGCTTCCCCCGACTATGTCACAGGCCACTATCTCGTTGATCCTGAAGCGGGATAAGGACCCGGAGCTATGCGGGTCCTACAGACCGATCTCCCTACTAAATGTAGATGCCAAACTGTTGGCTAAGATCTTGTCCTCAAGGATTGAAGACTGTGTTCCGGACATGATTGGGGAGGACCAGACGGGATTTGTTAAGGGGAGGCAATTGGCGGCCAACGGAAGAAGGCTGCTAAATGTAATTATGATGCCCCCAGAGGGTAGGGACATAGAGGTAGTTGTCGCAATGGACGCAGAGAAGGCATTTGACCGGGTGGAATGGCATTATCTGTGGGAGTTACTGGGGTGGTTTGGATTTGGGCGGGGCTTCATTGACTGGGTCAGGCTGCCGTATCAGGCGCCCGTGGCGAGTGTTCGAATGAACAGGTTGACATCGGGCTATTTTAGGCTGCACCGGGGGCGAGGCAGGGATGCCCCCTCTCCCCACTGTTGTTCGCACTGGCCATAGAGCCGCTGGCAATTGCGTTGAGGGCCTCGAGGGTCCGGGGGTGTGTGGAACAGAGTCACTATACACAGACGACCTGCTCTTATATGTGGCGGACCCACTGGAAGGGATGGAAGAAATTATGAGGATTCTGGGGGATTTTGGCCGTTTTTCAGGTTATAAATTGAACATGGGGAAAAGTGAGATGTTCGCGATCCAGGCAAGGGGGCAGGAGAGGCGATTGGGGGAGCTGCCATTTAGAGTGGTGGGGGGAAGTTTCCGGTGCCTAGGCATCCAGGTGGCACAGGAATGGGAACGGCTGCACAAGCTAAATCTCGCCCGACTAGTAGACCAAATGAAGGAGGATTTCTGTAGGTGGGACGTGCTCCTGCTGTCACTGGCTGGGAGGGTACAGACAGTGAAAATGACGGTTCTCCCGAGATTCCGGTTTGTGTTTCGTTGTCTCCCCATCTTTATTCCACGGTTCTTTTTTAAATGGGTCAACAAGGTGATCTCTGGTTTTGTATGGGCGGTTAAGACCCTGCGAGTTAAAAAAGGGATGCTGGAGGGTGGGCTGGCGCTGCCGAACATTAGTAATTATTTTTGAGCGGTGAATATAGCCATAAGTGGGTTGTGGGGGGGGTCGATGTGGGAGCGAGTAAAGGCGGCATCATGTAAGGGCACTAGTTTGGGGGCGTTGGTAACGGCGCCTCTGCCGTTCCCGCCAGCACGGTACTCCACCACCCCCGTGGTGGTTGCGGCCCTGAAAGTTTGGGGGCAATGGAGGAGACATGTGGGAGCAGTGGGAGCTCTGGACTCCAATCTGCAATAATAACTGGTTTGCCCCGGGGAGGCTGGATGGAGGGTTCGGAGATGGCAGAGAGCAGGGATTTAGGGATGGGAGATATGTTTATAGAGGGGAGCTTTCCAGCCTGAGGGAGTTGGAGGAGAAATTTGAATTGACGGGAGGGAACGAGTTTAGGTACCTGCTGGCGCGGGACTTCCTACGCAAGCAGGTCTCAACCTTCCCGCTCCTACCACCCAGGGGGATACAGGATAGGGTAGTTTCCAGAATGTGGGTGGGAGAAGGAAGGGTTTCGGACATTGATAAGGAACCCATGGGGTCAGGAAATGCAGACCGAGGAGCTGAAACACAAATGGGAAGAGGAGTTAGGAGGAGAGATAGAGGACGGTCTCTGGGTGGACGTGTTGAGGAGTCAACGCGTCCACATCATGTGCCAGCCTCAGCCTGACACAGTTCAAGGTCGTTCAACGGGCTCACGTGACCCCGGTTTTGGGGTTATAAATTGAACATGGGGAAAAGTGAGATGTTCGTGATCCAGGCAAGGGGGTAGGAGAGGCGATTGGGGAAGCTGCCGTTTAGAGTGGTGGGGGAAAGCTTTCCGGTGCCTAGGCATCCAGGTGGCGCAGGAATGGGAACGGCTGCACAAGCTAAATCTGGCCCAACTAGCAGACCAAATGAAGGAGGATTTCCGTAGGTGGGACGTGTTCCCGCTGTCACTGGCTGGGAGGTCTTTGGGATAGAAGATAGGTGTGCAAGGTGTGCGGGAGGACCAGCGAACCATGTCAATATGTTCTGGGCATGTCCAAAGCTTAGGGATTCTGGCAGGTGTGTACGGATGTCATGTCCAAGGTGTTGAAAACAAGGGTGGCGCCGAGTCCAGAGGTGGCGATTTTCAGGGTGTTGGAAGACCCGGGAATCCTGGAGGAGACGTTCTGGCCTTTGCCTCTCTGGTAACCCGGAGTAGGATATTATTAGCTTGGAGGGACTCAGAGCCCCAGAAGTCAGAGACATGGCTAACTGACATGGCTAGCTTTCTCTGTCTGGAGGAAACCAAGTTCGCCCTGAGAGGGTCAATGTTAGGGTTCGTCCGGAGGTGGCAGCCGTTCGTGGACTTCTTTGGGAAAAATTAACCGTCAGCAGAAGGGGGGGGGGGGGGGGCGGGTTGGTTGGTTGGGGTTTCGTTTAGTTTAGAGTAGGGTGTTAGAAAAGGTGGGACCTATGAGGGAGGAAGACGGTTTTTGCACTATATTTATATGTACACGGTTTCTTCTGTTATTGTTATAAAACCATAAATACCTCAATAAAATGTTTATAAAAAAATAATTATTAAAGATACCAGTTTAACTGATCGGCATGTCTAATTTGGTTGTAAAATTCACTTCCCCCAGTAAGAGTTGCAATCAGGATTTTAGGCCTCTAAAATCAGTTTAAAGGCAACACTTCCACCACAAAAGCAGGTGACCATGATGTGTCAGAGAGCAAATAAATTCTAATTTATTTTTAAAATAAAAAATCAATTACGAAATATATGGAACAACATTTTAGCTCTTATTGAAAAATGTAAGAAATGCCTCTATTTTGTTGGGATTAATAAATTCTTAACAATATTGAAGAAATATAATTTTAAAGGTCGCCTCTGGAAGTAATTTTATTAGCTGTGATGAAAATCCGGCTGTTATTTGCAGCCACTGTGCCTTTTACAAGACAGGAATTTGTTTAGTCGTGTGTATTCTGCAACATGAACCTCGTTCTTTATTTTACTCGGATTTGATCCCCTCAGTGCATTTATCAGTGGTTTTGAGTGATGGACTGGGCTGTGTTCATGACTCTCTGTAGATTTTTACGGTCTTGTGCCGCAGTTGGCATATCAGGTTGTGATGGAGCTTTCTGTGTATGGTGCATCTGTAAAAATTGGCGAGTGCCTTTGATCAATTTGTGCAATCAAATATTGATAAAATTAGCAGAAAAAAAACCTTATTGCAGTGTCAAATTTTTATTTTCAAATTTTAAGATTCTCCTTTGTCATACAGTTGGCAGGACAAAATAAAATACTTTCAAAATACACATTGTAAAAACTCCAGTGCAAGAACAGCACACTGTGAGCAACACGGTCTCTGTCTTACATCACCAATATCAAGGGACTTAGTTGAACTCTTTAATTATTCATGAATCCACTTCTAGCCCAACAAGATCACTGTAATTTTGGCTCATTCATAAGATGATGCTGTCTCAAAGCTACACGTGGAGCCATCAGTTCTTTGATAAAGGTAGCCTCATGATGAAGGTCAGAATATATGGAGTCAGGGGCGGGATTCTCCGACCCCCCGCCGGGTCGGAGAATCGCCGGGGGCTGGCGTGAATCCCGCCCCCGCCGTGTCCCGAATTCTCCGCCACCAGAGATTCGGCGGGGGCGGGAATCGCGCCCCGCCGGTCGGCGGGCTCACCCCCGGCCCGCGATGAGCCGAAGTCCCGCCGCTGTCAACCCTCTCCCGTCGGCATGGATTAAACCACCTACCTTACCGGTGAGGTCCTGGGGGGGGGGGGGGGCGATCTGGCCCCGGGAGGTGCCCCCACTGTGGCCTGGCTCGCGATCGGGGCCCACCGATCCGCGGGCGGGCCTGTGCCGTGGGGGCACTCTTTTTCTTCCGCCTTCGCCATGGTCTTCACCATGGTGGAAGCGGATGAGACCCCCTCCCCTGCGCATGCGCGGGTATGACATCAGCAGCCGCTGACGCTCCCGCACATGCGTGGACTTACGCAGGCCGGCAAAGTCCTTTCGGCCCTGACTGGCGTGGCGCCAAAGGCCTTCCACGCCAGCCGGTGGAGCGGAAACCACTCCGGCGCGGGCCTAGCCCCTCAAGGTGAGGGCTTGGGCCCTGAAGGTGCGGATGTCTCCGCACCTTTGGGGCGGCCCGACGCCGGAGTGGTTCCCGCCACTCCATCACGCCGGGATCCCCCGCCCCGCTGGGTAGGGGAGAATCCCGCCTCAGGGGACAAGTAGTAGACTGGCTAGCAAGCTGACTACAGAAAACAGAGTAGGTGTTAAACATAGTTACTCAGGTAGGTGGAAAGTGATGTTCCACAAGGATCTGTGTTGCTCACCATATGCATACCTAATCTGGACTCCGTAATCAGCTGCACAATTTCAAAATTTGTGGATAACACCAAATTGGGGAATGCAGTTAATACTGAGGAAGGTTGCAACAGAACAGGCAAGTAAATGAACTTCAGTGAAGACAAATATGAGGCGGTGTATTTTAATAGAAGGAATAACAAAGCTGCAGGTTGGGCGGCAGGGGGCGTAGTGGTTAGCACTGCTGCCCATGGCGCCGAGGACCCAGGTTCGACCCTGGTCTTGGGTCACCGTCTGTGTGGAGTTTGCACATAGCTAGTGTAAACAAGTTAGTTGTGTTAACTCTGTTAATATTCCAGGCTTGTTAGAATGAATAGGTGTGCTTTTATCTTTTAAGGTTTTGTAGTAAAGATAAAAATCATGTAAAACAAGTAAATACACATCTAAAAATATTAATTTTATTGGATTTAGCTATGTACGAGACATGTTTAATATGCAGCCAAAGGGGACGAGGGGGAAGAGAATGACAGACGAGGGGAAGAGAACAGTTAAAGGACAGCATTTCAATTTAGTTACATTGGGCAAATTTTCAACACAACTTGTTGACAGCAGTACTTGCTTCAATACTCGCGCTTCAATACTCGCTGCATTAATGTACAAACTCCCACCTTTCTCATTTTTAGTGTGTGATGTGTACAATCTGCTGTTGTCTCATCTATTATCAGCCTTCTGACAGATTTTATAAATGTTTCTGTAAAGAAGTAGTTGCCACAAAGCAGCGAACAGGAGCACTAAACCACCTCAGTAGTGCTACATGCTCATTTACATGAGTGCAGTTCTATCACCTGTAGGACAGAGTGCTAGATTCCAGAAGTTAGTTTAGTCAGACTGATCAGGGCAGCCCCAGCCTCGATGTATGTTTCTGGAAGAGTTGTCAACATAACTCAATAGCAGTGCATCTGGTAAACATAAATTCCAGAGCTCACAAATACTTTAAAGAAGATGAAATGGCCATAAGTTCCTGAAAGGTACCATTAAATATAACAGATACTTTATCATTTTAGCAGCTGGCAATTCTGCCATTTTCATGGGTTGCAGTACAAGATGAAACAGCATTTAAAAATGTCCACTATTCAACCTTATTGAAGCAACGATTAAATGAAGATACCGAAAGTTTGACGGCATGGAAGAAAGTACATGGTACATCCAGAAAAAAAGGTCAAAAAATTCCCTATTAAAAAATAAATCCTGCTTAGTCCTTGGAAAAAAAAACACTTTAACCTCTCTCAAATTGCTGAGGTATATACTTCCTTTAGAGTGCCTGCAGGAATCCCTGGCAGTGTACCAGATCTACATTCCTTTGGCCATCAGCCCAAACACTGACATTGTCCAGACATGGCTTCTGTTGCCTCAGGACCACGTTCCACTGGGCTTTGGGACATTCGCTTCAATTAACGCATTAAAATAGCCAAATCTGTTCATCAAAAAAAAAAATCACAACTAGCTCCAACTGCTCATGGGAAAGAACCAAAATCTGCAGTTATAAATCACCTAACATGCTACGTCCTTCTCAATGAAAAGTCAGAACTTATTGTTTCCTTATTTAACACAGATGTATATTTAAAAAATTTAGCTCACGAGAGCCAATCATAATTATGAAAAAAAATGTTAAGTCATAGAACCGTAGAAAAGTTGCAGCACAGAAGGAGTTCAACCCATCTTGTACATGCCAGACCAAGGACACCCAAGTGCCCTTTCTAACCCCACCTTCCTGCACCCAGTCCATTGCCCTGTAGCTTACAGCACTTAAGGTGCAGATCCAGGTACATTTTAAAAGCGTCTCCTCATGTGCCCTCTACACCGTATGCTAATTATCATTAAAAGTCATGAAGTCATCAAAGGCAACCACACGTGGATCATCAGCATTTTATGAATAATGCCAATCTCATCGATAATTCGGGATGCTAAAACGGAGTATGTGAACCAGGACAACAAAATGAAAAAAATAAAGCTGCTTCCCTCTGTAATATACTAGTTCAAAATTGCAAATCACGGAACGCCTTGTTCCATCTCAGTACTGTTTAAATTAATAGTGGATTTCTATTGTCAACATTTGGGGCGGGTGGGGGAGGTGGAAAGAGTGTAGTAGTTACACTTCTGAACTTTCTTACTATATTTACGATGTCTTAACATGTTCTCACTACTTAAAAGTTTTTTAACAAGGTATATTAATAAATGTCAAAAACTATTTGCATCACAGAAAAAGTTCTCTTTTCACAGGCTTTGAAAAAAAAAGTTTAACTTTGCGCAAGCCACTCGCTGCTCAAGTGATCCTGCAGACAATTCAATACCTGGATTTTTCACTTCTCCATTCTAAAACAGAGGCAGTACTTGGCTCATTCAAGAAAGTTAGAAAATTTGAATAGACAGGATGGGAAGATTTTTGGGAGTGCTCATGAGAAATGGTTGGACTGCTTTTCATTCTCCCGCAGTATCATATCCTATTGCTTTGACTCATTCACTGAATCATCATCCTCCTGCTCTGTTCCTGGTGACATAAACATATCATGGGTCAAGTGTGTTGAGTATCTGTGTAGAGGCAGTGGTTCCCTTTTAAGCGTAATACGCTTTGGAACGGCGCTTCCATGCAGCTTTTTCATGTGTAGCCGCAAACTCCGCGCATCAATGTGAGGATCCCGACAGATGGCACAGATGTAAGGTTTTTCGCCGGTGTGCTCACGAATATGGTGCCGTAGTGAGCGGGGATCCGCCCAGGACAAACCACAAGTCAGGCACTGGAATGGTTTTAGGCCTGCATCAAAACAAATACAGAAAAGACAACATACTCTGTCAAAGGGTCAAATATTTGCAACGAGATTTGTATGCAAACCAATGTATCGTTTTTTAAATATAAACTGAGAGTACCCAATTATTATTTTCCCAATTGAGGGGCAATTTACCGTGGCCAATCCACCTACCTTGCACATCTTTTTGGTTTGTGGGGGCGAGACCCACGCAGACACGGGAAGAATGTGCAAACTCCACACGGACAGTGACCCGGTACCGGGATCGAACCCGGGTCCTCAGCCCCGCGAGGCAGCAGTGCTAACCACTGCGCCACCGTGCCGCCCGCAAATCAATGTATTTAACAGCAGTGAAATGACGGAGACACAGTAGGGCTGCGTCAAAAGTCAATTGCCCAGCAGAGGATCTGACTTCTTGTAGATAAGAGAGTTTACAACTTATCTTGAAAAATTAGCATTCTTTATAACATGGTCTTACACCTCAGTGAATCATATATATTAACAAACTGTCTTTCATTCTGGCTGATAACACAATTGTACACCAAGAGGTGGAGATGTAAATTATCTTTAGAATCTGGCCATTTGTTGAACTCAGATTGTACCTGTGTGTTGAGTCATGTGTTTACGATAGTCCTCGATTTGGTTGAATATCTTGTCGCAATGCTCACAAATGTGCTCCACGGTTCGATTGATTCGTGGTCTGTCTTCACAATGTGTTCTTCTTGCCTGTTTGCAGTCACAAAACACCTTGCCGCATGCTTTACACCTAAATAAAACACTCCAATTTTTCTTTTTGTAATAGTTAATGACAGGAGCGACTGTACAGGCTCAAGAACCTAAATGATTTCTCTGGAGTGATCCACTCCGGGTCTTTCCCTATTGACGTGACCTTTAATTTGCTCGTTCACTGAGACTAGAGTCTGTCTCCCTTCATTTGCACAACCTAAATCAAGAATTTGTAGCAGAAGTCCATCTCTATTAACATCCTCACCACAATGCATTCAGGCACCACATTACTGTGCCACAACAATACCATTTTTAAAAATGCACATAATTGTGTAACATTCTTCAATAATATGTTTTAAATGTATGCCGAACCCTGATTAACTATTTAATAATAATAGCCTTTATATTAATTCTTACATTTGCATGTATTTCTTGTTGTCAAATCTTTGTAATTTTTTTCCCATTATAAATTCCTACATCCATATTTAGGATGGAAACTGGTCACTTTGTAGCTACTAGACTCAATGACTCTCCCTCGGACTGATCTGTTTCCTGTAAGAACACTATTCATGACATGCTATGCAGCTCTTGCTCATGTATTTGCTTTGTTTGGCCCTTGTTCCGCACTGTAACCAATCACTATTTGTTGATGTACCATTTGTCAATGTACTCTGTCGATTATTCTTTTGTCTACTATGTAAGTACTGTGTACGTTCCCTTGGCCGCAGAAAAATACTTTTCACTGTACTTCAGTACATGTGACAATAAATCAATCAATCCATTAATCAACCCTGGTGATCAAAGTTGATCATTTTCAGGGTCCTCAGCCAGCCCTGCAGAGAAATTCCAATGCTCCAAAAACTTTACTACTTTTCTGCTTCCTGAAATGTTGGACGTTTGGCTATTTAATTACATAATAATATAAAATCAATACACAAATTAAAAATTAGGAAACACTGCAATGATTTTGAAATGCAGACCGAATTACATTTGCTCCAATTATTCCTGACCTCTAAATCTCCAGTTCACCTGAAGGCTACACTTGGTCTCAATTCTCCAGAGAGTGACCGATATACGTTCCTTTTACCAATCTTTCCCCCTCCAATCTGAATACAACCCTAAAAATGAGGTGTCATTGATCTATTCAACTGCCTGGAGCTTCACCCACTCTCCATAAATGAACAGTTTCCAAAAGAACACACTGGATAGAGATCAGGAGAAAAGTCCTGATTGATTTTGTCCACTGCACCCTACCTCCCTAGCTTAAAAGTACCACGGTCAATAGGAGTTTCATACACTCTACAGCACAAATACAGCCATTTAGCCCAACTGCACCATGGCATTTATGTTCCACATGAGCCTCCTCCCACTCCCTCTTCATCTAACCCTACATCAGCATATTCTTCTATTCACTTCTTCCATTTGTGTTTACCGAGCTTCCCCTTAAATCCATCTATGCGTTATTAATACAACTGTTCATTCAGCACTGGACCTGCTGGCCCAATGCTGATCAGCTAATTCATTAGACAGGGAAATATACCTGACAGCTTCTTGCCTGCGCAACATGTGACCTGTCAATTCTGCCTCGACATGGATAGAGTAGGACGCTACATCATTGTGCTCTATTATGGAACTGAAGATTCCCTCCAGGGCAGCACGGTAGCACAATGGTTAGCAGTTCGATTCCCGGCTTGGGTCACTGTCTGTGCGGAGTCTGTACGTTCTCCCAGTGTCTGCGTGGGTTTCCTCCGGGTGCTCCGGTTTCCTCCCACAGTCCAAAGATGTGCAGGTTAGGTGGATTGGCCTTGATAAATTGCCCTTAAGTGTCCAAAAAGGTTAGGTGGGGTTGCTGGGTTACTGTGATAGGGTGGAGGTGTGGGCTTAAGTGGGGTGCTCTTTCCAAGTGCCAGTGCAGACTCAATGGGCCGAATGGCCTCCTTCTGCACTGCAAATTCTATGATTCTATGAGATGGCCGCCCCTCTCAAGTGCAGCAAGGTGCTGAATGATGGTCAGACATCTTCCTCAGGGAGGGGGGGGCGGGGGAAGAGTTGGATTGTAACTGGAATAAGCAGAATCAGCAGCCAGCTACTGCTAGGTGGAGGTTGTGAGACACACCTATGATGGGAGAACTGGAGAGAAAGGAGCAGTTACATCTCTCCTATCTGTTAGAACATCCCCCATGAATGAACTTTACCATTTTGATTATCAAAGGCAAAAAAGGAGTCGCTCAACTGACATACATAACAGGGTCACCAGGAAGCAACCATCAGCAATATTACTCAGTGTGAGAAATCACAGGTACAAATCACATCCTGCAATAATGTGTAGGAACAGTGGAACCGGTGGACTAAGTAATGAGAGAGAAGAAATGAATCAGAAATACACTTGATTTCAAAATAAGAGACGGCAATTGGCAATACAGGCATCAGAAGCATCCTTAAAAAACATGCATATGCCCATATTCTGCAACGTTAGCAGAATCTATTTAATAAGCAGGTATGTAAGAATTGTGTTTCATTTTCATTTTTTTAAAAAAGGACAGGTTTGCTGTGACAGTGATAATGAATGCAGGTATCACCTTCAACTGCAGCAGTAAATGAATTAGTTACTCCAGGAGGATGGCTGGTATTGGTTTAATGCACTGTATTTTCACCTCGAATACTTGGATCCAATCCAGCCCAGACATGGATTGAAAGACTTCTCTTTCTGCCAGTTTAAAGGGTCCTAAATGAAGTTAGTTCGAGCTGTCACAATCCACTTCCCAGTGGATGCAGAGCCACAGCAAAAAAAAACCTGCCTGACTTCTGGTATAATTGCCAATTTCCCACAAATATTGAAAGGAAACTGGCCCAGAAATGGAAAATTTTGCTTCCATGCTACAAAAGATCAATAAGTAGGATAGGGTGGAGGATCCTCTCTATTTGGCCCAAAACCAACTTGGCAGTTCCCTCCTGCTGCTAATAAGTGCCACTCATAGAAAGCATTCCATTCCCCGGCAGGGAACACAAAATCACACATTCTTGCATTGCATCTGAAGACACCACTGCCTTTTTTTCATTGAATCATCTCATCATGTCCACTCTCCAACTCCTCAAGAGCAGTGGCTGGGAATCAGTCAACATTTGCACCACTGGCAATTTCTCAATGCCTGTTTAATGTTCAAACCGCAATGACATAGTCATCTGATTGACTGCCAGGAAGGTCGACACTTGCCATTAACTGAAAAAGCTTTCAAGTCAATGACTTTGCAGATTGCATGTGATACCGGAAACATAGTTGTACTAATTTCCAAAATACTTTCACCTTTATATCAAACTAAAAGGCTTAAGAACTGAAAAGTGGCTGGCTGTTGGGTAAGAAATTAACAGCAATATCATTTTTTTTTAATGGCTTAAAGAAGAGAGAAAACAAAAAGGTTTGTTTTAAATAATTTGAAGTATAGAGTGCCAAAAGTGACACAACACTTGAAGGGCACATGTACATTCGCATAATATTTAAAACAACAATACTCAACTGATTATAGGGGAACGTCGCTTCTGATAAATGATGCTTTTTCTTATGCCGATTATAACCTGAAGGCGTTTTAAATCTCTTTCCACACAGGATACAGCAATACTGCAGTTCATCTGTCCAAAGAGAGAACTCAATGTAAATGCACACTTTGAAATTAGATATGAATTTAAACTAGATTAGAAACCCAGCTGCAGTTTCGCTCAATTGGTAATACTTTTACCTCAGAGCGAGAAGATCCTGGGTACAAGCCCCATTCCTGAACTCGAGCACATGCGTTTCAGTGAGGTGCTGAGGGAGTGTTGAATTGCCATTGTTCCAATGAGGTGTCAAACTGAAGCCTCAACTGACTATTCAAGTGGATTTAGAATGCTCTCAATTACTTTTGTGGGAAGCTTATCCTATGTAAATCAATCAACCTCTCGCTCTCTCTTAAATACCACCACAGGCTGGTCAGATAGGCAGAACAGTTGCAAATGGGATTTAACACGGAAAAATGAGAGGTGATCCAGTTTGGGAGCACTAACAATGTAAGGGAATACACAATGAACTGTAAGATGCTAGGAAGAACAGAGAGGGACCTTGGTGCATGTCCAAAGATCCGTGAAAGGCAGCAGGACAGGAAGGCAAGGTGTTTAAGGAGGAATATGGGACACTTGCTTTTACTAGCCGAGGCATTTAGAATACAAGAGCTGGGAGGGTATGATGGAGCTGTATAAAACACTTGTTAGAACACAGCTAGAGTACTTTCTTGCCTTTCTGGCTGGCACACTGCAGGAAGAATATGATTGAACGAGAGAGGGTGAAAGGAGATTCACCAAGATGTTGCCTGGGTTGGAATGTTTCAGTTATTAAGAGAGGCGGAGTAGGATTAACTTTTCTTTAAAGCAGAGAAGACTGAGGGGGAAACCTGATTGAGGTGCACAAATGAAAGGGATCAGGGGTTATGGGGGGGGGGGAGCAGGAGAATGGGGATGAGAAACATATCAGCCATGATTGAATGGCAGAGCAGACTCAACGTATTAAATGACCTAATTCTGCTCCTATATCTTATGGGGGTAGATAGGAATAACCTTTTATCCTTCGTAGAGGGGTCATAGGTTTAAGGTAAGGGGCATGAGATTTAGAGCGAATGAGAGGACCCAGAGGGGGTGGAAATCTGGAACTCACTGCCTGAAAGGGTGGCAGAGGCAGGAACCCCCACAACATTTAAGAAGCTTTTAGATGAGCACTTGAGAAGCCATAGCAGACAAAGCTACAAACAAAGTTCTGGAAAATGGGATTAGAATATAGGTTGATGGCCAGCGCAGACACAATGGGCCAAAAGGGACACTTTCTGTGCTGTAAAACTATGACCTTAAAACAGATTAACTAGTTATAGTTCACATTTTTCATTTGTGTGGCTTTATTATGCACAAAGTGGCTGAAATATTTGTTTATAAAACATCTCTTTCTGCACTTCAAAAGCAGGTGTTTAATTGTGACATTCTTTGGGACATTATTTATAGACACGATATAAATGCAAGCTCATTCTTTAAAAAATAATTATAACTTGATTACAAAATAAACTTTAAAGTTAGTATATTATTCTGGTGTCATCATCAGTTTGACCACACTGGTTACCACTAAATTAAAGCACTGTTAATACTGCACAGTACTGAAGAACAGGAGGCTCATCAACTTCTGTGAACGAGGAACTCCACGAAAAAAAAAAGAAAATGAACATTCTAGAAAACATACCCGAGTGTGTAAGTTTGTGGTACCACAAAGAACTGGCATTGACACATTCTTTTCCACACAATTCACAACGGTAGTCTTTTGCTTCTTGGTGAAATTTCAAGTGAAGCTTCAAGTTGTGGGTGTAGGCAAAAGACTTGTCACAGATCTGCCAAAGTAATTAAGAGTGTTCAGCCCATTTTGAACATGCTTACAAGAGGTACAAATAGCTTCAAGCTTTTGTCTAGCGTTGCGGCAAAGGTGCGACACAATACATACGTCTGAAAGAATACAACAGAAATCAAGAGCTAGGCAAGCTTTGTAAATCGTAACAGAACAGGATGCTGAATGAAACATGATGGTGCAGATTCTGTGGTGTAATTATGACATTGTCAAAACGATCACAAATCTGAATGGAGTGTTCAAAATTATACTCGGGATGTAAAAAGGAGGAAATCATGAACAATGTCAAATTGTAGGTTACGGGTATCACAATGGGAGTATATATGGAATCCTGATTAATTACAACAGCTCTTTGTGTTGATTCAAACCACAGGCAGCAATCCTATGTGCAAAGATGTTAAGATATGCTTTGTAGTGACTCAACATTAAAGTCGCAGGCTATCTATTTTGCTTTGATAATAACCGCAAACTTAGGAAAAATTCTTGTGACAGGACAGTAAATGTCTCGGGTGCAAATACTCATGGGACGGACTCGTGTATCAATAAAGCCACTAAACTGAAGATGATTCTTGAAAAATGATTTAAAGACTGCCACGACGACTCAGCAACCTCCTGCAAGGTTAGTGGATATGCTGACTTGCAGGCACAAGTCAGAAGGTCACATGTTGATCTTTCATCTCTCCTGCTACATGTTCTATGGGATGAACAGCGGTTATTCATTTTATTTCTTTAACCTAAAGTTGAGTGATTTTTAGCAACTTTGGAAATAGCATGTTGCTAATGGTACAAGAAAAAGTCATGACTGGAAGGTCAGATTTTAAAATATATATATATATATAACAATATTTTTTGCAGTATATTAAAATATATATTTTTATTCAAACAAAATTTTCATTACAACCAACCCCAATCCCATCTCATTCCCAAAATGCACCCATCCAGCCCAATTCCTCCTCCCCCTCACCACCCTATTTAAAAAAACCTTAACCCAACTGAAAAAACAACCTCACCCCCCCCAACAGCTGATGGTAACCAGTTCCCTGAAAAAGAAGATAAAAGGCTGCCACCTCGGGTAGAATCTATCCACCGATCTCTTCATGGTACACTTGGTCTTCTCTAGGTGCAAAAATTCTATCAGGTACCCCAACCAAGCCGACGCCCTAGGTGGCACCGAGACTTCCACCCAAACAGAACTCGCCTCTGGCCTTCATCCCGGATTGCAACACCGGCCAGTCCGACACTCTATGGGCCACCAATGGGCATGCACGGCTCCAGCTGAACGCCCCAAATCCCTGACAATCTATCAAAAAAGGAGACCCAGAAACTAACAAGCATGGGGCAAGACCATATGTGTATGTGATTCGCCAGCCCCCTAATGCACCACTCAACTATTCCCCACTCCCGAGAAAAACCCACTCATACGCGGCCTAGTCAGGTGCATCCTGTGCACCACCTTAACTGGATCAACCTTAGCCTAGCACATGAGGATGTGAAGTTGGCCCCTCTGAAGAGCCTCACTCCACACTCGCCCCTCAAGGACCAAACCCAGCTCACCATCCCACCTCCTCTTGGCTTCCTCCAGTGATGCCTGCTCCGTCGTCAACATCTGCCCATAGACATCAGAAATCTGATCCTCCCCCACCTCAGCCAATGACAGGACCCTGTGCATAACGGGCAGCATGGTAGCATTGTGGATAGCACAATTGCTTCACAGCTCCAGGGTCCCAGGTTTGATTCCCCGCTGGGTCACTGTCTGTGCGGAGTCTGCACATCCTCCCCGTGTGTGCGTGGGTTTCCTCTGGGCGCTCCGGTTTCCTCCCTCAGTCCAAAGATGTGCAGGTTAGGTGGATTGGCCATGATAAATTGCCCTTAGTGTCCAAAATTGCCCTTAGTGTTGGGTGGGGTTACTGGGTTATGGGGATAGGGTGGAGGTGTTGACCTTGGGTAGGGTGCAGACTCGATGGGCCGAATGGCCTCCTTCTGCACTGTATTTTCTATGATAAGCAAAGGCGACAAGACCAGGGGAAATGAAGGAAGCTCCTTGTGTAAAAAAAATCACGCATCTGAAAGTACCTGAATACATTATTTCTCGGAAGCTGGAACTTTTCGAACAAGTTGTCTAGACTGGCGAACCTACCTTCTAGAAACATGTCTCTACTCTCCCTCTCCTTCCCTCAACGACGAATCTAATCCAGACGGCACAAACCTATGATTTCAGCAAATCGGAGCCAAAAGAGACATGGAACCCAGTTTAAAATGTTACCTAAACTGATTCCAAATCCTCAAAGTGGCAATCACCACCGGGCTAGAAGACTCTAGCAGGGGAAAAAGGGAGTGGCGCTGTAACCAGCACCCTCAAACTCGATCCTATGCTTGAAACCTCCTCCATCCACCCCCATATGCACCATATCAATATTCGCCGCCCACTAATAGCATAACATTTAATTTCGACGGTGTTACATAATTTCGAAGGTGGGACATGTAAGACTTGAGCCGGGTCCTCTGGAGGCCATAATCGGGGTATCGGATTGGCCAGGATTGGAAGCAAGTGCGGAAGCAGATGTTTTAACCTTCGCCTCGCTGATCGCCTGTAGGCAGATCCTGTTGGGGTGGAGGTCAGTCTCTCCACCCTGTGCCCTGGCGTGGCGGGGGGGATCTGTTGGAGTTTTTAACACTGAGAAAGTGAAGTTTGAGTTGAGGGGAAGAACATAAGAACTAGGAGCAGGAGTAGGCCATCTGGCCCCTCGAGCCTGCTCCGCCATTCAATGAGACCATGGCTGATCTTTTGTGGACTCAGCTCCACTTTCCGGCCCGAACACCATAACCCTTAATCCCTTTATTCTTCAAAAAACTATCAATCTTTATCTTAAAAACATTTAATGAGTTCCGTTATTTAAGGATGACATCCGGGCAACAGTAAGGGATGACATCGGTGCTATGGAGGATAAGGTTGAATCCATTTGGGTGGAAATCAGGAATAGTAAGGCGAAAAAGTCACTGATATGAGTAATCTATAGGCCACCAAATAGTAACATTATGGTGGGGCAGGCAGTAAACAAAGAAATAACAGATGCATGTAGAAATGGTACAGCAGTTATCATGGGGGATTTTAATCTACATGTTGATTGGTTTAACCAGGTCGGTCAAGGCAGCCTTGAGGAGGAGTTTATAGAATGTATCTGCGATAGTTTCCTAGAACAGTATGTAATGGAACCTACGAGGGAACAAGCGGTCCTAGATCTGGATTGAAGGGTTCTACAATTCATGGGCTTTGTTCATTATGCACTTTCAAGAATTGGATGACATTGAACAGTTAGGGGGGGGGGGCGCGGTTGGATTGTGTATGTTGTTGATTACTATGTACGGGTGGATGGTGGATTCCTGATTCCTTTTCTTTGATGTTTGTATTTAAAATGTTGGGGGCAGTTTGGGGGTTGGTGGGAGGAGGGGATTGTTGACCAGGGGTTTGACATTGTATTTGTTATTGTTGATTGTTTGTTGGTGAGTTTAAATTTGGATGAAAATGTGAAAAAGGAGGTGAATAAAAATATTGTTTTAAAAAACTAACAGTAGAACATTGGGGAATGCCAACACCACCATCCCGGAGGAGTCTTAACAGTCCAAAAAAAGTAGAAATCAATTTATTAACCCTGCGAAAGAAAGCCTTGGTAAGAAAGGCTGGGGGACACTGGAATAAAAATAAAAACCTTGGGAGAATATTCATCTTCACCATCTGTACCCTTCCCACTAAGGTCAGAAGGAGGGCATCCCACCGTTTCAAATTGGCCTTCATCTGATCCACCAGACTAGAAAAGTTAATTTTATGAAGCGTAGCCCAATCTTGGGCCTCCCAGATACTGGAAGCTAGTCTTGACTAGGCGTAACGGCAACCTCCCCAGATCAGCTCCCCTATCTGGGGGGTTCACTGGGAAAAATTCACTCTTACCCAGATTTAGCTTATGCCCCAAAAAGGAGACAAACTTCCTGAGCAGCTCCATTATCTCCCCCACATTGGAGAGTGAATCCGTGATATATCGTAATAGATTGTCCGCATATAAAGACACCCTATGCTCCCTCCCCCCACACTTCATCCCCCTCCATCCAATAGATGACCTCAATGCAATGGCCAGTGGCTGGAATTGTAAAGCAAACAACAGGCACCCCTGTTCAGTTGGAAATAACCCGAGCTCAGAGTATTAGTAGTTACACTTAAGTTGGGGGCCCTGTACAAAAGCCTAATCCACTAAATATATTTTGGTCCAAAGCCAATTAGCCCTAGGATCTCAAAGAGGTAGTACTCCCACTCAACCCTATTGAACGCCTTCTCGGCATCCATCGAGATAATCGCCTTTGATTTGGTCTCCAAGGGCGGCGACAACACAACATTTAACAATATCCTAATATTGGGCGACATCTGCCGGCTCTGAAAAAAATCCAGTCTGCTCCTCCAAAATCACCCCCGGTAGGCAGGGCTCAACTTCATTGCCAACACCGTAGCCAAAATTTAGCGTCAGCGAAATAGGTAGAGGGCAGCATGGTGGTGCAATGGTTAGCATAGCACTGCTGCCTCATGGTGCTGAAGTCCCAGGTTCGATCCCGGCTCCGGGTCACTGTCCGTGTGGAGTTTGCACATTCTCCCCATGTCTGCGTGGGTCTCACCCCCACAACTCAAAGATGTGCAGGGTAAGTGGATTGGCCACGCTGAATTGCCCCTTAATTGGGGAAAAAAATAATTGGGTGGTCTAAATTTATTTTTAATAAACAATGAAATAGGTCGATACAACCCACATTCCATGGGATCCTTCTACTTCTTGAGGATCAAGGAGATCGACGCCTGCGTCAGCGTGGCCGGCAACACGCTCCGAGACACAGAATCATTAAATACATCCAGCAGAAGTGGGACTAACTGACCAGCAAACTATTTGTAAAATCCAGTAGGGGAACTCATCTGGACTGCAATGGTCCAAGAAGGCAGCTGACCACTACTTTCTCAAGGGCAATTAGAGATGGGCAATAAATGCTGGCCTAGCCAGTGACACCCAAATCCCATGTATGAATAAAAAAGGTTTCTTCAACAGCACACAAATAGAAACATTAGAAAGTTTATCAAAACTGGCATTTATCCAGAATTGAGCTATTTGTACTCAGTTGGCGAGCAAGTAAATGACCATTTAGCTTACATCAAATGTACTCTTTGAGTTGGTTGCTAGGAGAATGTACAGGAACAGGGAACAAACGACTTGCTTTCCATTATCCTCTTATCTCCTTGTTTACGAAGCCTGACCTTCATTCAACCTCCTTTCCTTGTACAGAAGGACAAAGGTCTGTCTTATCCTCATTCTGTGCCACCATTCTGCAGTACCAGCAGCCCTCAGTTAATCTTTGCTAAAATATCTAACTCAGTTAAATTTAGTTTCAGCGAAAGAAATGGAAAGTTTAAATATCAAAATAGAGATTTAAGAATTGTAGTTCATTCCATCCATCATTTTTTCCAGTACATTGATGACTGTATTGGCGGCTTTCGTTCTTCAACTTTTCTTCCACCCTGCTCTTCCCTTCACATGATTTCTCTGACATTTTGCTTCCGTCCCTTGGCTTCTCTTTTTCTATTTCTGGGCACAGTTGTCTACTAATATTTGTTATAAGCCTAGCCACTCCCACAACTACCTCAACTTCACTTCCTCACATCCAGTCTTCCCACATATTATAGTTAGGATTATTCATTATCAAGTTCACTTATAAACATGTCTCCAGAATTATCTTTGAAAAAAAAAGAGTGCTTGGGCAATAAGCCGCACAATACATAGCAAGTGTAGAAATTAATGGTGTTTATCATAGGATATCACATTGTGACAAACTGCATGGACTTAATATACTTAGAAGGTTGTCTCACACGGTTGTCTCACACGGTCTAGGTTAATTTTTATAGATGATTAATAAAACCTAATAATCATTTCTCATATTGCAGATATATTTTAATAACTTTGAAACAAAATACGCAGTCATGATCTGCCACTGAAGCAGCCAGGAAGGTTCTGAGATTTGATACCATCACAGTCATTAGCCAATTATTCCTGTCGCAAACCTCTCCCAAATACTCTATTCTCGTTAACCTTCCACGTTTACTTGCAAATTTTCAGATGAAGTCAACCTAGGATTTTCACATTTGCAAAACTCTGACATTGGATTGAATTTCATTAATTAATTAATTTTTGAAAATGGCACATGCCATTGCTCCTACTGCTCTCTGTTCCAAGGTGGATCATTTCAGCAGCTGCACACAATGAAACATGATATAATACGAAGGGTGTGCGGCCAGGGGCCAGATAGCGCAGTGAGAGAGAACCAGTTTGTTCAGCTCCTGGATATGATTCAGAATTCGGCCCAAAACAGCAAGATGAAAGTTTCCTCTCAGTTTACTGGCTGTACAGGTCCCTGGTGAAATAATATTGGTAGATCAAGGGTTCCAGCATCAAGAGCCCACAGCAGAACATTGTTCCAGTAAAAGGATGGCTGGTGTGCAATAGAAAAATTCACCATTGTGCTGAAGTGTTGAGGTTAGAATTAAACCATTTTGTTAGATTAGAGAAAAGAGGACATTTATGGTGCATCTGGCTGTTCTGTATATGATTTAGTAGTGTTTAATGCAAATACTACATGCCCAAAATGGAAAATTGTTCCATTATACACCTTATCTAGATAAGAGTTTCAGGCAGTATAGGGTATACTGTTCACTAATATTTTGCAATAATGTAACATCATGTAGCTTAGCTCATGGCTCAATGCATAGTGCCTGTAATCTGTTGCTGTCTGCTACAAGTAATAAAAAGGGTACCAGAACAAAACCAATCATAAACACTAAGTATTTAAGTCATAAAGAATTGCACAAGTGCATTTCACAGTGGAGTGTGTTTCAAAAGGTGCAATCCACACTGAGGCATGGATGAGATTAAAAAGCCAACTTTGGAAGTGAAAATTATTCGAGACTGGAATGCATGACCCAAATGGGTGTTGGAAGCAGATTCAATAGGAAACCTTCAAAAGAGAACCGGATATATACTTGAAGAGGGAAAACTAAATTGCAGGGCTAAGGGGAAGAGGATAGCTCTTTCAAAGAGCCAGCACAGGAATGATGGACACGGTGGCCTCCTTCCGTGCCGTATGATTTTACGATTCTGCTTCATTTTCATGATGAACACATTTGGCAGATTTTTACTACTCAACAGCAATGCTCCCGCCAATGGGAGCCATCCTGTGCGTCGTAAATGACTTCGCAACAGCAGGGTGCAGTGAATAGGCTGAAGTTTACTCTTGATGTAACAAAATTAATGTAAGAAATAGGACTAGGCCATTCAAGAATATGCATGGCTCGACTGGAACGCATTGGTCATGAATCTGGATATTAGGTAAGACATTAAAGCACATTTTTAAAAATAAATTTAGAGTACCCAATTCATTTTTTCTAATTAAGGAGCAATTTAATGTAGCCAATACACCTAGCCTGCACATCTTTGGGCTGTGGGGGCAAAACCCACACAAACACGGGGAGAATGTGCAAACTCCACACTGACAGTGACCCAGAGCCAGGATGGAACCTGGGACCTTGGCGCCGTGAAAACGTAACACTTGAGTGATTCGAGGTGCAACTTCAGGGAGCAGAATCAAACTGTTTCAGCAATGACGTATTTATAAATGAGAATGAAGTAGAAAAATAGCACACGGTGAAGTGCTCTCAAGCTGCCATGTCGAAAATCTACACCTAGAATCCTTTACACGGTGAGATTTGATTGCAAATGCAGAATTCATGTGTGTTTGTACCGATAGTGCCCCACTTAAAAGTAAATGTCATAACTGAAATTCAAAGTTTTGTCTTTTTTTTTAAATATAAATTTATAAATAATGAGAAGGATGGAGTATGCGGCATATAAAAAGCAGGCAATGCATATATTTTCTTTTGCCAATTAAAGGGCAATTTAGCGTGGCCAATCCACCCACCCTGCACATTTTTGTGTCGTGGAGTTGAGACCCACACAGACACGGGAAGAATGTGCAATCTCCACAGCGACAGTGACCCGGGATTGAACCCGGATCCTCGTCACCCATGAGGCAGCAGTGCTAAGCACTGTGCCACCGTGCTGCCTCCAGAGTTGACAGAATAGAACATAGAACATTACAGCGCAGTACAGGCCCTTCAGCCCTCGATGTTGCGCCGACCTGTGAAACCACTCTAAAGCCCATCTACACTATTCCCTTTTTTGGTCTCCTTAAAGAAAATATAAATGCATTAGCAGTTCAGAGAAGGTTCACTCAACGGGTAATTGGGCTGGGGGTGGGAGGTGAATCTTATGAGGAAAGATTGAACAGGCTGGGCCTGTGTCCATTGAAGTTCAGAAAAATGAGGGGTGATCTTATTCAAACACAAGAGCCTGAGGGTACTTAACTAGGTGGATGCATAAAGGTCCCCCTGTGTGGGAGAGACTAGAACCAGGGAACACAGTTTAAAAAGAATTTGTCTCCCATTAAAATGGAGATGAGGATTAGTCTTTGTTCCCCAGAGAGTGGTGGAGGTGGGGGAGGGCAACATCTCATCACAATGGGCAGGAAGGAAACAAAAATCACATTTCCAGTGTTCCAACAACAAAATAATGTAAACTGCAATGGGAATCACAAAACGTAAAATATTCACAAGTTATATTTTCTGGCTGACTTCTGTGAACAGAGATGTCACGGCATCTGGTCTAATCTCATCAACAAAACCTTTGGCGTCTAAACCGAATGCCCCTCCCGATTTTCTGATTCGATCAAAGTAGCCACGTTGGATTATCCATCACGTGCTTGCCAGTGACCAACTGGATCCCAGCACCACAGATAAACACCGTAGCAACCATTTTAGAGACCTGTGTATATAAATAAGTATCTTTTCAGGTGAGGCAAACAATGATCTAGCTATTAGGGCTGGTTTAGCTCAGTAGGCTAGACAGCTGGTTTGTGATGCAGAACAAGGCCAGCAGCGCAGGTTCAATTCCCATATGTTTACGCGAACAGGCGCCGGAATGTGGCGACTAGGGGCTTTTCACAGTAACCTCATACTTATGACAAAAAAAGGTTATTGTTATTATTAGTGGTAGTAGTAATGGAAACAGCTTCAATAGACATGACATTAAATTATATTTTGGGGATAAAGAGAAAGACACAACTATACCATGCATTTATGTGTTTTCTTCCCACCATGTTTCAGCTCGTGCACTTCAAGTTCATAAAGGCTGCGGTTCAGTTTCCCACATGTTGTACATATAAATTTCTGCTGCTCATGCTTCACAGCACCGGAGATGGACCTGCGTCTGTCAGGGACATGTCTCTTCAAATGAGTCTTCAATGAAGAGGTGTAAGAAAATTCCTTACTGCAGATCTGAAAACAAAATCGAGTGAAATCATAGTGTTCAACTTTTTTTTTTAAAAGCAGCAAATAATCTGTTCATTGTCACAGAGACGCAGTGGGATTAGACATTTCTGATCTCGGGCTGTGCCACGAGGGGAGGCATAAAATAAAAGTGGGATGTTTCTCATAGGAAGAGGAACGAGAGAAGGGATCAAATCAGAGGCAAAACATTTGCTAACATTCTGTACCATTCTCAACAGAATCAGCCATCTCAACCAGCACAATCTCCATCCTGTGAAATCACTGCTTCAATTGACTGCGTACAATAAATGCTTTGCCACTCTCTGATCCTTAAATCTGCAGAAAGCAATCTGACAAAATATTTGACTGTCATGCCAGGGCACTGTTAGCCAGGGGATAACATCAACTGAATGATATGTTACTTCAGGTAGCGGGGGAAGTGCCTAGTCAACAGACACAGCAGTACATTCAAAGATCAAGTCATCAGTTTGGCTAAGAAACACTTGGAACAATATATTTTCAATCTTTAGGTCACGTTATAAGCAAATGCAAAATTCTGAAAATGCTAATATATGGGAGGCAGTCCAAACAGCTTAAAAGAATATTCTTCACGGTACAATAGGGAAGGATGATTTAAGATTCAACATTACACACAAAGGGTCGCACTTTCTACTTGGAAGCTGCACCAGAATTTGGACAGCATTAACTTCAGCCCACTCCCAAGATATCAGCCCGACTCCACTTCCAGTGTCACTGATTTAATACAAGACAGGAGTCCAGTCTCTTCCAGGAATTTGCAGCAGTCTGGGTTTAGAACATGCAATGGCCGGCCCTAGGGGTCTTGCTGAAGAAGAAAAATAAAGATGTGGATAATGGTTGATTCCACACTCCAAGTCATAGGCCAAATTTCTCCCACGTTACCGGAGAACAGTTATTCATTAAAGATTGTCACTGAAATTTTAAAAATTATAACTCTGCAGGCTCCGAGTGTCTGCAATTACACAGCTGGACTGGTATTCTGGCAACCCTAGGCCACCGAAGTAGCGACACAAGTGACAAAACTGTATACAACTGCAAAGAAGAAGAGAAATCTAACACAGTAGGTGGAGCTGTAGGACAAGTCATTACCTCCGCCACTGAAGATGTGTTTATCTGTAAAAAGTACTGGATGGATTTCATGAAACTTGGTACACAGATCGGCTATAGCTGAAGGAAGAACCGATTAGCTTTTCGCAGAGATCTGGATCCGGTCCAGATCCTAAAGGATCTGTTAATAATGTGAGATAGGGTGAATTGACTTAAGAATGTTATGGTTTATTTTATTTTGAATGTTGTGGATTGTCTCAGCTGCTGTGGGTGCAATTTGTCACAGCTGTCAAAATGTGAGCAGAGTTTTCCAAGCAGGCTGTTGATGTTGATTGCCCTGAAGCTTCTTCAGTGTGAGGGAAGCTCTTAATGAAAATATTTTTTCCCCCAGCTTTTGCAGTTGCAGAGCATCACCGGGGACACACACACACCCTATTGCTTCATTGTAATAACATTGAGTTAAAAAAACCACTTCTGAGTGCCTTCTTCACTTGTTTGTTAGTGTCTACACATTGACACTGCCTCATGCCTTTTGAAGTTAACGTGGAAATGTGCAAGATGTCAGGTCACGTTTGGTCACTTGACCCGACGATTAGTGATCTACAATGGAGCACAGGGAAAAATGAAATGAAAATCGCTTATTGTCACAAGTAGGCTTCAAACGAAGTTACTGTGAAAAGCCCCTAGTCGCCACATTCCGACACCTGTTCGGGGAGGCTGGTACGGGAATTGAACCGTCCTGCTGGCCTGCCTTGGTCTGCTTTCAAAGCCAGCGATTTAGCCCAGTGTGCTAAACCAGTGTGCTAAACCAACCAGTGGATCATTGCTAAGAATAGGGTCACAATTCTTAGGGTGGACTTACTGCACACTTGAATCCTTTTGTTTTCCCATGTATTTCTACATGCTTTTGTAGGTTCCATGCTGACTGGAATGGTTCACCGCACTCGGTGCAGGTAAAACTGGCATTGCTTCCATCCTTTAACTTGGTAAGTGACTGGATGGCAATATTTTTCCATCGCTTTAGTCGTTTTTGATGAGCCTAATAAAAGGAACAGGCAAATAGAAATTCCTCAAGAATATGTATTATAGATTCCATAATATGACAGTGAAATCAAGCAAAGACAGAAGCTTACAGGTTCTGTAAATCCAGCATAAAATACTGTATTAAAACATCCAATTGTTAAACCGGATCACATATAACAAAATGGATAAATAAAACAAGAAGCAACAGGCCATCATCCCTCACCAGTAGGCTGCTCATTTACAATTACCGAAGATCTAATAAGAATATTCTTCTATCTTGGGACAACCCTACTTCCATAGGACAAATAACTACATTCTACTAGCTCTGATCAATCAATATTTTTGATGCACAAACAATCTAAACTAGTAGTGGGCACCATATTACAAAAATAACATTTCCATGTTCAAATTAAGATTTCAAATTCCACTATTCTGATTACTTTTTTGCCCAACCTACAACACTGTCAGGGCCTTATGCGGCAGGAAAGCCAAGTTATGCTGCTCAATGATTTCTATTTTCTATTTTTCAGCCAGTGACCACTTTTTTTTTTAAGTTTAAAGAACTCCATTTTTCCCAATTAAGGGGCAATTTAGCGTGGCCAATCCACCTCCCCTTCACATCTTTGGGTTCTGGGGGCGAGACCCACGTAGACATGGGGAGAATGTGCAAACTCCACACAGACAGTGACCTGGGGCCAGGATCGAACCCGGGTCCTCGGTGCCATGAGGCAGCAGTGCTAACCACTGCGCCGCCCTCAGCCAGTGACCACTTTTAATGTTAACACTCACTATAACTTTACATAGCCCGGTGACTCTGTACCCACCACTGCCGAATCAAAGAGTTAGCCTCACCCACCTTCTGGTTTATAGATCTGATCACTCCCGATCTTTTCAGGCTGCCAGTAATGAAGTTGTCGTCATTTGCTGAGATGCAGTCCACCCCCAGCGTAACTTCTACCTCTGGACTTTGAGCACTGTTGTCATACTGGTTTTCCACAGTCATTTTTGCATCTACACCATCACTCATTGTCGCACAATAGACTTCACCATCAGTTGCCCGCAAAGCATCTCCATTTTCTGAATCTCTCCAGCTAAATCTTTCCTGGTCTTTGTTGACAATGCCTCCTCTTCCAACAACTCTGTGCGACTGATTACCTCCAACTATCCTGCACTTATCGCCTGCTTTGATAGGAGGTTCAAAGAGTTGAGAGATAAGAGCAGATTCTTTCCCAAAGGCCCTTTTATTTGCAGCTTTGCTGGTCGTCATATTTATTTGCTTCGAAGAGCAAGCATGGGCTTTGCTGGCTGAATTGCATGGCCTGTTTTCACAGCTTTCTTCCTTAATTTCCATTTCCAGCTGAATTTGTTGACACAGGCTGATAACTTCCTCCATCTTGAGATGCTCAGCAACACTAACGATGTCACCCAGGTGAAGCATTTCAATTGTCAAGCAAGATGTGTAACAGAAATCCAACAAAGGTAAAAAACTTGGTTTCGTAAAGCCTGCCACATCAGGACAAAAGGAAAGAAAAACATGTTCAAAGAGGCAAAAAAACTATATTAGAATAGAGCTATAAATTCCCACAGTGCAGAAGAAGGCTCATTCAGCCCATGGAGTCCACACCAACCCTCTGATAGAGCACCCTACCCAGGCCTACTCCCCTGGTCTATCCCGTAACCCCATAACCCAACCCGAACCTGCACATCTTTGGACTGTGGGGGAAACCGAAGCACCTGGAGCAAACCCACGCAGACAAGGGGAGAACGTGCAAACTCGACAAAGACAGTCACCCAAGGTCGGAATTGAACCTGGGTCCCTGGTGCCGTGAGGCCGCAGGGTTAGCCACTGTGCCACCCTATTATTTGAAACATTAGCAAAAGTGTGACTGTTTCACATTACTGTAAACCTCCTGCTTTTTCATTCAAAAACATTCAATATAAACTGTTATCACCCCAATCTGTAAATGATTTTTATGGTGGAGAGTATCATAACCAATCCCTTTTTTCCCCCTTATCCGGTAAAGGAACCTTGACAAACCTAACTTGTTGGGAGCTGAAGCCACTGGTGCAAACCCAAGCGATCCAACTAAGTCATGACCAAGAAGAACAGAAATTGCACCTGTAATTGTGGCTTGCAATCAAAGCAACAAGCATCTCAGCTTCACATTGTACTAACTAAATTAAGTAATTGTTTACAACATGACAAGTGACCAATGCTTTGTTTGCTGTAAAGTACTTTGGGGGCATTGTGAGGCTGTGAAAGAAGCCATGTAAATGCAAGCTTTTCACTGGTGTGACTAATCTTTTTTCCCTCCATAGACACTCATTTCAGTCTCAGTATGCGACTGGGTTAACGTGGCATCCGGCAACTTAATCTGACAAAAAGACTAGGCAGCGAACGACCAACGTCACTTCTCTTTTAGACGACTAAAGCAATCAGGCCAATGCCAATTCTAATCTTTTCACAATATAGATTGAGACGAGGAAGAACTTATAGTTCATCAACTGGAAAGACCCTACGCACTCTATCACAGTAGCCAACTGGTTCAGAAATGATTCCAAGCATTTTGCTTTCCTGAAACAAAAATTCCATTCCCCAAATGTCAATCACTTTTTATCCAAAGTCTATCTCACTTATATCAGTCCTAAAATAGTCTTTTGCTAGTTTGAGCTTGTATCACCTGTGTTCTACTATCCATAATGTAATTTGAAGTTGTGCATTAGAACCTTAGAATTCCTACAGTGCAGAAGGAGGCCATTCAGCCCATCAAACCTGCACTGACCCTCTGAAAGACTACCCTACCTAGGCCTACTCCCCCGTCCTATCCCCGTAACCCCACCTCACCTACACATCTTTGGACACTAAGGGGCAATTTAGCATGGCTAGTCCACCTAACCTGCCCATCTTTGGACTGTGGGAGGAAACCAGAGTGCCCGGAGGTAACCCACGCAGACAAGGGGAGAAAGTGCAACCTCCACATAGCCAGTCTCCCAAGGCTGGAATTGAACCCAGGTCCCTGGCGCAGTGAGGCAGTAGTGCTCACTACTGTGCCATCCTGCAGCCCTGTTAATAATTTCTATATCATTCACTGTGCTGTATAACGAACTCTGATATCACCAGTCGGAGACATCCTTTCCAAGACTGAACAGCCCAAGTTACTACAGTTTTTGTCCCCCAACCCAGTCTTCTCTCTCTAGGAATCAATCACGCGGCTTGGGTACACCATTGGAATTATGTACAGAAAGCCCTGCCCTCTCCCTCCCAGCATGTACTGTAAACACTTGTGAGTACGTCAGGTCTTCGTCAACCAGCTTCGAACACAACACAAAGATGGTGCAAAATCAAAATGATGGTGCATCAAGTTGCATTTTTACCCAAACTTTTTTTGAAAGAATCACAAGGAAGAACATTATAAACTCATCACAGGAATAGGTTTTTTCTTTACCTGCCAACTCCACGACTGCTTCCTGACTGGAAGTGGCTCCTTTCTCGGTGAAGAGATCCTGGAAGTACTTGCTGTTGGCAGCCAGCACAGACTTGTGTGCCCGGTACTCCTCTCCCTCAATAAGCAGGACAATGTCACAAAACCTATTTAGACACCGCTGCTCATTCAGTTGATCTAGCACGGCTTGGCTGTGTCTGGTGGAGGTCTGCTTTACAATCCTCTGAAGCTCAGCCTAAGGATTTTCCAAGTGTACATTTAGGCTTTGACTATAAGAAAAAGTGCCTTCAAATCCCACTATCAACTGATTTCATATCAGCTTGAACAGTTGATAAGCAACAACCAATACTGAACAAGTCACACACTTTTTGTCCTAAATACTTATTTACCCTATGAAGTCTTTGAATGGAGTATATTAAACCCACCGTTTTAAACATATTATTACTATGTCATTGGCCTTCCCTTATGACCATTGATAATAGTTTTGCTTGACTAGCTTCATAGGGGAGAGGAAAGAGAGTTTGTGCGTGTGCGAGGGGTGAGGGGGGAAGCGAGTGTGCGAGGGGTGAGGGGGGGAGCGAGACTGTGTGCAAGGGGTGAGCGAGAGTGCGAGCGAGGGGCGAGGAGGGAGCGAGAGTGCGAGCGAGAGGTGAGGGAGGAAGCAGGAGTGTGTGCGAGGAGTGAGGGGAAAGCGAGAGTGTGCGAGGGGTGAAGCGAGAGTGCGTGCGAGGGATGAGGAGGAAGTGAGAGTGCGTGAGGGGGGAGCAAGAGTGTGTGCAATAGGTGAGGGGGAATGGAGGGGTGAGAGGGAAACAAGAGTGTGTGCAAAGGCTGGGCTTTGGCCTTCAGATCCCAGGAATTAGCAGATGAGGTACGGGGAGGAGGAGGAAGGAGAAGGGTGGGGGACGAAGCCGACTACGGGACCCCACAAATTGTAAATCTGTCTCTGGCACTGTTATAAAATGCGCCAGCTTGAAAGATGATTAAACTGATGTGAACCCGGAGCATTTTATAATTCTGAAACACCCCTGTTAAAATTAAGGTAGCAAACTTCCTCCAGAAAGAGATTTAAACCACCTGTCCCAAACTGTACTCACCCAGTTTGAGTGTTGAGTTGTAAAGTGCTTTTCATTTCCCTGATTTTGTTGTGCTCCCACATGGTCTTCCAGGTTACTCTGGTTCGATCTTAATACTGGAGCTTTTCCCCCTTTGACTGTCTCTTGGTCTATTTCGGAGTTTTTGGGCAGCTCTTCTGACAGATGGCGGATTTTGTCAGCACCCGACCTGCACACTTCGCATTGTTTGACAAACTGTGAGATTTGGCTCAAAATGCCTATTAAAAGAACAGAATTTTATCACAATATTTACAATTTAAGCAAAAAGAAAAACTATTGCATGGTTAGCCATTCAAGTAACAATCCACCCATTCACCTCACCTGTTTTAGAATGCAGCCAAGATACCTTTTTCTTTATTTATAAATTTAGAGTACCCAATTATTTTTTTTCCAATATTAGGGACAATTTAGCATAGCCAATCCACCTAACCTGCACATCTTTGGGCTGTGGGGGTGAAACCCACGCAGACATGGGGAGAATGTGCAAAGTCCACACGGACAGTGACCCAGGGTCGGGATTCAAACCCAGGTCCTCTGCACATTCAAGTTAAAATTATATATTTTCTATCAAACAATTAATACTGCATTGAGGGGGCAGCATGGCGGGCAGCATGGCAGCACAGTGGTTAGCACTGCAGCCTCACGGCGCCAAGGATCCAGGTTCAATCCCGGCTCTGGGTCACTGTCCGTGTGGAGTTTGCACATTCTCCCTATATCTGCGGGTTTCGCCCTCACAACCCAAAGATGTGCAGGGTAGATGGATTGGCCACACTAAATTACCCCGTAATTGGAAAAAATGAATTGGGCGCTCAAATTTTTTTTTTAAATACTGCATTGAGGTGATTTGAAAATGATTTAGCCAATGAGGTATTTGAACACTATATTACGTTACAAAGACCTCCTTTGTAAAAACAAATACTTCAAACAAGGCCAACCAGTATTTTTCAACAGTGAAAGCAACAAATCACAATTAGATTGGTAGTGGATTAGTTAGTATCAATCAAATAGCAGTCTTGGAAACAAATTGTTAGACAGCCTGCACATCACAAGTAACCAGATCGCAAATTTTGGAAACATACTTCTTTCGGTAAAACACAGAAGTTAAAACTGTTAATGTTGTAAATATGCAGCAGGTGTGTCAGCATCTGTGAAAATGCAAGTTTTGGTTGTGAGCCTTTCATGGGAATTCACACACAGCTCCAGTGTACCTGTTGTTACAGATCTCCTCAGGTCATGCATATTTCTTGCCCTTCTGTACAGCTCTACTTTGCTCTCGGCTCCTGTGACATTATCTGCCCCCTCGGGCTGCATCAAGTGCTCCCAGCTATCTTAAGTCAACACAAACAACCGAGTGCAAAGCTGAACCAAATAAACCGAGGTTCGAATTAAAGGGACAGTCCCTCAAAGAGAAACCGCCTCAGACAAAAAGCAAAAGAAACTTTTATAAAAAAGGCTGCAAACCAAAATGTGAACGCTCCCACATAGGTGGTCATTAATGCTACTCTTATCGAAGAGGGAGGGGGAGTATCACGCGCGCCGAGGACCCGGGTTCGATCCCGGCCCACCGTCTGTGTGGAGCTTGTGGCTATGTCTGGTGGAGGTCTGCTTTACAATCCTTTGGGTCTCACCCTCACGACCCAAAGATGTGCAGGGTAGGTGACTTGGCCACGCTAAATTGACTCTTAATTGGGAAGAAAAAGAATTGGGTACTCTGAATTTATAAATAAAAAGAGGGATGGGAGGTAAAAGATCATGTGGGGGGGGGGGTAAAAGATCATGGGGGGGGGTAAAAGATCATGGGGGGGCAAAAGATCATGGGGGGGAAGATCATGGGGGGGGGGAAGATCATGGGGGGGGGGAAGATCATGGGGGGGGGAGATCATGGGGGGGGGAAGATCATGGGGGGGGAAGATCATGGGGGGGGGGAAAGATCATGGGGGGGGGAGAAGATCATGGGGGGGGGGGAAGATCATGGGGGGGGGGAAGATCATGGGGGGGGGGGAAGATCATGGGGGGGGGGGGGAAGATCATGGGGGGGGGGGAAAGATCATGGGGGGGGAAAGATCATGGGGGGGAAAGATCATGGGGGGGGGGAAGATCATGGGGGGGGGAAGATCATGGGGGGGGGGAGAAAGATCATGGGGGGGGGGAGAAAGATCATGGGGGGGGGGGAGAAAGATCATGGGGGGGGGGAGAAAGATCATGGGGGGGAGAAAGATCATGGGGGGGAGAAAGATCATGGGGGGGGAAAGATCATGGGGGGGAAAAAGATCATGGGGGGGGAAAAGATCATGGGGGAGATCATGGGGGGGGGGAGATCAGGGGGGGGAGATCATGGGGGGGCTTGGTTTTGACCCAGGGGTGATGGGTGGAGGCGGCCAGGATGAGGGGAACCTGTGGAGGTGGCGATCCCTGATCGCCCCCCTTGATGGGTTTGTTCTGATTTAATCCCCACCCCCGCCCACCTCGCCACCAGTAGCCGCTGCTGACATTGATGCCGGTGATCTCTCGGGAGTAGTGGCGGCCGCTCGGGCCGATGTGGCAGCGCCGGAAGATGTCGCGGCGCCGCGGCTCCTCCACCACCACCTCCAGCTCGTCCAGGCGCCCGCTGTCCCTTCGCCGCCGCTGGTAGAGCAGCCGCCCGTCCCGGAACACGTAGCAGGCGGCCGCCTTGCGGATGGCCCGCTTGGTGTGCTCGGCCGTGCCCGCCGCGTACGGCTGCTTCCTGTGGGTCAGGTAGCGCACGATGGCCCGATAATTCTCGGCGCTGGTCATCCTCGCCGGCCGCCCGCCCGCAGGAGGAGGAGAGCCGGGGGGTGAGAGGCCGGCTGTCCGGACCCCCCCCCCCCCGCCCCCCGCATTCCGTTCCGGGGTCAATGGGTGCCCGGATCTGTGAACTGCATCTTCTAGTTTGCAATGAGAGTCTGCTCAACTTGCTGCCCCCTCCCCCATCACAAACAAAAAGATAACAGTAAAAGTTCACATTCCTCTCAGGTTATGGTAAACACACGGATGTTTCAGTCCAAAAAAAAGTAGGCTTTTCAAAGGTGCCTTCCCCTCCTTCCAAAAGTGTCATAGTAACTCCCAACATGACTTTATTCCTTCTCCCCCCCACCCCCCAAAACATGAACTTTATTCCTTCTCCCCCCCCA
Organism: Scyliorhinus torazame; assembly: GCF_047496885.1. Classification (NCBI taxonomy): domain Eukaryota; kingdom Metazoa; phylum Chordata; class Chondrichthyes; order Carcharhiniformes; family Scyliorhinidae; genus Scyliorhinus; species Scyliorhinus torazame. Next base: position 193,681,084 of record NC_092718.1, read on the forward strand.
CCCCCCAAAACATGACTTTATTCCTTCTCCCCCCCCCACCCCCAAAACATGACTTTATTCCTTCTCCCCCCCCCCACCCCCCAAAACATGACTTTATTCCTTCTCCCCCCCCCCCACCCCCCAAAAACATGACTTTATTCCTTCTCCCCCCCACCCCCCAAAACATGACTTTATTCCTTCTCTCCCCCCCCCCCCCAAACATGACTTTATTCCTTCTCTCTTCCCCCCCCCCATGACTTTATTCCTTCTCTCTTCCCCCCCCCCCCCCCCATGACTTTATTCCTTCTCCCTCCCCAAACATGACTTTAATCCTCCCCCCGATTCCTGGCTTGTGTCACTGCTGAGTTTGCACGTTCTCCCCATGTCTGCGTGGGTTTCCGCTGAGTGCTCTGGTTTCCTTCCACAGTCCAAAGATGTACAGATTGATGTGTTGGGTGCTCTGGATCCGTGGAACACATACAGGCCACCAACACTTAAAATAGTGCAACACTATTTTATTAAGTCAGAAACCGTTGAACATACTTTCACTGTGGGTTAACACGATGTTAGATTAAACTAAAGGTCTATGCCTTGGCATAACCAGTCTATACACTCAGCACATGGTGAAGATCTGTGCTGTAAACTCTGTCCTACTAGGAGACTGCAGCTCGAATGAGCGGGAACGCTGATGCCCCCTGTCTTTATAGTGCGTGTGCTCTAACTGGTGATTGGCTGCGGTGTTGTGTATGTTGATTGGTCCCGCTGTGTGTATGTTGATTGGTCCCGCTGTGTGTCCATCAGGTGTGTGTATCTGCACTATGATATACTGGTGTATATTATGACACAGATTAGGTGGATTGGCCATGCTAAATTACCCTTGGTGTCTAAAAAGGTTAGGTGGGGTTACGGGGATAGAGTGGAGGGGTGGGCTTAAGTAGGGTGTTCTTTCCAAGGGCCGGTGCAGACTCGATCTATCTCTGTCTTAAAGACACTCAGTGATTTGGCCTCCACAGCCTTCTGCGGCATTGAGTTCCACAGATTAACCACCCTCTGGCTAAATCTCAGTTTTAAAAGAATAGTCCCTTCAGTCTGAGGCTGTGCCCTCAAGTTCTAGTTTTTCCTACCAGTGGGAGACCCCGTACTTTTAAGCTGTGCCTCATAGTGCCTAGACTCCCTAACATGGGAAACATCCTTCCAGCATAGCCACCCTGTCAGTTCCCTGAAAATGTTAAACGTTTCAAGATCACCTTTCAATCTTCAAACTTCCAATGATTATAGACCTAATCTGATTACTTTTTCCTCACAAGACAACCACTTCATCCCAGAAATCAGCTAAGTGAACCTTCCCTGAACTACTTCCAATTCAAGTATATTCTTCCTTAGGTAAGGAGAGAAAAACTATATAGTTATCCAGATGCAGTCTCACTAAAGACCTTGGGTGGGATTCTCTCAGCCCGGGGCCGGGCCGGAGAATTCCCGTGACTAGCACGAATCGCGCCACGCCGCCCCGACGCCGGCACGTGATTCACTGCAGAGCAGAGATTTGGCGCCGGCGTGGTTGGCGCGGCGCCGGTCAGGGGCCGCTCAACACGGCCGGCCCGCCGATTCTCGGCCCGGGGTAGGATGAGCAGCCGTTGTAAAAACGCAGAGTCCCGCCGGCACGGTCCACACCTGCTCTCAAGCCGCCGGGAACTCGGCGTGGAAGAGTCGGGAGGCAGCCTGTGGGGTAGGGGGGGTCCGACCCCAGGGGAGCCTCCGATGTGGCCTGGCCCGCGATCGGGGCCCACTGATCGCGGGGCCGGCCCCTCTGGCTGGGGGCCTCCTTTCCTACGTGCCGGCCTCTGTAGCCCTGCGCCATGTTGCGTCGGGGCAGGCGCGTTGAAGGAGGCCACTGCGCATGCGCGCGTTGGTGCTAGCGCCACTGTGCATGTGCGGATCCCGCGGCACCCAGTTCACGTCGGGATCGGCAGCTGGAGCGGCGTGAACCGCTCCTGTGCCGTGCTGGCCCCCTGTAGGGCCAGAATTAGTCGGCCCGTTCACGCCGTAGTATAACGCGATGGCTCTTACGACGGAATGGACACTCTGCCGCCCCTTGTCTCTTCCTCAGGAGTTGAGGATGACTTAAGCTCCTGAGCTCCCAGGCAACGATAGCAGGATGCTGTTCCGGTCTGTTGCTATTGGAATTGTCCATGAGGGTCCTGACGTTCCAGATCCAGTACTTCACTTTAAGGGGTGGAAGATGGCTGTCTGAGAGTTCTTTTAACATGGGATGTTTGTGCACCCCAGCAATCATATGGGCTTGACAGAACAAGGTCTTGATCCAGTGGCAAGGGGGAGTCCAAGATGAGGGATATCAAGCTCCACTGTATGGACCTGGGACAACTAAGCACACGTACTCCTACTGCCCATCTTTTGCCCACAGAATCTCTCTCTGGCTTCTAATGCCCTTACCCTTCTGTGAACAGAACAGGTCAGAAGATAGACGTGTGCAAGCAGCAATTTGTTTTTAAATGCACACAATCCAACTTGAAAATTTGCATATGTCCATTTGCCACTCCCTCCACAGCTTAGTCAGGATTTTACAACAAATCTAAATCATCTTAACAAGACTTCAGTAATGGCCGCAAAACCAAGACGTCTTGTCCCCCCCTCCCATGAGTTAATACAGACTATGGACAGATAATTTATGCAGACAAACTTAAAAGACAGAATTTCACTTTATAGGATATCATGGACTAGATATATCGGACCAAATGTCCTGATTAAAAAACATTTTTACAAAAGAAAAACAAAATTCATACCTCGTATAAGACTGTTGATATGCCAGTCATTATTGAGGTTGTGACATGTTTGAGAGTTGATTAGGGAAGTCACTAATACTGCGGTGCAATACACAAACAAGTCAATTTTGAGTGCAACTACGTTCACATTTTGTTATTTAGAAACGCACAAACTATTAAGTGTCAAAACTTTCAAAATAAATTTGCAAAAACAGACCACACATGTAACACCAGAGTTATGTTATTTGCAGTTGGAGATAATTTATTTTTAAAAATAGACTAAGAAGCATTGTTTGCTTTGCCTGCTATAAAATACAATGTTGGTCATGATACTGAGATAGTTTTATCACATTCCAGAATGTATTGGTAGCAGTTAAAGAGCAGGACATTCCAACAGTTGTGTCTTTTACAAAATAAAGCCAAAATTATGGCCTGGAAGTTGAACTATTTCCTCTTGTTTAATAACGTAAGCTATGCTCATTCAATATAATTTTCTGATTTACAAATTTAATTTATAAGCAAATTTACATTTTAGACCATGTTGGACCAAAATGAAATGATGCCTACCTATGTATATTTTTTTAATTGCTCAAATCTTAGATTAATCTTAGTCCAAACATGTGCAGGTTAGGTGGATTGGCCATGCTAAATTGCCCTTAGTGTCCAAAAGGCTGGGTGGGGTAACTGGGTTATGGGGATAGGGTGGGGGTGTGGGCTAGGGTGCCCTTTAAAAGGTCCGGTGCAGACCCAATGGGCCGAATGATCTCCTTCAGAACTAAATTCTATGATTCTATGATTAAGCTAATTCTGCACATTGAGCTTTTAAATTGAAAGGAAACAAAAATGTATCTGCATATGAAGTCTTATTGGGGAGAAGGCAGGAGAATGGGGATGAGAAAAATATCAGTCATGATTGAATGGCGGAGCAGACCCGATGGGCCGAGTGGCCTAATTCTGCTCCTATGTCTTATGGAAGTCAAAAAAGACATTTGATATAAACCAGTCTGAGATGTTCAAGAAACTATAACAATTAGTTGTTGCCTTTTTTGGATTGATTTGATTGATCAGTTTAAAGGGTGCATCTGTTAGTGGGGATTATTTGGTGGGTCTTGTCTGGGTACTTTTTGAAACAAATTTTCCAATTAAGCGGCAATTTAGTGTGGCCAATGGCGCTGAGGCCCCAAGTTCGATCCCGGTCACTGTCCGTGTGGAGTTTGCACGTTCTTTTGTTTTAGAATACCCAATTTTGTTTTTCCCAATTAAGGGGCAATTTAGTGTGGCCAATCCACTTAAACTGCTCATCTTATGGTTGTCGGGATGAAACCCATGCAGACACGGGGAGAATGTGCAAACTCCGCACGGACAGTGACCCAGGGCCGGGATTCGAACCCGAGTCCTCAGCGCCGCAGTCCCAGTGCTATCCACTGCACCAATGTGCTGCCCTGAGTTTGCACATTCTCCCTGTGTTTGCGTGGGTCTCACCTCCACAACCCAAGATGCGCAGAGTAGGTGCATTGGCCACTCTAAATCGCCCCTTAATTGGAAAAAACATTAATTGGGTACTCTTTTTTTTTTTATTGTTATTTAGCGTGGTCAATCCACCTACCCTGCATATTTTTGGGTTGTGGGGTGAGACCCAGGCAGTCACGGGGAGAATGTGCAAACTCCACACGGACAGTGACCTGGGGCCGGGTTCAAACCCGGGTCCTCGGCGGCGTGAGGCAGCACTGCTAACTACTGCGCTGCCGTGCTGACCCTTTGCCATCCCACAGGTGCAGAACAATGGCATTTTGCAGAACAACCCCATCAAACAAAGCACTGTGCAAAAAAGTTTTTTAAAAAGAGGGGGGTGGACTGCTATGAGAGGGATGGCTCTGTAAACAGATTTAAAGGAGCACTGTTGCAATTAAGATGCTAATTTCACGGCAAATATTTTGTTACCTTTAAACCGCATGTCCCCCATTTTATATTAAACATAGAGAATATAATCCCCAAATTGAAATACTAGCCCATATTTAAAGTTTATAATGATTACATTGTGCACTTGGTGGTTATCAAGCTGCATGAACAACATTTTCCACATGCAAAACTAAAGCACATTTTGTTGCTTCACTTGCAGGCAAGCCATTTTCTCCATTACTCTCCTTACGCTACAATAACTGTGGCTAGAAGGGTGGTTAGTCAGCACATAGGCCTCTATAAAAGTAGGTGAGTCGCATAAGACCTGGGGAATTCAGTCTAATGTTCCCTCTTGGCCTCTCTGAAAGTGTCTTGCAGTATATGTGGGGCAGGAAAATAAAACCTGCACCTGCATGGGGCACCAATTATGTGATCTCAATAAATTGCTGCACTTAGGCACAGGTGTCTCTTAAATATCAAACAGAACAGCATGCACTCAATGATTTCACACTGGTGCGCGAGGGTTTACAACATCCCTCCCATTTTGGTAGTTGTTATAACCTGCCTACTTACCATTGGCTGGGGACTAATGACTATCCCACAATCCTGTGGGAGTATGAGCTTCCCCAATGAGGGGGGGGGCGGAGAAACCACTAGTAAACTCCTAGTATAAATAAAGCTGGCCAGTTCAGGAACCAGCAGGAAGGAGTAGGTAGCAAGGGAGGTTACTGCTACTGTTATGTATATATGTTATAGTAAATAAATATTATTACTTTGTATCCTTAAAACTCGTGCTGGATTCTTCGTGGCCCTTACAAAACTGGCGACGAAGGTTAAAGTGAATAGCTGTCTACACTGCTGAAGCCACCTCCCTGGATTTTTGTTGGATACAGGTTGGAAGTTGTTTTCTATTATACCATGCCTCTGTACGGACGTTTGGATGTTTTTGATGCTGCGCTGGAAAGCTGGAACCAGTACACAACGGATGCGTTACTATTTCCGGGCATACAATATCACCGAAAATGAGCGCCAGGTGGTCATATTGCTCACCGCCTGTGGCCCGCATACGTTTGGGGTGATTAGGAGCCTTACGTACCCAGCTGCGCCGGACACCAAAACGTTTGATGAACTTGTGAATATAGTGGGGCAACATTTTAACCCAACCCCGTCCACGATAGTCCAGCGTTACCGGTTTAATACCACTGAGAGGACCCCTGGAGAATCCCTTGCCGATTTTCTATCCAGGCTACGCAGGATTGCGGAGTACTGTGACTATGGTGAGACCTTGACAGAAATGTTACGCGACCGTTTGGTTTGCGGTATTAACAATGCGGCCACCCAGAGAAAGTTGTTAGCGGAGCCAACATTGACTTTTCAACAGGCAATACAAATAGTCTTGTCCCGAGAGAGCGCAGAGCGAGGAGTACAGGAGCTACAGGGAATGGAAGTGCATGCCTTGGGGCGCAACCTCTTCCGTCCGAAAACGTCCCCCCGCATTCCTGCGGTACCTTGGGCGAGGCAACGTCCGGACCGACGCCAGTGGCCGTCGGACATTCCTCCCCGAAGGGCTCCTTCTCCAGAGCCAATGGATGAGGAGCCAGTGTCAGACTTGTAGGCGCCGACCTTGTCGCGGACGGCGGTCCCGGGGGCGCCAGAGGCGCCGTCGTTCCGACCGAAACTGGGACCAGCCCAGGGGCTGTAACTGGGACCAGCCCAGAGGCTGTACCTTCCATGTGGATGAACCTGCGGCGACTACTCCTGAGGACATGGAGACGGAGGACGACTGCCTGCAGCTGCATTGTGTGGCAGCTCCCCGTGTGGCCCCCATTAAGGTGACAGTACGGGTCAATGGCCACCCGCTTGAGATGGAGTTGGATACTGGCGCAGCGGTCTCCGTGATCGCCCAGAGGACATTCGACCGCATCAAGCAGGGTATACAGACCCTTACATTAACCGACTCACAGGCCAGGTTGGCCACCTACACGGGGGAACCACTGGACATTGCAGGAACTACAATGACCCCTGTTGTCTATGGACGCCAGGAGGGGCGTTTCCCACTTATCGTGGTGCGCGGCCATGGGCCCAGCCTGTTGGGTCGGGACTGGTTGCGCCATTTGCGGTTGAAATGGCAGCACATCCTCCAAACAGTTTCTGAAGGGTTGACTGAGGTGCTAGGACGATACCCAGATGTATTCCAGCCTGGTTTGGGGAAAATAAAAGGTGCCGTAGCCCGTATACAAGTTGAACCAGGAGCCACGCCGCGCTATTTCCGGGCGCGCCCAGTGCCTTATGCCTTGCTCGAGAAGGTAGAAGGGGAGCTCACTCGTTTGGAGAGTTTGGGTATTATCAGGCCCCGTCCGTTTTGCTGACTGGGCAGCACCAATTGTACCTGTAATGAAGCCAGATGCCACAGTTCGCTTGTGTGGCGACTATAAACTTAGTGAATACGGTTTCCCGACTCGACCGATATCCAATGCCTCGCATAGAGGATCTCTACACAAAACTTGCAGGTGGACTCTCGTTCACAAAATTAGCTGTGAGTCACGCCTACCTGCAGTTGGAGCTGGACCCTGCCTCCCGACCATATGTAACGATTAATACACACCGGGGCCTGTATGAATATACACGGTTGCCCTTTGGAGTATCCTCTGCCTGCGCAATTTTTCAACGTGTTGTGGAGGGCATTTTGAGAGGTTTACCACGTGTGGCTGTCTACCTAGATGACGTTTTGATTACAGGGACGTCGGAGCAGGAACATTTGGAAAATCTGGAGGCTGTCCTTAGACGCCTTTCGGAGGCTGGAGTCCGTTTACGTCGCACAAAGTGCGTATTTCAGGCAAAGGAAGTAGTCTATCTAGGTTATCGGGTGGACCGTGAAGGTCTGCACCCTGTCGCAGAGAAGGTGCGTGCAATTCAACATGCCCCCGCCCCGACTGACACTTCGCATCTTCGTTCTTTTCTCGGTCTCGTAAACTATTACGGGAAGTTCCTCCCCAATCTGGCAACTACGCTGGCCTCTTTGCACCTTCTGCTAAAGAAAAATCACACCTGGGTTTGGGGTCAGCCGCAAGAAACCGCTTTCCGGCGGGTAAAGCAACAATTGTCGTCGTCTGGGTTACTACCCCACTATGATCCTGGAAAGCCTTTGCTCGTCACATTTGATGCATCCCCGTATGGTATTGGGGCCGTCCTGTCCCACAAGATGGAGAACGGGGCCGAGCGACCGATAGCTTTTGCCTCCTGCACATTGACTGCAGCGGAGAAAAAGTACGCGCAGATCGAGAAGGAGGGCCTGGCAGTGGTTTATGCGGTGAAACGCTTCCACCAGTACGTGTACGGCCACCATTTCACTATTGTGACTGATCATAAGCCCCTGCTGGGACTTTTCAGAGAGGATAAGCCAATACCGCCCATTGCTTCTGCACGGATCCAGCGCTGGGCTTTGTTGCTTGCTGCATACGAGTATTCTCTGGAGCACAAACCAGGTACGCAGATAGCAAATGCCGATGCTCTGAGCCTATTGCCTTTATCGACCGGCCCCATGTCGACCCCCCACGACCGGTGAGGTGGTTGCAACCCTAAATTTTATGGACACCTTGCCTGTCACGGCATCACAGATCCGTGAGTGGACCCAGACGGAGCCAGTCCTGTCAAAGGTACGGCACATAGTCCTGTATGCTGGGCAGCATAGACAGCTCCCAGGCGAGTTGCGGGCATTTTCCTCCAAGCTGTCAGAATTCAGCGTGGAAGACGGCATCCTCTTGTGGGGGACGCGTGTGATTGTCCCGGAAAAAGGCCAGGAGCTGATACTAGGAGCTGATACTATCAGACTTGCACAATGGGCATCCAGGCGTGACCAAAATGAAAATGTTGGCCCGGAGTTATGTCTGGTGGCCAGGCCTCGACACCGACATTGAGAAGGTGGCCCAAAACTGCTCCATTTGCCAGGAGCATCAGAAGCTTCCGCCGGCCGCGCCCCTACATCACTGGGAATGGCCAGGGCGGCCTTGGGCACACTTGCATGCAGATTTCGCAGGCCCTTTTCAAGGATCCATGTTCCTTCTACTAATTGACGCCCAGTCCAAATGGCTAGAGATGCATAAGATGCAGGGGACAACGTCCTGCGCAACAATTGAAAAGATGCGTTTATCGTTTAGTACGCATGGCCTCCCCGAGGTGCTGGTCACGGATAACGGCACTCCATTTACGAGTGAGGAGTTTGCGAGGTTCACGAAGATGAACGGCATCCGCCATATCTGCACTGCCCCTTACCACCCGGCTTCAAATGGGTTGGCAGAGCGCGCAGTGCAGACATTCAAAAGAGGCCTAAAGAAGCAGTCTTCCGGATCAATGGACACGAGACTGGCTCGCTTTTTGTTTACGTACAGGACCACCCCCCATGCAGTGACTGGGGTAGCTCCCGCAGAACTCCTAATGGGCCAGAGACTTCGCACCCGCCTTAGTATGGTTTTCCCGGACATTGGCGCAAAAGTACGCCGCACACAAGAACGGCAGGGACAGGGATTTTCTCGGCATCGGCCGATTCGGCAGTTTGCACCCGGTGACCCAGTGTTCGTTCGGAATTTTGCTGGTAGTGCCCAATGGGTTCCTGGTGTAATCTTTCGCCAAACGGGCCCTATATCTTACCAAGTGCAAGCCCAGGGTCGTCTCCAGCGAAAGCATGTAGACCACGTTCGGTCCAGAAGACTATCCCCTCAAAAGATTCCCCGCCCCCGGAGCTCATTTCTACAGCCGCAGAGACCAGAGACAAGGGAAGGTAGTCCTCACAATCTTCCACTGGTGCCTCACTCGAAGCCTGCGCAGGTCGTTACGGGACCGAATGGAGATAGAGACGCTGACATGACGGAGGCAGCAGACTCTGACTCCGAGATGGAGACACAGGAGGCATCAGAGGGGGAATCCTCGGGTCCACGGGCCGTGGATGTACAACCGTTGCGCCGTTCATCACGGAAGCGCTGGTCTCCGTCTCGTTACACGCCGCCTGATCCAGCGCCGCGTGCAAATGGTGTCCGGCCTGCGGCCAAACGAGTCCGACGCCCTCCTTTGCCAGGGTCTTCGGTGGATTCCTTGGACTTTGGGGGGGAGGGATGTTATAACCTGCCTACTTACCATTGGCTGGGGACTAATGACTATCCCACAATCCTGTGGGAGTATGAGCTTCCCCAATGAGGGGGGCGGAGAAACCACTAGTAAACTCCTAGTATAAATAAAGCTGGCCAGTTCAGGAACCAGCAGGAATGTGTATGTAGCAAGGGAAGTTACTGCTACTGTTATGTATATATGTTATAGTAAATAAATGTTATTACTTTGTATCCTTAAAACTCGTGCTGGATTCTTCGTGGCCCTTACAAAAGTAGTCATTGGCCAATTTTTAGGCAACACAACAAGTTTGTTTTGGTTATAAATTTTTATTACTGTAACTGGACAGGATGCTAATTTGGACATCAGAAATGTCAGTGGGTGATACACACTATGGTAAAAAAAGCACAGCAAAATCACACTGTGCTTCCTGAAATGGGAGTTAAAAAAACACTAATAAGAGGTTCTTCAGGAGAAACAAAACAGGTAAAAGGCTCTTATTGCACAGTGAATAAAGGGACGGGAAAGACAAGCAGATTAAAATTCTGGAAAGTAATTTTGGTTACATAGTTGTGATGTTCTTTGATCGGGCTGATGTGAACAAAGAACATTAGGCTTTGTTTTATAAACAAAGCTATTTATTACGAACACTGCATGAATGAATAACTAAAATGTCTAAGATGAATACAGTTGGAAATAAACGTCTAGCACCAACTTACACTAAGATACAACATAGCTACTTTAAACTGCGACTGCAATCAACACCTGACAAACACCTTCTGTAGGAACACATGGTGCATCCCGGGTCCTGGGACTCCATACTCGCCTGCTGGTCGGATGGTAGAACTACAACAGTAAAACATATAACTTAGAATACTCACTCATCATAGATCATAGAATTTACAGTGATGATGAACTACCCATATTATATACAGATGATAGTCTACCTATCATCACAATAGTTACTATAGCATTTGATTTTCCCTGATGGGTACACCTGTCAGCTCCATCGCTTCTTCCTTTTTAAAAATAAATTTAGAGTACCCAATTCATTTTTTCCAATTAAGGGGCAATTTAGCATGGCCAATCCATCTACCCTGCACATCTTTGGGTTGTGGGGGCGAAACCCACGCAAACATGGGGAAGATGTGCAAACTCCACACGGACAGTGACCCAGAGCCGGGATCGAACCTGGGACCTCGGCGCCATGAGGCAGCAGTGCTAACCACTGCACCACCGTGCTGCCCCTCCATCGCTTGTTCCTGACTGGGAGTGGCTTCTTCCTCAGTGAATAGGTTCTGCAAGTACTTGCTTCTGGCAACCAGCGGAGATTGGTGGGCCCTATTCGCATCCCCATCATTAAAACAGGCAGGGATTGCAGAAATTTTGGTTTACGTTGCTGTTCAGTTCCTCTGGCAGTTGTTCCTATGGCCCATAACTTCCTGGTTCGTCAGAGTCGCATTTAGGGGGTCCCCAGTGATATCCTGGGGAATCCCTCTCGCAAGTTCACGCATAATGGTTTAACCGGCAATTGCCTGGAAGTGGTAATTTCCTCTGGACAACTATGCTGGGAACTATCCGACAGAAGCGATTTAAATCGCTAACTTCGGCTGGTTCTGCCAGTTTTACCCTGATACTTACTCTGAAAGAGTTTGATGAAAAGAAAATCACTTTTAACTTCAGAATAACTATTTATAAAAAACAGACCAAGCCTCGCACAGGAAATGCCCCCCACACACACACAAATCCCCCAAGGGACCCACCACATTACCCTCACCTCCTGACCCAAACTCCCTGCCAAAGAAATAATTTGCTGATGTGCTCAATTTGGACTTAAACTAATAACACCGGCATCACCAGCTGACTCATTCTTGATGCAGAGAATGGATCTGAAAATTGGCAGAATCAATGCAATAGGAGAATTGGAATTTCCAGCTGTAACATTGCTTCCAAGCAGTCAGTGGAAATTAAAATTCTAGTAAATAATTCATCATTGGCAGCAATCAGAAAATAACAAAATACAAAAACACAATTATTAAGTGGTTCAGTCGTCAATAGAGAAAACTTCCTTTCAATAACTCACAATTTGTCTTCCACAACAAAATTCTCAAGATAAGCAATTTTTTCTGATATCAGTCATTTCCCCATCACTTCCCATTTATCATTCAGGTGTTTGATGCAATCTACTTGGATGGGAGTGAGTTTTGTTTTTCTTCAGCTGTCTAATAATTTCTCATATTTTCTTTTATACTTTCTCCATTCTCTGGGGAAGGGAAGAAGCAGGATAGATAGTAAATGTTCAATAGGCAAAATGTTTAAAAAAAATAATTACATGTTTATTAATCAGGGCATAAAGTATAAGAGCAAGGCGGTTATGTTGAACTTGTATAAGGCACTAGTTTGATCTCAGATGGAATATTGCTTCCAGCTCTGGGTGTTGCACTTTAGGAAGGATGTGAAGTAATTAGAGAGAGGATGGAAAAAATTCCCAAGAATTGTTCCTGCAATGATTGAGTTTCAGTTGTGGAGATAGATTGGAGTGGTTAGGATTGTGGGGCAGCACGGTGGCTGCCTCACGGCGCCGAAGTCCCAGGTTCGATCCCGGCTCTGGGTTACTGTCCGTGTGGAATTTGCACATTCTCCCCGTGTTTGCATGGGTTTCGCCCCCACAACCCAAAAGATGTGCAGGGTAGGTGGATAGACCACGCTAAATTGCCCCTTAATTGGAAAAAAATGTATTGGGTACTCTAAATTTATTTTAAAAAGGATTGTTTCTCTTGGGATTAAAAAGGCTGAGAGATTTATTAGAGGTATCCAAGATGATGAAGGGTCTGGACAGAATATGGAGGGAGAAACTGCTCCTGCTCATGTAAGGATCGAGAATGAGAGGACACAGATTTAAAATAATTGGTAAAAGAAGTTAAAGGTCTGGAAATGCACTGCCCAGAGTGTGGTGGAGGCAGTCATTTCAAGTATTCAGAAGGGAATTAAAGACAATTATCTAAAAAGGAGGAATGTGCAGGGTTACGGGGAGCATCACACTAAGTGAACTACTCATTTGGAGAGCCGGTGCAGACAGGATAGGCCGAATGGCCTCCTTCTGCGAAGTAATAATTCTTACCATCATGAGATTCAAAATCAGCCTTTTTGGATACATATTTACAGGTATGTGGGCTTCAGTGGCTCGGCCAGCATTGGTTGCCCATCCCTAATTTCTCTTGAGAAGGTGGCAGTGAGCTGCCTTCTTGAACCACTGCAGTCCCTGAGGTGTAGGTACACGCACAGTGCTGTTAGGGAGGGAGTTCCAGGATTTTGACTCAACGATGGCAGTTTATTTCCAAGTCAGGATGGTGAGTGACTTGGAGGGGAACTTCCAGAGAGTGGTGTTCCCAGGTATCTGTTACCCTTGTCCTTCAAGGTGATCATGAGTTTGGAAGGTGCTGCCCAAGAAGCTTTGGTGTGTTCCTGCAGTGCATCTTGTAGATGGTACACACTGCTGCTACTGTGCATTGGTGGTGGAGGGTGTGAATGTTTGTGGAAGGGGTGCCAATTAGGGCTGCTTTGTCCTGGCCGACGTTGAGCTTCTTGAGTGTTGGAGCTGCACCTATCCAGGCAAGTGGAGAGCATTCCATCACAATCTTGACTTGTGCCTTGTAGGTGGTGGATAGGCTTTGGTGATTCAGGGGGTGAACTACTTGCCGCAGGATTCCTAGCCTCTGCCCTCCTCTTGTAGCAACATTTTTTATATGGCTAGTCCAGTTCAGTTTCTGGTTAATAGTAACCCACATAATGTTGATAGTGAGGGATTCAGTGATGGTAGTGCCATTTAATGTCAAGCGGTGATGGTTTGATTCTCCTTTATGGGAGGTGGTCATTGCTTGACACTTGTGTGGCACGAATGTTACTTGCCACTTGTCTGTCCATGTCTTCTTGCATTTGCACGTGGACTGATTCAGTGTCTGAGGAGTCATCAATGGTGCTGAACATCAGCATACATCTCCACATCTGACCTTATGTTGGAGGAAAAGTCATTGGTGAACCAGCTGAAGAATGGTGGGCCTAGGACACTACCCTGAGGAACTCCTGCAGTGATGTCCTGGGACTGAGATGACTGACCTCTGAAGTAGGCCACTTTCCAAGACCATATTTTTATCTCATTTCATCAAACATTCTTCATTTATGAAACTGTTTTATTGGACTGATTGGCACCGTTTAACATTTATTGGATTGTTTTATTGGACTGTTTGGCACCGTTTATAATATAATGTGCCCACAATGCAGAAGGGGACACCCGGATGGACATTCGTTTAAATCCCCTTCTGCACTGATGGAAGACACTTGTTCTGCCCAGCAATAGCACAAAGCTGCATCTTAAAACGGCCCCATGGCCAGGAGATCGGGATATCTGCGAGTCAAGGCCCTGGCAGTGGGATATATGGCACAACTGTATTGCAAAGACTCATGAAAGAATGAAATAATATATTAATAAAATGGCCAAGGCAGGCAAAGAAACCAGAATAAAAGGAATAAAAGAAATGTATAGATTAGATTAGCGTCCCCCACACACACAGCAGGACAAAGATGACATTAACACCTCATCTAGCAAACACAGAAACAAAAGCATAGCACAGCCACAGACATCGGAGGTCGATTTAGTTAAGGAGACACATCAGGGAGATAATGGGAAACACATTAGAGAAGGGAAGGACACCAGAGCAAGCACAGATAATCTCATCAACACGAACACACTCCATACAGATGCAAATTGACAAGGGAGGGACACCGGAGCAAGCACAGATAATCTCATCAACACGGACACACACCATACAGATGCAAATTGACAAAGATGCATATTCTCAGTTTAAACCTGTCTGAGAGATCTAAATCAAAACTACCCGTTAACTATTATGTATGAGCAAATGTTCCCGCTCGAATTTGGATTCCTATAAAAATCCAGAGCGAATGTGTAATTGTTGAGATCAACGTGGACCAAGCCACTGTTTCTGAGCTGGCTGCGTGGGTCTCCCTGAAGGCTTCAGTAATTGTACAATAAAGAACAACGCTTTGAACCTTGCCTTGAGACTCGGCCTCTTGACTGCACTGGTACAAGGGATTTTTCCCTACAACAATTGGCGCTGCTAGCAGGGTTTGATGTCTGACTTCTGACTGGTGGCCACGGTCTGGAAGCCGGGATCAAATTCAAACGAATCTGATAAAAATCCAGGGCAGTCAACAACGGGTACAAGTCTCCGTTTAAAGTAAGGGCTAGGGTTTGTCCGTTTAAATGTTGTCCTAGAGAATTGTATAATCTTGCCTAAGTTTTCTTGAATTAAAGAAAATTACCAGAGGTAAAGATAACAGTTTTTGGGGTATTTTGATAACAAAAATAAGGAATTAAGACTAAAATAAGGATAAGAACCGCATGCAGAACTAATTGGTGTGACTAACCCATAATCTGCTGCCTTTCCCCTGTAAGTGAAACCACTGTCTGTGCCAAGGCAATAAGACAAGGGAGTGCTTGACTCAAGGTGCCCTACCTTAAATCGAACGTTAAGAGGAGAAATCTCCCACGCTAAGGTTGGGTGTTGAAGCGGGCACTGAGAGGCACAGGCACTCAGGGTGCAAGGCACGGACAGTGTAAATTGGGTTACAACACAGATTCTGTAGGGGCGAACAACGCAGAGTCGACACAGTTACTAATTATAACAGGGGTTTTGATAACAGATACACATGTGTAAGTGTTGAGGACAAGGGGACCCGATCCACCCTGACCAAGAGTCACGACGACGGAGAGTCCATTAGGGGCCCGGGCGGAGTTTGATAACCTTGTTCGTCTGTAGGGAACATCACAATCCATAGCAGGGTACCAGGGAGCTGAGGCTCCCTCTTTGGGGTGACGGATCAGCCTTGCTAGTGGAGGGGGTGGCCAAGCGGGAGGCGTTGTACTTAAAGGGGCTGGGGACAGGGGCCGACAAACCCACTAAAGACCAGCACACATCCCAATAAGACAACACAAAATAGACCAAGCGTGAGGTGTCAGGAATAGTTGGGGGAGCACGGGCCGAGACTCACTGGGGCCCCACCACGAGACCCTACAGCAATACAGACGGTGCTGGAGCAGTATCAGTGATCAGGAGATAAGAGAGAGAGAGAGTTGGGGCGCTTTTACTGTTAGAACCAGCACACGGGGGTTGCAGGACTGCTAGACAGAAAAATGGCAGACCACGTTACTAAGGGAGAAACTGCAGGAGCTCTCATTTTTAAGTATTTGTTAGCCAGAGAAGCGATTATTGCAAAGATGAAATGGAACGGGTGGAACGCATCACAACTTTTGGAAGATCAAAGAAAATGGGTGGATGGAGTAAAACGGGATAAAACAAAAGTAATGGGAGTAATGTTGGTGACCCAGTTAGCTGGACTAATTGAGAGGGTAAATGCCTCCATGGAGGAGAGACACAAAGAGACAGAACAAATTAAGGTGTTGCAGGAGAGAGTGAGGGAATTAGAACACAGAAACCACACTGCGGAGATAGCGCAGAGATCAAAGGAAACGGACCCCCTGCCCTCATACGAGTCAGTGCAGAGCGATGCAACCGCTCCAGTATCAGAGTGGGACATAAAAAATTACAATCTAGCGCCAGTCACCAGAGGAGGGACGGCAGCACAACCAAAAGCAACCTATAAGCCTTTCACCCCAGGGGAAAGGCAGCAGATTATGGCCTCACTGGGGAAGTTAAAACCCAGAAGCGCAAACCTGGAATTTTGGGGCGAATTAGATACACTCTGGGTAGGGCACCAGTTACATTTAAGGGACATACACCAGCTGGTCAGGGCAGCCTGTCCAGCAGATAAATGGAGGCTAGTGGCAGGAGGACCAGCGCCCCCAAGCAGCACAGGACTATAATGGAGGAAGGTGGACACATGCCGTTCCTGTAATGGCTGAGATAGACGCCCAGCAGGTACCCTTCACATTATTTAAGACAGAAATCCAACGGGTCTTAGGGAACTCCCCCACTAATTGGAGCAGGATCACAAATACTAAACAAGGACGAGGGGAAAGTGCATCGGAGTTTGGAGAGAGATTATTCCAGGTATATAAGGAGTGTTCAGGACAGGACAATGTGGATAGGGGAGACAGGGCTTTTATCCAGGCATTCAAGGACGGGCTATCAGAGGCACACCAAGAAATCCTTAAGATGGGGGTGATAGCATCCCAGGACTATGACGAGCTAGTCAAGTGGGCTAGCGGGATAAAGGAAGGGAAGGTTGCCCAGACAAAGCCCAGACCAGAGAGGACCGGAACCCCCCATAACGGAGGTGAGGGAAGAACCGGGCTCAGCTGCTACACGTGTGGCCAGCCAGGGCATATGGCTAGATTCTGCAGGGGAGCACCATTCAGGGGGAGACCAGAGAATGGTGGACCCCGCTGTGACCACTGCCACAGGGCAGGGCACACAGAGGCAACGTGTTGGGAGAAACATGGGAGACCCCAAGACCACTACAGACCAACCCCGGAGGCACCACATCCCCGGAATTCACAAGGGTGACTAGAAGGGACCCTGGGAACAGATACAAATGGATTTCATAGGACCATTGCCTCCCTCTCACGGGAAAACATACGGCCTGGTAATAGTAGATCAATTCACCAGGTGGGTGGAAGCATTCCCCACAACCAATTGTACAGCCTCAACGGTAGCCAGGATCTTGGCAGCATAAGTCATTCCCCGATGGGGGATGCCAAAGGTTGATTCGGACCAGGGAACATACTTCACAGGAAAAGTTATGAAAAATATTTGCCAACTATTGGGAATAAAACAGAAATTTCACATCCCCTACCACCCACAAAGTTCCGGGATGGTGGAGAGGATGAATCGGACTCTAAAAGTAACCATAGCAAAAGCAATGCAATCCTCAGGTAGAAATTGGACAGCAGTCCTACCTGCAGTTCTGATGAGGCTTAGGGCGACCACAAATCGAACTACCAGCTTGACTCCATACGAGCTGATGACCGGGCGAGCAATGCACTTACCCAAAAGCATTATTACAGGCGGGACAGATGTGGGCCCGATAAAGGATAAGATCCGTCAATACATCCGATTAGCACCCAATTAAAGGGGATGCGCCGGTCCGTAATTCTAAATCAGGCACAGGTCGACACAAAGGAGGACTCAGAAATATTACCGGAGGTCCCAAAAGCCGGGAGCCGGGTCTTAACAAAAATGCTTCCTGCAAAACCAGGATTTGCCCCGAAATGGCACGGACCTTGCGAGGTCATTATTAGTGGAGATACCTGTGGCTGTATAGATATAAGGGGACAGGGGATCTGGAGACACTGGACCCAATTGAAGCTGTATGAAGACAAATGAATTAAAGATACTATTTTTCTTTTATATTTAAATTCCACAGGGACCAGGACCAGATCTGCTATCAAGACGTCGAAACAAACAACTTTTAATTTAATTACCGGTTTATTTTCTGTATATACTATAATTATAAAAAATACTGTTGTAAAAAAAAACGATATGAGAATAGGGACACATTTGATGATAGCTATGACCATTGTAAATATACTCCAACACATGAGGGTTAGGGGAGTAAACGTGGAAGAAAACCTATTCCTGAAAACACACATTCAGATCTATGGGAATAGGACCGCTTGTTACCCTTCAGCGCGATCAGTAAACTCCCTATTCATCGCGACACCAGGGTGGCTCCCACAAGAGTTATTCACTATCGACACATCAGGGGCGCCCTGCAAGGAACATAGTGGGTACTTTAAACAAGGGATACAAGGGAGGTGTGTAGAGCTCACTGAGCCGGGAATTCCAGGGGGGGTGGGACCCCAACGGTAGAGACACATGGGGACTACCCACAAAGTTTTAAGGGAAAGGGATGGGGGTGCGTGCATGCCTTTGTCCCTAAAAACAATTTGTGCGCTGAGACACATTGTGCTCTCCAGGAGTGCCGGGTCCGGGAAGGACACTTCACCTGTGACTGCAAGCAACAAAAATGCATTGCAGCCACCGCGGGTAGGCAGCTCGTGTGTGGCAAGTGCAACGGCACCCACGTAAGCTCAGCCTCGTGGACATACCCATTCCATTCTCACCAAGGGGTACAATCGAGTGGGCAGTCCCGAGGGAGGGAAGGTTCCACAACATGGAACCATGGGGTCAGGTGACCCAGGGGTAATGCATGTTATCGGGTTAAAGAGGGTTATGTGTTTTTATTTTAAAATATATACATGACGGCCACAGACAGGCCTCCAAGGTTCTTTGCCGTAGGGACAATCAGACCCCTCACGGTTCCATGCCCAAGCGAAGGGCATGTCCAAAAACGCATAGTGACCAGGGCCATCAGCGCAGAATTCTGCGCCGACTGGCAGGCCCCTGTTACATCTTCTTGGGGATATGGATTTCTGGGGACACTATCCCTAGGGGGCGCAGCAGGAGTGGTCAGTGCCAAGAATACAAATTTCTTCATATGCGGACTGACCATCTTAGGGAGCAGCACCCTACAAGCACTAGGGGCAATTGACCAAGAATTCGCAGAGCTCAGACTATACACACAGCAAACGAGATATGCAGTAGACTATCAGTTAGCCAGACAAGGAGGGGTATGCACCATCATCAAAGAAAAATGCATTACATATGTACATGACGAAACATTAAACATAACAGCAGCCATGTCCAGGATACAAAAGCAATTGGATAGCTTTAAACAGGGATTCGCAGGGACTGATGAGTGATTAGGGTGGTTGTTTAACACAGTTTGGGGAGCATACATCATGGAATGATTAATTTTAGTAGTAGCCATCCTGTTCACACTCTGCCTGGGCCTAACTTGTATTAAAATGATATGTGCGAATATTGTATCGAGAATGCTACCCACTGCCAGTATCCAGATGCAAGAAGTTCACCACACAGTAGAGGAAGAGGAACAACAGCAAGGACGACATCTGCACAGGTCTCTATACCTCTGAAGATCGTCCATGGGGGGTCAGCCATGAATGGGACCCCCTGGACGAGAGGAGGGATTGAAGTAGGCCATTTTCCAAGACCATATTTATATCTCATCTCATCAAACATTCTTCATTTATGAAACTGTTTTATTGGACTGATTGGCACCATTTAACATTTATTGGACTGTTTTATTGGACTGATTGGCACCGTTTATAATATAATGTGCCCACAATGCAGAAGGGGACACCCGGATGGACATTCGTTTAAATCCCCTTCTGCACTGATGGAAGACACTTGTTCTGCCCAGCAATAGCACAAAGCTGCATCTTAAAACGGCCCCATGGCCAGGAGATCGGGATATCTGCGAGTCAAGACCCTGGCAGTGGGATATATGGCACAACTGTATTGCAAAGACTTATGAAAGAATGAAATAATATATTAATAAAATGGCCAAGGCAGGCAAAGAAACCAGAATAGAAGGAATAAAAGAAATGTATAGATTAGATTAGCGTCCCCCCCACACAGCAGGACAAAGATGACATTAACACCTCATCTAGCAAACACAGAAACAAAAGCATAGCACAGCCACAGACATCGAAGGTCGATTTAGTTAAGGAGACACATCAGGGAGATAATGGGAAACACATTAGAGAAGGGAAGGACACCGGAGCAAGCACAGATAATCTCATCAACACTAAATCAAAACTACCCTTTAACTATTATGTATGAGCAAATGTTCCCGCTCGAATTTGGATTCCTATAAAAATCCAGAGCGAATGTGCAATTGTTGAGATCAACGTGGACCAAGCCACTGTTTCTGAGCTGGCGTTCAGTAATTGTACAATAAAGAACAACGCTTTGAACCTTTGCCTTGAGACTTGGCCTCTTGACTGCACTGGTACAAGGGATTTTTTCCTACCACACCTCCAACAGCCACAACTATCTTCCTTTGTGCCAGGTATGACCCCAACTATTGGAGAGTTTTCCCTGATTCCAATTGACTCCAGTTTTGCTAGGGCTCCTTGGTGCCACATTCGATCAAATGCTGCCTTGAAGTCAAGGGCAGTAACTCTCGCCCTACCTCTGGATTTCAGCTCTTTTCTCCATGTTTGAACCAAGGCTGGAATGAGGTCAGGAGTGAAGTGAGCTTGCCAGAAACCAAACAGAACATCAGTGAGTAGGTTATTTCAAAGTAAGTGCCGCTTCATATGACTGTTGATGACTCCTTTCATCACTTTACTGATCATTGAGAGTAGATTAATAAGGCGGCAATTAGGCAGGTTGGATTTGTCCTGCTTTTTGTGTACAGACATACCTGGGCAATTGCCCACATTTCTGGGTAGATGCTAGTGTTGTAGCTATACTGGAACCATTTAGCTGGAATGCACCGAGTTCTGGAGCAGAAGTCTTCAGTAATGTTACCAGAATATTGTTAGGGCCCAAAGCCGTTACACTATGCAGTACCTTCAGCCATTTATTTTTTAATTTTTTTTATTAGAGTACCCAATTCATTTTTTTCCAACTAAGGGGCAATTTAGCATGGCCAATCCACCTGCTCTGCACATCTTTGGGTTGTGGGGGCTAAACCCACGCAAACTCCACACAGTGACCGAGCCGGGATCGAACCTGGGACTTCGGCGCCGTGCGGCAGCGCTAACCATTGCGCCACCGTGCTGCCCCTTCAACCGTTTCTTGATAACACGTAGGGTGAATCGAACTGGCTGAAGACTGCCATCTGTGATGCTGTGAACCTCTGGATGAGAGCAAGATGGATCATCCACTTGGCACTGCTGGCCAAAGATCATTGCGAATGCTTCAGCCTTGTCTTTTGCACTGTGTACCTCCATCATTATGGATGGGATATTTGTGGAGCCTCCTCCTCCTCCAGTGAGTTGTTGAATTGTCCACCACCATTCATGACTGGATGTGGCAGGACTGCAGAGCTTAGATCTGATACATGTTATGGCCCAGGGTTTAGAAAACTCCGAAGTTTACCTGACCTACAACTTTTAATAGATTTTGGTTATGAGGAGCACAAGGGCCTACTTTCCAGGTGTTATGCAACAGAGACGGTAAGTCTTTTTAAACAAAACAATGTTTATTCTCTGAGTTCAGTTAACATTTTATAAACACACAGTAAACATTTTACCAACTACCAACACAAATACCCCCCACAGATACAGTACTCTATATGTAACCCTTAATACCTTTCCTAACAACATCCATAAGCCAAACACCCTTTTTAACAAAACAGTAGGTTTAAATTATTTACACAAGACAATTATCACTTTTAAATTATCAATGATCTGGACACCTTTTAACATACAGCGAGAGAGAGACAAAATTAACCATCCTTGTCTGAATTCAGCTTTCAACTGCCTAAAATGAAAGTAAAACACAAAGCCACAAAGAGCTTCCAGCTCAAAAGTAAAAGCCAGACACAACCCAGCTCCACCCACACAGACATCACTGCAGCTATTTGATAAACACCCATTTCTTAAAGGTACACTCCCATGACATACGTTAGTTGTGGGATTACTTAGCTCCACCTATCATTTGCTGCTGTTTGGCATAGAACTTGTCTTGTGTTGTGGCATTATGGTATGCCTGATGTTGCTCCTGGTATGCCCTACTACACTTTTCATTGAACCAGGGTTGTTCCCCTGGCTTGCTGGTAATGGTAGAGTGGGGGATATGCCGGGCCATGAGGTTACAGATTGTGGCGGAGTACAATTCTGCTGCTGATGGCGCAAAGTGCCTCATGGATGCCCAGTCTTGAGTTGTTAGCTGTGTTCTGAATACCATTTAATACAATGGTAGTGCCACAAAACATGATGGGAAGGTATCCTTAATGTGAAGACAGTACTTTATCTCCGCAAGGACTGTGCGGAATCACTCCTGCCGATGCTGTCATGGACAGATGAATCTGCGACAGGCAGATTGGGGAGGATGAGGTCTAGTATGATTTTCCCTCATTGGGTCCCTCACCACCTGTCAGAGAACCAGTCTAGCAGCTATGTCCTTTAGGACTTGCCACTCTCTGTGCTTCCTCCAATATGGAGGAATTCTGATTCATCAGCTGTTGGTGGACAGCACATAAATCAGCAGGAAGTTTCCTTGCCCATGTTTAACCTGAAGCCATGAGACTTCATGGGGTCTGGAATCAATGTTGAGGACTCCTAGGGCAATTCATTACTGACTGTATACCACTGTGCTGCCACCTCTGCTGGGTCTGTTCTGATGATAGGACAGGACATACCCAGGGATGGTGATAGTGGTGTTTGAGATGTGATCTGTCAGGTATGATTATGTCAGTATGACTATGTCAGGCTGTGCTTGACTAGTCTGAGACAGCTCTCCCAATTTTGGCACAAGCCCCCATATGTCAGTAAGGAGGACTTTGCAGGGTTGCAACCGTGTACAGTTTTGGTCTCCTTACTTGTGAAAGGCTGTACTGGCACTGGAGGGTGTGCAGAGGAAATTCACTAGGTTGATTCTGGAGTTGAGAGGATTAGCTTATGAGTAGACTGCAACTTTAGAAACATATAAAATTATGAAAGAAATAGGCTAGAAGCAGGGAGGGTGAAACTGGAACTAGAACTAGGGGGGCACAGCCTCAAAATAAGGGGGAGCAGATTTAGGACTGAGTTGAGGAGGAACTTCTTCACCCAAAAGGTCGTGAATCTGTGGAATTCCCTCGCAGTGAAGGTAACCTGCTAAATGTTTTTAAGGTAAAGGTAGATAGATTTTTGAACAGTAAAGGAATAAAAGGTTATGCTGAGCGGGCGGGGAAGTGGAGCTGAGTCCACAAAAAGATCAGCCATAATCTTATTGAATGGCGGAGCAGGCTCGAGGGGCCAGATGGCCTTCTCCTGCTCCTAGTTCTTATTATGGAGATGCCGGCGTTGGACTGGGACGAGCACAGTAAGAAGTCTTACAACACCAGGTTAAAGTCCAACAGCTTTGTTTTGAATCACTAGCTTTCGGAGCACTGCTCCTTTGGTGAACAAGGAAGGCGCAGTGCTCCGAAAGCTAGTGATTCAAAACAAACCTGTTGGACTTTAACCTGGTGTTGTAAGAGGTCGAAGCCAGGTGATCCGTCCAGTTTCTGCTATCTTAAACCACGCGTCCCCCCCAGCCCCCTCCCCCCGCGTCCCCCCAGCCCCCTCCCCCCGCCTCCCCCCAGCAAAAAAAAATTAACTTATACTATGAACTATGTGCCTTTATTATGTCGTATCATTACTCTCCTTTATGTTAGCATTTATTACCCTTCTTTCTGTATTCCATCTCCCCCTCCACTCCGTGTCAGTATTCATTACCACGGCCTCCCTTGTAGTCCCCTTTTCCCCAGTCTGCTCTTATTTGCCCTTCATCCCCAACCTCCCTGCAATACTACCCCACGCCTCCGGCCTCCTCGTATTATCACTCCTGTTCCCACCAGTACAGATGGAAGCCGGAGCGGCCTCGCTGGTGCCCGGCCGGTAACCTTCCGGTCGGCGGCCGTTGCCCTGGGAAACGGGGTTCTATGGGAAAAGCGTCCCTGACAGACGGGCGTCCCTCCGCTTTGGTTCCGGGATTCCAGTAACACCATTGTTCCCCCTCCAATCAGAGAGAGAGAGAGCTCTGTGCGCCTGCGCCAAGAGCAGCAGCCAAGAACTGCTCTGATTGTTGAGGCGACTTGTAGCCGTGTCAGCAGCCTCAATGTGTGTTCCCCCTTAATGCTCCTTTTACTTCCCTGAATAGCTTGAAAAAGAAGCTCCAATTTTCTCATTAAAGTTGCAGTGTCATCCAATTTTAGGATCAAACCCAATTCAATCCACCTCAATTCCTCAAGTGTAGGGTTAAACCCAACGAAAGCTAAAACTTTTAGTGGCGGCATTTGCAAGTATTCCTTCAAAACACAACAGCTCATTTTCCTTCCAGCATTGTGCCCACATTCTTGAGTCCCAGTACCGCGTACAGCTTTGGTCATCTTATTTGGAAAAGGATAGAACAAGAGTAGTTCCAAGGGTTTACTTGACTCGGGATGAAGGGCTTATTCGGGCCAATACCCATTGGGAGTTTAGAAGAATTGAGAGGTCATCTTATTGAAACATACAATATCCGCCAGGTATTCAACAGGGTGGATACTGGGAAGGTTATTTCTTCTTGTGCGGGGGCTCGCACTAGGAGACACAATTTCTCTCAGGGGGCTATTACTCTACAATTCTCTTCACCAGAAACCAATGGAGGCTGGATCATTAAATTTCTTCAAGGCTGAGTTTAGACTTTTCTTGGAGATGGGAAGAGGACCTGCATGACATAGCTTATAGAATGGTGGTGCAGATTCTGAGGGCCAAATTGCCTATTCCCACGTTAGGGCAACACGGTAGCACAAGTGGATAGCACTGTGGCTTCACAGCGCCAAGATTTCAGGTTTGTTTCCTTGCTTGGTCACTGTGCGGAGTCTGCACGTTCTTCCAATGTCTGTGTGGGTTTCCTCCGGGTGCTCCGGTTTCCGCCCACAGTCCAAAGACATGCAGGTTAGGTGGATTGGCCATGATAAATTGCCCTTAGTGAACAAAAAGGTTACGAGGGGTTATTGGGTTACAGGGATAGGGTGGACGTTTTAACAAAATGTTTTAACACCCCAGTGCATTTTAACACACAGCAACTTACTGCAGATAAAGACGTACCTACAGTAAAGGTTTGAGCTATATTGATTCATACAGCATTCACAATAATTATTTATCTAGAGCAGTTAGTGTGCACAGAATTTATATGAACTAGAGACGTGATTTACAACATCTGTTCCTCTGCATCAACCAGAAAAGCATATTTTCTTGAAGCATTAATAACTATTAGAAATTTTTATAGTAGTCTAAAATGGGCTTATAGCAATTGTACTGAAGTATTAGACAATAAAGGAACAATGGATAGTATGTCAGAGGCCCCAGTTTTATTTATTTTTCTGGCCTATCAACCTTTATTTTACACCCCTCGATCTGAGTTGGTGACATTTCTCAGAAAATTCTCTTAAGATGACTGTAGTACTGGAGACTGGTCAATAATGCTGCAGTAAACTTCAGCCTGGATTTACATAGCTGCAAACATATTCCAGCCATGTTGTAACACTGCTGCTACAAAGCAATCGAAATGAAAGAAATACATTTCAAAAAATAATTTCAAAAAGTAAGTACAGAACTGGGAGATATGAAAGATGAAAAATTGGAGAAGAAATGGAATTGAAGGAGAGACCATACTAAATGAAAATGTTAGAAATTTTAATAGTGTTATCCACGTCCATACATGTGTCTCCATTTCTATTCTGAGTTGTGGCGGAATTTCTTCAGCCAGAGGGTGGTGAATCTGTGGAACCCATTGCTGCAGGAGACCGAGTCACTGGGTGTCTTTAAGACAGAGATAGGTTCTTGGTTCTTGATTAATCAGGAGGAATCAGGGGTACGGGAAGCAGGCAGGAGAATGGGGATGAGAAACACATCAGCCATGATCAAATGGCGGAGAAGAGTCGATGGGCTGAATGGCCTAATTCTGCCCCTACATCTTATGGCCCATTCTGTGCACTAGACGATTACAACCAAAGTGCTGCAGATACACTTTGGCCAGTACCTCTGTGGACTGGAGGAGCAAGGGGGAATTAAACAAAAATGGCAGTTCAACCTTTCTCACTCTGCAGCAAGCTTGCAGAAAAACAGCAAATGGGGTTACAGAGTGTGGACCGAATTGGACTGATGAGCCTGCTACACCGATTCTATGCCTACAAGAGAAGAATGGCCACACTGATGATGTACTGAAAGGACACTTTTCTGCTGAGACACACTGCAATATCTAAGAAGAGGGTGAAATAAACATCTGCATATGTTATATAATTCTTCGATAAGTGCTCTAAGAGACTTATTAGTTGCCATCTATTGAGAAGTGGAATAGAAAGTAAAATAAATCAATATTCCTGCAGTAATCAATTGGATTAAGAGTTGGAAGAACATGATTAATTAATATTGGTTATTTTTTGAAACACCCTTGTTGAAGAGTTAGTCCAAAATGTATTTTTCTACCTGCTCAAAAGAATGTCTTTTGTTGCCGTTTATAGTTTTTAATCTTAAAGAGAAAGTAATGTCCAAGAGTATCTTGAATTCAGAATAGTTTCAACAAAGTCTACCCCTCTTGAGATTTAATTTACTCTTTTAACAGATCCTTTTAGTTTGTGTGTTACAGAAATTTTGGAAGACTCCATAGGAAGTGAGAAAAAGTTTTGCCACTGTAAATGTGCACAAAATGTTTTCGTATACAAATTGGTCACAGGCCTTTACAAATAAGCTGTCACTTTCGAACGGCTTTCTTCACTAGTTAACTGCCGAGTCCAACCATCCTTTCGCTCACTTCCCAGAGTTTTCTGGCCACTGCATCATCTCGTGCATGAGGCAGGACCTCTCGAACTTTGCAGTCAACGAAGTACCTGCCACTGAATTTTTCAATGCCTTCTTGCACAGCGCAGTAGATGGGGGTCTGAGCCCCATCGACTGGGGTTTGAAAGAAAAGGGTAGCGACAGGGACAAAAAATACCTTCATCCAGCATTTCAACTGACGGAACACTTCAGTGTTTACAGCACCTGTAAGAGGGAAAGAAAAATCAATGTTTGTTGAAGACCGATTTTCTCATTGAAATATTTAACTTGTAAATCAAGAAATGTGCAGAAAAAACACATTAATTTAACTGCCAAGCTTTTTAAGTTGTGAAGCAAGTTTCTGAAATTTCCTGACATTAATGACCAGCTTGTGGATCACTTAACCTATGTTCACACACATGAGCAACTCAACTGGAAAACTAATGCTTTGTCTTCTTCTATTTAACAACATGTCTGCTTCATTTTATTCAGTTAACCTGTTTTATAGAGAAATATTCATTTGAAAACCAAAACCACACAAACCAAAAAAGCTGAATGAGTTTTTGTATGATTTCCTTGTATTTGAAATATTGCCTTCCAAATCATTTTCCACCTGACAATGTGGGTGCTGGTCTGCAATTGCATATTTTTAAATCATTCTACCTGCCCTTTCATATCATCCATTTTGTTCCCACTGTTTCTATCTGTCAGCACTTAAAAATATGTTGCACTGGAAAAGCCTACAGCCACTACAATACATCATGACACACATAAGCAAAATTTTAGTCAATGTGGATTTGCCAAAATAGTAGTGAGTGAACGAGAATATATCTGGTGATAAGCCAGTGGCTAAATGCACCACTATTCTAACATGCATCCATACACAGCAGAGGGCGATCTGTGATCTGCAACCTTTGCTGAATTGGCGGAGCACAAACAAGGCAGTAGTTGGAGGATTATTAATTGGAGGATCATTGTCTTTGGCCTTGTCACAAAGTCCATTATCTGACGACCATTTCCATCACCCACAGTGGTGACTGTCTGAAACTGAGCCAGGCTGTTTGCAATTTCGGTGTTGTGTTTGACCCCAGGAGAAACGTCTGACCACACAGTCACTCCCATCATCAAGACATACCTACTTCCACCTCTGTAATGTTGCCCGACTCTGCCTCAGTCCAGCTGCTGTTCATAACCTCATCCATGTTCTTTATTATCTCAACACTTGACAATTCCAATGCAATCCTGGCAGACTCCCATTTTCCATCCTACACAAACATGAGCTCATCCAAAGCTCTAGTCACAAGTAGGCTTACATTAACACTGCAATGAAGTTACTGTGAAAATCCCCTAGTCGCCACACTCCGGCGCCTCTTCGGATACACAGAGGGAGAATTCAGAATGTCCAATTCATCCAACATCATGTCTTTC
Source organism: Scyliorhinus torazame (assembly GCF_047496885.1). Lineage (NCBI taxonomy): Eukaryota > Metazoa > Chordata > Chondrichthyes > Carcharhiniformes > Scyliorhinidae > Scyliorhinus > Scyliorhinus torazame. The sequence continues at coordinate 193,709,614 of NC_092718.1, forward strand.
GGGACTTGTTGGAGGAAACCAGAGCACCCGGAGGAAACCCACATAGACACGGGGGAAACGTGCAGACTCCGCACAGACAGTGATCCAAGTGGGAATCGAACTCAGGACCTTGGCACTGTGAAGCAACAGTGCTAACCACTGTGCTATTGTAGGTTTTTTGTAAACGTAAGTTGAGGAAACAAATAATAAATTGCTGTGGAATGGTAGAAGGTGTTGGCCCTTTTGATATTGTTCTGATTCTGCCTCCACAGGCCCGTGTCATGTGTTGGACTGTTCCTGTGGAGGTGGGAGTTCTAATTTTTGAGACTAAAAGCATAAGTAATTTTGAAATAATTGTCACCATTCCTAGTTACCACTTATCTATTGTTTTCTGATTTTACCCTCTGATTTTTCCTCTCCTGTTAAGGCATGCACAATTAGCAAACCTCTGGTACCTCCAGGTAAGTGGCCATTATTCACTTGGGAGCCTCAAACTGTTCCATTGGACTATTTTGCTATATAAAGTAGCATAATTGAGGCGATTCTTGTTGTCCCATGGTACATGTTCCACTTTTTCCCAAATTGGATCACTCAGTAGCTGATTTTCCCTTGCCTTGGGTAGAATTAAAGGAACCCATAGCACAAAAGGAGGCCCTTTGTACCTATTCTAGATCTTTGAAAGAACAGTCCAATTTAGTCTTGCAACTCTTTCTTCCCTAACGCTGCATATTTGTTCTCTTCAAATACCTGTGCAGTTGCCGTTTTAAAATTCCTTTGGAATTTGAGTGCATGAACCTTTAAAGTAACTCATTCCAGATCATTACAACATTAACAATTTGCTTTTAAGCTGACAAAAATTTCCTTGCTGTTAGGTAATTTGGACATTCTGAATTCTCCCTCTGTGTACCCGAAGAGACGCCGGAATGTGGCGACTCGGGGCTTTTCACAGTAACTTCGTTGTAGTGTTAATGTAAGACTACTTGTGACAATAATAAAGATTATTATTATTAACTCACCATCTCTGACTGGGTGAGGATGACTGGAGAGTAGCTGCTCGCCCCACCAATTTGCAGCTCGCTATTCAGAGATTCCTATGTGTAAAGCAAGGTGTTTGGGATTTTTCCCATGCTTTTCTTAACTACTAGAAATTATCCTTAAAAGATGAGAAAGCGGAGAGCTGTGATGACCTGCGCGGTATGTACATAGATTATGAAAACAAAACAATGGCCTTGTAACGTTGACCAATGCGTTGCTCTTTTAGATGTTTCAAAATTGTTTAAACTGTGTGGGGGGTAAAAAAACACATTTCCTCCCACCCAATGGAACAATATTGGTCTTATTTCTATGGTCACATTGAAAAAAGAAAAAGGTGGTGTGTGTAAAATGCATTTGTTAAATAATTCTCTGCTCACCTGGATGAACAGAGTAACAGGTAACATTAGTTCCCTCCAGGCAATTTGCAAGTTCTCTCACAAAAAGTACGTTGCACAGTTTGCTGCAGCTGTAGTTCCTCAACACCTGGATCAAACCTTCACCAGGAGGATTCAAGTTGCTGAAATCTATTTTTCCATAACGGTACATTGCTGAGGTAACAACAACAACGCGGCTAGGGGAGCACAGCTTCAGTCGATCCAAGAGAAGGCGAGTGAGGAGAAAGTGGCCCAAGTGGTTCACTTCCCAAACCACATTGAATCCGTCAGCGGTCTTGCCATTTGACCCAATACCTGCAGCATAAACAAATCGTATTACTTTTCAAACTTGTCAACAGGCTTTGAGAAAAAACGTTGGAGGGTTCATCCTTTGGTGACATGTTAAACCAAGCCCATGCTGGTCCGTCCAGTTCGTTCGGCCGATTGCGAAAACTCTCATGGAATTCACCCATGACGAGTTTGTCAATGAACAGGAACCTCCCCGATTTTCCTTGCAAACATTCCTGCCTTAAGCAATCCTGTCAAAAAACAGATACATTATTTACTCAACTCACTGCTCTTTGCACAGACACGTTTGCTATGTTCGCCCGCACAACATACACACCCTGCTCACGGGGAGGAATCCATTGCATGTTTTATAAATGTTCATACAAATAAATTCAGCGACTTTTGCTTTTATTGCTTTAAAAGGTTGGATTGAAGCTTAGATTAAATAATGTGATTTGTTAGTATTCAGCAGCAGTGTGCCCCAGTAGCTTAGCGTGTGTGTGTGTGCATTTCAAGCTTCTGTCTATGTTCTGCTCACCCGACTGAGAAAAAATAGCTTTCATCTAAGCAGCGCTATTTAATACTTTATATTTCCTGATGAAACTGCCCCTTAAGTTACTCCCCAAACTTTAGGAGTTTTGGTCTCCTTCTTTACAGCTTATCCCCTTTCCACTAAATGGGATTAATGTTCTTTTTCTTTTCTGTTTCCTTTCCAATTCATTTATGTCTTTTTTGATTGTGTCGACCTGATTTGCAGAGTATTTCAAATGAGGTCTGACTGGTGTGTTGGTGAAATCTCAGCATAACCTCTTGTCTACAGACTATTTGCTCCTATACAGAAAGGGAGGTGTTTATTATCATTTCAGGCCCATCTCAGACTCAGTGGTAATTTTATACCGCTTTGCATACCGATGTTGCTTATTCCTACTTCAGAATTGTATATGAATTTGCCAATATGAAATTTAATTTGCTGTTCACCCACCCAAGTGGATAACAGATTGGCATTCTTTTGAAACACCTAAATGGAACCTTCCGCCCCTACAAGATATCAGTTTATGACTGGATTATTTAAGGTATGAATGTTTGCAAGGAAAGCAAAGGGAGTTCCCTACCCCACCCAGCTCCACCATAAAGATCACCACTCCGCAAACACTGCCACCATTACATGACACCTTGCACAAGTACCATTTGGATTTGTTTAAATCCATAGAATCTCCATAGTGCAGGAGGCCATTCTGTCCATCGAGTCTGCACCGACCCTCCGAAAGAGCACCCGACCCAGGCCCACTTCTCTGCCTCATCTCTGGAACCCCACCTAACCTGCACATCGTTGGACACTAAGGAGCAATTTTAGCATGGTCATTTCACCTAACCTGCACATCTTTGGACTGTGGGAGGAAACAGGAGCACCTGACGGAAACCCACGCAGACACGGGGAGAAAGTGCAAACTCCACACAGTCACCCAAGTCTGGAATTTAACCTGGGTCTCTGGCGCTATGAGGCAGCAGTGCTAACCGCCGTACCACCCAAATAAATTCTGTTTCTTTTCCAACCCACGTTCTATTCTGGATTTCAAAAAATTTTGATTTAATTGGTAGTCTTTCTTTTTAATGTGTCTTTGATCTACAGCATTTCACAGGATTTTCCTTTATATTTAGTGCTCTTTGCGGGAGGGGATGTAGCAACAGAAGCCTACCTTAGTCTTTGATTGCTTCCTATTGTTGCTGGGAAAGAAGGTATTAGGTTTTCCTAATTACCCTGAATTTCATGACTCACCCACCATTAGAATACAGCATAGATATGACGGAGAGTTTCATTTTGAACTCTAGCCCAGCTGCTGCTAGTTTCTGACCAACTAGGGCATGCTCTAACCAGTATCTCGCCTCTGTTAACCAAAATGTTTGTAATCTGCTTCCAGCTGTGTATCATTCCACTAAGTGAACAGTGATATGTTACTTTCAGGGAAAGTGGTGAATGAAAAGGTTCATTTTTATGTGCTGTAATTACCAACACGCCAGACAAAGATTAGGTTCGGACTTGTGAAGCTGTTTGTTTGGAATGAGATAATCTTTTGGTTTGGAGGCAGAAGTCACATTTGTACATTAACCCTTTGAGCTCGTGGCAGCACGGTGGCGCAGTGGGTTAGCACTGCGGCCTCACGGTGCCGAGGTCCCAGGTTCGATCCCGGCTCTGGGTCACTGTGCGTGTGGAGTTTGCACATTCTGCCCGTGTTTGCGTGGGTTTCGCCCCCACAACACAAAAATGTGCAAGCTAGGTGGATTGGCCACGCTAAATTGCCCCTTAATTGGAAAAAATGAATTTGGTACTCTAATTTTTAATTTTTTTTTTTTTTAAAAGAAAACAAACCTTTCAGCTCAATTGAAGGGAAGTTAAAAATGTGAAGGATCATTTGGACTCGAAACGCTAACTTGGTTTCTCTCCCCACTAATGCTGTCAGACCTGCTGAGTTTATCCAGTATTTTCTGTTTTCATGAAAAAATTTATGCTTTTCCTGCACTGTCTATTTGTCTGCATGTTTGAAAGTAGTTATAATATTGAAAGTAAACAAGTATAAATATACTCTTTCGAAAGTCCACTAATCAATATCTCAGGGCATTGGGAGTCAAGACCCACATAAACCCTTCAAATAAAAGGGTGGAGATTATTTAAGGCTGGCAAATAGACATTACCTGCTGCCTATTTTAAACTCATACATTCTCTGTCCTTTATCTTGCCATTTCCACATTTATAGGGGCTGGTTTAGCACACTGAGCTAAATAGCTGGCTTTTAAAAGCAGACCAAGGCAGGCCAGCAGCACGGTTCAATTCCCGTACCAGCCTCCCCGAAAAGGCGCCGGAATGTGGCGACTAGGGGCTTTTCACAGTAACATCATTTGAAGCCTACTTGTGACAATAAGCGATTTTCATTTCATATACTGAAAATTATACACACAATTTGTCCCACATAGCAAATGCTGGCGGTGACACTGCAGTCTCCCCACTTGGGTGAGGTTTTTAAATCACATCCTGAGACATTGACATAGACAGTTTCCATTATAACTATGGTCGGATTTTTTAATTTGTTAATGAACTGAAGTAAAACAGTAAGCTCAATTGGCTAAATGGCTAGTATGTGGATTAGATTAATGGCACTAACATGGGATCGGATCCTCGTTCAGGCTCAAAGCCTGACCTGTAGTAAATAAAAATCACCGCACGTTGCCACGGTTTTGTAAATAATTGCCAAGGACCTGCTTTGGGGGAGGGAATTCAAGAAGATATATTTATGAACCCTAGTTCTGATGCCAATCCCTTGCCACAAATGGAAATGTCTTCTCAACCCTTCCATAAATTTAAAGACCTCTGCCTGGTTACTTCTTTCTGAATTATCTTTTTTAGAACAAAGAGCCTCAGCCCCTGTTCAATTTTTTATGACAGTCATAACCCCTGTTTGGGTTTGATGATGGGTCCCCACATTGAAATTGTTCATCTGGAGCAGACAATGCTTTTGCCTTTTTTCTATGAAGTCTGAAAGGACTTGGTGTGCATGTGCTGTCCCGAAAGCTATCTGTAACTCTTCAGGTGTCGCCAGGCCTGTTTCAGAAGAGTTAACAGAGAGCTGTACAAGATTAACATGACAGATACAGGCCATTTCACCCTGCACGTCTATGCTTCAAACCTCCTCCCACCCTACCAGCATGGTCTTCTTATAATTTCTCCATCACGTACGTATCTTGTGAACACACGCCCTTTACAGAGCCCCTCCTCCACCAAACACTGAACTAGATTGTATCTCTCCCTGCAGGCGTCGTGAGGCTCCTTTCAGCAAAACAACCTCCCGTTTGTGTGCCCCACTAAGGAACAGACACAAGAACAAAACATGGTGCACGGAAATAAATGAAAAATGCAAGATCCGATCAGAGTCCAGCCAACGCACGTTGACCGAGGAGCTGAGGAAACAACACAGTCCTCACTCAGAGCTCCAGTGGTATGGTTACTGGGCCAGGAATCTAGGAGCCCCAGCGCAATGTTCTGGGCTTGAATCCCACCAAGGTGGATGGTGAAATTTGAATTCAATAAAAATTATTTTAAAAATATCCACCTGGTTCCTTAAAAGGAGGAATTCTGGGCAGCACGGTGGCGCAGTGGATAGCACTGCTGTCTCACGGCACCGAGGTCCCAGGTTCGATCCCAGCTCTGGGTCACTATCCGTGTGGAGTTTGCACATTCTCCCCATGTTTGCGTGGGTTTCGACCCCACAACCCAAAGATGTGCAAGGTAGGCGGATTGGCCACACTAAATTGCCCCTTAATTGGAAAAAATTAATAGGGTACTCTAAATTTTTTTTTTAAAGCAGGAATTCTGCCATCCTTATCTGACCCACAGCCATGTGGTTGACTCTGGAATGGCCCATCAACACATTTTTAAAAAACAAGCCAACCGCCGGCCGCCAGCTCCTTGTCCTATTGTAATCATTTTAAACAGTTTCCCGAGGTTAAACATTGGTCATAACAGAATGTTTAAATTCTTGCCTGCATTATTGATGAGTATATGCAGCTGGGGCTCCGATTTCAGGAAAGTCTCTGCAAAAGCCCTCACTGATTTAAGACTCGCAAGATCCAGTTGCATAAAGACCACTTGGTTGTTGCCACTCTTCTGTGGATGACAGATATACAAGTGCATTAAAGCAACCTGCAAATCACTAGCAAACAGTGCTGTCTGAAGATAAACTTCTTCAAACCTCTGGGGTGTTATCTGCAGCTTTCAGAAGAAGCCTTACAACACCAGGTTAAAGTCCAACAGGTTTGTTTCGAATCACTAGCTTTCGGAGCATTGCTCCTTCCTCAGATGAAGTGAGGAAGAAGCAGTGCTCCGAAAGCTAGTGATTCGAAACAAACCTGTTGGACTTTAACCTGGTGTTGTAAGACTTCTTTCTGTGCTCACCCCAGTCCAATGCCGGCATATCCACATCATGGCTTTCAAGAGAGTTTGAGAGAAATTTAGCATTTGCTGTTTCACATTCCTGGTAATGGGCTTTAAAATATGGGTAAGATGCAAGGTAAATACCTTCAAACAAAACTTGCTCAATGTATAGCATTATTTTTCTTCTCTTTCTCACTCCAGGCAGTGTTGACTGTGCTGAGTTACTGTTCCACAGGTTCAGCTGAACTCCCACCACATTTCTTACCCAGGGAGCCATTCCTCACACACAAGAGGAGTGTAAACAGGCTCTTCTGACTGAGGAAGGCTTCAGGACCCATTCTAATCCTGTCATTTGCAATTATCAAAATAAAACAGGGGCGAACAAAGCTGCAAAACTGCTTGATTTTTCTTCTCCCCAGGCCTGGGCAAAGGTCACAGCTATCTCGAGGCAATATTTTTAATATTTTAGGGCTTAAGTAGGGTACTCTATCCAAGGGCTATTGCAGATTTGACAGGCCGGATGGCCTCCTTCTGCACTGCAAATTCTTTGATTCTTCCCTGAACTTTCAAAGTCGTTTCCCTCCCTCCTTTGAACCTAACTGACTGTTTGGACATTGGGCAGTGGGGAGGAGAGTTGGGAGAGGATGACACAACCCTCTTGTGCCTTATCCCAGTAGCCAATCATCACCTGTAAGCACAATGAGAATCAGAAGATTATTTAATCAGGTGAGCCGTCAGAGTCGCATCCAATCCTAACCCTCATGAGAATGGACATGGTGCTTTTTTTTCCAAGCAGCAAATAGACATTTTTGCAATGCTGACTGATTATCCCCGTCTTAAACACAGGTATTATGCCAATTTCCACCAGCCTACTTTAGATCAACTAGCTGTATACACTTATTTTGCATGGCCTGATTAGAATGGGTTAGTTACTGATTACTTTTATCATCTGAGGCACTAGATTAGATTTAGATTATTGTCGCGTGTATCGAGGTACAGTAAAAAGTATTGTTCTGTGTCCAGTCCAGGCAGATCGTACCATACATGAATAAACATAGGACATATGATAAATACACAATGTAAATAGAACTATGACATAGGTTGAAGCTTGTGGAGTATAGTGGAGAAAATGCATAGAGAGATGACGGCATGGTAGCACAGTGGTTAACACTGTTTCTTCGCAGCGCTAGGGACCCAGGTTAGATTCGCGGCTTGGGTCATTGCCGGTGCAGAGTCTGCACTTTCTTCCCGTGTCTGCGTGGGTTCCCTCCGGGTGCTCCGATTTCCTCCCACAGTCCAAAGATGTGCAGGTTAGATCGATTGGTCACGCTAAATTTCCCCATGGTGTCCAAACGTTCGGTTGGGGTTGCTGGGTTACGGGGATAGGATGGTTTGGGCTTACGTAGGGTGCTCTTTCAGGGGCCGGTGTAGACTCGATCGGCCGAATGGCCTTCTTCTGCACTGTAAATTCTATGATTCTATAAGAGGGCCATTCAGGAGTCTGGTAGCAGTGGGGAAGAAGCTGTTTTTGAACCTGTTAGTGCGTGTTCTCAGACTTTTGTATCCCCTGCCCGATGGAAGGGGTTGGAAGAGAGAATAACCTGGGTTGGAGGGGTTGTTGATTATGCTGCCCACTTTCCCAAGGCAGCGGGAGGTGTAGACAGAGTAAATGGATGGGAGATGGGACCGTGGCTCTGTGAAGCCATAGTGCTAACCACTATGCTACCGTGCTGCCCACGTGAAGGAGATTTCAATGCCAATTTAAATGAAAACAAAATTACCTTCCAGTTTGGCGCCAGTTAGTGGGAGTTTGTGTCGTAATTATTTATATCTGAATCTCCTCCTTAACTGACTCCCCATTTGGATACCAGTGCACTGGAGGAGTGCAAAACGTGTTGAATGCAATTCAAATTCCAGGCGAATATTAAGGACAAACAGAATGCTCTTTTAAGGACAAACAGAATTTCAAAGAGTTTCCCGAATCACCAGTAGAATCCTATAATTCCATATATTTGCATCAACATTTGACTTAATTCAAATGCAGTAAACCAGCAACAACCAGTAGATGTCAGATCATGAAGGTAGTCTAGGGCTGAGTTGGTTGCACTCACCTCTGAATCAGAAGTTTGTGGGTTCAAATCCGATTCCAGGGTCAGAGACACAATCTATAATGACACTTCAGCGCAGTATTGAGGGAGTGCTGCATTATCTGCGGTACCATCTTTCGATAAGATGTTAAACTGAGACTGAGGCCCACCTGCCCTCTCAGGTGGTACCCCTCAACCTGTACTGTGATTTGGGGAAGTTGGGGGGGTGGGTGCTGGTGGTGGTGGTGGTTATCTTATGAGGAAAGGTTGAACAGGTTGGGCCACTGGAGTCCAGGAGAATGCAAGGCGGTCTTATTGAGACGTACAGAATCCTGAGGGGACTTGACAAGGATGATTTCCCCTTGTGGGAGAGACTGGAACTAGACAACCCAGTTAAAAAATAATGGGTCTCCTCTCCAATAAAGATGGAGATTTGTTTTCTCTCTCAGAGGGTTCTCAGTCTTTGGAACTCTCTTCCCCAGAAAGAGCTGGAGGCAGGATCATTGAATAGCTTTAAGTATCTGTTAGATAGATTCTTAATTCATAGAACCCCTACCGGGCAGGAGATCATTCAGCCCTTCGAGTCTGCACCAACCCTCCAAAAGAGCGCACTACCTAGATCCATTCATCTGCCCACCCCACCCTTTCCTCGTTAACAAACCTTCACATCCCTAAGGGGCAATTTAGCATAGTCAATCTGCCTAACCGGCACATCTTTAAACTGCGGGAGGCAACCGGAGCCATTCAGAGGAAACCCACACAGACACAGGGACAACATGCAAACTCCACACCGATAAGACACCCTAGGCTGGAATCGAACCCCAGCCCCATGCGCTGTGAGGCAGCGGTGCATTTGAGTCAAAGGGTGTGGGCAGGAAATTGGAGTTGGCCACAGTCATCAGGTCCACGGTGATCTTATTGAATGGCTGGCGAGGCAGGCTCAAGAAGGGCTGAATGGCCTACTCCTGTTCCTGACTCTTATATTCCTATAGCTAGCCCTCACCCAACCCATAAGTGGTTGCACTCTGGGGTGGAGGGAGCATCCAGGCTTCAGCCAGAACAAGGATAAATCCACTGAATTTCAGAGAATTTACAGTGCAGAAGGAGGCCATTCGGGCCATCAGGTCTGCACCGGCTCTTGGAAAGAGCACCCCACCCAAGGTCAACACCCCACCCTATCCCCATAACCCAGTAACCCCACCAAACACTAAGGGCAATTTTGGACACTAAGGGCAATTTTATCATGGCCAATCCACCTAACCTGCACATCTTTGGACTGCGAGAAGAAACCGGAGCTCCCGGAGGAAACCCACGCGCACACGGGGAGGATGTGGGGAGGATGTGCAGACTCCGCACAGACAGTGACCCAAGCCGGAATCGAACCCCTGGAGCTGTGAAGCAATTGTGCTATCCACAATGCTACCGTGCTCCAGTCTCAGTCCTTGTTTTGACTGAAGGTGGCACTGGAGAGGTTGCCCATGACTGGGGGGGGGGGCTGTTGAAGGCACAGGCATCACCTTTCTGATGTCGAAGACCGCCGCTTCGGCACGCTCCTTGTTCCGGCACGCCAGAATCACGCGGGCTCCCCGCCGGGCCAGATCCAGCGCTGTCTGCTTCCCGATGCCGGTGTTTCCACCTGAGAGACACACAAATGTAACGTTGCAAATCTGCGAACAAACCAGTGCATTGTACTCCCGAAATACATTCCTGCTAACTAAAACTTTGACTTGTTATAAAGTGCGAGGATTACATGTCTATTTTAACTTTAAAAAATATAAATAAATTCCCCCCCCCCCTCCCCCGGGCCCGGCATTCATTCGTTGGGGTGGGGATTCATTCAAACAGACCGAGGTGTACCTGTGACTATCACCGTCTTTCCCCGCAGGCAAGTGTCGCTTCTGCACCGAGCCCCTTTCAGGAAATTGTAGTAAGTTACAATGTACAAGGCGACCAGGATCGCAGCTGCTGCTATGCAGGAAACCATGGCTGGGCGCCGCTCTAACAAGACACAAGAGTGAGAACCGGTTAGACGTCCTGTTTAATGCAGCCGTACTTCTCACATTACAGGCTCGGGCTTTGCTGTCGCCCATAAGAGGGAGGGCAACTTATTTGCAATCCACGTTCCAGCCCCCAAAAATCCACCCCACAGCTCGCTCATCCTCTGATGCATTGTAAATAACTCGTGTTGTATAAATGAAACCAACTACAAATGACTGCCCCCTGCAGGTTACTGTTGAAGATTGTGTTTCCTTGACACTTATCCCCCGCCTAATAAGTCAGCAAGGATCGCCAACTAAAATTATGGGAATAACTTAATAAGTTTCCATAATTTATTTTGGAACACTTATGGATTGGGTCAAACATGGGCAAGGACATCGCCTGCTGATCACCACGCACCCTCAGCTGATGAATCAGTACTCCTCCATGTTGAACACCACTTGGAGGATGCACTGAGGGTGGCAAGGGCACAGAATGTGCTCTGGGTTACGGACTTCAATGTCCATCACCAAGGGTGGCTCGGTAATACCACTACTGAGCGATCTAACTGAGCAATCTAACCCAGCCAATTACTACCCTATCAGACTGCTCTCAATCATTTAGTAATGTGATGGAAGAGCTCATAAACAGTGCTATCAAGCGTACTTACTCAGCAATATCCTGCCCACTGATGCTCAGTTTGGTTCCATCAGGGTCACGGAGCTCCTGACCTCATTACAGCCTTGGTTCAAACATGGACAAAAGAGCTGAAATGCAGAGGTGAGGGGAGAGTGACTGCCCTTGACATCAAGACAGTAATTGATTGAGTATGGCATCAAGCAGTCCAGTAAAACTGGGAATCAGGAGGAAATCTCTCCACTGGTTAAAGTCATACCTGGCACAAAGGAAGATGGTTGTGGATATTTGTCAGTCACCTCAATCCTGAGACATCACTGCAGGAGTTCCTCAGGGTAGTGTCCTAGGCCCAACCACCTTCAACCGCTTCGTCAATGACCTTCCTTCCAACATAAGGTCAGATGTGGTGATGATCGCTGATGATTGCACAAAATTCAGCACCATTCATGACTCCTTAAACACTGAAGCAGCCCACGTGCAAATGCAGCAAGACCTTGGCAATATCCAGGCTTGGGCTGACAAGTGGCAAATAACGTTCACGCCACAAAAGTGCCAGGCAATGACCATCTCCAATAAGAGTGAATCAATCCATCTCTCCCTTGACATTCACTGGCATTACACTCACTGATTCCCCCACTATCAACATCCTGGGGGTTACCATTGACCAGAAACTGGACTGGACTGGCCATATAAGGGCAGCACGGTAGCATTGTGGATAGCGCAATTGCTTCACAGCTCCAGGGTCCCAGGTTCAATTCCGGCTTGGGTCACTGTCTGTGCGGAGTCTGCACATCCTCCCCGTGTGCGCGTGGGTTTCCTCCGGGAGCTCCGGTTTCCTCCCACAGTCCAAAGATGTGCAGGTTAGGTGGATTGGCCATGCTAAATTGCCCTTAGTGTCCAAAATTGTCCTTAGTGTTGGGTGGGGTTACTGGGTTATGGGGATAGGGTGGAGGTGTTGACCTTGGGTGGGGTGCTCTTTGCAAGAGCCGGTGCAGACTTGATGGGCCGAATGACCTCCTTCTGCACTGTAAATTCTATGATATACATACTGTGGCTACAAGAGCAGGTCAGAGGCTAGGAATCCTGCGGCGCATAACTCACCCAGACTCACCACAGCCTGTGCACCACCTACACGGCACGTCAGGAACGTGATGAAATATTCCCCACTTGCCTGGATGAGAGCAACAACACTCAAGAAGCTAAGAAGCTCGACACCATCCAGGACAAAGCAGCCCGCTTGATTGGCACCACTTCCACAAACATTCACTCCCTCCACCACCGACGTACAGTAGCAGAAGTGTGTACCATTTACAAGATGCATTGCAGGAACTCACCAAGACTACTTAGGCAGCACCTTCCAAACCCACAACCACTGCCAACTAGAAGGAAAAGGGCAGCAGATACATGGGAACGCCACACCTGGAAGTTCCCCTCTGAGTCACTCACCACCCTGACTTGGAAATATATTGCTGTTCCTTCCATGTTGCTGGGTCAAAATTCTGGAACTCCCTCCCTAATATCACAGTGGGTGTACCTAACCCACATGGCAGGCAGCGGTTCAAGGCAGCAGCTCACCACCACCTTCTCAAGGGAAATTAGGGATGGGCAACAAATGCTGGCCTAGCCAACGAAGCCCACATCCCATAAAAATTAATTTTAAAAAAAACTTAGTTGGCTCAAATACACAATTCATTTCCAATTTTTCTAACATTTTGCTGCACTTCTAGGCTGTCTTCCAGTATTTAGCTCCCTCTATTTCTTTTCTCTCGGTTTTATCTGTCATGATATGCTGACAGGCACTTAATGAGATACAGACAGGCAGCTAATGAGCACAGGGAACAGGACGTAACCAATCAGCAGGCAGAACACTTGGGGGTGGTTTCCCACTATAAAAGGCACGAGGCACTCACACTCCACCTCTTTCCACTAGGGACATCTACAAAGTGAGTCCAGTGTACATATCACGTAACGCATACAGCACATGGAGAAGAGCTAGTCTGGTTCAGTCTAGATAGAGAAATCACAGCTAGGTTAGCAGTGTCGAACTCACATAGAACTATGCTAACTGTGTGACAGGTTCAATAAATCAAGTTGAACTAAACTCAAGGTCTGGAGTCGACTTGAGTTATAGCTGCATCCAGTTGCAGCCCGTGTTATTTCAACGTGCACTTAACACAACTTTGTCCATTTGCTTTGATACTCCTTTCCCATCTATTTCTTTTTGCTTTATTTCAACTTACTTTCTTTGCAACCCGACCTCATTCCCGAAACATGGGGCCAATTTTAACTTCTAAGAACTGGTGGGCTTTGGGAGGCGGGGGGGGGGGGGGGGGGAGTCATAAGAGAAGTTACCCACTCTACTTAGTCTCAAGAGGAGTCTGGTGAACTACAACTATGAAGGTAAATAAAAGGGCTCGGCCCTGGGTCACTGTCTGTGTGGAGTTTGCACATTCTCCCTGTATGCGTGGGTTTCGCCTCCACAACCCAAAGATGTGCAGGGTAGGTGGATTGGCCACACTAAATTGCCTCTTAATTGGAAAAAATAATTGGGTACTCTTTAAAAATAAATAGAAGGGCCATAGGAACTTGAAAGGTTGAACTCTGCTTCTCCCCCCAGACAGATGCTGCCAGGCCTGCTGAGTTTATTCAGCATTTTCTGTTTTTATTTCTGCAACTATTAAGATAAGGTACCCTCTGCCTTTATTTTCCCCAATCTATTTCGAGTTTCAGCAAAGCCGGTGGGTAAAATTAATGCAGAAGTGACATGCATTGATAGCGCTACTTGTGAGCTGGCAGGGGCAAAAAGGTAGTCTGCTTCTTCCACCTCCACGCTCCTCCACTCCACCCAGAGTCTTAAACCACATTCCCCTCCTCACCCAACCACAAGCTTTCTATAACTGGCCCCTACCTTGTCTGTGGTCTCTCTCAAGTCTTCTCCTGTACAGGAAGCTTGCAGAAAAATTCAAGCACCGTTCTGCAGTTTAATGTGCAGCTAATAGCTGTAGGGCATCCATGTAACCCACACTCCCAGGTGCCACTCTGAATGCATCTCCCCATAAATATCAGTGACACAACCTCACAATCAGCTGCATACTGCCCAATAGCGTGCAGTGTGGGAATGGCAACAAAATGGCTGCCAAATATTTTTGACACAAAATTTGATAGCATTTTCAATCATTTTGGCAATTTAACTGGCTTGGTAAGCTGGGAGGCTTTGGGCTGCACATTAAAATGCAGGTTGCTGACTTCCGGTTGCGGCGATGACCAGCTAAGCTGCACGTTTCGGCACCTCCCATTTCAACGGACTTTTGGGCTCTTATCGGGAACCCCAACGGAATTTTTTTACGGCCAAACCCAGTGTGAGGCGACAAAGGAAGGAGTCCCCCCGGGTGTTGATGGAAAGAAGCGATAGTAGTGGCCAGATTGCAGAGGATCTTCTGGAGCAACGGCAGAGAAGAGAAGGGAGAAGCAAGATGGCGGCTGAGGGAGCCCAGATGGTATGGGGCCCGGAACAGCAGGGGTTCCTCCGACGATGTGTGGAGGAGCTCAAGAAGGAGGTGCTGGCGCCGATGTTGCTGGCGATTGAGGGATTGAAGGAGACGCAAAAGACCCAGGCGATGGAGCTCCGTGGAGTGAAGGCAAAGGCAGCCGAGAATGAAGACGAGATACAGGGCTTGGTGGTGAAGACGGAGATGCACGAGGCACTACATAAGAGGTGCATAGAAAGGCTGGAAGCCCTGGAAAATAGCTCGAGGAGGAAGAATCTAAGGATTTTGGGTCTTCCCGAAGGGACAGAGGGAGCTGATGTTGGGGCGTATGTGAGTACGATGCTCCATACTTTAATGGGAGCTGAGGCCCCGACAGGCCCCCTGGAAGTGAAGAGAACATACCGGGTCCTCGTGAGAAGACCAAAGGCAGGGGAAATACCGTGAGCAATAGTGGTGAGGTTCCACCGCTACAAGGACTGGGAGATGGTCCTGAGATGGGCTAAGAAGACACGGAGTAGCAGGTGGGAGAACGCGGTGATCCGCGTGTATCAAGATTGGAGTGCGGAGGTGGCGAGAAGGAGGGCGAGTTTCAATCGGGCCAAGGCGGTGCTCCACAGGAAGAAAGTGAAATTTGGAATGCTGCAGCCGGCAAGACTGTGGGTTACACACCAGGGCAAACACCACTACTTTGAGACGGCAGAGGAGGCGTGGACATTTATTCAAGAAGAGAAGTTGGACTAAATTTGAGGAAATGATGTTTGGAAAGAAGTAGCGAGGTGGTGGCAAAGAAATGCAAAGGGGGGAGAGGGGGAGGGTTTATCTGTAAAAATGTTAGACGGGAGAATTTTTCTCCCCCCCCCCCTCCCCCGAGGGGACACACACGAAGAAATGTGGGC
Source organism: Scyliorhinus torazame (assembly GCF_047496885.1). NCBI lineage: Eukaryota > Metazoa > Chordata > Chondrichthyes > Carcharhiniformes > Scyliorhinidae > Scyliorhinus > Scyliorhinus torazame. Next base: position 193,725,298 of record NC_092718.1, read on the forward strand.
GCCGGTGGGGAAGGGGACAGGGAAGGGGAGATTGAGCTGCGCCACTAGGGGCGGGGCCGAGAGGGAAGCACGTTTTTTTTCCCCGTGCTATGGAAATTGCGGCGGGAAAAGTGGGCGCAGGAAGGAAGGGGACCTCACACGCAGGGAGGCCAAGGGTAAACGGGGGAAGCCGAGGTCAGTCAGAGTTTGCTGACTCCCGGAAGCAACATGGGGTGAGCAATCAAGCTAGAAGGGAATCTAGCGGGGGGGGGGGGGGTACTAACTGGGTTACTGCTGCTGAGGGTAAGGGGGAGCTGATACGGGATGGGATGGTCGGGGCGGGAGGGCGCCGTCTGGGGGACAAACGGGTGCATGGGACCCGGGTGAGGAGCTGGTTTAAAAAAGGGGATGGCTAGTCGACGATGGGGGGGGGGGGGGGGGGGGGGGGGGGGGGGTAAAGGGCCCCCCAACCCGGTTGATCACATGGAACGTGAGAGGGTTGTATGGGCCAATTAAGAGGGCAAGGGTATTTGCGCACCTAAAGAGACTGAAGGCGGATGTAGTTATGCTTCAGGAGACGCACCTGAAATTGGCGGATCAGGTCAGATTAAGGAAAGGATGGGTGGGACAGGTATTCCACTCGGGCTTGGATACGAAAAATAGAGGGGTGGCAATACTGGTGGGGAAACGGGTATCGTTTGAGGCTAAGACCATAGTGGTGGACAGTGGGGGCAGGTACGTGATGGTGAGTGGCAGATTGCAAGGTGAGGCGGTGGTGCTGGTGAACGTATACTGGGATGACGCGGGTTTTATAACGTGTATGTTGGGGCGCATCCCGGACCTAGAGATGGGAAATTTGGTAATGAGGGGGGGACTTCAACACGGTGCTGGACCCAGGGCAGGACCGGTCCAGATCTAGGACCGGGAGGAGGCCGGCAGCGGCCAAGGTGCTTAAGGGGTTTATGGAGCAGATGGGAGGAGTAGATCCCTGGAGATTTGCTAGACCGAGGAGTAAAGAGTTTTCCTTCTTCTCCCACGTCCATAAAGTATACTCCCGGATAGACTTTTTTGTCCTAGGAAGGGCGCAGATCCCGAAAGTGGTAGGAATGGAATATTCGGCTATAGCCGTTTCAGATCACACCCCACATTGGGTGGATCTGGATCTAGGAGAGAAGGAGCAGCGCCCACTTTGGAGATTAGACGTGGGACTGTTGGCGGACGAGGGGGTATGTGGAAGGGTGAGGGGATGTATTGAAAGATACCTAGAGGTCAATGATGATGGAGCGGTCCAGGTGGGAGTAGTATGGGAGGCGCTGAAGGCGGTGGTTAGGGGGGAGCTGATTTCCATAAGAGCCCACAGAGGGAAACAAGAGGGTATAGAAAGGGAGAGACTGATTGGGGAGATTCTGAGGGTGGATAGGCAATATGCGGAGGCCCCGGATGATGGGCTATACAGGGAAAGACGGAGACTACAGACGGAGTTTGACCTGCTGACCACGGGTAAGGCGGAGACGCAGTGGAGGAAGGCACAGGGAATACAATACGAATATGGGGAAAAGGTGAGCCGATTGCTGGCCCAACAACTTAGGAAGAGGGGGGCGGCGAGAGAGATCGGAGGAGTTAGGGACGGGGAGGGAAGGATGGAGCAGAGAGCGGGGAGTGTGAACGGGGTGTTTAAGTCATTTTATGAGAGGCTGTATAAGTCCCAACCCCCGGAGAGGAAAGAGGGAATGATACACTTCCTGGACCAGCTGGAGTTCCCGAGGGTTGAGGAGCAGGAGGTGGCAGGTTTGGGAGCGCAGATTGAGGTGGAGGAGGTGATTAAAGGAATTGGGAACATGCAGGCAGGAAAGGCCCCGGGACCAGATGGGTGGACCTACTGGCCCCACTCCTGACGAGAACCTTCAATGAGGCTAAGGAAAGGGGGACAATACCCCCGACAATGTCGGAGGCGACGATATCGTTGATCCTGAAACGAGACAAAGACCCGCTACAGTGCGGGTCATACAGGCCCATCTCCCTCCTAAATGTAGATGCCAAGTTACTAGCCAAAGTGATGTCGACAAGGATAGAGGACCGTGTCCCAGGGGTGGTACATGACGACCAGACAGGGTTTGTTAAAGGGAGGCAATTGAATGCCAATATACGAAGGTTGCTGGGGGTGATGATGATGCCCCCACCGAAGGGGGAGGCGGAGATAGTGGTGGCGATGGATGCAGAGAAGGCATTTGATAGAGTGGAGTGGGACTACCTGTGGGAGGTACTGAAGAGGTTTGGATTTGGAGAGGGGTTCATCAGATGGGTTCAGCTCCTGTACGGGGCCCCGGTGGCAAGCGTGGTTACAAACAGGCAACAATCCGACTATTTCCGATTACATAGGGGCACAAGACAGGGGTGCCCCCTGTCCCCGTTGGCAATCGAGCCATTGGCCATAGCGCTGAGGGGCTCTAAGAAGTGGAGGGAGGTGCTTAGAGGAGAGGAACATCGGGTGTCATTATATGCGGATGATTTGCTGCTATATGTGGCGGACCCAGTGGAGGGGATGCCAGAGATAATGCAGACACTCAGGGAGTTTGGAGAGTTCTCGGGATATAAATTGAATATGGGAAAGAGTGAACTTTTTGTGATGCACCCCGGGGAACAGGGCAGGGGGATAGACGATCTGCCACTGAGGAGAGTAGCAAGGGAGTTTCGATATCTAGGGATCCAGGTGGCCAGAAACTGGGGAACCTTGCATAAACTTAACTTGACGCGACTGGTAGAGCAGATGGAGGAGGACTTTAAGAGGTGGGACATGGTGCCCCTGTCATTGGCGGGCAGAGTACAGGCGGTTAAAATGGTGGTCCTCCCGAGGTTTCTTTTCGTGTTTCAGTGCCTCCCCATACTGATTAGAAAGGCCTTTTTCAAGAAAGTGGACAGGAGTATGATGAGCTTTGTGTGGGCTGGAAAGACCCCGAGGGTAAAGAGGGGGTTCCTGCAGCGCAGTAGGGGCAGAGGGGGACTGGCACTGCCGAGTCTGAGTGACTATTATTGGGCCGCCAACGTGTCCATGATATGTAAGATGAGGGAAGGGGCGGCGTGGAAAAGGCTGGAGATGGCGTCCTGTAAGGGAACAAGTTTAAAAGCACTGGCGACGGCGCTGTTACCGCTCCCCCCGAAAAAATACACCACAAACCTAGTAGTGGGGGCGACTTTGAAGATTTGGGGGCAGTGGAGACGACATAGGGGAGTGACGGGTGCCTCGGTGTGGTCCCCGATAAGGAACAATCACAGGTTCGTCCCGGGGAGGATAGATGGGGGATTCCAATCTTGGCAGCGAGCAGGAATTGGGAAGTTGAAGGACTTGTTCTTGGACGGGACGTTCGCGAGCATTGGTAGAAAAATACGGGTTGCCACCTGGGAATGCCTTCCAATATATGCAAGTGAGGGCATTTGCGAGGCAACAGGTGAGGGAATTTCCGCAGCTCCCGGCGCAAGGGGTCCAGGACAGAGTGATTTCGGGGGCATGGGTCGGTGAAGGTAAAGTGTCCGATATATACAAGGAAATGAGAGACGAGGGGGAGACAATGGTAGAGGAGCTGAAGGGTAAATGGGAGAAGGAGCTGGGGGAAGAGATTGAGGAGGGGCTGTGGGCAGATGCCCTAATTAGGGTAAATTCCTCATCCTCGTGTGCCAGACTTAGCCTGATCCAATTCAAGGTTCTACACAGGGCGCATATGACGGGAGCAAGGCTGAGTAGATTTTTTGGAGTGGAGGATACGTGCGGGAGGTGCGCAGGAAGCCCGGCGAACCACATGTTTTGGTCATGTCCGGTATTGCATGGGTTCTGGGTGGGTGTGGCAAGAGTGATCTCAAAAGGTGGTGGGGGTTAGCTATATTCGGGATTGCAGAAGAGCCGGGAGTGCAGGAGGCGAGAGAGGCCGATGTTTTGGCCTTTGCGTCCCTAGTAGCCCGGCGAAGGATTCTACTTATGAGGAAAGAAGCCAAACACCCGGGCGTGGAGGCCTGGATAAACGACATGGCAGGGTTTATAAAATTGGAGCGAATAAAATACGCACTAAGAGGTTCGGCTCAAGGGTTCACCAGGCAGTGGCAACCGTTCCTTGACTATCTCACAGAGCGATAAGGGAAAACAGGACAGACAGCAGCAGCAACCCAGGGGGCAGGGGGGGGGGGGGGGGGGGGGGGTGTATTCGGTATTTGGTTTTTTTTTCCATCCTAGTTGTTTATATTTCTTTTTTCAGTATTATTATTTCTCTTTTCTTGTTCTTTTTCTGCACTTGTTGTTAGTTTAATATATTGTTTAAATAACGGTCAATGTACATTTTGTTACAAAGTTGAAAAAATGGAAAATTCTTTTTGATCGAAAAACTTTAATAAAATATATTTTTAAAAAAAATGCAGGTTGCTTGGCTAATGTGTAACTTTCAGGAAATTGTAACATTTCAAAGACAAAATAAGACAAGTGCATCTTGTGGCACCAAACACAAACATTGGATAGCTGCTAAACGTCTTAAGACTAGATAACATGCAAACATCGTCTCACCTAAAGTTTGAATTATGGAAAGTAATTTGTAAAATTGCAACGCACAGCTCAGCTGTACAGTTCATGTTTCAATCATGGCAGGAACCAAACAATCAGATCCCCATATCGATGTCAATATCCAGTCCAACAAAAAATATATAATCTGACAATGACATCAAAGCAGTGTATAAACTATGCCCTGGCTAATGCATACTGATTAATTAAAAAAGTTACTACCATTAACTTTTTTTCAACACTATAACAATCTTCAAAGTTATTGTAATGATCAATAACTAATATAAATTTGTGACAAATTGCCTATCAGTATTTTAAATTTCTAAGAGTTCACAGATGAGGCAAAAAGAAACCACTTTATTGTAACACTCCAAATCTGGTGTACTTATTGTTCAGAAGTGTGAAGCACAAGTTGTAGTGTCTTGCTTGATTTCCATCACCAAAGCCCATCTGATTGATGACTACGAAATTAACAAGGTGGTGATATCTGGCATTCCCATTCCGACCTATTGCAATTTAACTCCATGATCCATCGGGGCAGGAGATTGTGAGGAACAAGATTGAATCTAAAATCTCACAAGTCACAGCCTATAGCGGTGGAACTGAAGAACCATTACCAGAAAGAATGTAAATGTTTAAAAGTCACAACAATTTAATTACATCACGCTTAATATAATTAACCATCAACCAAATCCTTAAGATATTTGTCTCTCGGTAGGTACGCTGAATACAGTTCGTGAGATTCACACCATGCATTAATCAGCACCCAAATTTATTAGAATGTTTACATTTACTCAGTATCGCACGTTTTGAAGTGGTAACTTCGTTTTCATGATTCTGCTCCATCATGAGAACAGCAACACATAATAGCAATACCTTTGCTGAACTGGAACCACCTCCTTAACATGGAAATGTATATAGGATGTAGGAGTACGCCATTTGGCCCTTTGAGCCTACTCCACCTTTCTGAAAGATCATGGCTGATCCATTTGTGTCCCCCAGCTGCCAACAGTCATCAATGAAAAATATAACTCAGCCTTGAATAAATTCAATGACCTAGCCTCCACTGCTTTCTTCAGGAGAAAATTCCAGACTGAACAACTCTGTTTAAGACTCATGTCTTAAAAGGGAGACCTCTTATTTTTAAACTGTGCCCCTTGTTCTAGTATTTCCCTGAAGAGACACATGAAGCAATACTACCTTTATTCAATTTCTTTCAACTTTGGCAAAATGCAATTTTATTTTAGTCTGATGTCTCAGAGGTCTGAGGGTCTGAAAGGTCTTAAACTTTGGTCTCTTCAGGGCTAGAAATGAAAAACTATGAACAATTAAATATTAGTCATCTTTATTGAGGGCAACACAGTGGTTAGCACTGCTGCCTACAGTGCTAAGGACCCGGGTTCGATCGCGGCCCCGGGTCACTGTCTGTGTGGAGTTTGCACATTCTTCCCATGTCTGCGTGGGTATCACCCCCACAACCCAAAAATGTGGTTAGGTGGATTGGCCATGCTAAATTGCCCCTTAATTGGAAAAAAATTAGGTACTTTAAATTAAAAAAAAGTCATCTTTATTGACTTAAAAGTAATGCAAGGTATTATTTTTCACAAAAACATTTTGTCTGATGACAGTTGTCCTTCACATAGCTATGTGGAAATCAGGACAGCAGTTACCAGTGCTTTCAGGGAATCTGCCACGCAAACGTTTCAAAGCCACTTCTCCAAATTACTTAAATTCAATGGAAATTTTTAAGCTGTATTTGGATTCCTTTATCTCTAAAAATCATCTCAAAGGGAATGATCATCTAATTTCCACCCCACAACCCAAAATGAAGGAGAGGCAACTCAATCCATTTGATGTGCATTTCCTTTCAAACAATTCTGTTAAAAATGCCATTATTTCTCCCTTCAATAAACTGGGAAAGACTACCCTTCCTCTTTATTTTAATTTGACATTGAGTGGGTATTTGTGGTCAACAATTATGTGGATGTGAACAGATTGAGCATTCTATTGTTCATGCTGCAAATGGACTCAAGTCTCACTGATTCTGCCAGCAAACACAGAGCTTGCAAGTCAAATTGGCCTAGGAATAGGGCAGCAGGGTGGCGCCGAGGTCCCAGGTTCGATCCCTGCTCTGGGTCACTGTGCGTGTGGAGTTTGCACATTCTCCCCGTGTTTGCGTGGGTTTCGCCCCCAAAACACAAAGATCTGCAAGGTAGGTGGATTGGCCACACTAAATTGTCCCTTAATTGGAAAAATAAATTGGCCTAGGAATATTAACATATCTCAGCCTAAGCTGTGCCAATTTCACATTTGCCCATTCAAACTACCTGCTCTCAAATCCAATTGCTTCGGAGGAATAAATTGATGATGAGCAACATTATCAGGAGGTATTGAGTGAGCTATCAATCAATTCTATTATTTCAAACCACTGAGCTTCAAGCTCTTCAGTTGCATTTGTTGGTAGGCTGTAAGCCACTGCTTCAAGCCCCCCTGTTGTTGCCTATTGTGACAATTCAATAACACGTTTCAGATATAGATGAGGGCAGTTCTGTGTTGTCAACATTTTCCATAATCTCGGCTTACAACCAGTCCAAATGGCTGTAGTGTTGTAAATCTGCATTGAGAATGGAACTCATTAAAATGCTTCAGTCTACATTTCCTCCTTGCTCTGGAATTTGTTTTGCCCAATGCAGTGATTGCAACATAACCCAAATTCTCATCTGAAAAGAACAGCAGTTGAGTAAACACAGTACTTAAGTAAAAGTCCATCACAAATTCCTTACTGTGGTTGATTTTAGGATCGTTTCCAATCTTATAATAGCTTTACTTTCATTTCTTTTTTTTAAAAAACCTCCATGAAATGTAGCACAATCTCAATGGACTGGCAGACACAGTAGTTGGCAGCCATTACATCTGATGACAAGTCCTTCCTGCTAATTAAAATGTTTGAAATGACTGTTAGTTAGAAATAAATCTCAAGTTCAGATTTTGAAAACTAATGCAGTACAAAGGGAAAGCAAACAAAACTGAGCAGGAAGAAAAATGGAGGGTAGCATAAGGTGATATGCATGTATAGAATGGCACTTCTCAAGTCACATCAGTTTATAATGTGTGGTTCCAAAGGAGTAAAAACCTTGAAAAAAAATTGTCCATTTATTTGATATCATTATCTTTCAGATGTGAAAGGGGATAGGTGAAGAATGATAGCACTATTAAAATATTCAACTGCAACAAGTTTTTCTTTAAAAAAATCTGATGTATTTACAGTCATAATAGACAGGCAGAGACAGGAAATTGGAGTCAATTTTTTATATACAGAATACATGAAAGTGTCTGTTGTAAAATCTGAAACAATACATTAACTATTTACATTTGAACTACTGTGTGAAAAAGGACCTTAACAACCTTACGACAAACTTTTACGCTACAATACAACACAATGGCAGCTGGTGCCATACCACAAGTTTTTAGCATGTTAGACATTTAAAAACCACTGACACCATTAAAGGTGCATTAACACAGACTCTACTTTAACACTTCTCCTTTCTCAGTCAAATAAAATACCATTGATATTTGAAAGGGTTTGTTTTTCCTCTTTAATCAGTACACAGCAGCTACTTGTAGTGCAAAAGTAGCAGAAAACATCTGGGTCATAGGATTCCAGATACATTAAATAAAACAATGATCAGAGTAGATAAACATATCCTTTTATGAAAACTTTGCACATATTTATAAAAACTATTGTCACTGGCACAAAATATAACAAGTCTTTGATTATTTTTACATGTTTAGGGATGCAGTCTGAATGTATCCTAAGCTTTTCCAGTTCGTTCTGCAAAGGGCTTTACCATGACCTTCAAATAGGACCTTGCTTCTTTTTCTCATTCAGTCAACATTTACAACTATGACAAGTTACATATTTAAAAGAGAAGTCATTATACAAATTCTATGTGCAACTGCCCACAAAATCTGAGCAAAAAAGAAAAAAATGCTGAAGATACTTCATTTCATGCAATATAAAGACAGCTTCTTCGGTTCATGGTTCCCCGTTTTGTCCTATGTACATTTCAGAAACCTCACGGAACAGAGTTGGATCGTAACACGGGCACTTGATGAAGTTTCATCAAATGCTTCTGTTCCAAGTCAGCATCGTGTACCAAGGTTTCCTCCTCTTTCGGTTGCTTCATTGCAAATTCTGTGATGCTGAACACAAACTGCAGGCAACCAAGCTTGATGTAACTCCCATGGTGCAATAATGCAGTCCCTTCCCAGCCTGCTCCACTGCCACCTATTAGACTAGAGCTGCTGGCCTTGCAGTTACAGGTTTTACCATGCATTCCTTGGCCTTGGGAACTCATGACTGTCTCTTCCTGTTCCTCCTCTTCCTTTCTGCTCTTAGAATATTCTGCAAAAAAAAAATTGCAAAATGTTTACCCTGCAGTTCATAATAATTAAAATATTGCCTAGTGTTTCCAAACTGTGCCGCAATACTTAAAGGTCTAAAAGAAAATCCCTCTTAAAACCAGCTTTAATTCATGGTAAAATTATGGTACAAGATTTTATAAACTTTAATATTTGCACATCTCCAAGTACTGTGATCAACCGGATTCAGGTCTCACGAATATTGGACAATCCCATTGTTTATGCACTGCTACTAAACTTCACTTGGGAAGTACTACACACAGTGGTAGATGCCAATCTCTCTTTAAGAGAGATCCTGTGTCTTTGTTGTTGCTTCCTTCAACATGGACACTCATTGAACAAGAATGGGCTACACTCCATCCAAACAGTTTGAATTCAAAGAATCTTGCTTCTCATGGTCACGCTGTTTATCAATATAATTATACTTCTGTTGCCCAGAACACAGATGTTTTGTTGTACTATATATGTGGATTCCTTAATTACTTTCACTGTTTAAAATGCTTGACCATATTGAAAAGCTGCTTAATGGATTTAAGGCTGGATGGTATTGTTGTATACTATTACAGTACCAAGTTGTTGTTCATCTACTCAGTTTAAATTTGGAAAATGTAAAGCAGTGCACTTACTTATTACACTTTGAACTTTGGCAACAATACTGCTTGGTGGAGTGGGAGAAGTTTTCTCAGAGAAGTCACACGAATATAGGACGTTGTCAACAGTTGTCCCATGCTCACTGTAGTTTAGCAGTTCATAGTGTTTTGTGTTCTAAAAACAATGATAAGAATTTAACAAAAATGTAAAACCAACAACATGCTTAGCAACAGCTTTTTATACGTGTGACTCAGTTTATTGGCAAATAAAGTATTCCACAGTTCAGGGAGTTAAAGTATCCTAAGTCTCAGAGTTCATTTGTACACATTTAACCCAAGTCAAGCGCAAGCCGTTTACCTGGCTCAGTTCAGGAAAAGCAAATGGACAGATAGCAGGTAAACCTTCTGTAAACAACAGCTGCTTTACTTATCTAGTTCCCACTATAAATGGTCTATTATGAGTTTTAATTTCCTCTGCTCAAACAAAACTGGTATTTCTAAACTACAGGCCATAAGGTGAATATAACTTTCAATTCAGACATTAGTCTCCATTGTTTTGATTCTTCCATTTGCAACTTCATATATCAGCTCAAGCGAGCACCAGTAAAGACACCTCAACATGGACTCACTAAATATTTACTTTTCCCCCACTAAAAGGTTAATTTACAATTTGTTCCTATTCATATGAAGACTTTCTGCTCACTTGTATTTTTACACACAAGATAGTATTCCCACTGCTACTCTCCAACATTTGCCATGCAGAGCACTAGTCACTGGGAAGCAAGTTAAAGTACCTTTAGCTGAAAATATTCTGAAGAAATTCAAGACCAAGACCACTGACAGATAGAGACGAAACTGCTTTAATAACATCACCCAAATCCCTGAATTTCATTCGCAATGCACCTTTCGTCTTTTTAAAACAAAATCAAGATTATGATAAGGCAGGACATTGTAAGTTGCGTATTTACAGCTCCCATTTCATTTACTTGAAATTTTGGCAGGACGTTGTGAATTTATTCATATGTAAAAAGCAAGCGGGTGGCCAGGGAAAGGATTGGACTACTTAAGGACAGTGGAGGGGAATCTATGTTTTGAGCCAGAGGAATGGGCTGAGGTACGACATGAATACTTTGCATCGGTGTTCACTAAAGAAAGGGACTTTGTGGAAGTTAATTCTTGGGTAGGGTATGTGGACAGTCTGGATCATATTAACATCGAAAAGGAGGTGGTATTGGATCTTTTAAAAGATATTAAGGTACAAGGCCTCAGTGGAAGAGCTGAAGGGCAAGTGAGAGGAGGAGCTGGGTGAGGAGCTAGAAGAGGGCCTGTGGGCTGACACCCTGGGCAGGGTCAATTCCTCATCTTGCACCAGGCTTAGCCTGATTCAGTTTAAGGTGGTGCACGGGCGCATATGACAGTGGCGAGAATGAGCAAGTTCTTTTGGGGGGGGGGGGGGGGGGGAAGAGTCCAAGGTCTTGGTCACTCGGGTAAAACCGAGCTGGGGGATAGCGATATTTGAATTGTCAGACGATCCGGGAGTGCAGGAGTCGAAAGAGGCCGGAGTTCTGGCCTTTGCCTCCTTGGTAGCCCGGAGGCTGCTCTTGTTAATGTGGAGGGACGCGAAACCCTCAAGTGTAGAGACTTGGGTCAGTGTCATGGCTGGATTTCTCAGATTGGAGAGGATAAAGTTTGCCTTGCGAGGGTCCTTGCAGGGATTCTCCAGGCGGTGGCAACCGTTCCTAGACTTTCTCGCGGAACCTTAAGTGGAGGTCAGCAGCAGCAGCAGCAAACCAGAGGGGGGTGGTGGATAGATTTTGTTTGTAAAGGGCAGATACCCCATCTTGTTTTGCTAATTTGTTAAGTTGTTTTCTTAATTATTACTATGCTTTTTGTTGTTTTCTTTTTGTAGTGGTTTGTAAAAAATTATTGAAATTTTTTGAATAAATAAAAAAAAAAGATATTACAGTAGATACGTCTCTTGGGCCGGGTGGGATTTATCCCAGAATACTGAGGGAATCAAGGGAGGAAATTGCTGGGGCCTAGGCTGACATCTTTGTATTTACAGGTGAGATCCCAGAGGACTGGAGAATAGTTAATGTGGTACTGCTGTTTAAGAAAGGTAGCAGGGATAATCTTGGAAACCATAGACTGGTAAGCCCCACGTCGGTAGTGGGTAAATTATTGGAGAGAATTCTCAGGAACCGGATTTATACCCATTTGGAAACAAATGGACTCATAAGCGATAGACAACATAGTTTTGTGAAGGGAGATCATGCCTCACTAAAGTGTTTTTTGAAGAGGTGACAAAGATGATTGATGAGGGAGGGCGGTGGAAGTTGTTTACATGGACTTCAGTAAAGCCTTTGACAAGGTGCCTCATGGCAGACTGGTACAAAAGATGAAGTCACACGGGATCAGAGGCGAGGTGTTAAGATGGATACAGAACTGGCTAGGTCACAGAAGGCAAAGAGAAGGGTGTTTTTCCTGAATGGAAGGTTGTGACGAATGGTGTTCCACAGGGATCGGTGCTTGGGCCCCTGTTGTTTGTGGTGTACATAAACGATTTGGAGGAAAATGTAGCTAGTCTGATTAGTAAGTTCGCGGATGACACCAAGGTTGGTGGAGTGGCAGATAGTGTTGAGGATTGTCAGAAGATACAGCAGGACAGATAGGTTGGAGACTTGGGCAGAGAAAGGACAAATGGAGTTTAATCCAGACAATCGTGAGGTAATGCATTTTGGTAGGTCTAACATAGAGGGGAAATATACCGTCAATGGTAAAACTCTTAGGAATATAGAAAGTCAGAGAGATATGGGCGTGCAGGCCCACATATCTTTGAAGGTGGCAACACAAGTGAACAAGGTAGTCAAGAAAGCATACGGAATGCTTGCCTTCATTGGTCGGGGCATCGAGTATAAAAACTGGCAAGTCATGCTACAGTTGTATAGAGCCTTGCTAAGGCCGCAGTTGGAATATTGCGCACAATTCTGGTCACCACACTGCTAGAACGATGTGGAGGCTTTGGAGAGGGTGCAGAGGAGATTTGCCAGGATGATGCTTGGTCTGGAGGGTGTTAGCTGCGGAGAGGCTGAATAGACTCGGACTGTTTTCATTAAACGGAGGTTGAGGGGTGACCTGATAGAGATCTACAAGATTATGAGGGGCATTGATAGAATCGATGGGCACTCTTTCCCAGGATGGAGAGGTGAATCACCAGGGGGCATAGGTTTAAGATCCGTGGGGCAAAGTTTAGAGGAGATGTGCGAGGCAGGTTTTTTATGCAGAGGTGGTGAGTGCCTGGAACACATTGCCAGAGGAGGTTGTGGAAGCAGATACATTACCGGCATTCACAAGGCATCTTCACAAACAGATGGATAGGATGAATATAGAGGAAAACGGCACAAGGAAGTGCAAAGGGTGGTATCATGACTGGTACAGTCTTGGAGGGCCGAAGGACCTGTTCCTGTGCTATATTGTTTTTTGTTCTTTGAACATTTACTGAGCTTACTAACTGTATAAGACCATAAGGCAAAGGAGCAGAATAAGGCCAATCTGCCCACCAGGTGTGCTCCGTTATTCAATGATGGCTGATATTTTTCTCATCCCCATTGTCCTGCCTTCTCCCCATAACCCCTGATCTCCTCATTAATCAAAAACCTATCTATCTCTTGTCTTTTAAAAAAAAAAAAATTTTGAGTACCCAATTCACTTTTTTCCAATTAAGGGGCAATTTAGTGTGTTCAATCCACCTACTTTGCACATCTTTGGGTTGTGGGGGCGAAACCCACGCAAACACGGGGAGAATGTGCAAACTCCACACGGACAGTGACCCAGAGCTGGGATCGAACCTGGGACCTCAGCGCCGTGAGACTGCAGTGCTACCACTTCGTCACCATGCTGCCCTATCTATCTCTTGTCTTAAAGACACTCAGTGATCTGGTCTCCACAGCCTTCTTCAGCAAGGAGTTCCACAGATTCATGACACTCTGTGTTGAAGAAATTCCTCATCTCAGTTTTAAAGGATTGTCCCTTCAGTCTGAGGCTGTGCCCTCAGGTTCTAGTTTTTCCTACTAGTGGAAACATCCTCTTCCACATCCATTTTATCTAGGCCTCTCAGTATTCTGCAAGTTTCATTAAGATTCCCCCCCCCTCATCCTTCTAAACTCTAACGGGTAATGAGTCCTCAACCGCTCCTCATATGACAATCTCTTCATTCCAGGGATCATTTTTGTGAATCTCCTCCAGACCCTTTCAAACGCCAGCACATCCTTCCTTAGATACAGGGTCCAAAACCGCTCACACTATTCCAAATGAGGTCTGACCAGTGCCTTATACAGCCTCAGAAGTACAGCCCTGCTCTGGTATTCTAGCCTCTCGACATGAATGCTAACATTGCATTTGCCTTCGTAACTGCCGACTGAACCTGTACATTAACCTTAAGAGAATCTTCGAACTAGGATCCCCAAGTCCCTTTGTGCTTCTGATTTCTAAAGCCTTTTCCTATTTAGAAAATAGTCTATGCCTCCATTCTTCCTACCAAAGTGCATAACCTCACACTTTTCCACATTGTATTCCATCTGCCACTTCCCATTCTCCTAGCCTGTCCCAAGTCGTTCTGCAGCCTCCCGATTCCTCAATACTACCTGTCCCTCTGCATACCTTTGCATCATCGCCAACTTTGCAACAGCGCCCTCAGTTCCTTCTTCCAGATCATTAATGTATATTGTGAAAAGTTGTGGTCCCAGCACCGACCCGAGGCACACCACTAGTCATCGGTTGCCATCCTGAAAAATACCCCTTTATCCCCATTCTCTGCCTTCTGCCAGTCATCTAATTCTCTATCCATGCCAGTATCTTGCCCTTAACATCATGGGCCCTTAACTTATTCAACAGCCTCCTATACTGCACCCTGTCAAAGGCCTTCTGTAAATCTAAATAGATCAGGTCCACTGGTTCTCCTTTGTCTAACTTCCTGATTACCTCCCCAAAGAATTCCAACAGATTTGTCAGAGATGACTTCCCTTGACAAAGCAGTGCTGACTCAATCCTATTTTATCATGCACTTCCAAGTACTCTGCAATCTTTAATAATGGACTTTTAAAATCTTACCAATGACCAAAGTCAGGCTGACCGGCCCATCTTCTGCCTCCCTCCTTTCTTAAACAGGGGTGTTACATTAGCCATTTTCCAGTCCCCTGGGACTCTTCCTGCCTCCAATGATTCCTGAAAGATCACCACCAATGCCTCCACAATATAAAGCATATATCTCTACTCAAAGAAAATTGCAACTACCAATTAAGTATGCAGAAACTCAGAGAATTTAATGCATCACCAAAATACATTTTTGCATTGCAGATCAATCTGTAATTAACACTGCAGCTCCATTCTCCCCCGCTGCCATCCCCAACAAATAACTTTGGAAGATGGGTCACTCGTGTCAGCAATAATTCCCCATTGGAGTAATCTAACCATTGAGAACCTAACCATCTCCTTTGCCATTCAATGGCACTGCTGATGGAATACTCTCCACTTGGCTTAATGGGTGCAGCTCCATCAACACTCAAGAAGCTCAACATCCCAAGACAAAGCAGCTCTCAAGATTGACACCCCATCCACCATAGACGCAGTGACAGCAGTGTGTACCATGTACGAAATGCACTGCAGCAACTCACCAAGGTCCCTTCAACAGCACCTTCCAACCTGTGGCCTCTACCACCTGTAAGGACAAAGGCAGCAGATGCATAGGAGCATCACCCTCCAAATTACACACCACCCTGATGTGGACCGATATCGTTTTCCTTCACTGTCAATGGATCAAAATCCTGGAGCTCCCAAACTGTGGGTGCATCTAGATTACATGGACTGCAGCGGTTCCAGAAGGTGGGTCACCACCAACTTCGAGGGTAACTGGGGATGGGCAACAGATGCTGGTCTAGCCAGCAAAACCCAGATCCTGTGAGCAAATTAAAAGAAAATCTATTCCAATCACATTTTCCTCCCCTTTCCCAGTATTTTTCAATTATTTATATCATAGCGTGGCTTCATTGGCTACCTGAGTGAAATATACTCCATATTCTAATAACACTTTGCCCAAAAAGTTCTATTTTATCCACTTATGTTTCTATAACAAATCCTAACTTCATGATTGATTCAGGAATAATTTGAAAATTATCTTTCACTATTTACAGGTATAATTTAAGAATCATCTTTCACTATTTATACTCACAATAACTCTACTATTTGACAGTCCTGGACTTTTTTCTTAACTGGTGGATGCCGACCTACAATTTTAAAATTTAACATGGCAATAAGCTTTTCCCACAGCTACGGTTACCACCTGGCCAGCTGAATCTTCCCATGAGAGTTACTGTTCAGCACCAGGAAGGATAATTGTGGTCTTCCCTTTGTTCCATTTGGTTACCAGTATATTGTTGTCACAAGCTGTGCAATTCCACTCTGTAGAGGAGTCTCTAGTCCTAAGATTTTATTTTAGTCCACCACTGAGCATCTGCCCAATTCTTTTATAAGAACATAAGAACTAGAAGCAGGAGCAGGTCATTTGGCCCCTTGAGCCAGCTCCACCATTCAATGAGATCATGGCTGATCTTTTGTGGACTCAGCTCCACTTTCCGGCACAAACACCATAACCCTTAATCCCTTTATTCTTCAAAAATCTATCTATCTTTATCTTAAAAACATTTAATGAAGGAGCCTCTACTGCTTCACTGGGCAAGGAATTCCATAGATTCACAACCCTTTGGGTGAAGAAGTTCCTCCTAAACTCAGTCCTAAATCTACTTCCCCTTATTTTGAGGCTATGCCCCCTAGTTCTGCTTTCACCCGCCAGTGGAAACAACCTGCCCGCATCTATCCTATCTATTCCCTTCATAATTTTATATGTTTCTATAAGATCCCCCCTCATCCTTCTAAATTCCAACGAGTACAGTCCCAGTCTACTCAACCTCTCCTCGTAATCCAACCACTTCAGCTCTGGGATTAACCTAGTGAATCTCCTCTGCACACCCTCCAGTGCCAGTACTTCCTTTCTCAAGTAAGGAGACCAAAACTGAACACAATACTCCAGTTGTGGCCTCACTGACACCTTATACAATTGCAGCATAACCTCCCTAGTTTTAAACTCCATCCCTCTAGCAATGAAGGACAAAATTCCATTTGCCTTCTTAATCACCTGTTGCACCTGTAAACCAACTTTTTGCGACTCATGCACTAGCACACCCAGGTCTCTCTGCACAGCAGCATGTTTAAATATTTTCTCATTTAAATAATAATCCCTTTTGCTGTTATTCCTACCAAAATGGATAACCTCACATTTGTCAACATTGTATTCCATCTGCCAGACCCTAGCCCATTCACTTAGCCGATCCAAATCCCTCTGCAGACTTCCAGTATCCTCTGCACTTTTTGCTTTACCACTTATCTTAGTGTCGTCTGCAAACTTGGACACATTGCCCTTGGTCCCCAACTCCAAATCATCTATGCAAATTGTGAACAGTTGTGGGCCCAACACTGATCCCTGAGGGACACCACTAGCTACTGATTGCCAACCAGAGAAACACCCATTATTCCCCACTCTTTGCTTTCTATTAATTAACCAATCCTCTATCCATGCTACTACTTTCCCCTTAATGCCATGCATCTTTATCTTATGCAGCAACCTTGTGTGTGGCACCTTGTCAAAGGCTTTCTGGAAATCCAGATATACCACATCCATTGGCTCCCCGTTATCTACCGCACTGGTAATGTCTTCAAAAAATTCCACTAAATTAGTTAGGCACGACCTGCCCTTTATGAACCCATGCTGCGTCTGCCCAATGGGACAATTTCCATCCAGATGCCTTGCTATTTCTTCCTTGTTGATAGATTCCAGGCCTATTTTGGCCTTGTATTACTTATAATTTGCTGCCAGTTAATTTGGTTTCCCCCAAAACACCAATTATCAAATACATCCAGTTCTTTTCAACCATCTTGGAAGCAGCCAAATGCTAATCCCAATTAGTTTGGGTTCAGTACACCAATATAGTACTTAAAGTTAATTATGCTCTCTAAACTATTTTGTATGTTCAACTTTGAAACAGCATTTTTTAAATTTTAAATTTAGTAACCCATTAGATTTTGAAGATTATCCTGTGCCATCAAGGTAAATTGTTATTCTGACAGTTTAAGTATGAAGGGTGAGCAATTATGAGTATTCAGCACGAGTACATTGAGATAAATACAACAGCATTGTGAGCCAAAGGTTCCTCTTCATATAATTATTTTGATTTGCAACTACAATCTCTGATTTTGCCTTGAAATAAAAAGAAGGAAAATCGGAAGAGCTGGAAAGGTAAGATAATTAGATGTACCAGGGAATCAAGGGATATGAAAATGAGTTGGCAAAGTGGAATTGAAATAGAAGGTTATCCATTAGCTTATGAATGGCAGAGCAGGCTTGAGGGTTTATTTCTGCTGCTTTCTATTATGTCCTTATTTAGTGTTCTTATAATTGGGCTTTCAGACTTCCGTTATATTAAATTGAATTAGTATGAAATGTAAGAGAAAATGCTGGAAAATCTCAGCAAGTCTGGCAGCATCTGTAGGAAGAGAAAAGAGCTAACGTTTCGAGTCCGATGACTCTTTGTCAAAGCTAGTATGAAATGTCATCAGCTTGCTACCAACCCAAAAGCCTTCCAATCACAAAAAAATCCAAGTAATCTGAGATGCTGTCCCCCCGCTAGATTAACAACTTATTTTTTGATTTTCTTTTAGTAACAGGGAGGGGTTGGAATTCAGTCTTAAGAACCATACCTCATCATAGAATATGCAGGCATGTTTGCCGGAAACATAATTACAATGTCCATAATTTATAAGGCACACATCCATGTCAGCACCTGAAAAACACAAGAAAATACGTCTCAGTTACAAGTGTGTGTATTTTACCATATGTTCTCAAATTACTTGGACCATTGAGGATCAGCAGCATGAGCAAAGCTGCACAGATTTTTTTTAATAAACATGATATGGAGCCATAGCATCCAATCTATCCATGTTAGAAAGTTAGCTTAAAGTATCAATAACTTAATAACTACATATCTTATTTAATACAATGCCCCAAGGCACTTCACAGCAGCATTATAAAACAACATATGACACTAAGCCCCATAAGGAGATTGAATCAGATGATCAAATGCTTGGCGAAAGTAGGCACTCGGATGATTAGACTATGTCCATCTTTAATTTGTCTATTCCCATCACATCATAACATCACAGGCCAGTCAATCCAAACAGTGCAGCTGTTCTCTTTGGTAAATATATTTTTCCATTTTTTTTTGTTAATTCCTGAACTCATCTTTTCTTTCCCCTCACTGGGCCAGCCTGTTTATTCCTCCCAATACAAATCTCTCAACCCAATATGACTCCACAGCAAGACTTCTTGGCTGGCCTCTCTCCACAGTTCAAGCTCAACCACATCTCCGCTCCTCGCATGACCGAACTCCACAAAGTTCTGAATCACTTGTTTCCGCCCTCTATCCTTCTTAAAAAAATTTAAATTTAGAGACCAAAAAAAAAGCTTAACAATGAGGAAGATGGAGTGGAGAAAGCATGCAATAAGTCTCCAGACTGGCAGATAAAGTAGTTTAATTGGAAACATATTCCAGTTATATTAGATATACTTCTTTTGGGCAAATTAGGTAAACCAGACAAAATGCCAAATAATAAGAACATAAGAACTAGAAGCAGGAGTAGGCCATCTGGCCCCTCGAGCCTGTTCCGCCATTCAACGAGATCATGGCTGATCTTTTGTGGACTCAGCTCCACTTTCCGGCCCGAACACCATAACCCTTAATCCCTTTATTCTTCAAAAATCTATCCATCTTTATCTTAAAAACATTTAAAAACATCTACTGCTTCATTGGGCAAAGAATTCCATAGATTCACAACCCTTTGGGTGAAGAAGTTCCTCCTAAACTCAGTCCTAAATCTACTTCCCCTTATTTTGAGGCTATGCCCCCTAGTTCTGCTTTCACCCGCCAGTGGAAACAACCTGCCCGGAGAAATCATAAAAGTAAAGCATATTTTATTGATTTTTCCGGTTGGATCATCAGTTTCTCCATATACATTTTATTTAATTTGGTTGTAATTTACTTTAGACAAATGCTTTCAAGCTAAAGTGTATCTCCAAACATTGCAAGAATGTTCCGAGACCCATTGGTTTGGGCATTGCAGCTGGAGTAATACAACATTCAGACTTTTTATTTAAACAACCAACAAAAGGACATGATTTTAGGTTTGGTAGACTATTGCCACAAAATGTATTCATTGCCAAATGTTCATACCATCAATTTAGGGCAGATAAACCTTTTTTTTGGGGGGGGGGGGGGGGGGCAAGAGCAGGGGCAAGGATAGCAACAGTAAGTTTCATGTACATTTATTTGCCAATGGTTATGAGACAATGGTTCGAAGGGTATCTGCACAGTGGTTAGCACTACAGCCTCATAGCGCCACAGGCTCGGGTTCAATTCCGGTCACGGGTGACTGTCTCCGTGGAGCTTGCACATTCTCCCAGTGTCTGTGTGGGGTTCGTTTTACAGTCCAAAGGTGCGCAGATGTGGGGATTGGCCATGCTAAAATTGCCCGTGTGCACAAGGATGTTCAGGTTAGGTTAGGTTACGGGATTAGGGTGAGGGCGTGAGCCTCGGTGGGGTGCTGTTTCAAAGGGTCGGTGCAGACTTGATGGGCCGAATGGCCTCCCTCTGCACTGTAGGGATTCTATGATGCTGCAGAAATCAAGTCAGCACCAGATCGTTCTAAACTGCAATGATCGACAATTAGCAAGGAATGTCATTTTCAGGTAACTTTTCATGTAGGTTTTCTTTACCTGTTCCTATGTAAAGTGTTCTGTAGCACATATTAATGGCTTGGCCTTTACCCGTCAGGGGATAAAACACTGCTCGTGCCTGAACCTCCTTCACGGGGACTAGATAGGAAAAAGCAAAATAAATTACTCATATGGTGTGAGCAACGGCAGCTTTGGCCTTTATGCTGGACATGAAACAGTTGTCAAAAGGTATTCATCGGTAAATTATCATAATTAGCAACTAACATGTAGTTTCATAAAATAGTAACAATATTTAGCAAGCACAACAAACATATGCAAATTTGCATCTGGTTTGTAGGTGATGCTGGCATGGTAGCATTTGTTTCTTGTTGCTAACTTCACTCACGGATATTGTACATTGACTGGGTTGGCCACTTCATAGGACATTAAGAGTCAACAATGCAGTGTCAACTCAAGTCACATGTAGGCCAGTTCAGATTGGAGTTGATAAGTTCCCATTGGGGTTTTTAAAGACAGGAGGTAGGTCAG
This sequence comes from Scyliorhinus torazame, assembly GCF_047496885.1. Classification (NCBI taxonomy): domain Eukaryota; kingdom Metazoa; phylum Chordata; class Chondrichthyes; order Carcharhiniformes; family Scyliorhinidae; genus Scyliorhinus; species Scyliorhinus torazame. The sequence goes on from NC_092718.1 coordinate 193,746,197, forward strand.
TTTTCCTCAACCTCAGCCATAAGTTAATAGGTTTGCTGACAAGTCCATAACTTGCCACAGTGGAATTTTGATCACTAGTCTCATACCTGAATAACATATTCTAACTTATACAGAACAAAATGTACCTGAAAGACAATGGCCATTTCAGGATTCTTCAGAAATTTGGGAGGGGGTGGACAGAAGAAGAAAAAATGTGGCACCAAATTGCTATGTCCTAAAGGTACTAAATACTTACACAATTCCATCACAGCCCTCAAGGGCTGGTAAGAAGGGATCACGTTCAAATTGAATGATGTAGAATACGGAATGACAAAAACTACAGCAAGAATAGCTGGCACCGAAAAGCACTTTATCATCAAAGAAAATCTGAGGCATTTCACAGTTGATGAATTCAGAAAAGGGATACCATGCTATGAAAGGAAATATTAAAAGGAATGAACTACGCCTTGGTCAAAGTAATGGATCTTAAAGGTGGATAGGAAGGTGGAGATGGAGGGGGATTATAGGAGAAAAATCCAAAGTGGGGGTGTAGATAGTTGAAAGCATGCCTGCCTACGAGGTAGACAGACGACTGGGATGCACACGTGACTAGGCTCAACAATTTTGTGGTGCGTTCCTGTGCAGATTAGAGATAGGAGCAAGGCCATGAAGGGATTTAAACTCAAGGATGAGAATTTTAAGTTTGAGGTCCACAGAGGGAATCTATAGTAGTAGTAGCAATGTCACAGAGGTGGCAAAAGAAAACGCATACCTTCCGTCTGCGTTGTAGCAGTAGTCGTCTGGGTTTTTGAGGTGCCGAGTACAGATGCTAAAGAGGATGCTTTGGGAGGAAACAGCTGCTGAATTCTCTGCCAAGCCAGTACCTGGATCAACTTTTCATCAAGCTTACTCAGTTCAATTTCTACAAAAGGAAAGAGAAACAAACCAATTTGGAGTTTCTCTATCAGCGCTTGACATAAAATTCCAATTAAAATGCAGGTTTACGAGACATTTCCTTTTTACTCACATTTTCCAATCTTGAATATCAAAAAAGAAAATTAAATAGATCACTCACTAAAAGTTCTGTCTGGCATGTTGCACACCACCCTACCCACATGAATGATCTGTAAACTGCAGCATGAAATTTAGTTTTGATACCATCTTTTCCTCAAGTGAATGTGAAGCAGATGGGTAACTTGGTACATGCGCATTGGAGGATATTATCTTTTTTTTTTTAAGATTTAGAATATCCAATTCATTTTTTCCAATTAAGGGGCAATTTTACTGCCAATCCACCTACCTACACATATTAGGGTTGTGGGGGCGAAACCCACGCAAACACGGGGAGAATGTGCAAACTCCACACGGGTAGTGACCCAGACCGGGATCGAACCTGGGACCTCGGTGCCGTGAGACAGCAGTGCTACCCACTGCGCCATCGTGCTGCCCCATTGGAGGATATTTTCAATAATTCCTCCGTTTTTGTACAGCTAATAAATGGCCTTTGGTAGATGTACAACTAAATACTTTGAGTTAAAGCTGAAGAACAAAACAAGCCGATTGCGTACAAGGCCACAGAGGTTTCGAGAACAATGTCTTGGCCTCCAGAAGCAGAACCTGTGAACAAGCAGCATTGGAGTCAAGGAGCTGATGTCTTACCTGGGGCTTCTTCCATTTGCTTGCAAAATTCAGAAACACTTTGTTGTGCCTCCACTGATATCAATCAAAGCAAGAATGAGACAGAAGTAAATCTGTGTCAGGCTGATGTTTCAGAGCACATTTACATTTCATTCACAATTAATGTCTCTGCAGCTCAATGGTAGCAGAGGTGAATCGCATAAGTACTTTAAAATCCAAACGAGAACAACCCAAAATGTACCAAGCCCAAAAATGTTTAATGTCTGGTGACACTAAAAGAGATCACTTTAGACAATGCGTCAGAGTACATCCATTACACAAGCTGCTTCCTTAACTGAAGGCTGCCGAAGAGAAAACTTATGAATCAAAATTAAGGAAAAAAAGGGTCATGTGCATTTCTACAAGTTTTGGACCAATTGGTAGGAATGGTGTGCAATGCATTTGTAACCCAAGTTTTTACATCTGCGAAGTGGCAAGTCAACTGGAGAAAAAAGGTCACAGAGGAATTTACAAAGTATTTACCTCCACTTCCTTCCATAGCTGCCTGCAGGGAGTTGGCAAGGTCAAACATGATTGCGGAGTTTGAAGGAGCTGTTAAGGGAACTGATTTATTTCCCATGGACATGCTTGTGGGCAGCACAGTTGGACTCACTTTACCTATCATGAAAAAGATACATATTAGTCATAACCAGTTTTTGGCCAGAAATTGGCCAAGTAGTGTGAAACTTCAACACAGCCAAACGTGTCAGGAAACAAGTACCACTATTCAGAGTAAGATTTACACTCATCTCTTGGCAGTCAAGGAAGAGAAAAGTCAATTTAGTGCACTGAAGTTCAGCCATCCAGTATTTTAACTAACATTCCAGTCTCCAAATTGGTCATCTTACTTGTTGAGTGAAAGGTCTATTTTAACACAACGAGTGCAATGTCCTTAAAGTGCAGACAAAAAGTGAGAAAAACAATTGACTTTTTGTCAAATGCCAGTTTTGAAGAATTCAAACAAGAATATTGACAATTATTATTGGATAGGTTTGCCAACTTTTATTCTGGATAACTTATTCGTTCTACAACCTTCTAAGCCTAGTTTAACTACTAATTCAAAGGCAAAATATTGTGGATGCTGGAAATCTGAAATAAAAACAGATGAAGACCGAAGGTCAGAGATCCAAAACATCAACTCTGTCACAGATGCTGCCACGCCTGTCAAACAGAGAAATTAGGAGGACCAGGCCATTCGGCCCTTTGAGCCTGCTCCGCCATTCAATATGATCACCCAACTATGTTATCTGTTCTCGCTTTCTCCCCATATCCTTCGATTCTTTTAGCCCCAGCAGCTTTATCTAACTCCTTCTTGAAAACATACACTGTCTTGGCCTCAACTGCTTCCTGTAGTAGCGTATTCCACAGGCTCACCACTCTCCTCTTCTCTGTCCTAACAGGTTTACTCCATATCCTTAGACCATGACCCATGGTTCTGGACACACCCAGCATCAGGAGCATCCTTCCTGCATCTGCCCTGTTTAGTCCTGTTAAAATTTCACAGATATCTATGAGAGCCCCCTCTTTCTTCTTAACTCAAGCAAATATAATCCTAACCGACTCAATCTCTCCTCATACATCAGTCCCACCATCCCAGGATTCAGTCTGGTAAACCTTTGCTGCACTCCCTCTATAGCAAGAACATCCTTCCTCAGGTAAGGAGTCCAAAACTCTACGATATTCCAGATGTGGCTTCACCAAAATCTTGTACAATTGCAGAAAGATATCCTGCTCCTGTATTCAAATCCTCTCACCATTAAGGCCAAAATACTGGGCGTCATTCTCCGACCCCCGCCGGGTCGGAGAATGGCCGTTGGCTGCCGTGAATCCCGCCCCCGCCGAAGTCTCCGGTACCGGAGATTGGGCGGGGGCGGGAATCGGGCCGCGCCGGTTGGCGGGACCCCCCGCTGGATTCTCCGGCCTGGATGGGCCGAAGTCCCGCCCAGGAATTGCCTGTCCCGCCGACGTAAATCAAACCTGGTATTTACCGGCGGGACCAGGCGGCGTGGACGGGCTCCGGGGTCCTGGGGGGGGGGGGGGGGGGGTGATCTGACCCCGGGGGGTGCCCCCACGGTGGCCTGGCCTGCGATCGGGGCCCACCGATCCGCGGGCAGGCCTGTGCCGTGGGGGCACTCTTTCCCTTCCGCCTCCGCTACGGCCTCCACCATGGTGGAGGCGGAAGAGACTCTCCCCACTGCGCATGCGCGGGAAACTGACAGCGGCCGCTGACGCTCCCGCGCATGCGCCGCATTTCCGCGCCAGCTGGCAGGGCAACAAACGCCATTTCCGCCAGCTGGCGGGGCGGAAATCCCTCCGGCGTCGGCCTAGCCCCTCAATGTTGGGGCTAGGCCGCCAAAGATGCGGAGCATTCCGCACCTTTGGGCCGGCGCGATGCCCGTCTGATTGGCGCCGTCTTTGGCGCCAGTCGGCAGACATCCCGCCGTTGGGGGAGAATTTCGCCCACTATGTGCCTTCTTTACCACCTGCTGCACCTGCATGCTTACCTTCAGCGACTGATGTTAAGAGGACACCCAGGTCTCGTTGCACATTCCCCTCAATTTATAACCATTCAGATAATAATCTGCCTTCCTGTTTTTGCTACCAAAGTGGATACCTCACATTTATCCACATTATATTGCATCTGCCATGCATTTACCCACTCATTCAGCATTTCCTGCTTGTATTCTAGTTTAACACCCAACTATAATGCTAGTGTGCTGAGATTATGTGCCTGAATTTACGTACATTTTCTAAATAAAATGATTCAAAGGATTTTGTGAACTAGTCTGACATCCTCCTATCATTCTAAAGTGCTATCCCCATACTCAGTAGGATTTTAGCTACACTGTGCTCATTATTTGGCCGCACATTGAAAACATTGATCTGCAATTGAATCATGATGCACACTAATTAAATAAGAGAGCTACAATTCCTCCACATACTTAGGTAAATTGGATATTCTGAATTCGTCCTCAGTGTACCCGAATAGGCGCCAGAGTGTGGCGACTAGGGGCTTTTCACAGTAACTTCATTGCAGTGTTAATGCAAATCTACTTCTGACAATAATAGAGATTATTATTATACTCTAATGGTAATGTTTTGCTGGGGCGGACAACTCCAGATTAGCTCCTACATCTGTCCGAGAAGAGAATGGAGTTCCTTCAAGATGCAAGTAGCTAGTTACTGTAACTGATGGCATGAGTCGGAGGAGGATGACTTACTGAAAAATTAATAGTCATGTTGAGATGCTTATGAATATGTTGATCATAAATAGGATAGGGCGGAATATTAAGAATATCATTCACCCTATGTTTTTCAAAGCTTTAGCTTGACATGCCTATCCAGATTTATTTATAGAAACAGTCCAAATGTCATGAAATCAGTTGATTTTTTAAAAACTTGTTTTGTGGTCGGAACTTGGAAACAACCTTTGTTCACAAAATAAAAGATTTTGCTAGTTAACAAAGAAGATACTCACCTGCAACAGCTGGTGAAATCAGGTTTCGTGAAGGTCCCAACACTGTTGAAACACTATCTACTGCTGCTCTTGGAGGAGTAATAGCCCTAGCTATAGCGGAGGATGTCGTAACAACCTTTGCCATAAACGTGGTAGGTCGCCCAGCAATCTGAACTGAGGCTGCGCTCTTGAGCTGTGAGCTGCTGGTGATCTCAGAACTGGCATACAAAGTAGATAAAGAAGCAGGCACACTTGTCACACTGACAGGAATTCGCTGCAAGCATGAAACAGGTCCTCCTACATTCTCAGATTTGACAAGTGCTCCCACAAAATGGTTTTGGAGGTTGCTGGCTGCTGGTGGTGTAGCTGGTCTCAGCTGAGAATGCAGCCATGCTTGTCCAGATATCTGGCTTGGCACCTGTGTTAATGGTCCCTTTGGTCTCTGTGTGTCTGCCAGCTGTCTGGATGGTTCTGATGAAATGGTGCATGGGAAAGGTCCATTTACTTTTACCTCCGCTGACAAAGGTCCATTAGAAGTTCCACTACTTGATGTCTTGCATGAGGTTTCTGAATATAAACGATGGGCATTTTCTTCCTGTGCCGTGGCAGCACCAGGCTGCTGAGATACAGAGGAACCTGAAGAATTCTGGCTATTGGTCCCTGAGGTGCATGTAACATTGCAGGTCATTGGAGAAGGGGAGGATGATGGTTTCTTTCCAGCTGTTTGATGCGCGCTGTTTAAAGAGCTGTCCGCTGAACACTGGGCTGTGACACAAGGCTTAATATCAGCCCTTTCAGTGTGTTCACTGTCCAAAACTAATGGCATCTGCTTAGCAGATAAATGTTTGAATATGCTGCATTGAAGTGCAACAACACTACGAAGCCACTAGAGGGGGAAAAAAAAAGCACGTGTTAAAAGGGAAAGGTTCAAGAGAAACATGGTACTTAGCGCTTCACAGGTAGACATCATATAATGAATGCCATGCAGCAGAGCCGTAACTTTCTATTCAACATATAGCTTCTATTTTTGAGGATATATGTTCAGCTGAGCATAGCAGTTAGACAAAAACTTCTCATAGTTTCATAGAAGGAAACCTGCCAGTCAACTGATAACACTGAAGTTATTACCTCTTGCTGTTCTTCTTCTGTGGCAAAGTGCTCATTGTTGGAAAGGTGCTTTTGTGACGCAGTAGGAGTCTCGTTACATATCAGCTCTCCATCACGGATTCCCGCCGGTGGAAGGAGAGGAGGTGGATACTGGTACTGGGCCTTAATTGCTTCGGGAACCTTAAAGAAAGGGAAATGAAATTGTTGAATTGAGTTTAAAGGACCACCAACTGAAGCTCTAAAACACACAGATTGCAGCAATTGACAACTTTTGTTTTAGTCCAGCCAAGAACAGTTGTTGATATTTGAAGTTGTATGCAAGCCAACCAAGAATTACAATTATTTCAATGTTTTCAGTACTGATATGAAAAATCCACAAACACGAAGTCAGGAGATATCAGAGTCAAGCACTTCCTACGGTTGACACCAAATTTACTAAAATTCATCCCCCCACCTATCAGTCCACACACAATTCCTGAGATATTAACATTAATGCAACCATAACAAAAACAACTGAAATTAGACTGAACACTTTTGGGTAGCGACTATCTTAGGAATATAAGCCATACTGCCACGGTTCCCCCAACTTTTTAACCTAAAATTACACCAAGACATCATGGTTCGCCTCTGCAAGTAGGAAGGGTAAAAGGCAATTTCTAATACCACGTTGGTTTTACTCACCCAAACACCAAATTTTGATTGCACTGATAATTTTCAGTCTAGCCAATGTTAGTTTGGGTCCCGTGAACTCCAAAAGTAAATTTCTATCACAAGGGTTTCATTTAAAAAGTACATATTGAAGGTTTAAAAAAACCCACACAATTTCCACTTGTATATCTGCGGATTGACAACCTCCCTTCAAGATCATGATACTGATTCATTGATCAGGAAAGAGTGAGGAGCAACTTTAGTGGAAACTTATACTCGGTGAGATCAAGTGCATTACCGTTGCTCTACATTTAAGCAAAAGCAGAGATTCAATTATTTCCCCACATATTTTACCAATATTTGGCATAAAACCAGACTAGGGAAAGATTTAGACCACTACTCAAATTCCCTAAGAAACTTTAACAGCTCCATACAAAACTGAAGTCGATATATTCAGAAATTTTAATGAAAATCAAATCGATTAGTTAGGAGTTAAAAATAATACAATGAACTAGGAAGTCAGATTGGTGCTACTTTTCAGAGAAACTGCCTCAGTTCCTTTCTCAGCCATTTTCCATTCCTCTGGTAAAAGCACTCACTTGGTTAGGCAACCTGACTTGGAATATCTACACTTGCTAGACTTATCACAGCCAACCCACAATTAATATATATTCTTCCTCGTGACTGCCATTCTAACCTAATTATTTAGTATTTGAGGGGGAGGAAGAGAAGGGAAGGGGACTTGCACAGGACTTTGTGTCCTTGATCACTTACCCATAATTCTTAGCAGGAAAAATGTCATGGCAACCCAGGTAGCCTAAATAAATGATCATAGAGTGCTTAGATCAGAGGAATAATAATTAAACATTCACAGTAACTGAATGGAGAAAATATTAACTGCAACAGAAGGAATTCCACTCAGACGTTAAGTTCCTCTGCATATGTTAGGACCCTTAAAAGGGTAAAACAATACTCAAGAATCCAGTACCTGTGTTTCTAGCTACATCAGATGGTAATAAATGAATATAAAAGTGATTCCTGGCAATGAATTGCTGAACCTATTTTATATAAACACCAAAATCTTAGCTGATCTCTCAGAAGGTTCCTAACAGAGCAGGAGTAGAATATTAATTGCAAACAGTGCTACGGTATCTTAATACAATTTAAATTAAAAATGGAAGGAGACTAAATTTGAATGTTTCCTATCCTTACTATATTTTGGGCTGACTAAAAGAAAATAGCTAGTTCCGACCTGTGGCACTCACGGGAATTTGGAAACTGTGTAAATGGAGGTCACCAACAAAATGTGTCCATTTCCACACCAGGGCCCGGATGGGATCCCTGGTCGTGCACTCAGAGCCTGCGCAGACCATCTGGCAGAAGTGTTCGCGGACATCTTTAACCTGTCCCTACTCTACTCCGAGGTCCCCACCTTCTTCAAGAAGACCACCATCATACAGGTGCCAAAGAAGAACCAGGCAACATGCCTCAATGACTACCGTGCGGTGGCCCTGACTTCAATCGTAATGAAGTGCTTCGAGAGGTTGATCATGAAGCGCATCACCTCCATACTCCCAGAACGCCTTGATCCACTGCAATTCGCATACAGTCGCAACCGGTCCACAGCAGACGCCATTTCCCTGGCCCTACACTCATCCCTGGAGCATCTCGACAACAAGGACTCCTACATCAGACTCCTATTTATTGACTGCAGCTCCGCCTTCAACACCATAATCCCAGCCAAGCTCCTATCAAAGCTCCAAAACCTGCAACTGGATCCTCGATTTTCTGACCAACAGACCACAATCAGTAAGAATGAAAAACAACACCTCCTCCACAGTAGTCCTCAATACCGGGGCCCCGCACGGCTGCGTACTTAGCCCCCAACTCTACTCCCTGTACACACACGACTGCGTGGCAAAATTTGGTTCCAACTCTAACAAGTTTGCTGATGATACGACCATAGTGGGCCGGATCTCGAATAACGACGAGACAGAATACATGAGGGAGGTTGAGAACCTAGTGGAGTGGTGCAGCGACAACGATCTCTCTCTCTCAATGCAGGCAAGGGCTGGGCTGAAGCTGCAGCAGGAGCCAGCATGGCCAAGGTGTGTCGGCCCAGCGTTCAACAGAGCAGTTGATGCAGGTTATCCAGGATGGCTTTGCCAAGCAGAAACGGGACCGCCTGGAACCGATAAAAGAGTTGATTGATCGGCTGGAGCACAGATTGGACGCCCAGGATCAGGCGATCCAGAAGGTTGAGAAGGCGCTGGCTGAGCAGGAGGAGCATCAAACTGCAGTGGAGCTGGAGATGTTGAGGGACCAGCAGAAAAGGCTTCTGGAGAAGATAGAGGACCTAGAGAATAGGGGCGTCATTCTCCGACCCCCCGCCGGGCCGGTTGGCGGGACCCCCCGCTGGAATCTCCGGCCCGGATGGGCCGAAGTCCCGCCCAGGAATTGCCTGTCCCGCCGACGTAAATCAAACCTGCTATTTACCGGCGGGACCAGGCGGCGTGGGCGGGCTCCGGGGTCCTGGGGGGGGGGGGGGGGGGCGATCTGACCCCGGGGGGTGCCCCCACGGTGGCCTGGCCTGCGATCGGGGCCCACCGATCCGCGGGCGGGCCTGTGCCGTGGGGGCACTCTTTCCCTTCCGCCTCCGCCACGGCCTCCACCATGGCGGAGGCGGAAGAGACTCTCCCCACTGCGCATGCGCGGGAAACTGACAGCGGCCGCTGACACTCCCGCGCATGCGCTGGGAAATGGACAGCGGCCGCTGACGCTCCCGCGCATGCGCTGCATTTCCGCGCCAGCTGGCGGGGAAACAAACGCCATTTCCGCCAGCTGGCGGGGCGGAAATCCCTCCGGCGTCGGCCTAGCCCCTCAATGTTGGGGCTAGGCCGCCAAAGATGCGGAGCCTTCCGCACCTTTGGGCCGGCGCGATGCCCGTCTGATTGGCGCCAGCTTTGGCGCCAGTCGGCAGACATCCCGCCGTTGGGGGAGAATTTCGCCCTAGGTCCCGGCGGCAGAACTTAAGAATTGTCGGGCTCCCGGAGGGATCTGATGCTGGGGCATACTTGTTTGAGAAGCTGCTGGGGGAGGGGGGCATTCTCCCGACAGGGCGTACAGAGCGCTTGCGAGGAAGCCGCGAACGGGGGACCCTCCAAGGGCAATGGTGGCGAGATTCCACAAGTTCCTGGACAAGGAATGTATTTTTCAGTGGGCCAAGCGAACGCGGAGCTGTAAGTGGGACAGTAGTATCCTGCGGGTTTACCAGGATCTGAGTGTGGAGGTGGCCAGAAAAAGGGCAGGTTTCAACCAAATTAAGTCAATCTTCTCCAAAAAACAGGTGAAGTCTGGACTGCTGTATCCGGCTCGTCTCTAGGTCACATATGAGGACCAGCATCATTATTTTGAGTCGCCCGAAGACACGCTGGACTTCGCGAATAGAAAAGAACTGGTGGTGGGCTGAGAACTTTTGAACTTGTTGGCTTATATTGGTTTTATTTATTTTTTCTCTTCTGTTTTTGAGTTCTGTTTAAGAAGGGGGGGAAAAGTTTTGCGTATTCGGGGTTTTTTTCTGGTGAATGTTGGCAATGCTGTTTGCTTTGATGTGCACTTTTGTGGGATGGAAACGTGCTTGTTTGGGTTTTGGTGTTTTTCTTTCAGTTGGGTGATTGTGTGGGGATCGTTAGATGAGGGAATTTGTTTGTATGAGCGGGGGGGGAAAGGGGAGTGAGGAAACAATAGGTGGGAGACTACTAGCTGGATAGCTAGCTCATGGAAGCGCAGTGGGGGGGGGGTTAGGTTTCAGAATGGTGTTGCTGGGGGGGGGGGGGGGGGTAGTTGTTCTGCTGACGAGGGAGGGACTTTGGTTGAGGGACAGAGAGGAGGTCGGTGGTGGGGGCGGCCGGGGGGAGGGCCAGAGGAGGCGCGGCGCATGGGCTGGAGGCGGGCCCAAGAACAGGGATGGCTGATTGGCGCGGAGGCTGTACACTTTGCCCCCCAACTAGGCTGATCACCTGGAATGTTCAAGGTTTAAATGGGCCGGTTAAGAGGGCATGTGTGTTCGCACACCTGAGGGGACTGAAGGCAGACGTGGTAATGTCGCAGGAGACACACCTTAGAGTAGTGGACCAGGTTAGATTGAGGAAAGGCTGGGTCAGTCAGGTCTTCCACTTGGGGCTGGACACAAAGACTAGAGGGGTTGCGATCTTGATTAATAAGCGGGTGATATTGGAGGTGGGTTGAATAGTTTCGGATGTGGGAGATCGATATATTATGGTTAGTGGTAAGCTGGAGAGGCTGAAGGTAGTGCTGGTTAATGTGTATGCGCCAAATTGGGATGCCGTGAAATTTATAAAGAGGATGTTGGGAAAGATACCTGGACTCGCACAAGCCGGTCATGGGAGGGGACTTTAATACAGTTATTGATCCCGGCCTGGATCGGTCATGCTCGAAAACGGGCAGGGTGCCAGCAATGGCCAAGGATCTGAAAGGGTTCATGGAGCAGATGGGGGGGGGGGGGGGGGGGGGATCCATGGGATAGAGGAGGGCATTTGGGCGGACGCGTTGAGTAGAGTCAACGCGACTGCAACTTGTGCCAGGCTCAGCCTGATTCAATTCAAGGTCGTTCACAGGGCCCACATGACAGTGGCCCGGATGAGCAGATTCTTTGGGGTGGAAGACAAGTGTGCAAAATGTGCGGGAGGACCAGCGAACCATGTCCACATGTTCTGGGCATGTCCAAAGCTTAGGGGATTTCGGCAGGGGTTTGCTGATGTCACGTCCAAGGTGTTAAATACAAGGGTGGCATTGAGTCCAGAGGTGGCGATTTTCGGGGTGACGCAGGATCCGGGACTCCAGGAGGAGAAAGAGGCAGACTTTCTGGCCTTTGCTTCCCTGGTAGCCCGGAGACGGATACTATTAGCTTGGAAGGACTCAAAGCCCCCTAAGTCGGAGACCTGGCTATCGAACATGGCTAGCTTTCTCTCCTGCGGCCTGGGGAATGCGGGCAGCATAATCAAAGACCCCACTCTTATTCACCAAAGGCTTACTCACTCTTCCAACTTCTTCCATCGGGCAGGAGATACAGAAGTCTGAGAACACGCATGAACAGACTCAAAAACAGCTTCTTCCCCGCTGTTACCAGACTCCTAAATGACCCTCTTATGGACTGACCTCATTAACACCCTGTATGCTTCATCCGATGCCGGTGCTTATGTAGTTACATTGTATACCTTGTGTTGCCCAATTATGTATTTTCTTTTATTCCCTTTTCTCCCCATGTACTTAATGATCTGTTGAGCTGCTCGCTGAAAAATACTTTTCACTGTACCTCGGTACAAGTGACAATAAACAAATCCAATCCAATCCAACACAACATCAAGAATATAGTGAAGATTGTGGTTCAAACTAAGAAGCCTGCACAAGGAGTTTTAATAGTGGTTTGTCTTAAATAAGTGTGCAAGGAACAAAGTCGTACAGAATGCTATCAAATTGCACCATTAAGCCACTGATGCATTCTTTACAAGTTTGTTAAGATTTTAATATTTTGCAACCAGATGGTTCTGTAATGATGTCTCACAGAAGAGAAAGTGCTGGTAAATTTCTGGTCAGAGCTGACCGCATTAGGAATGAGTCTGCATGACTGAAAAGGAATATTAAATATTCAGAGCTCAGTATGTACATTTATTAATCTGCAACCACTGGCACTTGAAATGAAAAATTCCAGCGCCTGTTCGGGGAGGCTGGTACAGGAATTGAACCGTGCTACTGGCCTGCCTTGGTCTGCTTTTAAAGCCAGTGATTTAGCCCTTTGCTAAACCAGCCCCTTCAAGTACGTATACGTATACAGAAAAAACATTCTTCACATATCCTGGGATTGTATAATGGGCTTAGTCACTGACATTTTCAGATGGCATCAATAGTACAGAAATTTTAGAAACCCTCCCAACACGTTGACAGAAAAGCAACAGTTGACCTCAAACTTCATTCTTTACATGAAACGTAAGGCAATTCCAACCTAGCTGGGCAACAATAGAGTACCCCAAGTAGGTTGTTTAATGTTCTTCTGCCAAATTGCAGAGTACAGCACAAGAAATTCATATCAGAATATCACTCACTTTCATATTTTTCCTTTTCACTGGCTTTGTATGTCGGCGATTGGGTGGATGCTTCCTGTGGATCTTGTTTAGAAAGTCTATCTTGATTGCATGCTGTGATATACGGTCTTGAAACTTGTCAAATATCCTGCACCTATTGCTTAATGTCATGTTCTTCTGATTAAGCTGAATGGAAATTAAAATAAGTTTAACAGGATTCAATTAATAATTTACTTGATTTGCATTTTTCATTTCTCATCAAAACATGTAAATTGCATGCATCAGGGAATGTTATCACAACAACCGCATTTAGGACTATGTTTTCAGTAGATAAGAAAATTAAAAACCATTGTTTAGACATGTGAAGGAGGACAGTGCAAGTGCATATCTTTCCTCCTTCAACTTTATTAGTCATTGTTCGTAAAATGCAAAGTCAAAATGGTGAACGGAAGTCTGGTGCATTTATGGTGATTTAATTCATAAACAATACTCAATGGATGGTAAAATCCTATAACTTTCAGGAAGACGCACAATACATTGCATCATCAGCTTGAGATACATTTTTAATCCTTGCTGAATTATTTGTTTTATTGATAGTACAATAGTGTTAGTGAAGACTGATTGAGTCAGAGAGTAAAGGTCAACCTTGACTCTCTCTCCCATGCCAAAATTTAAAAAAGAGACAATTTTGATTTGGGCATCTGACAGGGATGCAAAATTGCTTACCACCACATGTTCGATGTGATTGGGGCACATCCATCTCCCTGTTGGCATTGCAGTAAGAGGTGGGTCCAGGCAGTCCATGTGGAACAATAATGGGCAGTAATCACACTGGACAAGGGGAGCCACTCTACAACTCCTAGGAAGTAAATATCACATTGTTATGTCATCTCTTAAATGTAAGTGGAAACAAACAATGGGCAGAAAATAGATCAATGGCAGCTCTTTAAATTTAAGATAGCGGGGGGGGGGGGGGAGAGAAAGAGAGAGAGACAGGAGAAAAGGCAGAAAATGAAAATAAGGGGGCAGATTTTGATGTTAAGTACTGTACACATTAGAAAGTCTTCTTAGTTTAGCACTACTAGCTCACGGCGCTGAGGACCCGGGTTCAATCCCGGCCCCAGGTCACTGTCCATGTGGAGTTTGCACATTCTCCCCGTGTCTGCGTGGGTCTCACCCCCACAACCCAAAAAGGTGTGCAGGGTAGGTGAATAGCCCATGCTAAATTGTCCCTTAATTGGGAAAAAAATCTGATTACACTAAATTTTTTAAAAAGTCTTCTCAGTGTTTGAGCCATTTATCTCAAAAGCAGAAAATCAAACAGGTTTTGTTTCCGGTATAATACCTGCTGGTTTTCTTTCATGTGATTTACTAGATGATCATTCATAGCAAGATATGGAATTATTTGTCCATATGGTATTGTTACAAGTAAATTATCACACTTAAATTCTGATATTGTCCAATCAAGAGGTAGATATGAATGGATTCAATTTTCCAATATAAAGCACCTCTCTTCAGTTTACTCACAGAATATGCACCTATATTCAGCAGTTACATCACCAAATTATACTGCGCCTGCCAAGTATTGAATAATTATCAGTACTCCACTCTTCTGCTCCAATATCGGTTCTCTGGGGAATCTCCCCAAAGAGCACTTCAGCTTTTATCCCACGCTGCATTATTTAGATACCTGGAGAAAGCCCCATAAAGCTAATGTCAAAATGCCTTTGAAATGTGATAGCAGCTCTTTTAAAACAGACAGAATAAGTCATAAGGTTTGGATGAAGACTCTTTAGTCTGTTTGATTTCATTTGTCCAGGATATTGATTCTGCTGTGTTCTGGTTATATCATCCAGCTGTTTCTTGAACAATCTTAGCCTAAAATACCCTTCCAAGCATCACATTTCAGCTGTCAATCAAGCTTTGCCATGAAAAAATATTTCCTGTTCTCGGTCTTAAACTTGTTCTTCACAGTGAACTTATCCCCGGTTGCCCTGCTGCTTTGACTCATCTGGTTTAGGTTACTTTCTCTATACCAGATAATACCTTGCTTTATACGCTGTCTTTTTTAGGTTGTACAGCCTCCAAGACAAAATTGGATTGTGATCATTTGTCGCGTCAGGGCATTCGGGAGAGTTAAGGCATTGGCCAATGGGGGAGGTAACAGTAGAGATATTGGGAGTCTTAATTTTTTTTTGTTAAAAACCAAATAGATGGTTATGGATTCAGCCTTTTAACACACCAGGATCTTGTCCCTGGGGTTAATCCAAAATATCTGAATTTAAACGCTTTTGTTACCTTAACTTGGATGATGGTTTCCCTAAAGGACTGCACCATTTTATATTCAGCACTCAAGCCTGAAACTGCAGTTACTGACATAAATCCAGAGACTCAGGGTAATTCTCCAAGGATCCAGGTTAAAATCCCGCCATGGTGAAATTTGAATTCACTAAAAATCTGGAATTAAAAGTCTAACGATCACCATGAAGCCATTGTTGTAAAAACCCTTTTAGTTCACCAATGTCCTTTAGGGAAAGAAATGTGCTGTCCTTACCTGATCTGGCCTATATGTGACTCCAGACCCACAGCAATGCGGTTGACTCTTAAATGCGCTCTATCAAGCCACTCAATTGAAGGGCAATCAGGGATGTGCAAGAAGTGCTAACACAGCCAGTGATGCCCACATCCCATGACTGAATAAAGTAGCAGGATCTGGAAGCAAATCCTGCACAACTGCTAACATGATGCAGCAATTAAACTGGGCGCTATCGTTTAACAAACACCAAGGACCCATATAACGTATGCCACTTCGCTCCTGCTTGCAATACCATTAATTTTTTTAAGATTCCATATAATGGAAACAAAAGCTATGTCCGTTCTCCGATGGTAAAGTGACCACAGTACTGACACCCCAATAAAATCTATATTGAGAGGCTTTGTTTAAAAAATATCTTGTAGCAATTTATAATTCACTGCATGCTGATTTGAAATGTTACAAGGTAGTAAACTAGTGCTTATGGTTATAAATTCAAATTATTCGTCACAATGGAACAGGTGCTGAGCCAAGGCCACTGTTCACCCCTTTCCTCCTCCAAATTTGGAGATTGGGAGGTGATGGCCCTGCCATTATTTGCGTTCAAACAAGCAAGCGCTGAGCATCAAGATCAATCCTTGATGAGTAAGCATCAAGTTTTAAATAAATGCCAAATTAAAAGCAGTGCAAGTCTCCTCACCGCAATTGGGGACAACGTCAAGATTTGGTTCAACGGAGTGTTTCTGAAGCAAGTAAGGGTGATTAGGACGTTGTTTCTCAAGGCATAGTTTGATAATTACATGAAGCAGCAAACAGGTTTTTGGGCAATCTGCGCATGTTCTCAGTAGTGCAATGGCAAAAGGAAATCAAGATTTGTACTCCAATTTATGCTTTTTGCATTTGCTGGTAACTATTCGAGATCCTGGACCAATGTTGACTGGATCTAAAAAGCTTCAACACATATTGCTAGCAAGTCCAAAAGCGTTAGTTTTGTCAGTTTCAGGAAAGAAAGACTTGCATTTGTCCATCGTCTTTCATGCCCTTAGGATGCCCTCAAATACTTCTTAAGTGCAGTCACTATTGTAATGTTGGTATCCAATTCGCACAGAAGTTCTTTCAAAGAACCAGCAAATGATCATATAGTCTGGTTGAGTAACTATGACAGAATGATGACCGTCGGTCAGGACGCTGGGTAGAAATCGCTTTTTCTTAATTGAAATAATGCAGTGGAATGTTTTTCATCCACCAAAGGGGGCAGGCAGCCTTTGAAAGAATTATGCAGGCAAATATGAAAAGCATTTTGTACACAAAATCCAATAAATGGCAATGATGAGAATGACAAATTAATCTGCTTTTCAATAGTGCAGAAGGTCGTCCAGGGCATTCTTATTTAAATAATCCCATGAAATTTGAACATCCACCTGAACCAAGCAGATAAGGTCTCTATTTAATGTTTTTCTTTTTGGAAGAGACTCTCTTAATGAATAGGGAATTTTGCTAGATATTAAAACAAACAGAAATCACAGGTGCTAATGGACATACAGTACCCCTCTAATCTCAGTCTGCGCTTAAGAATGAACAGATGCAAGTGCCCATGTCCCAGAGTGTTGGTTCAAACTTAAGTGCATTTGCACAGTCCAATATTCCCTTTATGCATTCTCGCCAGGTGAGGCCACATGCCAGAAATGCTCACACAATAAACCTGATCATCCATTTGTTCCCCCTTTATTCAATCCCAAAGGCATCAGCTCATGTTTCATGATCAGAGGGGCCTACATTATTTTCTGAAGTGACCACGGTTTTCATTTGACTCTAGACAGTGAGCATAGATGGTTACAGAATTCACCGGTACTATCATACTTACGCCCAACATATTCACCACATATACACTTTTTTTGGAAACAGCTTATTGGATAGTATTCAAGAATGAAAACTACAGCTTTTAACAATCTCTTGCCTATAAAGCTCTCAAACTAATTGCATACCATGTTTTTGAGACCACAAGTGTTACAACAACTAGGAATTAAACCCGGTGACTTCCTGCTCTGTATTGGTCCATCACCTCACCTGGTCTTTCATGTACTCAAATTTTAGAGGAGCGCACATATTTTTGCTGATGTAATTTCAATACTACTTCTGCATCATTGAATAGTTAACTTTAACAATACTTGCTCAAGGACTTTGAGCAAAATCATTTGGTGAAAGACAGTCATGCTACGCGTTTCTTCACGGTGAGACTTTGCCTCAGGAATTCCAACAGCTATGAAAGTAATGATCTCCAATCTGCTCTGATCCCGAGGCAAACGTGCAACCAACGTAGCTAAACTTACTAATTGCAAAAATTCACTAGATTCAGAAAAGATTAGAAAATAGCTAATGTAACTCCTTTATTCAATAAGGGAGGCGGACAAATCAGGAAGCTATAGGCCGGTTATCTTAACATCGGTCACAAGGGGCAGCACGGTGGCACAGTGGGTTAGCACTGTAGCCTCACAGCACCGAGGTCCCAGGTTCAATCCCGGCTCTGGGTCACTGTCAGTGTGGAGTTTGCACATTCTCCCTGTGTTTGCGTGGGTTTTGCCCCCACAACCCAAAAAATGTTCAAGCTAGGCGGATTGGCCACGCTAAATTGCCCCTTAATTGGAAAAAAATGAATTGGGTACTCAAAAAAAAAATTTTTTTTAAAACAAAAACATTGGTCACAAGGAAGATGCTATAGGGGTGGCATGTGGCGCAGTGGTTGACACTGGGACTGCGGCGCTGAGGACCCGGGTTCGAATCCCGGCCCTGGGTCACTGTCCGTGTGGAGTTTGCACATTCTCCCCATGTCTGCGTGGGTTTCACCCCCACAACCCAAAGATGTGCAGGTTAGGTGGATTGGCCACGCTAAATTGCCCCTAAAAAAAAAAAGAAATGGAAAAAATATATAATTAGGTACTCTAAAATTATTTTTTAAAAAGGGAAGATGCTAGATGTTATAACATGACACTCAAATTAATTCAAGGTTATTAGGCGGTCAACATGGCTTTATGAAAGGGAAATGACGTATAACCAATTTATTGGGAGTTTTATTTTAAAAAAAAAAGGAACATATCAGGATAAAGGGGAACTGGTGGATTTTCAGAAGGCATTTGATAAGATTATTGTATATAATATAAGCGCATGGTGCAGGGTGTAATGTATGGATAGAAGATTGACTAGCTAGCGGGAAACAGTAGGCATTGATTGGATCAACTAGGTCTGTATTTACTGGAGTTTAAAAGAGTGAGAAAGGATCTCATTGAGCGGGAGACTGGATGAAAGGATGTTGTTTCCCTTGGTTGGGGTGTCGAGAACAGGGATTTTCAAAGTGCAGGTCACAACCTGCGGGCAGGTGCCGGAAGGGTTGTGGAGTTGAGGGCCGCATTGTTCTCGAAAAAATAATTTCTTCTCACTGCACCCATCAGACGGTAACGACATTTAAAATGAGAACCGTTGGATGATCAGCCGTGCAGTCTTCCGACCATAAACGGCAGAGCGAGCAACGCGGGAGCCCACCAAATTACCGGACAGGGATCAAGGACCCAGGAGATAGAAATCCCGCCCACCGAGAACTGAATAACGAGGAGCTGGCAGTTCTATTGAATGGGAGCGCCACTGGGGATAGTACATAATAATAAGAATCCACGGTAGCACAATGGTTAGCACTGTTGCTTCACAGCTCCAGGGTCACAGATTCGATTCCCGGCTTGGATCACTGTCTGTGCAGAGTCTGCACATTCTCCCAGTGTTTGCGTGGGTTTCCTCCGGGTGCTCAGATTTCCTCCCAAAAGTCCTGAAAGGCATGCTGATGGGTAATTTGGACATTCTGAATTCTCTCTCGTACCTGAATAGGTGCCGGAATGTGACGACTAGGGGCTTTTCACAGTAACTTCATTGCCTACTTGTGACAATAATAAAGATTATTATTAAACCAACTGAACTTCAAACAGCAGGGAACGGATGATGATTGCTTTCGACACTGAAGAAATAGATGCTTTCCAAAAGTCATTGAAAATTTGGCATGTGCGAGTACAAAGCCAAAACAACTGCATGCTCCCCACACTGCTATGGCACATCAAAGCAAACAGTGTAAGTAAGAGAACCGTCAATAGACTGACCAGCCTTATTTAGTCACACCTGGCTGTGCTGATCAATAGTTTTTGCTGCTACTTTCAAGAGGAGTTTCAGATTTTGAATCAGAAGTGGATGAATATTCCCTTTGAGTTTGAGACCCCATAGTCAGTTATTAACTTACAGCTGACTCCAAATGAGACGGAGCTGCTGCACCTGACCTGTGACAGCACATTAAAAACACACCAAGTCCATGAGATTGTCAGAATTATGGAGTAGCATCTCCCAGTATCCAGTGCAGAATAAAACTAGCATTTTGTCACTATTGCCCTTCACAACGATTGACATGTGCGAGGTTGGATTTTCTGATCTCACAAAGATGAAGATGGCACAAAGGAATCAGCTGAACACTGCAGGTGAATGTGCATTGTCCTCTCCTTCTGTGAGCCCGATTGATATCGTGAGGACCAAGCAGGCTCAACTGTCACATTAAAGGTAAACGAACGTGACGTGGGTTGCGAAGGTCAACCGGTGGGCAAAAAAGGGTCTCCGGGAAAAATAATTTGAAAAACACTAGTCTAGAACAAATGGCCATAGTCTCAGGGTAGAGTATTTACGACTCAGATGAGGAGATTTCTACAGAGACTGGTGAACCAGTGGAATTCTCTAACCCAGAACACTGAACAGTAATCAAGAATTAAAACTAGAGTTCTGTTTAACAGTTCTTTGCCGGTAAAAGGTCTCAAACTAATTGCATACAATATTTCTGAAAACATTGAGAAAATTGGGAATCAAACTTGTGACTTCCTGCTCTGTATTGCTCATCACCTCACCTAGTCTTTCATTTACTCAGACTTGAGGAACTGCATATTTCTGGTGTAGTGACAAAAATATTGGAATTTCTGCATTACATAATACCTGCTCAAGGGCAAAGTCATTTAGTGAAGGACAGTCATGCTGCAAGTTTCTCAGCAATAACCTGCTCACAGTCACTCAGTTTGGGTTCAGTCAGGGTCACTCAGCTCCTAACCTCATTACATACAGCCTTGGTGCAAACATGGACAAAAAAGCTAGAGGAGAGGTGAAATTAACTACTCTCGACATCAAGGCAGCATTTGACCGAGTATGGCATCAAGAAGCCCTGGCAAAACTGTAGTCAATGGGAATCAGAGGGGTAACACTCCGCTGGCTGGAGTCATACCTGGCACAAAAGAAGATGGTTGTGGCCGTCAGCGGTCTCAGCTACAGAACATCACTGCAAGTCCCGAAAGTCGCGCTGTTAGATAATTTGGATAAAATGAATTCTCCCCGGGTACCCGAACCGGCGGTGGAATGTGGCAACTTGGACCATTTTACAGTAACTTAATTGCAGTGTTAATGTAAGCCTACTTGTGACAATAAAGATTATTATATTATTATAGTTCCTCAGAGTAGTGTCCTAGTCCTAACCATAGTCAGCTGCTTCATCAATGACCTGCCTTACATCATAAGGTCAGAAGTGGGGATGTTCCCAGCTGACTGCACGATTCGCTACTCCTCAGGCACCAAAGCAGTTCATGTCCAAAAGCAGCAAGACCTGGGCAATATACAGGCTTGGGCAAGTGGCAAGTAACATTTGCACCACCCAAAGTGTCAAACAATGACCATCTCCAACAAGAGGGGATCAAACTATCGTCCCACGATATTCAATGGCATTACTATCTCTGAATCCTCCACTATCAACATCCTGGGGGTTACCATTGACCAGAAACCGAACTAGATTAGCTATATAAATACTGTAGCTACCACAACAGGTCAAAAGCTAGGAATCCTGCGGTGAATAACTCACCTCCTGACCACCCCTCCAAAGCCTGTCTACCATCTTCATAGCACAAGTCAGGAATGTGATGGAATACTCTCCACTTGCCTGGATAAGTGCAACTCCAACAACATTCAGGAAACTCGACACAATCAAGGACAAAGCAGCCCAGTTGATTGTTATTCCTTCCACCGACATTCAATCACCGATGAAGAGTGGCAACCATGTGTGCCATCTACAAGATGCATTGGAGGAACTTACCAATGATCCTGAGGCAGCACCTTCCAAATCCTCGAACACTACCATGTAGAAGGACAAGAGCAACAGATACCTGGGAACAGCATCACCTAGAGGTCCCGCTCCAAGTCACTCACCATCCTGACTTGGAAATGTATCGCCGTTCCTTCACTGTTGCTGGGTCGGAATTCTGAAATTCCCTCCCGAACAGCATTGTGGGTGCTCCTAATCTCAGGGACTGCAGTAGTTCAAGAAAGCAGCTCACCATCACCTTCTGAAGGGCAACTAGGGATAGGCAATAAATGCTGGTCTCGCCAATGACAACCCATAAACTATTTAAAAAAAAAAAAAATGGTGTGACTGCCTAAGATATTCCAACAAACATGAAAAGAATGGTCTGCTTGAGAGGAAAAAGCTTTCCTAACTTTTAATGTCTCAATTGTCTTGTAAATGCAAAACTCACCTACAGAAGGCAATGCTAGTACATCAGCATCAAAATACTCAACCAGAAAAACAGTTGATCAGCATGAATTACAAGTACAGTCTGCTCTCCTGTTAAAAAGTTGATTCATTTGCATTATCTACCAACTAGAATTTGAGTTATCTACCAACTAGAATTGATGTGGAAATGCCAACGTTGGACTGGGGTGAGCATAGTACGAAGTCTTACAACACTAGGTTAAAGTCCAACAGGTTGGTTTCAAATCGCTAACCTTCAGAGCACTGAGGAAGGAGCAGTGCTCCGAAAGCTAGTGATTTGAAACAAACCTGTTGGACTTTTAACCTGGTGTTGTAAGACTTCTTGCTGAACTAGAATTGAAATCAAGCAAATTATCTCCATGCTGTCTTTTTGTGAATTACTAATTAATTCATTTTTTCTTTGATGTGGAGATGCCGGTGTTGGACTGGGGTGAGCACAGTACGAAGTCTGACAACACCAGGTTAAAGTCCAACAGGATTGTTTCGATGTCACTAGCTTTCGGAGCGCTGCTCCTTCCTCAGGTGAATGAAGAGGTATGTTCCAGAAACATATATATAGACAAATTCAAAGGTGCCAAACAATGCTTGGAATGCGACCATTAGCAGGTGATTAAATCTTTACAGATCCAGAGATGGGGTAACCCCAGGTTAAAGAGGTGTGAATTGTATCAAGCCAGGACAGTTGGTAGGATTTCGCAGGCCAGATGGTGGGGGATGAATGTAATGCAACATGAATCCCAGGTCCCGGTTGAGGCCGCACTCATGTGTGCGGAACTTGGCTATAAGTTTCTGCTCGGCGATTCTGCGTTGTCGCGCGTCCTGTAGGCCGCCTTGGAGAACGCTTACCCGGAGATCAGAGGCTGAATGCCCTTGACTGCTGAAGTGTTGCCCGACTGGAAGGGAACATTCCTCCCTGGTGATTGTTGCGCGATGTCCGTTCATTCGTTGTCGCAGCGTCTGCATGGTCTCGCCAATGTACCACGCTTCGGGACATCCTTTCCTGCAGCGTATGAGGTAGACAACGTTGGCCGAGTCGCACGAGTATGTACCGCGTACCTGGTGGGTGGTGTTCTCACGTGTAATAGTGGTATTCATGTCGATGATCTGGCACGTCTTGCAGAGATTGCCATGGCAGGGTTGTGTGGTGTCGTGGTCACAGTTCTGAAGACTGGGTAGTTTGCTGCAAACAATGGTTTGTTTGAGGTCGCGCGGTTGTTTGAAGGCAAGTAGTGGGGGTGTGGGGATGACCTTGGCAAGATGTTCATCGTCATCAATGACGTGTTGAAGGCTGTGAAGAAGATGACGTAGTTTCTCCACTCCGGGGAAGTACTGGACGACGAAGGGTATTCTGTCGGTTGTGTCCCATGTTTGTCTTCTGAGGAGGTCAGTGCGGTTTTTCGCTGTGGCGCGTTAGAACTGTCGATCGATGAGTCGAGTGCCATATCCCGTTCGTACGAGGGCATCTTTCAACGTCTGTAGATGTCTGTTACGCTCCTCCTCGTCTGAGCAGATCATTTTTTCTTTAGTAAAGCAGGTGGGGACTACTGTGCCATAATTGGAGTATGAATGATCTAGCCAAACAGTTGGTGTTTTATTAGCACATTTTCACTAGTTTACTACCTTGTAACATTTCAAATCAGCATGCAGTGAATTATAAATTGCTACAAGATATTTTTTAAACAAAGCCTCTCAATATAAATTTGTTCTGTTTCTACATTCAGATATTTTACTTCCAAGAGGTGATCTTTCCTACACACTTTGTTGGTTTATTATATTTACAGGAAAAAAAGGCAACATGCTTTGCATTTCTGGCTGATGAAGTGGTTAATATGGACTTTTGTGTTCGTTCACAGGGACTCGAGGCTTAAGAACAGGAATGAACCCTTCGAGCCTGCTCTACTCGTCAAGATCTTGGCTGATCTGGTACTGGTGCCCACTCCACTTTCCTGTCCGCCCCCCCCCCCCCCCCCCCCCCCCCCCCCAATAACCCTCAACTCTTTTTGTCTATCAAAAATATGTCTAACTGTGCCTTGAATAAACTCAATAACTCAGCCTCCACAAAGTAATGACCCTCTGGGAGAAAAACCTCCTCCTCATCTCAGTCTTAAAAGGAAGACCTCTAATTCTTAAAGTGTGTCCCCAAGTTCCGGTCTCTCCTACAAGTGGAAACTTCCTCTCGGTATCCACCTTATCAAGTCTCATCAAGATCTTGTATGTTTCAATAAGATCACCTCTCATTCTTCTAAACTCTAACTAATACAGGCCCAACCTTTTCAAACCTTCTTTCATAGGATAAATCCTTCATCCCAGAAATGATTCCTCACTCTTGGTGTGACACAAATGACCTTCAGGTTTGTTCCACAATTACCTATAATTGTTTCATTGCTCAGGAGGAAGGTGGAGTTCGGGGGAGGGGGAGAAGAGGAGAGAGAGAGAAAAAAAGAGGCTGTGGACAGGAAGCATGAATCAGACTGACCATGTATCATAGCTGTACATTCTCAACAAAAAACAACTAACCAGGTTCCAAAAGATGATGATCTTTTAAAACTACAGATTTATTGGGAAACAACTATAAGTATCCAGCAAGGCACTTGTACCATTGCAGTTAAACAGAAAAGTTAATCTGCAAAGTCCTGGACATAGCTAGTCAAGTTAATGTGCAGGACATCTCTAATTAACAATACCATCTCGTGTTCTCAAGATTATTCTTACAAGACACCATTATGATGCAAAGTTATCTAGCTCTTTCATTTTAAAAAGCCAAAATAAGACTATATTACTGTTTCGTACAGAATATGGACAAGTGATAAAATATGAAGTGCAGACCCAACTTAAAGTGAGCAGTACAGAAAGTCTCTGTACTGCTATAGAGCCCAAAATGAAGAACTGAAAATAGTAACTGTACAAATAAGTTCTAGAAATATATATACACATCAATACTGGCAGAAAACAATGGTATTTTGTGACAACTTGTGCAAATCTTGGACACAACTTTGCAAATCAAATAACAAACACTTGGAAGAGTACACAATCTGGGCAGCACGGTAGCACAGTGGCTAGCACAGTCTCTTCACAGTGCCAGGATCCCAGGTTTAATTCCCTGCTGGGTCACTGTCTGTGCAGAGTCTGCACGTTCTCCCCGTGGCTGCGTGAGTTTCCTCCAGGTGCTCCAGTTTCCTCCCACAGTCCAAAGACGTGCAGGTTAGGTGGATTGGCCATGCTAAATTGCCCTTAATGTCCTAAAAGGTTAGGAGGGGTTATTGGGTTACGGGGATAGGGTGGAAGTGAGGGCTTAAGTGGGTCGGTGCAGACTCAATGGGCGAATGGCCTTCTTCTACACTATGTTCTAACCATCTCATTTTACAGAAGCTAATTGTTCTGCAGTTCTAACAGTTTCCATTTTTCTTTTATAAAGATGTGCTAATATCTCTTAAGGGTTCTGAAGTATTAATAGTACATTATGATGGAAATAAACAACAGGTGGATTGGCATCTGAAAAAGGATAGAGCAGATTAACAGTTCATGTTGAGACAGAAGATTCCAGCAGGAGTGTTTGGCTTGATGTGCATTTCCAGCCAGATCCTTTTAATTCCATATTTCCAACAGAGTTTTGTTTCTGTCTTTTCACAAGCTGAATGCTCTGGCAAAATGGACTGGATTGTATTATGTAACAATTGTTAATTGTACAAAGTATTTCTCCCCCCTTTTTTTAAACTTAAAGTGCCCAATTATTATTTTTAATTAAAGGGCAAATTACATACCCTGCATACCTTTGGGTTGTGGGCGAGACTTGCGCACAGAATGGGCAAACTCCACACGGACAGTGACCTGGGGAGAGGATCGAACCCGGGTCCTCGGCGTTGTGAGGCAGCAGTGCTAACCATTGTGCCGTGCTGCACCATTCCCCCCCTTTTGTTTTTACAGAAAAGAATATCTTCATTTATACAATTAATAATAACTTGCAGTTATATTTCTTAATGTAGAAAAATATTCAAAGCTTTTCTCAAATCGGAGGAAAATGGACATCTAGTTCAAGGGAGGAGGATTAGGAGGGTTTATCAAAAGCCTTTTCAAGTGATATTTTTAATAACAGTGAATGTTGGTGAGACTGAGGAAAGGAATTACAAAGAGTGGAGCCCAAATAACGGGCAGCACGGTAGCACAGTGGGTAGCACTGTTGCTTCACAGCTCCAGTGTCCCAGGTTCGATTCCCGGCTTGGGTCACGGTCTGTGTGGAGTCTGCACGTTCTCCCAGTGTATGCGTGGTTTTTCTCCGGGTGCTCCGGTTTCCCCCCTCAGTCCAAAGATGTGCAGATTAGGTGAATTGGCCATAATAAATTGCCCTTAGTGTTCAAAAAGGTTAGGTGGGATAAAGGGTATAGGGTGGCAGCGTGGGCCTTAGGTAGGGTGCTCTTTCGAAGGGCCGGTGCAGACTCGATGGGCTGAATAGCCTCCTTCTGCACTGTAAATCCTATGATACAAGAACAATGGTGGGACAAAGAAGGACAAATTCTTGGCTGGAGTCAGAGCAATGGAATATTCAGGAGGCCAGTCTGTAAGATTAGAGGGAATTACTGAGTTAATGATTTTAAACATAAGAATTCAAAATTTGGTGAGCTGGGAACCAATATTAATCAATAATGCGGCAGTTACTGGTAATAATCGCTTATTGCCACAAGTAGGCTTCATTGAAGTTACTGTGAAAAGCCCCGAGTCGCCACATTCCGGCGCCTGTTCGGGGAGGCCGGTACAGGAATTGAACCCGCGCTGCTGGCCTTGTTCTGCGTTACAAGCCAGCTGTTTAGCCCACTGTGCTGGTCAAGGGGTTCCAGATGCTTTCAGAAGGAGGGGAACATTTCATGGATTCCTAATTAATTTTTTTTTTTTTTTTTAAAAAGAGAAGTTACCCAAGCACCTGAACGAATTACATCCCTGAGATACATATCCACCAGCAGTTAACAGCATCATGCAATTAGTTGAAAAACTACTTTTGGGTTACTCAAATAATAGGTCAGTGTAGTGTTTAAAGAGAATCTGCAGATCATCAGAATAAGATGACATTGGTAAGGGGTTGCGCAGAGAGATGGGGGCCAGGAAAGTTAAAGATAGGAGCCACGTTATGGATCTGATTTTATGACAATGAAGAAGGGATTCCACTGTCCGTGTGGAGTTTACACATTCTCCCAGTGTCTGCATGGGTTTCACCCTCACAACCCAAAGATGTTCAGGGTAGGTGGATTGGGCACACTAAATTGGCCCTTAATTGGAAAAAAATAATTGGGTACTCGAAAAAAAATTTTTTTTAATGAAGATGGGATTCGGAGTTTGGACAAACAGTCAAAGTTCACCCACTCACATTCATAGATGGAGCTCTGTTAAAAGACAATTTAATTATCAGGTTAGATGGCAATAAGCCTGTGATATTCAGGCAAAGAAAATTTGATTTTTAAAGAAATTATTTGATGGAAACTCCTGAACTCTAGCTTCCCTCATTTAATATCACTGACATTGAAACAATTCTGAACAATCAAAGTAGCTATTCCTGGAGTGTTAACCTTCTATGAAAGACACATTAACTATATTTGTCAGACAATATAAAAACTAAACTTTAAAAACTTCTTCTATTTGGCCTTTCCCCCTCTTGTTTTAAAAAAAGTGTTATCCTCTCCAACTTAAAAGATATAAAGTTTACATTTATTATGGAAACATTTCCAGAGCCTCCGTGTGGTCTCTTCAAACAAACGGAGCTGAATGGCCCAAAGACAACTTCTTCAGACAACTGAAGATCTTGCTTATAAAAGAACCAAATGGTCATGCCACAGATGCGGTGAGGTCAATTTTTGACCTTTTGATTGTCACAGTTTGAACTGGATTAGATCAGACAGTTATCTTGTGGACAGGTCTGGTAGTGCAATCAAACCCAGATTACATGTTTCATTTACATTATCGTTATTTACTGTATTTCTTCAGGCACCTCTTTCCAAAAAGGAATCTAGTATTTGAAGAAAATAAATCACCTATCAAGTTTTTCTTTTAAATGAAAAAGCACTGAGGAACAATGTCCCTGAAATAAAATAGAAATTCCTTCATAAATCATTTTTCAAAATAGAGCGTTTAAGATGTCAAAAACCATCACAGTAGAAAGAAGTCTTAATTTTGTTCAATACATGTTGCAGACTTATCCACATTTGGAATACCCAGTGAATTTTTAATATGCAAAATTAGCATCTAGCAATCATTCAATTACAGTAGTTTAGTAGCTCAAACGGTGCAGCATGTTTCGCTTTTGAGCAAAAGGTGGAGGGTGCAGTTTTACCTGAAATTCTGAAGATAAGGTCACAGCTAGTGCAAAATTGTCAGGTTTAGATATTGAAAAGAAAAAAACTGCACCGACCAGCATAACAAACCAATTAACCATTTACAGTTTGCCAGCTGCATACAGTTTCCTGAGCATTACAGAGTAGACATAAATGGGTTATCATGCAGATACAAACTCAATTTATAACTGACAAAACCTTAGCAAAACTGCAATAACTTGAACAAGTCAAGTCTGAGTGTTCAACACAGCAGAAAGATTTTTGCAGCCCACTTTGCTCATATTAATTTTTATATCTCGGAATTCAGCTGTTTATATGCAAGAAGAAAAACATAGAAATTAAATCCCCACCTGTTACAAGTGAAGCAAACTTTGACAGGCAATGGGACTAGGCCATTGTGGTCTAGTTCATGCTGTGCCTTCTTCACATTCTTCCCTGTTGTTTCCTCTTTTCTTCTCCTTTTACTGGTACCTGCATAATACAGTTTGTGTCATTATCTGCAGTAAAGATTGGTTTTGATTATGTGCCTGTTTCTAACCTTATGGTTAGATAGCCTTTAACCTTTTTTGCTTCAACACCACAAATAATAGTCAAGGTAGGCAAGCAGACGGAATTCCTTCGCAGTTCTGCAACCTCTGTAGCTTCAAATCATTCCTGGGCCACGCCCCTCACCAATCGGCAGCCAGGCCTTCAGCTGCAAAGGTTTAAAGATCTGTAATTACCTTGTTCAAACTTTTCTTTCAAGGTACTCCTTAAAATCCACCTTGGTGTCCAACTTATTGGTTATGTGCACTCATACCTACCCATGTGGCTGGTGTCAATTTTTATTTTAATGCTTCTGTGAAGGCCTTTGGTCCAAAGCTGCTATTTAAATCAAACTTCTTTCTTTTTTTATTTTGTTAGATCACATCTATAAATTAGCTATAAATTGTTACTATCTGCTTTTCCTTATATTAAAGCAAATGCCAGTGTCAGGGTTATGCGCATACTATTTTCAAACAAAAAAAAAGGTTCAGAGAATACAGAGTTAGCAAATTATAGATCAATTAAAGATATATCCATCGCAGCAACCTTTCAGAGTTATAAGAGAAAGTCACTTTGGTCGGTCAAATGGCAATGTTAGCCTCTTTTAAAATTTAACCTAATTCTTGATAGTCTTATTCCCCTCAACCTCTTGGCACTGACTCCTTGCTAAGTTATCACATAGATGCCCTTCAACACATTGCCAAGTGGCCATTGTGCAAGCCTGGCTGAGTATTGGTGGTCATTGGATCTTTTGGATGGGGAAAGTGAATCATAGTAAGCCTGAATCCATCCTCTGAATGGATACCCAACATAAAATATATTAACATATTATAAAAGATGCATATATACTTTCAGCTACTGATTAGAAATCAGGAACGGTAACCCTGACAATGCCCCTGCCACCCCCTCAGAGATCATGTATATACCATGATTTAATTTTTTTTGTTTTATAAAGAGTGCCCAATTTATTTTTCCCAATTGAAGTGCAATTTAGTGCGGCCAATCCACTTAACCTGCACATCTTTGGGTTGTGGGGGCAAAACCCACTTAGACACAGGGAGAATGCGCAAAGTATATACCATGATTGAAATGAACTAATTAAACAAAAGTATAGGGAAAGCTTTATCGACTTTTAAAATTATGATGCTGGGGTGGCAATAGGACAGTTTCACAATCGATCCACACCTCATTTTATACTTAAAATCCAAACTACATCTGGAACGAACAGGCAGTTATGGGTTCAAATAAGCAATTCTCTGAAAATGCAGTGGATAAAGCCATACCGCAAAGGTGTAATCATGAATTATTCAAGTCATTAGCCAGAAAACAACATGCTCATAGATCATAGAATTTACAGTGCAGAAGGAGGCCATTCGGCCCATCGAGTCTGCACCGGCTCTTGGAAAGAGCACCCTATCCATGCCCACACCACCCTATCCCCATAACCCAGTAACCCCACTCAACCAACACTAAGGGCAATTTTGGACACTAAGGGCAATTTAGCATGGCCAATCCACCTAACCTGCACATCTTTGGACTGTGGGAGGAAACCGGAGCACCCGGAGGAAACCCACGCACACACGGGGAGAACGTGCAGACTCCGCACAGACAGTGACCCAGCCGGGAATCGAACCTGGGACCCTGGAGCTGTGAAGCAATTGTGCTAACCACTATGCTACCGTGCTACCCACGGTATTTTGGGTAATTCATTGTAGCATGCATGTCAAAGTCATATATACCATAAAAATAACAGATTCAACAGACTGATGCCAGGGATGGGAAACAGTAGCCGTATAAAACTACTATTCCATTGCAGCAGAGAATGCCAAGAGGAGGTGTAATTGAAGGTAAAAAATAATTTTGATAGTTAAGGGTAAGACAAAGTAAGTCCCCATTTTAACCTACCCCATTTTAAGTCATTCCACTTTAATGTT
This sequence comes from Scyliorhinus torazame, assembly GCF_047496885.1. Classification (NCBI taxonomy): domain Eukaryota; kingdom Metazoa; phylum Chordata; class Chondrichthyes; order Carcharhiniformes; family Scyliorhinidae; genus Scyliorhinus; species Scyliorhinus torazame. The sequence goes on from NC_092718.1 coordinate 193,777,082, forward strand.
GGTCAGTAAGTGGGCCCATATTCAGTGCTTGGAGTATTGTGCTGGGCTGTATGTCCCAATCGGTACAATTTTAGAGCGGCCTCTGCTGCTCCTTGACCCACCCACTTGACACTTCTCCAGAAAGTCAAAGCTGCTCTTCCTGCTACCCCCAGAGACCTCACTCACTGCAAGGGTTTGGGAGAGGGAAACAAGTGGGAGAGGTTCGGTGAGATCAAGAGTCCAGATCATCAAGGAGCAGGATTAGCAGAAGGTTTGGTGAACAGGAACAGCAGCAAGCTGGAAGTAGAAAGTTGGCATATTTCTTCTATATTTTTAAACTTTTGTTTTAAAAAGTATTTAATTTACCAATATTGAAATTTAGTAAAGTATTTCAACCTACATAGTATATTGTTACAGAACTTAAGTATCGCTTTTACACTGCTGTCAAAGGAAAATCTAATTTGTTTACAAATCATTTCATTTAAAGTCGCACTTTTCAGAACAGCAACTTCAACCTTAAATGAGGACTTACTGTGTCTCTTCTGATAGAAAGTCAACGAGGAAGACAATTTAAATGAACGAATACAGAAATTACGAGAAATGTCTTGACAAATATTTGTTGTAGCATGGAATGAGTTGCCACCAAGTGGCAGAAATTACTAAATCGCATGGGAAATTGGATTAGTATTGGATTAATGGGCGGCACGGTGGCACAGTGGTTAGCACTGCTGCCTCAGCGCCAGGGACCCGGGTTCAATTCCAACCTCGAGTGATTGTGTGGAGTTTGCACTTCCTCCCAGTGCCTGGGTAGGTTTTCTCCCACAGTCCAAAGATGTGCAGGTTAGGTGGATTTGGCCATGCTAAATTACCCATAATGTCAAAAAAGACTAGGTGCGGTTACGGGGATAGGGTCAGGGTGTGGGTCTAGGTAAGGTACTCTTTCCAATAGTCGGGGCAGACCCGATGGGCCAAATGGCCTCCTTCTGCACTTTAGGGACTTGATGATTCTTTCATTTGAAGCAAAGGATGATGGAATGCTTTGGAGAAAAGGTGGGGCAGTGGGATTAGTCTTGGTTTACTCCAGCAAACAGTGAGAACAGGATTGAATAATCCCTTTTGTGCTGTACATATAGATGGTTCAGATACAGTAAACCAAATTACTTAATAAGGAGACCATAAAATGTATTATGAAACAGCAATCTGTTAAAATCAATTTGAATGCATTCTAAAAGCAATATATGCTAAGGCAGCAAAAATCCTGTTAAATGACAAAAGGAGAGATTGAATTCCAAATCATTTTTGCTAGTCCCCAATGGGCGGCACAGTGGTTAGAACTGCTGCCTCATTGTGCCAGGGACTCAAGTTCGATTCAGGCCTTGGGTGACTGTGAAGTTTGTACGTTCTTCCCATGTCTGCATTGGTTTCCTCTAGGTGCTCAGGTTTCCTTCCAGTCCAAAGATGTGCAGGTTAGGTGGGGTTATGGGGCTAGGACAGGGCAGTGGGCCTGGGTGGGGTGTTCTTTCAGAGGGTATGTGCAGACCCGATGGGCCGAATGGCATCCATCTGCACTGCAAGGTTCTATGACACAATCGGAAAATTAAGAATTATAGAAGGTTTATGGCATAGAAAGAGGCGACTTTAGCCCACTGTCGTTGCCAGCAAACAAAAATGAGGCACCCTGCTGAATCCCACTTTCCAGCATTTGGTCCATAGCCCTGCACGTTATGGCACTTGAGGTGCATTTCCAAGCATGTTTTAAATGAATTGAAGGTTTCAGGCAGAGAGTTCTGGACCCTACCACGATGCGGGTGAAAATCTCCCCTCTAATCTTTCTACCAATCACTTTAAATTTTGTCCCCTCGTCACTGACTTTTCTGCAAAGATAAATAGACCCATTCCATCCACTCTATCCAAGCCCCTCATAATTCTGTGCATTGCAATCAAATCATCCCTCAGCCTCCTCTGTTCAAAGCAGAACAATCCCAGTCTATCCACACTTTCCTCATAGCTCCAGCTTTCCAATCCTTGCAACATCCTTATAAATCTCCTCTGTACCCTCTCCTTTCTTTATCAAAACTATTTTTTTTTTTACACCCTTTGGTGGCCAGAACTGCACACACTACTTCAAGTTGTGGCCTACCTTATGATTTAACGCAGTCCTAGCATAACCTCTTTGCTCTTATATTCTATACCTCGGCTACTAAAGGATAGGGTTCCATTTGCCTTCTTAACCATCTCGACCTGTACTGCTACCTTCAGGGATCTGTGGACATTTACTCTAGGGTCCCTCACTTCCTCTACACTTCTCAGTATCCTCACATTTATTGCGTGTAATCCTTTGCCTTGTTTGACTTCCCCAAATTCACCACCTCACATTTCTCCATTTCAATTCCATTTACCACTTTTCAGCCCACCTGACCAGTCCATGATGTCTTCCTGCAGTCAAGAGCAATCCTCCTTGCTGTCAACCACATAGCCAATTTTTGTGTCGTCTGCAAGCTTCTTGATCATGCTCCCCAAATGCATGCCCAAATTGAGCTACAAAACAAAAAAAAGGAGATCTAGTACTGAGCCCTGCACAACCCTACTCATGCAGAATCAGCCTTCCAGTTGCAAAAACACCAGTCAACAATTATCCGTTGTTTCTTGCCACTGAGTCAATTTTGTATGCAGCTTGCCAAATTCTCCTGGATCCCACTGGCTTTTTTTATAAACCAGTCTGTCATGCAGAATCTTGTCAAAAGCCTTGCTAAAATCCAACTCAACCACATCAACTGCACTAACTTCATCAATCCTTGTTAAGTTTCTTAAAAAAAAATTCAATCAAGTTAGTCATACCCGATCTCCCCTTAAATCCATGGTGATCATCTTGGATTAATCTGTGCATCTCCAAGTGACAGTTTATCCTGTCTTTCAGAAATGGTTCCAATAATTTGCCCATTACCGAGGGTAGACTTACTGGTCTCTAATTATTTGGTCTGTACTGTGCTCCTTTTTTAATCAAAGGTACAATGTCTGCAGATGGCCAATCCTCCAGTCCACACTTGCATCCAATGAGGATTAGAAAATGGTCAGACCCTCTTATTTCCCCCTGGCCTCTTTTACCAGCCTGGCAGACATTTCACCCAGTCCTGGTGATTTATCCACTTTAAAGGCTGCCAAACTCATTAATACTTTCTCTCTCCTTATATTTATCATATTTAATGCTTCACACTCCTCTTCCACCATTACAATACCCCCCATCAGTTATGAAGGCAGATGTAAATGATTAAGAACCATACCAACATCTTCTGCCTCTACATATAAGGTATCTTTTGTCTTTTATGGGCCTCCTTCCTTATTATCCTCTTGCTCTTAATGTATTGATAAAACATCTTTGAGCTGAGTCCATCTTTATCTTCAATGTCTGTCAGCTACTATTGCTACACCACAAGAAGACTTGAGTATTTGAGTATGTTGGCTTGGGACTGTGATTATTTTGTCTGATAATTATTAACAAAAGATTTGTTTCACAAAATCAGTTATCATTTTGCTTGCAACAAAGGCCATTACCTAAGGTGCCTTTTAACCAATCACAGGGAAAAGGACAAATGGGCCCGAACTCTACTTTTGGGAACACATCTCACAAAAATATACATATGATATAGATAATAATTAATTTCACATTATTGTACATTATCACTTGGTATAGCTGCACATGTAATAATAAAAGGGTGGAAAGATTACATGAAACAATTTGGGTATTAAAAAAATACAATTGGATTATCTGGTCATTACTCTTTGACCAGTTTTCTAAGCCATTCTTTTGTTTGTGAAAATGCAGGTTTAATGGAAATGCCTGGCAGCGGCAGCAGTGAGAAAGGAGATTAATTAGAGGAGCAGAATTCAGCCAATACCTTTTCCATGCATTTGCAAGGAATCAACAAAAATATGCTGCTTTATAGCCTCGATTCAGCTTACTGTTGGAGGGAGTGATTAAAAACCAATAAAGGGGAACTGGGAGGAAGAATAATTGATACAAGTGCACAGGCAATTCATCAACATTCTTGCTATTTGTCAGTTTCACCTCAAGGCAGCCTTTAAACCTGGAGGTAGATATTTGACACCATATGCGACTTTGACATATTTAGAAAAGTTATGCATGGACTAGAATTTCAGGATATAATGAAAACAGAGTGCCTCTTTATCCAACAGAAGAAATTATTTGGCTCAAAATCTCAAAATGTTAAGTATTTGACCCATTTGGGTTTCTAACTCTTTCAGCAATCAACAGGAATTTTGTAGCACAGCCAATCCACATCTTCGCTCTGCAGCTGTACTGTCAATGAATCATTCCTTGATCGGAATATTATTTCCCAAGATTGCCAAGAAATGACATAGAAAATATTTAGTTAAATTTGTATGCCTGCAATTCCAATAAGTCGTCCAGAGATGTTGTAATTAGTTATTAGAAATAGGTTTTGTTAAGGTGCTTTCAAAAGTAGTGGGGGTCCGGGTCGAACCAAGCTGGGGGTTGGCTATATTTGGGGTTGCACAAGAGCCGGGAGTGCAGGAGGCGAGAGAGGCCGATGTTTTGGCCTTTGCGTCCCTAGTAGCCCGGCGCAGGATATTGCTAATGTGGAAAGAAGCCAAGCCCCCGGGGGTGGAGACCTCGATAAATGACATGGCAGGGTTTATAAAGTTAGAGCGGATTAAGTTTGTTCTAAGGGGGTCGGCTCAAGGGTTCACCAGGCGGTGGCAACCGTTCGTCGAATACCTCGCAGAAAGATAGATGGAATGGAAAAAAGAAGGCAGCAGCAGCAGCCCAGGATGGGGGGGGGGGGGGGGAAGAGGAGGAACCAGAAGGACTCTCAGGGTTGTTAATATATACTGTATAATATGTATAGGTTGTTGCTACACATAATTATATATTGGACTGTTAAATTATATTTTTGGAGAGTGTTACTTGTGATAAGGCAGTTGCCAATTAGGGTTAGTTTTCATTTTTGTTATTTATTATTTATTCATTTTCTGTTTATAAAATAGGTCATTGTTATTTGTGTTGTTATAATATTGTGTAAAGGATGCACAATGTACTGTGTTGGTTGACCAAAAATTTTCAATAAAATATTTTATTAAAAAAAAGAAATAGGTTTTGTTATTAGCCAATTAGAATATAAAATTGGATTCTACTCCACTGATAATTGTTTTACATCAACAAAATTAAGAGTTATTGGAAGCAATTAAGGGGGGGGGTGGGAGAAGCAGAGTTTCAAATGAACATCCATAAATATGATATTATTATAGATTAAAAGCATTGATTCAATTCCATGTTGAGGCCAGCGATCACGGTTACTAAAACATAATTCAAAGGCACGAGTCTGGTTCAATTAATTTAGTTATTAACATATTATCCCTATGTAAAGGTGTAGGATATTGGCTCCAAACAAGTACATATATGCCGTGTGATCAGTAATTATGTCCAACATTTTCCATGCCTATTGCTCTCCATTGTCCAGCCTGTGTTGCAAAAGGCAAATTTAAATAAGATAACTGAGACTGGCCTGACTAAAAGCAACGGTTCTACTAGATAGTCAGATCATACCGCAGGTAATATGAACACCTCCTGAAAGGTCTGTTTGTGAAATGCATTGAAAGGACTAGTATACCCAGAAGTTCACATTGCGAAACTAATACCGATGTCACCTGCTTTTCACAAGTATTCAATATCTTACAGTACATTTCTTGTTTATTTGCTGCAAATTCTCCAAGAACAGTACTTTACAACTGTCCCCATGGCATTTGACCTGCCCTTGCAGTGACACTAAGCTGCATGAAATCCTCTTACATACATGAAGATTACCTCAACAATTCTGGATCGACCATTTGACAATTTATTCCCTCTGATAAAAGACTAACTCTCCACAATGCCCCACAAAAGCTGAAGCTGACCCAACACTTTTATCCTGTACCAATAATTACTATAAAAATATCAGCTTGTGTGGAGTTTGAGGCTGTAATGAAATAAGACATTAATTAATAGACAAAACAGACCAGTAATCTCAAATCGCGGACTGAAGAGAGGTTCCTTACAACCATAAAAAATTTCCATGTGACAAACAGCAACATTGCCATGGAATTGAATCTAGAATAAAGTGCTCAATTCTTTAAACTGAACGCATCCAATTTCCCTTTTAAATTTGCAGCACAAATATAGGAGAAAGGAATGGCATCTTCATTGGATCTCATTAGCATGCATTTAGCAACATTTAGTTTGGAACTTCTAACCTGGTGGGCACATCAGCTGGTTATTGCAAAGTGCTACGGATTTAAAGACAAGGTTGAATAAATACGTAGCTGACCCAAACAGAACATCTTGGCAAACCAATTGTATCAGTGCCACGATTCAATTGTCCAAAATAAAGTCCACTTACAAGATGTAGTTAAACAGCACCTCTACTGATGCAAAGTTATTCATACACCTGAACAGCTCAATGTGGCAGTTACATTGAAACAGTTACCTGGAATAATTGTCTAACAACCATTATGATTTGTACGAATTTATAGAGACTGCATTTTTAAAATGATGCTTGTATGTGTTAACAGATTGCAAGAGTGATGTTGGAACTTGCAGGATGAGAAGGCATGATGATTCTCACAAAATAAGGAACTCATAAGTGCAGTTACACTGACTCCCTCACCTGGAAGTGCTGTGGTACAAGTCAGTTCATTTGGAAGTTGAAATTGAGTTGGATTTCGCTCCATTGCTGCTGCTATAAGTATTTCAAATGGATTTCTTATTTGCAATTGGGAGCAGTCCATCTCCATGGCAGCATTTTCATCGTCCACATCAACCATGTCATCATCCACTTCGTTTTGCTCAGAAGTGGGTGTGTCAGTACTTGCATTTGACGTTGGCGTGCCGGGCCGGCTAACACGCCGTTCCAAACTTTTTGCGTGTGCAAATGACCTACAGTTACTGTCCATCCGTGAATCCAATGCTTTACTGGAAGTTTTATCAGGGAATTCCATGTCAACAGTAGGGGATGCTGTCCTTTTAACCGTCTGCTTATCCATAACTCCATTTACTTGGCCGAGTCTTTCCTTTTTCTCTTGTTTCTACAAGAATGGAGAATATTTTAATGATTTGCCAAAAAAGACAACACTGCTAACAGAAATAAAAAGTATGGGATCAGTAACAAATGTACGACTGAAGCAGCTAACAAAGGAAAAGTTGCAATGTCCTAAAATTGAATGATTTAACTAAATTGCACCAAGATTGAATAGTTTTTAATGATGTAAACAGCACAAATGAGCAAATATGCAGCTCCCACGTTGTTCAGATACCAAGTGAATTTTTAAGAATTTGCCATCATTGTACTATCAGGAAAAATTATGAGAATGTATCCAAAACATTTCAATTTTAAACAAGAGATTACCCAATAGTCTCAAATTTCTATTTTGAGGCATGGAGGAAAATGGGGGACAGAATGGCGAAGTTTTAAAAATATATTTATATATTATAGCATCATATGTGTACTTTGCATCCCCAAATTAGGAAGCATTCTAGGACAAAAGAAAAGTTGATAATCTTCCAGTAATCATTGCCAGAAAGTGTGCTTCTTTTTGTTAACCAAATAAACTAAAACAAATTGTGGGATAAAATACAAATGCAATTCCTTAAAGGGATACTGCATCAAACAAAGCAGAATCTCAGAGGAGACTTATAGAATCAAAACAAAATGTGAGTAAAGAGATCAACAATGCACCCCATTTACCTCCCCCCCCCCCCCCACCCCACCCCACCCCATTGTCCACCGGGGACGGAAGTCCTCAATGATGTAAGCAGACACCACTTGATCCCTTTCCAAGGGCAATCAGCAACAAATAGCAAAACAGGGGCAAACAGTCGGGATGGATGACCCACTTAGCTGCCCGCTGCCTGGATCTATTAATGGCTAGGCCCAGGAGCAGGTCTACGAGGAGGTCCTCCTCCCTGCCCAACCCCTGCACACCGGGTCCCTAAAGATCAATAAATGTGGGGCTGAAATGCAACCAAAACAATTTTTTAGACAACTGAAAAGGTGATTCAGCCTAGGACAACATAAATATACAAGGCTGCAAAAGACACATGCATCCTGGGAGTCCATGAACCAACGCAACCCGAGGTTCTATGGGTCTCCCGAGTGCAACACCCTCCACTCCAGGTCCCTGATGGCAAGGAGGTGGACTCCCGGGTAGTGAGCCCTCCACCGCCAGATGACAACAAGGCACGCTAGGGCATGACTGGTTGGCAATCAAAGGCAAGGAAGTGAAAGGTGTGCAGCAGCAGCCCATACGGGAAACCCTTCCATGTGGTGCTAAAGGGCACAGAGGCCGCCAACTGTGCATGCAATCATTTGATAGCTGAATAGGCTTTAAACAAGATAGCTCACATAATGAAAAATGGTAGCTTGTTGAAACAATAAATATATCAGATATATTCATATTGTTTTGGAGAGGTGATAAAGTCAGCGGAATAATTTGTGTTCCTTCTGCTGCCAGTAAAGCACTGTGTATTTTTAAAAAGATGAACCTACTTACTTTTCTACGAACTGTGCACCTATGACACATCCAGTCCCCAGGTGGAAGCATCTCCTCACTGAGCGGAGGGTTACTGTAACAAAGAAGAAAACAGATCAGTTAGTTGCATTCAGATCTTAATCCAGTTTTTAAGTGTCAAAATAATACAGTATAAAATGACATTCAAACATATTATGGCATTCCTTGTAGGTAGTTAAAACACACAAGGAAATTCTGGTAAAAGATTTCAACATTGTTAATGTTACCAGGGTTGAACCAGAAACTCACAAAACTACAACCCAGTTCTACAGGAGCTGACATTCTAAAAAGCGAGGCTATTGCTTGCTTATTTTTCTATCCTGGAGATGAAAGCTTGGTCCAACTAACGACATGCACAAATCTGAGACATAAGATTGTGGGTTTACACTCTATTTTACAACTTGAGTGCATAAAACCAGTTTGACATTCCATTGCAATACAGTTAGAATGGTGCACTATCTGAAATACTCTTCTTCAGACAAGGCCCTGCATGATGTTGTAAAATTAATGGAAATTGGAATGTTTCTCCGGTATGTTAAAATGCCACATAAATTCACGGGTGAAGTATTCCAAATGCAGCCCTACCACAATGAGACTGCTAAAATCACTCAATAAGCAAAGATGATATTGAAATTGTGCCATTTCTTCTCCACTTTTCATTAAGAGTTGTGACAGTAAACAATTGGAATGCAATTCGGCTGCAAGAACTTCACAATTTAACAGATATCCACACCCTCATACTTCTGGTAGGGTCACTGCAAGTAACACCACAAAAGGAATGACTGGGTTCATTTTTCCATTTCCAACTCAAAAATACCTTCACTGAGATCAGTGAACACAGCAGAGATCAGCAATGAATTTTGCAACTTCTCTCGTTTGTACAGTTCAGCTGGTGGTAACAGTCTTCCATCTCAAGATGATGGTTTGCACCTTGGTGGTCAACTCTTGCTAGGCATTGCCCAGTGTGGCTCAGGCACCACTTGTTATAGAGGAAGACAATGGGCTTAGAAGGAAACCAATTGTCTACTCTACTTTCTCTGGGCCCTCTTCTCAGTAAGCCGAGCTTTTCACTTCTGCTTGCCTTTTTCAATGCCCTACCAAACAGTCAGCCTCCAGAGATCATACCCATCAGCAACTATTTCCCAGCTGTCAGCGTCAAAGTTCACAATATTTATACCTCGCTTTGCAGGTGTCCTAGCAGCAGCAATGTGGATGCCCAGGAGGTTTGTGACCCAATGACCAGTTTAAAAAAAATAAAAATTGAGTGGACCCAACTATTTTTTTCCAATTAAGGGGCAATTTAGTCTGGCCAATCCACCTAACCTGCACATCTTTGGATCGTGGGGGTGAAACCTACGCAAACACGGGGAGAACATGCAGGCTCCTCACAGACAGTGACCCGGGGCCGGGATCGAACCTGGGTCCTCAGGTCCTGCCGTAGGCAGCAGTGCTAATCACTGCACCACCATGCTGTCCCTTCCAGGGACTAGTTCACCATATAGAAGCTCTTTGGGTATACAACCATCATCCATCTGATGAACATGGTCAAACCAGTGCAGATTTAGTTGGTTTATGCAGATGGAATCAGAGACCACCGAGTTGGTGACCTTGCTTTGCCAAGAGATGCAGAAGATAATCTGAGACTGTAAAGGTGGGAACTGTTCAGCCTTTTCTCCTGCCTGGCACACATTGCCCAGATCCCAACATTGTAGAGGAGTGGAGAGGACGCAAACTTGGTAAGATTTGCAGTTTAGTGTTCTCAGGTTGGTGTTGTTTCACACTCTTATTGTCTAATCTGCAGTTTTTGCCATGCTTGTGTTGATTTCAGCATCAAGTGACAAGACTGCTGCCAATTATGGAGCCTAGATATGTGAAGTAATCAACAATCTCCAACATCACAATGTCAATGCTGACAATCCAGAATGGCAGCATCCTGGACCATGACGATACTGATGGTCAAACCAAACTCTTTACAGGTTATGAGAGTGCTTGTTCATTTACTACTGGAGATGTTCCTCAGTCTGGAATGCTATTGCGGCTTTGTCAGCATACAGCAACTCCATGGGGACTTGATGCATCTCAGATGAGCAAGGCAGAACAGAATTCCATCAGTTCTGGTAGGCAAGTATACACGCTGTCGATGACGTGAAGTCAAATGACAGCAGCAAGCAGAAGAATATGCCAAAGAGAGTCACAATTCAGCTATTCAGTGGGTAAACTCTGAGCCTCTCTGGAGCTGAAAGAGACTTTTATTCCAATTTTGTTTTCGTTCACTGGATGCGGACATCACTGACAGGACCAACATTTATTGCCCACCCATACTGCCCTTGTTCAAGGTATTAGAGCTCATCCACCTTCTTGAACCAGTATTCACGGTGTAGGAACGGCCATAGTGCTGCTCGGAGATTAACAAGAATTCCAATACATCGACAACTGTTACCAAGTGCTGAAGCACAGGCTTTGTTTCTTTAGAAAAGAATTAGATATCTGGTTAAATGTACCACCACCATGTATGTTGGTAAAGCCAACAAAGAATACTTATCAATTGCAGGAAGAAGCAAAGAGAGAAAAAGATCTAGGTGTTACTGTGCAAAAGTCACTCCAGGTTCATGTCCAATGTATTGGTACAATAGCTAAAGGGTGTTGGATTACAGTAATAGAACTACTGTATAAAACAGATTTCATTTTAATGCTATAGAGGCTGCTGAATTAAGAGTACTGACACCCAGTTTTGGTGTCTCTACAGGTTGAATATTTTATTGATCTTGGAAAAGGTCTGAAAGAGTGCAACAAGAATCATATCTAGCCACACGAACCTCAGCTACTACTCAGATAGGCTCAACGAATTTGCTCTGTTCATTTTAGAACATGAATTTTGAAACAACCTGTAAAACAAGAAATGGCGGGGTTGGGAGTGCACGTGATGTGAGTTTGGGAGTGGCTGCATTTTTGTGAGCTCTGGCTCTGTGGTGCAGGTCTTTAGAGCTCACTTAGGAGATTTGCGAGGTATCCTTGCAGAATGGTGGAGGCACAAGAAAGTGTTCTTGCATTCAGAAGAGCACTCTCCCTGGTGCGGGTCGATCCTAGAGATATTGAGATCCTGCTGCATGCCATGTCGTTTAGCCTGATGGATTTGGGAAGTAGGGGGCCAGGCAAGGTGCAGCAGTGAGCCCGAGCCCTGACGAGAAGAGAGAGGTGATTTTGAAGGTTGGCTGCTATGTCTTAGTAATCTTGATTTTATGGGTGGGTGCATCAGGTTCAATGGAATATCTGATGATCTTCAAAACTTGGGATCGGTTGGGTCCCCACGACCACTATTTTATCCTATCCTAGATGTTCATCGTGAGGGGTTGGAAGTGGCCAAGTGGGCCGCGTCATGCCCGGCGCCCTCCCGGCCGGGGCCTAGGCCGTGGGTTGTTTGGCCACCAGTGGTGGCATGGTGGAATAGAAGGTGCTTCGTTTGTTGGAATCCTTGAGAAATCCTGGACTGTTCTTTGATCCTGTCTTGGCGTCGGCCTTCTCGAGCAACATAATGGTGTCATTATCTTGCAATTCTTCAGTAATCATGGACGTTACTCCATTGTGATTATGTTGTTGATTATTTATTGTTGTCTTTTCTTCCACAAGGGTGTGCGAGATGCAAGCACTTTTTTAGTATATAGTTACCTGAAGGTTAAAAGGATGCATGTTGCAATGCACATTGTAGTCTGTTTTCCTGTTCCAGCAAAAATCATCGAATTGGTTAAATGTGGTCTGTGCAAAGTTTTACTCATTTGTCATTGTGTGTTTATAATCCTTGTGGTTATGGAGAGTGCTTTTTTGACACCCCTCATCTTGTTTATAATGAAAGGGAGTAAAGCCAGGGCGGGGTGCTGGATGGATGGAGTTGGATGCTAGGGTTAGTTAAGTCCTCATTGAGATTCGCCCCCCAGATAGAGCTAACCATATTGGGCTTTCATTTGTTTTTTGTTATTTTGAATTTAAGGATCCATGCTTAACTCAGTCGATCGCCTGGGCAGATTATGTATCCTGGGGAGGACGGAGTTCTTTCCGACTTTTACTTGAGGCCAGTGTTCTGAGGAAATGAGTATTGGCGCACGTCGGGATGGGCTGGCTTAATCCTTGATTGATTTAACTCTTCCTAGGCCAACTTGGGCATTTTTTCCTCAAGATGTTTTTTCTTCTCTTCATCTGGGTGAGCAAGGTATTGTTCAGTGGGAGGTGCACTGCCCCGAATGTGGAAGGACCAGCTGGGTATAGGTTTTGGGGTGCGCTGAAGGTACAGTGGAACTGATTTAAGCATGTCAGAGAGTGCCTTCAGGCAGAAATAATCTCCGTCTTAAATGAGGGGGAGACCCCCAGAGCATGACAATTCGGCCATCAAGACACACTTGATGAATCTACTGGTCTTTTCCTACGTGTCAACTTATGCTTGAAATATATAATGTGCTTACAGCGAAATCAAGATTCAAATTTTTCTGATTTCAAATATTCAAAGCGATTTCACATATTCTATTTTGGCAAATGTCCATTGCACATTGCAACAAGCATCTTTTTAACCTACAGGTAACTATATACTAAAAAAGTGCAGGTCAGCAATAAAGGAGTTTAATTTACACTACTAAACAAACACACCACCGTGTGCTTTTTAAAATGCGAAATGGAGCAACAGCAAACTGACGGCAGCTAAGTTTCATTTCAGTGGTCTTTAACTATTCAATATTCACCTTTCTTGCAGGCAAATGTATAGCTTCCACTTGTTTGATAGCCAAGTAATTTAAATCCAAGTTACTAAACAGTTTGCCTTATTCAATGCAGTGAATCATTTTCCTCTTGATAAGCTAGACAATCTGCATAGATAGCCCCAAAAAATCATATCTGTCCAAAAAAAATGCTACACCAATGAATGACACACACACACAATAATGGTTGAAGTACAAAGTATAGAAACATACCGAAGGCACTAACTTTCACAAATGTCATCTTATGTTTAAAGATTGACTTTTAAGGACAGCAAATGCTATTTTCTCAAATAATCAACACAACACTAAAATCCAAGCTATTTTAAATGCTTTAAAGTCTACTCTAGGGAAGCCCTCCATCCACGGTGTGGCCAAACTAAGCATATGCACCCTTGCTTGGTAGTTTTTGACCAGCTCAAAAGCATTATTAAATACATCCATGTATCTATTTAACCATTCACCACCAAGTAGCAAGTTTGCCTTTAGTTTTGTTCTGGTCCTGTCCATACTAGACAAGGAAAGCAACTGCTTATTTTAAAGGGAATCAGCAAACACTTTTAACAATTGAACACAACATACCAAATCTTTTAAAAGCCTGTGCAAGAACATAGTGCCAGGATCTATTGCTGGTCCGGATACCAACCAGTTACAGCAGGGAGTAGGCCAACGGAGTATAACACTATTTAAATCAAAGAGAAAAAACCTATAGGACTTGCTTTAATGGGGAAATTTTATCAGTGAAGATGAGACCTTCCCAAAACACAAGAGCCTCCCAATACAGTGAGACCATCCATCTAGTGCACAAAGAAACAGATTCCCCCAAAACAAAAACAATAATACCATGTTCACCCAAACAATGACGAATGCCATTGTCTAATGATTGCATCGAGCTCGCTACACTGCTGCTCTCCTGTTCCTCTCTGCATTCATATATGCGGAGTTTTTTTTGTTGCTTGCTGTGCTGTATCATTCTTGTGGTTTTGTGGCAGTGTTTGTTAAAATGTAAAACTTTAATAAACATACTTTAAAAAAAATCAAAAATCAGAGAAGCCTAAAGAGTCATTTGTTAAGTTTGTCGATACAGTTTCATTATTTTATTATCGCTAATAGGGAGAGAGTCAACTTTGTAAATATAGAAAACAGAAGGGTTTATACATATTTGGTAAATTACATATAGATATTTGTAAAAAAGTGAAATATTTTTCATGTGGACGATGACAATTAATAAGTGCAGTTTATATATGCAGACATATAAAACGTTGTGCACTAAAAGAGCAGTGTGCAGTAAAATACAACATCACGAACAGCCCACTGTGATCTAGCTACCTTTCCAGACGTTCTGGCAAACAGAAAAACAACACCTCCTGCTGGTTACTACACCAAAATGCAATAAACAATTTGAGCTTGGAAAAGGAATTTTTTAGCCATGATTTTGAATGGCATCTTAACAGTTCATAGAATTTATAATGCAGGAGGTCATTCAGCCCATCGAGTCTACACCGGCCCTGAAAGAGCACCCTACCTAAGCCCACACCTCCATCCCATCCTCATAACCCAGCAACCCCACCTAACTTTTGGACACCAAGAGGACACCACACATCTTTGGACAGTGGGAGGAAACCGGAGCAGCGGGAGGAAACCTACGCAGGCACGGGGAGAACGTACAGAATCCACACAGACAGTGACCCAAGCCGGGAATCGAACTCAGGTCCCTGGTGCTGTGAAGCAACAGTGCTAACCACTGTGCTACCGTGCCGCCCACAAATGTTACACCACAAAATCCTGTTGTGTGGTGAATTACAGGCTAATAAATCAAATCTTCCCAAGTCATCTTCAACTCCTCCTACAATGCAACTTTATTTCTGCCGGAAATCAAACTAATGAACTATTCAGAAGTTCTTAAATACTTCGGGGAGGTCTTTATAATGTCTTAAACAATTGTTCATGCATACTACAGATACTGATATTTTTCCCCTCAAAAATAAAAGTAACATCTCACTAACTCGTAAAGACAGGGGTTGGGAGGGGCATGAAGAAGAAAAACGTAGGTAGGTACTAGAAAGAAATGAAGTCTTAAAAATGGATTTACCATAGCGTGACTGGTGTCTTCCAGAGGGTCTGACATCTGAAGCTCATGTGGAAAAAATATTTCATTGCCAAATTAATGCTTTTAAAATCAGCCACAGGTACGGTGAACAGGACTACGGCGAGCCTTCAAATCTGTTTGATGTACAACACCTACCTACTTCCCAACCCCTCAAAAGACTCATCCAAGTTTATTATGCTCAAACATTCTCGCTCTTGGCCCATTCTTCCTTCAGCTCAAGTTCATAATGCAAATCTGACCAAAGATCTGAGCCAAGTAACTCAAATCCTGACTCCCTAAAGCCTATCCACCATTTACAAGGCACAAATCAGGAATGTGATGGAATGTTCTCCACTTGCTTGGACGAGTGCAGCTCCAACAATACTCAAGATGCTCAACAACTTCAAGAAAGCAGCCCATTCAACTGGCATCTTAAACATCCTCTCCCTCCACCAGCAGCAGCAACATGCACCATTGACAAGATGTGTTGCAACAATTCCCCAAGGCTCTATTGACAGCAACTTCCAACCCCAGGATCTCTACCCACCTATAAACATGAGGGCAGTAGATGCATGGGAACATCATTTTCAAGTTCCCCTCCTATGCACACATAGAACCCAGAATCCCTGTAGTGCAGGCCCATTGAGTCTTCGTCGACCCTCTAAAAGAGCACTCCCCTGCCTTTTGGATACTTGGGGCAATTTAGCATAGCAGGGGCGCACAGTGGTTAGCACAGTTGCTTCACAGCTCCAGGGTCCCAGGTTTGTTTCCCGGCTTGGGTCATTATCTGTGCGGAGTCTGCTCATTCTTCCTGTATCTGTGTGGGTTTCCTCCGGGTGCTCAGGTTTCCTCACACAGTCCAAAGATGTGCAGGTTAGGTGGATTGGTCACGCAGAATTGCCCTTAGTGCCCAAAAAGGTTAGGTGGGTTACTGGGAAATGTGGAGCTTAAGTAGGGTGCTCTTTCCAAGGGCCGGTGCAGACTCGATGGGCCTAATGGCCTCAGTCTACACTGTAAATTCTAGGATTCTATGGCCAATCTACCGAACCTGAACATCTTTGGACTGTGGGAGGAAACCGGAGCACTCGGAGGAAACTCAAAGACATGGAGAAAGTGCAAACTTCACACAGGCAGTGACGCAAGGCCGGAATGAACCAGAGTCCCTGGTTCACCTGACTTGAAAATTTAACACCATTCCTTCACAGTCAGTGGAACTCCTTTACTGACAGCAGAGTGCACTGATACCACATTGCGTGCAGGTCAAGAATAAGGCTCAGCTCACCACTACTTGTCAAGGATCTTTAGGGATGGGCAATAAACCCTAGCCTTGCCAGCAATGCTAGTATCCCATGAATGCATTTTGAAAAATTCAATACACACTGGACGCCAAAATTGACCTTTGATCAAAACTAGAGTAGTGACATAGAAAGGGGGATTCGGATTAAATAGAATTTGGGAAATTGTGCAGCTTTAGAAGAAATACACAGTAACAGAAGACACAAGTCATTACACAAACTTTCCTGGCCTGGACCCAAAAAAGTACGCACATAATAAACTATCTACTTCCTAGTTAACCTAATAGATGTAATTGAAATTCCTCTGGTTAATACTAAAAATGCATCCAACCAATTTATTGGAGCACAAAACTAAGTGCGCATTCCTCAGGACAATTCAGTTATTTAATTGCATTCAAAACATTTTGAAAAAGAGTGAATAAACCAGCAGAACTCTTTATCTAAAACAAAATTATAAAAGGGTGCAATCCCACTGTTCTTATTGGAAATGTCTAAAGTTACCAGGCTATTTTGTTTCTTAAAATAACCAGCAGCCACATAATTAGTACACAGGCATTTAAAAAAACCCGCACAACAGAGACAAGGGAACAAAGCTTTAAATTACATACCACACTCCAGAATGCTAATAGGTTTGGGGACGAGAAAGAATGAAGACTTATCTGTCTCTTTGGTGGGCCACAGAAAGGATGCTCAATGCATCAAGCATGTGCACTGTCAACTGTCTCTTCAACCTCTCAAGTATATTCCCATGTTTCTTTGCAAGCGTGTAGCGGCACCAATTTCTATCATATGACATGTCAATAAAGTAAATAAAATCAACCAACTGCAACAGCCATCAGACAGACAAACAGCATTGATGACAATTTGCTCACCTCAAAATCTTATTTGCAAAACTTAATATTTGTGTTCTCAGCAGATCAAGCTCCTTATCCAACACAAATATATCAACCAAAAACAAAAATGGAACCTACATGAATGGCGAATCTAATTAACAAAGCCAATTAATTAACTAAAATCATAATCCAGTCACTGAAAAGCAAGGATGATATCGAAGGGTTGAGAGAAACACAAAAAAAAGCTAAAGACAGACTATAGAAACAACTTTTTCAACCTGTAAAGAAAATATCTGAGAGATGATCTTAAAAGGTACAAGCTATAGTTTAGAAATTGAAACAAGCATAGGACCCAAGTTCTCAAGTTCAAATTATAATGATATCATTGACAGTAGCAATAAGAATCCCGGAAGCATTTAACAATGAGATGCAGCAACTGGGCAGGGGAAGTAGGGTTAATATGGATGGATGAAGAAGTGTTTAAAAGGTCTTCCTCAATTGTAATTATCTTGTAATTTTTGACGGTGCAGAAAGAGGAAAATGCATTGTGTCACTTTTTTAAAAAATATTTTTATTCTCCTCCTTTTTCACATTTCCCCCCAAATTTGCACCCACCAACAATAAACAATAATGAATATAATGTCAATACCCATATCAACAACAGTCCCATCCTCCCACCAACCCCCAAACAACTGCCCACATGTTAACATAAACAAATAACAAAAAGGAATCAAGAATCACCCATAATCACCTTAACACATACAGTCCCCCTCCCCCAACCCCGCCTCCCTCCACTAATATTTGATGTTATCCAATTCTTCAAAGTGCATAATGAATAATGCCCATGAATTGTAGAACCCCTCCATCCTTCCCCTCAGTTCAGACTTAACCTTCTCAAGAGTCAAGAATTCCAACAGGTCCCCCCGCCACGCCAAGACACAGGATGGAGGTTGCTCTCTATCCCATCAGGATCCACCTTCGGGCAATCAACAAGGCGAAGACTACATCTGCCTCCGAACAGTTTCCATCCCCGGCTGGTCCGACACCCCAAATATGGCCTCCCGAGGGCCCCACTTTAGAGATTACCCTAAACACCTCCTTCCAGTAATCCTCCAGCTTTGCATAGGACCAAAACATATGTATGAATATGAAAATGCATTGTGTCATAATGCAGTATATATTTTCATTCCATTTTTCTCTGGTTATACCCTATATGCCAAAAAGGAAGCTGCTGTTCAATCCTGCAGAACATCCCGGACTATTTTAAGTTTGGTGTGCATTCAATGTCTGAATTTGTTTTACATTTCCTAAATGGATGAAGAATGCAACATCTGATCAACTGATGCGGAATAAAGAGCACCAGATGAACCTTTGATTTGATTTATTATTGTCACATGTATTAGTATACAGTTTAAAGTAGTTTCTTGCATGCTGTTCAAACAATGCATACCGTACATAGGGAAGGAGAGACTGCAGAATATAATGTTACAGTTATAGCAAGGTGTAGAGAAAATATCAACTTAATACGAGGTAGGTCCATTCAAAAGTCTGATGGCAGTAGGGAAGAAGCTGTTCTTGAGTCGGTTGGTACGCGACCTCAAACTTTGGTATCTTTTTCCTGACGGAATGAGGTGGAAGAGAATATGTCCGGGGTGCATAGAGTCCTTAATTATGCTGGCTGCCTTTCTGAGGCAGCGGGAATTATAGATAAGAGTCAATGGATGGGAGGCTGGTTTACATGATGGACTGGGCTACATTCACGACCTTTGTAGTGTCCTGCGGTCTTGGGCAGAGCAGGCTCCATACCAAGGTGTGATACAAGCAGAAAGAATGCTTTCTATGGTGCATCTGTCGAAGTTGGTGAGGGTCGCAGCTGACATGCCAAATTTCCTTAGTCTTCTGAGAAAGTAGAATCGTTGGTGGGCTTTCAGTGGGCTAGTGTCAGCACGGGGGGACCAGAACAGGCTGTTGGTGATCTGTACACCAAAAAACTTGAAGCTCTCGACCCTTTCTACTTCGTTCCCATTGATGTAGACAGGAGCATGTTCTCCACTACGCTTCCTGAAGTCGATGACAATCTCCTTTGTTTTGTTGACATTGAAGGAGATTATTGTTGTCGCACCAGTTCACCAGATTCTCTATCTCATTCCTGTAGTCTGTCTCACCATTGTTTGAAATCCGACCCACTACGGTGGTGTCATCAGCAAATTTGAAAATCGAGTTGGAGGGGAATTTGGCCACAGTCATAGGTGTACAAGGAGTATAGTAGGTGGCTGAGGACACAGCCTTGTGGGGCACCGGTATTGAGGATGATCGTGGAGGAGGTGTTGTTGCCTATCTTTATTGATTGTGGCCTGTGGGTTAGAAAGTTCAGGATTCAGTCGCAGAGGGAGGAGGCTACTCACATTTAAGCAGTTGTGCTTATCCAGGAAGATTAGACTATTGCATCAGATAGGATCTCTGACACACTGTAAGACATTTATTCTTCAAGCGACTAGCATATGGCGATGTATGGACATTCCTTAGTTTCATGCTTTTTAAAAAAAAGTCATCCTCGACGCTGAAGAACTGCCCAAGAAGAGTTTCATGCTACATGCAATCTCAGACATACTGAAACCAGAAAATTTTGCATATAAAACAGACTGAAGGCTGCCAGTGATTTTTCATGCATAACAAACTATCATGGTGACACCTGCAAATCCAACTTGCCTCCTGGAGATGTGAATAAACATACAATAAAAACTGAAGCACCATATATCAATGCACTGTTTTGAAAAAGTACTTATAAAATGATTAAATGCAAGCACTGATTTTAGGATCAAGTCAAATATTTAATTCCCAGATAAAACAAACAGGTCACTGATGAGATAAGATAGAAGCAGTGAGGTTGTTTCTACTAGCAGGTGAGACTAGAACTTGGAGGCATAGCCTCAAAATAAGGGGAAGCAGATTTAGCACTGAGTTGAGGAGGAACTTCTTCATCCAAAGTGTTGTGAATCTGTGGAATTCCCTGCCCAATGAAATAGCTGAGGCTACCTCGTTGAATGTTTTTAAGGAAAAGATAGATAGATTTTTGAACAGTAAAGGAATTAAGGGTTATGGTGAGCAGGAGGATAAATGGAGCTGAGTCTAGGAAAAGATCAGTCATGACCTTATTGAATGGCAGAGCAGGCTCGAGGGGCCAGATGACCTACTCCTGCTCCTAGTTCTTTGTTCTTGTTCTATCTCATTGGCATACAGTGCAATACGCACAATTGTTTTCCCCATTTTAAACAAAAAATGTTTAAATTTCTCTCTACATCAATATCGGCACCTACAGGAACCTGCACTGAAGAGAGATGGTTCGATGATTTGCATTGGGAAGGAAGCATCGAGGATACAGTTAATCAATTACATCAATTTCTTTCAGCATTACACTCTAGACAGCTAAGAGTTCATTATACTTCATTATTAAAAAATAATTTTGCAAATAAATCTCAAAATCCTGCAACTGATTGCCCAGACTGTCAGGAGAAAAAGATGAAACCCAATCAGAAAACTGGAGTGAACTACCATGGATGAAAAGGTGAAATCTCTGCATATACAACTCTTCTACACACCATGACATAAATCATGACAGAAAGAGTTTGCCAATGAAACTGAATAAAAAACAGGCATACCTAGTAGAGTAAGCAGCATTGTGAAAACTTCTCAATTCAAAGCGTAGGAGTGGATTGCCAAAATCCTGCAGAGTGACACTGGAGCCAGTTAATTGAGGAGAAAAACCCTGTGTGCTGCAGGCTTAAAACAGTGGATATTCAATTACATTCCTATGTTAGCATAACATGCTGTGCCTTCCACAATGCCAAAGGAGTGTTGGAACGTTGTGTATGTGTGGATGCAACAAGAATTCCTGTATATTACTGTTATGACATATAGCAGTATTTTCCCTTCTCCATAAAGCTCACCGTTAATTTGCCAGTGGGTAGAATTAAAGTCTCAGCTACAATGCCGATTGCCTGAAAGCCCGTGGAGACATTATGCAAGATTTCAGAGAACATACAGTCCAGAAGGAGGCCATTCGGCCCATCGAGTCTGCACCGACCACTTAAGCCCTCACTTCCACCCTATCCCCGTAACCCAATAACCCCTCCTAACCCCTGTGGGCAAATTATCATGGCCAATCCACCTAACCTGCACATCTTTGGACTGTGGGAGGAAACCGGAGCACCCGGAGGAAACCCACGCAGACACGGGGAGAACGTACAGGCTCTGCACAGACAGTGACTCAAGCTGGGAATCGAACCTGGGACCCTGGCGCTGTGAAGCAACAGTGCTAGCCACTTGTGCTACCGTGCTGCCCCAGTGGGTGGAGGGAAATGGGAAAAAGATTGGAAGAAAATGTTAATGCAGAAATTATGGATTCTGATGGAAATACTTTTTAAATGGGAGACAGCCTCTAATTACCCGAGGTAGGAAATAGTTAATTAGAGCAAAACTATACAGAATATCTTCGAGCAGGGTCTCACAGCCTGTCAAAAGTAGAGTCTTGACTTTTTTCAGGACAAAGCCTGCAGGTTTAACTGCCACATCCCCCCAACCAAAAAGATATTTGCCCCTGGCCGAACAATTGGGAAGTAGTGTCTTAAACACAGATGTTCACCAGGCGACATGTGTACTAATTTGCATTGTTTCACAATTCACTACCAATTTTAAAAAGCACTCCTTTAAAACTGCAGAGTGCAGTGCTCAAATCAATTAACGGCAAAATTATTTGAAATCAAGGTGAGCTCCAAATGTTTACACTATCCTGTTATTTATTTTTGTTCTAGCTCTGTAACTCAAGCTCAGACTGAAGTTTGAAGTTTCTAATTGTTGGTATCCTTCCATCTACTAGAGATGGACACGCCACAGTAAACGACCCATTTAAGAAGTCGGGGGTGGGGTGGTGCACCATTGATGATGATTGTTAGCCAATGGCATTCATACACAAACTACAAGAATTACCAAGCAGAAGATATATATATTTTTTAATATAAATTTAGAGTACCCAATTTTTAATTTTTTTTCTTCCAATTCAGGGGCAATTTAACATGGCCAATCCACCTACCCAGCACATCTTTGGGTTGTGGGGGTGAAACAATGCAGACACGGGGAGAATGTGCAAACTCCGTATGGACAGTGACCCAGGTCTGGGATCGAACCCGGGTCCTCAGTGCTGCAGTCCCAGTGCTAACCACTGCGCCCAGAAGATATATAACCACGACTTCTCTATGGCAGGGTTTTTCAAACTCAGGGTCGTGACCCACAGGTGGGTGTCGGGAGGGTCGTGATCGGTGTGGCGCTCCCAATCGCGGGAAGAAGTTCCCAACTGCCGTGACCGGCTTTTAATGCCGGCCGTGGGCAGTCCCCAATTGGTTGCAGTGTTTGAGGGGGCAGGCGGCGCGAGGCTGGGCTGTGCGCTGGTCACTGCGTGCATGGGCTGACGGGCCACCACTGTCAGCATCGTGTCCAGCTTGGAGATCAGTTCTATTGCTTGTCCTTTGTGCGCTGCTCGACTCGTCCCCCACCACCGATGGGCAGTCTGCAACCAGCGGCTACTTGGGTCAATCCGTTAAACGGCCAGCACGTCCGTTTGCACTCCCACAACGGTAAGTACTGGTCGGGAAGTGGTCTGTGACTGGGGTGGTTTCTCGGAATACTGATTAACAGAGGTCAGTCAATAGGTCTGGCATATGTGAACACTGGAAGAAACCTACAGTCATCACTTTGTGTCGACACTCTGGTGAGACTGGAGCAGGTGACT
The DNA here is from genome assembly GCF_047496885.1 of Scyliorhinus torazame. NCBI lineage: Eukaryota > Metazoa > Chordata > Chondrichthyes > Carcharhiniformes > Scyliorhinidae > Scyliorhinus > Scyliorhinus torazame. Next base: position 193,800,382 of record NC_092718.1, read on the forward strand.
TGGACATTTGGATAGTGCAATGCAGTGCAACCAGTAAGAAATAGTGAGACATTGTGCATGTTTGACAAGTTACTTCATCTCCTCGAAAGTCGTAGTTTGTAAAGTAAAAACAAGATCGTACTTTTTTCTATAATTGGTTAAATTTCTAAAGAAATGGGAATATATTTAAAACAAATTTTGTGTATAAATGTAAGGATGCACATGTTCTACTGAAGTTGTTTCAAATTTTAGCAGTAAAAAGTCATAAAGTTGGAAAAATTAGGCATTAGAAATAAAGCTTCAAAGTAATAAAAAGAATGGCGGCAGTGACTGGCCTTCAAATAAGAACGAGAAGTCTTTCTGCCAGAGGCAGCAGCAGAGAAACGGTCATGCGCCCGGCATGTCAATGCTTTGGATGCAAAATCATAAGAGGCTATATTCCTCAATTTTGTAGCTGCCAGCAAGCAAGCAACAGGACTGTGTAGAGAACTGAAGATGGGTCATTTTGTAATAAGGTTGAGAGGGTCAGAGATAGAAACAGAACAGGATCTCACAACTAAATCTGCTGGAGAGAGCTTATTAGGAGAGTCCACAGTAGCACAAGGCAGTGCGGTTGTGAGCTGTATCCCGAGCTCCAGGGCCTCTGGTGAACAAACGATTAAGAAACTGAAATCGGGAATAAAGCAATATAAAGATGACTTCTTGAGGTGTGGTGCTAATTGTGCCAATGCAAATCAGGATGCAAAGCCCATGTGTGTTATATGCAGGGAGGTACTGACACATGAAGTTTAAAGCCCTCAAATCTTCAAAGGCATTTGAAGACTAAGCATGGCAAGTTCGAGGACAAACCTCTTGGATTTTTTTCAAAGCATGCAGCAAGAACTTAAATCGTCAGCTGAAGTCCTTAGCAGAAACGTAACACTGAATGACAAAGCAAGAGAGATCGTGAGGACCAAGCAGGCCCACCTGCTGCGTTAAAAGGTAAGCAATAATATCGGCCGGCATGGGTCCCGCAAATCTGCCGGTTGGGAAAACTGGGTCCCGGGGAAAAAAGTTTGAAAAACACTGCTCTATGGTTTTCCCTTAGCTATTGGCAGACAAGCCACAAAAAAAATCATTACATACCTGTAGGGGTCAGCCTTGACTCAGCAGTAACATTTACACCACTTCAGAAGCCTGTGGTTTCAAAGTCCGCTTGACAGACCTGAGCACCCCATTTAGGTCAACAATTCAATGCAGTACTGAGGGAGTGCTGCATAGTTGGAGGTGTTGTCGATTGGATGAGATAGTAAACCAAAGTCCAGTTTGCTCTCCCACTTAATGACATGTTTCAAGTGGGAGCAGGGAGCTCTCCGGTGATCTGATCAAACTTGATGCCTTCACAAGCATCACTAAAATAACTTATTTCTTAATTATCTTGTTGCTGTTTCTGAGATCTTGTCAGCAGAGACTGGCTGCTGCATTTCCCTACATTATAACACTGAATCCAAAAGTATTTCACTGGTTGAAAATAACAGTGAACAAGCATCAATTCCCATTGCATATTGAAGAAAATGATTAAAATCTTCTCGTGAGACAAATACAGTGCCTTACAGATTTTTAAAAATTATTTTATCAGTTACACAGCCAGAGCTCAAGAGTGTGGACAGGTGCAAACCCCCAATTCCAGCTCCTTGCTTGCTCCAAAAACCAATTCAAATTGAATCCAATTCATGGTCCCCACGAGGGACATACCAGATCCAGGCATCACATCTGATCTCACGCTCACCTTAGCCAAAAGGCCAAGAAGCGATTGTGAGTCATAATCAAGCTCCCATGTTTTCAAGGGTCTTCAAGTCTCTCCTCAATGGTATCACTCCAAACCCAGTCAAACTCCATGCCAAATGGTAAAATTAATGTTTGGCTGTATTTTGTTTTAGGAATGCAAGAGCATTTTGAGATACGTGCTCTTGATTTTCCTTGTCCTTTACTACTGTGCTTCTATTCTGACATGCTACAGAGGTTCAACAAGAGGGGAGTTTGGCAACATTAATGTTTCCTCTGTGTACATTCAGTCCCACTGAAAATTTCTTAAATCTTGGCTGCAATTTTTTGACTTCAGAAATCTTCAGATCCTGAGAACTTTGTGCAAATTCCTCCATCCCACATTTAAAACATTATGGATCCTGTAAGTTTTAATATTGTTTAAAAATACATATAATTAAATGTATAGGATACTTATACAACCGTAGCATATTTTGACATCCCAAGACAATTTTTCCACAAGGCATTGCTGATACTTATATACAATTTATGCAGAATTGTTATTTATTCCACAATTAGGTGACAGCATGGAAGAAGCCAATATGCATTTTGAAACTAAGCAGCAAAAAACATCAAGAATCTTTGTGTTTAGCAGCAAACACTGGGAAATATGCTGGCTAACAATGAATCTTGATTGTGTCGCTGACATACTTAAATTGGAGAATTTAGAAGGACAGTTTTCCATTTAGTAAAAGAAGGCAAGTGCATTTTCCCTAAAATGTCACAGCAGGATCTAACAATTATGGTTAGAGATCTATTTCTACAAGTTAGGGAACACCTGACTGCTTTAAGTTACTTTTCCAGCAACAAGTACACGTGGTATTTTTCTTCAATGAGCTTAGCAGTACATTCAACTGGGCAGTACTATTTTCATAGGAGGAAGCAAACAAGAGTAGCCGTTCAAGAATGGATTTCTCATTTCTTAATAAATAAAGTCCTAAACTTACAGCACTTGCAGTATAGCTGATCCAAATGTTAACCTACGATTTACAAGGTAGGACTTTTGGCAGATTATTTCATTTATTTGTTAATGGGATGTGGGGTCACAGGCTGTGCCAGAATTTATTGCCCTTGAGGGGGCAGTTAAGGGTCAACCATACTGCTGTGGGTCTGAAGTCACATGTAGGCCAGACCAGGTAAGGACGGCAGATTTCCTTCCCTAAAGGACGTCAGTGAACCAGATGGTTCACAAACAAACTGCACTTTCCAAATTCCATTAAACTTAAACAAATTCAAGTTAACATATCTGTCCAGCTCCACCACTCCATGCTTCCCCAACAGTATAAATCTGACCCTATTTGCAGTTCTCTTCAGCTTTGACAGTCATCCAGACTCGAAATGTTAGCTCCCTTCTCTTTCCACAGGTGCTGTCGGACCTGCTGAGACTTGTCCAGAATTTTCTCTTTTTGTTACAGAATCTTAATCTTTGTGAATTTATACAAACCGACACTGAACAAATAGAACTTTTCATCTTATTTTAAACGGTTTATTAAACTGCTTTGCATAAAGAATATGTTAGAGAAATTTAATTTTTACACTACTTGCTTTTCTTGTCAGGAGTTGAGGAGACAAGCAGTAAAGTACTCTGAATTTTCATTTTTCACTGTATACTCCTGGACTGGGCACCATGGCATAATGGACAACACAACAAACAGCTTCAATGCGTGTTAACTAACTCTCTAATTTAGCCGTTATCATCTATCCACTTGTACTAAATGAATAATTTTGGCTTCCAGCAGCGAACAATTGAACAGAAAAAGTACAACTGAAGGTTTGATATTGATTACATTTGTAACTTCTGGAATTTCACAAGATGAAATACTAACTCATGACAGAGCTTAACTATTTAACGGTAACATTTTAAATAAAAGTATACCTTACACATGAGACTTTAGGTCAAATGTGCTGAAATTCGGAGGCCTCATACACGAACAAAGTTATCAGAAATTATATTATATGGAACTGTACAAGCCATGGCTGTACAGATTAACTTGAGCACCTCCGAAAATAACTGGTGTACAAGCAGTCACAAATTTTAGAAAAACTTTCCACTGCTATACAAGTACATTTATCTATAAAAGACAGGCAAGCAACTTACAATTAGTTGGCCAACATAATAAGTCATAATCACAAGTCATTGTATTATTTAATGTGAGATACCAAGTTAAATATTTTATTATATCTTGCATTTAAAAGGTTTCTATTGGACGAGACAGGGGTGCACCCTCTCCCCACTGCTGTTTGCGCTAGCTATAGAGCCGCTGGCAATTGCTCAGCGGGCTTGAAGGGGCTGGTTTTGAGAGGGTGGGGGGGGGGTTACAAATTGAATACGACAAAAAGTGAAATGTTTGTAGTTCAGAAGAGGGGCCAAGGGGACTGGCTGAGAGCTGACGTTCCGGTTAGTTGGGGACAGTTTCAGGTACCTGGGAATACAAGTGGCGCGGGATTGTGGTCGACTACACAAGCTGAACCTGTCCCGGCTGGTAGATCAAATGCGAGGGGAGTTCTGGAGGTGGGATGCGCTCCTGTCAGCTGGGAGAGTACAGACAGTTAAAATGACAGTCCTCCCAAGATTCTTATTCATGTTCCAATGTCTCCCCATTTTCATTCCACATTCCTTTTTTAAGAGGGTAAGCAAGATCATTTTGGGCTTTGTATGGGCGGGCAGGTCCCCCCGAGTGAAGAGGGTGATGTTCGAGCGGAACCGGGTGGAAGGGGGGCTTGCACTGCCGAATTTCAGCAACTATTATTGGGCAGCCAACATAGCCATGATAAGGAAGTGGGTAGTGGGGGGTCGACTTGGGAGCGGGTTGAGGCAGCCTCATGTAGGGGTACCAGTCTGGGGGCGTTGGTGACAGCGCCTCTGCCGTTCCCTCCGGCGCGCTTCTCCACTGTTCCCTCCGGCACGCTTCTCCACCAGTCCTGTAGTGGTGGCGGCCCTTCGGATCTGGGGACAGTGGAGGAGGCACGTGGGAGCATCGGTCTGGTCCCCGGTATGTAACAACCATCAGTTTGCCCCGGGGAGGTTGGACGGGGGGGTTTCGGGTATGGAGGAGGGCGGGGATTGAGCGGATGGGAGATTTGTGTTTGGAAGGGAGCTTCCCTAGTTTGAGGGCGCTGGAGGCCAAGTTTGGGTTGACGAGGAGAATGAATTCCGGTATATTCAGGTGCGGGACTGTGTAGGCAGGTGCCATCTTTTCCACTCTTGCCACTAAGGGGGATCCAAGATAGGGTAGTGTCTAGAGGATGAGTGGGGGAGGAAAGTGTCTCGGATATTTACAAGGATCTCATGTGGGCAGAGGAGACGTAGACCGAGGAGCTGAGGAATAAATGGGAGGAGGAGTTGGGAGGGGAGATTGAGGAAGGCTTGTGGGCGGACGCGCTGAGCAGGGTTAATGGGACTGCAACATGTGCCAGGCTTGGCCTGATTCAATTTAAGGTCATCCACCGGGCCAACGTGACAGTGTCCCGGATGAGCAGATTCTTTGGCGGAGAGGACAGGTGTGTAAAGTGTCTGAGAGGACAGGTAGACCATGTCCACATGTTTTGGGCTTGTCCAAAACTTAGGAGATACTGGCAGGGGTTCGAGGACGTCACGTCTAGAGTATTGAACACGAGGGTGACAATGAGTCCAGAGGTGGCGATTTTTGGGGTTTCAGAGGCCCCGGAAGTCCAGGGGGAGAAGGAGGCCGACATCTTGGCCTTTGCTTCCCTGGTAGCCCGGAGATGGATACGTCTAGCTTGGAGGGACTCAAAGCCCCCGAAATCGGAAGCCTGGTAGTCAGACATGGCGAGTTTCCTGGGCTTAGAGAAAATCAAGTTCGCCTTGAGAGGGTCGTTGTTAGGGTTCGCTCGGAGGTGGCAACCATTCATTGACTTCTTTGCGGAGAATTAATCGTCAGCTTGGGGGGTGGGTTAGGAGAATGTAGTATAGGGGGTCAATTAGGCAGATCTGGGTGGGGCAACATACGGCAATTGCACTATGTACTTTGATTGCTGTACAGTCTTTTGTTTTCGCGTTCTGTAATTCTACTGTTTGCAATGCCAAAAAATACCTCATTAAAATTGTTTATTTAAAAAAGGTTTCTATTGATTCCAGTGAGGTCATGCCATGCCACTGCAACCAATCGGTTATCTGTGCGGACACAAGCAAGGGCATTTAAAAAGGGGAGAGGATTCTAAAAACGTTAGTAATACTATAAAACCATAAAAGTAACCAGTATGAAACTCAACTATTCTACGTCAAAAAGCCAGCGGTTAGTCAAATACTAAATTCAATGACAACTGTGCTATAACCTGGGGAAAGTTCCTCTCAAGGTGAACTGTATTTTCTCTAGCCTGAGGAACTCTGCCAGGTCACTCACCCACACCCCTGACTTTGGGGGATCCGAGGCCCTCCATTCTAACAAGATCCATCTCTGAGCTACCAGGGAGGCAAAGGCCAAGACATCGTCCTCTCTCGTCCTCTGGACTCCTGGGTCTACTGACACACCAAAAACCGCTACCGTGGGACCACCCTCACTTTCAGAACCTCAAACGTAATGTCGGGAAACCCCTGCCAGAATCCCCCAAGCTTTGGACGTGCCCAGAACACGTGGACATGGTTTGCGGGCCCACTCGTGCACAGCCCACATCTATCCTCCACCCCCTCAAAAAACCTGCTCATCCAGGCCACAGTCGTATGTGCCCTGTGGACCACCTTAAACTGAATATGGCTACGCCGAGCGCACAACAAGGATGCATTAACCCTCCTCAGGGCATCCTCCCACAACCCAGCCTCCTACTCCCTACCCAACTCTTCCTCCTACTTACACTTCACGTTCCCGATCGGGGCTCCCTCCCAGTTCATCAGCTCTTTGTAAATTTTCAACATCTTCTCCTACCCCTGTTTTTGACACCACCTTATCTTATAGCCCCTGGGGCGGCAGGTGGGGAAAGGTCGATACTTTTATCCATCCAAAGTCCTTCACCTGCAAATACCAGAACCCATTCCCATCGGACAGCTCAGATTCCTCCTTCAACTCTTCCAAGCACAGAAAGCCGCTGATAAACAAATCCCCAAACCGCTCGATCCCCATCCCTGCCAACCCCCAAAACCCACCATCCAGCCGCGCGCACACCCCCCCCCCCCCCCCCCCCCCGGGAACAAACCGGTGATAGTCATATATCGGTGCCTAAACCGAGAACCCCTCCAGCCCCAGCTTTCTTCTCTTTTGCCTAGTTGCAAACAACCATTCAGAGTGCCTCCTTATTCATACGCGCTACATTTATAGATGACAGAATTCAGAATCAAGGACATTTACTGGGCCTATATTCTCTAGTTTAGAAGAAAGAGACATAATTGAAGCCTAACACTAAGCGGCAGGACAAGGTAGAAGCTGAAAAATGTTTCCCTGACAGGGTCAGGATCACATTCTCTGAATAAGGACTAAGGCAAGGAGAAATGTCTTCACTCAAAGGATTGTTAATCTTCCTTGAATTCAAGTCACTTGCGCATCCTTGGATCTTCAATGCTCCACCATTGGCAGCTGCCTAGTCTGTAAGCTCTGGAACTCACCCCCCTTAAAAAGGAGAGCAAAGTGGAGTTTTAAGACATTTCGTAACTTACCTCTTGGTATCAAATTTTGTTTGACAATGTCACTGTGAAGTTGCCGTAAGACATTTGCTCGGAGGAGTCATACGGACTCGAAAGGGTAAAACTCAGTTTCCCTCTCCATAGATACTGCCAGACCTGAATTTTCCGGCATTTTGTTTTTATTTCAGATTTCCAGCATCCGCAGCATTTTTCTTTATTACTATGTAAAGGTGCCGTCTAAATGAAAGTTGTTACAGGCAGAGATAAAATGAAGCAATGCAGTCTGGCCCAACTTTAACCAGCTGATCATTATTTACATCTCAAACAGCAATCCTGGATTATTTCACATCTATCTCTAAACACAACAAAAACATGACTTGAATACAATCTCTCAAAATCCTTTGCAGATTCATTAGGGAATCCCATCACCTCTAGAATCTTAGATTCATTAAGTTTGCATTGCAAGTTACCTTAGGTCCTTTTCAGAAGTTTGAGTACATTATAAACTACATTCTAGTCTTGTGTTTGCAAAGAAAAAGTAAAGGAATGCTATGAAAGATTTAAATCTTGCACTCAGCAGAACAGACATTGTTGCATATACTATGTTTCATAGGAAAATCCTGCAACATAGGAAAATCCTGCAACATTTGCTCCAGGCTTTTGACAAGCTTTGTTGCATTTTTAAAAAACAGTTAAGAATCACAGCAAGCAATGTGTGTTGGAAGAAGAGCACCAGATTAAAAAGTGACTGCCTTGGGTGTGCGACAGAAAAGTAGAACTTCCTTCAGCTAGGAAAATAAGAACTTCTGCTCGGAGGATAAATGATGAGAAAAACCCAATCTATCTTTATGGACAAAACATGATTTACTGATCAGTAAAATAAGAAACCCCATACCAGGGCTCTATTTGAGCTGATTGGTAATTTACGTTGCCTGAATTCCAGTGAAACAAAATGAACTATGCCAGCTTAAAAACAGCTGAGCTTACATTAGAATCAACCAACAATTTGAAATTTAGCCAACCCATTAAATACAAGCTGTGATAACACGTTTTCACATTACATTAGTCAAATTAGAACACGATGACAAGTTTTGTTGCAAAATATCTAGGCCCTGCATTTGCCCAAGATTGTAATCTTTGAGAGGTGCTCATCACACTTAGTCCTGTATTCTAATAGCTTTTAAAGCTTTAATGTTGGGTATATACCTTGATTCATATTTGGAGAATATTTAATGTTACAATTATGAAAATATGTATATTATCTTAAAGCAGGTGATAAAATCTTTTTAGGTTCCATAAAGCAGTAAACTCAACTGAAACTGATCCCAGTATTAAAAAATGAAATAACTTTAACAAATCTGTATGGCAGTCCATGGCATTCCTTTACACAGTTCATTGTAGACATTGGAGAATGGAATAGAGTAAGGGTTTCCAAATGACAAACTGGAGAAAGATCATCAAGTAATTTTTTCCAGACTGTGGAGAACAGCGAGGAGTCAAAACAGGTTTCTGTCACACTTGGGAAATGTTATTATTTTCCATACACCAACTTTACATGATTACAGGAAATCCTAAAATTGCCTGTGTTTTCTAGTTCTTCAACATCTTTAATGTATCTAAAAGGCTTCAAAAATGTACTAAAATTATTCAGTCCTTAGAAACTGGCAGCTGCATTAGCTGATCAGTCAAAATTGAACAGGAAGTGTTGATGGAAAATTGATCATCCAAGGAAGTATGGTTTACATACAGGAAATAAACAATTAATGTCAAAAATGAAAATTTCAGAAGGCCAAACCCAACTACCTGCTAGAATAAAGGCAATGTCACCTCTCCCCTGTTCCATATTCCCTTGCAAGATACACTGACCAAGAGGACGGACAAACAATATATCCAGGTTTCCTAACAAATAGAATAAGGAAAAATACTTTCTCCTACAAAGTTCCCAGTTTCTAACCAATGCAGATACCAACACTGGGCAACAGTAATCATAAAGCCAGAACACTGAAGCATCCAACAGTCTTTGCTATAGCAGGCAAATTCACCAGGATAAATAGTTATAGTACAGCACAAATATAGTTATTAATCTGGTATCCATTTGTACACAACTCTTGTGCAGAGAGCGTAATGGGAAAAAACTCCGGACATTTGATTGTGATTGCTTCCAAATGCAATGCTGCAACATGCAATTTATAATACTCAAAAAAAAATGCTAAAACCATCAAATCACAGAGCATTTCCATTCACGAAGAACAGTTAGGTAGTAAGATTTGGATAGCATTTGATCACAGACATGTTCATACAGCATCAGTGTTGCGTTCTAGAGAGAAAATGGCACACAGAGCCTTGCTGCTTTTATACAGGAGAACTGCCTGCAAGCGTCTCCAGCTGTTTTACTCCATATAAATAAACCTAATCAGGAAGCTACTGATATCAACCAAGAAAAGATGCTCTCAGAATTTTTGCTACCTTGGGACTATGGCGCTGAGGACCCGGGTTCGAATCCAGGTCCGTGTGGAGTTTGCACGTTCTCTCCGTGTCTGCGTGGGTTTCATTCCCACAACCCAAAGATGTGCTGGTTAGATGGATTGGCCACGCTAAATTGCCCCTTAATTGGAAAGAAAATAATTGAGTACTCTAAATTTATTTTTTTTAAAAAAAAGAATTTTGGCTACCTTGCAACAGAGCTCAATATCAGCTTGGGATGGAAGATAACCAGTTAAAACAGAAACTGATGATAATCGGCAAACTTTTCCAAATCATTAACTTTTGATCTGCAGGAAGAACATGGAATCATTTAGACGCAAAGCAACAAGGAGAGTTTCAGACGTCCTTTGGATTACAGTTTAGAGTAATGGTGAGCATGTGAATTTTTTGTACAACGTCCATTTGAATGATGGAACCGGATGTTAAATGGTTAATGCAGTGTGGAGGATGAGGGTGGCCATGAGAACATTGGGATAATAAGTCCATTCTAGAAGTAACACAAGCATTGAGCAGAATCTTGGCAGCAGATGGGCTCAGGAAGTGGAGATGAGCGGCATTCTGGAAACTGAAGTAGACGGTTTTTCTGATGTTGAAAACATGGGGTCAGAAGAACATTTAATATTTTATGAGGTGAAAAAAGGAAACTTAATTGTTTATTGTAATGACCCTTTTCTTTTTTTGTTTTCCAGCTTTGTTTTACTGCGCTACCAGAATTACTCTCATGTACTGGCTGCCAGAATTATTCTCAAATAAATGTGCTTTTTTTCCACATTAATATCCTAAGAAAATAAATATATTTGCCTATTTCTATCATAACCTTGATCGGTTTGAAGATAATAAAAATCGTAAGAAAGACATAACATACCAACCATTACAAGGAGTACAAACTTTCAAAATTCTATACACATGTTTTAAAAGGAAAGTATATTTCAATATATATCTGGTTACTTTGCACACTGGAATGCAAACATAACTCCTGCTTCTTTCCTCTACTGCAAGACGCCTGCTTAAATCCATTTCAGCTTCCACCTCCGACAAATGCAAAGGTTTCATGAATTTCTTTTATTACTAAACCCGAATTCAATCAGGCGCCTCTGCCACTTTTCTCAGTTTCCCTAGCCCACCAGGCCCAACTTCCTCTAAAGCTCCCCACCCCACAACATGTACTTTTCTTTAGGTTCTGTCTAAGTTCATCTTAGCACTGGGCTAAATCACTGGCTTCGAAAGCAGACCAAGGCAGGCCAGCAGCACGGTTCAATTCCCGTTTCAGACTCCCCGAACAGGCGCCGGAATGTGGCGACTAGGGACTTTTCACAGTAACTTCATTTGAAGCCTACTTGTGACAATAAGCGATTTTCATTTCATTTCATGTCTGAGACCCAACTCCTGCTCTCCAAACCGTAATCCCACTGAACTACCAAAAGCCCAACTCCTCTTCCTGGATCCCATGTTAGCTGACATTGCTAACTGTTCTCTCTCCTCCAGTTCTGTCTCTCTCAAGCCCCACCATCCTTGAAAACCACCATGCCATCTCCAACCTCCCTTTCCTCTCCAAAGTCTCAGAACAAGTTGACCCCTGACAAATCCATGCCCATCTTTCCTCGAATGCTTAAATCCCTCCAATCAGGTCAGGTTTCAACCCCTGCCATATTACCAAAATAGCTCTTACCTAAGTCACAAATTACATCCAATATAACTGTGACAGAGGCAAACTATAGCACCTCATCCTTCTTGACCTGCCTGCAGCAGCCTTTGACAGGCCACACTCCACCATCATTCAGCAGAATGGGATCGAAAGTATCAGGTTCAATTCTCATCTAAATAGAGCCAGAGAATCATCTGCAATGGTTTCTCTTCCCACTCCACACCATTATCTCTGGTATTTCAAGGATCAATCCTTAGGACCCTCCTATTTCTCACCTACATGCTGTTTCTCGGTGACAAGGATGGGCAAAAAATGCTGGCCAAACCAGTGATGTCCACTTTCCGTAAATGAACTTTTAAGAAACTACACCACATATGGGAAAGACCGCAGTCTCTCCGTCCTTCCTCGGTCATTAAATTTTCAGTTTGTTTATCGAATGAGAAATCTCCAATTAAACACCAGAAAGGCTGAAGTGATTGACTTTGATTCCACCCACGACAAACTCTGTTCCCTTGTCATGGGTTCCACCCCTCTGGCTGCCAATAACCGAGACGGGACAAGACAGTTTACTACTACAGTATCATATTCAACCCCAAGATGAGAGTTCCATATCCGTGCAAGCATCAAGATCACCCTCTTACATCGGTGTAATGTTGATCAACTCCACCCCTACATCAACTCTCCTGCCACAAAGGTTCGATCCCGGCCCTGGGTCACTGTCCGTGTGGAGTTTGCACATTCTCCCAGTGTCTGCATGGGTCTCACCCCACAACCCAAAAGATGTGCAGGATAGGTGGTTCGGCCATGCTAAATTGCCCCTTAATTCAAAAAAAATAAAATAATTGGATACTCCAAATATTAAAAACTCTCCTGCTACCAAACGCTCACCATGCTTTAGTTACCTCCAAACTTGACTGTACTAATGCATCCGAGAGCTGCTTCCCACATTTTACCCACTGTCCTAACTCACACCAAATCCTGTTCACCCATCACCTCTTTCTTGCTGACATACATGGGTGCCCAACTAAGCACTACTTTTAATTTTAAAATTCTCATCCTAGTTTTCAAATGAGTACAAGGCCCGGCCCTTCCCCATCTGTAATCTACAGCCATACAACAGATTTTGTGCTTCTCAAATTCCAGTCTCTCACATAGCCCCGATCTTAATCGCTACACTGCTAGTGACCATGCTTTTGTTGTCAAGGCCCCAAGCTCTGGAATTATCTTAATAACGTTTCCCACCTCTCACTTTCCTCTTTCAAGGTGCTCCTTAAAAACCTACTTATTCAACCAATGCTTTGGCCATCTGCCCCAATATCTCCATGTAGCTTATTTTGTTTCATAATGCTTTTATGATGGGCCTTGGGATTTTTGATCATGCTTAAGATGTTAAGTAAACACATGTTGCCATTATTCTACTTCCAAAGCTTTCAAGTTACACCTATAAGACATAGGAGCAGAATTATGCCATTCGGTCCATCGAGTCTGCTCCGCCATTCAATCATGGCTGATATGTTTCTCATCCCCACTCTCCTGCCTTCTCCCCATAAATCAAGAACCTATCTAGCTGTCTTAAAGACATTCAGTGATTTGGCCTCCACAGCCTTCTGCAGCAAAGAGTTCCAGATTCACCACCCTCTGGCTGAAGAAATTCCTCCTCATCTCAGTTTTAAAGGATCATCCTTTCAGTCCAAGGCTGTGCCCTCAGGTTCTAGTTTTTCCTACTTGTGGAAACATCCTCACCACGCCCACTCTATCGAGACCTCTCAGTATCCTGTAAGTTTCAATAAGATCCCCCTCATCCTTCTAAACTCCAACAAGTACAGACCCAGAGTCCTCAACCGCTCCTTGTATGACAAGCTCTTCATTCCAGGAATCATTCTTGTGAACCTCCTCTGGACCCTTTCCATGGCCAGTACATTGTTCCTTAGATACAGGGGCCCATTACTGCTCACTTACTCCAAATGGGATCGGACCTTATACAACCTCAGAAGTATATCCCTTCTCTTGTATTCGAGCCCACTCAGCACAAATGCTAATATTGCATGTGCCTTCCTAACTGCTGACTGAACCTGCACGTTAACCATAAGAGGATCCTGAACTAGGACTCCCAAGTCCCTTTGCGCTTCTGATTTCCTAAGCCTTTTCCCATTTAGAAAAAAGTCTATGCCTCCACTCTTTCTACTTAATTCACAGCCTCACAATTTTCCACATTGTATTCCATCTGCCACATCTTTGCCCACTCTCCAAGCCTGTCCAAGTCCTTCTGCTGCCCCCTGCTTCCTCAATACTACCTGTACCACTGCATATCTTTGTACTGTACATATTCTATATTAGATCCCATGCTTTGCGACACCAACAGTAGACAGTTATGCCATCAACATGCAAAATGTTAGGTTTGCAATAAAATAAATAAAATATATTTGAAATCAACCTTCCCCCTCTGACTAAAGTTAAACTCTCAATGGAACACAGAAACGCTGATGAAAGTAATTTTCTGGCACCAAACATTCCTGTAATTTGTATACCTACAACACTATTGTACAATCTGTTATCATATGCCACACGTAGCCCCCAATTCCTGATGACCCAGTCTGGAAAAAGGCCAGATAACAGAATTCTATTTGTGCTTATAGTTTCATCGTGGGCCAGTAGCTTGGGAAATGTCTGTTTTTAGCACTGTTCCATCACTTGGATGCATTTCAAAATCATATCAGCAAACTCCATCAGCATCAATAAGTTAAGACGTAAAGTTCATGGGAGCATGGACTGAAACTTTATACATGGTCTCCGAAACTCCAAAAATACAGAGCCATGAGGTCAACAAGAATTTGAGATACACTGTCTAGATACCAGCTTCTTTCTTGATGGGCATAATGTGGTGCTCATACTCTTGACAGATCACCTTAGCAAACCTTGGAACCAAGATGCACAATATAAAAACAGCTACAAGGGCTGCTTGTGGGCAGGCTGTAATGTGAAGGAGGGTGCTTGGAAAGCAAACAAGTGAGGGAGGAAAGAGACAGCAAGATTGGGCAAAATAGACTTAAATAAAAACATCTCTGGACCAGGACAAAAAGGATGTGGGAAATGAAATGAATTCCAGCACGTTTACTATTTTCACAAACTTTAGATCCAAAACCATGGTAATCGTAAATGGCTCAGCACTGAACTATTGAGTGCGATATTTTCAAAGTCATTTTCAAACTCAGAGTCATGACCTGTCGCAGACAGGTGTCAGGAGGGTCATGGAACCATCGGTCACATTGTTCCCAGCATAGGTCACAAAGGTGGGCCGTCCTCGACGGTCAGCCAGTTGGCAAAATGGGTCCAGGGCAAAAAAGTTTGAAAAGCACTGGTTAGGTTAGGCCACAGCTGGAATTTTTTGAACAGTTCTGGTTGTCACATAACAGAAGGACACAATTTCTCTGGAGGTGGTACAGAGGAGGTTTACAAGAACGTCGCAAGGGCTTGAAAATTGCAGCGATAACGAATGATTGGATAGGGCGTTCTTCTTGGAACTGAGAGGTGAGCTGATTGAGGGGTACAAGATTACACTTCTCAAAGACTTGATTGAAACGGTTTAGTGTACAGTACCATTCATAACTGAAAAGAGGCAATGGGACCAGGTACTAAGTAACTTCAAAACACAATTAATTATCGCAATCTTCCTCATTATCACAATGGCTTCCGTTATAGTCACCTGTAGCCTGAAACAAATGGTGAGCTGGACTGAGTGTTAATTGTGTTCAAATAAACAATCAGTGTTTATACATGCTATATTCTGAATAAGCAAGTTTTAAAATGTTTGGCCATTTGTGCTAGCATTACTAATGATATTTCTGGATTTTGCTTCATCATTTTAGTAGGGTAGGACATTTCTTCTATATTGGAGAACCAGCTACAGTGCATCAATATAACGATGCAACAGTTCATATGGATTCCGTTATGGATTCCAAGGGAAGCGAGTTTTCAAAATACATGATTGGCCATTTTTTAAAAGTATTTTCTAAAACAGACAGATAAAACGTTGCAAATACACAGCAAGCCAGACAGCATCTGAAAAGAAAAAGTAGCCTTCAGATCGGTTGCTTTGTCTGTTGATATGTCACAGTTGCCCGTAGAGTTAAGATGGTATTAAGAGTTAAGATGGTATTTTTCATCAGTAGGCAATCGAACTAGGTGAGAATCTGAGCACAGGGCATTGCTTATGGTGACTGCTCGAAACATAGGGACTATAAGTGGGCCGACCTCTACTATCAAGTTCATCACTACCATTCAGTCTCTATGCTGGGAGGCTCACAAGATCATCTCCACTTCGATCCCCAATTTTTGTTTCCATCAAAAATTTTGTAATTACTCTGCACAAAAGAATGCATTCATTTCCAAAGACAAGGTTTAAAATGAAAGCGACTAACATCAGAACATCTGTTTTTTTTTGAAGAACAACATCTGGTTACAAAATTAATTTTGATAACGAAGGCAGAAACACTATCACAATCCTTAGAGCAAACAGAATGCAGTAATTAAAAGAAAATCACAGCTCCCTCTGCATTAATGTTTATTGGGAAGTTTGCTAATTAGTGGGCATTATTAAACAAAAATTGACATGCGCATCAGCTGCACTAAATCTGTCCCAAATATTTCAAGTGGCATATTCCCCACTAATGATTTTTAAAATTAAAAAATGTTTTTGTTTTTAAAGAGTAACCAATTATTTATTTTTCCAATTAAGGGCAATTTAGCGTGGCCTATCCACCTACCCTGCACATCTTTGGGTTGTGGGGTGAAACCCACACAAATACAGGGAGAATGTACAAACTCTACACAGACAGTGACCCAGAGGCAGGATCAAACCTGGGACCTCGGTGCCGTGCAAATCACTGCGCCACTGTGCTGCCCTTTTTCCCATAGCTCTGAAAGATTTTCCTCTTCAGATAAGAATCCAGTCCTATTTTGAAAGCCACAATTGAATCTACCTCTACCACACGCTCATCAACAATGCATTCCAAAACCTAGCCATTTGCAGCGCAAAATTGTTTGCCCTCATGTCACCATTGCTCCTTTTGTTTACGATGTTATGGACTTTATTCATTCCAAATTCCTGGTGTCTTGCGTGATCATGCAAAGTTATACCAGCTAACCTCATCACCACCGTAGAACTATTATGCGTTTCCTCCAAAATTTGGCACAGCAAGTCACATCTTCCTGCGTGAACTTGCAAGCTTTCAAACTGCAAAAGGGTTTGTAAATGATAGAACCCATTCATGAAAATTCACTATACTGTTAGTTGCACTTTCAAACATAGTTTTTTTTTTAAATTTAGAGTATCCATTTCATTTTTTCCCAATTAAGGGGCAATTTAGCATGGGCCAATCCACCTACCCTGCACACTTTTGGGTTGTGGGGGTGAGACCCACGCAAACGCGAGGAAAATGTGCAAACTCCACACGGACAATGACCCAGAGACAGGATCGAACCTGGGACCTTGGCGCCCACTGCGCCACCGATTTCAAACGTACAGTTAAGACTACATCTTCAAGATGTAGCGTGGAGGGGTCAGTCACTAGGGGACATAGGTTTAAGGTCCGTGGGGCAAGGTTTAGAGGAAATGTACGAGGCAGGTTTTTTTTTTTTGAGTTACACAAGAGGGTGGCGAGTGCCTGCAGGGGAGGTTGTGGAAGCAGACACATTAACGCCGGTCAAAAGGCATCTTGACAAATTGATGGATAGGATGGGTATAGAGGGATACGGCACTAGGAAGTGCTGAGGGTTTTGGCCAAGTGTGGTATCATGACCGGTACAGGTTTAGAGGGCCAAAGGGCCTGTTCCTGTGCTGTATTGTTTCTTGAAATATGTTCAGTGACATCAATTCTATCCTAATTTTCTTCTGCGATTGCATCATTCTTTTCAGCAGAAATGCAGTTTAAACAAACAAAACATTTAGTCACAACCTATCCTGAAGCAATTGATATAGAATGGTAAATGACCAAATTGTTAAGTCTTCTCCTCTTCAAAGATGCTGTGTGATCTGCTAAGCATGACCAGTACTTTCTGCTTTTCAAATTTCTAGCACCCGTGCTATTTTGTTTTTATATAAGATGGCTTGACATCAAAATACAGGTACTGTACAGATATCACACAAAACTGATGAGTCAGATACCCAGTAAACCACATCCTCCAGAACTAATGACAGAAACAAAATAATAAATGCATGTGGTACAACCTAATTTTGTGGGTTTAATCAGTTGCATCCATTTTATACAAGAATCAACAATGCCTTTAAAAATTCTTGACGTAGTATTACACAATGTGATCTGATATAAGTGAATACTCGAACCAGGAAGAGACCTACTTCGGAAACATCCCTCAAAGAGCACATTTAATAAATGAAGTATAATATTATCAATTACAGCCAACACTATTTGGGGCTACATCACCACGTACCACTTCCCCAAGGTCCATCACCACCTTCTCAGAACAACATTCAATGTTGCAGTATGCATACAGTATGCTCACAATGATAATATTTTCACCTCCAATCTATTCATCTGCATTTCAATCTTATAGTAGAGAAACCCACAACTAAATGGAGGCACTAAATCACCACACTGGATTTTTCTTCAATATATGTAGTAATGCTAGTTGACGAAGCTCCATAAAGAGCATTTTATATGGAGTCCTAAAGTAAAACTGACATTGTTTACATAGCAGCATATCCCCTGCGGCAAGAAGCTTTGTGCAACTTCCTGTACTCGCGAACAATCAGGGGTTTCATACCCAATTAACACAAACTTAAAAAATAGCTGCCATACAATGCAAGTTCATCACATGAAAAACACAGAACAGATTATGAATTTCAGACTGATTAAAAACACCTATTAATCAACCCTCTACTGACTCATTAAAATAGATGCAGACGTTTAGCTTAAAACCAAGCATATAACCCGTTCAAAAGTGGTAATTGCTGAGATCTGGCGCACTCCCTACTTATATCAGAAAGACAGAAGTTCTTGAATTTTCATCCGGTAACACTAACTGATCAAATACCATTATTCTGCATGATCCTAATTTACTTTTGGTGTCCAAAGTTCACTCGCCCCGATTAGTAAATGCAACCAGTCAACACAGGAAGTACAAAAGCAAGTATCATAAAATCACTAATGATCATTTCTTTTGGTGAGGAGTTGTGAAAGTTGACAAAATTACGGCTTAGCGCACTGTTTAGTACCTCACAAAAATGAGGCTCAATATGGCCACATTCAGCGATACCATTCAACTAAAAAAAGTGCCACTCTACTCGTATTAAAAAATCATAATGTAGATAAAGTAGT
This sequence comes from Scyliorhinus torazame, assembly GCF_047496885.1. Taxonomy (NCBI): domain Eukaryota; kingdom Metazoa; phylum Chordata; class Chondrichthyes; order Carcharhiniformes; family Scyliorhinidae; genus Scyliorhinus; species Scyliorhinus torazame. The sequence continues at coordinate 193,819,202 of NC_092718.1, forward strand.
CCAATTTATTTTTATATTTCATTTATATGTCATTTAACGGCATACCATATTTTTAGTCTTGGCTCAGTTGGTAGCACTCTGGCCTCAATCAAAAATGCTGTGGGTTCAAGTCTCATTTCAGAGTCCGGAGCACAAAAATCTAGGTCACTGAGGGAGTGCTAGAGGTGTTGCCTTTTGACGGCATCATTAAACTGAGGCCTTATCTGCAGTCAGGTGGTCCCAAATGATTCTGTGGCACTATTTCGAAGAACAGTCAACAAAAAAGCTCCGAACAATATATATGCCTCAATCAATATTACAAAAACATTATTGGGTCATTACCACATTGTTGTGTACTAAATGGCTCCTGCAATGCCTACACTACCAGTCATTGGTCATAAAGCTTTTTAGGACATCCCGAGGTCACGAAAGGCACTATATGAATACAAATCTTCCTATTTCAGCATAGTTTCTGTTGCTGAGTAAATATTACTACAATGAGGAATGAAAAACAAATTAATAGAATTATAGCAAAATCCTATCTATTTCTTTAACCCAATTAAATGTCTACATCAAAATTAATGCCAAACTCCCAAATTTCTAATTGCTGAATTTACAGAAACCATACACAATTGAGGGTATAACTTGGGAGGGTAATGAATAATCTAACAGGCTTTAATACAGCACGAGAATTCTAAAATTCAATACTGCCAAATGCTTCAAGTCCATTTTCATGCAGACCATAGATTGAGAAATTAAATAAAACTTGACAATAGGAGGACTACTGGGTGACAAGTGTGGAGTTAGTTTACATGAGAGCGAAAGCCATTAACACTTCTTTTTACTGGAGGCTCTAGAAACCTACCAAAATAGCTTATCGATTGGGGGGTGGGTACATTTAATGGATTATTGGGGAAACCAACTGATCTCACTGGAAAATATATATTTCCATATCCAACTTTAAGATACAAGAGTGCCTTGCAAAATATTACTTATTTCATTTAATGTAGATAAATACTTCGAATAAAACACACTAGTTTTTAATAAATCAATGTTAGATATTTACACTGACCAAAGTATCACACGTTAAAAGTTTTTTTACAAGTTTTAAATCTCGATTAGTGCCAAAAAAGTGGAATTGCCAGGGAGAATGGAATGCCTTTTATTAAAAGCCAAAATGATAACATGGCTACTTTTTAAAATGAGAGAAATTATTTTTTAAAGGAAGCTTTAAAATGCTACAACAACAAATGTGTCCTGGTGCTGCCTCAGAACTCCAATACTTCTTTGCAATATCACCAAGGACGTTGCCAAATCTGACACTAACCTCCCGAACCGAGAAGTCAACTAAAATGGCGCTGCGAATCGAAAATATAATTTAAACGGAGGTCGCCATGTTGCGTATTTGCAAACAAAGTGGAGGAAAGGAAGGCATCCGGCTCGGTGCATAAATAAGTGCTCAGGGGCCAGGCCTACGAGTATGAAGCGATCTCAGAGGACAAATAAGGCCATGAAGAGAAACACATACGTGTTTAGTCAATAACGCCCCCCCCCCCCCATACATACCCAAACTCATGAGGTCCTATTTGCAAAGTCAAAGAGAAGGGGTGTGGGGGAAAGAGATGGCTCGTAGCAGCCAGGATCAGAATCGACTGTCAGCAGAACCTCACTTGATTAAACGACCCACCACAAGTTTACAGCTTCCTTCAACCTATCTAAAGTTCAGCTTCAGGCCTCGGTCAGACCCTAGTTAGCGGTACGTAGAGGGGCAGGGGGCGGGAGGAAGCAGGTCAGGGCAAATGGTTTTATCGCAGTACAAAAAGCAGCCACTAAAAAAAAACACAGACCAGGTCCACACACACTTGAGGCCAAACCCTTGGAAATCACAATTAAAGCCCGGCAGTACCCGAGCTGGAAGAACACACACCAGCGTGGGAAAGAAAACATGAGGACAAATCAAAACCCGAAACCAAAACAACCGCCCCCAAGTGTAGCACATTCCCGAGGCAGGCGAGCGCCCTTTCTGGGAGAGGGGGCTGGAGGAAAGGCCGAGGCTGTAGCAGTGACTGACCAGCACTGGAGATGGAAGGCGGCCGGGCAGTGGTCGCAGCAGAGCAGGTCTCCCCCCTCCTTGCAGCTATCGCAGGTGTCGTGGTTGGTGGCCCGGCCGCTCCGCCGAGGCTCTTTCTCCAGCTTCTTGGCCTTCTTGTCGCTATCCTCGCTCTTCGGAGGGGCCAGCAACGCTTGGATTTTCTGCAAGGCAGAGAGAGAAGCAAGAACAAAAACATGATTAAATATCGTTTTCTTCGCGGAACCGGGGGGGGGGGGGGAAAGAGAGAAAGCACGAAAGCGGCTTTAACAGAAGATTAAACAAACGTTTATTCCTCTCCCCCCACCCCCTCCCCCTCAGACAGAAATAACAAAAGGACGGATGAGAAGAAAGAGAAAGACTGAGGCCATTTGTACAGGGGAGAGAGGTTTTCTTTTTCCCCGCAGCTTTTCATTTCAACCAGGGTTGCAGATTTTGGGCGCGATCAGGCAGGCGAGCAGAGAGAGAGGGGCAGAGGGGGAAATCTCACCTCCATCAGCCCTCCGGAGGTATCCAAGTCGTAGACAATCGTCTTGGTCTCCATTTTATCCCACATTCAACACGGCCGCTGTTTTCCCCCCCTTTAACGTGAAGAGGCGGCGGCGGCAGCAGCCCGGCGATGGAGGAAGCAGCAGCCCTGCGATGGAGGAAGACCCCCACCCCCCCCCTCACAACCCCACTCCCCCCCGAGCCGTCACCAAACCAACACCCGCAAGAATTCCGTTGGAGGGAACAAAAATCGCCGAGAGGCGGCCGAGGGTAAGGCGAAAGCCCCCTGGACCCCGCTCGGCTTCCCACTCTCCGGCCAACCGAAGACAGGCGGCTCAATGTGAAGGAAGGCGATAACAACAACAACGACGGCGGCGACCAGAAGAAGAAGAATAAATCCACAAGAATCCCGGCCTCCGCAGCCCTTCTCGCGTTCAACGGGCTCCAGCTCCAGTAGCGACGCCAGGCCTCGGCCGAGGCCTAACCGACGTGAAGCCTTCCCTGAGCGACAATAATATTCGCGTCGAACCACTCGGTTTCCATCCGTGCGAAAAGAGCACAGGGCCGCAACCATGAAGCAGATAATCCCGTGGCTGGACGGAGGCCGCGGGCGGCAGGCGGTCTGTTCCTCGGCTCCCGAAGCCCGCCAGCACAAACACTCGGGAGGCCAGGCGGCTCGCTTTACATTTTTTTCCTGCCTCCAAGTTGGCGCAAACTTTCCACACACATCACACGTAACTGCGCAGGCGCCGCAAGGTAGAGGGGAGGAGAGGGGGCAACTACGCAGGCGCCGAGAAATTCTGACCAGGTTCCCACCGCGCCTGCGCAACTGCCCGCCATCTGATGCGAACGCGCATGCTCAGACAGCCCCTCCCTTCTGCTCCCGTATTCTCACCGGCTTTGACCGCGCGTGCGCCGCTCGGCTGAGGTTGCGCGCGTCTCTGACGTCAAGACCCGTCCGCCGTCGCGTGATCGCCGTCCGGACAGCTCGGCCAATCAGCTTCCGCCTTCCTCCCCTCCCCCACCAGTATGTTCTCCTTGGCGAAGATAGGAGGAGGGACAGCCTGTTCAAGCCTTCTCATTCCGCATGCGCGCTGCACTCCCCTCCTGAAAAATGCATATACCGCGCATGATTCGTGTCACGATCGCAGTAGGTAATGACGTAATTGTTTCCTGAAGGGCACAGGATTCTGGGAATTGTAGTAAAGGTTCTGAGTGTCTGGAATTCACAGGAGGAATCAAATGATGCAAACTGCAGGAGGTGGAGAACATTGTGATGCTAGAAACTGCTATTTGCATTTATTGGTCTTATTCATAACAATTTCACTTTTCGACTTTAATCTGCAGCTTTTGATATAGTACCTGGGCAAAGTAAGTTTAAACATTTTAGAAATATCCTCATTGCATACTTGGATTGGATTTGTTTATTGTCACGTGTACTGAGGTACAGTGAAAAGTAATAATCAGTCTAATAAAGGCTGCTATCTGGATTGAAAAGTGACAGCAGTCATTTGTTCTTTTGAATGTTTCTTGTTGATTTCCACTAAATCAATAAAGCAGCAAGAGCAGAGTTTTGAAATTACACCAGATCATGATGATTCCTGCAGTGCTTCCAGGCACTGTTACTGAAAACTAACCCCACTCACCATGACAACTCACACTTAAGTAAAAGTAAGGTAAAGTCGCCATAATACAAATGACCGTAGGCTGCTTTCTCCTTCGATGGGGAGGGCTGACTGGTGGTGATTTAACCTGAGGATTACCACATCTCAGGCAAGGGACAAGGTTGAGAAGGTGAGACCCTCAGGAATAACCTTAAGTAATACCTTTAAGGTAACAAAACATCCCAAAGTGTTTTACTGGAGCATAGTCAGAAATGAATTTGACACCTAGCAAAAGAAAGAGTTATTGCGGTTGACAAGAAGCGTGGCCAAGAGTGCATTAAGGAGGGTCCGAAAGGAGAAAGATGCAGAGAGATTTGAGAGCAAATTTCTGAGCTTTGAGCCTAAATGACTGAAGGCACAGCTGCTAACGTTGCTTGTGAAGGGAATAGGGAATATGTGAGAGGCCAGAGTTGGAGAAATGCAGATTTGAAGGATAGCATGGATGGACGAGGTTGAGACTGGAAGGGGAAGAACCATGAAGGGAATTGAATACAGAGGTGAAAAATTTTAATTTTGATGCACTGATGGTCAATGTTGGACAGGGAGTAGGCGGTGATGGGTGAGCAAGATTTTAGCCCTGTTTCTATCGAGGCAGCAGAGTTTTAATTGATGTCAAGCTTTTGGAAGGTGTGAAGCTTGCCAGAGAACATTGGAATAGTCGATTCTGATAAAGGCAAGGATGAAACCTCAACAGCAGCTGGGCTGTTTCAGTGGTAAAGTCAGGATGTCACGAGTAAGTGACCTTTATTTTGGGAAAGGATATGGGGTGGCGTATCCTGAAACTGGACTCTGAGGTCCAGAGCTGCACAAGATCATCCTCCAAGGCCATCATCAGTCTCCTCCATTGAAAGTCAGTAACCTTCCACCAGCCCAACTGCAGCAATTGGGTAGAACTTCATAGGAATAATAGGGCAGGAGACGATACATGGATGACATACACTAAGGGCTACACTAAGGGATGCACAAAGGTGGTTAGTTTAATTGTGGACGCATTATGGCCTTATTTCTAAATTTGATTCGCAATATTTTGGGGTGTTTTTTATTTTTGCTGAATGGGGAATTGTAATTGCAGTTGCTGGTATCACAGTTACTGGCATTGAACTCAAATTAGTTCTTAGTGTACAGCCTAGGCAGAAAGCGCTGTCTAGATAGCTGTCTCCCTTCCTCCTCATCCTCCATATGCACGTACTCCTCAGCTGCTCACCTGATAACTGGAAGCAAAGGCTGTCCCCTCATGATGACGAGATTGTTCAGCATGCATCAGGCCACCACAAATCCACTTGGCTGAGTCCTGAAGAGCTCCTTCTGTGCTTTCTGGACTGTGGAGTCATTGTTTGTACTTGCCAGTTATTAGGATCCTGGATGAGAACCCAACTATTCGCAATTTGTAAAATGTTACTGCACCAAAGGAGTGATAACACTGACCAATGGGTATCTTTTATGGTAAAACAAGCTTAATTTAAAAACAGAATACACCACGTTAACAACAGAGAAATAGCTTTATAGTTATAGTTACAACAGTTATGTAAAATAAAAACATTAACATAATTCCTAAACCTGCCTCTGTATTCCAATTAAGCAAATTTATGGGTGGCATGGTAGCACAGTGGTTAGCACAGTTGCTTCACAGCTCCAGAGTCCCAGGTTCGATTCCCGGCTTGGGCCACTGTCTGTGCGGAGTCTGCACATTCTCCCCGTGTCTGAGCGGGTTTCCTCCGGGTGCTCCGGTTTCCTCCCACAGTCCAAAGATATGCGGATTAGGTGGATTGGCCATGATAAATTGCCCTCAGTGTCCAAAAAGGTTGGGTGGGGTTACTGGGTTACGGGGATAGGGTGGAGGGTTGGGCATAGGTAGGGTGCTCTTTCCAAGGGTCGGTGCAGACTCGGTGGGCCGAATGGCCTCCTTCTGCACCGTAAATTCTATGAAACCAACATAGATCAAATACCACTCTTGAATAAAGTTAACAACCAGGGACTGGATTCTCCAATCCCCCAGCCGCATGTTTCTTGGTGGCGCACCTTTTGCTGGCAGTGGCATTCTCTACTCTCACCGTTTGTCAATGGGATTTCCCCTTGAAGCCACCCCACGTCCCAGGCATCCCAAGGGCAGGAGTGCGCTGCTGGCAGGAAAATGGAATCCGAACGTCCGGAGAAATCTGGCCCAGGTTACTACTTTTCTCTGGGCAGAATCTTTGGATAGAGAACCTTTCAGGACAAAAACTGAAACGCCCCTGTTCAGATTAAAATCCTCAGAAGAACTAGCGTTTCAGGCAGCCCCGGTTCCTCCCCTTAATTACATCATCTGTATCCAAGGCATAAGGTATTTTCTATATCTTCCCACAGGATGTTTAGCCAGGACCAAACGTAATCAAAGAAACATAGAATTTACAGTGCAGATTGAGGCCAGTCAGCCCATCGAGTCTGCACTGGCCCTTGGAAAGAGCACCCTGCCTAAGCCCACACCTCCACCCTATCCTGGTAACCCCACCTAACCCTTTTTGGACACTAAGGGCAATTTAGCATAGTCAATCCACCTAACCTGCACATATTTGGAATGTGGGAGGAAACCGGACTGTGGGAAGAAACCGGAGCACCTGGAGGAAACCCTTGCAGACACAGGGAGAACGTGCAGACTCTGCACAGACAGTGACCCAAGCCGGGAATTGAACCCCTGTTCTTTAAATGTAAACAATATTCCATTAGCAGAACTCTCCACCTGCAAAATTAATGATTACCCCATTTTTAGTACTCCTCAATCACAGCTTTAGCAGACATACTGTCTATATGCATCTTACCTCAGATTTTAATAACACTACTGCAAAAAACTATAAACAGGAAATATAACAAGTTCTTACATTCATTAAACGGTAATGTACCACATTTCTTGTGGTGGCAGGGCTCTTATTGTATGAATGTTGTGTGCATAGGCTACCTAAGTCATGAGACATTGGGTTGAATTTTTGTTTATGGGTCGCAATCCCATTATCAGGAGGAACTGCAGGTCAGAAACCCTTGCATGCCGTCACGGGCCCCAGAGGGAAACCTTTGAGGAAGCTGTCTCAAGGAGCTCCATCCAATTAACGCTAACCACAATGTTTACAAACACTCTTGCTATGATTGACAGGTCCTCACCACTTCAAAAGCAATTAAGTGTGTTGTCTTTCTCTTTCACAGCAGGAAGTACTTAGCAGCCTTTGATGTGGTGAGGAGCTGTCAATCATAGCAAGAGTCTTTATAAACATTGTGGTTAACAGCAAAGCAGGGTAATCAAAGCATTCAAGCTTGAAGGGAAAGATCAACAAAGAGTCCACCATAAGACACAGGAGCAGAATTAGGCTATTCGGCCCATCGAGTCTGCTCCACCATTCAATCATGGCTGATAAGTTTCTCATCCCCATTCTCATTGCCTTCTCCCCATAATCCCTGATCCCCATTTTAAAATCAAGATTTACAGCAGTTTTTAATTAAAACTGATTGTCTACATTAATCATGTATACAGTATTTTGGGTAGCAGATTTTTCTCTTCTGAGCTCAGGACCACTGATGCCAATTGTGTTCCTAATGGCACCGAATTTGAGCTCAGCACAAGATTATAGTGAGAGGTTTATTTTTTAGAGAACATAATTACACCTTTAAGAGTTTAACAATGAGCATCACAAGATGTGAATCAAACACTTAAAACTGAGTTTTTAAAAAGTGACTTGGAAATATATTGCCATTCCTTCACCGTCGCTGGGTCAACATCCTGAACTGCCTCCCTAACAACACAGTGGGGGAATCTACATCATATGGCCTGCAGCGGTTCCAGAAGGCAGCTCACCACCACCACCACAAGGTCAATAGGGATAGGCAATGAACATTGGCCTAGCCAACGGTGCCCACATTCTATGAATGAATTAAACAAAAGACAGATGTGCCCCAGTATCTAATTAAGTGGGCAGCACGGTAGCACAGTGGTTAGCACAGTTGCTTCACAGCTCCAAGGTCCCAGGTTCGATTCCCGGTTTGGGTCATTGTCTGTGCGGAGTCTGCACGTTCTCCCCATGCCTGCGTGGATTTCCTCCGGGCACACCGATTTCCTCCCACAGTCCAAAGATGTGCAGGCTAGGTGGATTGGCTATGCTAAATTTCCCTTTGTGTCAAAAAAAGGTTAGCTGGGGCTACTGGGTTACGGGGATAGGGTGGAGGTGTGGGCCTAGATAGGGTGCTCTTTCCAAGAGCCGGTGCAGACTCGATGGGCCGAATGGCCTCCTTCTGCACTGTAAATTCTATGATAATCTATGATAAATAATACAGATTTGTAAAGTTTGTTCTGACAACCTATTCACTAGTCCAAATCCCAGGGAAACATTAGCAGTTTTCCACTGTATAATTTCAGGCATGCTACACTTTAACTGCAATGGGAAACTGAAGATTTAGATTCTGTGACTGGATTGCTTTAATGTATTTTAATTTGCAACTGTAGCAGTATTACAACTGTTTATGTTATCCACAGCTTGTATAATTTGAACCACGCACCCTAAAAATGTTTTGTTCAGACAAAATTAAAAATATTTCAGTGAACTTATTTATTTTAATTGTAAATTGTTGTTTACAAAACTGAAGATAATGAGTCCAGGAAGAAAATGTTTTTAGATTCACTGTTTCTATTCACTAAACATAAACATTTATTTGACATTAGGTTTATTATTACATATGAGAAACTGACCTAAGTAAATGACAGTAAATTACAGCAAAATCATCACTATTTTTCAACATTCTAATTCAGTACATTGTTTGATTGGCAGGTACCTCAGTATCAAAAACTTGTGGGTACAATGTTAAAGAGCAATTCATAAGATATCAGTACTTGTAGGTGACAGCTTTAATGTACTTAACCAAGCATCTGTCCCTGGAGTAATAAAACTGTCAATCACTGGCTAATGCAATGTATTGCTGTGTGAAATTGAATGGAAGAGCTGCATTTCAAAGGCAGTAAAAGGATTCCAAACACTTTTAAGTGTGCTGGGCTTTGGAGGAAGCCTCTGACACTTGTAACAGCTGCTGCTTTGAACACCTCTGTCTGAGTCAGCGGAAATTAGACAAATGTAAGTGAAAATGCAGTGATTTTCGATCCTGCTGCCTGGACTGTTCTTCAGCTGTCAGGCAGAGGCCTCTGATGGGAGGTTCTGATGGGGGGGGGTTGGTGGAGTTTGATAGGGGTCCCAGATTGGGGGGGGGGGGGGTCTGTTGGGGGTTCTGATGTGGGTGCAGTCGGTGGGGGGCGGGGTACTCTCATGCGCTCGTTGTGTGTGGGTAATCCCATATTCCCATGGTGGTGCGGGCAGGGAGGATGCCCCTATTTGTCAGTGGGGTGCGCGGGGGCGGGGGGGGGTGGACCTCAGTATCTGGCCACCTGCTCATAATGGGGGCCCGATACCAAGGTTCCGACAGAATCCCGTGAACTCGCCATCATGCATAAATGTGCATGGAAAAGGGGACGGACCTGTTAGTCTCCAGAATGAAGAATCCAGCCCACTGTCTGTATGCATCTTAATCCAGGTTTTAATAACATTACTGTAAAAAAAATTGACAATTTATTACATTCATCACACCTCCCCCTTAAAAAAACTGAAACATCAATATGAAAGAATGGCTTCATTTTCCAAAGTCTTTTCAAATGTAAATGCTACTTATTACTCAGCAGTACTTTTACAATATAAGATACATATCACATTATATTCATGCATGCAAATTTACACATCAGTATTTCAGTTTTTCTTTCCCAACTTTAAAAAAAATATTGGGCTGGATTCTCCGGTCGCCGAAATCGCGTTCGGCGACCGGCCGGACAATCCGGGTTCCCGACGAAATCAAGGGCGCCGCCGCTTTTGCGATGCAGAGTACACCGCACCACACATTGACGGTCTCAGGACATTGCCCCCCGATGCTCCACCCCCGACCAGCCGAGTTCCCGAAGGCGCGGGTCTTTCATGGTCTCACCCGTCGGGAACTTGGCATAGCGGTTGCGGACTCAGTCCAGCGCCACCACAGTCCAGGGAGGGCCAAGTGGGGGGGGGGGGGACGACACTATTCGGGGCTGGGGGTGCTGTGGGGGGGGGGGGTGGGGGTGGTCCGGGGCGTGCGAGCTGGTTGAAGGAGGGGCACTATTTCACGGGCCGGGTCTGCAAGCGGCCCAGCCATGTAGCATGGTGCGGCCACTCTAGGCCGCTGCCGTGTGCATGCCTGGCCACGGACTCGGCAATTCTCCGGGCTGTATCGGCAGCTAGAGCCAGGTGCTCTATGCACCATCCTGCTAGACCCCAGCAAAATGGGGAATCTGCTGTTTTGCGGCATTTTCTCTGGAATAAAATGCCACCGTTCCCACGCCGGTGTGGGACATAGCCCCGGAATCAGAGAATCCACCCCATTTTATTCCAAACACAATCAACGAATCACATAGTCAACAAAATATACAACCAAGGGCGGCATGTGGCACAATGGTTAGCACTGGGACTGCGGCACTGAGGACCCGGGTTCGAATCCCGGCTATGGGTCATGTAGCCACATAAAATGGCTGCGTTCCGATTAATCTGGCCAAAACCCAGTTTGAAATGGCTAACCCGAAAGACTGCTGGGAAAAGCAGCTAACAAGACACAAGCAGGCAGCTGCAGACAGTATTGCATATTCGGCTCTGGGGAAGTTAGCCCAGATCGATACTCAGGGCTATCAACAGCCCATCAACCCAGGTATTTGCAGTTACATTCAGGACTATTTGCAGCCCATCTATCCAGGCATCTGCAGTTAAATCGGCTATCCCCGGGAACAATTGCAACATATTAGCAATTGAATACCGGGCCAGACCTGTCGGCGCCTGCAGTGGCCGAAACAAAGACAGGTGAATGACCACCCCCCGATCGAGGAATCGCCTCACCATTGGACACATCGACCCCAGGGATTGGGGACAAATCCAATCACTTGGGACTCAGGGTCAAGGGCCGCCCCGGGAGGCGGGAAGCCCCATGGCCCTATAAAAGTGAGGGGCCAAGTTCAGATCTCTCTCTCTCTCCTCTTCGCCTGCTCGAGACCTTCGCAAGAACAGCAACCGGCAACAGTAAGTTTGAATCCAGCGATTGCTATCCGGTAGAGACACCTAGCCACCGGCCTGTAGCAGCCTTTTGAATCCCGCGGGCCAGATCTGATTGGACAAGCCATTCGTTTCCCTGACCTGGTAGGCTCTTCCTAAGTTAAGTATTGGCCAGTAGTGATAGGTTTATTATATAGATAGTAGTATTAGTGTATTAATATTGCTTGTTGTATATAATAAATGACCGTTGTTTTAATCCTTACTAAGCGGTGTGCTGTAGTATTAATCATAACCTGAACTTGAACCACGTGGCGGTATCATAAAGATACCTGGCGACTCGTGAGCAAAGGTGACGTAATCAGAGCCAATAGACTAAGGCTAAAAAGAGCAACAGTCACTGTCCGTGTGGAGTTTGCACATTCTCCTCATGTTTGTGTGGGTTCCACCCCCACAACTCATAGATGTGCAGGGTAGGGGGATTGGCAACCAAATTGCCAACAGTTTGTCATTTTCTGCTTTTTCTCCCCTTAACTTAACAGAACACTCCCCTGCCCCAAGGAACCCCCTTCTCCCCGCACCCATCCACGCTGTTGGTGACAAACAAATCATTGAACACAGACAGAAACAGCCTCCATCTAACATAAAATCTCTATTCTGATCCTCTAAGAGCAAACTTAATTTTCTCCAATTATAGAAAGGAGGCTTTGCAAGTAGGTTTGTGGAAGAGTTTGTTTCCTAATTAAGGGGCAATTTAGCATGGCTAATCCACCTACCCTGCACATCTTTGGGTTGTGGAGGTGAGGCCCATGCAGACACTGTGAGAATGTGCAAACTCCACACAGTGACCTGGGGCTGGGATCAAACCCGGGTGCTCAGCACCGTGAGGCAGCAGTGCTAACCACTGCGCCACCATGCCGCCCTAGGTTGTGGAGTTTTGTTTTCTTATAAATTTAGAGTACCCAATTTTCTTTCCAATGAAGGGGCAATTTAGCATGGCTAATCCACCTACCCTGCACATCTTGTGGTTGTGAGACCCAAGTAGACATGGTGAGCAATGTGCAAACTCCACACAGAAAATTACCCAAAGCCAGGTCGAACCCGGGTCCTCAGTGCCGTGAGGCAGCAGTGCTGACCACTGCGCCACCGTGCCGCCCTTTGTTGTGGAGAAGTAACCAAATTTCTTTTACTAGATATGGACTACCAAAATTCAATCAAATCAGGGATCACGTTTTATGTCAAATTTATTCAAGAAAGTTATGGGACGGGATTCTCCACCGGCGGGATGCTCCGCTTTGCCGGTCCCCAGGGGTTTCCCGACGGCGTGGCGCTGCCCCACAATGGGAAATCCCATTGACCAGCCGGCATAATGGAGAATCCCGTCGGTAGGTCGGGCCAGAAATGTGGCGGGGCAGAGAATCCAGTCCATGGATAGTTTAGGAATAAAGCAATTTAACTATACGGCAAATTACAAGAGGCGTTAGTAAGGTGGCATCCAACTTTTAAAGACCATGTTCAGGACATATAGTTAGGAGTATCCAGAAGATTGGGATAAAATAATTCAATTTTTGCTATTTGCAATTAGGGATGCACCTAATGAATCAACTAAATTCAATCCATATGAATTGATTTTTGATCATGAGGTAAGGGGACCACTTAAATTGATCAAACTGATTCAACATTCGAAGACTGCATTGTTAATTATGTGTCAAAGTTTAGGGAGAGATTAACTGGTGCTGGCGAGTTGGCTAGGAAACATTTAAAATTGCCACGGCATGTGATGAAAAAAGAGGCGGATAAGAAATCAAAAAATTAGAAGTTTGTTAGTGGGGAGAAAGTACTAATATTGTTGCCAATGGTAAGTAAACCATTAAAGACAAGATTTAGTGGGCCTTATCAAATTGAAAGGGAATTGAGTAAGGCGAATTATTTGATAAGAATGCCAGATAGAAGGAAAACTCGGGGGGCGGGATTCTCCGACCCCATCACCGGATCGGAGAATCCTCGGGGGGCGGCGCGAATCCCACCCCGCTGCCCTGATGCCGGCTGCCGTATTCTCCTGCGCCATTTTTCAGGCTGGGGCGGGATTCACGCCACGCCGGTCAGGGGCCGTTCGTAGCGCGCCCCCCGGCTATTCTCCGGGCCCCGATGGGACGAGCGGCCGTCCGTTTTTGACCAGTCCCACCGGCGTGGGTTACGTATGGTCCCACGTGGCGGGACCTGGCAGGTAAGTCAGCGGGACCGGGCCTCGGGGGTGGCGGGGCGTGGGGGGATCCGACCCCGGGGGATCCCCACGGTGGCCTGGGCTGCGATCGGGGTCCATCGATCAGTGGGCGGGCTTGTTCCATGGGGGCACTTCTTCCTTTAGCGCCGGGCCCCTGTAGGGCTCTGCCATGGCAGGCGCGGAGAAGAGAACCCCCTGCGCATGCGCAAGATCATGCCAGCCCTTCGGCGCGGGCTGGAGCGGCGCCACCCCTCCGGCGTCCACGTAGCCCCCGAAAATGCGGAGAAGTCTGCACTTTCGGGGGCTGTTGACACCGGAATGGTTGGCGTCGGTTCTCCCGCCGGCGTGGGGACTTAGTCCCCAGAAGGGAGAATCTCGGCCAGAGTGTGTCACGTTAATGTGCTCAGAAGGTATTTTGATAGAGAAGGAAAGAAGGAAGAGGTGTTAGATATTGTAACTCAGGGAGGAGAGATAACTCCAGAAAACTCTGAATTTGACATTCTTCAAATTAGATTGGATAATGAGTCAGTAAGAAACAATTGGGATAAATTACCGAGTTACCTTTCAGAGGAAAATCAAACTGACCTAAGAGAGTTACTACAGTCACAGAGCTGTATGTGGGAATAAATTGAGAAGTAGAAAAGTAATTATATATGATGTCGATGTAGAAAATGCTATTAAAAGTTAGTTGCACCTTCACAGCCGTTGGTGATGTTGAAATTGCAATTGCAGTCGTAGCAGTTGGCAGATTTCAGTGAGGAAGCCTTTAGTGAAACACAGGTATGCTTGTTAGGTGAATTGGATATTCTGAATTCTCCCTCTGTGTACCCGAAAAGGTGTTGGAGTGTGGCGACCAGGGGATTTTCACATTAACTTCATTGCAGTGTTAATGTAAGCCTACTTGGGACAATAATAAAGATTATTATTGTCTCATAGATTATTCCTTGATGAGACTTTTGTTCCGAATTCCCTGTACATCAAACGGATATGACCTCCTGCTGAGAGTCTCACTTCCACTCCTCCTCCCTCTTCAAACAATGTGTCCTGCTGGTTGTAGCTTCTGCTTGTCATTGTCTATTCCAACGCGTGCACTCAACTATTAATTTGTGCGCAAGCCTTGAAGCCAGACAAACTTTAGTCAGCACAATCACGTAACTCCCTGTACAACTTTGCAACTTGAAACATTTATGGGAAGCACAAAATACTAATGGAATTGTAGCAATAATCAGAAAAAACTAACCTATAAGCAGTTGGCGATCCCGTTCACTCATGTTAATTAAGTGTTCAACTGTGTGAACTTGCAGGAGGAGACAGTATGGAGCATGGAGCTCCCAAACGGCAGCACTGATGTCAAATTAGCATTGCACTGGGCGGCACGATGGCACAGTGGTTAGCACTGTTGTCTACGGCGCTGAGGACCGAGGTTCGATCCTGGCCCTGGGTCACTGTCTGTATGGCGTTTGCACATTCTCTCCGTGTCTACGTGGGTTTCACCACACAACCCAAAGATGTGCAGGTTAGGAGAATTGGCCACGCTAAATTGCCCCTTAATTGGAAAAAAATAATTAGGTACTCTAAATTTCTAAAACATTTTAGCATTGCACGCTGATTGATGTCATAATCTGCCTGCTCTGCATATTTCTGGTGAGTGTTAGCTGTTAGCACACTAACACCTTCACCACAATGGCATTTGGTGCAATTTACAACAGAAGCACAGCAAACATAATTTTGGTCCCTCAATGGCACCTATAATCCCTAAACAACAATGCTACTGAGCTGAATTTTGCACTCTCTCTCTTTTAATGTACTTACACAAACCTTTGCTTCCTTATTTTTTATAATGTGTGAACGAGAGACAAAGGTACTAGTTAACTGATGGAGCAATACATTCCCAGTGTCATTAATTTGACTCTGCTAAATTCTGAATTTATGGACTTCCGGTGGCGGCCATGGAGTGAGTGGTCATACATTTGGTGGCTCCCGCTCGAGGTGGAATTTTTTTGTTCCCTCCCCACCTGAATTGTGTAGTGTTTTGTGGGCAAAAGGTGCATGAGTGTCCAAGGTATGTAATACTCCTCTGGTGGGGCTGGTGTATGGCTCATTGGACAAGGAGTGCCATGAGGAAGAGAGAGCAGTTGGAGCAGGAAAGCCTTTGTAGTGCAACATAGGCGAAGATGGTAGAGGGCAAGCGGGGAGCGCTTCCCGCCCAGATGGAGCAACTAGTGGAGTTTCTAAATGGCAAATTCCAGCAGCAGAGGAAGGAGGCCGTAGAGGATTTGGCCAATGTGGTGGAGCCGCTTAGGGCGGCGATCGAGCAGGTAGAACAGAGGCAGGATGCTCATGGCCTGGCGATCCAGAAGGTGGAGGGTTCGCTGACGGAACATGAGGATCGGCTGACCTCACTGGAGGCAGAAATGGGGATGGTGATGATCAGCCAGAAAAGACTGAGAGAGAAGTTGGAGGACCTTGAGAAATGCTCCAGGAGGCAGAATCTGAGGATCGTGGGGATGTCTGAAGGCACCGAAGGTGCAGAGGCCACCAAGTTTATGGCAACCGTGTTGGAGAAGCCGATGGGGTAAGGGGCCTTTGGCCGGCCCCTCGAGGTGGACCAGCCGCACAGGGTGCTGAGGAGGCCGCAGGTTGTGAGCGGCCGTGGGCGATGATGTTGAGGCTGCATCGGTTCCTGGATAAAGAAAATGTCTCGAGTTGGGCGAGACAGACCAAGAAGTGCACCTGGGAGGGAGGTGAGCTGCGGATTTACCAAGACCTGAGTGCAGAGCTGGCCAAGCGGCCGGCTGGGTATTATCGGATAACGGCCGCCCTCTACAAGAAGGAGGTGAAGTTCGGGATGTTGTACCCTGCCCGCTTGTGGGTAATGCATCAAAAGCAGGAATTTTATTTTGACTCGCCGGAGGAGGCGGTTTACTTTATGAGAGACCAAGGACTGGGAGGAGTGTGAGGATGTTGAACTTCGGAGAGGAGTTGTGTGTAAATTGTGGGGCACATTGGGTGGGTGGATTTGGGGCAGGTCACGACAGGGGAATGGTGATGGTGAGTATATCTTGTGGTTTTCTTTGTTGATAATTTGGAGGGTTGGATTGTGGGAGAGGAAATCAGAGGACTTGTGCAAGGGCTACCATGTTAACTGGGCGGGATAGTTAACGGGAGTGAGGTGGGGGGTTGTCAGGAGGAAGGTGTGGGGGAGGGGGGGTATGCGTTGGTTCTTTGTTTGGGTGTATCGAGGAGGGAGAGGGGGGAGGGTTGCTGTCATGCGTGTTGTTGCTGTGGCACAGTTGGGAAGGGAGAGATGGCGGCAGACATCTGGGGTGGGCCTGCAAGGGGTGCGTGAAGCGGGGTGGGGGCTAGCATAAAAAGGGATGATTGGCAGGGGAGGGGTGCGGGGTGTCCACTGACCATGCTGGTTTCTTCAACCGTTCGGGGGCTGAATGGGCTGGTTAAGCGATCACATGTTTTCGCGGACTTGAGGAGTTTGAAGGCGGACGTTGTGTTCTTGCAGGAGAAGCACCTGAAGTTGAGGGATCAGACAAGGCTGAGGAAGGGATGGGCGGAGCAGGTGTTCCATTCGGGATTTGATATGAAGATGTGGGGGGTGGTAGTGTTGGTTAATAAGAAAGTGGCACTTCAGCTGGGGAACATTGTGGCTAATCTTGGGGGGGGGGGTGGGGGGGGGGGGGTAGATATATGATGATCAGTGGAAAGTTGGAGAGGATGGTTGGGAGGATCCCGACCCTGACATGCTTAGGCTGATCATGGGGGATGATTTCAATACGGTGCCTGATCTGAGGTGGAACGGTCGAGGGTGTCGGCAGTGGCTAGGGAGTTGAGGTGGTTTACGAATTGTATGGGGGGGGGGGGTGAGGTTTGGGAGGCCAAGGGTGAAGGAGTTCTCGTACTTATCACATGTGCACCGTGTGTCATCCTAGATCAATTTCTTAGTCATTGATAAGGTGCTGCTGGCGGGGGTGGTCAATTCGGAGTACTGGCGATTGTGGCTTCTGACCACGTGCCGCAGTGGGTGGATTTGCGGGTGGTTCAGGGGGAGGCCCAACAGCCGCAGTGGGTTAGATGTGGGGCCGTTGGCGGATAAGGGTGTGGGTGAGCGGGTGAGGGCCGCCATTTGGGGCTATGTGGAGTTGAATGATACGGGGAGGCATGGCCATCATGCTGTGGGAGGCACTTAAGACGGTAGTTAGGGGTAAATTTATTTTGATCCAAGCACATAGGGAGAGGGTGGAGCGAGAGGGGAGAGCAAGACTGGTGAATGAGATTCTAAGGGTGGAACAGAGGTACTCAGTAGCGCCTGAGGAGGGGATGTTAAAGGAGAGGCAGAGGCGCCAGATGGAAATTGGGTTAGTGTCCACAGGGAAGATGGTAGGACAGTTGCGGACAGTCAGAGGGGCAGTGTAGGAGTATGGGGAAAAGGCGAGTTGGATGCTGGCCCACCAGCTGAGGAAGGGAGATTGGGTGGGGTGAGGGATGAGAAGGGTAAGGTGGGGGCAGACCCAGAGAGGGTGAATGAGGTATTTGAGGCCTTCTACAATAGGCTGTGATGCACAATCAATAACTCCAGAAGCGAGATCGGAGACAATTGAAGGCTTTAATACGATAAATGTTTCCCCCAACAGCGCAGGTACAAAAGAAAGCTGCTGGGGCGGCACGGGCTCTTATACCCCGCCTTGCAGGGCGGAGCTAACATACAGGCTCACCCAATGGGAACAAGTACATTCTCCACCAATCGTATTCCGGCATTGCTAGGGACCGTAATCCTTCTAACACAGACTACCACAGGCTGTACGAGTTGAAGTTCCCAGCTGGGGAGGAGGGGATGAGGCGGTTCCTAGACGGGTTGGCGTTCCCCAGAGTGGAGGAGGAGAGGGTGCAGGGAGGTGATGGATGGTGTGGGTGCGATACAGAGGGAAGGCCCCGGGACTGGATGGGTTCCCCGTGGAGTTTTATAAAACATTTAGTGCGAAGCTGCGGCTGCTAGTGAGGACATACAATGAGGCGAGGAGTAGGCGGGAGCTCCCCCCCACAGTGTTGTAGTCATCCATCTACCTCTATATAAAGAAAAATAAGGACCCGGAGCAGTATGGGTCATACCACCTGATATTACTGGTTAATGTTGGTGCAAAGTTGTTGGCGAAGGTGTTGGCATCGCCAATAGAGGACTATGTGTTGGGGGTGATAGGGGAGGACCACAAGGAAAGGCAGTTATTGGCGAATGTATGCAGACTGCTTAATGTTATTATGATGCTGTGGGAGGGGCAGCAGGTAGAAGTAGTAGTGTCTATGGATGCGGAGAATGTCTTTGATTGGGCGGAGTGGGCATATTTGTTTAAGGTATTGGGTCGGTTTTGTTTTAGCCTGGGGTTCATAGACTGGGTTTGACTGCTGTATAGGGCGCCGATTGCGAGCGTTGGGTCACCCAGGTGAGATTTGGGGTACTCCGGGCTACATCGGAGGAGGAGGCAAGGATGGCCACTCTCCCCATTGCTTTTGGGGTTGGAAAGAGATTGAGCGGGGGGCTGCTGAGCATAGAGTTTCACTGTATGTGGGTAATACATTTCGGACATGATGGGCAGCTTTGAAAGGATTATGGAGATCTTGAGGGAATTTGGTCGCTTTGTTTGGTATAACTTGAACATGGGGAAGATTGAGGTGTTCCCGATTAATGCTAGAAGGCAGGAGAGGAGGTTCGGGGAGTTGCCATTCCAGGTGGGCTTTGCATAAATCGAACTTGCATGGCTGGTGGAGGGAATGAAGATGGATTTCAAGAGGTGGGATGTGTTGCCGCTGTCAATGCTGGGCATGTGCAGACAGTTAAAATGACGGTGCTGCCCAGGTTCTTGTTTGTGTTCCAGAACCTCCCCATCTTTGCCCCAAGTCCTTTTTTAGGAAGGTAAATGGGATAATTTTGGGGTTTACTTGGGTGGGGGAAGACCCCACGGGTAAGGAGGGTGTTCTTGGAGAGGAGGCGAGGGTGGGGGGGGGGGGGCGTTGCTGGCCTTGCCAAATGTGACAAGTTATTACTGGGTGGCGAACGTTGCAATGGTGAGGAAATGAGCTGTGGAGAAGGGGTCGGTATGGGGGCGCTTGGAGGCGGCGTTGTGTAGGGGGCCGACTTTGAGGGCGCTGCTGTTTGTGCCCCTTCCGTTCTCGCCGGTCAGTGGTAATCCCAGTGGTGGTTTCGGCATTACCGGTGTGGAGCTGGTATAGGCAGCATTCCCATGTTGGAGGGCATGTCGTTGTGAGCGCCGATATGTGACAATGATATGTTTGTGCCAGCAGGGCTGGATGGGAGGTTCTGGGGGTGTAGGCAGGTGGGGATAGAGAAGTTTAGGGACTTGTTTATAGTGGGCAAGTTTGCAGGGGTTGGGAAACGTACGAGCTGCACAAAGGAAATGGTTTCAGATACCTGCAGTTTCGGGATTTTGTGAAGAGAAAGGTGCCCTCCTCCCTGGGATTGGATTGGATTTGTTTATTATCACGTGCACCGAGGTACAGTGAAAAGTATTTTTCTGTGAGCAGCTCAACAGATCATTAAGTACATGGGAAGAAAAGAAAATACATAATAGGGCAACACAAGGTATACAATGTAACTTCATAAGCACCGGCATTGGATGAAGCATACAGGGTGTAGTGTTAATGAGGTCAGTCCATAAGAGGGTCATTTAGGAGTCTTGTAACAGCGGGGAAGAAGCTGTTTTTGAGTCTGTTTGTGGGTGCTCTCAGACTTCTGTATCTCCAGCCGATGGAAGAAGTTAGAGGAGTGAGTAAGCCAGGTGGGAGGGGTCTTTGATTATGCTGCCCACTTTCCCCAAGCAGCGGGAGGTGTAAATGGAGTCAATGGATGGGAGGCAGGTTTGTGTGATGGACTGGGCAGTGTTCAGACTCTCTGAAGTTTCTTGCGGTCCTGGGCCGAGCAGTTGCCATACCAGGCTGTGATACAGCCCGATAGGATGCTTTCTATGGTGCATCTGTAAAAGTTGGTAAGGGTTGATGCACTATCAATTACGACGAGACAAGAGTAGAGAGTAATCGAGGCTTTATTACACAGAGATGTGTGGCCTCCTACAGCTGCTGCCGAAATGGCGGGTGTTCGGAGAGCACACACATTTATACTCCGCCTACTGGGCGGAGCCAGCAGTCAGGGATCTACCCCCATACCTGTAGTACAGGGGTCTTACCGCAATACCCTCGTATGCAGTGCAGTATATACAATATAATACAACAGTGGTGACTACCACATTCATCCCCTGTTAAAAATGAGTCCAGCGGGGGTGGTGGAAACTATTTACATACAGGTTGTCATTAAAGTTTCATAGAAGGTTACAAATTTAGACAGTCGGGCGCCTTGATCCGTCGTTGAGAGCGCCGCAGTGCTGGTGGCGAGCGAGGCATCGGCTCGGTTGTCGGTGACTCCGGGAGCATGTCGACATCCTCTTCATCCCCGGGTGGGACCAAGGGGAGGACGGATTGTCCTGGAGCGGGGGCTGTGGTGGGGTGCGGGGACCCAGCTGGTGGCAGGTCCCTGAGGGAGACTGTGTCTTGGCAGACGTCGGGGTACGCTGCGTAGGCATACTGCGGGTTTGCGTGGAGTAGCTGTACCCTCTCAACCAACGGGTCCGCCTTGGTGGAGCCGCACGTGCTTGCGGAGGAGAACGGGTCCTGGAGCTGCCAGCCACGTTGGGAGCAAAACCCCGGAGGTGGACTTCCTGGGGAAGGCAAAGAGACGTTCATGAGGGGTTTCGTTAGTCGCCGTGCACAGGAGCGACCGAATGGAGTGAAGTGCGTCGGGGAGGATCTCCTGCCAGCAGGAGGCCAGGAGATTTCTGGACCGTAGGGCCAGCTGGACGACCTTCCAGACCTTCCCATTCACCCACTCCACCTGCCCGCTTCCCCAGGGGTTGTAGCTGGTCGTCCTGCTCGAGGCAATGCCCCTGTTGAGCAGGTACTGGCGCAGCTCCTCGCTCATAAATGAGGATCTCCAGTCGCTGTGGACGAAGGCGGGGAAACCGAACACAGCGAAGATGGTGTTGAGGGCTTTGATGACGGTGGCAGACGTCTTATCGGGGCATGGGATGGCGAAGGGGAATCTGGAATATTCGTCGACCACATTGAGAAAATACGTGTTGCGGTCAGTGGAGGAGAGGGGCCCTTTGAAGTCCACGCTGAGGCGCTCAAAGGGGCGGGAGGCCTTCACCGGGCGCGCATGGTCTGGCCGGTAGAAATGTGGTTTACACTCGGCGCAGACCTGGCAGTCTCTGGTGACAGCCCTGACTTCCTCGATGGAGTAGGGCAGATTGCGGGCCTTAATGAAGTGATAAAAGCGAGTGACCCCTGGGTGACAGAGATCGTCGTGAAGGGTCCGGAGTCGGTCCACTTGTGCGCAGGCACATGTACCTCGGAACAGGGCATCGGGGGGCTCGTTGAGTTTACCGGGGCGATTCAAAATCTCGTAATTAAAGGTGGAGAGCTCGATCCTCCACCGCAAGTTCTTATAATTTTTGATCTTACCCCGCTGTGTGTTGTTAAACATGAAGGCAACTGACCGTTGGTCTGTGAAGAGAGTGAATCTACTGCCGGCCAGGTAATGCCTCCAGTGCCGCACAGCTTCAACGATAGCTTGGGCCTCCTTTTCGATGGAGTGCCGAATTTCGGAGGCATGGATGGTGCGGGAAAAGAATGCCACGGGCCTGCCTGCCTAGTTGAGGGTGGCGGCCAGAGCGACGTCTGATGCATCACTCTCCACTTGGAAGGGGAGCGTCTCGTCGACCGCATGCATCGCGGCCTTGGCGATGTCGGCCTTGATACGGTTGAAGGCCTTTTGAGTCTCGGCCGTCAGTGGGAAACCGGTGGAGTGGATGAGTGGGCGGGCCTTGTCCGCATAGTTAGGGGGTCTTACCATAATACCCTCGTATGCCGTGCAGTATATACGATATAATACAAGAGTGGTGACTACCACAAGGGTTAATGTGGACATGCCGAATTTCCTTAGTTTCCTGAGGAAGTATAGGCGCTGTTGTGCTTTCTTGGTGGTAGCGTCGACGTGTGGGGACCAGGACAGATTTTTGGAGATGTGCACCCCTAGGAATTTGAAACTGCTAACCATCTCCACCTCGGCTCCGTTGATGCTAACAGGGGTGTGTACAGTACTTTGCTTCCTGAAGTCAATGGCCAGCTCTTTAGTTTTGCTGGCATTGAGGGAGAGATTGTTGTCGCTGCACCACTCCACTAGATTTTCTATCTCTCTTCTGTATTCTGACTCGTCGCTATTCGGGATCCAGCCCACTATGGTCGTATCATCAGCAAACTTGTAGATGGAGTTGGAACCAAATTTTGCCACGCAGTCGTGTGTACAGGGAGTAGAGTAGGTGCTAAGTATGCAGCCTTGTGGGCCCCGGTATGGAGGACTATTGTGGAGGAGGTGTTGTTGTTCATTCTGACTGATATGTGATCTGTTGGTCAGAAAATTGAGGATCCAGTTGCAGAGTGGGGAGCCAAGTCCTAGGTTTTGGAGCTTTGATATGAGCTTGGCTGGGATTATGGTGTTGAAGGCGGAGCTGTAGTCAATAAATAGGAGTCTGATGTAGGAGTCCTTGTTGTCGAGATGCTCTAGGGATGAGTGTAGGGCCAGGGAAATGGCATCTGCTGTGAACTGGTTGCGACGGTATGCGAATTGCAGTGGATCAAGGTGTTCTGGGAGTATGGAGGTGATGCGCTTCATGATCAACCTCTCAAAGCACTTCATTACGATGAAGTCAGGGCCACCGGACGGTAGTCATTGAGGCATGTTGCCTGGTTCTTCTTTGGCACTGGTATGATGGTGGTCTTCTTGAAGCAGGTGGGGACCTTGGAGTGGAGTAGGGACAGGTTAAAGATGTCCGCGAACACCTCTGCCAGCTGGTCCGCACAGGCTCTGAGTGCACGACCAGGGATCCCGTCCGGGCCCGTCGCCTTCCGAGGGTTCACTTTCAGGAAGGCCGATCTGACTTTGGAAGCTGTGATGGTGGGGATGGGTGAGTTATGGATTGCTGGGGCACTCGGCAGTCGGTTGGCTACCTGCTCGAACCGAGCATAGAATACATTGAGTTCATCGGGGAGCGCTGCGCTGCTGCTGGAGATACTGCTCGGCTTCGCTTTGTAGCCCGTTATGTTGTTTAGTCCTTGCCACAATTGCCAAGAGTCTGTCTGTGTCTCTAGCTTGGTTTGATATTCTCTCTTGGCAACTCGGATGGCTTTGCGGAGGTCGTACCTGGATTTCTTGTATAGGTCAGGGTCGTCTGACTGGAACGCCTCAGATCTGTCCTTCAGTAGGGAGTCGATCTCGTGATTGAGCCATTGTTTCCAGTTGGGGAACGTATGTACTGCTTTATTTGGCATGCAGTCGTCCACACATTTGCTGATGAAGTCTGTGATGGTGGTGGCATACTCATTTAAGTTGGTCGCTGAGTTCTTAAATATGGACCAGTCCACTGCCTTTAAGCAGTCACGTAAGAGCTCTTCTGTTTCCTCACACCAGCACTGCACGACCTTCTTAGCTGGATTCTCCCGTTTGAGTTTCTGCCGGTATGCCGGGAGAAGGAGCATCGTCTTATGGTCTGATTTCCCAAAGTTCGGGCGGGGGATGGAACGGTAGGCGCCCTTGATTTTTGAGTAGCAGTGGTCAAGAGCGTTGTCGCCCCTGGTGGGACAGGAGATGTGCTGGTGGAATTTTGGCAGTACACTCTTGAGGTTGGCCTTATTGAAGTCTCCGGGTGTTCTGTTTCGTAGTTGTTTATAACTGTATACAGTTCTTCCAGCGCCTTCCTCACTTCTGCCTGGGGTGGGATGTAGACCGCTGTGGTAATGGCTGAAGTGAACTCACGTGGAAGATAGTTGTTATACCGTCAATTCACTGTGAGACCGTGAGAACGAGTGAACATTAGGCTTTATTATCCATGAACTCGCCTGCCAGAGTCGGCTCTACAAATGAGTGCCACCCACAGGTGGCCAGTCTATATATGGCCTCGGTGAGGGCAGAGCCAGAGGCGGAGCCCACCGGGGTTCTAGTACAGTACCTGGAAGTAGACCATATCATCACTTCCAGGTCATAGGTCACAGCATTATACAGACAGCTCATGCATTAGGTGAATACATTCGCCACAATAGTATGGACGGCACATCATGGTCAGGTATTCCAGGTCCAGAGAGCAGGAGGTCGCCAGGGTCGCCACATCGAAGCACCAGGAGGCGTTGATGAGGAGGCACACCCCTCCACCCTTTGCTTTGCCTGATGATGCCGTGCGGTCCACCCGGTGAATTGAGAAGCCTTCAGGTTGTATGGCACAGTCCGGTGAGGCGGGGGTGAGCCATATCTCTGTGAAACAGAGCACACAGCAGTCCCTTACTTCCCTCGGAGAGGTAAGTCTGGCGTTAAGTTCATCCAGCTTGTTTTCGATCGCTTGGACGTTTGCCAGGACTATGCTGGGGAGAGGGGTCTTGAAACCGCGTTGCTCAAGTCTAACCTGCAGACCGCCGCCTTTCCCTCACTTCCTCGGTCGGCGGATGCAGCTGGATGATCTTGGGATCCGATGGGAGAAGTCTGATCTTGTGGAAGGTAGGTGGTTGCATCTGGCGGGGTCCAGGGCGCTGGCGGGGACCCAGGGCGCTGGTTACGTTTCTGGGGTCGTGTCCAGCAGGGTTCCGGGTGCCGGCTGAGGTAGAGGGGTTGCTAGGGGGGCATGCTTGCGATTCGGATGGGTCCCGGCGCTCTGCGGGCACAGGAATACCTTGCAGCACTTTCGGGTCCTCGCACGGGGTCGCCGCCATTTCGGGGGTCCTGGGTCATGGGCAGGGGCTTCCTGAGGCAGGCTGGGCTGTGTCCTGTGGTCTGTTCCCTCCCTGAGCGCTCCTGGCGTCGGGTCTTGGAGTAGGCCCGGTCGGGCCTCCACGTGTATTTTTCTTTCTTCCATCTCCAGGTAGGTCGGGTTGCTGGACAGGCCTCTCCGGGTCGGGTCGCTGGGCAGGTCTCTCGGGGTCGAGTTGGGCCGGGTTTCGTCGTCGGGGGTTGATGCACGATCAATAACTATTAAAACGAGGTTGTAACATAACTGAAGGCTTTAATAGACTAGAACTGTTCCCTAACAGCTTCGGTACAGAATGAGGGCTGCTGGGACGGCACCGGTTCTTATACCCCGCCTGTCAGGGCGGAGCTACATACAAAACAGCCAATGGTAAACTCCTAGGTTTAACCAATGGTCTTCAGCCTCTCGGGTACTGCAATACCTGATAATACCACATTCACCCCCTGTTAAAAAAAGAGGACGGCGGGGGTGGCGGCCAGTGGTTACAATTGCATTTAACATGGTATGATCAGATATGGAGGTACCGTGATACCTCCTTACAGGGTTGTACAGAATATTTACAATCATGGAAGATATATACATTGTGTTCATTTACAGTTACAGATCGGTTATACTGAGGCAATCAGTCGGTCACATGGCCTGGTCGTCCTCCTGGATCGTCTGAGCCTCGGTGGTGATTCCGGTGGGGGTCCGGGCGTCTGCGACTCTGGGAGCGTGGCTTTGGCCTCCATGGCAGCTTCGTCACCCCTAGCTGGTGGGGCAAAAGGTTGACAAGAGAGGGAGGCGCCTGCAGGGGGCGTCAGTGGGTGGGAGGGCCTAGGCAGGAGCGGCTGGAGGATTGATCCTCCTGTGAGGTGCTGTGGAGGGGGGTGGGGGTTCTGGTGCGGGAGAGATTCTGGCGGGCGCCAGGTCCCGTAGGGAGATCGTATCTTGCCGGCCGTCAGGGAACGCCACGTAGGCGTACTGGGGGTTTGCGTGCAGCAGGTGGACCCTCTCGACCAACGGGTCCGACTTGTGCGCCCACACGTGTTTTCGGAGCAGGATGGGTCCGGGTGTTGCTAGCTAAGTCGGGATCAAGGTCCCGGAGGAGGACTTCCTGGGGAAAACAAGGAGACCATTGTGAGGTGTCTGGTTGGTAGTTGTACAGAGCAGTGACCGGATGGCGTGGAGGGCCTCCGGGAGGACTTCTTGCCAGCAGGAGACTGGGAGAGCCCTGGACCGTAGGGCCAGTAGGACGGTCTGGACTCCCTTTCTACCTGCCCAATTCCCCGGGGGTTGTAACTGGTCGTCCTGCTTGAGGCGATGCCCCTGTTGAGCAGGAATTGACGCAGTTCGTTGCTCATAAAGGAAGACCCCCTATCACTGTGTATGTACGCGGGGAAACCAAACAGTGTAAAGATACCCTGGAGGGCCTTGATGACGGTGGTTGTGGTCATGTCTGGGCAGGGGATGGCGAATGGGAACCGGGAGTACTCGTCAATCACGTTCAGGAAATACGTGTTGCGGTCGGAGGAGGGGAGGGGGCCTTTGAAGTCCATGCTGAGCCGTTCAAAGGGATGGGAAGACTTTGCAGGTGCACCCTCTCTGGCCGGTAGAAGTGCGGTTTGCACTCCGCGCAGATTTGGCAGTCCCTGGTGGCTGTCCTGACCTCCTCAATGGAGTAGGGCAGGTTGCGGGTCTTAATGAAGTGGAAAAAGCGAGTGACCCCTGGGTTGCAGAGGTCCTCGTGGAGGGCTCGGAGGCGGTCCACTTGTGCAGTGGCACATGTGCCGCGGGACAGGGCATCAGGAGGCTCGTTTAGCTTCCCGGTACGATACAAGATCTCGTAGTTGTAGGTGGAGAGTTCCATCCTCCACCGTAAGATCTTGTCGTTTTTTAATCTTGCCCCGCTGTGCATTATCAAACATGAACGCCACCGACCGTTGGTCAGTGACGAGAGTGAATCTCCTGCCGGCCAGGTAATGCCCCCAATGTCGCACAGCTTCTACTATGGCTTGTGCCTCTTTTTCGACCGAGGAATGGCGAATTTCGGAAGAATGGAGGGTACGGGAGAAGAAGGGTCTGCCCGCTTGGTTGAGGGTGGCAGCCAGAGCTATGTCGGACGCGTCGCTCTCGACCTGGAAGGGGAGGGACTCGTTGATGGCGCGCATCGTGGCCTTTGCAATGTCTGCTTTGATGCGGCTGAAGGCCTGGCGGGCCTCCATCGACAGGAGAAAGGTTGTGGACTGGATTAGGGGACGGGCTTTGTCTGCGTAGTTGGGGATCCACTGGGCATAATAACTGAAAAAGCCGAGGCAGCGCTTCAGGGCCTTGGGGCAGTGGGGGAGGGGGAACTCCATGAGGGGGCGCATGCGTTCAGGGTCGGGGCCTATAACTCCATTTCGCACTACGTAGCCGAGAATGGCTAGACGGTCGATGCTAAATACGCATTCATCCTTATTATACGTTAAGTTAAGGATTTTAGCAGTCTGGAGAAATTTTCGGAGGTTAGTGTCGTGGTCCTGCTGGTCACGGCCGCAGATGGTGATGTTATCAAGATACGGAAACGTTGCGCGCAAGCCGTACCGGTCAACCATTCGGTCCATCTCGCGTTGGAAGACCGAGACCCCGTTAGTGACACCAAAGGGAATCCTTAAAAAATGATAGAGCCGCCCATCTGCTTCGAAGGCAGTGTATTTGCGGTCACTAGTACGGAGGGGTAGTTGATGGTAGGCGGACTGGAGATCCACCGTGGAGAAGACCTTGTATTGCGCGATCCTGTTTACCAGGTCGGAAATGCTGGGGAGAAGGTATGCAACCAGCTGCGTAAACCTGTTGATGGTCTGACTGTAATCAATGACCATCCTATGTTTCTCCCGGTCTTTACCGCCACTACTTGAGCTCTCCAGGGACTGTTGCTAGCTTCAGTGACCCCTTCTCTCAGTAGCCTTTGGACCTCTGACCTAATGAAGGTCCGGTCCCGGACACTGTACCGTCTGCTCCTGGTGGCGATGGGTTTTCAATCCGGGGTGAGGTTCGCAAACAGGGAAGGCGGGTCGACCTTAAGGGTCGCGAGGCCGCAGACAGTAAGGGGGGGTATAGGGCCGCCGAATTTGAAGGTCAGACTTTGCAAGTTACATTGAAAATCCAACCCCAGGAGTGTAGCCGCGCAGAGGCAGGACTTAAAGGCGGAAATTATTGAATTTCCTGCCTTGGACCGTGAGGTTTGCTCGGCAGAACCCCTTTATCTCCACTGTGTGAGACACGGAGGCCAGGGAGATTCTTTGGTTTACAGGGTGGGTAACAAGTGAACAGCGCCTTACCGTGTCGGGGTGTATAAAGCTCTCCATGCCCCCAGAGTGGATCAGGCAGGACGTCGCGTGGCCGTTGATGAAGACCGTCGTCGTTGCCGTTGAGAGTGTCCGAGGTCGATTTTGGTCCAGAGTCACCGAGGCCAGATGAAGTAGTTACGGGTTTTGGTCAGGCAGCGTGTAGTCGGCCGTGCTGGTGTCCTGGGGCCCCATCCAAGATGGCGTCTCTCATGGGTCGCACATGGTGGTCGGGGATGGACAAAATGGCGGCGCCCACCCGTCCAGCGTGGTGTCCGAGGAACAAGATGGCCACGTCGGTGGGCCGCACATGGCCCTAGGATAGGGGGGTGGCGGTGAATGCTGGCCGCCTGGGGCCCAAAGAGAAGATTGCTGCGGCACCCTGGAGTCGCCACTGGAGACCGCGGCCACCGCTCGTGCCTGGCAGACCCCCACAAAATGGCCCTTCTTGCCACACCCTTTGCAGGTGGAGGTGCGGGCCGGACAGCGAAGGTGGGGGTGCTTCGCCTGCCCGCAGAATAGCGGGGCCCGACGGAGTTAGCGGGCCGTCTTACTGCGCAGGCCTGCGGGGACACGGGGAAAGTCTGCGGGGCTGCCGCTGCGGGATGCCACGCTGCCCAGGGGGCCGCTGCATGGTCGGGCACATAGGATTGCGCGTTTCTGGAGGCAACGTCCATGGATTCTGCCAGGGCCCGTGCCTCTCCAAGTCCCAGGGTGTCTTTTTCTAAGAGCCGCTGGCGGATCTCGGAGGAGCTCATACCTGCTACGAAGGCATCCCGGATTAGGAGTTCAGTGTGCTCGCTCCCCGAAACCTGCGGGCAGCCACAGTTTCTGCCCAGCACCAGTAGTTCGCGGTAGAACTCCTCCAACGATTCCCCGGGGCTTTGCCGTCTTGTTGCAAGCAGGTGACGTGCGTAGACCTGATTTACAGGGCGGATATAATGTCCTTTTAAAATTTCGATTGCTGCATCGAAGTCCTCCGCCTCCTCGATGAGGGTGTAGATCCCTTGAGTGCAGGAGATGCAGTTTCTGCTCCCCGTGGGTGTGCCTCCGGCCGTCTCAAGGTAGCCTGTAAAACATGCCAGCCAGTGTTTGAAAATCGCCACCGCGTTCTCCGCGTGGGGGCGGAGTTGCAGACACTCCGGCTTGATTCGGAGATCCATCCTTTCAGCTTAAGTTGTAGTCTATTAAATTGATGCACGATCAATAACTATTAAAACGAGGTTGTAACATAACTGAAGGCTTTAATAGAGTAGAACTGTTCCCCAGCAGCTTCGGTACAGAATGAGGGCTGCTGGGACAGCACCCGTCAGGACGGAGCGACATACAAAACAGCCAATGGTAAACTCCTATGTTTAACCAATGGTCTTCAGCCTCTCAGGTACTGCAATACCTCATAATACCACAGGGGTCAGGTCGGGAGCTCCAGGGACACTGGGGCTGCCGCCTCCAGTGTTGCAGGACAGGTTGTTGTCGGAGGATGATATTGGGGAGTGGAGGGTGTCAGATATCGACAGTGAGTTGATACAAAGGAAGGGCGCTCCTGTGGAGGATATTAAGCACAAATCGGAGGAGGTGGGCAGGGAGGTGCAGGCCAGGATGTAGGAGAGACCCTGCAGAGGGTGAACGGGTCCTCGCTGTGTGTGAGGTTAAGCCTCATCCAGTTTAAGCTGATGCATAGGTTGCGAGGATTAGCCGGTTCTTAGCAGGATTGGTGTAGGCCGTCCAGGGGGCCTGTGAATCACGTCCACATGTTTTGGCTGTGTCCAAAGCGGAGGGTGTTCTGGCAGGGATTCTCGGATATCATGTCCGAGATTCTGGGTGTGGGGGTGGCCTCGAGTCCAGAAGTGGCGATATTAGGTGTGTTGGAAGATCCGAGAGTCAAGGTGGCTGATATAGAACATAGAACATACAGTGCAGAAGGAGGCCATTCGGCCCATCGATACAGTGCAGAAGGGGGCCATTCGGCCCATCGATACAGTGCAGAAGGGGGCCATTCGGCCCATCGAGTCTGCACCGACCCACTTAAGCCCTCACTTCCACCCTATCCCCGTAACCCAATAACCCCTCCTAACCTTTTTGGTCACTAAGGGCGATTTAGCATGGCCAATCCACCTAACCTGCACATCTTTGGACTGTGGGAGGAAACCGGAGCACCCGGAGGAAACCCACGCAAACACGTGGCGAACGTGCAGACTCCACACAGACAGTGACCCAGCGGAGAATCGAACCTAGGACCCTGGCGCTGTGAAGCAACAGTGCTACCATGAGGTCCAGGACGGGAAAGAGGCCGGCTGCGGCCAAGGTGCTTAGGGGATTTATGGACCAGATGGGAGGAGTGGACCCATGGAGGTTTGTCAGGCCCCAGGCCAGGAAATTGTCATTCTTTTCCCACGTCCATAGAGCCTACTCCCGGATAGATTTTTTTTTGTTCTGAGCAGGGCGTTAATCCCGAAAGTGGAGAGAACGGAGTACTCGGCCATAGCCATCTCAAACCACGCCCCGCACTGGGTGGAGCTGGAGTTGAGGGAGGAGAGGGACCAGCGCCCGTTGTGGCGCCTGGATGAGGGACTGTTGGCGGATGAGGAGGTGTGCGGGCGGGTGCGGGTGTGCATTGAAAGATATTTGGAGGCCAATGGCAACGGGGAGGTGCAGGTGGGGGTAGTCTGGGAGGCGCTGAAGGTGGTGGTTAGGGGAGAGCTAATCTCCATTAGGGCCCATAGGGAGAAGAGAGAGGGGAGGGAGAGGGAGAGGTTGGTGGGGGAGATTTTTTTTTTTTTTTTTATTAAATATTTTATTGAAAATTTTTGGTCAACCAACACAGTACATTGTGCATCCTTTACACAATATTATAACAACACAAATAACAATGACCTATTTTATAAACAAAAAATGAATAAATAATAAATAACGAAAATGAAAACTAGTCCTAATTGGCAACTGCCTTGTCACAAGTAACACTCTCCAAAAATATAATTTAACAGTCCAATATATAATTATCTGTAGCAACGACCTATACATACTATACAGTATATATTAACAACCCTGAGAGTCCTTCTGGTTCCTCCTACCCCCCCCCCCCTCCCCGCGCCCCCTCCCCCCCCCGATCCTGGGCTGCTGCTGCTGCCTTCTTTTTCCCATTCCGTCTATCTTTCTGCGAGGTATTCGACGAACGGTTGCCACCGCCTGGTGAACCCTTGAGCCGACCCCCTTAGGACGAACTTAATCCGCTCTAGCTTTATAAACCCCGCCATGTCATTTATCCAGGTCTCCACCCCCGGGGGCTTGGCTTCTTTCCACATTAGCAATATCCTGCGCCGGGCTACTAGGGACGCAAAGGCCAAAACATCGGCCTCTCTCGCCTCCTGCACTCCCGGCTCTTGTGCAACCCCAAATATAGCCAACCCCCAGCTTGGTTCGACCCGGACTCCTACTACTTTTGAAAGCACCTTTGTCACCCCCATCCAAAACCCCTGTAGTGCCGGGCATGACCAAAACATATGGGTGTGATTCGCTGGGCTTCTCGAGCACCTCGCACACCTATCCTCCACCCCAAAAAATTTACTGAGCCGTGCTCCAGTCATATATGCCCTGTGTAATACCTTAAACTGAATCAGGCTTAGCCTGGCACACGAGGACGACGAGTTTACCCTGCTTAGGGCATCTGCCCACAGCCCCTCCTCGATCTCCTCCCCCAGCTCTTCTTCCCATTTCCCTTTTAGTTCATCTACCATAGTCTCCCCTTCGTCCCTCATTTCCCTATATATATCTGACACCTTACCATCCCCCACCCATGTCTTTGAGATCACTCTGTCCTGCACCTCTTGTGTCGGGAGCTGCGGGAATTCCCTCACCTGTTGCCTCGCAAAAGCCCTCAGTTGCATATACCTGAATGCATTCCCTTGGGGCAACCCATATTTCTCGGTCAGCGCTCCCAGACTCGCGAACTTCCCATCCACAAACAGATCTTTCAGTTGCGTTATTCCTGCTCTTTGCCACATTCCATATCCCCCATCCATTCTCCCCGGGGCAAACCTATGGTTGTTTCTTATCGGGGACCCCCCCAAGGCTCCAGTCTTTCCCCTATGCCGTCTCCACTGTCCCCAAATCTTCAGTGTAGCCACCACCACCGGGCTTGTGGTGTAGTTCCTCGGTGAGAACGGCAATGGGGCTGTCACCATAGCCTGTAGGCTAGTCCCCCTACAGGACGCCCTCTCTAATCTCTTCCACGCTGCTCCCTCCTCCTCTCCCATCCACTTACTCACCATTGAAATATTAGCGGCCCAATAATACTCACTTAGGCTCGGTAGTGCCAGCCCCCCCCTTTCCCTGCTACGCTGTAAGAATCCCTTCCTCACTCTCGGGGTCTTCCCGGCCCACACAAAACCCATGATGCTCTTTTCAATCCTTTTAAAAAAAGCCTTCGTAATCACCACTGGGAGGCACTAAAACACAAAGAGGAATCTCGGGAGGACCACCATCTTAACCGCCTGCACCCTCCCTGCCATTGACAGGGATACCATATCCCATCTCTTGAAATCCTCCTCCATCTGTTCCACCAACCGCGTTAAATTTAACCTATGCAATGTGCCCCAATTCTTAGCTATCTGGATCCCCAGGTAACGAAAGTCCCTTGTTACCTTCCTCAACGGTAGGTCCTCTATTTCTCTACTCTGCTCCCCTGGATGCACCACAAACAACTCACTTTTCCCCATGTTCAATTTATACCCTGAAAAATCCCCAAACTCAAGTGGGGGAGATTTTAAGGGTGGATAGGAGATATGCAGAGGCCCCCGAGGAGGGGCTACTCAGAGAGCGACGGAATCTCCAGACGGAGTTCGACCTGTTGACCACAGGGAAGGCAGAGGCACACTGGAGGAAAGCGCAGGGGGTGATGTATGAGTGTGGGGAGAAGGCGAGTCGGATGCTGGCACACCAGCTTCGTAAGAGGGAGGCAGCGAGGGAGAGAGGTGGAGTTAGGGATTGAGGGGGGAATACGGTGCGGAGTGCGGTGAGAATAAATGAGGTATTTAGGGACTTTTATGGAGATTTGTACAGATCTGAGCCCCCAGCGGGGGAAGAGGGGATGCGACGATTCTTGGATCAGCTGAGGTTCCCGAGGGTGGAGGAGCAGGAGGTGGCTGGTTTAGGGGCGCCAATAGGGCTGGAGGAGCTGGTTAAAGGATTGGGGAGCATGCAGGCGGGGAAGGCCCCGGGGCCGGATGGGTTCCCGGTCGAGTTTTATAGGAAGTACGCGGATCTGCTAGGCCCGTTGCTAGTGAGGACTTTTAATAAGGCTATGGAGAGGGGGACCTTGCCCCCGACAATGTCCGGGGCGCTGATCTCTCTGATCCTGAAGCGGGACAAGGACCCGCTGCAGTCTGGGTCGTATAGACCGATCTCACTCCTTAATGTGGATGCTAAGTTGCTGTCAAAAGTGCTGGCTACGAGAATCGAGGACTATGTCCCAGGGGTAATTCATGAGGACCAGACGGGGTTCGTAAAGTGCAGGCAGCTAAATACTAATGTGCGGAGGCTCCTCAACGTGATTATGATGCCCTCGGTGGAGGGAGAAGCGCAGGTAGTGGCAGCTATGGACGCGGAGAAGGCTTTCGACCGGGCGGAGTGGGAGTATCTTTGGGAAGTGTTGCGGAGGTTTGAGTTCGGGGAGGGGTTCATCAGCTGGGTCAGGCTGCTACATAGAGCCCCGGTGGCAAGCGTGGCTACGAATCGGCGGAGGTCGGAGTACTTTCGGCTGTACCGAGGGATGAGGCAGGGGTGCCCCCTGTCCCCCTTGCTGTTTGCACTGGCAATTGAGCCCTTGGCCATGGCACTACGGGAGTCCAGGAAATGGAGGGGACTGGTCCGTGGGGGAGAGGAACATCGGGTGTCGCTATATGCGGACGACCTGTTGCTGTATGTGGCAGACACAGTGGAGGGGATGGCGGAGGTCATGCGGATTCTAAGGGAATTTGGGGACTTCTCGGGGCATAAGTTGAATGTAGGGAAAAGTGAGCTCTTTGTGGTGCATCCAGGGGACCAGAGAAGGGCGATAGATGACCTGCCGCTGAAAAGGGCGGAAAGGAGCTTTTGGTACTTAGGGATCCAGGTGGCTGGGAGTTGGGGGGCCCTGCACAAACTCAATTTGACGCGGTTGGTGGAGCAGATGGAGGAGGATTTTAAAAGATTGGATGTGCTGCCACTCTCGCTGGCGGGCAGGGTGCAGTCGGTTAAAACGGTGGTCCTTCCGAGGTTTCTATTTGTGTTCCAGTGCCTTTCCATTATGATTCCCAAGGCCTTTTTCAAACGGGTAAGAAGGAGCATCATGGGTTGTGTGTGGGCAAATAAGATCCCGAGAGTAAAGAGGGTGTTTCTGGAGCGGGGTAGGGACAGGGGGGCGCTGGCTCTGCCGAATTTGTGCGGATACTATTGGGCAACCAATGTGGCGATGATCCGTATGTGGGTAATGGAGGAAGAGGGGGCGGCGTGGAAGAGGTTGGAGATGGCGTCCTGTGTGGGCACGAGCCTGAGGGCGCTGGTGGTGGCACCGCTGCCGCTCTCGCCGACAAGGTACACCACGAGTCTGGTGGTGGCGGCGATGTTGAAGATCTGGGGGCAGTGGAGGCGACACAGGGGCGAGGTGGGAGCCTCGGTTGGGTCCCCGATTCGGGAGAATCATCGGTTCGTCCTGGGAAGGATGGATGGGGGATTTTGGAGCTGGCATCGGGCAGGAATTAGGAGAATAGGGGACCTGTTCATAGATGGGACGTTTGCGAGCCTAGGGGCGCTGGAGGAGAAGTTTGGGTTACCCCCCGGGGAATGCTTTTAGGTATATGCAAGTGAGGGCATTTGTGAGACGGCAGGTGAGGGAATTCCCACTGCTCCCAGCACAGGGGACTCAGGACAGGGTGATTTCGGGTGTATGGGTTGGAGAGGGTCTCGGCGATCTACCAGGAGCTGAAAGAAGAGGAGGAGGCCGTGGTAGAGGAGCTAAAGGGCAAGTGGGAGGAGGAGCTTGGGGAGGAGATAGATGAGGGTCTGTGGGCTGATGCCCTGAGTAGGGTTAATTCTTCCTCCTCTTGCGCCAGGCTCAGCCTAATACAATTCAAGGTTGTTCACAGAGCGCATATGACAGGGTCGAGGATGAGTAGGTTCTTTGGGGTGGAGGACAGGTATGGGAGGTGCTCGGGGAGTCCGGCAAATCATGTCCACATGTTCTGGTCGTGCCCGGCACTGGAGGGGTTTTGGAGGGGTCTTGCGAGGACTATGTCCAAGGTGGTGAAAGTCCAGGTCAAGCCGAGTTGGGGGTTGGCATTATTTGGGGTAACGGACGAGCCGGAGTGCAGGAGGGGAAAGAGGCCGATATCCTTGCCTTTGCGTCCCTGGTAGCCCAGCGGAGGATCTTGTTATTATGGAAGGACACAAAGCCCCCCAGTGTGGAAGCCTGGTTAAATGACATGGCAGAGTTCATTAAGCTGGAGAGGATAAAGTTTGCCTTACGAGGGTCTGTGCAGGGGTTCTTCAGGCGGTGGCAACCGTTCCTAGACTATCTCGCGGAGCGTTAGAAGGTCAGCAGCAGCAGCAACCCTAGGGTAGGGGAGGGGGTTCTGTTGGGGGGGAATGGGGGTGGGCGGGGGGGGGGGGGCTTCCCTACGAGTACCTTTAAATGTCATAAGGGGGGGGCTATTGTACATGGGGAAACCCAATGTAAATGTTTTGTACAATGTACAATGTTTAATTGTTGTGTTTGCGTAGCTTTTATCTTCTGTTATTGGGGGGGGGGGGTGTCAAAACTTTTGTTGGAAAACTTGAATAACCATATTTAAAAAAAAAAAAAACAGTGCTACTGTGCTCCCCGCTGGCCTTTGCCTCCCTGATAGCCCGGAGACGGATCTTGTTGTGTTGGGCGGGACTCGGAGCTGCCGAAGACGGGCGTATGGTGAGCGACCTGGCAGAATTCCTGTGGTTGGAGAAGATCAAGTTCGCTTTGCGGGGGTCGGAGGAGGTGTTCATTCATTTCTTCAAATTGATTAAGGGATCAGTGGGTGGGGGGGGGGGGGGAGGATAAGGGGGAAAAATCTGTAAGGCGGGGTGTGGTGGAATGTTGGTATTGGAGGGTGTGGGGAGACTGGTGGTTTCTTTTCATGTTGTTTCAATCTTCCGACATTTTTATGCATAGATGTCAAAAGTCTTGAATAAAAACATTTTTTAAAATTCTAAATGTATTACTTCTGTAGAACCTAGTTTCTTATTTATAAAATAAACCCTGGCACTTTTGTACTTCAAAGCATTAAGTCAAAGGACAGTTGAGCATGGGCTCACTCCTGTTATTTCCCATCTTGTCACATGGTTCAGGTATTGAATGAATACTTGATACTCCCTCGCTGGAAGAAAGGTTGGGCTGAATTGGTAGGTGAATAATTAATCTGACTATTTCTATACAAAGCAAGACAATAATACAGCCTGTACATTCCTGCTCTCCTGGCAAGTTCCAACAATGTAACTTCGAAACAAACGATTTTGGTTGATTCTTAACAAAACTTTCTGTTCTGACACTATTCCTGCACAATTCCCTCCTTCCAAACTTTCAGTTCTGACACTATTCCTGCACGATTCCCTCCTTCCAAACTTTTGTGAGCATTTTACTTTAAAACAGTTGCATTGTAATTGAAAGATATTCTACTGTTAGTTTCTTTGCAATGTTCAAAATGTATAAGGATCTATAATTGCTTGTGTACAGTGGCTGGGAGATGAAGAGCAGTGAATCTCATGTACAGTCTCAAGTGCAAATAGCTTATCCTTGGGTTCCCAAGTACTTGCAGGCCGTATTAGCTCAATTGGTTAGACAGCTGGTCTGTGCTGCAGATTCAGATCCTAGCAGCGTTGATTCGTATTGGGAAGGCCCCGTTTTCTCAACCTCGCCTGAGGTGTGGTGATCGGCAGGTTAAATCACCACCGGTCAGCTCCCTCCCTCAAACAGGAAAGCAGCCGTTGGTCATTTGGGACTATGGTGACTTTACCTTTACACAGAGTATGGGCTCATGTTGCACATGAGTGAGAACATGTAGAGAGAGAGGGTGAAAAATTATCCAAGGTTACGTAGGCAGCATTCAAACCTTGTGCTGTCTGCTCATCACAATGATTGTGACACACAGCCCAGCACTAAACTACTAGGAATATCCACCTCCTTGGTGAAACATAGTCCCCTCAGACACTGCCTTAGAACATAGAACATTACAGCGCAGTACAGGCCCTTCGGCCCTCGATGTTGTGCCGACCTGTGAAACCACTCTAAAGCCCATCTACACTATTATAGAACATTAGGTTAACTGGAAGCAGGAGAAGACTTCACTGAAAACCCAAGGTGAAGATAGCCTTCTATCGAGAGTTCCTGCTAGTCCCCTTGTTCCTCTGTGCAACTTCCTTTCTCTGCTGCTTGTGCTCCATCTCCC
The DNA here is from genome assembly GCF_047496885.1 of Scyliorhinus torazame. Classification (NCBI taxonomy): domain Eukaryota; kingdom Metazoa; phylum Chordata; class Chondrichthyes; order Carcharhiniformes; family Scyliorhinidae; genus Scyliorhinus; species Scyliorhinus torazame. The sequence goes on from NC_092718.1 coordinate 193,857,338, forward strand.
TGTTAGGTGCAGCCGAAGAGGGATTGCACGATGGCTTCCAGAATGATAACAGCATACTGCCTTCAAGCTCCATTGAACTCTGTGGAAAAATCGACAACACCACTTCCCTCCAACTCCAACAACCTTGGAGAGATCTTCAATAACACAGTGCACAGTATTTCCACTAAGTCTGCAGCAGCATAGGAAAGTCGAAAACACCTCACAAACCTATTGCTGATGTCTTTAAAGAGTGTGAGTCATGGGGTATTTTCACTGAATCAGTTTAAGAAAGAGCGTCAACAGAACCCGAGGTACAAAATGGCAGGACAGCTGCCAAAACCACATTTGGTGCAAAACACCGTTTGACACTCACAATGCCATGATCTTCCCACTCTGCATGCTTCGGGCACAGACACAGTATGCCCCCGTTCACACGCTCCCAAACACAGTGCACCACACGGGCTCTGCTGGAAATGAATCAGCTGTCGTTTTCTGCACCTCCAGGCTGTCACAGTGCCAACATGACTGGCAATCCAGAACCAAATTCTGAGGCCAGAGGCTCCTAAATCCAATCTCAGTTGAAAATACAGCCTGGCTGTAGTAAAAATAGGACTCCACCACTTTTAAAAATAAGAAAAGTAAAGCATTCTTCGTTGGATTATTAGTAGTAGAATATTCACAATTCTGATAGCTGCAAGGAGAAATTAAACCATACTTCCCTTAAGAGACAGCTGTTCCTTATTGCACTTGTTCTTTTTACAGGCTCCCTTCTTGGTTAGATTTATGGGGCTGCATAACACACTCCCAATTCACCGCTTCACAGCGTGATGATGTTGGGTGCCTTTTACGATATCACGCACCAGTTCCCAATAATACGATAAGTATGTGGGTGAAGAAGTTAGGAACGTGCCCGCAGCATTCAAATAGCAACCAAAAACCCAATCAAGATAGTTAACCAACAATCTCACGGCCGTAAGTCGGTCAGAAGGCAAGAATATGCCTTCAGGGTGAGATGCGCGGCAGGTGGGGAATCTGTTTTTTCATGGGCAAGAGTGTCTGGGCCATTTTTAAACCTCACCTGAGACCAGATTCTCAGTTTTGCAGTTCAAATTCCATTGACTGCAGAGACAGAGTGGGCAGAGTCACCGTTTGGATTTCCTTTTCATGAGGATGACTCTCCTCTTTTTAAAAATAAATTTAGAGTGCCCAATTCATTTTTTCCAATTAAGGGGCAATTTAACGTGGCCAATCCGCCTATCCTGCGCATCTTTGGATTGTGGGGGCGAAACCCACGCAAACACGGGGAGAATGTGCAAACTCCACACAGACAGTGACCCAGAGCTGGGATCGAACCTGGGCCCTCAGCGCATGAGGCAGCAGTGCTAACCACTGCGCCACCATGCTGCCCCGAGGATGACTCTCCTCTGATTCGGAGGGCTCCTGTTGATTGTACATTTTCCTGTCCTTTACACAGGGCTGAGGGGCGACGGGTATCTGAGACAGGCAGGGATCATAGTCTCAGTTGGATACACAACCGCCAGAGAGGAGGAGAGAAGGATCAAAGGAGGAGAAGGGCGAGTGGGAGAAGGAAACGCAGGGAGGCTCAGGATGCTGCGATTTCCCACTAAGGGGACAGAGCAGTGCCAGAGGCGGAGGGTCAGTAGGAAATCAGAAACGTTCAGTAGAGGCGCTGATGAACTTATGACTACTCCAAAAGTTTACAGGCAGCGTATCAGTTACCTGCAACTGTGTGACTCAGTGAAGAAGACGACTCAGGCTTTCAAGGGTGACTGTGACATCACTTTGTGAGAAGCTCACAGGGGAAAATTCCAATTGGGATGGGGGGGTGGGGTGCAGGGGGCATTAGCAACCTGATGCTTGTTGCAATGAAGGTGACAGTGGTGCTGAACCTCTTTGCAACAGGCTCATCCCAGGCAGCCTGCAGAGACCCTCGTGGGATAACACAGCCTGCTGCACACCATTGCACCAAGGTGTTCACAGCTGCAATGTTCCGAAGAGCTGGAAATTACAGCACCTTCATGCAGATTGTCCAAAGCCAGGTGGATAGAGCCTGAGGATTCGCAGCCATTGCAGGTTTGGCAGAGTACAGGAAGCTATCGACTGCACGCATGTAGCCATTAAAGCTCCTGCAGGACAGTCATGCACCTTCATGAATGGAAAGAACTTCTACTCAATCAATGTGCAGCTGGCGTATGACACTAATGACCTGGAAGAAGGAACTGAGGGCATTGTTGCCAGCTTTTCTGATGATCCAAAGATATGTAGAAAGACAGGCTGTGTTGAGGAAGCAGGAAGGCTGCAGGACCTGGACAGGCTAGGAGAGTGGGCGAAGAAGTGACAGATGGAAAAGTGTGAGGTTGTGCACTTTGTTAGGAAGATTAGCCATGATGTGGAGATGCCGGCATTGGACTGGGGTGAGCACAGTAAGAAGTCTTACAACACCAGGTTAAAGTCCAACAGGTTTGTTTCGATGTCACTAGCTTTCGGAGCGCTGCTTACCTGAGGAAGGAGCAGCGCTCCGAAAGCTAGTGACATCGAAACAAACCTGTTGGACTTTAACCTGGTGTTGTAAGACTTCTTACTTAGGATGGTTAGAGGCATAGACTATTTTCTAAGTGAGGAAAGGCTTCGGAAATCAGAAGTCCTAATTAGGAGTCCTAGTTCAGAATTCTCGTAAGCTTAATAATAATAATAACATGCAGGTTTCATTGCATTTGCCTTCCTAACTGCCAATGTTAGCATTCATGTCAAGAGGGCTAGGGTGGCATGGTAGCACAGTGGTTTGCACTGTTGCTTCACAGTGCCAGGGACCCAGATTCGATTCCCGCTTGGGTCACTGTCTGTGCGGAGTCAGAACGTTCTCCCTGTGTCTGTGCGGGTTTCCTCCGGGTGCTCCTGTTTGTTGATGTACCATTTGTCAGTGTTCTCTGTTGATTATTTTTTTGTCTACTATGTACGTTCCCTTGGCCGCAGAAAAATACTTGTCACTGGACTTCGGTACATGTGACACTAAATCAAATCAAATCAATTAACCTCCTTCTGCGCCGTAACAATTCTGTGATTCTGTGATATGGACTGCAACACACCAGAACCTTCTCAGAGGCAATTATGGATGTAAATGACTTGTCAGTAATACTCACATCACATGAATAAACTTTAAAAAAAGCACGAAAATAGGTGGCACGCGTCAAGTACATATCAATAAAATATCCCAAGAAAGTCATAGGGCTTTGTAGGGTTGCGAATCCTAGCATCAATGAACATCAGTCTTGTGTACTAAAAGTTCCATTAAGTTTATGATTGTACTGTTGGAATTGGCTCTTGGCAAGATACATTCAGCTCTTTATACAGCGGTTCAGTGAGACAGGCAGGAAAACAGGTTAATTTGTAAGTGTGAAAAGTTTATAGGAAGGTTGTTTTGTGCCTCCTGATCATTTCAAACTGCATTCGAACACAACGGTCAAGAACACAATCTGTAGGTTAGAGATTTGTCTTTGGTGGTCATATGAAATAAACACTAGCATATCAGCTTCCTGATCTATAGTCCCACCGTTGTCTTCAACTGAATATCAAGTGAGCTGTATAAGAGTAATATTGCCCATTTAACACCATGGCTCATTTTTCCCAATGTGACCCATTACACTATGATATTTCTACCCTGGCAATCCTAGTTGGGAATTATTGAATTCATATTATTTGCTAATTTAAATTGAAACCTTGCAAACAAAGTCTCCTCTGCTGTTTTATTAAGATTTATTCATTGAAGTCACAGGGTACAATGGCTGGAATTCTCCAGCTGTTACAATTTACTTTTCCCAGCCCAAAGCACACCGTCGCCCGTTTCCTGACGGCATGAGGTGGCCTCAATGGGAAATCCCATTGACAAGCGGCGGGAAGACAGAATCCCGCCACCAGGGACCGGCGCGTCATCGAGAAACACGCGGCCTGAAAATAGGAGAATCCCGCCCAATGTCTTTCTGGCAAAAAATAATTTTGAATTAACAGGAGCCAACTATGGGGTGAAGTTAAGCAGAAAGCTGGTGAGTAGTCCCAGATGATGGACAGTGCTAATGTTATAATAATACTGACAACCTCTTATGTTGAAAGTGGTAAATGTATATTGAAATACAATTGTTAAAAAAACAGAACTGGTTCCATTTAACATCGAAATTGAAAGTCCAACAGTGGAACAAATAATTTAATTTACCTCAGAATGAACTGCAGTGGTAAAGAGATTAAAATGACATTTCAATGGCAGAAGTTAATAGGATATATCTGAGCCAAGTTGGAGAGACAGGAATTATAGATAATAACAGTAGGAATTACTAAAGAATTATTATTGTCAAGAAAGATCAATAAAGATGGTACGATAGCCAAGAAGTGGATGTAGTGATTGTAAAAAGAAATACAACTTACAGTGCTGCAGCACTCCAAGTGTTAACAATGACCAAACGGCTGACAACCAAGAGGTGAAAACTAAAGGATTTTGAGTGTGCCAAAGGAGGGAATGTTAACAGAATGAATAACACAATATATACATATAGCTTAGTAGAAAAAGTATGGAAACTAAGAAAGACCTGTCCATGCAATAACCTGGGGTAAGATTGAAAAACTACTGAAGCAACCTGCCAGGTCCAACATTGCCCTGCCCTAGACCATACATTACAAACCATTTCAAGAAGTTCAGCAAAACTCTAGACTAATAAATTGAAGACACCACCACCGCAGCCCTCTTGGATTGTGAAGAGAATTAAAAGAAAAAGAAAAGTGCCTTTGTGAGACATCTGTTGTGCCCCGAGGAAGTTCCAGAGTGCTTCATAGCAAATTGATCATTTTGATGCATAGTCACTACAGTAATGTAGGCCAACATGACAACCATTTTACACACCGCAAAGTGCTACAAACATCAATGAGGCAAGTGACTAATTAAGCTGTTTTGATGATGTTGGTTGAGAAGTAAATATTGTCTGGACACCGGGAGGATGCCCCTGCTCTTCTTCAAACAGTAGCATTTTTTACATAATAATCTTTATTGTCACAAGTAGGCTTACATTAACGCTGCAATGAAGTTACTGTGAAAATCCCCTATTCGCCACATTCCAGTGCATGTTCGGGTACACGGAGGGAGAATTCAGAATGTCTAAATTACCTAACAGCATGTCTTTCGGGACTTGTGGGAGGAAACCGGAGCACCCGGAGGAAACCCACGCAGACATGAGGAGAACATGCAGACTCCGCACAGACAGTGACCCAAGTGGGAATCGCACCTGCGACCCTGGTGCTGGGAAGCAACAGTGCTAACCACTGTGCCATCATAATCCAACTGTCCTTAGTTTTCTGTTTCATCCCAAAAGGAAAGGCACTTCTAACAATGTGGCACACCCTCAGTACTACATTAAATTGTCATCCAGGACTATGTGCACAAGTATCGTGAAACCACACTCTGACTCTGAGAAAAGAGGGCCACGTTGAGTCAATGTTCAATTGTCATGATATCTACCTGGCACCCCAAAACAGATGACCTTTTTGTAGTATTTATCCAATCAGAGATTAGTGTCCACTATGAATAAATACTAGCATGTAACAAGAGGGTCACCATTCACATAAAATTCATGATTAATTGGTTAATAATCTGAGTCCATGGCAAGTATCACTCAGTGGTAATAGTGAGCACTTCTGAATAAAATTAGTAAATGTATTTAAATCTTGGTGGAAGCAACATAATAGGGTCTGTTTAACATTGAAATTCACAGTAATATGGTGGAGCAAATTTATTTATTCATTTAGCTAGGAACAAATTGCAGAGCAAATGGTGATGCCACTAACCATGTAAAATGTTTATAACACAATCATAAAAATTTGAATATGTAAAGTGTTTGCTGACACTCTATTGCTCCCATAGAAATATGCCTGGGTCATTACGAGTTGTCATAAAATAACTACCAATGAAATATAGCACGTACTTCTTACAAAGAACAGAAATTTATGCTATGCTTCATTAGTACACACTTCAGCATTATGGTTGTACTATTAAAAAAAAAATAGAGTACCCAATTATTTTTTTTTAAATTAAGGGGCAATTTAGTGTGGCCAATTCACCTACCCTGCACATCTTTTTGGGTTATAGGGGTGAGACCCACGCAGAATATTGTGGTGGAGAATGTGCAAACTCCACATGGACAGCGACCAGAGGCCGATATTGAACCTGGGTCCTCAGCACGGTGAGGCAGCAGTGCTAACCACTGCACCACTGTGCTTGCATTATGTGCTAAGCTGTGTTGCACTGCAAATCTGTCTCAAATCTTTGGTATTAATTTCTGAAATGATCCTAACTTTCACCAGCTTTTTACGCCACAACCCTTTTTTTCTCATCCATCTCCCGCCTTGAAGGTGTTGACTCCTTGCTGAAGTATTATTTCACCATCACCACTAGGTATGCCACCCGATAATCATATATGAACCTTGATATAAGAGTGTCAGCAGGCTATTTGACATTACAGCTGATTGCAGTCACGTTCCCACCCAATGTCTACACAGATGCATGTTCCAAAATGGTCCATGGATGATGATCATTACCTGGAACCTTAGCCCGTGAAATTTGAAAATGCCAAAAGTGAGGTCTGATTTATTATTCACCTATGCGGGGCAGTAGGAGGAAGCTACCATTGTCCTCATCACGCCAGGTGAAGTTAGCTAACTGCAGCATAGCGCAAAGGTCATAACCAGGCCTGTGCTATTTTATAAACTCTTGGAGCCATCAGGGAAACATGGATTTTCCAATTAGCCACCAATTGTGTTTGTGACAAAGGCAGGTAATCCACCTCCCGGTTTTATTTCTTTCTGAACTGGCAGGTAGGAAAGAAGCAAGGCAGACCAAGTAATGAATCTACTGCTGATTGTCCTCCTGCCCATGTTCGTTCCTTTGGCAGTTTTGTTTGGGTGCTCTGAACTCTATTTGCTATCTCCCCCATAGCTGCCTGACTGCGAGTAGGCATGAAGACACATCACACCATCATCTAGCCTCCCACATTGACTTCCCAATATTCTATCACAGCACGAGCATAAAGAGTAAATTAGTGCTATTAATATTTTATTTCTTGACTACATACATTGTATTGGCAGATTAACAACCAGTTTTATAGAAGGTAAATAGGCTCTTTCTTTTCAATTCCTCAACGAGCCTAAAATTAGCACTGCCAACTCCAAATGCAATAGTTGGAAAAGGAAAAGTGGTTCCAATTTCAATATTATCGCACCACAGAATAATTTACAAATCCCACTAGATTGTGGTAATTTCTTTTTTTTCTAATTGGAATTAGCAAGACACCTCTTGCATAAAATAACTTCATGCAATATTAATGGAAACACAAACGGAATCAAGGCCCAGGGAAAAGGAAGATGTTAATATTTAAAATAAAATTTAATAACTGGTCCTCAAAGTTTATGATAAATTAGTTCGAATTAACACAATTATATCTGCACCACATGATAAATCCTCTACTGGCCAACCAGCAACAGGTCAGGTACCTCAGTCTAATGAAATGTAACTTTCTAAAATGTAAGCTTCGTGAATACACATAACACAAATTAAAACACAAAGGCTGGCATTCTCCGGTCTTTGCAATTCGATTTTCCCACCGGCAGCATACTCCCGCCAATGGGTTTTGTGGTGGCTTGGGGTGGTTATAATGGGAAATGCCACTGACAAGCAACGGCAAGACAGAATCCCGCTGCCAGAGAACGGCGCGCAGCCGAGAAACACATGGGTGGCGGACTGGAGAATCCTGCCTAAATTGTACTGTTACAAAATAAATAAATTGTTCCATATATCATTCAACCAAAGTACTTAAAATGAAAGATATGATGGACTGAATGGTTTGTTTCTGTGCAGTGATCTTTCTATGATTCTAAAGTTCAAACTTAATGCAGAATTAGAATTATAGATATCAATATACAAGGCCACAATTTTAAAAAGCAAATCATTTTAAACCTTACTATTGATGGGTGAAAAAGTACTCTGTGATATAATATTCACAATTCGTCCTGGTATTAAGGTCCCAGGTTCGATTCCTGGCTTGGGTCACTGACTGTGCAGAGTCCGCTTGTTCTCCCGGTGTCTGTGTGGGTTTCCTCCGGGTGCTCCGGTTTCCTCCCACAAGTCTCGAAAGACATGCTGTTAGGTAATTTGGACAGTCTGAATTGTCTCTCTGTGTACCTGAACAGGTGCCGAAATGTGGCAACTAGGGGCTTTTCACAGTAATGTAGTGTTAATGTAAGCCTACTTGTGACAATAAAGATTATTATTATTTCCGACACTCCAAAAATTTCCTCATGAGGTCCAGATAATATTTCCACTTCCACAATTTTTGATAATGTTTTAAACACCAAAGTCCAAAACCCCACGAATCAAAGGACATGACCAGAACATGTGGATGTGGTTAGTTGGTCATCCTTTACACCTCTCACTTCTATCTTCTACTTCTGTGAAGAATTTGCTCATTCTTTCCTGTGTCATATGGGTCCTATGTACTATCTTGAATTGTATTAAGCTCATCCTAGCACAGGAAGATGTGGTATTGACCCCGTGCATAATTTCACTCCATATTCCCCATTCCAATTCCATATCCAACTCTTCCGCCTCTCTCTTTTGTTTTATTTCATCAATCATTGTTTTCTTTGTGTCCATCAGACATCTATAAATGCTAGTAATTTTTCCATCTCCCAGCTCATCTGGCAAGAGCAATTTATCAAGGAGGTTGTTATCTGGTAGCCGAGGGAAGGAGGACAACTCCTTTTTCATCAGATTTTGTAATTGAAGATATTTGAACTAATAGAAGGGAAAAGAGTCAATATGGTGGCCTTCGCCACACTGATTGCCCAAAGATGAATTTTATTAGAATGGAAATCCGAAGATCCGCCAAAAACATCGACATGGTTGGGGGATCTTGTGGAATTCCTTAAACCTAAGAAAATTAGGTTTGCCCTTTGTGGCTCAGATGGGAAATTTTGGACGAGATGGAAGCTATTCTTGTTTCTACTTACAGATCGATTGGTTGCCAGTGGGTAAATAGAGGGGGATAGGAGAGATGGGATAAGGGGGGAGGAAAAAGGGAATGGTTTAATAGAAATAAGAGAAAAAAATCTCAAATTAGGAGGATTGTATTTTGTTTATTTTATTATTGATTGAATGTTTATATACATGTCGTTATGAATATTCCTTATTTGAATAAAAATATTTGTAGAAATCTACAAGTATTTTCACAATTATATTCAAATAGAATGGAGATACAACTTTGTAACAAAGATATATTGAATAATTATAACATATTTAAATGGTTTCCACGCAAAACAGGACATTTCTGAACATAAACTGTCTAACTGTAACATTCTTTACCACTAATCCACAAGCAGTCATACTTCAGGGTGATCATTATAAATCGATAATGATACTTTACTTTCTTCTAATGAATACAGTAAAACATTTTACAGTTCTATGATGTCTCACAGGGCTAAAACTGCAGAACCTCAAGAGGCACTGGTTAACATGGTCAAGGCAAAGGATGATGTTGTTATCATCATATAATACACCTCCAAAGGCTTCTTAATGTGCCAACAAAAAAACTACTTATGTTGGACCAGAAGAGGACGCTGTCTAATTATAGCATATTTCAAGCTCAATATTGTAGTTTATAATGGTTGTGTAGCTTTTGAAAATGAATTCTAATCTGTACGGCTCTCTGTTACAAGCCTCCTTCATTATAACTAATGGACCTGGGTCACAGGTATCTTTATTTAAATTTCATGCCATGTTGGAGCACACTCACTCGCCACATTATAACACACAGATTGCTTGTCCCCTAAGGACTGTACTACATATTGGTCGGAGACTATCATTGTCATTAAGTGCCATTTAGATGCAATGTAATCAACATCAATTTTGTTAGATTTCTAAATGATTTGCAGTAAGTTTAACGACTCTATAAGTAAATTGTAGCAGGGTGCATGCAGAGTATAAATTAAGTTGAAAACAAATCCATACACTTTCATGCTGGATAGCAACAATTAACACTAAAGCACAGAATATGATATAAGAGAATAAAATTAACTTCTTGTAATACATTGTCAGATAGTACCCGATTCACTCACTGCATAGATAAAAGTTCACGGTAAATCTGTCAGAATGCCAATTTTGTATTAAATCAGTGACACATTATCACAAGCTGTCAGGTTGCAGTGATTAACAATAATCATTTAGCAAAAGAAAAATATGGATTCTGTGCAAACAGCTGATGTGGAGAGCATTAGCACTGCAACATGAATGCAAGATTTGCCAACCTTTCAGGGAGATCAACTGAAAATAACCATAGTACAATTATGCACAGTTTAGAAGGTGATGCTGTTAATGAAAATCAGAATAAGTATTTTAGCCATACAATAAGTGCGACAGCTCAACAAGGTTATTTTCCATCATTAAGCAGGTTGTTTTGAATAAACATTTTGGTCAGTGTTCACAAGCAGCAATTGTATTGATCCCACCCCTCACTACAAACCTCTATTGAGTAGTCAGATAACCAGTCCAGAGAGTTGATTCATTATTCCACGACCACAGCTATGTATCTGCCTTTTTCCAGCAGTTTTACCCTTTTAGCAAATTGCCCACCCTGTTTCTGTGAAGGCAGATGGACAATCCACGTGCAGACTTTTACTAATGACCCCATTAAGTCTACCAGGAAGCAAAAATAACTCCCTCGACCTCCCTCCACCCCACATCGAGATGAACCTATACATTTTTCACTCTGCATGGTTAAACATGAGAATTAAGTACAGCAGGAAGCTAAACTCATGCCCTTTCATTTGATGGCACTAAACAACAGCAACCTGCCATTTAGAACCACCGTTCCTATTCTTACCTGTTTTCAATACTTTGACCTTCGTTTGTAATCATGTTACAAATTCGGATAATGTAATCAGTGACCATACCGAGGAACATTCATTTCTCTGGAAGACGCTTGGTAACTTCGCTGCATCGCTTGTCGAGATTGAGAGGAGTGATATAATGGCAAATATTTTAAAGCTGATGTTTATAACCTATAGGTTTATTGTCTTTCGGGAACATTTTGATAGTACAAGTCCCTCGAATCAGTGTAATGAATAACCTGAAATACACCAATTCAAATCGGTAAAATAAAAATAAAAATTGATAGTTTCGAATGCTGCAACGCTTTTTTTGCCCATAAGGGCACATTGTTTTCATTTTAAGAGTTGCTTTATTACTTTCATTTAAACCTCTCCTAGCACTTGTTAGTGATAGCTGTTGTAAGAGTAGCGGTTCAACAGTATTGACAAGCTTTCAAAACTAGAGAGCTGTTCCTCACGTGAGGAAGTATCTTTCCCTCACCCACTGGTTAATGCTACACGTTTTTTGAAGTTGATGGAAGTTAGCAGGACTTCCATCAACTTTCGTTCAGAAACTTTACCTGAGACAAGAGAGAAAAACTGCTGGGCGGAACTCAGTCCCTCCCCCACCCCCACCCCACCTTCCCTATGTCGCCTACACCTCCCACCCCCAACGGGCCCCCTCTAATACATGACCTAGCATCTGCGCAACCCTGTCCCATTTTAATGTCCGGAGAGCATAACATTTAGGATGGTTGTGCCTGGTATCATGACAAAATAATCAATAACTTTCTCCTCCTGTGAATTAGTATTGTTAAAAGCCCAATAGATCCTGCCGTGATCCCATTAGGTCAATAAGCTCGTTGGAAGTTGCCATCGGTGGGACGTGCAAATGGAAAATGAAACTCAGTAAACAGACAGCACCACCTGCAGGGCTGGAAGGGAGTGTTTTTTATTCATCTCTCCAGCTGTCTTTTCATGATCAGCTCGGAAGAATTGTGTCTGTGCCAGCTTAACTGATGCCAGCTTGGGTATAACCAAGAGGCTCTGTGCCTCTGGACAAGGTAGGGCATAGTTCAGTCAGAGTGTGAGATTCTACAATCTCCTGCTTCCACTTTTTAGAGGGTATGTATTTCTCTAGATGAAACTTGCTTATTGTCACAAGTAGGCTTCAAATGAAGTTACTGTGAAAAGTCCCTAGTCACCACATTCCGGCGCCTGTTCGGGGAGGCTGGGTCGGGAATTGAACCATGCTGCTGGCCTGCCTTGGTCTGCTTTCAAAGGCAGTGATTTAGCCCTGTGCTAAACAGCCTCGCCCTATATACCTTGGATCACGGCAGGATTGTGTTTGGCTGTGATGGCACACGCAGTTGAATAGTCTCCCATCATTCGTTGAGGCTCAGACTTGAAGAACGACCACTGGGGCTAGAAAGGTGTCAGCAGGCACCCAGCATCTTCAGGAAGTGGGGAACAGATTCCCACAGTCCAAAGATGTGCAGGATAGCTGGATTGGCCATGCTAAATTTCCCTTAGTGTCTAAAAAGGATAGGTGGGGTTACTGGGTTACGGGGAGAGGGTGGAGGCGTGGGTTTAAGTGGGGTGCTCTTTCCAAAGGCTGGTGCAGACTCAATGGGCCGTTTGGCCTCCTTCGGCACTGTAAATTCTATGATTCTATGAACATTGGGAAAAAAAAGAACTGTGCAGGATTGTCATTAGTTGGTGACAATTTGCTCTCATTAACTAGAGTTAGGTGAATGCTAATGGTGTAGTACAGTAGGCTTCGGTATATTTCACACATCTACCACTTCAGACCTTGTTCATATTCTGATTCTGACCATTTGTTGATGCAGACCAACATATTGATGGCATTGGTGCTTCATAATACAACTTAAAGTAAATTGTGGCAGCTCAAGAACTGTTGTCTGGACTGTTCTAAAATGCCTTTGAGGGATAGCAGTGCGCCATTACTAGAAGGGGCTTGTGTCATGAGATCTAGTCTCTGTTTCACTTTGGTCTCTGAGCAGAAGATAGCGCACACAGCCCTGCTGATGAAGTTTGCAAACTTTCTATCCATGTGTGTATATGCCTAGTTTAAATACATGACAATCCCTTACCAGTGATTGGTGCCTTTCTGTCATTATAAAACAGGACATGATGCACAGTGGCGGTGAAACAATGTGGTACAAGATTAAGTACAGGTACAACATGGTGAGCATTCTTAAATCAGATAAGCAGCAGATGGCGCTCGATGTTTGGTCAGACTACAACGGGTTTGCAGGGTCGGAGAGTGTTGATATCGCGGTGTGGTCATTGCACAGAAAAGCTTTGAAGGCTCAGTGCTGACGTAGCACTCAGGTAGAGAGCTGGTAAGGAGATAGATTCCTCGTGGTGAGGTTGCAGTACATGGGTTGTCAGTTCAGTGAGTGAACAGCCCATTTAGAGTGTGGTGTTCTTTGTGGTGCTTTTTTCAGGATGGATGTTGTAGTATCCACAAAGACCACAGAAGCTAAGTTCATTAACAAAGCTGACATTTATTTACACTACTTAAATTAAGCTCGACCACTTACACCTATAGTAGTTTAGTCAGGCAGCATGGTCGGCACGGGCTTGGAGGGCCGAAGGGCCTGTTCCTGTGCTGTACATTTCTTTGTTCTTTGTAAACAATAATTATAGTAATCTACTAACACTGGTCTCTACACTCTAACTTTAACTGTACTCTATCCTCTCTAGATCTCTCCTATGCACTCTACTCCACCCTTCACTCTCCCAGAAGTCTGAGAGTCAGTGCTTTATATAGACATAGAATTTACAGTGCAGAAGGAGGCCATTCAGCCCATCGAGTCTGCACCGGCTCTTGGAAAGAGCACCCTACCCAAGGTCAACACCATCTACCCTATCCCCATAACCCAGTAACCCCACCCAACACTAAGGGCAATTTTGGACACTAAGGGCAATTTATCATGGCCAATCCACCTAACCTGCACATCTTTGGACTGTGGGAGGAAACCGGAACACCCGGAGGAAACCCACGCACACACGGGGAGGATGTGCAGACTACGCACACACGGGGAGGATGTGCAGACTCCGCACAGACAGCGACCCAAGCCGGAATCGAACCTGGGACCCTGGAGCTGTGAAGCAATTGTGCTATCCACAATGCTACCGTGCTGTGTCTAGCTCCATCTAGTGGTTAATTGTGACATGACATTAACTCTTTGTATACTGGACATTTCTATAATGTCACAGAGAGGGCCGACACTCCAGTTAGCTCAGTCGAGAAAGGCGGGTGACCAGGGTGTGGGCAGGATCAATAGCGAGTGAGGGAAAGTCAAACAAAAGAAAACAAACTAAAGCCATCATAAAAATCAGGTGGCTTCGGGATTTGCTGGACAATAAATTAAATAAAACAAGAAGGGAGGTCAAAGGGATATTGTCAGAATGTCCACAAAATTCCCCAATTTAAATTGGGATGCAGCTGACCAACTATCTGAATTCAAAGTGTTTGTTCTATGTTCTATGTTGTATGAATACATCTATGCTGGATCTACCCAGCACCTTGTCCTAATGACTGTGCCTCGAAGACCCCGAGCGGGCGCGTTTAGCACGAGTTCCCACAGACATAGCCCAGGTGTACCGGCACTTAGGGGGGTCCCCTGGATGGTTGGGCTCTGGGCAGGGTGGCACCCTGGCACCCACCAGGCACTGTGGTTCTGCCAGCCTGGACCTGGCAGGGCCATCTGGGTGCCAACTTGGCTGTGTCAGTGTGCCCAGGTGACAGTGCCAGCCTGGTGGGGCATTGCCAGGGTGCGCAGGTGGCATCATATCCATGCTGGGGAACAGACCCTGGAGTGCTCTGCCTTATGAGGTGGAGTGCAGGGGGCTCGATGACCCCCTTACTGGTGAGTTGGGACATTGTGAGGCTCTGGGGGCTGCTGTGGGGGTGTCGAGATATTCGGGCACCATTTAAAAATGGCACCCTGATCTGTTCATGACCTGGCAAAGTTCATGACCAAACATCGAGCGCCATCTGCTGCTTATCTGATTTAAGAATGCTCACCATGTTGTACCTGTACTTAATCTTGTACCACATTGTTTCACCGCCTGTTTCACTGTTCATTTGAACATAGAACATACAGTGGAGAAGGAGGTCATTCGGCCCATCGTGTCTGCACCGACCCACTTAAGGCCTCACTTCCACCCTAGCCCGTAACCCAATAGCCCCTCCTAACCTTTTTGGACACTAAGGGCAATTTAGCATGGCCGATCCACCTAACCTGCACATCTTTGGACTGTGAGAGGAAACCTGAGCACCCGGAGGAAACCCACGCAGACACGGGGAGAACGTGCAGACTCCGCACAGACAGTGGCCCGGCAGGGACTTGAACCTGGGACCCTGGCGCCATGAAGCCACAGTGCTATCCACTTGTGCTACCGTGCTGCCCACAAATTAGTGCAGAAAACGTGACTAAGTGAGGCCTCGGTGGGGTGTTCCTCTCCGATGCCCAGAAATGAAGCAGAGTCCCATTTAATAGTGGGGTTGCTCTTGGCGCTGCCAGTGTCGGGAAGCATCTGGCTAAAAGCGCTCGATACGGGACTTGGTTTCATTTTCATTCAATCGCGCTCATGGTTTCTTGATCCTGGTGTGTCTGAACCAGACAAACAAGCCAAAAAAATTCTCCTTGCCATTGGGAATTAAGGCTTTGTGAGAGTTCTTCCTGCTTATTTCCTTTGTTCCCATTTCTTTTATGTTATTTTATTACTTTGATCCGTGGACTCATAATCGGAATGTGTATTTAAGCAGAAGACTCGAGGCTGAAGCAGCCTGCTTGTCAGGACACTGTGCTCCCAGGTTTTGTTTTTAGCCAGACTCCTTGGCACCGAATGTATTTTAGGAACAAGGTTTGGAGGCAGTTGGTTCGATTGGCTGGATGGCAACTGGTGGGTTGGCCAGGGACAGTATTCTACTTGACAACAGGGACACATTGGGTCCCGCACAATGCTTTCTGAGAGAACTGAGAGCATTTAGACCTTAAAAATGAAAGGAATGCTCTCTCTCTCTCCTCTGCTTGCAGAAATGAAAGAACTGCTTTATTATTCTGAAAGCAGTGAGTGTCCAGCTTTATTGGGAGCTTGGAATGATGCTGAGCCTACTGCTACAACCTCCTGGGCTAGTCCGCAATCAATTCCAGCCCTACTTGACTCGGAGCCGTCACACAATAACTCTTACAAAAATACCCTTTGGCCTTTAGCTGCTTAATAACTACAGTCACCAGGTTTGTAAATTTAAACACAATTAAGTTTATTAACAACGGTAACTATAATAAAATATACAGCAAATACAACAGGTTAACTATTATCTAATTCCTAATCCCTCCACTTAAACTTGTCCTACCCTCTCCAGACCCACACACACAAGACAAGCACATAGGGGAGGAGAGAGGTGTAAAAGAAATGATGATGAAAGTAAAACATTAAGTATCTTTGTTTCGGATGGCTGTTTCTAGCACACGTTGTTTCAATCCAGGCTTTCAGTTTGAGATTTCCATTGTGGATTCATTCAGATTCTCTGTACAGCTCTGCAGCTTTCCTGGGGAAAGCACGAGAGAGAGAGAGAGAGAGCAAGTTCTTGTCTCTGAGCAACACTACTTCCTTAGGTCTCGGGAAATCATCCCACTCAGGTAGGATCCAATCACCACCTGTTAATGGGCAGAATACGGCCTTTTGGCCAATTCATTGGCCACCAACCAACCAATGGAACTGAGTCCCACCCCATCTCTTGGCTGCTACAAAGTCTGGGTTTTGCTGCTCGTAAACTAGCACCATTTCCTATGCTGCAACTTCTTGAATTCTTCATTCTTCCGGCTGCTCGACTTAAGGATACATGTTCATTAAGCATCTATGGATCACAATGATCACAGCAAAAAACATAAAGAACAGGGAGATAAGGGAGTCAACAGGAAGAACCCATACACCACAGAGAAGGCCGACAACCTTGCCAGAGAAAACCATCTCAAGCCTAGAAGGAAGAAGTATCAAAACAAAAGCTGAAACGAAAGACACTAACGAGAAGTCATCCCAATGCATCAAAGATCTTTATCCTTTCATTTTTATTAATATTTTCTTTCCCTTTCCACCACCTTTTCCCCTCTGTGTTGTTTGTCTGTGTGCGTGTAGAGGGTTATTAGGAAAGGGAGGTTGGGAAAAGGGTATTAGATAAACATTTTCTGTCCGTTTAATTAGAATACTGTACATAATTAAAGATTACTTGTGTAAAAGTTGAGTTTGAGTTGAGTAGGCGGCACAGTGGTTAGCTGCCTCACAGAGCTAAGAACCTGGGTTCGATTCTGGCTTTGGGTGACTGTCCATGTGGAATTTGCACATTCTCCTTGTGTCTGCATGGGTTTCCTCCGGGTGCTCTGATTTCCTCCCACAGTTCAAGGATATGCAGGCTAGGTGGATTGGCCTGGCTAAATTGCCCCTTGGTGTCCAAAGGTTTAGGTGGGGTTACTGGGATAGAGTGGGCCTAGGTAGGGTGCTCTTTCAGAGGGTTGGTGTAGACTTGATGGGCCGAATGGCCTCCTTCTGCACTGTAGTGATTCTATGAAAGCTACAAACCTGGTGACTGACATTTATTGGGCCCAAGCAAGGACCTTGGGTATTTTTAATTACATTTTATTTCACCTGTGTTGTGACACCAGGTCAAGCGGGGCTGGAATTGACTGTGCAGGCCGGTGTGTAATGGTACAGTTTGGGTCTGGGATTTCTGGAAGGGTGGACAGCGATGATTTGGGGTACAGTATATATTAAAGAGTCAGCAAGTTTGTAATCACATAATGGTGGATCTGAAGCTGCTTAGGCCTTCCTTCAGGTGGAGGTCTTGTCTCTGGTTTATTTACAAGGGCTTTGCAAAGACAAGTTAATCGAATTGGCAAGTGGATTAAAAGTAGAGGTACTGGTTAGAGCTAAGGAGGCAGAGATATACGATGCATCAGTTGAGTGTTTGGGTCTGTCAGAAACACAGGAGAGCCCACGAGCAGGTACGCTCGCATCAGAAGCACTTTCTGGTCAGGAAATTGAGGAAACAGCCGAGACAAACTTATGTTGAATTGAAAGGGTTAAGCAGAAACATTTTATTAGGTGAGTACAAGCATAGTGGCCCCACCAAAATATCATAGGGAAATACTGCTAGTAGCACATGAGATACCAATGGCAAGACATGTGGGAATTCAGAAAACTCAGGCATCAGTCAACAGTCATTTTCCTGGCCAGGACTGCATAAGGATGTAGTGCAATTATGTAGAATCCTCCATACCTGTCAGGTAATCGGTAAATCACAACATATGATTAGGCCAGCAACTTTGATATCCATACCAGTGTTTGATGGACCATTTAGTCAGGTATTGGTAGATTGTGTAGGATCATTGACTAAAATAAAGGCAGGGTATAAGTATATTCATAGGGTCATGGATATGATCACCCAATTTCCGGAAGCTATACCTTTAAGAACAATTACAGCTAAGACAGTGGTGGAAAAGGTGACACAGTTCTTCACACGCTATGGCCTACGCTTAGAAGTACAATCTGACCTGGGGCGAAATTCTCCGGAAACGGCGCGATGTCCGCCGCCTGGCGCCCAAAACGGCGCAAATCAGACGGGCATCGCGCCGCCCCAAAGGTACGGAATGCTCCGCATCTTTGGGGGCCGAACCCCAACATTGAGGAGCTAGGTCGGCGCCGGACGAATTTCCGCCCCGCCAGCTGGCGGAAAAGGCCTTTGGTGCCCCGCCAGCTGGCGCGGAAATGACATCTCCGGGCGGCGCATGCGCGGGAACGTCAGCGGACGCTGACAGCATTCCCACGCATGCGCAGTGGAGGGAGTCTCTTCTGCCTCCGCCATGGTGGAGACCGTGGATGAGGCGGAAGAGAAAGAGCGCCCCCACGGCACAGGCCCGCCCGCGGATCGGTGGGCCCCGATCGCGGGCCAGGCCACCGTGGGGGCCCCCCCGGGGCCAGATCGCCCCGCGCCCCCCCCAGGACCCCGGAGCCCGCCCGCGCCGCCTTGTCCCGCCGGTAAGGTAGGTGGTTTAATTTACGCCGGCGGGACAGGCATTTTAGCGGCGGGGCTTCGGCCCATCCAGGCCGGAGAATCGAGCGGGGGGGCCCGCCAACCGGCGCGGCGCGATTCCCGCCCCCACCGAATCTCTGGTGCCGGAGACTTCGGCAACTGGCGGGGGCGGGATTCACGCCAGCCCCCGGCGATTCTCCGACCCGGCGGGGGGTCGGAGAATCTCGCCCCAGGTTCTAACTTTATGTCTGAAGTTTTCCAGGGCATATTTTGTAGTTTAGCAATCAAGCAACTAAAGTTGGGCAGACAAATGTGCCAGGTCCAGAACATTCCGAGCTGGAGATGAGGTACTGGCAGTGTTGCATTTGTAAGGTGGACACCTGAAAGTGAGATTCAGTGACTCCCTATAAGGTAGTTGGGAGAGTGAGTAAGGTGACTTACATAATAGATAATCTGGACCGCAGGAAGAAGGACCGACTATAGAAACATAGAAAATAGGAGGAGGAGGCCATTCAGCCCTTTGAGACTGTGCCACCATTCATTATGATGATGGCTGATCATTTAACTCCTACTTTCCCCCATATCCTTTGATCCCCTTCACCCTAAGTGCTATATCTAACTGCTTCTTGAAACCATACAATGTTTTGGACTCAACTACTTCCTGTGGTAATGAATTCCCCAGGCTCACCACTCTCTGGGTGAAGAAATTTCTCCTCGATCTGGACAAACACACCTTCAGGAACATCCTTCCTGCATGTCCCCTGTCCAGTCCAGTTAGAACTTTATAGGTTTCTATGAGATCCCCCCTCATTCTTCTGAACTCCAGCGAATACAATCCTAACCGATTCAATCTCTCCACATTCGTCAATCCAGCCATCCGAGGAATCAGTCTGGTAAAGCTTCGCTGCACTCCCTCTAGAGCAAGAACATTCTTCCTCCGATAGGGAGACCAAAACTGCACCCAATATTCCAGGTGTGGCCTCTCCAAGGCCCTGTATAATTGCAGCAAAACATCGCTGCTCCTGTACTTGAATCCTCTCGCTATGAAGGCCAGCACACCATTTACCTTCTTTGCCTTCTTTAACACCTACTGTACCTGCATACTCACCCAACAACATCTCTACTTCCTATGGAAGCTAAAGAAATTCAGCATGTCTGCATCGACTCTCATAATCTTCTACAGATGTGCCATAGAGAGCATTCTATCTGGCTGCATTAAAGCTTGATATGGCAACTGCTCGGCCCAAGATCGCAAGAAACTGCAGAGTGTGGTGAACTCAGCTCAACGTATCACACAAGCTTGCCACCCCCACATTGATTCTGTATACACCTTCCACTGCCTCAGGAAGGCAGACAGCATTGTCAGAGACCCCTCCCATCCAGGCATTGCCTTCTTCCAGACCCTTCCATCAGGCAGAAGATACAGAAGTCTGAAGACCCGCACATCCAGACATAGGAACAGCTTTTCCCCCACAACTATTGGACTCCTCAACGACTCTCCCTCAGACTGATCTGTTCCCTGTAAGAACACTATTCATGACACTCTATGCTGCTCTTGCTCATGTATTTGTTTTTGGCCCTTGTTCCACACTGTAACTAATCACTATTTGCTGATGTACCATTTGACAATGTACTCTGTCGGTTATTCTTTTTGTCTACTATGTATATACTGTGTACGTTCCCTTGGCTGCAGAAAAATACTTTCCACTGTACGTCAATGCATGTGATAATAAAACAATCATTCAATCAATCAGTGACTGTTGTACAAGGACATCCAGGTCTTGTTGCACATTCCCCTCTCCTAATTTATGGCTGTTCAGATAATAGTCTGCCTTCTTGTTTTTTGCTCTGAAAGTGGATAACCACACATTTCTCCAAATTATACTTCATCTGCCATTCATTTTCCCACTCATTCAACCTGTTCAAATCACACTGAAGGATCTCTGCATCCTCCTCACAGCTCACCTTCCTACCAAACTTGGTGTCATCTGCAAATCTGAAGATATTACATTTTTTTCCTCATCTAAATCACTAATATATATTGTGAATAGCTGGGGTCCCAGCACCGATCCTTGCGGAACCCACCAGTCACCGCCTGCCAATTGGAAAAAGACCCGTTAATTCCTACTCTTTGTTTCCTGTCATCAACCAGATTTCTAACCATCTCAATACACTACCCCTAATCCCATGCGCTTTAATTTTACATGCTAACCTTTTATGCAGGACTTTGTCAAAAGCCTTCTGAAAGTCCAAACATATCACATCCACTGGCTCCCCCTCATCAACTCTACTAGTTACATCCTCAAAGAATTCCAGTAGATTTGTCAAGCATGATTTCCCCTTCATAAATCCATGCTGACTCAGTCCGATCCTGCCACTGTTTTCTAAGTGCTCTAAAGTTTTCTAAGGGGCAGCAGGTTAACACAGTGGTTAGCATTGTGGCTTCACAGCGCCAGGGTCCCAGGTTCGATTCCCCACTGGGTCACTGTCTGTGCGGAGTCTGCACGTTCTCCCCGTGTCTGCGTGGGTTTCCTCCGGGTGTTCCGGTTTCCTCCCACAGTCCAAAGACGTGCAGGTTCGGTGGATCGGCCGTGCTAAATTGCCCTTAGTGTCCAAAAAGGTTAGGAGGTGTTATTGGGTTATGGGGATAGGGTGGAAATGAGAGCTTAAGTGGGTCAGTTCAGACGCCATGGGCCGAATGGCCTCCTTCTGCACTGTATGTTCTGTAGAATCTGGGGTTCTGGTGCATAGGTCCTTGAAATGCCAGGAACAAGTGCAAAAAATAATCAAAAAGTCTAATGGAATGTAGCCTTTCAATCTAGAGGACTGGAATATAAAGACACAGGGGTTATGCTGCAGCTATACAAAACCCTGGTTAGAATCCACTTGGAGTACTGTGAGCAAATCTGGGCAAATCACACCTTGGGAAGGGCATTTTGGCTTTGGAGGGAGTGCAACGTAGGTTTACTAAAATTATATCTGGATTACAGGGGTTATGTTACAAGGAAAGATTACTCGAATATTCGCTAGAATTTAGGGCTGATCTGATCAAAGTAATATAATCAGCGGGTCAGGCATTGGAGGCACCAGCTTGATCTTCCTCCTGCTTCTTGTCCTCTGTTCTGGAGCCTCAACTATTGACCATATTTATCAATGAATTAGAAAATGCAATAGCGAGCCAAGTTTGTCAATGACACAAAAACTGATGGCCTAGTATGAAATGTAAACTTTTCTCTTAAAAAACATGCAGCTAGTTTTAAGGTCTTATTATCAGTAATAAATCGGGCACCATTGACATTGACAGTGATCAGTCTCATGCTTTTCTCTGTTGACCCTGCTCAAAGAATGGGGTTTTATGCAGATTTTATTCTTGAAGTAATGTGATTTGGTGACTCCAGCGGACCACAGAGCCTCAGTTGAGAACTCCTACTTTAAAACAATGGAATAAACTCATAAGATGTATAATGCAGCCACAATTTGATTTTCCATTGACTAATGATGGTATAAATGGGGGTATGAATGGTTTTGCAAAGTTTATTCCAAATCATTTTTAAGCAGGTTGGGCGATTCCACTTCACTGTCTTTAAAGGAACTGCGTCCCTGTGCAAACATAACCCTTAATTAACAGTGTTCCTTCCCCCAATCCCCATTCAAAATATTATAACTTGAATTTTAACATTTCTTGTCAACTGGATGACTAACGTGACACTGTGAGCTCACACAGAATCCCACCGAAGTGGAGGGGGGGGAGGTTATATTATAATCTTTCTTATTTCCCTCCTATTCTGGCACAGCTGCCAGTCTAAGCTGCAGGGAAACATTCTATTCAAGGGCATATATAAATGCAAGTTTACATGTTGACAGTACAAAATAAATTCAGTGAGGCAGATCTTAATTTTGTGCCGTGTTAAAACTGGTGATTAGCGAGTCAGCACCTTCTTTACCTTCCTCCCAATATTTGAAAGAAAATCGCTTATTGTCACAAGTAGGCTTCAATGAAGTTACTGTGAAAAGCCCCCTCGTCACCACATTCCAGCACCCGTTCGGGGTGGCTGATACAGGAATTGAACCATGCTGTTGGCCTGCCTTGGTCTGCTTTAAAAGCCAGCTATTTAGCCCAGTGTGCTAAACCAGCCCCTTTATTTCCATTGAAGCAAATTTTCACTTCACCGTGAAATGCAATGTCCACGTAAACATCTGTTACAGAACAATGCCTTGTTTCCTTTTCACACATACACTGCTCTGCCAATGTACAAGCACAGAATTATCAGCAAAGATGATCTTGTAACAATATTTATAACAGAACTACACGGAAATGATTTTGCATGCCCTCTCCTCTCTATTTCTTTATTTTGTTTTTGCTGGTTAAACTAAAGAACACCCACTGGGGAATGACATTGTTTTCCTGTCTGCCTTCATTCTCCAGCATCAAACACATTCAAATCGGAAGTAGCTTTAAGTTAAATTTCTCCTGAACATGCCAAACACTATTCGCAGAAGAGCACCCCCTACTGGCTCGACTGGAATTCTCACAGCTGCCAAGTGGTTATGATTGCCTCATTAGTTCCAGAAAATTCATTTAAATTGACCAGGTGATGCGTGGAGATGATACAGAATCATTTCATTTGGATAACATAACAGTTGTCAGAAGGAAGAAACTTTCATCCTGCCTGTCTGCATTCAGTTCAAAGTCAGATCCTAGAATGAGATAACATTGTTCAAACTGCCTCTGATACCCAAGCCCATGTGGATTTGCACTTTTCGGTGCCAAATATCTATTAAAAAGTTACATTGCTAGATATTTATAACATTCAACAGTTCAATAAATTCAATTCAGTGCATAAACAAGATATTGTGGATGCTGAAAACCTGAAATTAAAAAGAGAACATTCTGGAAATATTTAGCAGATCAGGCAACACCTGTGGAGAGAGAAACAGAGTTAATGAGATGGATTCCACTGGTAGTGGAAAGGGGTGCGAACCAGGCTTTGTGTCCATTTCCAGTTCCCACCCTGTTCGAGGTAGTTGCACCATGTTTGGCAGAGTTTTGCATCATGTGATTGTTAAGAATTGGGGAGCATAATGATTAAAAAATGAAATTGGAATCAAATGAAATAAAAAAGGGGAATTGATTAGGGCAGTTGTCTGAAAGGGTGTTTTGATATGCAAATTTGCATACCAGTGAGAAAAGCAAGTCTTTAGCTATGTGACTAGGCGAAAACAATGGGGTATAGAAGAAATAACTTCAAAGTGGAGAGATAAGGGAGTTGGCACTTAGATGCTAAAAAGCCTGGTCCACAGGGTGGGTAACATCAAAGGGAACGAATGATATATCCACGGCACAATAACTGGAGAAAGGGGCATAGTAGAGGCAGCTACCATCACAGCCACACCCAGCTGCAGAAAACATTCTCCCCCAAAAACAAGTTATTGCCAAAAGGGCAGCTGGTTAAAATCAGAAGCCCGAACCAAGAAGGTTACCCCTTTGCTGAAATTGGAGACGGGTTTCCCAAACATCGACAAATAACCTGTGCGTGGCAATTATCTGCTGGATTTAGCTCATAGAGTTAAATAATTTTGGATGTTGTTTGGGAACAAGGTGCATCTCAGAATTTAGGTAACTTAGGTAGTTGGGAGCAAAGGAGTAACTTCATGAAATACTGTGTGTGGATAGCCATTTATGTAGTTAAGTGTACTGTTGTAGTGTCCTTCATGTCATGTGTTAACTATTAAGTTAATGAATATTCTTTACTGATTTATCACAAAATGACTGGACTATACCCCCCTGGTTTGCATATCTTTTCTCACAGTATGCCAAATTGAAAATATACACCACTAATAATTGGTGTTCCAAGTTACACTTCTGGGTTTTGGGTACCTTCGCGTTTAACATCAGAGCTGGTGTGTAACATGACCAATTAGTGCTTTACCTCCCTGATCACATGTCTAATTAGGAATTAGGTTAAAGTCCAACAGGTTTGTTTCGATGTCACTAGCTTTCGGAGCGCTGCTCCTTCCTCAGGTAAAGCATTAATTCACCTGAGGAAGGAGGAAGCGCTCTGAAAGCTAGTGACATCGAAACAAACCTGTTGGACTTTAACCTGGTGTTGTAAGACTTCGTACTGTGCACACCCCAGTCCAACGCCGATCTCCACATCATGGTTAATTAGGAATGCCAGGTATATGCAAGAGATGGGAGCTAGACATGGTGATCTCTATTTAATGGTCGCCCCTCAGCTATTGATGTGGCTGCAGGCAGACTGTATCATTGCAGAGTGCAAAAGAGCAGAGAGCAACACCACGGAATATGGAAAGGTGCCTGCCCCACTCGTCCTGGCCCCCTATAATAATAATAATAATAGCTTATTGTCACAAGTAGGCTTCAATTAAGTTACTGTGAAAAGCCCCTAGTCGCCACATTCCGGTGCCTGTTCGGGGAGGCCAGTACGGGAATTGAACCATGCTGCTGGCCTTGTTCTGCATTACAAGCCAGCTATTTAGCCCACTGTGCTAAACCAGCCCCTATTCAGTGACACCTGCCCAGAGGTCCTGATGGAGGTGGTAAGGATCTACAGGAGCATTTTACTTCACCGAGGGTGACAGGAGGAGGTCTTTCAAAAGTTCAGCAGTCACAGTATGGTGAACAGTTTGAGGGAAGCACTTTAGGCACTTTGAGGTCAGCCAAGGTGAGTAAGATGCAACCCCCAGCTGGCAGACATGAAGTAAATGCACGCTGAGCCCACCTCTGAGCAGAGGGGTCTGATTTAACAAGAAAGCTCAGAGCCCTGTTTTGGGTGTGTATAGCAGGGTCTTCTTTGGCAGGCCTTGGTCAGGAACACCCTACCGAGGCCGCACTTACCTCACTTCCTGCACTGATAAGCTGAGCTCGGCAGTGCAGGAAGAGATCGGGGTGGCATTTTAAAATGCAGCCCCAATCTCTCAGCCCTCGCTGGAATCTCCATCAGGGCCTCTGGATGTCCCCCCCCCCCCCCCCCCCAACCCACTGCCCCACCTTACCTCTTAGGGGGTCCTTGAGCCTCCCTTCACCCCACATCTTAAGGACAGGACATCCCCGGGCCCAATCCCTGGCAAAGGCAATCTGGTTGCCGGGCACCTTGGCACTGCCAGTCTGGCACCCTAGCAGTGCCCATGCCAGCCTGACAGTGGCACCCAGGCACTCTGGCAGTACCAGGGTGGCGCTGCCAGGTTGACAATGCCAAGGTGCCTGGTTGCCAGGGGAATGCCAGGCATCGGCGTTCATTTCCGGGCCTTGAGTGAATTGGGCGGCCGACATATTTAAATCTGCCTAATGGCTCACTTAAATATGTACATCTGGAACTCGCCCGGCGAGTCTTGCAAGATTTCGTTAAATCTCGCGAGGCGTTCCGAAGGTCGATTTAATGCCTTCGTCGCCTCACTGAGTCGGGCGCGACAAGGCCGCTCGATCGCACCCATCGTGTGGGAAAACATCTGATGTGTGTATGTGTTGTCTCCCCACCCAAGGACAGGGCTCGCAGCACATTAGCTTTTGGAGGATGGTGTGCTAAACCCATGAGCAGTAAATTGGTAGGACCATTACAAGTCAACGTACCTTATTATGTTGCCATGGGAAAATTGCTGTCTTAACACTGAATCTGCACCTTGCAGGAAAGAACAACCACACACAATGCCCAGAAAGGAGTTGTTACATGGAGTGGCCAACCTGGCAGTTTTGACACTGATAAAGAAGGAGACAGCCCTTGGTATCGGCCAAGCTGCTGCAGGAAAGGCAGTTGCTGACGGCGAGTACGGCACAGAGGGAAAAAACTTTTCCTGCTGTCCATGTAAGCACTTTGGAACAGTTTCCTTGTTTGTGCAGTCGTTTCCAGTAGCTCACAGTTAATAATGTCAGATGTCCGACAAAGCACCTACTCAGAGATGGTAGATAGAGGTGCTGAACCAGGTGTGGGATCTGTGCGCCTCTCACAAAATCGCAAAGATGTGCCAAAAGACCTTCCAGAAAGAAAAAAACCCATTAAAAACGGGGAAAGGTTACTGGTCCGAACTGGTCTTGTATACTGTAAATTGGAACACCAGTAAAAACTGGGAAATAAGAGCACTGATCCTAACTGTTTTTTCCTATTTTGAAGTGCTTGCCTAATCACCTTAATTGCCCGTCTACTGCTCCCAGGCGGATGACCGTCATCCCCTGCGGAAACCCCCCGCAGCGGAGGCAACACGGCGGGCAATTGGCATGACATCCTCCTGTGTGAAAGTTTCAGCATGCCCAACTCTGAATCTGCCTCTGCCTCCCTGGGAAAATTCTGCCCGCCATTTCCGGTCGATGAACTGCAATCTGTTTCAATCTGCTTCTCTCTCCACAGGATGCATCCTCAGTAGTTCTACTGGATAATTCCAGTGCTTCCTGAATTTAAATTAAATTCAATGCTCTTCCTGCAAGTACAGCAACCATCAGACAAATTGCACATTCTTTAAAAAACTTACAGCAGGTTGCCCTACATAGAACATTTGTGTTAGAAGGTAGTGGGTTTGAAATTTCATCTCAGAATTTGAGCATATTATCACTCTGGCTCTCCAGTATTGAAGGAATGCTGTGAGATTGGAGCTGCTGACTTTTGAACAAGATGTTAATCCCACGATATTAAAATGTCCCATCTGCCTATTCATGTGGCCATTAAGATATCATGGCATTATTTCAAAGAAGATTGCCCATTGAAAGAGTACCAAGGGAGTTTTAGATGGGATTCAAATGGCTAAGGATTGGAGGCACCTTTCTAGGTTAAATCTGGACAAAGCAGTGGATCAAATGAAAAGGGATTTATCCCAAAGGCTTTTTTCAGGAAAATGAACACGGCGATATTGGGTTTTGTGTGGGCGGGTAAAACTCCGGGAGAAAAGAAGGCACTCCTGGAATGGGGTCGCGGAGAGGGGGATTTGGTCCTTCCGAGCTTTATTAACTATTATTGGGCGGCCAACATATCGATGGTCAGGAAGTGGGTAGTGGGGGAGGGGTTGGTGTGGGAGCGAGTGAAAGTGGCATCCTGTAAGAGCCCTGTGGTGGTGGCAGCCCTTAAGGTGTGGAGGCATGAGATTGGAGGGGGCGTCAATGTGGTCACCGATTTGTAACAATCACCGGTTTGCCCCGGGGAGGCTGGATGGGGGCTACAAGGGATGGCGGCGGGCAGGAATTGAGAGACTTGGGGACCTATTCATTCAGGAGGGTTTCCCGACCTTGGAGGCAGTAGAGGAGGAGTTTGTGTTGCTGGGCGGGAACGGGTTTCGGTACGGGGTTTTGTACGGAGGCAGGTTCCTGGCTTGATCCAGTTCAAGGTGGTCCACAGGGCCCACATGACGGTAGCCCGGATGAACAGGTTCTTTTTTTAAAATTTAGAGTACCCAATTCATTTTTTCCAATTAAGGAGCAATTTAGCGTGGCCAATTCACCTACCCTGCACATCTTTTGGGTTGTGGGGGCGAAACCCACGCAAACACGGGGAGAATGTGCAAACTCCACACGGACGTTGACGTTGACCCGGGATCGAACCTGGGACCTCGGCACCGTGAGGCAGCAGCACTAACCACTGTGCCATTATGCTGCCCTATGAACAGGTTCTTTGGGGAGCTGGAGGACAGATGTGGGCGGTGTGGGGGTAGCCCGGCGAACCATGTACATATGTTCTAGGCATGTCCAAAATTGAGGGGATTCTGGCAGGGATTTGCGGACGTTATGTTCGAGGTCCTGGAAGGAAGGGTAACGCTGAGTCCAGAATTGGCAATAATTGGGGTAGCGGAAGATCCAGGGGTCATGGGGGGAGGGAGGCTGGTGTTCTGGCCTTCTCCTCCCTCGTGGCCCGGAGATGGATTTTGATGGGATGGAGGGACTCGGAGCCCCCAAAGTTAGGAGTGCGGGTCAGCGATATGGCAGTGTTTCTCAGCCTGGAGAAAATGAAATTCGCTTTGAGAGAATCAATTCAAGGGTTCGCCCAGAGATGGCAGCCGTTCATAGACTACTTCAAGGAAAATCATAAGTCAGCGGTAAGGGCGGGGGGGTGTGTGGGAAAAAGCAGGGGCGGGGGGAGGAAAACAGGAGGCATGGCAATGTTACAACGGGAGGGAGAATATAGTTTACGGGCAGCTAGGGAATAGAACGGGGAGAGTGGGGGTGTTGTTCTGCAGGTTGTTTTTTCTTTCTTTACGTGTATCGGCCCGCGCGGTTGTTTAAGAGATGTTAAATGTGTTAAACTGTGAAAATGACAAATGCTTCAATAAAATATTTTCTAAAAAAAAAGAAAGAGTACCAAGGATTTCTTATCCAAAATGAACCTTGGCGTGTTTGTCCATAGATCTCTGAAGGCGGAAGGGCAGGTTAATAGGGTGATAAAAAAGGCATATGGGATACTTGTCTTTATCAATCGCGGCATCGATTACAAAAGCAGGGAGGTCATGTTGGAGTTGTATAGAACTTTGGTGAGGGCACATCTGGAGTACTGTGTGCCATTCTGGTCACCACATTATAGGACGAATGTGATTGCATTGGAGGGGGTACAGAGGCGATTCACCAGGATGTTGCATGGGATGGAACATTTAAGTTATGAAGAGAGGTTGGATAGGCTTGGGTTGTTTTTGCTGGAGCAGAGAGGATCGAGGGGTGACCTGATTGAAGTGTACAAGATTATGGACGGATGGATAGGGAGCAGCTGTTCCCCTTAGTTGAAGGGTCAGTTACGAGGGGGCATAAGTTCAAGGTCAGGGGCAGCAGGTTTAGGGGGGATTTGAGGAAAATCATTTTTAACCAGAGGATGGTGATAGTTTAGAATGCACTGCCAGGGAGGGTGGTAGAGGCACCTGACTTGCCTATCTAATACCATTTGCCAGAACTTGGCACATCATAACATTCAAGGCTATGGGCCAAGTGCCCTGCGTAGGCAGGTCAGGTGTTATTCATGTGTTGGTGCAGACTCGATGGGCCGAAGGGCCTCCTTTGGCTGAATTATTCTGTGATTCTGTGAATGCCATCAAAAACAGATTAACTGATCGTTCATTGCATTGTTGTTCATTGGATCTCGCTGTGTGCAGAATGGCAGCAAGAGTCTACAAAAACTGTGCTTCATTCTAGTTTACGTGAAGTGCCTTAAGATGTTTCTGAAAGAGAGATGCTTATAAATGCAAGTCTCTAAAAGCATACATGTATTGCTGTAAGCTCAATTCTGCAAGACGTCTTGATGGGCAACACAGTAGCATTGTGGATAGCGCAATTGCTTCACAGCTCCAGTGTCCCAGGTTCGATTCCGACTTGGGTCACTGTCAGTGCGGAGTCTGCACATCCTCCCCGTGTGTGCGTGGGTTTCCTCCGGGTGCTCCGGTTTCCTCCCACAGTCCAAAGATGTGCAGGTTAGGTGGATTAGCCATGATAAATTGCCCTTAGTGTCCAAAATTGCCCTTAGTGTTGGGTGGGGTTACTGTGTTATGGGGATAGGGTGGAGGTGTTGATCTTGGGTAGGGTGCTCTTTCCAAGAGCTGGTGCAGACTCGATGGGCCGAATAGCCTCCTTCTGCACTGTAAATTCTATGATCTATGATGTTCCAAAAGCACTTTTCTCCCTTTTTTCTCTCTCCATCTCTCCAAGCACTAATTCCCCCACCCCCACCCACCCAATAATAAGGGGGGGGGAAAAATTCTCTGCAACCAAGAGTATTCCTGAGGAATACTCAAGGTGGAAATCATATTCAATAAGGTTAACACAGCTTTATTTTTAGTCCCTCCCCATTGGAATGAAGAATTTCAAAGCCATCTAATTACTCAGTTGGAAAATGCTAAAAACTCATTCCTTAAACCAGGAAGAATATAATAATTGTATTAAAAGAAACTCTGTAAATGTTGGCAACACATAACACATCCATCAGCACCTGAAAACAGAAAGGATAGAGCAGAACTAGCAATATTCCAACAAAATAATCTACTCCTCATGCAGTAACCTAACTTTTGGGTTCTTAAGATGCTAACAAATCTGTTGTGCATTTCCAACAGTTTTGTTTCTACTTCAGAATTTAGCAATGGCTGCCTTAATTGACTTGCAAACATATAACTTACCAGCTGTAAGAGAATATTTTTAGCTGTTCTGGAGCGGACATCTTCCATTGTGTAATTAGAAGTTCCCAGGCTGTGAATAAGTAAAACCTCCTTGACACCAAATTGCATTCAAATTACTGCAGGTAATCCATTTTATAACAGTTTTGAATCTTATTCGGAACGAAACCATAATACAGTATTAAGCAACGTTTTCAAAACCAGCAAGATTTATGATTTGGCAGAATGATTAGTTGTTAACAAAGAGGAGTCAATCAGCTGTCATTTAGATGCATTCCGTGTTGCTTGGTTACACCATTTACTACATGCCCTCCTTTTCTGACATGCATATAACTGTTTCTGCCTTTCATATTTTTGTGCCCCAAAAATGTTGCTAAATGTAGCTTACTAAAGTTGGTAACTACTTAATTAATTTCCTCAAACATACAGCCAAGTAGGGCCTGGAATACAAGAATCGCTCGCCCTGACAATTGGAAGGGTGAACATTCGAATGACGGCATCAATGCTGCAGAAGTGGCCATTGTCACCGGAGGGCCACAACGTGGGTCATGGCTCAGCTATTAAGGAAGACCTCTCCCTTGCCTGCCCTCCGGGAATCTGCTGCTAGGCCATCGTTGGTCCACCTGGCCGTCCCCTGACACGACAGCCCATCCTGCGCTGGTAAAATGGGGGTGGGAAATGGCCATTAATTGTCCAGTTAATTGGCTGCCCATCTCCGATCAGCGGGCGGCTGTGCCGCTGACATTCCCACCATCGAGAACATCCCATGACGGCAGGAAGCTATTGGGCTCCCCCGCCGATGCCATATTATGAGGCCTTCCACCGCCCAACCCATCCCCAGGGGGCAGGTAAAATACAACTCGATGTCTATCAAACCACAACCACAGTGAATCAAGAGGCACTTTGCCACATTTTCAGAAAAAAATGTTTATTGCAGATGTGATACTCTTTTATAAAAAGAAGAAATGTTTGCAGTGCTGTGTTTTGTTTTATAGGGTGCGGGTCAAGGTGGTCTAATACATACAATTTACTTATGAGAAGAGAGAGCTAGCTAGTTGCACTTTTGTTCTATTTAAGTCTAAGGAGTGTGCCATCATGTCTATAGGAATGGCCGGTGGCAGTCATTAATCTTTTTCCTGTCAATGGGAATTTTGTAAACTATTCTGCATGGGAAAAGATGACAGTGGACAGACAATTGACAGCATGATCAACTCAATGCCTGATCAATACGTTCTCAACTGCTGACATGAGTGGCGGGGGATGGGTCCACATCTCACTGAAGCTGAAAGAGGAAAAGTTGCTAGAAGAGGGATCCTAACTCAATCTGGACAAGAATTTCATCTAAGGTGCAACTTTATTTGGGCCTGTGGAGATGCCTTAAGAAAGGGATATAATGTGCATACAAGAGATTATAGAAGGAAATAGGAGAACAGTTGTATAACCTTACAAATAGAAGCAAACATGATAAAATATTAAATAAAACTAGTTTGTTTGCAAACCAGTAAGCAAAAGTAATGTTTGTATATCTGTATGTGAGTGGGATATATTTGTTAGGTTAAGGTGTAAGCCATAAACTGTAAGTGGCAATTGGATATATTATGGATGTATGCTGTATTGTAACACTATTCAATAAAAGGGAAAGGGATAAACCAGGGGTCTACAGACCAGTCAGCCTAACATTGGTGGTGGAGAGGTTATTGGAAACTATTATCAGGAGCAAAATAAACCTTCATTTGGAAAAGCATGGGATAGTCAAGGAGAGCTAGCATGGGTTTGTTAAAGGTAAATCATGTCAACTTGCTGGATTGAATTCTTTGATGGGGTAACAAAGAAGGTTGATCAACTTAGTCCAATAGATATTGTATATATGGACTTTTGGAAGGCATTCAACAAAGTGCCACACAGAAAACTTCAAGAAAGATTAAAGCGCACAGAATTAAAGAGATATAAAATTGGCTAGGTGACAGGAAGCGAAAAGCATGGTGGAGGACGGATGCTTTTCAGATTGGGAGGTGATTTGCAGGGATGTTCCCCAGAATCAGGTTTGGGTCCATTATTCTTTTCAATTTTTATGAATGACCTATTCTTCGATGCACTTTAACGTTGTCAGATGGGAAATGAAACCTGGAAAAGTAATAAATGGTAAAGAGGATAGACTTCAGGAAGATAACAGGCAGGATGACAAAATTATAGCAGATGTTCAAGATGGAGAAGTGTGAAGTGGTGTACTTGGAAGCACTAACATGGAAAGACAGTGGGCGCGATTCACCAGAAAAATGTAAAAGTGTGGTTTCGGGGATGTTTGGCGGGGTGTTTCGCTATGGCTGCTATGCCGAGGTGGAGACCACTTTTCAAAGGCACTTAGCGTTTTTTTGAGCCTCGGGGAGTTCTTCCCCGATCGAGGTCACACTTTGAAATTTTTCCGGCGCTGGGGAACTGAACTCGCCAGCAGGACCACTCCTCACAGATCAGGGAGCCATTTTGAAAGGCTTCCCTGATATCTACACTGCCCCTTTCAAGACCACCCCCCTTTCAGTAGCCTTCCTTTCAGGACACTACCTTCATCCCTCAACCTTTCTGCGAACCCCTCAAACTCCCCCCCCCCCCTTTCATGGGCATGGCACCCCAGGCCCTGACCCTTGACAGTGCCAACCTGGCACATGAGGATCCTGCCTCATGGACATCCTGGTACTACCCTGCCCTATCCCTGGCCACTTTGGAGACTCTAATGGCCTCCAGGATCCTCCAAAGTGCCAATATCCCTGGTCCATGCTTGTGGAAACCAGTGCTAATTGCACCTGGTTGAGGCCTCGCAGGCCTGGGCGTTGATTCCTGGGCACAAGGTGAATGTGGCATTGGGATATTTAAATGAGCCTAATGGCTCATTTAAACATTGTTATTTGGATCATGACCAGCGCGGATGTGACCCAGATTGCGCCGGGCATAGGGAGTCAGGTGACCCACAAAATGGCTGGCAGGAAGCCTGATTTGGACTTTCCTGGGAGTTACCCATCACGCCCAGCTCCGCGACAGGCACATCACGATGGCTGAATCGTGCCCTGTATGTTATAATTGTATTAATTGGATTAGTGTGAATGCGCAGAGAAGCCTTGGTGTCCATATACACAAAACCTTGAAGGTAACATGGCAAGCCAATAAAATTCTAAAGAAAGCATATGAGTTATTTGGGTTTATAATTGGAGGAATAGAATATTTTTTAAAAACCTAGAACTTTATACGTTACTGGTGAGGCTCAGGCTGGATTATTGTGGACAATACTGGGCAATAGGAAAAATCCAGAGCCCTTAGAGAGGGGACAGAGAAGGTTTACTGGAATGTTACCAGTGATGGGGTACTTCAGTTATAAGGAAGGGTTATAATTGAAGTGGAAGTTGATGATATAAATCATTTTGAAAAGGAGTTGGACAGGTCCTTGAGGATGAGAAACTTAGAGGGGTACAGACAAAATCAGCAATTTGGGACTAAGCATAGATGCTCTTTCAAAGAGCCAGCATAGGGATGATGGGCAGAGTGGTCTCCTTCTGCGCTATCCCATTTCTCTGACTGTATAATTGATTGAAACATTTTATACATTGTAGGTGCTAGTTATATCGAGCAAGGTTATTTTCTTGTAGTACTACAGCATTTACAAAATAGTCACACGTAACCTTTTCTGGACAAAGCATCGTCATGGCCCTCAATTCAGGCTCAATATGAGGAAAAGGTATATTATTTCAATTCATTTCAATGATTAGTATAAACTGTTATCACATCTTCCGTTCTGTGCCGACAAGGGAAATGGAGCATTATACGGATAGTGAGCCACCAGATGAAGTCAACTAAACGTATCATTTTTGCCTTTTTAATTACATAGTTTGTTTTTGCGTCCACACAGTGAGAATGGAGAAATAATTTTATTTTCTGTAGAAATGATGCTGTGCCTCCATCACCCCCTAGCTTCTGCCTGTGTAATTCAGCCAGCCCTAAAAACAAAGCCAATTAATCTGATCCCAAAAGGTTTGTGTAATGCACCATGGGAAAATAGATAAAAGTGCCTCATTACCACAACTTTACATTTCAAAACATTTGACATTTTAAAACAAGTGAATAAATACGTCGTAAAAGGCTCATAATTTGGGTTATCTTTATCTACTGGGATGGCATTCTTAAACATTGAAGAATAATTACTATGTGACTGTGTCTACAATGCACACAGAAATGTACAGGTACACCTATTACTTAACTCAAACTCACTCGACAAGCAATTTGACATTTTCATCAACACATTTTAAGTGCGGTTAGTCTTTGTTCTTTGTTGGAGAGAACAGTTGTTTTGAGAAATAGGCCTTAGAAAAGTCAATTGGAGGAACAGGCTTCGGAAAGCAAAGCAGATTTCAAACAGTTGTGAGAGACAGGAGGGAGAAGTGCTGAGCAACTGTCTAGAAGGCAAGAGGGCTTTTCCGCTGTGAACAACGTCCATCCTTAAATTGAAACCTCATATTCCCGTGCCTCCTGAAAATGAAACAACATATAGTAGAGCACAGCGGTATTTTCACAACATAAGCAGTCTCAACACTAATGACATTGTTCTTTTTTTTTATTAATGAAGGCATTGAATACAGTATTGATTAGCACAAGCGTGCCATCTCTGCTCCCCACTATCTCTGATTGCCAGATCTTTCGCCGGGGGGGAGATCACCATGGCAACAATCAGCAATGCATTACAAATACAATTGCACACCTGCGAATGGAGATTGTAGGTTTAAAACATATTCTTCTCGTTGCAAGATCAACACATCCTCAGATGGAACAAAGTCAGGGATAGGTTCTTGATTAATAAGGGGATCAGGGGTTATAGGGAGGAGACAGGAGAATGGGGATGAGGGACGTATCAACCATGATTGAACGGAGAAGACTCAATGGGCCAAATGGTCTAATTCAGCTCCTATGTCTTATGGTTTTATAGTCTTATAATATTGTCAGGGCCTCTAGGGCTGGATTCTCCAAGAATGGGGCTATGTCCCCACGCCTGCGTCAAAATGATGATGTTTCGCCTGCAGGGGGCCAGCAGGGCCCCGGAGTGCTCTTGCAGCTCTGGCTGCGGATACGGGGCCCTGCACATCCGGTCGGGAGTCCGCGCATGTGGACGGCGGCGGCCTGTGGCGGCAGCCCTGTGCGACCTGGCGGACTCGCACCGCGGACCCTGATGCAAGAAGCTTGGAGAATCCAGCCCTAGAGGCCCTGACAATATTATAAGACTATAAAACCATAAGACATAGGAGCAGAATTAGACCATTTTGCCCATTGATGGAAGAAATAGGCCCCCCCTCCGAGATCGCGCGCGACCGCGGATCGGTGCTGCCCGATTGCTTGCCTGGCCGTCCATGAGCCCCCACCCCCCCCGGTGAAGGCCGTGGACTGAGTCCACGGCCGCCACCCTCCGTTCCCGACGGCCGATATGTGGTTAGAATCACGCCGTCGGGATCTCGGAGAATCACGGGGGGGCCTCTGTCAATGAGTCCTACCCATGGCGTGTAGTTCACGCACGAGAGATCCCTGAGCGGCGTCGGACCGGATTTCGGTGTAAACGTCCTTTCGCTGCCTCCGTGCCGATCGCGATTTTGGCGCTGAGGCTCGGAGAATCCAGCCCCTAGTCTTTGCAGTATCCAGTACCTTCAGCTGGTCTTGATATCACGTGGAGTGAATTGAATTGGTTGAGGACTGGCACGGTGTTCCTGGGGATCTCAGGCCGAGGCCAAGGTGGATCATCTACTCAGCATATCTGGCCGAAGATAGTTGCAAATACTTCACCATTCTGTTTTGCACTGATATGCTGGGCTCCCCCATCATTGAGGATGAGGGTATTTGTGGAGCCTCCTCCTCCAGTTACTTGTTTAATTGCCCACCACAATTTACGGCTAGGTGCGGCAAGACTGCAGAGTTTAGATCTGGTCCGTTGGCTGTGGCGTGGCTCTGTCTATTGTGTGTTGCTTCCGCTGCTTTTCCTACAAGTGTTGCTGTAATGTAACTACACTAAGTTGACAGCTCATTTTTCAGTATGACTGCTGCCTTGGTGCCCTCCTGAACTCTTCACAGAACCAGGGTTGATTTTCCCTGGCTTGATGGTATTGGTCGAGTGCGGGATATACCAGTCATGAGATTACAGATTGGACACAACTCTGCTGCTCCTGATGGCCCACAGCGCCTCATGGATGCCCAGGTTCAGAATCTATCCCATTTAATATGGTGATAGTGCCCAGCAACATGAAGGAGGGTAACCTCAAAAAGAAAGGTCTTTGTCTCCACAAGGACTGTGCAGTGGTTACACCTACCAATACTGACATGGACAGATGCATCTGTGACAGGCATGTTGGTGAGGATGAGGTCAAGTACGTTTTTCCCTCTTGCTTGCTCCCTCATCACTTGCTGCAGATCCAGTCTAGCAGCTATGTTCATAGACTTTACCATGCAGAAGGAGGCCGTTCGATCCATCGAGTCTGCACTGGCCCTTGGAAAGAACATCCTACTTAAGCCCACAACTCCACCTTATCTCCGTAACCACACCTAACCTTTTTGGACACTAAGAGTAATTTAGCATGGCCAATCCACCTAACAAGCACATCTTTGGACTGTGAGAGGAAGCCGGAGCACTTGGAGGAAACCCACGCAGACACGGGGAGAACGTGCAGACTCTGCACAGATAGTGACCCAAGCCAGGAATCGAACCTGGGACTCTGTGCTAACCACTGTGCTGCCGTGCTTTAGGAGTTGGCCAGCTTGTTCAGTTATAGTGCTACCGAGACACTTTTGGTGATGACATTTTCTTCTCCACGGGCCTTGTAACCGCTGGGGCTGGAATTCGCGCCAAACAGCCTGACAGCTGGGGCTGTTTATAAGCGCCCCACTTGCCACACAATCACTGTAGCCACGAAGATGGCTGACAGAAGACCTGCAACTCCCCCCTCCCCCGGGTGTTTGGGCATCCGAGATGGACCCACAGCTCCATGCTAGTGAGGAGAGGAGTGACACCCTTTTTCCCGGGGTGGGCCTGCCCTCTTGAACAGTGCCTGGGATTGATGGCAGAGGCAGCCAGTGCTGTCAGCCTCACCAGGAGGAGGCAGCTGGTGCTCCTGAGGGGTGGGGGTCAGAGGGGAGGCCTCTGACCTGAGAGGGGCAAAGAACCAGAGAGGTTTCCAATGGCCAAGGTGCAGGTGTCCTCTGGTTGAGGTGAGCTCCGCTGATCCTCTGCTTCCTCTGCTGTGGGGCAGCACTTGGATTGGATTGGATTTGTTTATTGTCACGTGTACCGAGGTACAATGAAAAGTATTTTTCTGCGAGCAGCTCAACAGATCATTAAGTGCATGAGAAGAAAAGGGAATAAAAGAAAATACATAATAGGGCAACACAACATATACAATGTAACTACATAAGCACTGGCATCGGATGAAGCATACAGGGTGTAGTGTTAATGAAGTCAGTCCATAAGAGGGTCATTTAGGAGTCTGGTGACAGTGGGGAAGAAGCTGTTTTTGAGTCTGTTCGTGCGTGTTCTCAGACTTCTGTATCTCCTGCCCGATGGAAGAAGTTGGAAGAGCGAATAAGCCGGGTGGGAGGGATCTTTGATTATACTGCCCGCTTTCTCCAGGCAGCGGGAGGTGTAGATGGAGTCAATGGATGGGAGGCAGGTTTGTGTGATGGACTGGGCGGTGTTCACGACTCTCTGAAGTTTCTATGGAGTGCCAACACCTGGTGGGTCCCTGATTGAGCTTGGCCATATCCATCCCCTTGATGATACAGCTGGGGTATGAATGGGTCCAGAGGGGAAGCCTGGGTGGGCTCCCAGATGACCAGAGGCTCTCTGACCATTCAAAGGACAGAGGCAGCACTCAGCAGTGTGAACAGCCAGGAGTCTGTAAGTAGCACCAAAGGGGTGCGTTTAAAACACATACTGCAGCAATGGCGGTGTGAGCTAGGCCACCCTAACCTCGAGGGGGACACCCCAAGTCCATGGACCTGGCACCAAGTCGTTCCCCGTTACTGACCCCAGCCCGGGCAGCCACACACCAGCAAGCCCCACAATTGCTGAGGCTTTTTGAAAGTTTGTTTGGCCTCCTGCTCCCCCTCCAGCAGCCATGGTGTTCAGGCCCCACTTGCCAATACTTGCACTAATTCGTGCTCAGGAGACCTCTGCCTAAGAGGGGTGGAGCATGAAGTGTCCAAGCCGTTAATGATATTAAAATCCGTGCAAATGACGGTTAACATGGATCCGCTAGTGCGGGGCACAAGCCTCGATATCAGCACCAGCGTAGACCTGAGCATAGTGTTGGAATCGGCGCTGGACGCATAACGGATTTTTTCCATTTCACACGATTCTCCGCCTGATTGCGATTCTCGCTTCTGGCATCGCGAAGCAGAGAATCCAGCCCAATGTCACAATGATCTGTTTACATAGGGATGTCACAGTGATCAATTATGTAGGCAGTTTCAATATTAAATGTTAATGTGAGTAGCATGATCAAAAGTCATAACAACAGGAATTGAAATTTTGGGTGGGAGGTTTCTGCTCTTTTGGACCAGTGAGAGAGAATTATGTCCCTCATCCAACACCTTGCTTTTAAATGATCTCAATTTTGGCACAATCAAGGATGCACATTATCACGGGTTTCTGATCCTTCTCTCAGGATAGCGATGGGAGCATAGGTTTCTCTCCTGTGATCTAAACCAGTCATTTTGAAACTCAGGGTCGTGACTGTGTGGTATTATCATACATGAAGGTATGCAAGGGTTTATGACTTTTTTATGATATACAAATAGAAAAGTTTTGAATCCTTTTTTTTATAGCTGCTAGTCTCTTCTCACGCTCTCCCTTTGCTTCACTTATTTCTTTATAATTACTTCTCATATTTCTTATTTCCTAGACTCCCAGCCCTGATTGCTAGAGCCTTGCCTGATTGCAGTTCAACAGGACATACTATTGTTAGTGTTGCAGTCTGTCGGACTGATCTATAAATGGTAATTTTGAATCTCCCTCTCTTTGCATACTTGAGAACCAAACTCTACTTATATTCCATCAAAAGCCTCTTGGAATTTTAATTTGCAATAACAGGAAACTCCTGCCTTCCTTCCAATTTCCCAGCTTATTAAGCATCAGATTGGGATTCTGTCACTTTATGAATCTTGCTGAGTTTCTGACAGAAATATTTTTCTTCGCAGGTGCAAACCAAATTCACAGCTATTACCATCTTTCAAAAACGTTATCAGCTTCATTTTAATCAGGCACATCAAAATAGAAATGTCAGTATAATTTTATAATAATAGGAATCAGGGTATTTTCAGACAGAGGTTCAAACAGCATACCAGATAAACCTTCGCTTCTGCGGTTTCTGCTTCTTCTGAAGATGACTGCAAGTCTATTGAGGACCACTGATACGTTAAGAGCACGGAACATTTGTTGGATGACTTGCTGTACTCACAGAAGAGGAAAGAAATCCTACTGGTTTCCTTTGTCATGAAGTACGTAATAATGTAAAGTGTGAAGTTTTTAAAAAGACTTAAAATTTATGCTTGCATAAAGTACAGCAAAACAATGCCCTCATTCAGGGTGTGTGGAGTTTATTGTCCCTTCAGACTGGCTGCTGAAGGTTTTGATTCAGGCTGTAAAAATGCACTGGGTTTCTTTCATCCTGCATTGTAACCAAAGCTGCTGAATAAATTTAGAAAACGAAATAGTTCAGGATGGCCAGCTTGAAAGACTTGACAGACATGGCCATAAAAAAGGAAAGGGACTATCGTGTTAAGGCAGAACTCAGCAAGACATTCCTGTTTGTTTTCATCCACTTGCACAAGGGTAGGTTGAGGCATATTCCCAAAAGGGGACAGACCAAGCCAAAGCTGCTTCAATGAGGAAAGCGACTGAGAGTAGGGAGAGTACGGCAGTTATAAGGTTGATAATACAGTTGAGAACTTGGTTGAATATACTGCAGAAAGTTTGAAGCGGAACTGGGAAAATAAATAAGAGAAGCAAAGCGAGAGAATGGGAAGAGACCGACAGCTAATATAAAAGGGATTGTAAAAGTTGTTGATAGGCATATAAATAGTAAAATAGTGGTAAAAGAAAAGATGGGTTGATTCAGGATCAAAAAGGGCACATTCGCATGGTGGTAGAGGATTTTACTAACGAAGGAGTGCAGCCAAAATCAATGTTACAGTGAAAAAGAGGGTAATCGAGACAATTGAAGGGCTACAAATCGATGAAGAGGTGCAATGAGAAAGGTTGCCTGTACTTCAAGTTGGTAAGTCACCAGGATCAGATAATGATGGTTCCAAGGATACTGAGGGAAGTAAAGGTGAAGGTTGCGGAGGCGCTGGCCATAATCTTCCAATTCTCCTCAATGTCTGGTTAATTGCAAAAATTAAACCCTTGTTCAAAAAACATTGTAAGGATGAGCCCAATAATTACAGGCCCGTCAGTTTGACCTCAGTGGTGGAAAAACTTTCCAAATAATAGTCCGGGCCAAAATAACAGCCACTTGAACAAATATGAATTAATTCAAGAAAACCATAAATAGAAACAGAAAATGCTGGAAAAACCCAGCGTGTCAGGCAGCATCTGTGGACAGAGAAACAGTTAGCATTCAGAGTCTATATGACTCTTCATCAAGGCTAAAGGGAGGGAGAAACGTGATGGATCATATACTGTATAAGAAGGATAATGTTGTGGAGGAGAATGCTGAGCCCCAGGCTAATAGAATAGATGGCATTGAGGTACGTAGGGAAGAGGTGTTGGCAATTCTGGACAGGCTGAAAATAGATAAGTCCCCGGGACCTGATGGGATTTATCCTAGGATTCTCTGGGAGGCCAGGGAAGAGATTGCTGGACCTTTGGCTTTGATTTTTATGTCATCATTGGCTACAGGAATAGTGCCAGAGGACTGGAGGACAGCAAATGTGGTCCCTTTGTTCAAAAAGGGGAGCAGAGACAACCCCGGCAACTATAGACCGGTGAGCCTCACGTCTGTAGTGGGTAAAGTCTTGGAGGGGATTATAAGAGACAAGATTTATAATCATCTAGATAGGAATGATATGATCAGGGATAGTCAGCATGGCTTTGTGAAGGGTAGGTCATGCCTCACAAACCTTATTGAGTTATTTAAGAAGGTGACTGAACAGGTAGATGAGGGTAGAGCAGTTGATGTGGTGTATATGGATTTCAGCAAAGCGTTTGATATGGTTCCCCACGGTAGGCTATTGCAGAAAATACGGAGGCTGGGGATTGAGGGTGATTTAGAGATGTGGAT
Source organism: Scyliorhinus torazame (assembly GCF_047496885.1). Lineage (NCBI taxonomy): Eukaryota > Metazoa > Chordata > Chondrichthyes > Carcharhiniformes > Scyliorhinidae > Scyliorhinus > Scyliorhinus torazame. Next base: position 193,899,683 of record NC_092718.1, read on the forward strand.
CAGAAATTGGCTAGCTGAAAGAAGACAGAGGGTGGTGGTTGATGGGAAATGTTCAGAATGGAGTACAGTCACAAGTGGAGTACCACAAGGATCTGTTCTGGGGCCGTTGCTGTTTGTCATTTTTATCAATGACCTAGAGGAAGGCGCAGAAGGGTGGGTGAGTAAATTTGCAGACGATACTAAAGTCGGTGGTGTTGTCGATAGTGTGGAAGGATGTAGCAGGTTACAGAGGGATATAGATAAGCTGCAGAGCTGGGCTGAGAGGTGGCAAATGGAGTTTAATGTAGAGAAGTGTGAGGTGATTCACTTTGGAAGGAATAACAGGAATGCGGAATATTTGGCTAATGGTAAAGTTCTTGAAAGTGTGGATGAGCAGAGGGATCTAGGTGTCCATGTACATAGATCCCTGAAAGTTGCCAACCAGGTTGATAGGGTTGTGAAGAAGGCCTATGGAGTGTTGGCCTTTATTGGTAGAGGGATTGAGTTCCGGAGTCGGGAGGTCATGTTGCAGCTGTACAGAACTCTGGTACGGCCGCATTTGGAGTATTGCGTACAGTTCTGGTCACCGCATTATAGGAAGGACGTGGAGGCTTTGGAGCGGGTGCAGAGGAGATTTACCAGGATGTTGCCTGGTATGGAGGGAAAATCTTATGAGGAAAGGCTGATGGACTTGAGGTTGTTTTCGTTGGAGAGAAGAAGGTTAAGAGGAGACTTAATAGAGGCATACAAAATGATCAGTGGGTTGGATAGGGTGGACAGTGAGAGCCTTCTCCCACGGATGGAAATGGCTGGCACGAGGGGACATAACTTTAAACTGAGGGGTAATAGATATAGGACAGAGGTCAGAGGTAGGTTCTTTACGCAAAGAGTAGTGAGGCCGTGGAATGCCCTACCTGCTACAGTAGTGAACTCGCCAACATTGAGGGCATTTAAAAGTTTATTGGATAAACATATGGATGATAATGGCATAGTGTAGGTTAGATGGCTTTTGTTTCGGTGCAACATCGTGGGCCGAAGGGCCTGTACTGCGCTGTATTGTTCTATGTTCTATAAGGAGTGGAGCAGTGGGAGCAGAGTAGAAGTACAGTGATAGGTGGACTTAGGAGAGATTGCAACAAAGGTGTGCAGGGCATGAGACAGAGGAAGTGTTAATGGCAGTGTGAAGGGCTACAGAAGATGCGGATCATGACCTACAGGTAAGAAGGCAGAACGTGTTAAGGGGAGATCAAAGGCCAGTGCTCAGTGAAAGCAAAACTGAAAGACAAGCGACAGATGACCCAGTAGGGGAGGGGTGTTTTTACATTGGGACAAAAATGTTTTGAATATAAAATAGGAGTCAAGTTGCCGGAGAAAGGTCACAGTTTAAAGCTGCCGAACTCAATGTTGCGTCCCGAGGGTGGTTAAGTGCCTGATCAGAAAATGGGGCGCTGCGCCTTTAGTTTGCATTGGGCTTCACTGGAGCATTGCTGCAAACCAAGGACGGACATGTAAGCATGAGAAATGGCAAGTGCCAGGAAGAAAGCCGCACTGATTGTTTGAAGGCAAATTGTGTTTAACTAACTTGACTGGGTTTTTTGTTACGGTAACTGAAGAGGTTGATGAGGTGTACGTGGACTTCCGAAATACATTTGATATAGTGCCACATAACAGGCTTTGACAGCAAAGTTTAAGCCCATGGAATAAATGGGACATTGGCAGCATGGACATCTTGATGGCTGAGTGGTAGGAAGCTGACTTGTAGTAGTGAATGGTTGTCCTTTGAACCGGAGGAATGTAGGTAGTGAAATTTCCCAGGTGTCAGTACCGAGACCACTGATTTTCATGATCTATATTAAAGGCCTAGATTTGGGTGTGCAGGGCACAATTTCAAAATATGGTGACGACACAAAATCTGGAAGTAGTATAAACTGGAAGGATAGTGATAGACCTCAAGAGGACCTAAATAGGTTGGTGGAATGGATAGGCACGTGGCAGCTGATATTCAATACAGAGAATTGCGAAGTGATACATTTTGTTAGGAAGAATGAGAATCGCCAATTCTCATTGGCAATACAATTCTCAAGGGGATGCAGGAGCAGACCTGGCAGTGTATGAGCATAAATGTTTGAATGTGGAAGGGCAGGTTGAGAGAATGAGGTATATGGGATCCTGGTCTTTATAATCAGAGATTTAGAGTAGAAAAACAAGGAAGCTATGGAAACCTTTATAAGACACTGGTTCGGCCTCAACTGGGTATCATGTCCAATTCTGGGCTCCACACTTTAGGAAGGGTTCTGAAGGCATTAGAGATGCTGCAGAGAAGATTTACGAGAAACGGCCAGGGCTGGAGGACAGTTATGTAGGTATATTGGAAAAGCTGGGGTTTTCCTTACAAAAGTGAAGGTTGATAAGAGATTTTATATAGGTGTTCAAAATCATTAGAGGTCCACACAGAGCAGATGGACAGAAACTGTTCCCATTAGCAGAAGGGATGGCAACCAGAGGACACCCATTTAAGTTAAATGGCAAAAAGAACCAAAGGCAACATGACATTTTTTTTTAATGCAGTGTGTCGCTAGGATTAAGAATTCACTACCTGAGAAGGTGGGGAAGATTCAATCAAGGCATTCGAAAGGGAATTGAATAAATAATTGAAGAGAAAGTGTGGGGGAGTGGGACTAGTTGCCTTGTTCTTGGATAGAGCCAGGACAGACACAAATGACCAAATGGTCTCACTCTGTGGTTTAACCATTCTATGATTTCTTGGGTTTCAATCTGAAGCAAAAAACATACCTGTTGAAAACATCTATTGTTACGACCAGGATTGGAGGATTGTGCAGTTTATCTAGCCCCACTACTCCACAGGTCGCAATACATATACGTGCAAATATTTAATCCACTTGCAAATTGGCGAATTATTTACCTTCACTACTGTTAGACCCAGAATAAAAGAGATTTTAACCAGGCTTTTTTCAATAAACTCGGAATGATTGATTTATTATAAATGAAACTACTTTTTTAAATATGTTGCAAGAACTGATGAACACACAATTGGTAATGTGGACGAGTAACTATCTGTTCCTTTGAACATATTCCACCACTGAGGAGGTGGTGGCGTAATGGTATTGACACTGCGCTAGTAATCCAGAGACTCCAATGTTCCGGGATCGAATCCCACCATGACAGGTGGTGAAATTTGAATTCAATAAAAATCTGGAATTGAAAGTCTAATGATATAAAAACCCATCTGGTTCACTAATGTCCTTAGGGAAGGATACCCTCTATCTTTACAGGCCGTCCCTATCTTCGAACACCCTCAGCTACCCCATTGTGGCCTCCGGACCCCTCCCACTGCACCTAACTTTCGGGGTTCTCGAACCTCCCTCACCCCACCTCTTCAAGGCAAGACACCTCCAGGCCTGACCCCTGACAATCCGGCACCCTACACTGTCAGCCTGGCACCTTGGCAGTGTTCTTGCCTGCCTGGCAGTTCCACAAGTGCACACTGGTGTTGTAAGGCTTCTTACTTCTTGACACCATCTAGGACAAAGCTGCCCATTTGATTGCACTCCTTCCACAAATATTCACTCCCTCCACCACCGACGCACAGTAGCAGCAGTGTGTACCATCTACAAGATGGATACAATAAGAAGTCTCAGAACACAAGGTTTATTTGAAATTACAAGCTTTCGGAGCGCTGCTCCTTCCCTTTAACCTGGAGTTGTGAGACTTCTTATTGTGCCCACCCCAGTCTAGCGCCGGCATCTCCACATCATATCTACAAGATGCACTGTAGAAACTCAACAACGTACTTTAGGAAGCACCTACCAAACCCAAGACTAAGAGCATATAGTGGGACAAGAACAGCCGATACATGGGAACGTCATCACTTGGACGTTCCTGTGCAAGTCATTCACCATCCTGACTTGGAGAAATATTGCTGTTCTTCCACTGTCGCTGGGTCAAAATCCTGGAACTGCCTCCCTAATAGCACAGTAAGTGTGCCTACACCACATGGACTGCAGCGATTCAAGAAGGCAGCTCACCACCACCTTCTCAAGGGTATTTAGGGCTGGACAACTAATGCTGGCCTAGCCAGTGACACCTACATCCGATAAAAATAAATGTAAAAAAACTCTGGTTTTGATGAGATTTAACAAGGTGGTGTTCTAACATATATTGATTTTCTGCCTTCACTTGAGCTTGTTTCTCTGGACAAACAGTAAGGATGTTGTTTCATGGGTGAAGTACTCCAACATCCACATCATGCATGGCTAGAGTTGTACACCCTTGTTTATCCTTACAGATTCCTATAAATTCTGTAAATAACTTCACTAGATCTTCTCTTTGTCCTGCTTCTAAGTATGGAAAATATAATGTCTAACTGTCCTAATATTTCAGTGTTAGTTAACTGGATAATAAGAATTTCAATTTGTGAACAGTCTAATTCACCTTCCACCTCACTCTCACTGTCTCTTTTGTCCTCCACTGAGTTATTGCCTGACATACATGCTCCTTCTTAATGTTATGGACGCCTTGTCAGGTCCCAACAGTGACTAAGATACTGGAACAGAACCGCAACATTTTTTAATTTTTTAGACTGTGTGGAAAGATCGATTCGCTCCAGAAGTGATTGTATAAGAAATAGGGATTGGTTATTTTTACAAGCAAAACTTTATTAACGCAAAAGAAAAAAACAATATTGAAACTTTTAAACCTGAAAGCTAACAAGAACAGCTTACATCTATCTCTTAACTATAAAACACGATTTCCCATTAGACAGCATGTAAAAATGCACATACTGCTCGCACCTCCACATGTGCAGGCAGGCAACAATAATACTTGCATTTACAGAACATGGGCGGGATTCTCCAATAATGGGGTTATGTCCCCACGCCAGCGTCAAAACACGGGGGTTTCACTCTGGGCTTTCCTTAAGAAAGTCCAGAGTGATTCTCCAATTTGCAGCGGGCTAGCAGGGCCCCAAGTGCTTCTCGCAGCACTGGCAGCGGATACGGGCCCTGCACTTCAGGTCGGGAGTCCGCGCATGTGCACGGCGGCGGCCTGCCCTTGCGACATGGCGGACACAGCTCACGGAGCGGCACCAGGAATGTAGGTCCTCCTGAGATCATGTGCGCCCGTGGATCGGTGACGCCCGATTGATTGCCTGGCCGTCTGTGAGGGCCCCCTCGGTGAAGGATCCCCTCCCCCCCCCCCCCCCCCCCCCCCACCAGGGCGGCCGCGGACTGAGCCCGCAGCCGCCACTGGCCGTTCCCAACAGGCAAAACGGGGTTAGAACCATGCGTCGGGAACTCAGCCAGTTGTCCCCGGAGAATCAACGCGGGGGTCTCTGTCAATGGCCCCTACCCATGCCGCGTAGACCGTGCATGCGCACGATTCGTGCTGATTCTCCGGGGACCGGAGAATCGCGGAAATAGCGTCACGCCGGATTTCGGCGTCAACACCCATTCTCCACTCCTGCGCTGATCATGATTTCGGCACGGTGAATCCCGCCCCATATTCCTGCTGTTAGTGGAGCTCTTTCAGACTCCTTTCCAAAAGCCTGTCTCTGTGGCAGTTTTTCATGACCTCTTGGGGTCACTTTCTAAATCGTTCTACCCCCACTTGTTCGAACCGGATTCTTTTTCTCTCTTTGAGCTCCGCCCAGCCCCTCAAAAAATGCTTCTGTTTTGTGGTGTCCAGACATTAACTCATCATTGCTATCTGGGCTTTTGATTGCCCACTTCCGTTTGCACAAAAGAACAGCGCCATGCTACGAATATGCAACTAACGTCCATGTTACGGACAAAAGAGGCCATCAGGCTCTGCAATGGGCTAATGGCTGGTCAGATCAAAGTGTCCCGGAAGACAGTGAATCACCCTGGCTGAACAGGGGTATCCTGTTCATTCCCATTAACGAGTTTAAATCTGAGTGGGATAATGTAACTCAGGCCAGGTATGAGTCTATACCTCTGACTCAGTTTTATCCTCCGTCTGTTCACCCCTAAATTGCCCAATACATCTTTGATCCAACTTCCTAGTATCTCCCTATCATATCAAACATAAAGGTGGTGTCTATAATAGTTTCCATATTGTTACACAACAAGAACATCATCACCAATTCAATTACATGCAGTTGCCTGGCTTTATCAGCAGTGTTCCACTTGATTATGAGACAGATTCTAGATCAACGTCACTGCATTTATCATCAGTCCTTCACCTTTTTTTAACGGTTTTGGAATTCTGTTTCCTTTGCTGTTGAGGATAGCCAAAGTAATTGGGAATAGCTGGTGCATATGGACAGTGTCAAACATTAGTCATTGCATGTTGATTGTTGGCTTAATATTCTGGCTACATTTGTACTCGCTCTTCAGCCTCCAGATTCCATATTCCCCCATGGACGATGCCCTGTGTGAAACATTGAGACAGCTTCAGTCCTTCATCTGTCCCTCCTGACCAGATCCTGGTGTCATCACTTCTTGTGTCACCATTGTGATAAGAATCTGACTGCTCTTGGAACTCCACCGTTTCTGCAGTTTCTTTCATTGCAACCTGCTGTCTTGTGAGTAGCTCTCTCCCTTGTTGAAGTTGTTGTCGCTCCTTTTTTAGCTCGTGCAGATGATGGTTAGTATGCTGGAGTTCCTGTGCAATATGATGCTGAATCTCAGCTTTCTTCTGAATCTGCCTTTCCAAGCTAGCTTTCTCTTCTGTGTAACCATCACTGAGACCTTCTGCTGGATGAAGTTCCCATGCCAGCGGTTTCCGAGCCTTCAGTTCTTCATTAACTCTGTCAAGGAGTTCTGTTTTGTGTTTAGGTAAATCAGTCATCTCTGTCCGTACCTGTGCTGTCTTTAGTGGATTGAGGCCTGCATGGGTGTTGTTTAATGGGAAAAGCATTCCCGGTGTTTACATCATGTGTAATTACTTCCATACGTCCCAAGTTATTCCCACACATAGCTCTATGTGACTCTTTCAGGTCATTTTGATTTTCCTCCAGAAGGTAACTCATTGAATTATCCCAATTTTTGAACGCTTCCTCATTGTCCAATTTAATTTGAGGAATGTCATATTCAGAGTTTTCTGGATTTTCTCTTCTCCCTGAGTTAGAATGACTAACACCTCCTCCTTCTTTGCTTCTCTATCAAAATACCTTTTGAGTATATTAACACGGCACACTCTGTGAGTCCTCCTTCTGTCTGGCGTTCTTATCAAATAATTCACCTCATTCAGTTTCCTTCAAAATCTTGCTTTTAATGGGGCCCCTACCATTGCTAATAATACTTTCTCCCCACGAACAAAATTATGAATTTTTGATTTCTTATCTGCCTCTTCCTTCATCACATTTTATGACAAGTTTAAATGCTTTCTAGCCAACTCACCGGCCCTGTTTAATCTCTCCCTAAAGTTTGACACATAGTCCAACAACATAGTCTCTCACCATTGACTCACCAACTTCTCTTTGATCAATTTAAGTGGTCCTCCCACCTCATGACCAATGGTTCCTTGAAGGCAGGAATGGGTCTTACTGGTTTGTGCTGGTTTCATTACCACCTGAGGTTTCCCTATTATTTGACATGTGTGAAATGTATGGCAAAATTCAACTACATCCTTATGCAGTCCAGGTCAATAAAAATTGCTTTAAATATTTGCTTAAGTCTTCTTCAGCCCTAAATAACCCCCTACTGGAACCTCATGCGCAACCCACAAAATCTCCTTTCTATAAACCACCGACAATACCACTTGATGAACTTCTGCCCATTTCTCATCTTCTTCAATATGTAAAGGTCTCCATTTGCTCGCCCCTCAACGGTAGCAGAATCAGTCCAGGTGCGGCGCCGGTTTTTCTGTCGTAAAAGTCCACGGATTCTCCGTTGGCGTCAACATTTAGTCTCAGAAATGGAGAATCCTGCCCACTGTCTTTAAATTCGATAACCCAAAGCCAAACATGGAATTATATGTAAGAATTCTGGCAATGAGCCCCCAATTCTGTTACTGTCGCTTGGTCAAATCCTGGAGCAGAATTGCAATGTTTTTTTAATTTTTACGACTGTGTGGAAAGATCGATTCGCTCCAGGAGTGATTGCATTAGAAATAGGGATTGGTTATTTTTACAAATAAAACTTTATTAAAACAAAATAAAAAACTATTTTAAAGTTTTGAACTTCAAACCTAACAAGAACAACTTACAGGTGTCTCTTAACCTTAACACACAATTTCCTATTAAACAGCATGTAAAAATGCACATGCAGCGCTCAGCTCCACTTATGTAGGCAGGCAACAATGCTACTTGCATTTACAGAATATATTCCTGCTGTTAGTGCAGCTCCTTCAGATCCCTTTCCAAAAGCCTGTCTCTGTGGCAGTTTTTCATGACCTCTCCTGGTCGCTTCCCAAATCCTTCTGCCCCCACCTGTTCGAACCAGATTTTTAAAATCTCTCTGACTCCGCCCAGCCCCTCAAAAAATGCTTCTGTTTTGTGGTGTCCAGACATGAACTCATCATTGCTATCTGCACTTTTGATTGCCCACTCCCATTTGCACAAAAGAAATGGGGAAATGCTATGAATATGTAACTGACATCCAAGTTACGGACAAAAGAGGCTATAAGACTCTGTAATGGGCTAATGGCAGGTCAGATCAGAGTGTCCCAGAGGACAATGCATCTTGCATGAATCACCCCGGCTGAACATGGGTATCCTGTTTATTCCCATTAATGGGTTTAGGTCTGAATGGGACAATGTAACTCGTGCCAGGTGTGGATGCATACCTTTGACTCAGTGGTAGCATTTTCACCCCTTAGTGCTAACCCCTAAATTACCCACTACATCTTAGATCCAATTTCCTAGCATCTTCCTATCATAACATTATCCTCCTCCCTACAATGGAACTATTTTAACATATTAATATGGCACAGCTGATTCTTTTTCCTGAGATCCGGGGGTATCGATCAAATAATTTACTTTACCAAGTATCTTCATTACCTTGTACGGCCAACTGAACTGTGCTTTCAGAGATTCCAATAAGTCAATAACACTAACACTTCCCTGATTGTAATATTCAGGTCTCAGCTTGCTTATCTTCACCTTTGTTTGAAAAAACATTAAGGTGTGTCATTTTGCAGGCTCCTGTGCGTCGTTCCTGGAACACGGACACATAGTCTAACAAAAAGGATTTGTCCCTCTGTCCTAAAAAATTCTCCTCGATTCGTTTCAGAGGATCTCTTATCTCGGGCGTGATTCAGTCTCCTCAAGTTAAAGTTGCTGAACGGCCCGTATAGCTGGATGTTTCGTGGCAGCTGAAGCACCGAGAAACATCCGCTATCCAACGGCATTTTGCCAGTTGTTTTGGCCTTAGGGTGTGTCTCCCCGCTGGGGCCTCACTTAAAGGGATTTCCCGCTGGTGAGGCTCCTCGCAGATTGGGGCACCAGATTGTCTGGCAGCCCTGATCTTTCCCCATCCCTCTTTCAGGCCCCACCTCCCCCGCTCTTTTGACCCCCCTCACCCCCCCCCAGAAACGTCTTTCACCCTCCCTCTACCTAAAAAGGCCCACCTTGGCCAGACCTGTGGCAGTGGCAACTTGGCACCCTGGCACCTGGGCATCCCGGCAGTGCTCAGGTGTCCAGTTACCTGGGGAAGTGCCAGGGTGCCATCCTGCGTTGTCCCTGACCACCTGTCTCTAATGGCCTAGAAGATCCCCCTAAGTGCCGTAATGACTAGACCACGTTTGTGTGGACCAGTTCTAAACGGCACCATGGCGAGGTCTCCCAGGCGAGGCCGATGAGTCCCAGGCGCCGGATGATAATATGCAGATCTGGATGTCGCCCTCACTGGGCAAGATCCAGATCGCACCGGACAGAGCGAGTCAGGTGACTTGCGATTGGAGTAGCGTGTGGCCCAATTTGGTCCTTGCGTGCGATTCATCCGTTGCACCCGGTTCTGCAGTGAGCGCAATGGAGTCATTGAATCGTGCCCTTCAGGTCCATAAATTAATTCAAAAGGGCTAAAATCAGCAGATTCATTTGGTAGCAAATACAATTTGTCACAATCATGGGGATATTCATGACAACATGCTTTTAAAAAAATAAACACTTTATTGAGGTATTTTTTTGTTTTACAGCGCCAACAAAATAAACAATATACATGAATCTATAAACATATGCAAAAGCCGTCTTCCTCCCTTACAGGTCCCACCTTTATTAACCCCCTACTCTAAGCTAAACTAACCCTCCCCCTTCTGCTGACGATTAATTGCCCGCAAAGATGTTGACGAACGGTTGCCACCTCCGGACGAACCCTATCATTTACCCTCTCAGGGCGAACTTGATTTTCTCCAAACAGAGAAAGCTAGCCATGTCAGATAGCCAGGCCTCCGACTTCGGGGCCTTTGAGTCCCTCTAAGCTAATAATATCCATCTCCGGGCTACCAGGGAAGCAAAGGCCAGAACCTCGGCCTCTTTCTCCTCCTGGATTCCCGGATCTTCCGATACCCCGAAAAATCGCCACCTCTGGACTCAATGCCACCCTTGTTTTTATCACCATGGACATGACATCTGCAAACCCCTGCCAGAATCCCGTAACCTTTGGACATGTCCAAAACATGTGGACATGGTTCGCTGGCCCTCCCGCACACTTTGCATACCATTCTTCTACCCCAAAGAACCTACTCAACCGGCCCACTCTCATGTGAGCCCGATGAACGACCTTGAATTGTATCAGGCTGAGCCTGGCACATGTTGCGGACGTGTTGTCTCTACGCAACGCTCCGCCCATAGACCATCCTCTATCTCTCCTCCCAACTCCTCTTACCACTTGCGCTTCAGCTCCCCAGTCTGCCTCTGACCCCATAAGTTCCTTGTAAATGTCAGAGACCCTCCCTTCTCCCATCCACCCTCTGGAAACTACCCTGTTCTGTATCCCCCTTGGTGATAGGAGCGGGAAGGTTGAAACCTGCCCGCGTAGGAAGTCCCGGACCTGCAGGTTGCCCTCGCCAATCCAAATTTCTCCTCCAGCTCCCTCAAGCTAGGAAAGCTCCCCTCTATAAACATATCCCCCATCCTCTCAATCCCTGCTCTCTGCCATCTCCGAAACCCCCCGTCCATCCTTCCCGGGGCAAACTGGTGATTATTACAAATTGGAGACCAAACCGATGCTCCCTCTGCTCCCACATGCCTCCTCCATTGCCCCCAGACTCTCAGGGCCGCCACCACCACGGGACTGGTGGAGTACCGTGCCGGCGGGAACGGCAGAGGCTCCGTTATCATTGCCCCTAAACTGTTGCCCTTACATGAAGCTGCCTCCATACGCTCCCATGCCGACACTCCCTCCACCACCCACTTCCTGATCATGGCTATATTCGCCGCCCAATAGTAGTTACTGAAGTTTGGTAGCGCCAGCCCACCCTTCCCCCAGCTCCGCTCAAGCATCCCCCTCCTTACTCGTGGGGTCTTGCCCGCCCATACAAAGCCAGTGATCACATTTTTGACCTGTTTAAAAAAAGAGCGCGGAATAAAGATGGGGAGATACTGAAATGCAAACAGAAATCTCGGGAGAACCGTCATCTTCACCATCTGCACCCTCCCGGCTAGTGACAGCGGGAGCGCGTCCCATCTCCGAAAATCGTCCTTCATTTGGTCTACCAGTCGGGCCAGATTTAGCTTGTGCAGCCATTCCCATTCCCGTCCCACTTGGATGCCTAGATACCTAAACCTTTCCCCTACCATCCTAAATGGCAGCTCCCACAGTCGCCTCTCCTGTCCCCTCACCTGGACCACAAACATCTCACTTTTCCCCATATTTATTTTATACCCCGAAAACCGTCCAAATTCCTCCAGAATCCTCATGATTTCTTCCATCCCCTGCTGGGTCCGATACATACAGGAGCAGGTCGTCTGCGTAACGCGAGACTCTGTGCCCCCCCCCCCCCCCCCGGACCAGCCCCCTCCAAGCCCTTTGAGGCTCTCAGTGCAATTGCCAGCGGCTCTATGGCTAACGCGAACAACAGTGGGGAGAGGGGGCATCCCTGTCTCGTCCCCCGATGCAGCCTAAAATAGTCTGATGTTGTCCTATTCGTCCGTACGTTCGCCACAGCAACCTGACCCAGTCAATAAAGCCCTGCCAAAATCCGAACCTTCCCAGTACCTCCACAGATATTCCCATTCTACGCAATCAAAGACCTTCTCTGCGTCCATTGCGACCACTACCTCCACCTCCCTACCTTCCAGGGGTATCATGATCACGTTTAATAGCCTTCTTACATTGGCCACCAACTGCCTTCCCTGAACAAACCCCGTCTGGTCCTCCCCAATAACGTCCGGAACACAATCCTCAATCCTAGAGGACAAAATTTTGGCCAGCAGTTTGGCATCCACATTCGATAGAGATATCAGCCTGTAGGACCCACACAGCTCCGGGTTCTTATCCCGCTTCAGGATCAGCGAAATCGGGGCCTGTGACATCGTCGGGGGAAGCACCCCTCTCTCCCTTGCCTCATTGAATGTCCTCACCAACAACGGCCCCAATATCCCAGAGAACGTTTTATAGAACTCCACTGGGTAGCCGTCCGGCCCCGGGGCTTTACCCGACTGCATGGCCTTCAGACCCTCCACTATCTCTTCCAACCCGATCGGGGCCCCCAGCCCTTCTACCAGCTCCCTGTCCACCTTCGGGAAATTCAGCCCCCTAGGAAGTGCCTCATTCCCTCCAGCCCCGTTGAGGGTTCCAACCCATACAGCCTACTGTAAAACTCCTTAAACGCCTTATTCACCCCTGCTGAATCTCCAACCAAGTTCCCATCTCCATCCTTTACTTCCCTATCTCCCTGGCTGCCTCCCTCTTTCTAAACTGCTGTGCAAGCATTCTGCTGGCCTTCTCTCCATGCTCATAAATCGCCCCCCTCGCGTTTCTTAGCTGTTCCACCGCCCTCCCTGTGGTTAACAAGCCGAACTCCGCCTGTAATCTTCGCCGTTCCCTTAAAAGTCCTGCCAAAGGGGTCTCAGCATACTTCCTGTCAACCTGTTGTATCTCCTTACCAGTCGGTCCGTCTCTGCCCTGTCTACCTTCTCCCTGTGGGCCTGTATCGAGATCAGCTCCCCTCTAACCACCGCCTTCAATGCTCGCCAGAACACTGCTGCCGAAATTTACCCTGTGTCGTTGACTTCCAGGTAGTTCTGAATATATTTCCTCAGCCGCCCGCACACCAGCTTGAAGACCCACGTCTAACCCCCAGTGCGGGCACTGGTTACTGTCTTTACTAACCTGCAGGTCAACCCAGTGCAGAGCATGGTCTGAGATTGTGATCACCAAGTACCCGTGTCCACCACCCCTGCCAGTAAAGCCCTGCTCAGAATAAAGAAATCAATCCGGGAGTACACTTTAATGCATGTGTGAGTAGAAGGAGAACTCCTTCACCCTCGGCTGCCCAAATCTCCATGGATCCACCCCCTCCATATCTGCTCCATGAACCCTTTTAGTTCCTTTGTCATTGCTGGCACCCTGCCCGTTTTTGAGCTTGACTGGTCTAGACCAGGGTCAATAACTGTGTTGAAGTCCCCTCTCATGACCAACTTATGCAAGTCCAGGTCCGGTATCTTCCCCAGCATCCTCTTTATAAACTCCACATCGTCCCAATTTGGCGCATACACAATTACTAATACCACCTGCACCCCCTCCAATTTCCCACTGACCATAATGTACTGGCCGCCCACATCCGAAACTATTCTTCCCGCCTCAAATACCACTCGCTTGTTGAACAGGATCGCGACCCCTCTAGTCTTCGAGTCCAGTCCCGAGTGAAAAACCTCTGATCAAACCTTTCCTTAATCTAATCTGGTCAGCTACTCTAAGGTGCGTCTCCTGCAGCATTACCACCTCCGCCTTCAGTCCTCTCAAATGCGCAAACACGCGTGCCCTCTTGACCGGCCCATTTAGCCCTCGTACATTCCAGGTGATCAGCCTAGTTGGGGGGCTCATCGCCTTCCCCCTTTGCTGATCAGCCATCACCTTTCTTGGGCCAGTCTCCAGCCCGCGCCCCGCACCTCCACCGGCCAGCCCCCAGGCAGCCTCCTGCCCCCGACCTCCTCTCTGTCCCTCAGCAACAGTCCCTCCCTCATCGCAGAACATTTTCCCCCCTAGTAACAGCACAATGTAAATCGACCCCTTTGATAAGCCTAACATCTGCTCACCCCCCACTACGCTTCCATGAGCTAGCCCACCCAGCTAGCTTGGTGGCCCCCACCCCTGGTGCCAGACATTCTCCCACCTATTGTTCCCTCCCCACCTTCCCCCACGCTCATACACACATATTCAAATGACAAACAATCCCAACACAATTGCCCGAGAGAAGAAAAACCCCGCTAAACAAAGAAAAGGTCAAGCAAGAGATCCAGCATCTGAACAAACACACCTCCCTCCCCCAACAGAGCAAATGTAAACTTTAACTCACTCAGCTCTGCAACTGACCCCAAATCAATACAGTAGGCATTACAAATAGCGTCCACAAAACGAAAAAGCGAGAAACTTTTTTAACCATGAACATTGCAGCAAAGTTCAAAAGTTCTCAGTCTGCCACCAGTCCTTTCCTTTTCGTGAAGTCCAGTGCTTCCTCAGGTGACTCAAAATAAAAATGTTGCTCCTCATACGTGACCCAGAGACGTGCCGGATACAGCACTCCAAAATTCACCTTTTTCTTAAAAAGGTTCGACCTGATCTGGTTAAACCCCGCTCTTCTCCTGGCTACCTCCGCACTCAGGTCCGCAGGATACTGTTCTCCCATTTACAGCTCCGTGTCTGCTTGGCCCACTGTAAAATACGCTCCTTATCCAAATACCTGTAGAATCTCACCACCATTGCCCCCGGGGGGTCTCCCATTCGCGGCTTCTTCGCGAGCGCTCTGTGAGTCCTGTCTACTTCCAAGGGTCGGGAGAATGCCCCATCCCCCAGCAGCTCCTCAAACATGTCCGCTATGTATGCCCCAGCGTCCGCTCCTTCAGACCCCTCCGGGAGCCCAACGATTCTCAAGTTCTGCCGGCGGGACCTATTTGCTCGGTCCTCCACCTTCTCCAGGAGCCTTTCCTGCTGGTCTCTCAGCATCCCCACCTCCAGCTCCACTGCGATTTGATGTTCTTCCTGGTCAGCCAGCGCCTTCTCTACTTTCTTGATCGCCCAATCTTGTGCATCCAATCTAAGCTCCAGCCGTGCAATTGACTCTTTAATCGGGTCCAAGCAGTCCCGCTTCTGCTTGGCGAAGCCCTCCTGGATAAATTGCATCAGCTGCTCCGTTGATCGCTGGGTCGACAAGCCAGAGGTCCGGTCATCTGCCATGCTTCCTCCCCCTGCAGCTTCAGCCCAAGCCTTCTCCGTCCGTCTGTTTCCGCCTTTGCGAGCACTTCTAGTCCTCCTCTCCATGCACTGATGTGGAAATCCAGTACCCAATTGCCTTTGTCATCGATTTTTCAAATGAAGTCCGGTAAAAAATCGGGGAAAAAGGTCCAAAAGTCTGACCCGAGTGGGAGCCACCAAATGTGCGACTTACTCCTTCATAGCTGCCACCGGAAGTCCCATGACAACATGCTTTGATAATTGTTTGATGATGCCTCTCCAAAGATCCCTGTGTCTGTGGATGATATGCTGTGGAACTCAACTGTTTTATCCCCAAACTACAAACTACTCATTATGTTTTGAAAAATTTTAGACATAAATTTGGAACATTAATTCAACTGGATCTCCATTGGTAATCCGTATTGGGTAAAATAATTGGGATAGCTTCCCTACCACTACCTTAGTTGTAATTATTCTTAAAGACATGGCCTCTAGAAATCGAGTTGTCATATTCATAATAGTAAGGATATACTGGTGCCCCAGTGTCATTTTTAGGAATGGTCCTACACAGTCTACTGACATCCTACTGAATGAAATGGCATGTTTTACAAAAATGTAGCATGTTCTTTTGAGGACCCAGTGATTAAAACTGTTTATCTGTGTTTGTGTTTTCCACATCCCTACGATATTTGGGCGGTACCACTACCTGATGAACAACCGTACACTCTTCATCTGCAGGTAATGGAGGAGGTCTTCACGTCTTCATTCGAACCCCATCTTCAATTTAATAACGTTCTGAAACTTCCTCAGCTTCAGTTTGTGCTGATCTATCTTACTGCACATGGCTCGGCTTATTGAATCACAACTAGAGAAGATTTGCGAAACATCTTCTTTGGATAATCAAAGTCTTTGAAGCACATTCCAGCGAACCAAATATCTGTCCACGGTATCACTTTGGCCTCCGACGATGGACTTTGCTTAGCCATTGCTCAGGTCATCACACATGAAGGAAAAATTCCTGGAATCTTTTCCGTTTGTTTAATCTCACTTGGACTATCTGTAATTATGGGAGAAGCTACTACATTCGCTCTGACTAAATAATTTCCCGGCAGGAAGTCAACTTCATCTACAGGTAACTTCTGGACAATTCCTACCATTACTGTTCCAGACATTAGCTCACACTCCAAGTGCATCTGGTAAAACCTGGGTATATGCCCCCCACCAAAACCATTTATGTATGGTGGAATTTTACCAGAATTTGGCTAAGTATCAGGCTCAGACAGAAAACTGTCCTGTAACTCTCCAGTTGCACAGATCTGAGCCTCTTAGAGAAAACACATGAGTGGGCCTGGTTTGCACCACCACTCTGGCAGGGCAGGGCCTCATAGTGCTGGCAACAAGCTCCAAAGAGATCGGGCACCATCTTTAAGAGTGCCCCGATCAGCACTGCTGCGAATGGTCCCCAGCCCCCATCATGGAAGTATCAGGGACTCTCCCCCTCCACCAACAATCATCTCCTGTATTCTGCTCGCTCTCCCCACATTCACCGCCGGCATTGAACTCCCTCACCAAAACTGCAGAAGTATAGCCAGCCCTCTCCCCCTGCCCTCTGTACCACAAACCAATGCCCCTTCCCCTGCCATGGGGCTCTCACTAGGACCTGCCCCTGGCACTGGTCCCAGCACAGGTTGGAACTGTCAGGTTGAAACTAGTTTTGGATTTTCGGTAAAATGTGGACAGGAATACAATTCATAAAGCATTGATTAAACTCCCAGCATCTAGTGGAAGTGACACAGAGTTTGACAGTCAGGAGTGATTCCTGACCCTAATAGGGGAAAGGGAGGGTTCTGCCCAAGGTCTTGTCCACCATGAAATTGTGACTGGGTCGGATGGGTGGGATCCCGGAGGGAATCCCATTGATGTAATTTTACACTCCGCCCCCACCTCAGAAGCCGCATGGGTAGTGCGTGAAATTCTGCCCCATATTTCTACATGGCAATCCGCATTTGTAACTCCGCAAACCTATTCACTGTATTTTATGCGCTCACATACACGCACAGTAGCCCTGATTTAGGCTTCATTACTTTCTCCCGTATACCAACTCCACCTATTAACTTACTAATCTCTATACTAGTGCTATCGGTCTCTCCCAGTATTTTGAACACCCTGGCAATTACTCTTCAATATTCTCTCTTGGTTCCCACACAAAGCCCTTCTAACAGCACTAGCAAAACGCCCCACATGGTATTCGATCCCAACCCTGTTTAGGTGCAACCCATCCAGTTTGTACCGGTGCCTCCTCCCCCAGAGCCAGACCCAGTGTATCAGGATCTACAGACCTCCGTTCTGTCCCACCTTTCCAGCCACACGTTCATCCTCCTAGTTCTGTACTCACTTGCACGTGGCACAGTGAGTAAACCGGCGATTACTGCAATTGAGGTGCTGCTTGCTAATCTTTTACCTAGCCCCCTAAATTTGGAATGTAGGACCAGATCCTCCTTCCTACCTAAGAGATTGGCGTAATGTTCTTGTCGGATGGCCTGATTTATATTACAAGAACACTTGTAGCGAAAGCAGTTTATTAACATTAACTGTGGGTCAACCATATACAAGACAACAGATGCATAGCAGTATGATCATGCACAAGCAGCCTCTCTCTTCCAGCTCTTGCCAGACTGAGGTCACCTGACTCTAACATGCACTTATATACTAATGAGACTCCTAGTGGTCAGTCGATGAATTACAACACAGCCATGATATCACAACAATTGGTACGAATGTGGACCGTTGCGACCTCTGGCTGTTCACCCTCCCCTAGAAGGATATTGTGCAGCCACTCTGTGACATCCTTGACCCAGGCAGGTAACATACCACCCTGGAGTCATGTCTACGGCTACAGAAATGCCTGTCTTACCCTAATGAAGCCCCTATTGTTATTGCTCTTCCTTTCGTCTTCCTCCCCTCCTGTACAGTCCAGCCACTTATGGTGTCATAAACTTGGCTCTGACTGCGCTTCTCCTCTAATGCATCTTTACTATAATAAAACATCCCAAGGCACTTCACAGAGGCATTATGGAAAAAAATGACACCAAGCCACATACGGAGATCTAATGGCAGATGGCTAAAAGCTTTTTCAAAGAGGCAAGTTTAGGGGTGTCTTAAAGAATGGAAGCAAGGAAGAGAGGCAGAAAGGTTTAAGGAGGAATTCCAGATCCTAAGCTCAGGCAGCTGAAGGCATGGCTACCAATGGTGGAGTGGTTAAAATCAGGGATGGTCAAGACGCCAGAGCTCGATGAGTGCAGGTATCTCATAGCATTGTAGGACTGGAGGAGATTAGGGATAGGGAGGGCATAGATCATTGAGGGATGAAAACAATTGGAGGTGGAGAACTGCTGAAACCAAAATAGCACTAATGTAATAGATTTTTAAATTATCTGTGTTCTAGATAAGGGCAATGCCGGCAGAGTCACATTTATTGGCACAACTAGTTGTCCTGGTAAATTGGAGGTGAACCTTCTTGTCGGACTGCTCTTGCCCATCTTGTCATGATGCTCCCACAACGATATTCAAATGGAATGAAAATGAAAAT
Organism: Scyliorhinus torazame; assembly: GCF_047496885.1. Lineage (NCBI taxonomy): Eukaryota > Metazoa > Chordata > Chondrichthyes > Carcharhiniformes > Scyliorhinidae > Scyliorhinus > Scyliorhinus torazame. The sequence goes on from NC_092718.1 coordinate 193,918,565, forward strand.
CGCTTATTGTCACAAGTAGGCTTCAAATGAAGTTACTGTGAAAAGCCCCTAGTCGCCACATTCCAGCGCCTGTTCAAGGAGGCTGGTATGGGAAGATGGGCAGTTCCAGGATATTGACCCACTAATGATGAAGGAATATGCCCATCAGAATGGTGGGCAACGTGGAGGAGATAATCTTCTTGAGACACTGCTGTTCTTATCCATTTTGCGGTGGGGAGTCATAGGGAGGGAGGTGAGTAGCTGTAGTGCATCCTGTTGATCATGTTGTCTGAAGGAATGCTGACAAGCTACACTGTAGCTACGTAGCTACATGCACTAATTTTTAGATAATACCTTATGCTCAAGCGATACAGGTAATATACTTCACATGTATTCATACACACCTATTACCATTAAGTAACAAACAAAGCAAAGCACTTATAATGATTGAAAAAAAAATCACACACCTTTTGATTTTAGCTTCTTGCTAGCAAATGCATAGAAACGGTTAAAGTTCACATGCATACCCTGTGCAAATATGAGTATTCAGATCACATGTCCAGTGATGGCATCAATTATTTCTTTGCCAATTAGAAATGCTATGAGCTACACCTGGGTTCCAAATGACCTACAAATGGCTAGCGGCCATTACACTGCTGACTTAAGACTTATCGACGATGGAGGGGCTTTGAGGGGTCAGATGGTGAACCACTATTTGTAGAATATTCATTTTCGAACTTTCTATTGCAGCGATGAACTTGATAGTTAATGTCCTGGCCATGGGGTTCCTTCCCCACATTATGTTGATGATGGGGCTGGGCAATGATGGTAACATTGAAGTTGAGGGAAGATGATTTTGTTTCTGATGGTCAGTACCTGGAGGTTATGTGCCACCTGCCAGGCCAAGCCTGGATGTTATGATTGAAGGTCCAGAGTAGCATTCAAATAACACGGCAAGTGTTTGGGATTGGGTGCTGAAGGAAACGCCTAGGTTAAAAATTTCAATTAATCTCTCAGGCGACCATTACCCCTCCACTATTATCTATCCTGCAATGAGAGTAATGTAGCTGTTCAATGGCAGCAGCTCTTCAATAGCTGCTATTTTTCTGAAACTGGAGCTCCCACTCCATTCCCAACCCAAGCCCTATGTGCTGTCAATTGAGAGCACAAGACAAGTATTCAAATGAGATTATACTGTCAGGTTCATGGCATTCAAACAGTGCTGAATTGTGGTAGTATCAGGTATTGCAGTACCCGAGAGGCTGTAGACCATTGGGTAAGCCTAGCAGCTTACCATTGGCTGTTTGGTATGTGGCTCCCCCCTGACAGGCAGGGTATAAGAACAGGTGCCATCCCAGCAGCCCTCATTCTGTACCGAAGCTGCTGGGGAACAGATCTAGTCTATTAAAGCCTTCAGTTACAATACAACCTTGTCTTTGAGTTTAATTGATCGTGCATCATGACTTTTCTTTCACTGTACCATCAACCCCATTGCTCAGGATATGGTATTTTATTAATCTAATAAATGACCACATCATGGTCTGCATTCGTTATATACAGCATTGATCCAAAATATCTCCCTGCAGAATGAGCGCCACTCTAAGGCTGAATTGTCCCAGCTCTGTGGAGGTGGCTTTGGAGGCAAGGGCATGTGGAAATTCACATAGCTGCACGCAGAGATAGTTCACCGACACTGTCCCGCCTCTGTGCAAATTTCCCAGGAGTGTGCTGTATACAAAATCGGCAGCTCGCTCCACAGGAGCAGGCAGCCAATTAAGGACCCAACTGGGCACCATTTTCAGAAGGGGATAGCAGTTCCTTACCATCAGAGTGGCCTCCCAATGAGTGTCTTGCCGGGTGGCTCCTTGGAAGTGTGTGATTGGACCATCGGAACCAGAAACGCCACACTCCAATATTGAGGTTGAAAGGATGGAAGGCTAGTCATGACCAACACAAATCCTTCATGTGGGCTCCTCCTCCACACAAATGACCCTACCAACTATTGGCTTCTTCACTTTCAAAGTTGCGGAAGGCATCTCAGAGTGCCTCCATTTTGAGGCGTCTTTGTGTTTGTCTTTCTGACTCTGCAGCGCCCGCCTCTTATTTGGTTGCCTATAACTACTCTGTGGACCAAGAAATGGATGGTGCTGAAGGGCCCTAGTTGGAAAAGTGATGTAAATAATACACATTGGATTTTTAAACTATCAAGATCACAATGCTGTAAATTGTTATTTAGAAAAGTTAATTAGAACCACAGAAGGTTCATTGAAAGAGCCCATTTGGTCCATCATATTTGTACCTTCTTTGCTGGAGCACTATCTCTAACTATGGAGCACTCCATAACCAATCCCTCTGTCTTATCGAACCACATTGGTATACAGCACAGGAAACAGGAAAATTGGTGCATTAGCCAAACCACCATTTTCTTCACATACAATGGTTTACTAAGTCTGGTCTTCTTTCTGTTGTCATCATCTGATGACTGACTTTTAATCCCAAAAGGGCTCTCCAGTTCTTACCATGGGGACAGTAATGGTTCATAATGTTGATACATGAAAGGACTAGAATGGGGTGAGATTCTACGACTGTCTCCCAGATTTGGAGCCGCTAACATTTTCTGGCACTGACAACTCCTCCTTCCCATCCCAAATAGAGACATTTGTACAATGATCAGTGAGGGGCATTTTTGATTGCCTCATTAGCATAAAGAAAAAACTGACAGATCAAGGCAATGGTTGTATCAGGATTAATATGTGTAGAGAAAGGTAATGGCCAAAACTAAAGGAAGAAATATGTGGCGTAACAAATATCTGAGCTGGACAAGGGCAGAGCCAAGCAGCCGTTTTCTTTGTGTGAGGCCAATAAAATTTGTGTTGGCTTGAGGACCAAGTTAAACCAAATTTGTTTTCAGTTCAGAGTCATAGCTACTGTGCCAGCGGGACTTGTGCCAATCTCTTTCACGCCTCTTGACCTGCTGATGTGCTAAACTCACAGCCAAGAGAGAAGATTACTTGAGCGATTGATTTTGGTGTCGTGGAGACATCTATTATAGTTTACAATGGTAATCACTGCAAGTCATAGGGAAGCCCTCAGGAAGCCAAAGACTAAATGTAATTGGCTCAAAACTAGCTCTATAACTTAATTTCGGGGAAGAGGGAACTGTTAACTCTTTGTGTTGGGTTGCTCGTTCTGTGCCACAGAAAATGGTGACAGGAATATTTCACAATCCAGCCCCAGGTAGCCCATAAACAAAATTGCAAAATGAATGAAGAGTAAGAACAACAGCAAACAAAATAAACAGATGCCACACACTTTAATAATAAATTAGTATTCATCCACAGTTACTAGAGACCATATTAATTAGCAGTCACGTAATCCAGTTTGGCGCAGTTTTCTTATAATAAATAACAAATAAATTGGGAATAAATCTTTGTGCATATGGTACAATACTTTAGTTTGACTGGTATTAGATGTTTTTGTGTTTAATTTTTAATATTCCAATGTTCCATTGCAAATAAAGCTATTGGACTGAATATACAGATTTTCTCCCCCCCCCCCCCCCTGCCCCAACCTGGTATTTACAATTGTGCATTCTCCTGAAGGTTCACAAACTAAATAATACCAAATCAATAACTAGAATGAATGAATAATATGGTAATACTTGGTGTATGTTTTGGTCATTACTGTTTCCATCTTAAAGCCTAATTTGTCAGTCAACCTGGTTGGAAAAATAAATCACAACCTTGCAAATAACAATCATTTTTAACAATAGAGAATGGATTCAAAGTAGAGCAACATATCATTTTCTTCCACACAGTTCAATCTTGCAAAATACTTTCTTCAGAATAAATATCCTACAGTAGATCTATTTATAGGTGAGTGTAAATCTAACATTATGAAGAATTTTATTTTGCTTTTGACTTGGGTTTGAATTTTTGTGGGAGTCACTGCTTTAATACTTTGATTCAGGACATTAATATTTTGATTCAGGCTGGTGACTAGACAAATTGTCACATGAATGGCGGCACAGTAGCACAGTGGTTAGCACTGCTGCCTCAGAGTTCCAGGGTCTCGGGTTCAATTCCGGCCTCGGGTGACTGTATGTGTGGAGTTTGCACTTCCTCCCAGTGTCTGCATGGGTTTCCTCCGGTTGCTCCGGTTTCCTCCCACAGTCCAAAGATGTGCGGGTTAGGTGGATTGGCCTGGCTAAATTGCACCTTAGTGTCAAAAAGGTTAGATGGGATTACTGGGTGGGGTGCAGGCGTGGGCTTAAGTAGGATGCTCTTTCCAGGGGCTGGTGCAGACATGATGGGCCGAATGGTCTCCTTCTGCACTGAAAATTCTTATGATTCTATGATATGACTCTATGATCACATCCTGACTGCCCACTGAACACCAGGACACCATTTTCCCAGTCGCCCGTGCAATTAGCGCGGGTCTCACACGTTGGCTAATTGGAAAATCAGGAATGCATTAATGTTTTTTTTACTCAATGCAGCAGAGCGCCATCTTGGAAAATTTCTCCCATGGAATCTAACATGGAATCTGTCTGCACTGTGGGTGCAACAGCATTTGTGAAGAGGCAAACACTTTTAAATTCCTTGACTACATAGTCTGCCAGCTGACTTTGACATCTCACTGCTCTCCACTGAAGGTGATTAAATGTTGCTGCCTTGGCTCCATTGGCATATTTTTCAGTTTGCTTCGGACAGATTTTAAGCAAAGATCAGTGGAGTGAAATTGTTCTGGACAATCTTGGTAAACAAAACACTTCAGACATTTTCATGAATTTTTTTTCTGTTATTTTATTGGAATTAATACCAAGTTATTTTCAAAGTGTTAGAGTGTCCACTAATAATAATAATAATCTTTATTATTGTCACAAGTAGGCTTACATTAACACTGCAATGAAGTTACTGTGAAAATCCCCTAGTCGCCACACTCCGGTGCCTATTCGGGTACACTGAGGGAGAATTCAGAATATCCAATTCACTTAACAAGTAGGGCGAAATTCTCCCGAAACGGCGCGATGTCTGCCAACTGGCGCCCAAAACGGCGCCAATCAGACGGGCATCGCGCCGCCCCAAAGGTGCGGAATGCTCTGCATCTTTCGGGGCCGAGCCCCAACATTGAGGGGCTAGGCCTGCGCCGGAGGAATTTCCGCCCCGCCAGCTGGTGGAAACGGCCTTTGTTGCCCCGCCAGCTGGTGCGGAAATGACATCTCCGGGCGGCGCATGCGCGGGAGCGTCAGCGGCCGCTGACAGTTTCCCACGCATGCGCAGTGGAGGGAGTCTCTTCCGCCTCCGCCATGGTGGAGACCGTGGCGGAGGCGGAAGGGAAAGAGTGCCCCCACGGCACAGGCCCGCCCGCGGATCGGTGGGCCCCGATCGCGGGCCAAGCCACTGTGGGGGCACCCCCCCGGGGCCAGATCGCCCCGCGCCCCCCCCCAGGACCCCGGAGCCCGCCCACGCCGCCTTGTCCCGCCGTTCAAAAGGTGGTTCAATCCACGCCGGCGGGACAGGCAATTTATCGGCGGGACTTCGGCCCATCCGGGCCGGAGAATCCAGCGGGGGGGGGGGGCCCGCCAACCGGCGCGGCCCGATTCCTGCCCCCGCCGAATATCCGGTGCCGGAGACTTCGGCAACCGGCGGGGGGCGGGATTCCCGCCAGCCCCCGCCGATTCTCCGACCCGGCGGGGGGTCGGAGAATGACGCCCGTAGTCTTTCGGGAGTTGTGTGAGGAACCCCGAGCACCCGGAGGAAACCCACGCAGGCACGGAGAGAACGTGCAGACTCCGCACGGGCAGTGACCCAAACGGGAATCGAACCTGGGACCCTGGCGCTGTGAAGCAACAGTGCTAACCACTGTGCTACCGTGCCGCCCACTAAAATAGCAGACAGAGGAATTACATGCGAACAAGTAAAACACCCGTATACAGAGGGTATTTTTTACGATACACAGGGAATGGGGAGGCTGATTTTTGATTGGGCCACAGATCAGGTGAGCAATTGCCAGGATGTTCTCCCCACCTCCTCAATGTCGTTGGCAGGATGTCCAATCAATTCTGACAGGCTGCTGTTGTGGGTTCATTGGAAACCTGGTGAGCCTCGGTGGAGTCGTGCCAGCAGCATTCAAATAAGGTGCCTGGGGGCCCCCACAAAGTGGGGTGATGGGGGCAGGGTGTGGGGGAGGTGGGATGATGGTGGTTGGGATGATCTTGGCTATGGGCGAGGTGGAACATTCATTGCTACCTCATGAGTTTACCTGGAGCAATTGTCAAAAGGCCTCCATCGGTTCCTTGTAGGATTGCTGGTTAGGCTGTACTACACCTGGAAGTGCTAAAATGTCATCAGTGTCCTATCCAGGTCACAGGATCCCAATTTGAATAGATTAATAAGGCTCCCTCCTTTGTCCCAAGTCAGAAGACTGGTTTCCTAAAGTGAAAACTGCATCAGGTGGGGCTTGGGCAACAGGCCAGCAGAGAGCCTTTAAAAAAAAAGATTTCACCTTGCTATGCCCTGTATAAATCGAAAAGCAGAGCAGTAGTGAGATGAAATGTTAGTGTCACTACTGAACAGTCAGGACTCACTGAGATCGGTGGTCCAGTTTTAACAAAGCTTCTTACATTTATTTGTCATGATCTTTTATAACTCAAAAAGTTCTTGTAAACGAGTGTGGTAAAAAGATTGTCATTCCCAAGTTATTATTTGCTCAGTTTTGGGCGACAACCTGCGAGAGAAAAAAACAAATCTCACCCTTTACTTGTGAGAATGATGAGGTTAATACCTCTTAAAATTTCTTGGCAATGACTTTGTATCGAGAAGTAGGAGCAAACGCATCCTCAAGGAAAAAGTCTCTGAATAATAAGTGAACACCAGGCATTTCATATTAAGAGTGAAAAATATCCAATCCCTATTTACTCACAGTAAATTAAACAGGGTTTCACCTCAGATAGCTCCATTTGCCAGTTGTAGTTAAAGGTTGGCATGAGCATTTTGCTTTATTTATTTTATTCATTCATGGGATGTGGGTGTAGCTGGCGAGGCTAACATTTATTGCCCATCCCTAATTTCCCTTGAGAAGGTGGTAGTGGGCTGCCTTCTGCAGTCCGTGTGGTATAGGTGCACCCACTGTGCTGTAAGGGAGTGATTTTGACTTGTTAATTTGCTGTGTGTAAATAGAGATGGGATATTTCTCGACTGGAGTTTTTTTTTTGCCCGCTCCAATTAGTGAACGGATGAAAACGGGGCCTACAAGTGAACATTTCAAAACGTCAGCCTCTCTGCTCATTAAATAATTTGTGGCATTTTAAAATTCTGAATCATGGGTTGTATTGTACAATGGATATTTTAACAGATTAAAAAACTGAGACTCAGCATTAAATTGAGGGCAAGGGGACAAGGCCTACAGGACCAAGGTGGAAAAGACCAAGATAAATCATAAATGATTGAATAGGTGATCAAGTGTTTATGATTTAAAAGCCTTTGAACTGGGATGTCAGTGTTTGATGACCATCCCTCCCACCTCAGGTCCCTTGTAGAGCAGTGAGCTCAAATGGCCTGCCCATGACCATTGAGGAAGTTGTTTTTAAGAGTCTGCAAAGTATTAATCAATTACCAGATGATGCTCCAGAATTTTTCTTAGGCCGGAAAGTGCATCTGGATCCTTTTTGAAAAGGACAAAACTAATTTCAGTAACTCTGGATGCCTTTTGTTCATCATCTGCTAATAACACAGGCTCTTTTGACCAGATTATGAATGTATCAGGTGTGCCTGCAACCCTTTTTTTTTAAATTTAGAGGAGTCAATTATTTTCTTTTTCCAATTAAGGGGCAATTTAGTGTGGCCAATCCACCTAACCAGCACATCTTTGGGTTGTGGGGGTGAAACCCACGCAGACAAGGGGAGTGTGCCTGTAACCCTGCGAGGCAACCGCAAGTGCAGGATTCCGGAAAAGCCGGGAGTTGGAGGGAGAAACCTCTCAGTTTGTGTTGCTTAACCCACTCAACAAACACCAAATTTCTAGTTCACTATCAACCTTAACTGAGAGTGACTGAACTTTGAATTATCCAACCTCCTTTATTGCACGTTCAGTAATACAGCAACATCCCTTCAGCATCCTGATTCCCAGAGACACTGCACCAAAATAACACTTACATCAAACGCAATCGATTCTAAAGCAGTAGGACGGAGACCACGAGGAATATAAACGTGAACGTGCTAACTTATACAGAATGTTTTGCAGTTTTCCAACAAATGAATGTACCTAGAAACAGAAACTTAAAAGAAAAAATGGAACCTGACACAACAAAAGGTCACACAAACTGCAACAAAAATTATACTGAAAATAAATTAGAATGGTAATGGTTTTTAAATAGATATGCAAAGAATTTGTGAGATGACAGACTGATGGCTTCAGGACAGTTTCGTGCCAATGGCATGCAGCCGGTGAGAGGTTAACTGTGATATGATGGAAGCCGTTCAGGTAAGGACAGGCGCAGGATCCAAATCCCTTAGCTGGAGGGGCTCATTACTTACTCCTGTCTCGTATATGGGATTGTCAAATGCCGATTCCACGGTGATGTGGTTGTAGGGATGAGGGCCGGCCAGAGGCAGCCTTAGAGTGGACTTACCCTGGAACCTGGGAAGAGAAGTGAAGTAAAAAGAGGCAATTTCAGTTCAGTCAAATCTCTTCTTGGAGAAAGAACATTGCACGTTAGGCAGAGGCTACGAAAATTCAGTTTTTACAGAAACTTGAGTGTTGATGCCCCTCACACTACAATAACAACTTGCATTAATGTGGTACCTTTAACGTGGTAAATGATCCCAGGCCCTTCCTCAAACAAAATCTGACACCGTGCCATGAAGGAGATATATGGGGTGGGATTTAACTAAATGGGAACAAAGTCCCATGGCGAGCGCTTTTAGTCACGTGTTTCCCGGCGCTCACAGTGCCGAGAACCACAAGGCGATAAAACGGCACTCGCATTAGATAGGGGCCTCAGCGGGGAATGTGCTGTCGAGGCCGCACATAGACCCTTTCTGTGCACTGAGGAGCTCTGCCTGCTGGATCTCAGCAGTGTAGCGAGAGATCGGGACGCCATTTTTAAATGATGTCCTGATCTCTGGAGCCCCCGAGGCGACCTCCGCCCGGAGCGGAGGTCCTCAGTACAGGAAATGCGACCGAGTGTGGCCTCGGCAGGGCGTTCCCCACTGAGGCCCAAACTACCCCCGCCTAGAGTACTGTTAGAAAGCGCTTGTAGCGCCGGGAACGACCCCCCCACCCTAAATCCTGCCCAGAACAGACTGTTTTTTTCCCCAGTTAGATCACGCCCATTTTCTCTGTACTTCCTGTGGCCAGGGATATTTTGGGATAGAGTTTCTTCGTGGTTGTGCTTATCCACTAGTGCAAATTGCCCAACAACAGCCAAGCCAGTGTAAATGATTGAGGAATTTCCAGCTTAGCTTAGATTCAGCTCAAATCAACTTTGCACCATCTTCTGTGCTGGTTCAGAGAGAATTACACTTGATGCCGGCCACAGGTCCAGACTGAATTAATCTCCGTGGTGGGTTGTGCCCCTTTGCGAACAGGCTCTTCAAATTAAGCTTTCTTTTGCGGTGCATGTAAACTGGTAGACACATGTTAAAAACCTTTCAATACTAAAATGTATTTAATTTACAAGGAACAGAGCAGCATATACCAAGAAATGTGTCAATGTTTCTGTGTAGTTTTCAAAAGTAAGTTTGGCTTTTCAAAACCAGATTGCTTGCAGTTAGTGGATTAGACACTCATATTCAAAATACTTACAGTTTTGTGAAATACCCTTTTCAGCTGCATTAATAAAACTGCACCAGGAGATGACTCTTAAATACATCAAGGAATAGCAAAAAAATAACAATACGCTGCCTGATTTCATTGGTTCAGGGAAGAATTTTAATGCTGTGATTACGCAAATTAATTTAAGTGGAAACTTGAGCCAAGAGCTGCACATTATTTCAATGGAGAAAGACTGCAGAAAACGGCAGCACAGAGAGGTTTGAAGGTCCTCGTACATAAATCACAAACAGCTAGCATGCAAGTTCAGCAGATAATTAGGAAGGCAAATGTAATGTTGGCCTTTATTTCAAAGGGAATGGAGTAAAAAGTGAGGAAATCCTGCGAAAACTATACAAGGCACTAGTTAGACCTCAGCTGGAATATTGTGTACGGTTTTAGTCCCCTTATCTAAGGAAAGATAGACATGGTCTTGGAGGCAGTCCAGAGAAGGCTCACGAGGTAGATCCTGGATATTGAGGGATTTTCTTGCGAGGAGAGGTTGAGCAGGTTGGGTCTGTACTCATTGGAATATAGAAGAATGAGAGGCAACCTTATTAAGACATATAGGATTTTCAGGGGCTTGACAGGGTAGATGCTAAGGGGATGTTTCCTCTTGTGGGAGAGTTTAGGACTAGACGGCATAATCTCAGAGTAAGGGAGTCGCCCATTCAAGACAGAGATGAGGGTTTCTTCTTTCAGAGGGTAATGAATCTGTGGAATTCTTTACTGCAGAGGGCTGTAGAGGCTGGGTCGTTAAGTATGTTCAAGGCTGAGATAGAAAGATTTTCAATCAGCAAGGGGAATCACGGGTTGAGATAAAGCAGAAAAGTGGAGTTGAGGATTATATCAGACCAGCCATGATCTTATTGAATTGTGGAGCAGACTCGATGGGCCGAGTGGTCTAGTTCTGCTCCTACATCTTATGGTCTTATTTCGGTTTTGGTTAAAGTGACGCACTTTTAAGTGCAATTTTGCACACAGATTTCTGATCATGCCCGAAGTGGAAATTCTACCCCATAATGTGTAATCCTTGATGTGTCAGCTGGATGTCGTTCATTGAACTGCTGGTATCACAATGAAGAATAAGGGGCGGGATTCTTCGGAAACTGGCGGGGCGGGCAGCTCCGGCGCGAAGGAGTGGTGTGAACCACTCCGGCGTCGGGCCGCCCCGAATCCTCCGCACCTTCAGGGGTTAGGCCGGCGCCGGAGTGGTTTGCGGCGCACTGGCCGGCGCGGAAGGGGCTTGGCGTCACGCCAACAAGCGCTGAAGGGCCTCCGCCGGCCGGCGCGAGTTGGTGCATGCGCGGGAGCACCAGCGTGTGCTGGCATCATCCCAGCGTATGCGCAGGGGGGGTCATCTCCGCGCCGGCCATCGCGGACTGTTACACTGGCCGGCGCAGAGGAATAGAGTGCCCCCACGGCACAGGCCCACCGCGGATCGGTGGGCTCCGATCACGGGCCAGGCCACCATGGGGGCACCTCCCGGGGCCATATCCACCTGCGCCCACCCCAAGGACCCCGGAGGCCGCCCGCGGAGCCAGGTCCCGTTGGTAAATACCTGTCGTAACATACGCCGACGTGGCCGGCCGAAAACGGGCGGCCACTCGGCCCATCGTGGGCCGGAGAATCACCGGGGGGGGGCTGCTACTAACGGCCCCTGACCGGTGTTGCGCGATTCCCGCCCCCGCCAAATCCCCGGCGCCAGAGAATTCGGCAGCCGACGGAGGCGGGATTCACGCCGCCCTCCGGCGATTCTCCGACCCGGCGTATTCCACTATCAATAATTAGAAGAATGGACCTACTGAATCCTTCATGAATTTAGGGAGATTTATCAGATTTCTGAGTAATTAATTCCGCCTGTCTATTCATAAAATGTTTTGTCACAACATGAACAAGTATGAACGAAGAAAAAAGAAAAATGCAACTTCATTGTCTTCCAATAGTGCTTTAAACAGGCTTTTAAGCTAGGCTAGTTGTTAATATTCAATTCTTGCTTTCATGCAAATTTATTACTGAACTTCCACAGAAGCTGAACACACTGCATTGCTATGTTCAGCTCCCGTTGATTCCTTGGCATTTTCTATAACGACTTACTTTGTGAAGTAGAAATAGATTCCACCAATGAGCAGCGCTATGACAATCACTGGAATAAATACCGCAATGGCAATATTGCTTCCTTGCATCTGGTTCAGAGAGGTTGCAGGCTTGGCTACTGCAAGAGAAGTAGGTACCTTAGACATATTAAATAATACACATCTTCCGACGGACACATAGATCATTCACAAGTTGTAAAGTATACATTCCTAAATAGCTCTCCACTGAGTTAATTCCCCTGCCTTTCTTGGTTGAAATGTTTCTACTTTAAATTAAAAGATAAGAACGACTTGCATTTATATAGCGTGTCTTGTGAGAGTACCTTTAAGAAATGGGTGTTTATCAAATAGCTGTAGTGGGTGTACCTTTAAGAAATGGGTGTTTATCAAATAGCTGCATTGATGGCAGAGTGTGGGTGGAGCTGGGCTGTCTGTCTGTTTATACTTTCATTTTTGAGCTGGCAGCTACGGTGTGTGTTTAGTTTCGTTTTCAGAGTTGGAGCTGCATCCAGCCAAACAAGGTGTAATTTTGATCTCTCTCTGCATGAAAAGAATGTCTTCAGATCACTTGCTAATTTAAAAGTGATAACAGCTCTCAGTAGAGAATTTAAGCCTGCTGTCTGTGTTAAAGAGGGTATTTGTCTTATGGATGTTGCTCGGAAAGATTAAGGGTTACTTATAGAGCACTGTATTCTTTGGGGGAAGTATTTGAGTTGATAGTTGCTAAGGTGTTTACTGTGTGTTTATAAAATGTTAACTGGATTCATAGAATAAACATTGTTTTGTTTTAAAAATACTTTAGATCTCTGTTGCATCACATCTGTAGAGTGGGCCCTTGTGCTCCACATAACCAAAATCTATTAAAAGTTATGGGTCAGGTGAGCTCCATGATACACTTTGGGGTTCTCGAAAGCCTGGCCCGCAATATGCGCTATGGATGACAACCGAACATCGCAAGGTGGTTTACAGCAAATTAAGTACTTTTTGAAATGTCGTCACTGCTGTAATGTAGGAAACACGGAAGCTAGTTTGCATACAGAAAACACCCACAAATAGCATTGTGATAATTGCCAGATAATCTTTCTTTTTGATGTTGACTGAGGGATAAATATTAGCCAGGGCACTAGGGCAGCGCGGTAGCATTGTGGATAGCACAATTGCTTCACAGCTCCAGGGTCCCAGGTTGGCAAGCGAGTTATGGCTGATACTTCATCATCTGCTGCCTTTGCAAAAGCTAATTCTGGATTCACTTTACTCTTTGGACTGTTCCTCGTATGATACTTACTATCCGCAGTGGAAAATAAGTTCTCCTAACCTCGCGATTTTTTTCTTTTGCTGGTAACCTTAAAGTTTGGTTGTCTAGTTACCAACTCACCAACCAGTGGAACTATTTGTTTCTGATTTATTTTAGCGAAATGTTTGTTCTCCTCTTAACATTTGTTCTAATGAATGTAACCTCATTTTTTCTAGTATTTCCTAATAAGTAGAGCCTAGTATAATCTTGGTGAATGTTGTCCATTTAGTGTCCCTTAGTGTCCAAAATTGCCCTTAGTGTTGGGAGGGGATACTGGGTTATGGGGATAGGGTGGAGGTGTGGACCTTGGGTAGGGTGCTCTTTCCAAGAGCCGGTGCAGACTCGATGGGCCGAAACGCCTCCTTCTATAGTGTAAATTCTATGACTTTCCTCAATCCTTTCATTCTTGTGTTAAGCTCAGGAAGTGGCAGTACTCTTGCCTGAGTCAAAAGTGTGCATGCTCATGCCCCAGGATTTGAAAACATACTCTAGGTTGATACTTCTGAGGGAGTACCTTTCGCAGGGGTCACGTTCCTGTGAAACTGCGAACATGCTTTTGAATGGGACTCCATTAGATAGGTTGCAACCATGCGATTGCAGCATTGGTTTGGGTAGTTATCTGTGTTTCCCTTCACTTAAGCTGTTAGACTTTGGGTGTATATTCCACGTTTTATTTCCAAGTTCCAGCATGAGCAGCTTAATTTGAAACCCATTTAATGATTGCAGTCAATAAAAAAAAGAGAAAAACCCAGGGCTAATCAGGTACGAAATATATCCCGCAAAATTCCTTCTCCAATCCCCCACTCCTCAGGTCACTGAAACCAGCCAAGGAGGTGACATGAATCAAGGATTACAAAGATTTATGGACACTTAGATTCTGTATTATGTGATTTGTGTCCTTGGCAAGAACTAGTCCAGTTCCCACTGAAAGATAACCCACCCCGCCAGCCAGCATTATATTTCGGAGTCTCTCTATTCTCCGAGAAAAGACAAATCACCAAGTCTATTCCTACTCTCTCATAGTTTAAACTGGTGTTCACTGCTTCTCTCAAACTCGTTAACCTGTAATAAGATATAAAATTACAATGGACGGGATTTTCTGGCCGTTCCCACAGGCGGGATCTTCTGGTCCTGCCGACGGCAACCCCTTGCCGGAGGTTACCTAGAGGCTGAGGGTGCGGACGGTGGGAAACACTTTGAAAATTCAGTCGCCAGCTAATGGCGAGCTGTCGCCGCAATCCTGGGGGACGGGGGACGGGGGACGGGGTGGGGGGAGGTGGGTGGAATCCTGCCAAGAGTGAGACAAATCTGATTTGCGCATTTGAAAACAGCAATTTTAAAATAAAAGGTCTTTTGCAAAATTTGGACATTTCAAATACGGACAAGCAAACATTGCTCACGCAACGGGCAACGAGGTGTACGAAGAATGGGTAAGTGAAAACGTGAACAAGGAAGTCGTGAAAGGTGGGACCTTACTGTACTATATTGTTGGAGGTACGGTCATTTTGAAGTGACATTAAACTGAGGCCCCTCAGATGGATGTAAAAATTTCATGATATTATTCAAAGGAGAGCAGGAGAGTTCTCTCCTGGTCAACAACGATCTCTCATTTAATCCCACCAAATATATTGGCCATTTAGTACCAGTGGGTAGCACTGTTGCTTCACAGTGTCAGGGTCCCAGGTTCGATTCCCCGCTTGGGTTACTGTCCGTGTGGAGTCTGCACGTTTTTCCCGTGTCTGCGTGGGTTTCCTCCAGGTGCTCCGGTTTCCTCCCACAAGTCCCGAAAGACGTGCTTTTAGATAATTTGGACATTCTGAATTCTCCCTCTGTGCACCCGAAAAGGCGCAGGAATGTGGTGACTAGGGGCTTTTCACAGTAACTTCATTGCAGTGTTAATGTAAGCCTACTTGTGACAATAAAGATTATTATTTATCTTGTTGTTTTTGAGGGACCTGGATGTGCAGAAATTGGCTGCTGCATTCCTGCACAACAGTAACTAAACTTGAAAGCAAAAAAATAATTGGCTGAAATATGCTTTGGGACATCTTGAGGATCAGAAAGTTGCTTCAGTGATCAGTTTAATGATTCTCCTCTGCACTCTCAGGATGAAGTAAGTCCATATCGCTTTGTGTAAATCTGTATCATCTACAACTCTCAGCATTTCAAATGCTTTAGACATCCCCTCAAAAATAACCTTTTTTCTCCCCTGATGAAAAAAGTTATTTCCCACAATTCTTCCCTGATAACTGGGGGCCCGCCCCATGGTATCATCCCTGCCGCGTAGCTTGGAATCCTCCAATATATGAAGGCCTGAAGTATACTAGGGGGAGGCAGGAAAAAGAGGGTTTGTGCTGCATTCCTATTCTGATCTCCACCCCCCCACCCTCCCTCCATCATCTCCTCCAACCCACACACCTCAGTTTGCTGAATTAAGGTACAGGAAGGCTGACTAAACCAGAGGAATGGGGCTTAATTTATATTCTGTTATTTTGTTTCGTCAGTTTGGGTGGCCCATTTTCTCCTTGAATCGTGAGTGGTGTTTTGCCATAATAGAAACCTCGTGATGATATGTTCTCCTCAGATTCAGCTTCACCAAGCGCCACGACCCGCAGGCGCGCTTAAATTACATCTGTTGACTGTTTGTGTGTTGTCGATTTCCTATTTCTGAGATGTAGCACCTTGCATTTATCTCCATTAAAACTTTAAAGCACTTCTCATTACTTAATAAAGCCAGATCAGAGCCTCCAACACTTTCTACTTTGTGAATGGTATCAATAATTTGTTGATCTTGTGAACTCCACTCAGCAATACTTGTCACCAAGAAACATTTTTGGCATGGATTAATAAGTAAATCAGCTGTAGTTTATTTAAATTATAGACTGTCGACACTACAGTACATTATTGGCATTCACATATTCCCTGGAGCTTCTCGTGCAATAAAAGGAGCATGGATTAGGCGATCCATAGCCCATCTTGATCTAATGTGCTTGTTTGCTGATGTAGTATCATTAATCCACTGCTTTGTAATTGAAATACTGTTAGAAATGCTTCTCCTGACTCTGGCCCACCGTCATCTTAACTGGGATAGCATTTCATGAACCTATGTTCCAGTGCAGCTTCACCTGCATGAAGCAAAGGCTGGAAATGTGGGTACCTGCTCCCTAAGGTTTTCCATCTGTTTAATTTCAATAGAGAAACATTGGTGACGTGGGATTCCCACACGTTGCCAGTGGGTGAACTTCTATGTCAGGTATGCGCACTCTTAATATTATTAACCAAAAGTGATGTCCTTGACCAACCACCTGGGGGGGATTTACATATTAAAGGCGGAGTTTGCATTCTGAGGCTTTCTGAAGTCAGATAGATTTTGCCTCCGATGTCACCTTCAAAATCTGTAATTATGGAATGCGAGCCACCTATGGGCATAAACAATCCAGTGAGGGCTGGGCTTGAAACCTCATATCAAAATATGAAAAGATTCAGGATTTCAATGAAGCTTATTTCAGCAACAATAAACATTCAGAAATGTCAGTGGACCGGTATGGCTTTCTAATTCCACCTTATACATTATGGCTGATTATTCTAGAAAATTATATTTATAGTCTACAGTGCACGAGAGAAGGATTGATGCAATTTGAAGATTCAGTATTCACAAAGAATTCTTGTATTAGGCAAGTGGGGGAGTCCAAATGAAAGACATGTTCCAACTTTTGGTTGATAATATTAATAGTGCACATACCTGACATTTGATTTAGCTCTACATCCAACACTGGGGGCGAAATTCTCCGTTATCGGCGGAAAGTCCGCCGATCGGCGCAAAAAACGGCGCAAATCCGACTTGCGTCACGTCGGAAAAATGGGTCGATAGTCTCCGGCCCGAAATGGGCTAGCACCGACGTAACGGGATCCGCGCTTGCCGCAGTGGTTCACGCCGTGCAGCGTCATACGCGCTGCATGGCGTGACGGCTCATAAGGCCGCGCTGCTCCCCCCCACCCGACCGCAACACCCGACCGCAACACCCGACTGGATGGCTGGCCGTCACTCAGCCCCGAGGTTCGAGTCACGCGATGTGGAGGCGCTCCTGGACGCGGTGGAGGAGAGGAGGGACGCCCTGTATCCCGGGCACGGCCACAGAGTTGCCCCACGCCACAGCCGGCGTCTGTGGAGGGAAGTGGCAGAGGCCGTCACCGCTGTGGCCCTGACATCACGGACAGGCACCCAGTGCCACAAGAAGGTGAACGACCTCGTCAGAGCAGGCAGGGTGAGCCTCCCCATATCCCCCCCTCCCCATATCCCCCCCCCTCCCCCATATCCCCTATATCCCCCCTCCCCATATCCCCCCTCCCCCATATCCCCCCTCCCCATATCCCCAATATCCCCCCCTCCCCCATATCCCCAATATCCCCCCTCCCCCATATCCCCCCTCCCCCATATCCCCCCTCCCCATATCCCCCCTCCCCATATCCCCCTCCCCATATCCCCCTCCCCCATATCCCCCCTCCCCCATACCCCCCTCCCCCATATCCCCCTCCCCCATATCCCCCTCCCCCATTTCCCCCCTCCCCCATTTCCCCCCTCCCCCATATCCCCCCTCCCCCATATCCCCCCTCCTCCATATCCCCCCCTACCTCATATCCCCCCCTCCCCCATATCCCCCCTCCCCCATATCCCCCCTCCCCCATATCCCCCCTCCCCCCATATCCCCAAGTGAATCCAGCCCTAACCTTAACCTCTGCAATGCACGCGCAACCGATGGCGTGCATTCATATACCTGCCTAACACTGTTGCCTTTTACCCCTGCCCACCCCCCCCCCCACAGGAGAAGCGCGCACACAACAATAGGGAGCATGTGAGGACTGGAGGAGGGCCCGCTGATGAGAGGCCACTGACCGTACACGAGGAAAGGGCCCTGGAACTGGCTGGCGGACCTGAGGACCGGGAGGTTGCTGATGCAGAGGTCGGGGGCGTACTAGCGAGTGAGCCACCGACAGCACCGTCCCCATATCCCCCCCTCCCCCTATAATCCCCCTCCCCCGTATCACCTGATCACTGCCTGATGTCTAACCATGCATGCTTCATTGTGTATCGCAGGACCAAACGTCCAGGCACCCATCCCCGCAGATGCAGACCACCCGCAGGATGCC
This sequence comes from Scyliorhinus torazame, assembly GCF_047496885.1. Taxonomy (NCBI): domain Eukaryota; kingdom Metazoa; phylum Chordata; class Chondrichthyes; order Carcharhiniformes; family Scyliorhinidae; genus Scyliorhinus; species Scyliorhinus torazame. The sequence goes on from NC_092718.1 coordinate 193,936,895, forward strand.
CCCTCGGAGACCACAGGAGACGGAGAGACCCCGGACCCTCCAGCATGCGATGCCCGCAGGATGCCCCTCGCACACCCACGGGAGACCTGGAGCAACATGGGAGACGACACCCCCCGTCACGTGCGGGAGCGACCACCCAGCGACGAGGGGGGGCAGCCACAGGCCCCCGTCACATCCGAGCCAGGACACCACTACCCAGGACACCACTACCCAGGACACCCACTACCCAGGACACCACTACCCAGGACACCCCTACCCGGGACAGCACTACCCAGGAAGACGAAATACCGGACAGTGACTCAGAGTGGATGGGTGGAGACGAACCCCCACCCCAAAGTGCCATGGACTCAGAGTGGGACGAAGAGCACGACACAACGCCACTGCTGTCACCAACACCCTCCATCCATCGCAGAAACACTCACCAACGGTTGGGCACTTTAGTGATGAGGCGTCTGGTACACTCACTGGTGCGCACAACACAGCCGTCCCGGTACAGCAGGTGGAGGTAGAAGCAGCAGAGGGACCGGGGCGGTCGGAGGTCAGCCCAGCCCAAGCGAACATCTGCCGCCCAGATGGATCCCGGGTTCCTGCAGTTACCACACCCACACATAGATCCGATGCAACCACCGACCCGGAGACGAGCGAAGAGGGTGACGGGCGGCTTGCGGCGGTCGCAGGTGGAGGAGTCCACCCGCGTCCAGGAGCTGGGAGTTGGTGCCGGTCATGCGTGCCACCCAGGCCGACAACCGCACGGGTGGCGTCCGACGGTGGAGGCAATGGGTGCGACGGTGTCAGACATGGGGAACGTTTGCGAGGCCTGGGGCCTTCCGTGCAGGCGGCGTCTGTGGCCCAGGAAATGGCTGCCCTCTCACAGGAGGCCATGAGCCAGTGCCAGCGCCAGATGGCAGAGGCGCTCAACGCCATAGCCCCAGTCTCTGCAGGCCATGGCCCAGTCTCAGCAAGGCCATGGCCCAGTCTCTGCAGGCCAATCGCTGAGGGCATCGGCGCCAGTGGCCATGTGCGAGCCGGTGACGCACTGTCACAGACAGGGTTTGCCAACCCCCTGGGCTCCATGGCTGCAAAACCTGCAGACCCCCTGTCGATACCAGCACGGGCCCTCCAGGACTGGCAGCGCCAGATGTCGGGGGGCGTCGGATGGCCAGTCCGTTCGCATCCCCCCACCCATGTGGAGGCCTGGGGGGCCATCGGGCACCCCGAGGGAGGAGGAGGTGGTGTGGTCCGTCCCGGCTCCCCTCTGTAGGGGAGGTCCCGGTACACCCGCGACACCTCGGACTCCCCCCCTTCCGTCCCAGGTGCATCGGGTGGGCAACGGGCAGGACAGGCTGGCAGCTCGCCATCCCAGTCGCCCGGGCCGCAGCCTGGCCCATCTAGGCCAGGACGCCCCAGGAAACGGCCGCCAAAGGGATCCAGTGTCAGAGGGCAGGAATCACAGGAGTCCACCTCCAGTTCTGCTGTACCGTCTGGGGAACCACGTAGACGTAGTCAAAGGGCCCGTAAGGCCAAACAATTAGACACTGAGTCAGTTGGCACGGGTGCAGGGCACAGATGAGTTTTAGGGGCTAGGGCACGTGCATGAACTCCTTTGGTTATTAAAGTCAATGTTACACCTACCGAAGCTGCCTTTGTGCTCTGTCCAAAGTGTGCGGGGGTGTCATGTACGTTGAGCGCAAGTGTGTGTGTGAGGGGTGGTCTTACCTCAGCCCCAGGTGAGTCTGCCCCCTTCCCCCTGGGCCGCCATCAACATCCCCCGGGCAGAGGACGGGACGTGCGCTGCAGTGTCACAGCCGCATGCAGGGATGGTCCGGGTGGATGGTGGTACTGTGGCCATGGGTCAGACATAGTCCAACGATGTAGAGCCAGGAGCTCATCGCAGGGCGGGTTGTCATCATCCTCCATGGCCTGCGATAGACATGCGTCCACCCGCAACTGTGTGAGCCCGGCCCGTTGTGCCGCAGGTGGATCGGCAATGGGGGGGGGTGGTGGTGTGCATGCGGGTGGGGTGGGTGTGGTTGGGGAGGGGGGGTGAGGGTGCTGGGTGGGTGGATGGGTGGGGGGTGTGGGTGGTCGGCTGTTTGCCATGGTGTGCGGTCTGTGGCCATACTACCCGATTCCCACGCCCATCTAGTCAGTGAAGCGGACGTCTATCAGTCTGTCCCGTGCCCGCTGGGCCAGCCGGTAACGGTGGACAGCCACCCGCCTGTGTCTACCCCGTCTGCCCTGACCATTGCCCCCATCCCCCTCATCTGGGGAGGACTGGGCCTCTTCCTGCTGCTCCTCCACTCCGCCCTCCTCTGCCTGCGGCACATCGCCCCTCTGCTGGGCTATGTTGTGCAGGACGCAGCACACCACAATGATGCGGCCGACCCTATCTGACCGATACTGGAGGGCGCCCCCCAGAGAGGTCCAGGCACCTGAAACGCATCTTCAGCACGCCAAAGCACCTCTCGACCACTCCCCTTGTCGCTACATGGGCATCATTGTAGCGGTTCTCCGCCTCATTGCGTGGGCCTCCGTATAGGCGTCATCAGCCACGATCGCAATGGGTAGCCCCTGTCGCCCAGCAACCAGCCCCTCAGCCGGGGATGGCGTCCCTCGTACATGCCGGGGATGGATGACCGCGACAACACGAATGAGTCGTGTACACTGCCTGGGTGACGGGCGCAGACGTGCAGGATCATCATGCGGTGGTCGCAGACCACCTGTACGTTCATCGAATAGGTCCCCTTCCTATTAGTGAACACGGCCCTGTTATCTGCAGGTGGCCGCACGGCGATGTGCATCCCATCGATCGCGCCCTGGACCATGGGGAACCCGGCCACGGCAGAGGAAGCCCACGGCCCGGGCATCTTGGCTGGCCCGGTCCACGGGGAAGCGGGATGTAGCGGTGCGCCATGGCATATAGGGCATCTGTCACTGCCCGGATGCACCGGTGCACCGAAGTCTGCGATATGCCAGACAGGTCCCCCACTCGGTGCCTGGAATGACCCCGTTGCATAAAAGTTCAGGGTCACCGTAACCTTGACGGACACGGGGAGAGGGTGTCCCCCACCCAGTGCCACGCGGTGACAGGTGTGCCAGCAGGTGGCAGATGTGTGCCACGGTTTCCCGGCTCATCCGGAGTCCCCCTCCTGCATTCCCGGTCCGTGAGGTCCTGGTATGACTGCCGGGGCCGGTACACACGGGGCGCCCTCGGGTGCCTCCGTTGCCGTGGGGTCGCGACGTCCTCCTCCCCCCTCCTCGTCCTGTTGGTCAGGTGTCCCTCCAGCCTGGGCGGCTGCCGCCTGCCCCTCAGCGGCAGCCTGCGCCGCCTCTCTGGCACGCTCCTCCTCCTCCTCCTCATCCAGGGCAACATGGACATGAGCGGCTGCCACCTACGGCGACCAACATCGCTGGATTATCTGAAAACATGACAGCCTGGTGGGGGGGGAGGGGGAACGACGACATGTCATCATTGCCCATATCCCCTCCTCCCCCCCAGGCCAGGTGGCATGGACCGCATGGGTCCAACTGTTGGAGGCTGGCACCTGGCCAGGTGGACCAACTCACTTGCCCTCCCATCCCCCCTCCTCGGCATGGACCCCCCCCCAACCTCCACCCCAGCACGGACCCCCCCCCAACCTCCACCCCGGCACGGACCCCCCGTCCCCCAACCTCCCACACCGGCACGGACCCCCCCGCCCCCCAACCTCCACGCCGGCATGGACCCCCCCCCCCAACCTCCACCCCAGCAACGGACCCCCCCCCCCCAACCTCCACCCCCGGCACGGACCCCCCCCCAACCTCCACCCCGGCACGGACCCCTCCCCCCAACCTCCACCCCAGCACGGACCCCCCCCAACCTCCAGCCCGGCACGGACCCCCCCCCCAACCTCCACCCCAGCACGGACCCCCCCCCAACCTCCACCCCGGCACGGACCCCCCCCAACCTCCACCCCGGCACAGCACGGACCCCCCCCCCAACCTCCACCCCGGCACGGACCCCCCCCCAACCTCCACCCCAGCACGGACCCCCCCCCCAAACGTCCACCCCAGCACGGCACGGACCCCCCCCAACCTCCACCCCAGCACGGACCCCCCCCCGACCTCCACCCCGGCACGGACACCCCCCCCAACCCGGACCCCCCCCCAACCTCCACCCCGGCACGGCACGGACCCCCCCCCAACCTCCACCCCGGCACGGACCCCCCCCCAACCTCCACTCTGGCACGGACCCCCCCCCCCAACCTCCACCCCAGCACGGACCCCTCCCCCAACCTCCACCCCGGCACGGACCCCCCCCCCCAACCTCCACCCCGGCACGGACCCCCCGCCCCCCAACCTCCACCCCGGCACGGACCCCCCCCGCCCCCCCAACCTCCACGCCGGCATGGACCCCCCCCCCAACCTCCCACCCCAGCACGGACCCCCCCCCCCAACCTCCACCCCCGGCACGGACCCCCCCCCAACCTCCACCCCGGCACGGACCCCTCCCCCCAACCTCCACCCCAGCACGGACCCCCCCCCAACCTCCAGCCCGGCACGGACCCCCCCCCCCCAACCTCCACCCCAGCACGGACCCCCCCCCAACCTCCACCCCGGCAAGGACCCCTCCCCCAACCTCCACCCCAGCACGGACCCCCCCCCAACCTCCACCCCGGCACGGACCCCCCGTCCCCCAACCTCCACCCCAGCACGGACCCCCCCCCCCAACCTCCACCCCGGCACGGACCCCTCCCCCAACCTCCACCCCGGCACGGACCCCTCCCCCCAACCTCCACCCCAGCACGGACCCCCCCCCCCAACCTCCAGCCCGGCACGGACCCCCCCCCCAACCTCCACCCCAGCACGGACCCCCCCCCCAACCTCCACCCCGGCACGGACCCCCCCCCAACATCCACCCCGGCACAGCACGGACCCCCCCCCCAACCTCCACCCCGGCACGGACCCCCCCCAACCTCCACCCCCAGCACGGACCCCCCCCCCAACGTACACCCCAGCACGGCACGGACCCCCCCAACCTCCACCCCAGCAAGGACCCCCCCCCCGACCTCCACCCCGGCACGGACACCCCCCCCAACCCGGACCCCCCCCCAACCTCCACCCCGGCACGGCACGGACCCCCCCCCCAACCTCCACCCCCGGCACGGACCCCCCCCAACCTCCACTCTGGCACGGACCCCCCCCCCAACCTCCACCCCAGCACGGACCCCTCCCCCAACCTCCACCCCGGCACGGACCCCCCCCCAACGTCCACCCCGGCACGGACCCCCCCCCAACCTCCACCCCGGCACGGCACGGACCCCCCCCAACCTCCACCCCGGCACGGACCCCCCCCCCAACCTCCACCCCGGCACGAACCCCCCCCCAACCTCCACCCCAGCACGGACCCCCCCCCAACCTCCACCCCGGCACGGCACGGACCCCCCCAACCTCCACCCCAGCACGGACCCCCCCCCCAACCTCCACCCCGGCACGGACCCCCCCCAACCTCCACCCCGGCACGGATCCCCCCCCCAACCTCCACCCCGGCACGGACCCCCCCCTAACCTCCACCCCAGCACGGACCCCCCCCCAACCTCCACCCCGGCACGGACCCCCCCCCAACCTCCACCCCGGCACGGACCCCTCCCCCCAACCTCCACCCCAGCACGGACCCCCCCCCAACCTCCAGCCCGGCACGGACCCCCCCCCCCAACCTCCACCCCAGCACGGACCCCCCCCCAACCTCCACCCCGGCACAGCACGACCCCCCCCAAACCTCCACCCCGGCACGGACCCCCCCCCCAACCTCCACCCCAGCACGGACCCCCCCCAACGTCCACCCCGGCACGGCACGGACCCCCCCAACCTCCACCCCAGCACGGACCCCCCCCCAACCTCCACCCCAGCACGGACACCCCCCCCAACCCGGACCCCCCCCAACCTCCACCCCGGCACGGCACGGACCCCCCCCCCAACCTCCACCCCGGCACGGACCCCCCCCAACCTCCACTCTGGCACGGACCCCCCCCCCAACCTCCACCCCAGCACGGACCCCTCCCCCAACCTCCACACCCCGGCACGGACCCCCCCCCCAACGTCCACCCCGGCACGGACCCCCCCCCAACCTCCACCCCGGCACGGCACGGACCCCCCCCCGAACCTTCACCCCGGCACGGAACCCCCCCCCGAACCTCCACCCCCCCCGGCACGGCACGGACCCCCCAACCTCACCCCGGCCACGGACCCCCCCCCCAACCTCCACCCCCGGCACGGAACCCCCCCCAACCTCCACCCCAGCACGGACCCCCCCCCCAACCACCACCCCGGCACGGCACGGACCCCCCCAACCTCCCACCCCAGCACGGACCCCCCCCCAACCTCCACCCCGGCACGGACCCCCCCCAACCTCCACCCCGGCACGGACCCCCCCCCAAACCTCCACCCCGGCACGGACCCCCCCCCTCAACACTCCAACCTCCACCACAGCACGGCCCCCCCCAACCTCCACCCCGGCACGGACCCCCCCCAACCTCCCACCCCGGCACGGACCACCCCCCCCCCCAACCTCCACCCCAGCACGGACACCCCCCCAAACCTCCACCCCGGCACGGACGGACCCCCCAACCTCCACCCCAGCATGGACCCCCCAACCTCCAACCCGGCACGGACCCCCCCCCAACCTCCACCCCGGCACGGACCCCCCCCCAACCTCCACCCCGGCACGGACCCCCCCCCCCTAACCTCCACCCCGGCACAGACCCCCCCCCAACCTCCACCCCGGCACGGACCCCCCCCCTAACCTCCACCCCCAGCACGGAACCCCCCCAACCTCCACCCCGGCACGGACCCCCCCCCCCCCCCAACCTCCACCCCGGCACGGACCCCCCCCAACCTCCACCCCGGCACGGACCACCCCCCCCCCCCCCCCCCCAACCTCCACCCCAGCACGGACACCCCCCCAACCTCCACCCCGGCACGGACCCCCCCCCAACCTCCACCCCGGCACGGACCCCCCCCCCCAACCTCCTCCCCGGCACGGACCCACCCCCAACCTTCACCCCGGCACGGACCCCCCCCCAACCTCCACCCCGGCACAGCACGGACCCCCCCCCAACCTCCACCCCGGCACGGACCCCCCCCCAACCTCCACCCCGCACGGACCCCCCCCCCCCCAACCTCCACCCCAGCACGGACCCCCCCCCAACCTCCACCCCGGCACGGCACGGACCCCCCCCAACCTCCACCACCCCCAGCACGGACCCCCCCCCAACCTCCACCCCGGCACAGACCCCCCCCAACCTCCACCCCGGCACGGACCCCCCCCCAACCTCCACCCCGGCACGGACCCCCCCAACCTCCACCCCGGCACGGCACGGACCCCCCCCCAACCTCCACCCCGGCACGGACCCCCCATCCACCTCCCCGGCACGGACCCCCTCCCGGCACTCCCCTGGAGCCCAGCCTACTCTAACCATCGCCCCCCCCGCCGCACACACACACACACAAGCCGAGACACACCTCTCCTCACGCATTCAGACTGCGGCCACGCCATTGCCTGCCCAGAGCCAACCCCCCAGGCCGTCACTCACCTCCACGCTGGTCGGCGTGAGCCTGGAGCACAGGGTCACGCCGATGAAAAGGAGGTTTGATTCACGTCGACGTGAACGGTCATCACGTCGACGGGACTTCGGCCCATCCGGAAGGGAGAATATCGGCAGGCCGAAAATCGGCTGCCTTGCGCAGACCCGTGACATTCTCCGTCGGCAGCGGCGACATAACGCCCCGCCGACTTTTCTCCCTTCGGAGACTTCGGCAACCGGCAGGGGGCGGGATTTCACGGCGGGCCCAACGGCCATTCTCCGACCCCGCTGGGGGGTCGGAGAATGACGCCCTGGGAGTCTGTCTATTTCAGCAGCAGAATCAATATCACCACATTGTGACCCTGAAACTTTAACCTAAGATCTAAACTTGCAAATGCTGGTACTCAATTAAAACATTACTGAGTGAAAAGATATTTATAGAACAAATTAATGCTTTTTTGATGGGGTATTTCTTTCAGAGCAGTATCCAATGAATTTAAGTCGCTCTTGGAGAGTTGGGGGGGCTAAGGTCAAATCAGTTGTTACTACTCATCCTTGAGGGCATTAAGGGTCAAACATATGCTCTTACCTTCCAGTCTACGTTCGTTGAAGTACTTGTCAAAAGTAACTGAAATGAAAACCAGATAGATGCCATTTTAAGTCGTGTCAGCAGAACCGTGATTGAAGTCAAATTCCAGTTTTGTGAATCAGATTCTGGGATTTTTTTCAGGGTTTTAGACTTTGCCCAGCTGTGATTCTGTCCATGTGTAATTAGACTCCTTGGTACATAAGAATTGACGAAATCCAAATCTGTTTTGTAACATGAACTACAGGGTTTTTGGGGGGATATTTAAGGGCTATATTTTAATTTCTATGTCCTGGGCTCAACCATTTTCAGCTGCTTTCATCCATGGCCTACCTCCAATATATGGTCAGAAATGGGGGTGTTCACAGAGGACTGCACAATGTTCAACACCATTCGCAACTCGTCAGATAATAAAGCAATGTATCCCCAAATGCAGCAATACCGTGAAAATATCCAGGCTTGGGCAGACAAGTGGCAAGTAACATTTGGGGTGGCACGTAGCACAGTGGTAGCACTGTTGCTTCTGAGCACCAGGGAACTGGGTTCGATTCCCGGCTTGGGGCACTGTCTGTGCGGAGTCTGCACGTTCTCCCCGAGTCTGCGTGGGTTTCCTCTGAGTGCTCCGGTTTCCTCCCACAGTCCAAAGATGTGCAGGTTAGGTGGATTGGCCATGCTAGATTGCCCTTCATGTCCAAAAAGGTTAGGTGGGGTTACTGGGTTACAAGGATAGGGTGGCGGTGTGGGCTTCAGTAGGGTGCTCTTTCCAAGGGCCGGTGCAGACTCGATGGGTCGAATGGCCTCCTTCTGCTCTGTAAATTCTATGATTCCATGAGTGCCAGGCAGTGACCATATCCTACAAGAGTGAATCTAACTATTGTCCCTTGACATTCAATGACATTACCATTGCTGAATCCCACACAATCAACATCCTGGAGGTTACCGCTAATCAGATACTGAACTGGACTAGCCATAGAAGTACTGTGGCTACAATATAGGCTAGGAATTCTGCAGTGAGCAGCTCACAGCCTGACACCCCAAAGATTGTCTACCAAGGCACAAGTTAGGAGTGTGATGGAATACTCTCCACTTGCCTGGATGACTGCAGTTCCAACCCTTAAGAAGCTTAACACCATCCAGGACAAAACAGCCCACTTGATTAGTGCCCCTTCCACAAACATTCAGTCCCCCCCTCCACCACTGACGCCACAGTAGCAGTAGTGTGTACCATCTACAAGATGCACTGCAGGAACTTACCAAGACTCGTCAGGCAGCATCTTCCAAATCCACAACCATTACCATCTGGAAGGACAACGGCAGCAGATAGTTGGGAAACCACCACCTGGAAGTTTCCCTCCAAGTCACTCACTCTCCTGACTTGGAAATATATTGGCTGTTCCTTCAATGTCGCTGTGTCAAAATCCTGGAAATCCGTCCCTAACAGCACTGTGGGTGTACCTACACCTCGGGGACGGCAGCGGTTTAAGAAGGCAGCTCACCACCACCTTCTCAAGGGCAATTAGGGATAGGAAATAAATGCTGGCCTAGTCAGCGATGCCCACATCCCGTAGAAAGTAGGAAAAAAAAGATATTAAAGAAATGGATTTGACTCTGATCCCCTGTTCACACCAAGTACTTGTTTGATGGTCCAATGGTTTAACAAACATGAAACATCAGCACTTTGAATGATGGAACACAGGATTCTGTCCATCCTCCTAGCCTGAAAAACTGTCAGTTACACTTGGGACATTAAAGGCAGGCCCATATCTAGTCAAGTGCAGTAAAATGAATTAAATTGGACTGAATCATCAGGGATTATTATTGCTAATGGTTTCACAAATGAGGGTAGGATAAAACTTTAGCTGAGTACACATGCATGAAACGCACATAGTCAATACAAAAACAAACTCACTCGAAGTGAATAAAGTGTTCTTAACATTTTTGACAAAGCAGCCTTTTCCCATAAAACCAATACTTAAAAGAAGCAAGACTTGGTAGCTTTCTCTATCGGGTGTGGCAAGTTTTACCTTTGCAGAATGGAGGTGGGTTGCTCCACTCTGAGGGGTGTCCCGGAATGCACTTGATGCTGGCTTCCCCAATTAATTCATAGCCATCATAACAGGCAAACCTCAAGGCCTCTCCTGCTTGGTACAATTTCTTCTCGGTGGTCTGGTAACCATTGTCAGGCACTCCGGGGTTGTGACAAGGCTCAAACATCTCCGCTGCAAAAATTAACACCGAAGATATTTTCAGTTGTAGTAAAATAGAAAGAAAATATATTTTAGTACACTTCCTTGGCTAGAACTGCACATGCTGTAAATTATGTTGTTTAAGAACCAATCTAAGCACGTAATATAGAAAGAGCAATATAAATAGTCTCATAGACTATTGAGTGTACAAATTCTCATTTGTAGTGATGTAGCTACTCTGCGTATCCTTTGAGAATGTGTTAGAATGAGCTGACGATGGAGGCATTTTGCCATTTGATTTTCAGATTTGCAGTTTAGATAACTGTTGCAGGGCATGATGGGGAAAAAACTGCGCGAGGGCTAAAAATTGAGGAAATGACAATGAATAAACTGTGTCAATGGCGACAGTGGGAGAGGTTCACAGAGGAAGACTAGGGGTCCAAAAACAAATTTGGACATGAGACTGGATAGACTGACCAGACAGGTTGCAGAAACCAAAAGAAGGCCCTCAGTTCAAACAACATATTTGTATATGTGAAGGCTGGATAGGCATTGGTTCACTTCACAAGTTGTGGCTTTGCCAGCCAATGCCACTTTTATCTGGAGATATAGCATGTATGTTAAATAGTAATTTCTGTAATATGATAATATTCCACTTCAAGTGAACAGGAATGTCAGTGGGCACAGTGTAAAAGTGAATAATTTAACTGACAATGTCTGGAAGAGGTTGTAGTTTATTATTAAAATCTAGTACTCTCACCCTTTCTAAGTGTTCATGCGAATTAGGAGTAGCAGTAGGCCACTTATCCCCTTGAGCCTGCTTTGCTATTCAATAAGATCAGGGCACATTCTCCCACAAGAGGAAACATCCTTCCCATATCCAACCTGCCAAGACCCCTCAGGATCTTATATGTTTCAATCAAGTCACCTCTTACTCTTCTAAACTCCAGCAGATACTCCTAGCCTATCCTGCCATTCCTCATAAGACAAACTACCAATTCCAGACAAAATTCTAGTAAACCTTCTATGAACTGCTTCAAAGGCATTTACATCTTCCTTTGAACAAGGAGATCTGGCACCCCTGATGGTGGGGATGTTTGAGGAGGCGATAGGGAAGGGGGTGTTGCCGCAAACCTTGGGGCAGGCATCGATTTCCCTGTTACTAAAAAAAGATAAGGATCCGACGGAGTGTGGGTCATATCGGCCCATATCACTTCTGAATGTGGGCGTAAAAGTGTTGGCGAAGGTACTGGCGGGTAGGCTGGAGGAGTGCCTTCCGAAGGTGATAGGGGAGGATCAGACAGGGTTCGTGAAAGGGAGGCAGCTGTTTTCGAACATTAGGAGGGTTTTGAACGTTGTTATGGCACCGGCGGGAAAGAAAGGAAACAGAGGTAGTTGTGGCATTGGACGCCGAGAAGGCGTTTGATCGGGTAGAATGGGGGTACCTGATGGCAGTGCTGGAGTGGTTTGGGATTGGACCAAGGTTTGTGAACTGGGTAAAGCTATTATATAAGGAACCGAAGGAGCGTGTCCGCACAAATAATATCAGTTCGAGATATTTCTCTCTCCACCGTGGGACTGGACAGGGATGTCCTATGTCCCCCCTGCTGTTTGCACTTGTGATTGAGCCGTTGGCCATCGCATTGAGAAGTTCGGGAGCATGGAAAGGAATAGTGCCGGGGTGGGGGGGATAGAGCATAGGGTGTCCTTATATGCCGACGACTTGCTGCTGTATGTGTCGGAGCCGAGTGCGTCGATAGGAGGAATATTGGAGCTACTGCGGGTATTTGGGTCTTTCTTGGGGTACAAGTTGAACCTGGACAAGAGTGAGTACTTTGTGGTGTCTCGGCCGGGTGTGGGGGCAGGGGTGGGGGGGCTGCCATTCCGTAGAGCAGGGACTCATTTTAGGTATCTGGGGGTGCAGGTTGCCCGGGAGTGGGGGAGGCTTCGTAGGTACAACATCACTAGTTTGGTGGGGAGAGTGAAAGCCGATCTGGCAAGGTGGGACGGCCTTCCTCTGTCACTAGCAGGTCGGGTACAGGCGGTTAAAATGAATGTGTTGCCGCGATTCCTGTTTATTTTTCAATGCCTACCGATTTTCCTGCCAAAGACTTTTTTCAGGGGGATTGAGGGAAGGATTACCTCATTCATATGGGGAGGGAAGGTGGCCAGAGTGAGAAAGGTGCTGCTACAGAGGGGGAGGCAGGCAGGGGGTTTGGGTCTCCCGAACTTGTTGTACTACTACTGGGCGGCGAATGTGGAGAAAGTGCGGAGCTGGGTCAGAGGGGTGGATTCTCAGTGGGTCAGAATGGAGGAGAGTTTGTGCAGGTGGTCGGGGCTGAAGGCACTTGCAACAGCGCCGCTCCCGATAGCTCTGGGGAAATATTCAGGGAGTCCAGTAATAATAGATTCATTGAAAATCTGGAGGCAGTTTCGGCAACACTTCGGGATGGTTTAGGGTCAAGGGAAATGCCGATTCGGGGGAACCACAGATTTGAGCCAGGGAGGTGGGATGGAAGTTTTCGGAAATGGGACGGAAATGGGAAGAGAAGGGGATTAAGACACTAAAAGATTTGTTTCTTCGGGGTCGGTTTGCAGGATTGAGGGAGCTGGAAGCGAAGTATGGGCTGGAGCAGGGAGAAGTGTTTAGATACATGCAGGTTCGGGATTTTGTCAGGAAGGAGATACAGAGCTTCCCAGAGGAACCGGCCTCCACATTGCTGGAGGAGGTGTTGACGACAGGGGGACTGGAGAAGGGGGCAGTGTCAGTGGTGTACGGAGCTATTCTGGAAGAGGATAAGGCACCACTGGAACGAATCAAAGCAAAGTGGGAGGAAGAGCTGGGAGAGGTTATAGAGGAGGGGGTCTGGTGTGAGGTGCTCGGGAGAGTGAATGCCTCCACCTCATGTGCGAGGTTGGGGCTGATACAGCTGAAGGTGGTATATAGAGCACACCTCACGAGGACGAAGATGAGCCGATTTTTTGAATGAGTAGAGGATGTGTGTGAGCGTTGCGGGGGGCCTGCGAATCACGTTCATATGTTTTGGTCCTGTCCAAAGCTAGGGGAGTACTGGAAGGAGGTGTTTTGGGTAATTTCCAAGGTGGTGTGTGTGAAACTGGACCCGTGCCCCCAGGAGGCCATATTCGGGGTGTTGGACCAGCCAGGGTTGGAAACGGGAGCGGAGGCAGATATCATAGCCTTCGCCTCGTTCATCGCCCGAAGGCGGATCCTGCTGGGATGGAGAGCAGCCTCTCCACCCAGTGCCCTGGCGTGGCGGGGGGACCTGTTGGAATACTTGACCCTTGAGAAGGTTTAGTTCGAACTGAGGTGAAGCTCGGAGGGGTTCTACAATTCATGGGCACTATTTATTATGCACTTTCAAGAACTGGATAACATCGAACATGAGTTGGCGGGGGGGGGGGGGGGGGGGGGGGGGAGGGGGGGCTGTGTAGATTAAGGGTGACTATGGGTAATCCCTGATTCCTTTTTGTTGTTTGTTTATGTAAACATGTGGGCTGAGGTTTGGGGGTTGGTGGGCGGATGGGATCGTTGTTATTATGGGGATTGACATATCTTGCTGATTATTGTTTATTGTTGATGGGTGTAAATATGGGAGAAAATGTGAAAAAGGAGAATAAATTAAAAACAAACAAACAAGCAGATCAGTATTCTCCACAGTACTACAGATGTGGTCTCGCCAATGCCGTACATATCTGAAACATAACCTCTCTACTCTTGTATTCAATTTGTTACGATCCCAGCTGCTGTTACTATTGGACAAGTCGGATCCCAGGGTGGAATCTGGCCAGGTAGACCCTAACTTTTATTATTGGTTCAGAAATGTGGAGGGTGGCTACTGAACAGAGTCCCAGGAGTCCGCTGATGAACTTTAAACAAAAAAACCCATTTATTAAACAAGGACAAATGGGCGGCACGGTGGCACAGTGGTTAGCACTGCTGCCTCACGGCTCTGAGGATCCGGGTTCGATCCTGGCCCCAGGTCACGGTGTGTGGGGAGTTTGCACATTCTCCCCGTGTCTGTGTGGGTCTCACCCCCCACAATCCAAAAACGATGTGCAGGGTAGGTGAATTGGCACGCTAAAATTGGCCCTTAATTGGAAAAGAAAATTGGGTACTCTAAATGTATTTAAAAAAATTTTTTAAATTAGACAAGAACAGATGAACTATATTACAATACTCCTTCACCCACAACTATACCTTTATATATATGCACAGATTCGCAAGGATAACACCCAGTGTGCTATTAGGGAGGGAGTTCTAGGATTTTGACCCAGCGACAATGAAGGAACGGTGATATATTTCCAAATCAGGGTGCTGAGTGACTTGGAGGGAAGCTTCCAGGTAGGTGGTGGTGTTCCCATGTATATTCTGCCCTTGTCTTTCTAGATGGTAGTGGTCGTGGGTTTGGAAGGTGCTGCCTAAGGAGCCAGATTGAGTTCCTGTCGTACGTCTTGGAATGGTACACACTGCTGCTACTGTGACAATAAAGATTACGAAAAAAAAATAGCCTTTTCACAAAAACTCTGCTTCGGTTAAACGAGGAGAGGGATAGCAGGGGAGCCATTTGACCCCTCCTCATCTGATCGTAACAAAGAACATCGTTTCTTGGAGACAGCTCATCAGCTGCCTCTTTCCGCCACTACAACAATCCACCCTTCCCCCGAGGCACTTTGTAAATCTGTCCCCAGAATGACAGCCCCCCTTTGGTAGAGACTGACGAGCATGCCTCCCATCTGTAAATCACCCTGTGGGTGAAATCGGGAAGGTATCTCCAAGGTCCCTACCTGCCCGGAATGTGTCCCAATCAAAGTGAGCCTGAGCTGATGTGATTAACTTGACAATGGCAAATGTGGCACCGCACGTGCCCAGTGGGCACTTTCCCTTAAAGATAGAGGCTGGGTGCAAATATAAATCACATGATCCGACCCAAATTTATACTCAAGTTTTGAAGCAAGCCCAATTTTGAACTGAATTGGGTTTCATATTCATCGTTGAGTACATTGCTGCTGGGGTCATGAGCAAAACAGAACCCATAAAACCGGGAATGGGTCACAAGATTACTAAGAATTTGTGTCTGAAAGTATTACTTTAAAACTGGGATGTAAATCTTTCACTTTTTGTGGCAGGGCTGTCAGACAAAGCCATGGTACTAACAGGCAGAGTCATGCACCTAAGGCAAATCCTCTGTTCTCCATGCATGGCGGTTTTGCACATTCCTCTTCTGTTGCTTGTAAAAGTTTCCAATTTTCAATTTCACGTTGTCTAACATAGTCATTCTCTTTCTCCCTCTTGGTTTACATCTCTCTAATCTTCCTTCTGGAGTGGAGTTATTCAGCACATCAAGGATTAAGCCATAAGACACAGGAGCATGAGTGGGCCATTCGCCCATCGAGTCTGCTCTGCCATTCAGTGAGATCATGACTGATCTGATGTGATGATCCTCAAAGCCACTCTCCCACCTTATCCCCATAACTCTTGATTCCCTCACTGATTAAAAACCTGTCTATCTCAGCCTTGAACATGAAACAAATACATTTATAGTACCTAATTCTTCTTTTTCCAATTAAGGGGTAATTTAGCGTGGCCAATCCAACTACCCTGCACAACTTTTGAGTTGTGGGGGGAAGACCCAGGCAAACAGGGGGAGAATGTGCAAGCACCACACGGCGGGTGACCCGGGGCCAGGATCGAACCTTGGTCCTCAGTGCCGTGATGCAGCAGAGCTAACTACTGCGCTACCATGCTGCCCTATCTCAGCCTTGAACATACTTAACAACCCAGCCTCTACACCCCCATGTAGTAAAAGATTCCACAGATACACTACTCTCTGAGAGAAGACATTCCTCCTCATCTCGGCCTTAAAAGGGAAACACCAGGAACTGAGCACAGTGTTGCCCATTGGTGATCTAAGAAGGCACATGACCTAGAGCATAGGTCAGCAGTGTAGAGCAAAGTAGCAACACACAAGGACATACCATAGAGTCTTCTCAATACCTGTACCCTCTACTGTAAATAGTTCAGTAATGTTAATACAGACCTCCTGGTTACTTCTAGAAGACTGGTTTATGGTGTCTAAGCAGTACAATTCATGGGTAGCGATAGCTCAACAAAACGTGATGGCAGCTGGAGCTCAAAATCCACACCCTCTGTAAAATGACTGAAGAAACCAAGAAAAGGAGGCCAGGAACAAATACCTGCTCTGAAAGATCCGCAATCAAGAAGCAGGGAGCTGAAAGAAATTCACCTGAAAAGTTCCAGAGACAGAAGGTGCTGGCAGCAGAAAAATAGGCCGCAGTTAAGCTCAAGCTAAACTCGCCACTGGATCCCTGTGGAAGCAGCTTCAACAAAGCAGAGCTTTCAGCCAGCAGCCTGCAGGGTGAGGTACAACTCTTTTAATGTCCCAAGAAAGCCAGCCCTGTGAACTATTGCTTCTAAAAATCCATCAGGCTGAAAACGCAGTTGCACGTTCATTGCACACTCCACCTACGACTTGGTGCCCCCTCCATGTGGCCCCCGGAACGCAACAAAAGAAAGCGATATCATTGAACACGCAGAAACCCCCTGTTCAAACAAAAGCCCAGTGACTTGCAAAGTTTTCGGTCTCCCAGCCAGTGAGATCCTAACCTCCTAACTCAGACCCGACCCGCGGCCGGCCAACACCATTTTACTGGTCCACAGCTGCGATTCGAGGCACGGCCATTTTGCAGCTTCTTCCTCTTCCCGGCCCGTTGTTGACATTTTAAAAGTTTCACCAGAAGTCGAAAATGCGCGCACAAATCTTCTCCCCGAAGTCTTCTGATCGCTTAAAGTCACGCACGCACACGCCTTAAAATTTTCAGCCATGGGTCACAATTCTTCACTGCCATCCCCAATGTACCTTACCCACAGCCTGCACCAATCTCACCGCTTGAGTTACTGGTGAAACAGGTTCCTCAGATATAGCATTGGCGTAGGATGAAATTAAAAAATCTGAGGCAGAACAATCAGCAAGGTACTTAAGTCAATTAGGCTGATTGCAGATGATATCATCGTCAGGCAAAATATCGGCGAATAATCTGCAATTTTTTTAAAATTAAGGGACAATCTTTTAGCCTGACCAATCCACCTACCCTGCACACCTTTTGGGTTGTGGGGGTGAGACCCACGCAGACACGGTGAGAATGTGCAAACTCCACACGGACAGTGACCCGGGGCTGGGATTGGCACTATGAGGCAACAGTGCTAACCACTGGGCCACTGTGCAGCCCATCTGCAACTTTTGAAGATGTTTTAAAATCTTTTGACTTCTTTTTGAACCTGTGACCCAACAATATCTTGGAACATGCCAAATTTAACAGGAGAGCCCAGCTGCCTGTGACACATGTCGATTCCTTTATCAATGACTTCGACCGCATGGCAAGAAGATGCGAATAGGGTGATCTGTAATCAAACTCAGTCCAGAAAGAATCCTGGATGATTCGCTCTTCGACCTTCTCCAAGTCAAGGAAGACCTCATTCTCATTCAGGATGTGCAGCTAATCAGGCTTTCAGAGCTGCGAGACCAACATTGGACTATTCTTAGAGGCGAGAGCACTTCATGGGACAGACGGCGCATCCATATCCGGCCACAGACGCACAGAGAACGTCTGAGCCAAAGTAAGCCAACCCCAACCACCCTGCCAAATGACTGTGCCAACACTGCGGGGCCAAGTGCACCACTGGGACCAATGTACGGCCAGTGCTGTTAAACGCTTCCATAGTCACAGACAGGAGCACTTCAGCAGGCTATACCAGTCACGCCCTCCGCACAGCGCTGACAGTCTAAGAGCCATCCATGAAGTCAAGGCTACTGACCCAGAAGACACACAGCTTTTCTTCCAGGGCGACATCAGACAATGCGTCTCCTTGTTCTGGAATACAGGCATCTTAGCAAACGGCCATCATCCAGTTTGGTTCTGGTGCCGGAGTGACCACCTTATCAAATGATGAACTGTGGCTCCGAGGCCACGGAGTCTGAACCACGGGCACCCCATTCTATGGCGCGGGGGGAGTCCAACTCCCAGTCATTGGAACGATTCAAGAGCCATTGAGGTATGATGACAAACCCATCACAAAAGTTATTTACCTTGTGCAAAATCAGCCCTCTTCACTCCTTCGTAGAAACATCTGATGTGTTGTTCCTTGTGACTTAATAACACTTGTAGCCTTGAAGTTGAAGTAGATGCATTATTGTAAGTTTGTTTTCTCTTCAGTGCTTAATTTTAAGTTACATCTGAGCTGCCTGTCTGTGTCTTGCTACCAGCTCCCGTTCCTGTGAAGTGTGTCCTGAACTCCTGTTCGTGTGTTTTTAAACCTCCCGTGCTCCCTCTAGTGATTGCTCAGTTGTATTGCATCTACAGTGACCCCTTGCTTAATATACACAGATATACAGATCACCACAGTCATTGGAACGATTCAAGAGCCATTGAGGTATGATGACAAACCCATCACAAAAGTTATTTATCTTGTGCAAAATCAACCCTCTTCACTCCTTCGTAGAGACATCTGAACAGCTCTTCACCTGCTTCAACTGGCAGAAGATGTGAAGACAACCAGAGTCCCAATGGAACCAGAAACTCATCCTCCCAATAGCCCAACTACAAAGCAGTAACCCAATGCTGACTCTGTTTATAACCTCACTTCCCTATTTTTGGAGCAGATCTGTTATCTTTTTCAGGTCCCTAAACTGAACCAAGGGCCGGACTAACCTACCGTGCAGGAGGTTACCGCAGCAACCCCAGAGAAGGTGACGCTAGAGCCAGAACGACTTCCAGAGGAATCACAGCCTCTATCAGATATCAGGGTGCAATCGGTTAAGATGACGACCTACCAACTGCCCCAGGAACAACCAGCCAGTGTGACGAAACCACAGAGTCCACTGGAACCAGGTGCAGCCCGATGCTAACAAAGGTAAACTGCCTCTACATTCTTCTTCCATCCACAGGAACGCTGCCCCTCACCCCGCAGAAGGCTTCCAGATGCCGTAAAAAACACAAAACGAAGAAGGGACGCAACTGACAGCCAGATTGATGCCACTCCCCAAAATAAATGACCGCCACTCATGAGTCCCAACCGAACAGGTGTGGCATGACACTCGCCAATGGAATAAAGTGCATGACGCCATGCTGGCACCCATCTCCAACCAACGATCCACCATCAAGATAAACTGCCCATAGATCATACCACTCCCTACCGGATGTCAAACGAGACATGGTGGAACACAAGGGCCGGGATTCTCCGCAATCCATGCCAAGTGTTGATACTGGCATAAACACTGGAGTGGTGTACGCTGGCATCAACGGGCCTCCTGGCCCAGCAATTCAGTGGTCTTCAGGGGGCCAGCATGGTGCCGGAGTGCTGCGCGCTGCTCTGGTGCCAAAAGGCGGCCCTGCACGGCCGGCGTGGGTCCGCGTATGCATGTGTCGGCCGTCTCCACGCCGGCGCATGTGCATGGTGGCCGTCTCCGCACCGTCGGAGACCTACAGCGGGCCTGCATGGAAGGAGGTCGGCCCCCTCCAGATCGCGGGCGCCCGCCGATTGGAAGCCCCCGATCGTGGGCCTGGACCCCATGGAGGCCCTCCCCAGAGTCAGATCCCCTGCCCCCCCCACCAGGACGTCCACGCGGCCGCGGGTCCGAGCTACCGCCGAGTGGTACCAGGTTGGAACCACGCCGGCGGGACTCGGCAGAACTTCGGCCGATTGCCCGCGGAGTATTGCCGCAGAGGCCTTTCTCAGCGGCCCCCAACCGGCGCCGCGGAGACCGCGCGGGCGCGATTGCTGCCAATTCTCCGGTCGCCGGAGAATTGCCTACCGGCGTCGGAGCGGCGTGACGGGAATTTCCCTCGTCCCCGGCGATTCTCCGACCCGGCGCGGGCTTGGAGAATCTCGCCCAAGATCTCCACACTGCCTCATACCCTGATTTCAAAGGCTAGAAGGAAGAAGTCGAGGTGGCATGAACTCTGTTGGCGCATGCTGTTAATGCTGTAATGTTCATCCCAAAGTAGTTTGGAGTTAGAACAGTTACAGTTGCAACGCCAAAGTTACGTGCGTCAAGCCTTATGACAAGACAAGACTTTAATCAAACTGAGACTTGGGGTGAGGTATCGTAAATGATGTGTTATCTGAGTTGGTTTAAGATTGACTGCAACTGGATGCAGTGAGACTATAAACAGGCTTCCTGGTCCAACACTGTTTTATTGAACCTGCTGGTTGCTGTACATAATCTGCTGTGGGTTGACGCTCTATTAATCTAAACTGATAACCTCTGACTGGCTTGACCAGACTAGCTCTCTGTCACATGGAGAAGGTGCTCACGGCCTTGTGCACTCTGACTATCTCTGTAGCTATATTCTGTGAGAAGAGGGCGAGTCTGAATACCTTGTGTTTTTTATAGTGGTAGTGTCCTGTCTGGTGATTGGTTGTTCTGTGTCGTGTGTGTTCATTGGTTATCCTGTGTGTCAATCACTGCCTGTCTGCATCTCATTATATGCATGAGTGGATATTATGACAGTAAAAAGATTCAGTAGATTAAAGGCTAATCTGGGACTGAGTACAGTACTGCCCACCAATGACCTACAACTTAGGTCAGTCGTGTAGAGCTCGGTAGCAACAGTTAAGTACATGTGGGCGGCACAGTAGCACAGTGGTTAGCACTGTTGAGCAATTCTCTATGTTGGGGGAAAGCATTCCTATTGTTATTCTGATTTCTTTAGCAAATGGTAAAATGGCAACCACCTCCTGACAAGGTGTTTCCCAGGTATTTAAATTGTGGCACCTCTTCCAGCTGTTGACCATTTATCGTCACTCCTGTTTGCACAATATTATTTCTTTCAATCTTCATAACATTGCACTAATTTCAATTCTGTAATTAACGAGTGCAGAAATACCTCTCACTGGCAAGAAATACTGGCACATTTGCCATCCAAAAGAGTGGTCAAGGAACCAGATAAAAAGTACAGGTTGGAATTTTACTGGCAATTCATTGGCAGTGTAGTAGTTTAAAAAAATGACTTGAAGGCAAAGTTGATCTTTTTGATTTATCCATCCCCTGCTGAAAGTGGCTGCTATGTGAGCAGGTGACATCTTAAGTTATTAGCCGCAAAGCACACGCCCGCGCGCACACACACGCCATCATGTTATGGAATAACTTTAACCTCACGTAATCTTTCAATTTTCATTTCATTATAATAACAGCTGTGATGTTGCTTATCAATGACAATCGATTAAGAAAATGGCCAGACTTTTCTCTCTCGTGAGAGGATTAAACTGATGGTCTTTACTGCATTAACAAGCTGTTGCACACGGAGTTGCCCATTCAGAGTTGTAATTTTTCTCTCTCTCTCTCAGTGTTGGCCCTCCTCACTATTGCTCTCAAATGGTGGCCTAGATTATGTTCTGCAGTCTATAGAATGGGGTATGAATCTATCACCTTCTGATTGAGAGAGGTGTAAATGGTAACAGGAAGCCAAGGCTGGCACCTAATTTCTGGATTAGATTTAGAGATCACTGCCTTCCATCCCATCATAGCCCTTTTTTGTTCCTTTCTTCCCGCCGTATACTTGTATGAAACCCGTTACATCTGTAACTTTTCCCAGTTACGAGGAAACGCTACTGACAGACTGCTGAAATGAATGGAAACTTGGCAGATGATGCTCAACATTAAAAACTAGAAGATGATTTTGGAAGGAAGAGCAAAGAGAGTTAACCCTAAATGTTGTTGTAATGTGCCTTTAAGGGGCTGCAGCATGACATCACTAGAAGGGAAGTGCGTCACCCCATCCGATTTGAGCGGAACACACACACGTGATTGTTGCATTTAAATCATGATAACAACATGACAAATGATACAACCTTAGAGGAGGTACAACCTTAGAGGAGGTGCAAGTAGAGAGAGAGGGTGTTTGTATGCAAATCTTTCAGGGTGGCAGGACAGAAAAGCAGTTACTAAAGAAAATGAGATATTTGGCTTCAAAAATAGCACAGGTACAACAAAAAAACAGGAAGTTATAATAAAACCCACGCAACGCTCTATTTCTGCCTTAATTGGAGTATTGCGGCCAATTTGGGTACCACACTTCAGTTAGGAAGTAAAGGCTTTGTGGAAGGTACAGAAGAGATTGACCAGAGTATTTCAGGGCTAAAGGATCACAGATATGTGGATAGGCTGGAGAAGTTGGGGTCATTCTTCTTACAGTTCAGAAGGCCAAGAGGAGATTTCTGCCTTCCATCAGGCAGAAGGTACCGAAGTCTGAAGGCTCGCACATCAAGACATAGGACATCTTCCTCACAGCTACAAGACTCCTCAACGGCTCCCCCTCGGACTGATCTGTCCCCTGTAAGAACACTATTCACGACACCCTATGCTGCTCTTGCTCATGTATTTGCTTTGTTTTCTTTGTTTAGCCCCTTGTTCCGCACTGTAACCAATCACTGTTTTGTCGATGTACCATTTGTCAATGTTCTCTGTTGATTATTCTTGTATCTACTATGTACGTACTGTGTACGTTCCTCGGCCGCAGAAAAATACTTTTCACTGCACTTCGGTATATGTGACAATAAATCAAATCAAATCCAATCAAATCAAATCAAATTGGATGAGGTGTTTAAAATAATAGTGTATTGAGTAGAGCAAAGAAACAGAAATAGTTTCCAATGGCTGAACACTCAATAACCAGAGGGCATAGATTTAAGCTGATTGGCAAAAGAACCAGAGGTGACCTGTGGAGAAACTAACATAACATGTGGTTAGGGTTTGGAATGCATTGCCGATGGATACAGATTTATTGGAAGCCTTCAAAAGAGAACTGGATAAAGACTTGGGAAGAGAAAATAATTGTGGGAATATGGGTTAAAAGCGAGGGTGTGGGGCAAATGGGATTGTTCCATAAAAGAGTGTTCTGTGACATTCTCTTATTCTGTGGCTTGAAACCTTTTTTTTTTTAATTTAGGGTGCCCAATTATTTTTCTTTCTAATTGAGGGGCAATTTAGCGTGGCCAATCCACCTAACCTGCACATCTTTCGGTTGTGGGGGTGAAACCCACGCAGACACGGGGAGAATG
Source organism: Scyliorhinus torazame (assembly GCF_047496885.1). Lineage (NCBI taxonomy): Eukaryota > Metazoa > Chordata > Chondrichthyes > Carcharhiniformes > Scyliorhinidae > Scyliorhinus > Scyliorhinus torazame. The sequence goes on from NC_092718.1 coordinate 193,960,328, forward strand.
TGCAAACTCCACATGGACAGAGTGACCCAGTGCCGGATTCAAACTCGGGTCCTCAGCGCCATAGTCCCAGTGCTAACCACTACGCCACGTGCCGCCCTCTATGGCTTGAAACCTTAACTTGATTTCTCTTTCCCCGTAGGTTCTGCCTGTCCTACAGAAGAACAGCAATTGATCATAAGGCTCTGCAAGTTTGCTCCACCATTTAATATGATCATGGCTGATCCCAGATCTCAATTACACTTTACCACCTAATTCCCAAATTCCTCGAATTCCTCAGTGTCTAAGAAGACAATGATCTCAGTCCTGTATATACTCAATGACCGAGCATTCACAACACTCTGGAGTAGACAATTCCAACGATTCAGATGTCTCGGTGTGAAGACATTCCCCAATGCTAACTTCCCCTGTTTCTTGTATGAGGGCACCCAAATCTCTCTGAGAAGCCAACATTTAAAAGTGTCTCACCATTTAAAATAAGATCTGCTTTCACCTGACACCTTGTTGCCCATTCACATAACCCATCTATATCCCTTTGCAGCCTCTTTGTGTCCTCCTCACAGCTTTACTGTCTCACTTAGTTCTATATTGTCAGCAACGTTAAGATGCATTGCACTTGGTCCTTTCATCTAAGTCATTAACCTAATTAAATCTAAACTGGCCTACAAGAGTTCAAGAAGGCAGCTCACCACCTTCTCAAGGTCAATGAGGGATGGGCCACAACTGCTGACCTTGCCAGTGATGCCCATATCCCATGGACGAATTTCAGAAATTGCTGAGCATTTCCAAAATTTTCTGTTTTAATTATAGATTTCCAGCATCTGTAGTCATTTGCTTTAGTTGAGGAATTACATATATTTGAAATATATTCAGAAACAAGCCATACTTGCAGGATATTTTGTGAAATTTGAGAAAATGGCAAAACTCTATGTCAATTGAGGGGGGGTGGGGGGTAATAATTAAGACATCATGCAGGATCTCTATGCCATTCATACAAGAGAGTACACTGTTCCCCAGAGGGTGTACATTATAGGTGGCTAACACATGGATACGGGAGGTCCACACCGAGTAAAAATAAGAACATAGTATTATTAACAAACGAGATATGTACACTTCCCGGTTGACCCCTACTGGGTTCATCTCTGGTCGGTACCTTACTGACCGATCTCCCATACTCTGGGTAATTGAGATACCTCGCCCCCTAGTGGGGGAGCACGTACTCCGCAAGGAGCACGGGGAAGACAAGCATTCCCACCCCGTAGGTCACGTGCGGGATATTACAACGTTATTTTAGAAATATTGAATACATTAATACTTCTCTCATTCATCTTTTCCTACTCTCAAATATCATCTCATGCAGTGTGAATTTACAGAGAAGCCAATTCATAGCAAGTATGGGGCAAGAGTTGATGTTAAGATACATGGTACCAGATAATGAATTACAGATTTATATTCTGTGCATGCCAGCAAGAAGAGAGAGATTTAGCTTAAAATGCTTACATGTGCAGCAAGCCTCATATGAAGTCTAGAACACCAGGGGCAACCAGGAAAGGTTAATGTACTCACGGATACACTTGGGAATCCTGTCACTCCATTTAGGGTTTCCAGACTGCCTGTTGTAACAGGTCAGTATGTTGCTCCCAGCCAGTGTATAGCCTTTGTTACAAATGTACTGTACTGTGGAGCCAATTGAAAACTTGGGATCTGCAATAATCTTGCGGCTGTGATCGATGTCACCAGGGTCAGTGCAGAATATAACTAGGACGAGAAAACAAAGAGAAAATATTAAAAAGAGAACCTCCCTTTGTCTTTGCTTCATTTGCTTACTGATCGAATGCTGTATTGCCTGACCAAACCTGGCTGCTCATTGCTGCGTCCTCCATCGATTCAGGCTTGCAAGGTTTTTCAAAATGGAGACCTCCGTCAATGGCTCACTGAACAGCTGTGTAATGCCACCATAACTCCAGAATCAAAGACCCCTCCCACCCGGCTTACTCACTCTTCCAACTTCTTCCATCGGGCAGGAGATGCAAAAGTCTGAGAACACGCACAAATAGATTCAAAAACAGCTGTTACCACACTCCTAAACAACCCTCTTATGGACGGACCTGATTAATACTACACTCCTGTATGCTTCACCCAATGCCGTGTTAATGTATTTACATTGTGTGGAAAAGCGAGGTATTCCCGGTGAATGAGCTGGCACAGCGGGCTAATTTAGGGGGGATGCCATTTACGGAAGCGAGGGATAGGTTTAGGTATTTGGGGATTCAGGTAGCGAGGGAATGGACGGGGCTCCATAAGTGGAACTTAACAAAGCTGGTGGAGGAGGCTAAGGAGGATCTTAAGAGGCACTTAACTGCACTTAACGCTGGCAGGGAGGGTCCAAGTGGTGAAAATGAATATTCTGCCAAGGTTCTTGTATATCTTTCAAGCTCTCCCGATCTTTATACCAAAGCCCTTTTTTCGGAAAGTGGACACGATCATTTCTGACTTTGTATGGGTGGGGAAGGTGCCGAGGGTGGGGAGGACTCTGCTTCAGAGGCAGAGGCAGCAGGGGTGGTTGGCGTTGCCGAACTTGCTTCATTATTATTGGGTGACGAATGTGGACAAGGTGCGGCGGTTGTGGGAAGGAGAAGGGGTAGAGTGGGTTAGGATGGAGGAGGTATCTTGTAAGGGGTCTAGTTTGAGGGCGATGGCGACGGCAGTGTTGCCAATGGCTCCGAGTAGGTATTCATGTAGCCCGGTGGTGCAGTCCTCGGTGAAGATATGGAATCAATTGAGGAGGCATTTTAGGGTAGAAGGGATGTCGGTGTTAATGCCGCTGTGCAAGAATCATGGGTTTGAGCCGGGGTGGATGGATAGTGTATACAGGAGGTGGAGAGAAGTGGGGCTGGCCAAGGTAAGGGATCTGTATTTGGAGGAAAGGTTCGCCAGTCTGGAGGAGCTAAGGGAAAGGGTAGAGCTGCCGAGATGGAGTGAGTTCATGTATCTGCAGGTTAGGGACTTTGCGCGAAAAGACTGGAGAGGTTTTCCTAGGTTGCCAGGATACCCCCTGCTGGAGCGACTGCTGCTCCCGGATGTGGGAGGGGAGGGAAGAATTGGGGATATTTACAAGTGGCTGGAGGAGCAGGGAGGCGAGCGAGTGGTGAAGATCAAGGAGAAATGGGAAGTGGAGTTGGGAGGGGAGATCAATTGGGGAGTATGGAGTGAGGCACTCCGTAGGGTAAACAGGACTTCCTCATGTGCAAGGATGAGCCTGATACAGTGTAAGGTGGTGCATAGAGTGCATATGACTCGGGCGAGAATGAGTGGGTTCTTTCAGGGGGTAGCAGATGAGTGAGAGAGGTGTGGGCAGGGCCAGCGAATCACGCACACATGTTTTGGGGTTGCGAAAAATTGGGAAGATTCTGGGCGGGAATGTTTGCAGTCTTAGCCAGAATAGTGGAGGAGGAGGTGGACACGGACCCTTTGGTGGCGATATTTGGGGTTTCAGAGAAGCTGGAGCTCATGGAGAGGATGAAGGCCGATGTCGTGGCCTTCGACTCTGTGATTGCACGGCGGTGAATTTTACTGGAGTGGCGGTCGGCATCGCCTCCGGGGGTAGCGGCTTGGTTGGGTGACCTGTACGACTTCCTCTGATTAGAGAAGGTAAAGTATGAGTTAAGGGGCTCTTCAGAGGGGTTTGAGGAAAGGTGGGGGATGTTTGTGACCGTGTTTGAGGGGCTGTTCGTCACGGGGGTGGGGGGGTGAAAAAGGGGAAAAATCTGTACAGACTGTATAGTTGATTGCTGGGAAGCATGTTTCCCAGGGTGTTTGCTCGCTGTAACCTGTTTTGATACATGTTTGTAATAAAATACATTTTAAAAATAAGTATTTACATTGTGTACCTTGTGTTGCCCGATTATGTATTTCCTTTTTCTTTTCTTTTCATGTACTTAATGATCTGTTTGAGCTGCTCACAGAAAAATACTTTTCACTGTATCTCGATACACGTGACAATAAACAAATCCAATCCAAATCAACTTGCACCTCTCCAGCATTTTTAACATTGTAAAATATCCTCTGGTGCTTCACAGAAGCCTCATCAAACACAGTGTTTCGAGAAAAGTCCATTCTCGGGTCAGTAATCAACTTAAACCAGCCAAGGGAATGTTGTACTTGGTCTCAGCGATAGCTGGGTTAGCCTGGGGAAAGGTTGGCCAAGACTCCTACTCACCGGTCACTAACCAATGGTCCTAGTAGGAGGTGGGTGCTTGTGTGGAGCTAGGATAAGAAGCTCTGGCTATTGAATAGCTCCTGAACACTCACTGACCAAGGGTCACTTGGTTGAGGTGCAACACTGGGTCCACAGAGCACATCAGAGCATGAGTCAATGCCCTTTTCTGGTGTAAGGGCAGAGGGAAGAAAGCTGTCCGAGAGAGAAACAAACCATCACCTTAAGCGGCACAAACGAGGCAAAGAAGAATAGCTGCCACTCCATATTAAAGGAGTGACTGTAGTTTGAATAAAAAATATTCCATTCCTGTCACTCACATTTCTTTCCTTTACAAGTGATTATTCACTTCATTGGTGAATTAAATCACATATCCTTCAAAATCATGCACAAAACTCACCTTTTATAGGTTTTACTGTTCATTGTTTAAAATGAAAAGAATAATAGCTTATTTTCTGTTGCCTGGTTTCTCTTGCCCCCAAAAGAGTGCCACGGTGATACTTTTTTCGTAGCCAAGTCTCGGTCCATTTTATTCCACAGGAGCAAAGTGTCAAAAGAAAAAGTCATGGCACGTTTTTAACCAGTTTGGGAAAGATAAATAGCCTGAGTAACAGAATCAACACATGGTCAGAATTGGGTGGAAAAGCCCTCGTCTCATCTTTTACCTTCAATCCATTTCTGTGCTGTGTGGGTGTAAGGTTGCGCAGAGGTCAGTCAATGCGGACAATTTCCCCTCATCAATATGAACCTCAAAATGCATGTTACCAAATATGGGCAGAAATAATGGGTGAGATTTTCCGGGCACGCCTGCCCGGAGACTGGAAATCCCCACCTGAGGCCAACGGGCATTTAAATGATCCGGCAAATTTTCCGTCCCGCCGGTGATGATTCCCGCAGCGGGACGGGACCAGAAAATTTACCCCATTGTGTTCACCCCTGTTTGTTACTGTTTGCCTGTAAACAATATACCTCAAAAGCGAATGGATAGATTTCAAGAAAACGTGGTACGTAGAGCGGGTATGGTCCAATGACTGAGTATTTGGTCACCTATCCTAATTAATGCCTTCTCCTTTGGCTGAGGGTCTATTTATCATCACTCCCTCGCTCAAACGCATCCAGCAAAGGTAGTGCTGAGAATGAGGAATTTGCGAGGCAAATAAGAGATGTAATTCAGGGGAAGCTCGGTGAGTACATGAGGGAGAAGGAAATAAAAGGTTATGCGAATAAGGGGAGATGGTGAGGGGTAGAAAGGGGCTCATAAACCAATTGAGCACTTGTGTCAAATGACCTGTATCTGTTCTCTTCATTCTACACAGTAATTGGGCGAAGGAGGGGCAAGTTGGCCCACATGATGGTTTCATCATGAGTTGATCATTACAGCTTTTTTAAATAAATATTTTTAGTGCGTTTTTGGCAGACAAAACAAATATAAATATGAACAAACAGTGAGAGTTAAACAAGAGAATGTAAGATGTAAAACTAGAACTATTTACACATAGATCGGTTTTGACTAGTTACATAAATACATCACAGTTTCCCCTTCCTTACAGTGTTTGTCTTGGTGACTGTGGTCCCCTGAGTTTCGCTTCCCACTGGTTTTCCCTTTGCTTCCCTTTGGTTGTTGTTGCCCCTCCCCCCCCTCGTGTCTCCTGGTTCTTTTGTTGGGCTTGGTTGAGTTCCTTGTTCCCCCTCCCCCCCCCCTCCCCCCATTCCTTACTGTGTCGTGGCTCCCCCTCCTAACCCTTGGTTTCCTAGTTGTTGGCTACAAACAGGTCTTAGAACAACCGAGTGAATGGTTCCCACATTTTGTGGAGAGACTCTTCCGACCCTCGGATGGCGAATTAAATTTTCTCCGTTTGGGGAAATTCCGACAGGACTGACAGCCAGTCTGCGGCTTTGGGTGGTGTTGGTGACTGCCAGCCGAGCAGGATTCTCCGGCGGCGATTAGGGAGGCAAAAGCCAGGGGCATCGGCCCTCCTCCCCATGAAGAGATCTGGCTATTCTGGTACCCCAAAGACTGCCATTCTCGAGCATGGCTCCACCCTCACCACCACCACTTTGGACATGGCCTCAAAGAAGGCTGTCCAGAACCTCAAAGAAGGCTGTCCAGAACCCAGCAAGTTTGGAGCAAGACCAGAACATGTGGGCGTGGTTGGCCGGGCCTCCTTGGTACCGTTCGCATCTGTCCTCCACCTCCGGGGCGAACCGGCTCATTTGCGTTCTGGTTAAGTGGGCTCCGTGTACCACTTTTAGCTGTGTTAGGCTTAGCCTTGTGCATGTGGAGGTGGAGTTGATCCTGTGCAGTGCTTCACTCCAGAGTCCCCACCCTATTTCAAACCCCAAGTCCTCCTCCCACTTCTCCCTTGTCTCGTCCTGTTGAGTGTTTGCCCCACTTAGCAGTCGCCCATACATGTCACTACAGTTTCCTTTCCCTAAGATGTCCGCGTCCAGCAATGATTGTCGTGGTGGTCGTGGGTACGTCTTTGTTTCCCTTCGTAGAACGTTTTTGAGTTGCAGGTACCTTAGTTAATTTCCTCTTGTCAGCTGGAATCCATTTGTCAGCTCTTCAAGTGTTGTTAACCTGTTGTTTGCATAAATATCCCTAACTATCAGCGTTCGCCCCCCCGGTCCTGTCTCCACCTTTTGAAGGAGGCATCCATTGTCACCGGCGTGAACCGATGGTTGTTGCAGATGGGGGTTTATCGGACATCTTAGTTAGCCCGAAATGTTGTCACAGTTGGTTCCACGACCGGAGTGTTGCTACCACCACTGGGCTTGTTGAATATTTATTAGGTGGGCTGCGAGTGCTGCCATGGCTCGGGCTCGGAGGGAGATCCATCTGCAGGAGCCTTCCTGCATGAGCACCCACTCAGCTTCTGGCTCCTTTATCCACCCCTTTACTCTCTCTGCGGTCGCTGCCTAGTGGTAATATTGTGGGTTTGGGAGGGCGAGGCCCCCCATGGATCTCGTTCTCTGCAGTACTCTCTTTGGGATCCTTGCATTCTTTCCCCCCCTCATACAAACACCGTAATCAGTTTGTGTAGTGAATTGAAAAAGGCCTTGTGGATGCAGATCGGGACGGATCTAAACAGGAAGAGGAACCTGGGCTGTACGTTCAATTTGGTCACCTGCACCGTCCCCGCCAGTGAAAATGAGAGTGTGGTTCCTCTCTGCAGGTCCTTTTTAACTTCCTCAGTCAGACTGGTCAGGTTCCACTTGTGGATCCCTGTCCAGTCATTCGCGATTTGGATCCCCAGGTAGCGGAATTTGTGACGGGCCTGTTTGAACGGCAGCCCCTCCAACTCTGCCCCTCCCACTTGTGGGTTCACCGGGAAGATCTCGCTATTGCTCTAGTTACATTTGTAGCACGAGAAGGTTCCAAACTCTTTCAAGAGCGCCACAATTCCTTCCATTCTGCTTTGCGGGTCCGAGATGTAGAGCAGCAGGTCATCCGCATAGAGCGAGACTCTGTGCTCGCTACCTCCTCTCCGGAGCCCTTTCCAATTCTTTGCCGCCCTGAGCGCGATCGCTACTGGCTCGATCTCTGGGGTGAACAGCAGCGGGGACAACGGGCATCCCTGTCTTGTGCCTCTATGCAGCTGAAAGTACTTAGAGCTGGTGGTATTTGTCCATATGCTTGTTGTGGGAGCGTTGTGCAGGAGTTTCACTGAGGAGGTAAATCTTGTTCCAAGCCCCAACCGCTCCAGTACCTCTATGAGGTACTCTGTCGAAGGCCTTTTCTGCGTCCAGGGAGACGATCACCTCAGGTGTTCTCTCCCCGGATGGGATCATGATCACGTTCAGCAGGCGCCAGATGTTCGAAGTTAGCTGACTACCTTTGACAAAGCCCGTCTGGTCTTCTGCAACCTGGTATGCCGTCCTCCAGCCTTTTGGCTAGGATCTTGGCCAATATTTTCACGTCTGTGTTTAGCAGCGAGATGGGTCTGTAGGAATCACATTCTGTTGGGTCTTTGTCCTTTTTAGGTATCATCGAGATTGAGGCTTGTGGTAGTGTAGGCGGCAGGGTGCCCCTCGCCAGCACGTCTGTGAACATCTCCCCAGGTGTCGCAAATCTTTTGTAGCAGTCGGCAGGGAACCTGTATGGTCCCGGCGCCTTCCCCACCTGCATTGAGCTAATACTCTCAATGATCTCTCCCAGTTCTAGTGGTGCTTCCAGCCCTGTTTCCTGTCCTCCCCCATGACTGGCATGTCCAGTCCATCAAGGAACTGCTTCCCCCCCATGTCCCCTGCAGGGGACTCCAAGGTGTACAGCCCCTGGTAGAAGGTCTCAAAGGCTTTGTTGACCTTGTCTGATTCCGCTACTAATTTGCCTCTGCTGTCCCTGATCTGGGCTATTTCCCTCGTGGCTGCCTGCTTTCTCAGCTGGTGAGCCAGCAGGCGACTAGCTTTGTCTCCGTGCTCGTACAGGGTCCCCCGTGCCTGGCAGAGTTGGTGCACTGCTTTCCTCATGGAGAGCAGGTCAAAGTCCATCTGTAGCTTTTTCCTCTCTGTGGTAAACCACATTATTGTCTTTCACTGTGCTGTATTGTACCTGCCTGGGCTTGTCCAGGCTGGCTCCGCCTGTGGCTCCTCCCCTCAGGTTTCTGTATAAAAGTGGCAAGTCTCCACCTCCGGACCCAGTTCGGGTCCAGAGGCAGGAGGCTTGCTTTTAGTGTATTAAAGCCTCAAGTTACGTTTATCACTCGTCATCTATTATTGATGGTGTATCAATTTAATACACTAAACTTCTAAAGGTGGACTCTTCACTCAAGATGGACTCCTCACTCAAGCCTGATCGCTTGCAACTGGACTCACAAGCAGCTGACACTACAGTGTCTTTTGAACACTGGCTAAGCTGCTTCGAGGCGTCTCGCATCTTTCAACAAAGACTTCACAGACCTCCAGAAGAAGCAGGTCCTCCACGGACAGGTGAGCCCAAGAGTCTTTAACCTCATCAGGGACGCCCCCTCGAACGCGGAGGCAATAACGCTGCTAAAGGGACATTACGTGAAATCCGTTAACCAGGTATATGCTAGGCACCTCCTCGCCACGAGACGCCAACGCCCTGGGGAATCACTCGCGGAATTCCTGTGTGCCTTGCGCATCCTCTGCCGGAACTGTGACTGCCGGGCGATATCGGCTACGCAGCACGCGGAGCTGCTGATCAGGGACGCCTATGTCGTAGGTATACACTCGAACTATACCCGCCAGCGATTATTAGAAGGGACACTCGGCCTCCCGGAGACAGTCCAACTCTCCAACTCACTGGAGGTGGCCTCCCAGAACATGGGGGCCTACACCTCCAACTGCGCGGCACCCTCGTGGGCCTCGTGGGCGCAGCCATCAACCGCCACGGGTGCGACACAAGCCTGCGCCGTGCAGCGGCACGGCAACGCCGGAGGCCCGATGTGCTACTTCTGCGGCCAGAGTAATCACCCCCGACAGCGCTGCCCGGCACGGAACGCGACCTGTAACGGCTGTGGGAAGAAGAGACCCTTCGCAAAAGCCTGCCAGGCCCGACCCCCCCCCTAAATCTTCTCGGCCCACCAGTGCTGCCTGCTGCCTGTCGGAGCCACCCCCAGCTGCCGCGCATCCGCCATGTGCGACACGTGGGCGCCGCCATCTTTAGTTTCGGCCGACACGTGCGACCCGCGGGGGCCACCATCTTGGATGCCATCTTACATCTCACCTGCCACGGGCGACTCATGGGGGCCGCAATCTTGGGACCACTCTGCGGCCTCCCGGGAGCCCTGCTCACCCGACCGTATGCTGGCCGCCGCCACCTCCGACCTGCCTACCGACCGCCTTCCGACACTCGCCTCCGTCACACTCGACCAGTCCCGGCTGCACCACCTTGCGAAGTCCACGATGACCGTCCGGATCGACGGGCACAAGCCGGCTGCCTTTTCGACTCCGGGAGCACAGACAGCTTCATACACCCGGATACGGTAAGGCGCTGCTCCCTCCCCATCCTACCCGCCACCCAGAAAATCTCCCTGGCTTCCGGATCCCATGCAGTGGAAATCCAGGGGTACTGTGTCGAGACCCTCACTGTGCAAGGCTTAGAGTACACCAACATTTGGTTCTATGTCATCCCCCATCTCTGCGCTGCCCTATTACTGGAGCTCGACTTCCAGTGCCATCTCCAGAGCCTTCCCGTCAAGTTCAACAGACACCTACCCCCCCTCTGTAGCCTCGCGACCCTTAAGGTCGCCCCACCCTCCCTCTTCGCAAAGCTCACCCTGGACTGTAAGCCCGTTGCTACTAGAAGCAGACTCTACAGTGCCCAAGACAGGGCCTTCATCAGGTCAGAGGTCCAGCGACTCCTGCGAGAGGGGATCATTGAGGCTTGTAACTGATGCACGATCAATGACCACTAAAGCGAGGTTGTAGTCCAACTGAAGGCTTTAATAAGCTAGATGTTTCCCCCAGCAGCTCAGGTACAGAATGAAGGCTGCTGGGGCGGCTCGGGTTCTTATGCCCCGCCGGGCAGGGCGGAGCTACCATACATTCTAACCAATAGAAAGCATACAGTTTCCACCAATGGTGCTTTAGCCTATCAGGTACCGTAATACCTATAATACCACATTCACCCCTGTTAAAAAAGAGTCCGGCGGGGGTGGTGGCCTAAACTACAAAACATAGCAACTTGGTATAATTAGTTATGGAGGTACCGTAATACCTCCATACAGTGTTTAGTAACTATTTACAATTCTAATAGCTATGTACATTTGATGGTTTATATTTACAGTTTACAATTAAAATGGAGCAATTAGATTACAGTTTACAGTCTACCATTTAAAATGAAGCAATCAGTTGATTGGGGGCCCTGGTCGTCCTCTGTGATCGTTGGAGCTTCGGTGATGACTCAGGTGGAGGCTCGGGCGTCTGTGACTCGGGGAGCATGGCTTCGATCTCCATGGCAGCTCCGGCACCCCTAGACGGCGCTGGTGGGGAAAATGGTTGACCTGGGAAGGGAGCGCCTGCGGGGGGCATTGATGGGTGGGGGGGGGCCTAGACGGGGCCGGCGGAAGGACCGATCCTCCTGTAAGGTGCTGCGGTGGAGGGGCGGGTGGGACTGGTGGCTGGGATGTGCGTGCGGTTCCGGCAGGCGCCAGGTCCCGTAGGGAGACCTTATCTTGTCGGCCGTCGGGGTACACCACATAGGCATACTGGGGGTTAGCATGGAGCAGATGGACCCTCTCGACCAACGGGTCCGACTTGTGCGCCTGCACATGTTTTCGGAGCAGGATGGGTCCGGGTGCTGCCAGCCAGGTTGGGAGCGAGGTCCCATAGGAGGACTTCCTAGGGAAGACAAGGAGACGTTCGTGAGGTGTCTGATTGGTGGTCGTACAAAGCAGTGACCAGATGGACTGGAGGGCATCCGGGAGGACATCTTGCCAGCGGGAGACTGGGAGGTTCCTGGACCGTAGGGCCAGTAGGACAGTCTTCCAGACCGTTCCGTTCTCCCTCTCTACCTGTCCGTTACCCCGGGGGTTGTAACTGATCGTCCTTCTTGAGGTGATGCCCTTGCTGAGCAGGAATTGACGCAGTTCGTCGTTCATAAAGGAGGACCCCTATCACTGTGTCTGTAAGCGGGGAACCCGAACAGTGCAAAGATGCTATGGAGGGCCTTGATGACGGTGGTTGCGGTCATGTCTGGGCAGGGGATGGCGAATGGGAACCGGGAGTACTCGTCAATCACGTTCAGGAAGTACGTGTTGCGGTCGGTGGAGGGGAGGGGGCCTTTGAAGCCATGCTGAGGCGTTCAAAGGGACGTGAAGCCTTTATCAGGTGCGCTTTCTCTGGTCGGTAGAAGTGCAGTTTGCACTCCGCGCAGATTTGGCAGTCCCTGGTGGCTGTCCTGACCTCCTCGATGGAGTAGGGCAGGTTGCGGGTCCTGACAAAATAGAAAATGCGAGTGACCCCCGGGTGGCAGAGGTCCTCGTGGAGGGCTCGGAGGCGGTCCACTTCTGCGGTGGCACACGTACTGCGGGACAGGGCGTCAGGAGGCTCATTTAGCTTCCCGGGATGATACAAGACCTCGTAGTTGTAGGTGGAGAGTTCGATCCTCCACCGCAAGATCTTGTCGTTTTTTATCTTGCCCCGCTGTGCATTATCAAACATGAAAGCAACCGACCGTTGGTCCGTGAGGAGAGTGAATCTCCTGCCGGCCAGGTAATGCCTCCAATGTCGCACAGTTTCTACTATGGCTTGGGCCTCCTTTTCGACTGAGGAGTGGCGGATTTCGGAAGCATGGATGGTTCGAGAGAAGAAGGCCACGGGTCTGCCCGCTTGGTTGAGGGTGGCCACCAGAGCTACGTCGGACGCATCACTCTCGACATGGAAGGGGAGGGTCTCGTCGATGGCGTGCATCGTGGCCTTTGCAATGTCTGCTTTGATGCGACTGAAGGCCTGGCGGGCCTCTATCAGCAGGGGAAAAGCTGTGGATTGGATCAGGGGACGGGCCTTGTCCGCGCAGTTGGGGACCCACTGAGCGTAGTAGCTAAAAAACCCTAGGCATCGTTTCAGGGTCTTGGAGCAGTGAGGGAGGGGGAACTCTATAAGGGGTCGTATGCGTTCAGGATCGGGGCCTATAACTCCATTTCGCAGTACGTAGCCGAGGATGGTTAGGCGGTCGGTGCTAAACACGCATTTATCCTTGTTGTATGTAAGGTTAAGGATCTTTGCGGTCTGGAGGAATTTTCGGAGGTTGGTGTCGTGGTCCTGCTGGTCATGGCCGCAGATGGTGACATTATCGAGATACGGGAATGTTGCCCGTAAACCGTACCGGTCAACCATTCGGTCCATCTGGAAGACCGAGACCCCGTTGGTGACACCAAAGGGAACCCTTAAGAAGTGATAGAGCCGCCCATCTGCCTCGAAGGCAGTGTATTTGCGAGCACTAGTACGGATGGGGGGCTGGTGATAGGACGACTTGAGATCCACCGTGGAGAAGACCTTATAATGCGCGATCCTGTTTACCAGGTCGGATATGCGAGGGAGAGGGTACGCGTCCAGCTGCGTAAACCTATTGATGGTCTGACTGTAGTCAATGACCATCCTATGCTTCTCCCCAGTCTTTACCACCACTACTTGAGCTCTCCAGGGGCAGTTACTGGCTCCAATGACCCCTTCCCTCAGTAGCCTTTGGACCTCTGACCTAATAAAGATCCGGTCCTGGGCACTATAGTGTCTGCTCCTGGTGGCGACGGGTTTGCAATCCGGGGTGAGGTTCGCAAACAGGGAAGGCGGGTCGACCTTATGGGTCGCGAGGCTGCAGACAGTAAGGGGTGTATAGGGCCGCCAAATTTGAAGGTCAGACTTTGAAGGTTACATTGGAAGTCTAAACCCAGGAGTGTAGCCGCGCAGAGGTGGGGAAGGACGTAGAGATGGAAATTTTTGAAGTCCCTTCCCTGGACTGTGAGGTTTGCTAAACAAAACCCCTTTATCTCCACTGAGTGGGAACCGGAAGCCAGGGAGATTTTTTGATTAATGGGGTGGATGAGGAGAGAACGGCGCCTTACCGTGTCAGGGTGTATGAAGATCTCCGTGCTCCCAGAGTCGATTAGGCAGGACGTCTCGTGCCCGTTGATGAATACGGTCGTCGTAGCAGTTGAGAGTGTTTGAGTCAGCCGAGCTGGGGTCCTGGGGGTTCATCCAAGATGGCGGCACCCATTGGTCGCACATGGCTGGGGATGCACAAAATGGCAGCGCCCATCCCTCCAACATGGCGTCCGCGGAACAAGATGGCGGCATCCGGGGTCCGCACGTGGCCCTGGAATATGATGGTGACGGCGACCGCTGGCCGCACGGGGCCCGTGAAGAGGTTTGTGGTTGCGGTCCGCATTCCCCACCGGAGACCGCAGCAACCGCACGGGCCATACATACCCCCACGAAATGGCCCATTTTGCCGCATCCCTTGCAGGTGGATGCGCGGGCTAGGCAGCGCTGGCGGGGGTGCTTGGCCTGCCCGCAAAAGTAGCAGCGGGGCCCCCTGGGGTTGCCAGGCCGCCTTGCAGCGCAGGTCTGTGGGGGGTTGTCATTCATCTCAAGAGGCTTGGAATATAAAAGCAGGGATGTACTTCTGAAGCTTTATAAAGCATTAGTTAGGCCCCATTTAGAATACTGTGAGCAATTTTGGGCCCCACACCTCAGGAAGGACATACTGGCACTGGAGCGGGTCCAGCGGAGATTCACACGGATGATCCCAGGAATGGTAGGCCTAACATACGATGAACGTCTGAGGATCCTGGGATTATATTCATTGGAGTTTAGGAGGTTGAGGGGAGATCTAATAGAAACTTACAAGATAATGAATGGCTTAGATAGGGTGGATGTAGGGAAGTTGTTTCCATTAGCAGGGGAGACTAGGACCCGGGGGCACAGCCTTAGAATAAAAGGGAGTCACTTTAGAACAGAGATGAGGAGAAATTTCTTCAGCCAGAGAGTGGTGGGCCTGTGGAATTCATTGCCACAGAGGGCGGTGGAGGCCGAGACGTTGAGTGTCTTTAAGACAGAAGTTGATAAATTCTTGATTTCTCGAGGAATTAAGGGCTATGGAGAGAGAGCGGGTAAATGGAGTTGAAATCAGCCATGATTGAATGGCGGAGTGGACTCGATGGGCCGAATGGCCTTACTTCCGCTCCTATGTCTTATGGTCTTATGGAATGGGGGAAGTCTCGGGGTCGGCCGTGGAGGGGTACCACGCTGCCCATGGGGCTGCCGCGCGGTCGGGAACGTAAGCGCGAGCGTTCCTGGAGGCCACGTCCATGGAGCCGGCAAGGGCCCGTGCCTCCCTGAGACAAGAGTTGAATACAAGAGTTAGCAGGTCATGTTATAGTTGTATAAGACTTTGGTTCGGCCACATTTGGAATACTGCATACAGTTCTGGTCGCCACATTACCAAAAGGATGTGGATGCTTTGGAGAAGGTGCAGAGAAGGTTCACCAGGATGTTGCCTGGTATGGAGGGCACTAGCTATGAAGAGAGGTTGAGTAGATTAGGATTATTTTCATTAGAAAGACGGAGGTTGAGGGGGGACCTCATTGAGGTCTACAAAATCATGAGAGATATAGACTGGGTGGATAGCAAGAAGCTTTTTCCCCCCAGAGTGGGGGACTCAATTACTAGGGGTCACGAGCTCAAGGTGAGAGTGGAAAAGTTTAAGGCAGATATGCGTGGAAAGTTCTTTACGCAGAGGGTGGTGGGTGCCTGGAACGCATTGCCGGCGGAGGTGGTAGAGGTGGGCACGATAGCGTCATTTAAGACGTATCTAGACAGATACATGAATGGGCGGGGAGCAGAGGGATACAGATCCTTAGAAAATAGGCAACAGTTTTAGATAGAGGATCTGGATCGGTACAGGCTTGGAGGGCCGAAGGGCCTGTTCCTGTGCTGTAATTTTTCTTTGTTCTTTGATTCGTAGGTTCTGCTGCCTTGACCGGTTCCCCTGATCCTCAGCCTTTCCTCTCAAGTTGCCTTGTTGTCGCGACCAGCCTTGGCACCTCCTTTTCCAGGCCGCCGATCCGGTCGCTCTGGTCCTTTGCAGCCCTGTGCAGATCTTTAATCGTTGCCTCCTGGGCCTCCAGTTGTTTCCGGCTTTATCTAGGGCCACCTGCATGGTCGCCAGAGTTTTGGCCCAAGCAGCTTGTATGTCCGATTCTCTTTCTTCTCGGCATTCCTTTAACTGTCTTGAGAGGAATGTTCTCTGTCCATCCCCTGGTGAGGGGGGGGGGGGGGGGGGGGGGGGCTTCTCATGCGGCGAGCCGGTCCCTCTCGCTCTGGCGAAGCCAGAGTTTCACGCGCCGGTTGACTCGGCCGATTGCTGTTTGTCCAGGATTTTCCCACTCCTGGTCTCCACTCGTCCTCTGGACTGGCTGTTCGGCATTTTTCCTTCTTTCCTCGTTTTGATAGTGGTGCGGGGATGATTTATATCGTTCGCAGGCATTTTCCGAGCAAAGAGTGCCTATTTTTCAGTTTCATGGGAGGAGAGCCACCTGACTTCTCAGCACATACCCGTCACCGGAAGTCCAGTACAGCTTTTGAAGGGATCGTACTGGCTCCTCGTGATTTGGAACATAGCAACAGGGATGGGCCATTTAATCCCTCAAGCCTGAGCTGACATTCTAATGTGATCGTAGATGACCTGTGAAATAAGTCTACATATGGCCCAAGTATCCTTCTCCACTACTCCCTTACAGCAGCAGTTACAATAAGGAAAGTTAAAATGCCTCATGCTGCAGATACTTCACGAGTTAAAAGAACGGGCTATAAATATATATTGAGGACAGGCTCCCCGTACCCTAGTGTAAATGGTGTAGGTGAGTTGCCGTTGCTTGGCCGATTCACCTCGCTCTAATTTTCTGGGTGATGGCGCTTTGGTTAGGGGTGTCATGATATTCAAACACACACATCATGATGGACACACTAACAGGCAAATCAGAGTACACAACACCACAACCAATCACAGACAAGAACACCAACCACATAAAAAGCACGAGCACGACACCTGGAGGTCAGTAGGTCTGGGGAGAAGGGAACAAGAAAGAGCTGTTGAAACACCACAAGCAGGGAGCCCCCCACGTGCAGAGTGCAAAGACCAAACTGTAAATAGTGAGTTTAAATAAAGAAGCGTTGTACCATATGCAACTGTGTTGGCTCATCTGTGTGTCAGAACACCCAACACCACATGGTACAGGAGTGGATCGATACCTGCCTACTAACCTGCCATTCTGGACATGGACCACACCGACGGACCGCAGCCGATGCAAGTCACGGGGAACCTAGGCACCAACTGGAAGCTCTACAGGCAGCGATTTGACCTGTACATCCGTGCCACCGAAAAACAGAATGCCTCGGATGATTCGAAGATTGCAATGCTCCTCTTCTACGCAGGCCCGTACCCAACCGATGTCTTTAGCTCACTGGTGTTCGAAGAAGGCGAAAACCAGGCCAAATATGACACGGTCATCCTCAAACTGGACCAGCACTTTCAAACTGAAGTAAACGAAAGTTTCGAAAGATACATCTTTCAGCAACGCCTGCAAGGTAAGGAGGAACTTTTTCAACCCTTTTTGACGCACCTCCGGATTCTAGCGCAGTCCTGCGGTTACGGCACCACTACAGAGTCCATGATCAGGGACCAGATTGTTTTTGGCGTTGCCTCTAGTGGCCTACGCCAGCAGCTTTTTAAAATGAAAAGCCTCACCTTAGCGTCTGCTGTGGAAGCCTGTGTCCTCCATGAAAATGCTACCTGCCGTTTTGCCCGATTTCAGGCGTCCGAGTTGGCATGGAGGGGGTCCCCAGCCGTCGAATCGGCAAGCCAGGCCGCCCACGACGTTGAACGCATCCAGGCCGTCGATTTCTTCCCGCCCCACGGCACGGACGACAGCGGCCGCTTCCCGTGCTTTTCGCGGTCTCCCGCGCAGGTGCGCGCCAAAAATAACGGCCACAACGAGGGACGCACTGCGCAGGCGCGCCCACCGCAAGATCGCACTGCGCATGCGCAGTGGCGCAACGAACGCCGTGACGTCATGACGTGCAGCAATTGTGGAGGTCTACACTTAAAAGGGCAATGTCCTGCAAAAAACCGACAGTGCAACAGATGTGCCATGATGGGCCACTACGCAGCCCGCTGTCGTGCGGCTCAACCCATGGATCCGGCGCATCCTCGACAACCTCGCACACGAGTCAGGACCGTCCAGCCCACGCATCAAGACTTCCAGTTAAGTGATGCAGATGACCAGGATGACTTCCGAGTTGCCGTCATTGATGTCAACAAGGTCAATGCCATCAATCCAGACGATGAGTGGTGTGCCACCCTGACGGTCAACCAATCGCGCGTCGCCTTCCGTCTGGACACCGGCGCATCCGCCAACCTGATTGCTTACTCTGCAGTCCAGGCCATGAAGGTCAAACCACCCATCACACCATCCCGGCTTAAGATGGTTGACTATAACGGGAACGTTATCCCGTCCATAGGATCTTGCCAGCTACAGGTGACTCACAAGAGGTACACGGCCACACTCCCCTTCGAAGTTGTGGGCTCATCAAAGGACTCGTTACTGGGCGCACAAGCGTGTAAGGTCCTTCACCTGGTACAGCGCATTATGTCTCTCTCTCCAGATGAGATATCCGACTTCCCGGATGCTGAGTTCCACGCGAATCTCCATTCCCTCCTCGCTCACAACCAGGAGGTTTTTGAAGGCATGGGGACATTGCCACACACGTACAAGATTCGACTCAGACCGGACGCCATCCCTGTCGTTCACGCACCTCGCAGGGTTCCTGCGCCTCTCAAAGACCGCCTCAAGGCACAACTGCAGATTCTTCAGGACCAAGGGGTCCTATCCAAGGTCACGGAGCCCACGCCATGGGTCAGCTCCATGGTCTGTGTAAAGAAGCCCTCTGGCGAGCTCCGTATATGTATAGATCCAAAAGATCTGAACAACAACATCATGCGGGAACACTATCCCATCCCGAAACGAGAAGACCTCACCAGCGAGATGGCGCGAGCCAACATATTCACTAAATTGGATGCGTCCAAAGGATTCTGGCAGATCAAACTGGACCCGGCCAGCCGAAGACTATGCACATTCAACACCCCTTTTGGCAGATTCTGCTACAACCGGATGCCATTCGGCATCATTTCGGCATCTGAAGTATTCCACCGCATTATGGAGCAGATGATGGAAGGCATCGAAGGGGTACGTGTATATGTGGACGATATCATCATTTGGTCCACCACTCCGCAGGAACACATGCATCGTCTTCGACGTGTCTTCACCCGCATACGGCAAAATGGCCTGCGTCTCAACCGTGCGAAGTGTGCTTTCGGCCAGACGGAGCTGAAATTCCTCGGGGACCACATCTCAAGGTCCGGGGTCCGTCCCGATGCAGACAAGGTTAGCGCCATCACAGCCATGACACGACCGGCTGACAAGAAGGCTGTCTTAAGATTCCTGGGCATGGTCAACTTCCTTGGGAAGTTCATTCCCAACCTGGCTTCTCATACAACAAACATGCGCCATCTCGTAAAAAAATCGACGGAATTCAACTGGCACCAGTCGCATCAGCGGGAATGGGAGGAGCTCAAGCACAAACTGGTCACGGCACCAGTGCTGGCCTTCTTTGACACGACTCGCCCTACAAAGATCTCAACAGACGCCAGCCAATCTGGTATAGGAGCGGTACTCCTGCAAAAAGACAGCACGTCATCATGGGCCCCGGTTGCGTATGCCTCACGAGCCATGACCCCTACCGAACAGCGCTACGCGCAAATCGAAAAAGAATGCCTGGGCTTGTTAACTGGACTGGACAAGTTCCACGACTATGTGTATGGCCTGCCACGATTCACGGTCGAAACTGACCACCGCCCCCTGGTCAACATCATTAACAAAGACCTGAACGACATGACTCCTCGCCTCCAGCGCATCTTACTTAAACTCAGGAGGTACGATTTTGAACTGATCTACACTCCGGGGAAGGAACTCATCGTGGCGGACACTCTTTCCCGAGCAGTGAGCACACCACCAGATGCGGAGGGGTTCGTGCGTCAAATTGAGGCACACGTGACTCTGACAGCAGCAAATATGCCAGCTGATGATCCTAGTCTGGCCCACATACGCGCAGAGACGGCGACTGACCCTCTGCTGCAGCGAGTGATGCGCCACATGACGGAAGGGTGGCTAAAAGGGCAGTGCCCCCAGTTTTATAATGTGCGAGATGATCTCACCAATATAGACGGGGTCCTTATGAAATCGCATAGGATCGTTATTCCACACAGTGTGCGCCAGATGATTCTTCGTCAACTACACGAAGGCCACTTGGGCGTCGAAAAATGCAGACGAAGGGCCCGGGAGGCGGTATATTGGCCGGGTATTAACGAAGACATAGCCAACATGGTGCTCAATTGCACAACCTGTCAGAGGTTTCAGCCAGCGCAACCTCCGGAAACACTTCTTCCACACGAGATGGTGACGTCCCCCTGGGCGAAGGTGGGTGTTGACCTATTTCACGCGCTCGGCAGAGATTACATTGTTATTATAGACTACTTCTCAAACTACCCGGAAGTCATGCCTCTCCATGATCTGACGTCGTCCGCAGTCATTGGGGCCTGCAAGGAAACGTTTGCTCGCCATGGCATTCCAAGGACTGTCATGTCAGACAATGGACCTTGTTTTGCCAGCCGTGAATGGTCGTCCTTTGCCGCAGCATATGGTTTCACTCATGTGACATCCAGCCCTCTGCATCCACAATCGAACGGGAAGGCTGAAAAGGGTGTCCACATCGCAAAGCGGCTCCTGTGCAAGGCGGCTGATGCCGGATCGGACTTTAACCTTGCCTTGCTGGCCTATCGATCGGCCCCGTTATCCACGGGCCTCTCGCCAGCGCAGCTACTAATGGGTCGCTCCCTCAGGACGACGGTACCTTCCGTCCTGGCACCGACAACAGACCATGAGGCGGTTCTTCGGAACATGCAACTGCAGCGTGATCGCCAGAAAGGTCGGTACGACACACGAGCGACGGACCTGCCCCCCCTGTCCTCTGGAGACAAAGTACGCGTCCATCAACCGTATGGTGGCTGGTCAGCACCGGCCGAAGTCCTCCGACAAGTGGCTCCCCGCTCGTTCCTGGTTCGCATGCCGGATGGTTCCGTGCGTCGCCGCAATCGGCGCGCCCTTCGCCGACTTCCACGCTCACAGCCACACAGCACGCCAGATCCTCAACAGGCTTCCGAGGATGACTTTGTGGAGCTGCCGCACATCACGCCCTTTCCATCGCCACCCATGGCCATGCCTGCACAGCAGCCGGTGGTTCTTGATCCACCCTTGAGGCGGTCAACCCGAATTCGTCGCAAACCCATTAGAATGGACTTATAATACAGTTCATATGTTTAATAAGTTGGACAATTTTACATGATAACCTGTTGTTGTTTATCGTTCCAGATGTCGTCTGACTGGACAACTGTTCAAATTTTTTTTTCTTCTTCTCTCGTTCGCATTTCTGTTATGTTATGGTACAACTGGATTCATGTGACGCACTCGACATCGCC
Source organism: Scyliorhinus torazame (assembly GCF_047496885.1). Taxonomy (NCBI): domain Eukaryota; kingdom Metazoa; phylum Chordata; class Chondrichthyes; order Carcharhiniformes; family Scyliorhinidae; genus Scyliorhinus; species Scyliorhinus torazame. The sequence goes on from NC_092718.1 coordinate 193,981,597, forward strand.
CCATGTACATAGTTCCGTCATAGACACATGCTGCACACGACACACACACACTCTTAGATGCACTCACGTCACGATCATATTTATCACCACGTAGGCACATATCTTTGTAAAAAGGGGGGATGTCATGATATTCAAACACACACATCATGATGGACACACTAACAGGCAAATCAGAGTACACAACACCACAACCAATCACAGACAAGAACACCAACCACATAAAAAGCACGAGCACGGCACCTGGAGGTCAGTAGGTCTGGGGAGAAGGGAACAAGAAAGAGCTGTTGAAACACCACAAGCAGGGAGCCCCCCACGTGCAGAGTGCAAAGACCAAACTGTAAATAGTGAGTTTAAATAAAGAAGCGTTGTACCATATGCAACTGTGTTGGCTCATCTGTGTGTCAGAACACCCAACACCACAAGGGGTACACTGGAGTTCAATCCGTCTCCAGGACAACGTCGTGCCTCATAGATCTGCTGCTGGTCGATTGGAGGCCAGCGGCTTTGCAGTACCGGCAGTGCCACACAAGGACCTGCTCATATTGCAAGTAGGCCAAGGAGGCGGCATTCAGCCATGGCCATCCAGGCAAATCCGTGACCTCACCAGGTCCAGGGAGGCAGAGCCTCGTGAAGGAAGTGTGGTGGAGGGGGCCTGACGGACAGGGAAAGTGGACATGGGGAAGCAAAAGTGTGTGTGGCTGGGGGAGGGGCGCATCCGATTGGCACTGGGGTACCGAAAAGGGGCAGCCCCATCACCCACACCTTTCACTGGCCAGAGGAAAACCTGCTGGGCTGCACTTTGAACACAGGCCTCTCCCGCCACTCGTTAAATTGGAGTGGCGTGAGGCCCTTAGTTGGGCATCGATCGCCCACTTAATGGCTTCAACTGAACCACGGGCAGGTGGCCCACCTGATTACCTCCCCCACCCCACCAAAAAATCGCAGCGGGATGGGGGCAGGCACACCGCCGATGACACATCACCCTAATTGCTTTCCCACCCACGGTAGCTCTTATGATTCAGCCCAATACTTTAGTCGCTTGGACCAGTTAAGGGTGGCTATACAAAGTGCCTTAACATTTCAACTGGTATCAGCATGGGCAGAAGTGATGGGCTTGAGTAAAGAACAGTTGTAAGCCGTGGTGAAGTAAAGGATTATGATGTGCTGCAGTCAGTCAGGGAGGCAGTCGAAGGCTCTGAAGGCAAGTTTGCGTTAAAAAACAATTGTGGGTGTAATGATTTTGAAAGTCCAGCAGGTGGTGCTAACTCCACAATAGGTTTTCTATTCCTCAAACTGCTGAAAACTGTTCTGTACGATTTTGCCAAATTGACCATGACATGGAAAATTCAGGAATAAGCTTACAGTTTTGACATTTTCCCTTCCAGGTGTTAAATGGAGCATGAACACCCTTTAGATAAAAGTTACTTAAGTGATGATTCTATTGTTTACAATTACACTGACGGTGAATGTAAAAACTGAAAGGGGCATAATTATAACAACCCAAATTGTAAGAGGCACTTACTTACCCAGGGAGATGAGCCAGCCGGTTGCTTTTGACTGCCGCTGATGGAGTCCAGTTATCAGTCACATTTGACTCAACAGAGACTTACGATACTCACATGGCCCAGAATTAAGTGCACTGGAGGAACATAGTGACAGGAGTCGGCCATTCGGCCCCTCAAGAACGTTATGCCAAAGGAGATGGGGAAGGTGCTAACCGCAGCTGGTTATTCCTCAACTGGGGCGGCCGATGGCATAACTGAAGATGGCGAAGCTGGAGACCACACAGAACTGAATGTTTGGGATCTCCCTGTATTGCTTCACCCATGTTCACACACTCAGCAGGATAATCTGGGCAGCGCGTGGTGTGGTCACTACAAACGTACCCTTGACCCTCTCTACTCTTCCAAGGCCCATCAGACACCTTGGCTGTTAGTGCTGCACGTGCTAAAGGGGGGGTTCCGGGTTGGGGGGGGGAGGGGGGGTAAATGCACTCTGTCAAATTCTGGCCCTTCCAAGCACTGGCACAGAACCCCCCCCCCCGGCGGCCTGTTTTTCAGATAGGAAGTTCAAGGGAGCTACACTGGGTGTGATACACACAGCAACAGCGAACAGGAGCAAAGGCAAGTGCAAAGGGAAGCCTTCCCTGCAGTGGAATCCCTTACCCAGCTATGCTCAGGAGGTTGCAGAATGCAGCCCTTAGAGATTCAGCGTTTAGAAGAAGGGATGTTATTGTGCAACGTTACTTCGGAAGGTTTCTGAAATATGTCGGAGGGCGTGGAGATGTTTACTGCTGGCTTGTGCGGGGGTTCTGGCACACGGCAGCAACACTGTGGCCATCAATAGGTCTGAATAGACACTAAAGCTGGTTCCTCTGGCACCAGTGATAACGCTGCTGTGGGATGGTCATACTGAGGTCATTCAGGCTCCAACGTCTCCTTCACCTTGGACAGTCTTCAGACGGGAGCTTTTGCGGGATTCCCTACTGCCTGCTTTCCCGCAGAACAGCTGTACCACAGGCCGAAAGCGTGAGAAGAACTTCAGCAGGAAGAGAATATGTTGCCTCCTTTAGTATAACAACTCATCTGAACCGAGGCAATCCTCTCAAACCAATGCCTGCGCTAGTCCCAGAAATCCCAAATGCTTCAGCAGTTAGTGGATCCATAGTCTCCGATTGGGCTTGTTCAGTCCTGAGCGCCCAGAGATGACTAACTATCGACATCTCAGAACTGGAGTTGTCTTCAATATCCCATGCTGCTAAAATTATCCTGGGATTTGTTTGGGCGGGAAAGTCCCCACGGGTGAGGAAGGTGATGCTCGAGAGGAACCGAGGGGATGGGGGGGGGGGGGCAGGCGTTGCCGAACTTTAGCAACTACTACTGGGCAGCTAACATAGCCATGGTAAGGAAATGGATGGTGGGTACGGGATTGGTTTGGGAGCGGATGGAGGCTGCTTCGTGCAGGGGCACCAGTTTGGCAGCCTTGGTTACGGCGCCTCTGCCGCTCCCACTGGCACGATACTCCACCAGCCCTATAGTGGTGGCGGCTCTACGGATCTGGGGTCAATGAAGGAGGCATATAGGGGAAGTGAGAGCATCGGTTTGGTCCCCAATCTGTGGTAACCACCGATTGCCCCGGGGAATATGGACGGTGGGTTCCAACTATGGCGGAGGGTGGGGATTGCGAGGATGGGCGATCTGTTCCTGGAAGGGAGCTTCCCGAGCTTGAGGGTGTTGGAGGAGAAGTTTGGGCTGGCGAGAGGAAATTATTTCAGGTACTTGCAGGTGCGGGATTTCGTACGCAGATTGGTACCATCCTTCCCACACTTCCCACCAAGGGGGATCCAGGACAGGGTAGTTTCCAGAGGAGAGGTGAGAGAGGGGAGAGTCTCCGACATTTATAAAGAACTAATGGGAGCAGAGGAGGCACAGACCGAAGAACTGAAGCTTAAGTGGGAGGAGGAGCTTGTGGGGGAGATAGAGGACGCATATGGGCAGGCGCTTTGAGTAGAGTAAATACGACCTCAACATGCGCCAGGCTCAGTCTGATCCAGTTCAAGGTCGTACATTGTGCCCACATGACGGTGGCCCAGATGAGCAAATTCTTTGGACTGGAGGACAAATGTGCTAGATGTGCCGGAGGACCAGCAAACCATGTACACATGTTCTGGGCGTGTCCTAAACTAAGGGGGTACTGGCAGGGATTCGCGGACGTCATGTCCCGCGTATTGAAAACTAGGGTGGCAATGAGTCCTGAGGTGGCAATCTTTGGGGTGTCGGAGGACCCGGGAGTCCAGGAGTAGAAGGAGGCCGACGTCTTGGCCGTTGCTTCCCTGGTAGCCCGGCGACGAATACTGTTGGCATGGAGGGACTCAAAGCCCCCAAAGTCTGAAGTATGGCTTTCGGTCATGGCGAGCTTTCTCGGGCTGGAGAAAATTAAGTTCGCCTTGAGAGGATCGCTGTCAGGGTTCGCCCGGAGGTGGCAGCCATTCGTTGACTTCTTCGCGGAGAATTAATCGTCAGCGAGGGGGGGGGGGTTAGGGTAGCGTAGAGTAGGGGGTTGCTGAGGCAGGTTCTTGCGAGAGGGCAGCCGCTGCTTGCATTATGTCTTATTTGCTTTCTGTACACTATAGTATAATGTTGCTGTTTTATATGCCAAAAATACCTCAATAAAATTGTTTATTAAAAAAAAAAAATCCCATGCTGCTGCCACTGTGGGAGGGCCTCATAGAAACACCGGACTTGGTAAAAGACCATTTAGGGCAGGCTGATCACTGATGGACCTCCAAGTGGAAAACCTTGGAGCCATAGAATCCATACAGTGCAGAAGGAGGCCATTCGGTCCATCACGTCTGCAGTGACCCTCCGAAAGAGCAGCCTACCTCGGCTCATTACCCCGCCCTATCCCCGTAACCCCAGTTAACCTGCAGATCTTTGAACACTATGGGGCAATTTAGCATGGCCAATCCACCTAATTTGGACTGTGGGATGAAACTGGAGCACCCGGAGGAAACCCTCGCGGATACGCGGAGAACATGCAAACTCCACCCAGACAGTTATCCAAGGCCGGAATCGAGCCCGGGTTCCTGATGCAGTGAGGCAGCAGTGCTGACCACTATGCCACTGTGCTGCATTTCAGAAAAAGATGCAGACTATGACCTGGACACTAGCTTTTCACTAGACCGTGAAATCAAGAGTGAAATATGTACTTTGTGATCCAAAGTTGTCTTACAACAAAGTATTTCACTGGCATCAAAGGACAACAAGTTTCACTATACCCTGGGTAAGCCATTTGAGACAACCTATTTGACTGAAACAGTGTCCACGTTAACTCTTCCTAGTCCCACTTCAATACACCTGAAGAGGAGGGAAACAGTGAATTGCATGTGTTAAATTATTTCCCTCCCTCAGCGCCTGCCTGCGATGGGAAGGTACAGGGAACTCGCTAATTGAAGAAGCACAGAAACACTCCTGGGTTACTTCATGTTGATTCCTGCTGTGAAGTGATCATGCCACTTGTGCATCGCAAAGGTCCCTCAGAGCAGCAGCGTTTCAGTGACAAAAATCAACATCCAAAATGCACCACATGCGAGAGAAAGGCGAGGCCTGTTCCCATCTGGCTCCAGGAGTGTACTCGGCTGAATCACTTCCCATTTGTCAGCAGTCGTCAGCAGAGCCTTCGAGGTGCTTGACACTGCATCACCTTTGAACATGCTCAAATTGCTTTGTTTGCATAATACGTGGTTAGCAGCAGATAACAATCTGCATATGGCAGAGCTCACGGTTTGTTTAAGGGAAGGAAAGATTTTGCCCGTGACGTCGTAAGTGCGTGGTATTTATCCAAACGTGTTCGGTCATTAGATCCTGATGATGTGCTGTACAGCTTTCGTCGCAACTCCCATTTCCTCTCCACACTGGCTCTCGTGTACTGCAGCATATCGTGTATAGATGGCGCTGCAGTTACAGGAAAGATTCCTCTTGTTCCTAATCATTTTCAGTCTAGATTTCACCAACGGATTAGGGGCTTGCAACGTAAGTAACTGTATTTGATGATTTGATATGTCAGCGACCTTCAGCTATTGACAAAGAAGGATGCATGCGGAAGGCGGCCTGATGGTAAAAGGCCAGTAGAACAATATCTATCCCAGAGTATGTGAAGTTACTGTCCACATCCCCTTACTGTCGATGCGTTGGCGGGATGGTGCGAAACGATGGCAGGAGATGGTTTTGTGACTGTGTTTATTCTCAAAGCCAGTCAGTATTTCTAAATTTGGCTGGGGAAAATAGGTGCTCACATTAACCTGACATGGTCAACCCAATCCTCAGATTCTTTTTACAGCAACCAACAGTTGATTGGCATCTTGTGCGCCGGATTTTGGGATACATCACACTTGGCTGATATTTATGTCACGTCAATACACGTGTTTGACTGACCTGCTTCTCGACCAGAACAAAATGGTTTCACATTTGTTGGCAAGGTCATATCCCTCAATAAAGACATCAACGTGAAGGGTTAAGAATGAAGAGATTTTATTTCAATCAGTCGTGTATATTTTCCATGCTGTTCCTCAGGGTGAGTGGGAGGATTTGTGTTGCAGTGTGGAGGGTCTTGATGATGTGGGGGGGGGGGGGGAGCTGCGTGGAAGCGATGTGGCTCGTGAGAATACTTCAGGGGTACTGGGTTTGGATTGGATTGGATTTGTTTATTGTCACGTATACTGAGTTACAGTGAAAAGTATTGTTCTGTGTACAGATCAGGTGTAAACAGAGTTAATGGATGCAAGGTGGGTTCGCGTGATGGACTGAGCGGTGTTCACGACTCTATAGTTTCTTACGGTCTTGGGCCGAGCAGTTTCCATACCAGGCTGTGAATGCTTTCTGTGCTGCACCTGTAAAAGTTGGTAAGAGTCAGTGCGGATATGCCAAATTCCTTTAGTTTTCTGAGAAAATATAGGCGCTGTTGTGTTTTCTTGGTCGTAGCGTCGACGTGGGTGAACCAGGACAGATTGTTGGTGATGTGTACGCCTAGCAATTTGAAGCTGTCAACCTTCTCCACCTCGGTACCATTGATGCAGTCAGGGGCGTGTAAGATACTTTGCTTCTTGAAGTCAATGGCCAGCTCTTTAATGTTGCTGACATTGAGGGAGAGATTTCCGGTGACATCTGTAGTGGAGGAGGACGCACCAGGAGGTTCTTCACTCTGAAATCGCTTTTCAAAGGGCAACGACCGCATTAAAAGTAAAAAAGACCAGCTGATTTGACGGACAAATGGCTAGTCTACAACAAAATGCCCAGAAAAGACAGGAGCAGTAAAGAAACGGGACACACTTACTCCTCTTACTCTGAGGCCTTAGAAGATTAGTCAGACTGCAAAATGGCGATGGTGGGCTACCCCTCCTCCCAGGCGACCACGCTGCTGACAGTCGACGACATCAGTCGCATAGTAGCGGCTGAATTAATAAAACACCATCAGAGCTGTGGTGAACCACTGTAATAGGAGATGTAAGGTAGGACCTGCACTACAGGTTCACCGGTAGCTCCTGCCGGCTGGCTCCGCCCAGGGCGAACTGTATAAATATGTGTGACCTCCAGTGCCCTGCCATTTCGCCAGTTGCAGCAGGAGGCCACGCATCTGACTGTAATAAAGCCATAGTTGTACCCAACAGTGAGCTGGTTTAGCTCACTGGGCTAAATCGCTGACTTTTAAAGCAGACCAAGGCAGGCCAGCAGCACGGTTCAATTCCCGTACCAGCCTCCCCGAACAGGCGCCGGAATGTGGTGACTAGGGGCTTTTCACAGTAACTTCATTGAAGCCTACTCGTGACAATAAGCGATTTTCATTTCATTTCAACTTTAGTCTTTGTGCAATTGATCGTGCATCAATTTATTACAGTCAGATTTTCCACAGAATGGATATCCGAATTAAGCCCAATCGCCTGCAGTTGGATCCTCACTCGCCCAACGTCAGGAAAGACTTTACTCACTGGATAGCATGTTTCGACGCTTACATCAATGCGGCGGACCCCCCGCCAATGGAGGCTCAGAAGATAAACGTCCTGTACTCCAGACTGAGCTCCAGCGTCTTCCCGTTGATTCAAGACGCCACGAATTACACAAAAGCAATGGAACTCCTCAAAGAACACTACGCGCAGAAGACGAACACGCTCTTCACCAGGCATGTACTTGCCACCCGCTCGCAACTACCTGGTGAGTCCATCGAAGACTTCTGGCGGGCCCTAATCCCACTAGTCCGGGACTGTGACTGTCAGGCCGTCACGGCCGCTGAACACTCGAATCTCCTCATGCGCGATGCCTTCGTGACGGGGATTGTGTCGGACCGCATCCGAGAACGATTGCTGGAAGGGGCCACGCTCGAACTGGCAGAGATGAAAACCTTGGCGCTCTCCATGACGGTCGCATCCCGTAACGTGCAATCGTACCCCTCCCGCCGCGCTGCCCACCCTTCTGCTCCTTCCTAACCCACCTGGACCCCACCGATGACCTCCTTAGCCGGGGCCCTCCCTTCGCAATACACCTGCGCCGCACGCCGAACCGCGCACCCCGGGAGTCCCCGCTGCTACTCTGCGGTCAGCAGAAGCACCCCCGCCAACACTGCCCGGCCCACACTGCCGTTTGTAAAGCCTGCAGTAAAAAGAGCCACTTTGCGGCTGTGTGCCAGGCCCGTGCAGTCGCTGTGATCGTGCCTGCTATCGCCCCTTCCCCCATGCCAGACGCACAATGGGAGCCACCATCTTCTCCTCCCAGGTCCATGTGCGCACCATGGGTGCCGCCATCTTGTCCCGACACCACAATGTGCGCACCATGGGCGCCGCCATCTTGTCCCGACACCACAATGTGCGCACCATGGGCGCCGACATCTTGTCCCCCACAAGGTCTCCGGACATTCCGACATCGGAACCGCACACGCTCGCCACCCGAAGCATCCGATGGCTACCCGCAGCTCGCTTCGATGACGCTGGACCAATCTCGCCCGCACAACCTGGCCACCGCGTCGACGAAGGTTAAAATCAATGGCCACACGACCTCGTGCCTGCTGGACTCCGGGAGCACCGAAAGCTTCGTCCACCCAGATACGGTAAGGCGCTGCTCCCCCGCGGTCCACCCTGCCAATCAAAGGATCTCCCTAGCCTCCGGATCCCACTCTGTGCTGATCCAAGGCTTTTGTACAGTCACCCTCACGGTCCAGGGCGTAGAACTTCGTAACTTCCGCCTCTATGTCCTTCCTAATCTCTGCGCTGCACTCCTGTTGGGCCTGGACTTCCAGTGCAACCTCCAGAGCCTCACCCTCAAATTTGGTGGGCCCTTACCCCCCTTTACTGTTTGTGGCCTCGCGACCCTCAAGGTCGATCCCCCCTCCCTTTTTGCCAATCAAACTGCGGATTGCAAGCCCGTTGCCACTAGGAGCAGACGGTACAGCACCCAGGACAAGACCTTCATCAGGTCTGAAGTCCAGCGGCTGCTTAAGGAGGGTATTATCGAGGCCAGCAACAGCCCCTTGAGAGCCCAAGTGGTAGTGGTTAAAACTGGGGAGAAACACAGGATAGTCGTGGACTACAGCCAGACCATCAATCGGTACACGCAGCTCAATGCGTAGCCCCTCCCACGCATATCTGATATGGTCAATCAGATTGCGCAGTATTGGGTCTTCTCAACAATTGAGCTGAAATCCGCCTACCACCAGCTCCCCATCTGGAAGTCGGACCGGCCATACACTGCCTTCGAGGCGGACGGTCGCCTCTATCACTTCCTTAGGGTCCCTTTCGGTGTCACAAATGGGGTCTTGGTCTTCCAAAGAGAGATGAACCGAATGGTCGACCAGTACGGTTTGCGGCCCACCTTTCCGTACTTAGATAATGTCACCATCTGCGGCCATGACCAGCAGTCCACGATGCCAACCTTGATAAATTCCTCCGCACTGCCTCTCTTCTCAACCTGACCTACAACAAAGAGAAGTGTGTGTTCAGCACGGCCAGGTTAGCCATTCTCGGCTATATCGTCCAAAACGGCCCCTTCTCAGGCCCGACCCCGAGCGCATGCGCCCCCTCATGGAACTTCCCCTCCCCCACTGCCCCAATGCCCTCAAACGCTGCCTGGGGTTCTTTTCCTACTACGCTCACTGGGCCCCAAACTATGCGGACAAGGCCCGCCCATTCATTCAGTCCACCCAATTCCCTCTCGCGGCCGAGGCACAACACGCTTTTGCCCGCAGCAGAGCAGACATCGCCAAGGCCGGGATGCGCGCAGTGGACGAGTCACTGCCTTTCCAAGTAGAAAGCGACGCTTCAGATGTCGCCCTTGCCGCCACTCTAAACCAGGCAGGCAGACCCGTGGCATTCTTTTCCCGCACCCTTCATGCCCCTGAAATTCGACACTCACCCGTCGAGAAGGAGGCCCAAGCTATCGTTGAAACTGTGCGGCATTGGAGGCATTACCTGGTCGGTAAGAGATTCACCCTCCTTACGGAACAACGGTCGGTAGCCTTCATGTTCAAGAACACACAGCGGGGCAAGATCAAAAATGATAAAATCTTGTGGTGGAGAATCGAGCTCTCCACCTATAATTCCGAGATTTTGTATCACTCCGGTAAACTCAACGAGCCCCCAGATGCCCTCTCCCGAGGTACATGTGCCAGCGCACAAGTGGACCAACTCCGGGCCCTACACGACAGCCTTTGTCACCCGGGGGTCACCCGATTGTACCATCTGGTCAAAGCTCGCAATCTGCCCTACTCCGTCGAGGAAGTAAGGACAGTCACCACGGACTGCCAGATCTGTGCGGAGTGCAAGCCGCACTTCTACCGGCCAGACCGTGCGCGCCTGGTGAAGGCTTTCCGCCCCTTTGAACGCCTCAGCGTGGATTTAAAAGGGCCCCTCCCCTCCACCGACCGTAACACGTACATTCTCAGTGTGGTCGATGAGTACTCCAGATTCCCCTTCGCCATCCTATGCCTCGATATGACGTCTGCCACCGTCATCAAGGCCCTCAGCACCATCTTCGCTCTGTTCGGTTTCCCCGCCTACATCCACAGTGACAGGGGATCCTCATTCATGAACGATGAGCTGCGTCAGTTCCTGTTCAGCAGGGGTATAGCCTCCAGCAGGACGACCAGCTACAACCCCCGGGGAAACGGGCAAGTAGAACGGGAGATTGGGATGGTTTGGAGGGCCGTCCAGCTGGCCCTACGGTCCAGGAACCTCCCAGCCTCTCGCTGGCAGGAGGTTCTCCCTGACGCTCTGCACTCCATCCGGTCACTATTGTGCACCGTCACTAATAACACACCCCATGAACGTGTTTTTACCTTCCCCAGAAAGTCCACATCTGGGGTGTCGCTCCCGACTTGGCTCGTTGCTCCAGGACCGGTCCTTCCCAACCCACAATATGCCTACATTGAGTTCCCCGACGGCCGCCAAGATACTGTCTCACTCAGGGACCTGGCACCGTCAGGTTCCACCCCAACACCCCCCCCCCCCCACCTCTCACCGCGCCGCCAATATTGACCCCACCAGACCCCCCCCTTTTCCGCACAAGAGGACGAAGAGGACTTCTGCACGCTCCCGGAGTTCCCCGATGACTGGCCAGCATCAGCACCGCCATCGCTGCCACCTCCACCACCGCCAGCACCGACTTCGCCACCACCGTTACGCCGCTCCCAACGAAACACCAAAGCACCGGACCGGCTGAACCTTTGACGGACTCCGGACCGTCAACATGGACTTTTCTTTCCCTACCACTGTACATAATTGCACTAATTGTATATAGTTTCAGGTCACCCCCGCCGGACTCATTTTTAACAGGGGGTGAATGTGGTGAACCACTGTAATAGGAGATGTAAGGTAGGACCTGCACTACAGGTTCGCCGGTAGGTCCTGCTGGCTGGCTCCGCCCAGGGAGAACTGTATAAATATGCATGACCTCCAGTGCCCTGCCGTTGCGCCAGCTGCAGCAGGAGGCCACACATCTGACTGTAATAAAGCCACAGTTGTACCCAACGTTAGTCTTTGTGGAATTTGTCGTACATCAAGAGCCTGGCAGAGGAGGTTAAAAAGGTCTGTAGACGAAGCCCTGGCCCATGTATCGATTAAGTTGGAAAACATGAGTAAAGTTATGGATGCAGGTGGGGCCACTGTCAAAAATACAGACGCAGCCCTTTATGATCACAGCGATCGGATCTCCTTACTAGAAGGTGGCCCGTCATCGGTGGTGGAAACAAATAAAATACTAAGGGCCAGATTGAGTGACCTAAAAAGCAATCGCGGAGGCAGGATAGCAGCATTGAGGGTTTGCCAGAGGAGATGGAGGGCAAAACCCCGGCGTAATATTTTACCAACATGTTACCCAAAATGGTGGGCGAAGGTACGTTTGGGTTCCACCTGGAGCTAGGCCGTGCTCATCGCACATTGAGTCCAAGACATTTTGCTGGGGAACTCCCACATGCGGTAATAATCAGATTCCATAAATTCAAGAAGAAGGAGCAGGTCCTTCGATGGGCCAGAGAGCACGGGGAGATAAATTGGGAAGGACACGCCATTTGGTTGTCTCAAGACCTCAGTGCAGACCTGGCGAAGAAGAGAGCAGCCTTCAATGGGGTGAAATACGTTCTTTATGAAAAGGGTCTCCGGTTTGGTCTGGTGTAGCCAGCCTGCCTCCGTGTGTCTATCGGGGAGAAGGATCACTTTTTCGTCTCCCATGAAGATGCAAACTTATTTGTTTAGAAGCTCAATTTGAACTCTGTTCAATTCTCTTTCATACTGACGTTACGCGCTTTGAGGTTCAGAAGTTTTTACATTGTTGGTCTGCATAAAATTTGGGGCATGATGTTATCGTTGTGTTTTTATGTGTTGCACTTATTCTTCTGTTTGTGCTGTTGTTGTTTCATGATTTCATAAATGTTTAAGTTTCTATATTCTTTCTGTACATGGATGGATGAAGAGTCTCGCAGCTAGGGCGGCACGGTAGCTCAGTGGGTAGCACAGTTGCTTCACAGCGCCAGGGTCCCAGGTTCGATTCCCGGCTTGGATCACTGTCTATGTGGAGTCTGCACGTTCTCCCTGTGTTTGCGTGGGTTTCCTCCGGGTGCTCCGGTTTCCCCCCACAAGTCCCGAAAGACGTGCTGTTAGGTGAAATGTACATTCTGAATTCTCCCTCCGTGTACCCGAACAGGCGCCGGAATGTGGCGACTAGGGGCTTTTCACAGTAACTTCATTGCAGTGTTAATGTAAGCCTACTTGTGACAATAAAGATTATTAATAAAGATGAGGTTAGCTGATGGGAGGTACAAGAGTGGGTGTGCTGCAGCTCCTAGTAATGACACCTCGCGAATAGGAGCTCAGAATATAGCTTTGATAAGATTATGCTATGTAGAGATTTAGAGATAATGGATTGTTGGGTAATATTACTGATGGGTGTGTTGGGTTAGGGAGGGATAGGGTGAGGGAGGAGGTTAAAGTTAGTTGTTTGCCGTTGCCCACTACTCTGTGTTTGTCTGGTCATTGGGCTGGGTTGGCCACTGTCCTGGGGAGGGATCTCCTCACCTTGGCTTGTCAAGATTCCTCACTTGCTATTCTTCAGAGATAACGGCTGAACCTGGCATGAGGGGCAATGGGGGATCTCCATTTGGCCTTGTAACTTCGAATGCTAGGCGTCAAAATGGTCCAGTGAAGCAGGCAAGGTTTTTTGCTCATCTTAGGGGTCTAAAACTAGGTGTCGTATTTCTGCAGGAAACCCATCTACGGGACCAGGCAAGGCTACGCAAAAATTGGATGGGACAAATCTTTCATTCAGGCTTTAACAGCAGGGCTAGAGGCACGGCAATACTAATCCATTAAAAAATACAATGTACTCCCTCTCAGACTATGGATGACCCAATGGTCATTACATTGTTGTCTATGGTTCACTGGAAAACAGTATTTTAGCAAATATTTATCCTCCCAATTGCTAAATGTACCTATAATCAAATCGGAAAATTTGTGCACGCTCATAAATTGAATTGTTTCTTGCATGATATGCGGCATGCTTGGAAGTTACTTTGTCCTTATTTTACATAATGGCCACAGGGGCTGCTGTAACCATAACATTAAGCCAATCTGGTTGTGTTTGTGTCTGACTGGTGCCTTGCGTAAGTCTGACATATCCAGTCAGCCTCTCGCTGAGGCCCCTGTCTCAGTTGTTCTTCTAACCGAAACATACATGAGTTCATGTCATGTTGAACGGCTGATATCGCATCCGGTTTACATTGGGATTGGGCCTTCTCAAATCAGCAGCTAACTACTGAGAAAATAGCAGCCATTAAAGCTTACAAACACATACATTTTCCAGCGACAGAAAAAATGTGGAATTCTCTTACATATATTCTCAGCCCTGTCACTCACAGTTGAGGATGGGCGAAGTGCTGTGGCCTGTACTGTATATCAGAGCAGCAATGGAAATTTCCTGATAACACCTTGTCCCATAAAAGCAACCACATTAGTGTGGGACAATAAGAAGGGAGAATCCCATAAATAACTCACTCTTCTCGCATGTTGGGGGATCGCCACTCCACGTCAAATCCCACTGACACATTAGGATGTCTGTCCCTATCAGTTCGAATCCTGGGTAGCACTGGTATGTCACCACAGTTCCGTGGACTAATTCAGGATGGGAAGTCGTTTTCCAACCATTCGGAATTTCTGGAACTTCTGGGCAGGTATCATTTCTCAAAACCTCTGTGGAAGAAAATTGCAGTGGTCAAAAAAGGAAATGGTATTCCAATAAGCTAAAGGTACTTTAACTTGGTACAGCGTCCAAAAGAATGTGTGATGAAATGTTTGTCTACTTACATCCTTTTCATTATGAGCCAAGGTTACCATAACCGATAAACAACAGCTATCATGAATTCAACTTGTATTATGATCCTTAATCAGATCTCTCAGTTTTTGGTGAGGTCCGATTGTTATGGGCCAGGGTTTAGAAAACTCCAAAGTATATCATGGAGTTTACCTGACCCACAACTTTTAATAGATTTTGGTTATGAGGAGCACAAGGGCCTACTTTCCAGGTGTTATGCAACATTGACCGTATGTATTTTTAAACAAAACAATGTTTATTCTATGGATTCAGTTAACATTTTATAAACACACAGTAAACATTTCATCAACTACCAACACAACTACCCCCCACAGATACAGTACTCTATATGTAACCCGTAATAACTTTCCTAACAACATCCATAAGCCAAACACCCTTTTTAACAAAGCAGTAGGTATAAATTCTTTACACAAGACAGTTATCACTTTTAAATTAACAAGTGATCTGGACATCTTTTAACATGCAGAGAGAGAGAGACAAAATGAACCTTCCTTGTCTGAATTCAGATTTCGACTTCCTAAAACGAAAGTAAAACACAAAGCTGCAAAGAGCTTCAAGCTCAAAACGAAAGTAAAAGCCAGAGGCACAACCCAGCTCCACCCACACAATGACATCACTACAGCTATTTGACAAACATCCATTTCTTAAAGGTACACTCCCATGACATGGTTAGGAACCAATAACGTTTTGTTTAAAGTAGCCAAGGTTTGAGATTCAAGACACTTTCTCAGTCAATAAATCCACACAGGTTTTGAACAAACAAGCATAAACTTTACAAGGTCAGAAAGATAAAATCATTTACAGCATCTAGCTTATACACTAACATTCCAGGTAAATATGAGATGCTTGTGAATTAACAGGTAAACAGTGCTGAAACACGCCACTCTGAACAATAAATGGCAGTTGTGACTAATACAGATTCCATGGATTTCTGAACAACCCACCCAGATGTAAGTGAAGACTGAGAGTCAACCAATCTCACTGAAATTCATTCTCTCTCATGAGGGTTTCCAGTATTCACCTTCGAAGATCTCGTCTTGCAATTCTCTCCAAATGTCTCTCAAACTTGGACGGCATCAATGACAGCCCACCTCGCAGGGTTTCAATCTCATCTCCAAAGATTGCGTTGCTCCGGATTCCCAAGTATGCACTCAAGCCCCAATTCAAAAGCACAACTTCAGCTCTTTGGCCGCGCCTGCAGAATACCACTGCGCCAAAGGGGTGCCTTCGCCTCAACAGCCTAAGCACAGGGTCACCAACCTTCCACTGCCTTCCTGAATTTTCAGGGCTTCACCCAAGCTCACTTTGATTACCATGGTTTCTACAGAAAACTCTTCAATTACCTGTGTACTATCTTCAGCCCTTTTCCTATTGAGATTCTCGTTCTCTGCTCCTCTAATCTAAAATGGGATCTTTTCCTGACCCTAGTGTGGAACACTTCATGTGCTCCCTCTCTGTCCCCTGCCTGGGGCACTTGTCTTCAAAGGTGCTTCGATCCCGGTCATATGATCTGATTTTTTGCACTGTTCTTCATCACTGCGCAGGCGTGCTGGCCCCATCTTCAGCCCAAAGACCCTACACTGCTGAATTGCGCATGTGTGACCTGTTCTCAGTCTTTGCACTCGCAAAAGCTCTGAGGTCTGTCAGGGCTTGGAGTTCCCAACCTCCTGCTCTCCGACAACGTAAGTGTAACTTTCAATACCCTTGCCGTTGTCCATTTAATATCTATGAGCTTTTGTAGGGTAAGTTGCCACAACTGGGACACTGGAAAGATGGGACACCCTCCACAGGATGTCTGAAAATTGTGTGAATCAGTGAAGCAATTGTGTAATTCCTTAATCAATTAACCTGAAGACTCATCACTGAGCAGTACAGAGTGTGATGCAGGAATTGTAAACGAATGTAACATATTGAATGTGAAATCAGGTACAGAAGACAGGCTAAAGAGGGGGGAAAGAATGATTGGAATATAAGACAGAGGTGAGACAGAAAAAATGTACTTTACACTTTTAAAATAGGTCCAACAATAATTAAAGTCTCCATGCTTGTCGTAGTTAATTTTCAGTATCAGAGAGGCTATTTGGCTGTAATTTCCAAAGCCATTAAGAAGGGTACTTGAGACTGGAACGCACAAGCGTTAACTTTGTGTGGCGAGTTTAGGAAATGTGTGGGGTTCATAAACTTTGAATTGGAAGCCCGATGACGAGATACTGTTTTTGTGCAGTTTATGGAGAAGCCCCAATGCATCTTGGACTGTAAATTCCAGATTTCTGCATTTAACAATGTATCTGTATTAAGCTGAAGTTGCTGTCTGATTTGCATATAAATAATGGTGAGTGTTGCTGCTCCTGTTGTATTCACAGTAAAGTCTGGCCCCCTGTGCCAGATGACTCACAGGTAATTAAATAAGGGAATCGTGAACAAGAAATAAAGCACTGACCATGTATACCTACATCACAGGGTAGGCCCTGCAAGTTTTATTAAAGCAAATTGAATTCAATTTTATTTTTTATATATTGTAGAAGTCCACCTTTGCTCTTGACTCAATGTCCTTGATGATAACTAACCAAAGACTTGGATTCTGATCTGCTGTCTGATTTTAAATTGCAAGAAAGAAACAGACAAGAGATTTAAAGAGAAGGAAAATAAATTAACTCCTCTTACATTCCTGTGAATTCAATTAAATTTCTTACCTCAAGTGCCCAACCGTCCAAAACGTCACATTTCACAGTGAGGAATTTGAATTTAATTTAATTTTAAAATTGTCATTTTGTGACTTTAATCTTGTTGGGCAATGCCACTATTTTCATACACCAAATGTAGGTTTAATCCATATCTAATTTTCAGTGATTTACAACAACTCATGAACCATCGTTACTATTTTAATTCTCAAAGGTACACCAGTTTCCTTTTCTCATATCTGGACACTTAGGGGGTGATTGCGGGATCATCCGGTCCCAGGCCGGTGCACAGGCTTCCCGGCAACCAGGGGTGCAGTCACCGGGAAATCCTGTTGATAACGGTGGGGTCGGTAAATCCCGCTGG
The DNA here is from genome assembly GCF_047496885.1 of Scyliorhinus torazame. Taxonomy (NCBI): domain Eukaryota; kingdom Metazoa; phylum Chordata; class Chondrichthyes; order Carcharhiniformes; family Scyliorhinidae; genus Scyliorhinus; species Scyliorhinus torazame. The sequence continues at coordinate 193,999,005 of NC_092718.1, forward strand.
CGGGCTGCCTCTGCCGCCGAGAAACATGTGGCTGGTTGGTCGGTAAATCCTGCCTTTAAGCTTTGAATTTCTGCCTGGATTGAGCTAACTCCAGGGAGCAATTTGAGTTGAGGGCATTGAATAGCTCCTCAGGCACCACTTTCTCACCCTTTCAACACCAGAAGTGACACTGGGATATAATATGGGTGGGTGTGTGATAATGAAATGTAAATGATGGGAATACATCATCTTGTGTGTTTTCCAGTGTTTCCGCTTCAAAAACACTTGGTACTAGCAATACTGGTGTTCCAAGAAAGACTTGGATTCATACAACACCTTCAGCAACCTCAGTGCATCCAAAAATGTTTTGAAGTCAATGAAGCACTTTTGTTTTGAATTATAGCCTCTGTTGGAACGTAGGAAGTACAGCAGCACAGTAAAGTCCCATGATGTGTTTTAATGATATTGGCTGAAGGATAAATATTGTCCAGGACACCAAGGGGAGGTCCCATGCTCGTCTTTAAAATAGTACATAAATGAGTAAATGGAGCCTCGGTTTAATAGCTTGTCTGAAAGACAGCACCTCCAACAGTGCAGCATTGCTAGCCCTGTACTGGGGTGTCAGCCTAGAATATACGCACTGGAGTTCAGCGAGCAATGATTGTTTCAGAGGAGTTTAAAAAATGAAAGAACTTTAAAGTCTGCACAAAGCCGGTCACAGTTCTAAGGTGGTTGTTCTGAAGACGAAAAGTAAAATTAATTTTGCTCTGCATGAAACTCGTGATCACTGGCTCTGCTCCAGGGCATTGAAGCCTACCCAACTGCTCCTTGGCGACTCCCAGTATGGTTCCCAAAAAGTGATTATACACGATTCCACTCACGTGCCCAGCATCTGGAGCATATCGTTTCTGTGAGGAAAAGTTCTAACCTGCCTTTCCCTCGGATTATGTCCAGTTGGAAGATCTAGGCCTCATTATTGAATTCCCTTTTCCTTGCATGGCTAGCCACATCTTCCTTTTGTTATTAGAGCACTGCTGTGAATTTTCACTGAACTCACATGAAGCCTTCAACACGAACACTGTAACAAACTTGACCGTTTTGAGACTTCAGGCCATACTTCTACGATATCTGATGCAATTCCTATCTCATCAATTTGTTATTGTTCAAGTACCTCTCCTGTATAATTGGCTCCTAAATGTATCCTGCAATTTATGCGTACGTTGTACAAGCTGTGAGAAATTTTAACTTGCAGACTAATTATGCTCAATTAGCTGTTTAAGGCGCTCTAATGGTTACAATTCAATCTGGCTCAATTAACATTGCAATAATTAATCCGTTGATATGTCGGGTGAGTAGAATGAATGGTACTGTATTAGCAAAAGATAAATGTGCCATTTATGTGGTTGACTTTTTCTGGATCATATACTTCAGTAATCTATGTAGATGACTATTATTTCACTATTGTAGGCAAATTACTTTGAGCAAGCTATATTTCAGAAGTATTGACATCAAAGGACAGTGTAATAAAAAGACAGTCGCCCTTTAATTTTACACAGCGAGAACCATTGCCCTTTCTTTGTTCACTGGCATGGGTTTGAAACCCAGGAGAGCTCAATTTCTTTTGAAGCTTTTAAAATATGTTCATTTTGTGCAACATAATGGAGCCATGCTCAGGAAATGTTGAAAGCTGGCAGCGGTGAGGAGGTCGAGGATGCAAAATACCTGAATGCATGTGGTGCCTTTTGGGGTTGGATTCTCTGGTTCCCCCAGCCGCCGTTCGCTGGCGGCGGGATTCTCTCTTCCCGTCATGTGTCAATGGGATTCCCCATTGAAGCCATCCCGCGCCACCAGAAATCCGCTGCCGGCGGGAACAGAGGCTGGGATTCTCCAACCCCACGCCGGGTCGGAGAATCACCGGGGGGGGGGGGGGGGGCACAAGATTTGCGCCATGCCGTCCCGACGCCGGCTCGACGATTCTCCAGCGCCGATTTTCGGGCGCCCGCAGGATCGCCGCCGGGCTGGTCAGGGGCCGTTGAAAGCGGCCGAGTGCCCGGAGAGTTCGGCCGAGTCCCGCCGACGTGGGTTACGTATGGTCCCACCCGGCGGGACCTCAGAGTTCTGTCTGCGAGGGCAGTCCTGGTGGGAGAGCGGGGGGATCCGACCCCGGGCGGGGCCTCTACGGTCGCCTGGCCCGTGATCGGGGCCTACCGATCGGTGAGCGGGCTAGTTCCGTGCCTATGTTCCTCCACGCTGGCCCCTGTAGGGGCCGGCGCGGAGACGGGAACCCACACGCATGCGGGAACGCATGCTGGCTGTGGAGGGCATGCACGAACTTGCTCCAGCTGTGGAGGGCATGCAAGAACTTGCTCCGGCTGTGGCGGCATGCACGAACACGCACCAGCCGTGGCGGCATGCACGAACTCACGCCGACCGTGGCACGCATGCACGAACTCGCGCCGCCCGCGGCATGCATGCGGGGACCCACGCCGGCTGTGGCACGTGGCTTTCGGGCGCCGGAACTGCGGACACCACGCCGTCGCCGTACTAGCCCTAGGAAGGGGTGGATACCTGCCAGTTGAGGCCCGTTGATGCCGGAGTGGCTCGCGCCACTTTTCACGCCGGCGTCAGAACTTGGCCGCAGGATTGGAGAATCCCGGCCTCGAATCTCAATGGCCGGAGAATTCTGGCTCAGATTCCCACTGGAAGGTATGCAAGAGAAATAATTGAAAATGGAAAAGAATACACACGCGCATCTAAGATATGAGTGAGCAGGTCATCAATGCAGGGTGACGAAGAAGTGCTGGTTAAATCAGATAATCATGTGCCTAAATCACTATTGGGCTGTATTCTCTGTCCCACCACGCCAGATTTCTGTTTCACCCCGCCGGCGGGATGCTCCGTTTCGCTGGCTGATCAATTGGGTTTCCCATTGTGGGGCAGCCCAAGGCCGTCGGGAAACCCCCTGGCTGCCGGAAAAAGGGAGAATCCCGACGGCAGAGAATCCAGCCCCTGTGTTGTTTTGTGGGCCCTTTGAGCATTAGGGAAATACAGTCTCCCGAACAAAGCAGGAACCTTAAAAATGAAAGAACGACAGGCATGCCTTTGTGAGCTACAATTTAGATTTTGGTGGGATGTCTGCATCACCTGTATCCCAAGAGCAATTCTCACACAGTAGGCACTTAGCCTATTTGTATTCCCGATTTCAGCTCCAGCCAGATTGAATAAGGTGTGTATCATGAAGGCCGGCTTTTTAAAAACTGAGTATCCTGGCTGCCACCACTGGCGGTTTTGGCAGCTCGACGTTGGACCCGTGTTTCACGGTTTGGATGCGCAAACATTCCACCAACACCAGTTTAAATGAGACTATCCGAGGCATTTTAACTTAGACAAAGGTTTCGGAGTCAGCAGACTGTGCCATGACCAGAAGCGGGTCAACTTAAGAAATAAGAGGAAACTTGGTGGGGTTTTAGGAGAAGAGAGTTACCACTGGGAATGGGAAAAGGAACAAAATCTTTCCTGAATATCAGAAAATAGTAAAGCACAGAAGGAGGCCATTCAGCCCATCACGTCTACATCAGCACCGTCAAAGAACAATCCAGTCAGTCCCATTCTTCTGCTTTTGCAATTTAATCTCCTTCAAGTATTTATGCAAATTCCCCCTTTAAAGACAATTATGGGTCTGTGGGTGCAATCTAGCAGCCCTGTTAGCTAATGGCCGCCAAATCTTGTCAGTGGCCAAAAATGGGATTTCCGCTGGCGAGATCTCAGTTTGAGATCTTCCCCAACCCGCCGGTGACTTAATATAGGCGATGGCTGGGCATTGCCCCTGGCAGTGCCACTGATAAGGCTAGCAAAGTATAAGTGACAATTTATTGTGCCTGTTCGTGAATGGACGAGATGGCAGATGGAGTATAATACAGGAGAATAAGAAGTTATTCACTTTGGCTGTAAGAATAAAGAAGCAAAATATTTTTGAAAAGGTGAGAAACTTGTAAGTGTTGATAGTCAAAGAGACTTGGGTGTTCTGGTGCAAGGAACATAGAAAGTTGGCATGCAGGTGCAGTAAGAAATTAGGAAGGCAAATAGCATGTTGGCCTTCACTGCAAAGGGATTGGGGTACATGTTTTGTAAGGGGTAACGATGAGTCCACATCGAATAGGTCGAAACAAAAACTTACTTTATTTGACAATAACTATTATTTACAGCTCCAGTCGTTCCTTACTGGGTCTTCTCTAGTCGGTGACTTACTGGCCGACTCTACTTATACAAAGACAAGTATTGTTAAGGGGCCCCGGCCCGTTATCGGGCAAGCTCGTATTCTGTAAGATCCACGGCTGCACGCCCTTTGGGCAGGGTGGTGCCCTGATTCTGCTGACGCCACCTGGCACCCTGGAAGTGTCAGCCTGGTGCCCTGGCAGTGCAACCTAGGTGCCAGCTTGGCAGTGCCCATGTGACTGCCAGATGGCATGGGCACTGCCGGGTTGGCACTGCCAAGCTGGCATTTTTTGCGTGTATGCGTGATTGGGCTGGGGGTTCCCTGGGTGGCTGCGTGGGGACCCTCCCATAGTGCACTTTGGCTGGCGGGGTAGTTGGGGGTCGCTTTGGGGGCATCGGAGATCGGGACACCATTAAAAAATGCCGTCCTGATCTCTCGCTACACTGGGGGGTTCCGGCGAGCGGAGCTCCCCACTGTACAAAACGGGGATATGTGCAGCCTTGGCCACGTGTTCCCTGCTGAGGCGCCTTATAAAACCTGAGTCGCATTGTATAGCCATGTGTTTCTTAACACTGTGAGCGCCGGGCAACATGTGGCTAAACGTGCTCGCTGTGGGACTTTGTTCCCAATAAGATGAATCACGCCCGTAGTCACAAAGAAACAAAATATCAACTGTCTCAGATTGTGAATATGTAGGAAACTTTGATGAATTTTCATTACCAATGTCCAACTAGCGCCAGCAACCTACTTGGAAAAGCGTTGGGACACCAGGGGCGGGATTCTCCCCTACCCGGCGGAGCGGGGGTCCCGGCGTGATGGAGTGGCGGGAACCACTCCGGCGTCGGGCCGCCCCAAAGGTGCGGAAGTCTCCGCACCTTTAGGGGCCAAGCCCTCACCTTGAGGGGCTAGGCCCGCGCCGGAGTGGTTTCCGCTCCGCCGGCTGGCGGGAAAGGCCTTTGGCGCCACGCCAGCCGGTGGCGAAAGGTCTTCGCCAGGTGACGCATGCGCGGGAGCGTCAGCGGCTGCTGACTTCATCCCCGCGCATGCGCAGGGGGGGGGTCTCTTCCGCCTCCGCCATAGTGAAGACCATGGCGAAGGCGGAAGAAAAAGAGTGCCCCCACGGCACAGGCCCGCCTGTGGATCGGTGGTCCCCGATCACGAGCCAGGCCACCGTGGGGGCACCCCCAGGGCCAGATCGCCCGTGCCCCCCCCCCCCCCCCAGGACCCTTGTCCCGCCGTTCAAAAGGTGGTTTAATCCACGCCGGCGGGAGAGGGTTGACAGCGGCGGGACTTCGGCCCATTGCGGGCCGGAGAATCGCCGGGGGTGGGCCCACCGACGCACGATTCCTGCCCCCGCCGACCGGTGTGGCGCGATTCCCGCCCCCGCCGAATCTCTGGTGGCGGACAATTCGGGACACGGCGGGGGCGGGATTCACAGCAGCCCCCGGCGATTCTCCGACCCGGTCAGAGAATCGCGCCCCAGCTCTCTATGCTTGTGCTGATATGCATTGCAGGTGGCATGAAACTAGTGCTGATCATTTTCTAAAGTCAGTTGACAGCTAATGCAAAGTGTTCATTGAAATAATCAATTTGAACACAGCAGAGAAGTGGGATGGACAAAGATGGCACGAAAGACAATTTGCAAGTAATGCCTAACTCATGCATGGGAGCACAAGCTCCGTTGGACGGATTCCCGTCTCAGAGTCAGAAGGTTGAGGGTTTAAGTTCCACGGCAAAGGTTTGATCAAGACATATCGCCTGATACTCATGAAACCCTGAAAGGGTGCTGCACTGTCTAGAAGTGCCATCATTTGGATCAGGCATTAAACTGAGGTCCTGTCGCCCCTCTCAGGTGGATGTAAGAGACCTCATTTGGATGAAGAACATTAAAGTTCTTCCTAGAGTCCAAGCCAATATTTATCCCTCAGATCAAATAATATCGCTAAAACAGATTGATCTGGTCCTGACCACATTATTGTCTGTGAGGTTACCCTGCATGTTTCCTACATTACAATATTTCAAAAGAACTTCAATGGCTGTAAAATGCATTGGGGTGTTGTGAAAAGCACATTATAAATGAAAGCCTTTCTTTATTCCTAATGCCCCTGTGTCACTGTGGGATATAATTTGACTGCTCCTGGTGTCTGATATTGGGAATCCCACTTCCACCTGTACCAGATGATCATTTGCCCAAGGAACCTTTTCAAGGTAGATTGCATTCTGCTACACTACCCTAACCAAGTATCAGTAATAGAAGACAGGAATGTGAGAAGGAAATTTTTGAAACCATGTAATAATAATAATCGCTTATTGTCACAAGCAGGCTTTAATGAAGTTACTGTGAAAAGCCGCTAGTCGTCACATTCCGGTGCCTGTTCGGGGAGGCCGGTACGGGAATTGAACCTGCGCTGCTGCCTTGTTCTGCATTACAAGCCAGCTATGTATTATTCCAAATGTCAAGCCGACGCCACCAAAACAGATGTCAATGGTGGCAATTGGCAAACTGATATCATAAACAATCAAGACAGAACACGCAAAGTCCAATTCTGACTTTGAAGCATTTTAATTTAGCATTGTGAGTTAACATTCAAAGCTTGAAAGCAGTCAACGTTAAAAGTCTGTATTTCTTTCTTGTACGCGCACTGTTACAGTGCTGGCTCATATCATATACACGCATCATAGGTTTTCAGGAGATTCTGCAGTAAATAGAGACTGTGGTGTGATCTACCGACCATGCTGCGCCCAAACGGCAGCGCAGCACAGCTGGGAAAGACTGGGAGATCCCTCTTCCGGGATCTACCTGGCTCGCCACCCCTCGTGGGATCATTATCTGAGAGAGAGAGAGAGGCAGCTAGTCTCACCCTAATATAGGCTTATCTGATCTGCCGATGCACTGGGTTCTAACCTCTTCGTCTTGGAGACCCCAGGCGATCGCTATTCAGGTCTGCTGGTCTCCATAAACGGGGAACAGGCGGAATGGCACTTGGGGGGGGGGGATCTCCTAGGGGTCGGAGGCTCCCAAGTGGTTGCCCTCTGGGCAGGGTGGTATCCTGGCAATGCTGGTGCCACCTGAGCACCTTGGCAGTGCCAGCCCAGCACCCTGGCATTGCCACCCAAGTGCCTGCCTGGCACTGCCAAGGTGCCCAGGTGACACTGCCAGATGGCAGGGGTAATCCCAGCCTGACAGGCTGGCATTTTTTTCCACGTTGGGGATCGGGCCTGGAGGTGCCCTGCCCGTGTGAGGAACCCCTTATTGGTGAGTTGGGGCTTTCTGGGGTCCTGTCCGGGGGTGGTCGAGACATCGGGATGCCACTGAGGAGTTCTGGTGAGTGAAGCTCTTCAGTGCAGGAAATGGGACTCTGTGCGGCCTCAGCGGGGGCGTTTCCCACTGTGAGCGCCGGGAAACACCCGTCTAAACACGCTGGTTACAGGACTCTGTTGCAATTTGGTTAGATCACGCCCCTGTGTTATATTTGGGCTGTCCTTCATGGGAGAATTTGTTTTAACTGCTAAATTAACCAATCCAATATATTCTATTTACATTTAGAATTAATACTTAATGCTGCTTTGTTAAACAGCCACAGAGCTGTAAATCTCTTAAAGATTGAGGAAGATTAGAGAGAACATTACGGTCTTCACATTTTGATTTTGTTACGTTGCAAAACACTTGAATTATGCATTGTTCCTTTGTCAGTGGGATTTCCAGAGATGAACAATAAAATCCATTCCTGTCACTGACACAGCTTCACAGCACAGAGTGTGTTTACCCTTTCTATTGGGATTTGACTGAAATAATATTTTATTTTCAACCTCAAATACCTTAATTTGAGATATTGAATTTTGATAGATAGAAGCAACCTAATATTTTCCATGTATGGAATGTTCCTCATTTTAAAGTCACCTTGAGACAAAACCAGCAGGTTTGTAATTGAAAGATTATGCCATAATTCCTCTACAGCCATGACAAACTGACGATTTTAATTGCAGACTTGCAATGTGACCAGATTTTAGCAATAAAAGCCCAACAATGATTACAGTTCAAAAGTACTTCAATGGCAGTGTTATTCCGTCTTGCTTTGTTTTCCTGCTACTTAATATGAAGTCTAGTTTGGGGAGGAGCATGATTTCGTTTGGGAATGGGTGCAAATATCTTCTCGCATACTCAATGTACTAAAAAGGATAAAAGTCGCCATAGTCGCAGATGACCATAGGCTACTTTCGCCTTTGAGGGAGAGAGCTGACTGGTGGAGATTTAATCTGAGGATCACCAGACCTCAGGTGAGGGGCAAGGGTGAGAAGCAGGCCTTCATGAATAACGTCAGTCGGTACGGGAATTGACCCCGCGCTGCTGGCCTTGCTCTGCATCATGAACCAGTTGTCTAGCCAAGTGAGCTGAACCGGCCGCATAAATGTACTATCTTCAGAGGAGCCGCATATCCAGCTGGCACATCAGTAGGGAGAGAGAGGCAGGAATAGACATTGGACCACTGGAAAATGAGGCTGGAGAAGTAGTAATCGGAAGCAAAGAAATGGCAGAGGAATAGTAACTTTGCATCAGTCTTCACAGTGGAAGGCACTAGTAGGATATCAGAACTTCAGGAGATTCAGGGGTAGAAGTGAATGTAGTGGCCATTATTAAAGAGAAGGAGAAACTGAAAGGTCTGAAGGTGGATACATCACCTGGACCGGATGGACTACAGCCCAGGAGATAGCTGAGGAGATTGTGGAGGCCTTGGTGATGATCTTTCAGGAATCACTGGAGGCAGGGAAGGCCCCAGAAGACTGGAAAATGGCTAATGTAACACCCCTGATTAAGAGAGAGGTAGAAGACAGGAAATTATAGGCTGGTTAACCTGACTCCGGTCATTGGTAAGATTTTAGAATCCATTATTAAAGATGAGATTGAGGAGTACTTGAAAGTGCATGATAAAATAGGACTGAGTCAGCACGGCTTCCTCAAGGGGAGGTCATGTCTAACAAATCTGTTAGAATTCTTTGAGGAAGTAACAAGGAACTCAGGCAAAGGAGAACCAGTGGATGTGATCTATTTAGATTTCCAAAAGGCTCTTGACAAGGTGCCATAGAGGTGGCTGTTAAATAAGTTAAGAGCACATGGTGTTAAGAGTAAGATACTGGCATGGATAGAGGATTGGCTGCCTGGCAGAAGGCAGAGAGTGGGGATAAAGGGGTCTTTTTCAGGATGGCAGTGGTGACTAGTGGTGTGCCTCAGGGGTCGGTGCTGGGACCGCAACTTTTCACAATATACATTAACGATCTGGAAGAAGGAACTGAGGGCGCTGTTGCTAAGTTTGCAGATTATACAAAGATATGCAGAGAGGCAGATAGTATTGAGGAAGCAGGGGACTGCAGAAGGATTTGGACAGGCTAGGAGAGTGGGCAAAGAAGTGGCAGATGGAATACAATGTGGAAAAGTGTGAGGTTATGCACTTTGGTAGGAAGAATGGAGGCACAGACTATTTTCTACAGGGGAAAAGGCTTTAGAAATCAGAAGCACAAAGGGATTTATGAGTCCTAGTTCAAGATTCTAAGGTTAACGTGCAAGTTCAGTTGGCAGTTAGGAAGACAAATGCAATGTTAGCATTCATGTCGAGAGGGCTAGAATACAAGAGCAGGGATGTACTTCTGAGGCTGTATAAGACCTATAAGGAGTATTGTGAGCAGTTTTGGGCCCCATTTCTAAGAAAGGATGTGCTGGCCTTGGAAAGGGTCCAGAGGAGGTTCACAAGAATGATCCCTGGAATGAAGAGCTTATCATATGAGGAGTGGTTGAGGACTCCAGGTCCATACTCGTTGTTGGAGTTTAGAAGGATGAGGGGAAAATGCTATTGAATCCAGGATACTGAGAGGTCTAGATAGAGTCAACGTGGATAGGATGTTTCCACTAGCAGAAAAAACTAGAATCCGAGGGCACAGCCCAAGACTGAAGGGACGATCATTGAAATCAGAGATGAGGAGGAATTTCTTCAGCCAGAGGGTGGTGAATCTGTGGAACTCTTTGATTAATAAGGGGATCAGGGGTTATTGGAAGAAGGCAGAAGAGAGATGAGAAACATATCAGCCATGATGGAATGGCGGAGCAGACGCGATGGGCTGAATGGCCTAATTCTGCTCCTATATCTTATGGTCTTAAGGCTAAGCTCGTAAACCAAGGCTCAATCTGAGATAAAAGATAGTAGGGCACTGAAGAAAAGCAGGGGAGATTTCCTTGGACCCAGGTCAACATTTCATCCCTTACCAACAACTCAAACCCAGATTATTTGGTCATTTATCTCACCGTTGTTTGTACGGAGATGAATTGCTGTGTGCCTCCACTGCAACAGTGACGGCAGTTCAATGGTACTTCAATGACTGTGAAGTGCTCTGGGACTTCCACAGACATGACAGGTGTGATATAAATGCAAATTCTGGCATCTTTTCTTAAGGCAGCGTGCATGCACGCCCATCAATCCCAGCAGCAGCTCGCGCACCACTGATCACAGCAGAGCTGGCAATTTTAAATTGAATAGAAAGCCTGCCCATTTTAAACATGTGCCCGTGAGTCAGGTATATATAAAGAAAAATCATTTTTGGCAGTTAACCAATCTGCAGGTTCTAAAAGACGTGTCGCACTCTAATTATGCCTTCATTCCTCCACCGTTCTGACAAACCGCCATGATTAAAAAAGGGCTAATTTGCGCCAATGAACAGGTTACTGCCCTCAGATCTCAGCACTGAGTTCAACCACTTTCGACTGTGATCTTTCTCCTCCGTCTTAACCCATTTTTTATATCCCGTACATTTTTGTCTCAATGCAAAAATACCCCCCCCCCCCCCCCCCCCCCGCCCCGCCGGCACCTGGTCATCCATCTCTTGCTCTTACGATTGCTACACTTCTGGTGCAGTCTCTTCCAGCTACAGAATAACATCTGACAAATTTTCCCTCTCAGTTCTGATGAAGAACCAAATGGACTCAAAACGTTAACTCTATTTTCTCTCCCCACAGATGCTGCCAGAGCTGCTGAGTTTTTTCAGCAATATCTGTTTTTTCCAGTAACAATAATATTTTCTTATGGAATCGATGAAGGCATCTCACTGACAATTGCTGGCAATTTCTGTGAAACACACAGGTTCTTGTGCACAATCCAAAATTGCAGTTAAGGAGGTCGTTTGAAGTTCCATTGCATTCTTTTCTATCACTGCCGACCAGGTAGTGAAATAATTTACACGTTGTAAATATTCACATTATACATAAGATGTAGTTAGAATGTGTGGCAAATAAAGGGTAAAGAAAAAATGGCAACTGGATTTTAGTCCTGGGGTCAGAACCCCGATGTAAGAGTACAGTTCTGAGTCCTATTCCTGCATCCTGTCGGAGCAGGACCCTATTTTTCTTTCATGAGTTAGCCACCTGGTGCTCAGAAAGTACGATCCCTGCGCAATTAAGGATGGCAGGCGTGCTCCTGAGGCTCAATAGAAGGCCCTTCAGCACTCACAGATCGGCAGCCCCTCTGTCAGACACGAGAGCGGCCGATGTTTGAGAGAGAAGTCATCTCAAAAGGAAGGCACCCTCTGAAGAAAATGTTACCGTTGTCAAATCTCTGCAGTGGAGGGCTAGCCCCACCATGGGCAGCCTGTGGCTATCTTCGTATGTCACCTGTGGTGGGGGTTTGGGAGGGGAGGTGGACAGCTTAAATGAAAGCTGGAATGCTGTCAGCACCCCCCCCCTCCCTAAAGCTTCCTGAATATTGTTGGACCTGGACATTGCAGCACTGCCAACCTGGCAGTGCCTCCTGGGTGATACACTGGCACTGCCAAGGTGCCCAAGTGGCACTGCAAGGCTGCCAGAGGCACTGCGAGGATGCCAAACTGGCCGTGCCAAGGTGCTCAGGTGGCATCGTGCTGGGATCAGGCCCTTATGAGGTGGGGTGTGGGGGCTTGGTAACCCAATTATTGGTGAGTTGGGGCATTGTGGTAGGCCTGGAGGCCGCGGTGGCAGAGCTTGTTAGTGCAGGAAATGGGACTAAATGCAGCCTCAGCGGTGTGTTCCTCACTGAGGCCCAGAAATTAAGCAGAGTCCCGATTAATAGCGTGATCGTTCTCGGCTCTGCCGGTGTCAGGAAACACCCGGCTAAATGCGCTTGACAAGGGACTCTGTTTTATTTCCGTTAAATGTGCCCATTGTCTGACATTTCTGTGACATGAAGGTCATTTGCCACTTATCAGTCCAGGCCCAAACATTGCCAAGGTCTTGATGCACATGGGCATGGACTATTGAACCAACAATATCCTCAACCAAGAGGCCAGCAAAGCTTAATGTTTTGCCTGAAAGCAGAATGCAATTTGAAATATTAACAGCTAAATTTGCAACTGTTTTTGATGAGAGTAAAGATTAATTGGTGATGCTGGAGCAACTAATGTAGGAGGCTCAGCTTGGTGGGTGAATACAGGGAACACAACTAGCTTTGATGTCTGTTTAATGCCCCACATTATTTCGATCACATAGGCATCCGCGAGGATACAATGCATTGTTGCTAATGACTCCGAAATCCTGAGACTTCTGATTAATTTTGCTCGGACAATTTCAGCCAAAACTATCCTGAAAGATGGAATCAAAGCTACTTTTCAGTTCTAAAACAGCACCATCAATCATTCAGAATGTTAAAGAAGGCCTCTTTAGATCACGGTTTCTGCAATTTTAATTATTTTGATTGGCACACTCAGCCGAGATTTTTATAATTATGTGTCAAATCTGTTTGCTAGAACAATTCTTAAATTGGCTATGCTTAATGAAACAACAAAGGCAATTAGTGGCACAGTAATAAATTGTTAGAATGACCTTTAAAGGTTATGGAAACTTTCCACCAATGATATGAGAAAAAACCACCTGAACACTGAAGACGGGGCAAAACTAGAGGAATGAATAACTCCTGCGTTGGTGTGAGAATTATAGAGGACACAGCAACGAGGTGAGGAAGGTACCCAGTGGAAGCATGATGCCAGAATCTTGGAAAATGGACAAGAAATTTGGTGCAGACTAACACTTGACCGCAAGCGTCTCTTAATCAGGGAATTTCACTCGCTTTGTGTTGAGGGAGCTGACTTTCTGCAAGAATTCATCTCTTGCCAACAACTTACAAGAAGGACTGTGACTGATGATGGATGTCCACTGGGACATTCATTGCATAGACTATCCAACTCTCCTGACTTCATTACAATTGCTCAGCTATTGTTCTGCTTATTTCTAATCTTTTGCAAGTGGGGTTTAATGTTCATGAACAAAATGTGTAGCAGCATGATAGAGATGAACGACATTGGCTCTCAAACTATGAGCGCTACAATAATAGTAATTATTGTGGCAAATACTTACCACCGCCTAATTATGGGCTGGTATAGCACAGGGCTAAATCGCTGGCTTTTAAAGCAGACCAAGGCAGGCCAGCAGCACGGTTCAATTCCCGTACCAGCCTCCCCGAACAGGCGCCGGAATGTGGCGACTCCGGGCTTTTCACAGTAACTTCATTTGAAGCCTACTTGTGACAATAAGCGATTTTCATTTCATTTCATTTCATTTATTTACAGGTCTGAGGAGAAGGACTGACTCATACACCAATTGAAACTTGCATAATGAATTTTCTTAACCATGTGTGTGAGGTACATTCCACAAACAAAGATGTGACTATCCTGGGCGCAGTTTATATGTAGGATCTGCATGTTTTAAGTCAAAGTACAAAGTTGTTCAGTTTAACTGGACAAACAAAATCTGTTCGCTCACCATAGAAATGAATGACAAATCCCTGTTGATATCCAAACACGTTGCTTGCTGGATCAGATTGGAACTGGATGGTGACATCTGCCATGGTTGTATACAGTTTGAACGGACGATGGGTCCCTGAATACTGGCCCAATATTCTTGCTGTTAGATCATCCCCGTCATAAAAAGCGAGAACATCATTCCTTCCCATGTTTAACCTATAAAAGGGACACAGTTATCAGTCACATGTGAGGTCAAGACTTTCTCAGACAAGTGAATGGAAATTCAGGCTAGGTGTGATCACAACAAACACATGGTATTAAGGCAATAATGAAGGCGTGTGTTGAAGATCTAAGAGATTATTACTGTTGCTTTAAGGGTGTTACGATCACCATGGAGGCTGTTGACTTTTAAGAAGAAATCAGAAATTCCAGTTAATAGCTGAAGGATGTCACCATCCAGACACAACAAGATTCCATGTTTTGAGCCAATTATTGGAACAAAAGATGAAAGGCTCTACTGACTAAACACCATCTCTGTCGGCAACTTATGCTTTAAGCTACAGAATAGAACTTTTAACGCAACCGAAAATATTCACCATTACGCTGAATGGATATTAAATTCTCCTATAATATATCCAATATGATTCTTCGCTCCTGAGGATTTACTTGCTATCTTTTCCTTTCTTGGTAATCATGTTTGACAAATTTGCTCAAATCATTTGAGGATGTAACAGTGGGTAGATAGAGGGGAACCTGTAGATGTAATATATTTAGATTTCCAAAAGACATTTGATAAGGTGCTGCATAAGAGGCTGGTGCATGAAGTAAAAGTCATTGGAATTGGAGGAAGTGTGTTGGCATGGATTGTAAACTGGGGGCTGGATTTTCCGTTTTTGGGACTACATCCCCACGCCGTCGTGAAAACTGTGGTCTTTTCAAAAGGCCACAGATTCACAGCCATGCAGGCGGCTAGCAGGCAACTGTCATGGAGCTCGTTGCTCCAGCTGCTGATACGCCCCCCCGCACCTCCGGGTCAGAGGCCGCACCATCACGCTCCATGGCAGACTCAGCAAGTGGACCTGGAGCGCTGAAATAGTCCCCCGATCAGCGGCTTGCCCGAGCCAGACCACCTGCACACATAACCCCTGGTCCCAAATGAGGTCCCCCCGCTCTCTGATAGGCCCGCCCCCGACTGTGGCATCTGTGGACTGAGTCTTGTGAGTTTTCCGAACGGCAGGACCACATTATAAATACGCCGTCGATAATTTGGCCGGTCGGAGACAGAGAATACTGGGGCGGGCCTCAGGCAATGGCCTGAGGCGGTGGATACTTGGCACGGCGTACTCTCTGAGTACGCCACTTTTCAGGGGGGCAGAGAATCGCGGAACCAATGCCATTCCTAATTTCGTGCGGGAAAACGGATTCTCCGCCCCGTCGCCGAATGCGATTTCGGTGTCGAGGTGCGGAGAATCCAGCCCTGGGTATCACATAGAAAACAGAGAGTTGGAATAAATGGGTCATTTTCAGAGTGCAAAGATGTAACTAGTGGAGTACCACAGGGATCAGTTCTTGGCCCGCAATTGTTCACTATTTACATTAATGACCTGGAGGAAGAATGTGAGGCTTCCAAATTTGCTGATGATATGAAAATAGGTGGTAGGGCATGTTGTGATGAGGGTATTGTGATTCTGCGCCGGGGTATAGATAGATTGGGTGACTGGGCGAGGCCATGCATTTTGGTAGGAGGAATCAAAAGGCAGCTTATTATCTAAATGGAGAGAGACTGAAGGTGAGTGAAGTGCAGAGTGATCTAGGTGTTCCGCTGCATTTTCTTAAGGTTAATGATTCTCTTAATGTTAATGTGCAGGTTCAGTTGGCAGTTAAGAAGGCAAATGCAATGTCAGCATTCATGTCAAGAGGGCTAGAATACAAGATCAGGGATGTACTTCTGAAGCTGTATAAGGCTCTGGTCAGACCCCATTTGGAGTATTGTGAGAAGTTTTGGGCCCCATATCTAAGGAAAAATGTGCTGGCTTTGGAAAAGGTCCAGAGGAGGTTCACAAGAATGATCCCTGGAATGAAGAACTTGTCGTATGAGGAACGTTTGAGGACTCTGGGTCTGTACTCGTTGGTGTTTAGAAGGATGAGAGGGGATCTTATTGAAACGTACAAGATACTGCGAGGCCTGGATAGAGTGGACGTGGAGTGGATGTTTCCACTTGTAGGAAAAACTAGAACCAGAGGACACCATCTCAGATTAAAGGGACGATCCTTTAAAACAGTGATGAGGAGGAATTTCTTCAGCTAGAGGGTGGTGAATCTGTGGAACTCTTTGCTGCAGAAGGCTGTGGAGGCCAATTCACTGAGTGTCTTTGAGACAGAGATAGATAGGTTCTTGATTAATAAGGGAATCAGGGGTTATGGGGAGAAGGCAGGAGAATGGGGATGAGAAAATATCAGCCATGATTGAATGGCGGAGCAGACTCGATGGGCCAAGTGGCCTTATTCTGCTCCTATGTCTTATGATCTTATGCATGAATATCAAAAAGCTAGCAGGCAGGTCTAACAAGTAGTTAAGAAGGCAAATGGCATTTTGGCCTTTATTGCAAAGGGGTTGGAGTTTAAAAATAGGGAGGTTTTGTTGCAATTGTGCGGGGTGTTGGTGAGGCTTCACCTGGAATACTGCATACAGGTTTCAGCGCCTTTGGCATAAGGCAACATTGAACATAGAGGTCTTGAGGTGCAGTGGTAACATCCCTACCTCGGGCCAGAAGCTTGGTGTTCAAGTCCTACTTCAGGACTTGATGCCCTTAGAAGTTGGTCATCAGCTGATTGTCAGCTTGTAAATCCTTCTAAGGTGCTTGATGGCAGATGGTAGGAATGGGAGATTTTCCTGGTCAGCAATACTGCGGAAGGCAATGGAAAACCACTGCAGCACTTTGCCGAGCATCATCATGAACCAATCCAATGGAAGTCCATGGTTGTCAATGCCCTGTCAGGTTAGGGCACCTGAAAGAGGAGGAGGAGGAGAAGGAGGAACATTGAACACAAAAGCAGTCTCTAAACCCGAACCAATCATGAACATTTGAGTTTACCCTCACAGCAGTATTAAAGAAACAAAGCATATTTGTGTTCAGTGATGAAATAGAACAATTAAAGGCTTTCATAACTCAATTGTCAATGCTTTTCTGATCAACCACCAACTCATCCTTCCACTTTTAGAAAACACTGCCAATTGGCTGAGAGCAGATTAGAATGTAGAATCTGTGGTAAAACATACCATGTTTCCACAGCAACCCTCTGACATAAGTATTAACTGATTGGAGCCAGTGCCTGAAACCAGTTTTTCACATCTCCTTGACAGCATCTGAAGTGATTTAATCAACAAATTTGTGAAGCATTTATAATGGTGCAAGGTGTGTCTCATGGTCTGAGAGTGTGTATGATGTTTGCAGGATGTGTGAGATAGTTACATGCAAAGATCTGTAGGTGAATTAAATGGCACAATTATTCTCAGCTTATTAGAAACTCTCTTAACCTTGTCTAGACACCAAGTCAGGACAATTTGTGGGAGGTAGTGGGAACACAGAAAATAATTCACGGAACAATGCTAAATAGTATGGATTGAATTCACAAACATTCGCTTGAGATATAGATGGCGTGGGTTTCCTCCGGGGGCTCTGGTTTCTTCCCATAAGTCCTGAAAGACGTGCTTATTAGGTGAATTGGACATTCTGAATTCTCCCTCTGTGTACCCGAACATGTGCCGTATGTGTGACGACGAGGGGATTTTCACAGTAACTTTATTGCAGTGTTAATGTAAGCCTACTTGTGACAATAATAAAGATTATTATTATTATAGATGTTAGGCCAGCATTTATTGCTCATCGCTAGTTGCCTTTGCAAAGGTGAAGCTGGGTCTTCTGCTTGAACCATCTGTGGTGAAGGTACTCCCAGGATTATGACCATGAAGGAACAGCCATGTATGTCCAATTTAGGGTGATAAGTAACTTGTGGGGAAAGTTGGAAGTGATGGTTTGTTATGGTTTTAACTCAGGATTTGTTATCTTCTTACTCTAGAGGACACTGTGCAGGAGATGATGGCCTTTTGTTGAAAACACAATTATTTACATACAAGTACAAAGGTTAAGTAAGAGCAAGTCATACATAGCTGGAGCTAATCTCTAAGATGCTGCTTACTCATTAATTGTCATCTGAGGAAGATTTGGCGGAGTGTTTTCCTCCGGCTTTTTGGGTGAGATCACACTGAGGGTGCGATCTACCTGTCGCATCCGGCTGGAATCAGGGTTGGACGTGGCCAGTAGAATTCCCGACAGCCGTTATGCCTTGCGAGATCTAACCAGACCTCGTGAGACGCCACGATCGGGGTTGGACACACAATGGCCCAATCTCGCACAGTTAAGTGAGTTTAAAATCCAACTTAGCCATGCTGACAGTGGATCGAATCCCCCCCCCCCTCCCCCCAGCATCAACCAGCCTCTCCAATGAGACTCCAGCCGAGCGCCGATTAGTACTGGTCCCCGCGGGTCCAGGCAGAACGACATCTGGGTAGGACTCCCAAGCGATTGGAGACCCCTGGGTAGTCGGCCTCTGGCTGGTGCCACCTGGGTGCAAGCCAGGCACTGCCAAGGAGCCAAGCTGGCATTTTGCTCACGCAGCCGGTATGTGATGGTGTGCGGGAGGCTTAAGGACCCCCCCAACAGGTGAGTTGGGTGTTGTGGGGGATCCAGGGTTCACATCATTAGGTCAAGAGATCGGGGCACCATTTAAAAATGGCGTCCCGATCTCTTCCTGCACTGAGGAATTCCACTCATCGGAGCTCCTTAGTGCAGGAAATTACGATGAATACGGCCTCAGGGGGCGTTAGATAGCGGGGTATTTCCCGGCGCTATAAGCGGCAGGAACAACCCTGCTAATCCCACCAAGAATGGCTTGGGAGTTTCTCACCGGTCGAGCCCACACTTGAAAATGTTTTCTGTAGTGGGGAAGTAAACCCACCGGCCAGGCTGGTTCCTCAGAGATCAAGGCGCCATTTTGAAAAGGTACCCCAATCACAAAGTGATCTTGAGGGTCCCCCACTCCCAAGCATTCAGTACCCAACCCTTAAGTGTCCTTGAGAAGTGGTGGTGGGGTCCTCAAGAGACTGTGAAGGAAAATTCACTTAGCATATCTTGTTGTAGATGGTTGCAAACACTCCAAACCTTTGTTTGCACATACTTGTAGGTCTCGGCCATCGTTGTGGATCGGAATACTCAAGTCTCCTCGTTCTGTTAATTGTTCGATTGTCTACTGCCATGCGTGGCAGGATTGCAGAACTTGTGAGTTGTTGGTAATGGGATCCTTGTTTTTGTTTCTATGGCATTTCGCTTCTCCTGTTTAGGACACATTTAGACCTGTTTTGCAACTCCAACAGGTTGGCAACTTATTTTCAAGTACACTTGCCTAAGCATGCACTCCGACACTCCTCATTGGACTAATGGTCATCCGGCTTGTGGGCGATGCAGGAGTATGAGATATGCCAGTGAATATCCAGATCATGCTTGTGCTAGTGTTAATCACCAAGTAACAATCATGAATGATATCGCGATAAACTACCAAGGATCATAGCCCTATCACTAATCCTGCAATATGGACATCATTACATAGCAACTGTGTGACACACACAGAATGTTGATGTATAGCCAATATCTTTCATCGGCAAAATAGGCCCTAATTTTATAATATAAATCAAAACGATGAAATAAATACAAGAGAGTAATTTGAAGGTTATAATTTCCAATCCAGCTGAATGTTACAGAGCTTGAGTGGCATCATCTAAATAAGGAATTGTCAATATATGCACATATTTCTGGGTGGGAGAATCCTTTGAAAATATTTAAACAGCCCAGGGATCTCCTTTTCCCCCTTCCAAAAAAGAACATCAGACAAAAAACAAACTGCACAAAAGACTTAATATTGGCACACAGCGACATACATACTGTACCAGTAAATCAATAAACTTAATTATGGATAGACAGAAGCTGATAAGATCGCAGTTTGGGGCACCACGCTTTGAAAATCTGCGCTGGAAACATTGCCTTACACAGGCTGTCAGACATCCATTATCCTTTGCACAATATGTTTTCAATTTGACTTATTTTTGCTTATCCCTTTTCCCACTGGCTCCTACAGATTGAAGAATAATGGAGCAGATTGCAACAGGAAGATCTGTGTCGTTTATTTGAGAAAGTGGGACACTCTTTGTAAGATATGACTCCATTTTTAAATTACTTAGGACTGTTGCAAAGCCTCACGACATAATACACTGTCGTGCCATCCCAGATTTCTCAGCTAGCGTATCTAAGGGGTGGTGCTCAGCACCATGTGGCTATAATTGACCGTCAGGAAGCAAGGTGATGAGCAGTTTTTTGCCTCACTGATGCTGCTGACTAGTTAGCTGATGAATTCTTGGCAGCTATTACTCGATCAAAGTGGAATACCATGTGTCAATGTGATATCCTCTATCTCCATTCTTTGTGGTGCCTGCATTAGGGGTTTTAATAAAAATGAAATAAGTGAACACAAGGCGCAAAATAGACCAACATTCCTGGGAAAGTAATAACCATAGTTACAATCCGAAGGTCAATTTTTACTTTGCTTACAACTGTTCAAGCCAAGATAACACAATTCAGTGAAGTCCCCCTGGGTGTATAATTGGAATTAAATTACCAGCTTGATCTACACTCTCACTAGCACTTGTTAGCCGGTATGGACGGAGATGTAAATCCAGCCAAATGCAAACCTGTTACCTTTCAACCCTTAACTAGTTAATGTGGGCAACTTATCATTGCTTGTGCGGGACCTGATATTGAAACTTGGCTGCAGATTCACATGGAATGCTGCTGTTGCTGGTTTAGCACAGAGCTAAATCGCTGGCTTTGAAAGCAGACCAAGGCAGGCCAGCAGCACGGTTCAATTCCTGTACCAGCCTCCCCGAACAGGCACTGGAATGTGGCGACTAGGGGCTTTTCACAGTCACTTCATTTGAAGCCTACTTGTGACAATAAGCGATTTTCATTTCATTTCATTTTCATTTCATGTTGTACAACAGAAGCAAGCTTTCTAAATCAGCTGAGTGATATCTAACAGTAGGCGCTTTTAGATTTCCTGGGTTTCATCAGGTTGTCAATGCCATTGAATGGAACATTTTTTCCAGCAATGAGCGGTTGCTGGTCAAGAGCTGTGTCTGTACACATTGGCAGAAGCGAAGAGCTAGGATCTGACAACATCATAAAATATAGGTGACCATCCCTTTAATTTGCTCTTCCTACAAAATGCCGTACTCCCGCCAGATTCTTGTTTCTTCTGAGATTAGAATTTTATTTCAAGCAGGGTGGGAGTTGGTGGTTGAGGGTAATTTGTACTCGTAGCAACGATGCACAAAACAATCTTCGATTGAGTGAAGGGCAAGGTTGAATGCAAGGTGCTCTCTCTCCTGGCCCATGCTCACAGTTAGGTATTATGGAACTAGTGCCCTTAAGCAACTTGCTGGATGGAGAACTGGTTATAGCCATCTAATTGCAACTGCACCACACAGATAGCACATTGCATCAGCGAGAGGTGCAACAGTGGCAGCCGTGCAAGAGATGTTGGTTTGACATGGCTCTGAGGTTTGGGTCTGGTTGCAAAAAACAAGTTGTCAAAACTTCATGATGGAAGTCACTTCTGCACACAATTGCCTCATACAGGTCGAATGTCACCTTGGCAACATTATATCATCAACATTCACAAATCGTTTCAAAACCAGAGGGTGCCACCACTTTTAACAAACATAAATTTCCATACTGTAATTTTCAGCTCCGTCTTGTGATGAAAAATTGCCTGTGCTATCAACACACAACTACTTTGTCTCTATAATTTACCCCGGCTTGATGTCGACCAAGAACAAGATGTCAGGAAACACTGCATACTTTTGATTAGATGCTGCACGCAATGTCAAACTCCAGCAGCCCCTCCAATAAAACTAATGAAACACTATTACATATCGACCATATCTCTGTGACCTATTACCACTGTTTAACTGACACCATAAAAAAGCCCCAGGATATTAATTACTCTGACAGCATGTCATAACACATTCTCTGCAAACACCACTGTCTACTTTTTGGATTCTCTTGGCTGCCCACAAGCCGAATGAGATACACTGCATCACAAACCACTGCCACTTTGTGTCTTCAATATTGAAAATGTGTCTGGCAGAATTCATTAGGGAACTAATCTATGGCAGCAAGCTGTAATAAGTACATGTTTTTGTGGTCGTGACATTTCTTTCCTGTAAGACCTTATCAACCAAAGAAAGGAGACCTGCCTGATGCCACAGGCATAGAAGCTACAATTTCAGAGGCTTGAATTTGTCCGTGCTCCTTTAGCGAAAACTATTAGACAGGTAATGTTAATATATATCCAGAGCATAGATACAGCAACTAGAATTCATGTACCACCACCAGATAGGTTGCAGCAGCTCAGGATCAATGTCACTTCAAGATCAATATAGCTTTGATCTGATCCAGTGCTGTCACTGATTTTTGTCCAGGGTTATAACTCGAGCCATGTTTTATTTGAGAACAACCCTCGACAATCCTTTAACAATGCAGCATCGGGGGCTTCCGGGTGCGGCGATGACCAGCTAAGCCGCACGTTTCGGCAGCTCCCGGTGGAACGGACTTTTGGGCTCTTAATAAGAGCCCCAACGGCAATTTTGACGGCTAAAAGCACTGTGCGGTAAACCAGAAGGGAATCCCCCCTGGATACGGATGGAAAAAGGAGAGGAAAGTGGCCGGATTGCGGTGGATCCTTTAGAGCAGCGGCAAGGAAGGCAAGCAAAAACCAAGATGGCGTCGGAAGGTGGCAGTTTAATATGGGGCCCTGAACAACACGAGTTTTTGAAACGCTGCGTGGAAGAGCTTAAAAAGGAAATGAAGAAGGAGCTGTTGGCCCCGATATTACAGGCGATCGAAGGGCTAAAGGATGAGCAAAAGACCCAGGAGCGGGAGCTTCGGGTCGTGAAGGCAAAGGCTGCCGAGAACGAGGACGATATACAGGGCCTGGTGGTGAAGACGGAGATGCATGAGGCACACCATAAACGATGTGTGGAAAGATTGGAGGTGCTGGAGAATAACGCGAGGAGGAATAATTTAAGGATTCTTGGTCTTCCTGAAGGTGCAGAAGGAGCAGACGTCGGGGCATATGTGAGCACGATGCTGCACTCGTTAATGGGAGCGGAGGCCCCGGCGGGTCCGCTGGAGGTGGAGGGAGCATACCGAGTGATGGCGCGAGGACCGAGAGCAGGAGAAATTCCTAGAGCCATAGTGGTGAGATTTCTCCGTTTTAAGGACAAAGAGATGGTCCTTAGATGGGCAAAGAAAACTCGGAGCAGTAGGTGGGAGAACGCGGTGATCCGCGTATATCAAGACTGGAGTGCAGAGGTGGCGAGAAGGAGGGCGAGCTTTAATCGGGCCAAGGCGGTGCTTCACAAAAAGAAGATAAAATTTGGAATGCTGCAACCGGCAAAACTGTGGGTCACATATCAAGGGAGGCACCACTACTTTGAGACGGCGGATGAGGCGTGGACTTTTATTGTGGAAGAAAAACTGGAATAAGCGGGTTACTAAAAAAGAACGTTTGAAACAAAGTGGTGGGGCGAGTATGGGGGGCGAAGAGGGGGGAAAAAGGGGGGGAAAGATGAGTTTTATGTTATTAACCCTGCGATGCGGTAACTTTTCTCTCTTCCACAGGTGGTGGTGGAGGGAGGAAGGGAGGTGGAGGAGATGGGGCGTTGGCCATGGGGGGCGGGGCCAAAAGGGAAGCGCGGGCTTTGCTCCCGCGCTATGATAATCATGGCGGGAATAGGGAAGCAGGAAGGAGGGGGCGTCGCACGGTGCGAGCCGAGGTCACGGGGGGAAGCCGAGGTCGGCCAGAGTTTGCTGACTTCTGGGAGCAACATGGGGGGTGTAACTACACTAGTGGGGGATCTAGCGGGGTGGGGGGTGGGAGGGGGGAGTTACTGGGTTGCCGCTGCTGGGGAGAGGGGGGAGCCAGAATGGGGTGGGGTGGGCGGGGGGGCGCCGCCTGGGGGGGACACAGCTGTGTGGGAGCCGGGTGAGGAGCTGGAAAAAGGGGATGGCTAATCGACAAGGGGGGGGGGGTAAAAAGCCCCCCAACCCGGTTGATCACGTGGAATGTGAGAGGGCTGAACGGGCCGATAAAGAGGGCACGAGTACTCGCACACCTTAAGAAACTTAAGGCAGACGTGGTTATGTTACAAGAGACGCACTTGAAACCTATAGACCAGGTTAGACTACGCAAAGGATGGGTGGGGCAGGTGATTCATTCGGGGCTAGATGCGAAAAACAGGGGGGTGGCTATATTAGTGGGGAAGCGGGTAATGTTTGAGGCAAAGACTATAGTGGCGGATAGCGGGGGCAGATATGTGATGGTGAGTGGCAAATTACAGGGGGAGGCGGTGGTCTTGGTAAACGTATATGCCCCGAACTGGGATGATGCCAATTTTATGAGGCGCATGCTAGGACGCATCCCGGACCTAGAGGTGGGAAAGTTGGTAATGGGGGGGAGATTTTAATATGGTGCTGGAGCCAGGGCTGGACAGGTCGAGATCCAGGACTGGAAGGAGGCCGGCTGCAGCCAAGGTGCTTAAAGATTTTATGGAGCAGATGGGAGGAGTAGACCCGTGGAGATTTAGCAGACCTAGGAGTAAGGAGTTTTCGTTTTTCTCCTATGTCCACAAAGTTTATTCGCGAATAGACTTTTTTGTTTTGGGAAGGGCGTTGATCCCGAAGGTGAGGGGGACGGAGTATACGGCTATAGCCATTTCGGATCACGCTCCACATTGGGTAGACTTGGAGATAGGGGAGGAAACAGAAGGGCGTCCACCCTGGAGAATGGACATGGGACTAATGGCAGATGAAGGGGTGTGTCTAAGGGTGAGGGGGTGCATTGAAAAATACTTGGAACTCAATGATAACGGGGAGGTCCAGGTGGGAGTGGTCTGGGAGGCGCTGAAGGCAGTGGTTAGAGGGGAGCTGATATCAATAAGGGCACATAAAGGAAAGCAGGAGAGTAGGGAACGGGAGCGGTTGCTGCAAGAACTTCTGAGGGTGGACAGGCAATATGCGGAGGCACCCGAGGAGGGACTGTACAGGGAAAGGCAAAGGCTACACGTAGAATTTGACTTGCTGACAACGGGTACTGCAGAAGCACAGTGGAGGAAGGCACAAGGTGTACAGTATGAGTATGGGGAGAAGGCGAGCAGGTTGCTGGCCCATCAATTGAGGAAAAGGGGAGCAGCGAGGGACATAGGGGGAGTGAGGGATGAGGAAGGAGAGATAGAGCGGGGAGCGGAGAGAGTGAATGGAGTGTTCAAGGCATTGTTTGTGGGAGGTGTTGAGGAGATTTGGCTTTGGAGACGAGTATATTAGATGGGTACAGCTGCTGTATAGGGCCCCGATGGCGAGCGTGGTCACGAATGGACGGGGGTCTGCGTATTTTCGGCTCCATAGAGGGACGAGGCAGGGATGTCCTCTGTCCCCGTTACTGTTTGCACTGGCGATTGAGCCCCTGGCAATAGCATTGAGGGGTTCCAGGAAGTGGAGGGGAGTACTCAGGGGAGGAGAGGAACACCGGGTATCTCTTTACGCGGACGATTTATTGGTGTATGTGGCGGACCCGGTGGAGGGGATGCCAGAGATAATGCGGATACTTGGGGAGTTTGGAGAATTTTCAGGATATAAGCTGAACATGGGGAAAAGTGAGCTGTTTGTGGTGCATCCAGGGGAGCAGAGCAGAGAAATAGAGGACTTACCGCTGAGGAAGGTAACAAGGGACTTTCGCTACTTGGGGATCCAGATAGCCAAGAATCGGGGTACATTGCATAGGTTAAACTTAACACGGTTGGTGGAACAGATGGAGGAGGACTTCAAGAGATGGGACATGGTATCCCTGTCACTGGCAGGGAGGGTACAAGCGGTTAAAATGGTGGTCCTCCCGAGATTCCTTTTTGTGTTTCAGTGCCTCCCGGTGGTGATCACGAAGGCTTTTTTCAAAAGGATTGAGAAGAGTATCATGAGTTTTGTGTGGGCCGGGAAGACCCCGAGAGTGAGGAAGGGATTTTTGCAGCGTAGTAGGGATAGGGGGGGGGGGGGGGGGGGGGGCTGGCGCTGCCGAGCCTGAGTGAGTACTACTGGGCCGCCAACATCTCAATGGTATGTAAGTGGATGGGAGAAGAGGAGGGAGCGGCGTGGAAGAGATTGGAGAAGGCGTCCTGTAGGGGGACTTGCCTACAAGCCATGGTGACGGCGCCGTTGCCGTTCTCACCGAAGAAATACACCACAAGCCCGGTGGTGGTGGCTACTCTGAAAATTTGGGGGCAATGGAGACGGCATAGGGGAAAGACGGGAGCCTCGGTGTGGTCCCCGATAAGAAATAATCATAGGTTTGCTCCGGGGAGAATGGATGGGGGATTTGGAACATGGCAAAGAGCAGGAGTAACACAATTGAGAGATCTGTTTGTAGATGGGACGTTTGCAAGTCTGGGAGCGCGGACCGAAAAATATGGGTTGCCCCAAGGGAATGCATTCCGGTATATGCAACTGAGGGCTTTTGCGAGGCAACAGGTGAGGGAATTCCCGCAGCTCCCGACGCAGGAGGTGCAGGACAGAGTGATCTCAAAGACATGGGTGGGGGACGGTAAGGTATCAGACATATACAGGGAAATGAGGGACGAGGGGGAGATTATGGTAGATGAGCTGAAAGGGAAATGGGAAGAAGAGCTGGGGGAGGAGATTGAGGAGGGGCTGTGGGCTGATGCCCTAAGTAGGGTAAACTCATTGTCCTCGTGTGCCAGGCTAAGCCTGATACAATTTAAGGTGTTGCACAGGGCGCATATGACTGGAGCACGGCTCAGTAAATTTTTTGGAGTAGAGGATAGGTGTGCGAGATGCTCGAGAAGCCCAGCGAATCACACCCACATGTTCTGGTCATGTCCAGCACTACAGGGGTTTTGGGTGGGGGTGACAAAGGTGCTTTCGAAGGTGGTGGGGGTCCAGGTCGAACCAAGCTGGGGGTTGGCTATATTCGGGGTTGCAGAAGAGCCAGGAGTGCAGGAGGCGAAAGAGGCTGATGTTTTGGCCTTTGCGTCCCTAGTAGCCCGGCGCAGGATACTGTTGATGTGGAAGGAAGCCAAGCCCCCGGGTGTGGAGACCTGGATAAATGACATGGCAGGATTTATAAAGATGGAACGGATTAAGTTTGTCCTAAGGGGATCGGCTCAAGGATTCACCAGGCGGTGGCAACCGTTCGTCGAATACCTCACAGAAAGATAGAGGGAATGGAAAAGAAGAAGACAGCAGCAGCAACCCGGGAGGGGGGGGGGGGGGGGGGGGGGAGGGGAGGGGGGGGGGTGGAGGAACCAGAGGGATTCTCAGGGATGTTAATATATAAGTATAGGTTGTTGTTATAGAAAATTGTATATTGGACTGTTAAAACATATTTTTGGAGAATATTTATCTGGGACAAGGCAGTTGCCATTTAGTTTTGTTTTTGTTTATATATTATTTATTTCTTGTTTATAAAACTGGCCATTGTTATTTATATTGTGATATTACTGTGTAAAGGATACACAATGTACTGTGATGGTTGGCCAAATATTTTCAATAAAATATTTTTTTAAAAAACAATGCAGCATCGTGCAGATGGGACTTGGGTCCTCAACCAGAAATCCTCACACAAGAAAGCTCCAAATTTCATGAATCCCTTTGTGAGCTATTCTCTAATGGAGTGTAGGAACCTTTTAGTCCATCCTCCCCTCAGACCCAGAAGGGAAAATTAAAAGCTATTTTTAAATTTCAATCTTGTTATTAGATCCCTCCTTTGTGGTTCTCCCTGTCTCTTGCCATAGCAGGAACTGTTTACCGAGTTCAGAGTTAACTTGCTCCGAGCTTCAGCCAATGCGATTCCATATGTACAAACAAATGTGCATTCTCTTTCTCCACCACAGAATGAGGTGCATTATACCTTCCTTCTCCACGGTTTGTCTGGGGCACATTTTTAACCACTGGTGGGCAACCTGTGGCCCGGGAGCCACAGGGCAGCACGGTAGCACAGTGGTTAGCACTGTTGCTTCACAGCACCAGGGTCCCAGGTTCGATTCCCAGCTTGGGTCACTGTCTGTGCGGAGTCTGCACGTTCTCCCTGTGTTTGTGCGAGTTTCGTCCGGGTGTTCCGATTTCCTCCCACAAGTCCCGAAAGACGTGCTTGTTAGGTGAATTGGACATTTTGAATTCTCCCTCAGTGTTCCCGAACAGGCGCTGGAGTGCGACGACTAGGGGATTTTCACAGTAACTTCATTGCACTGTTAATGTAAGCCCACTTGTGACACTAATAAAGATTATCATTATTATTACACGTGGCCCATCTGGGTTCTGAGTGCAGCACACAAGACATTTTGTTGACCGTTGTCCTTGCTCAGGGTTGCCACATGCCGCTGGCTTCTGTCCGCAGTTTTTTTCTGACTGGTGTGACTGAAGCGATACGCACATTAAACAAGGGCAAGTGAAACGGGGTTCATGCTGATTGCTCACAACATTGACGGAGAGAGCCGTGCGCTCCCGCTGCGTCCAATGTGTAAATATTTCCTTTGGTTTTACCGTTAGAAGTTGGTGAAGTTCTATTAATTAAGTTATGAATGGTTAAGCAGCTTCTCTAATATTTGTATTAAATGTATTCAATCTTATTCATGAGGTTATGGTTAGTGAACAAGCCTGATTTCAATCTTGTAACCCACTGAGATGAAGGAGGGTCACTCATGCGGCCCACGCACTAGCCTAGGTTGTCCATCATTGCTTTTAATGGTGACCTCCAGTACCTCACCCACAAACCTGCACTTAATGTGCGAGTCGAGGCAGTGAGTCTCAACCACGGCTGAGATAATCCACTTTCGTCTGGGGCAGAAATTAACGCCCAAAAAACAGAGTCCTGTTTTGGGACCATGTAGCGGGGTGTTTCTTGGCACCTGCAGAGCTGAGAATGATCCCGCTATCAAATGGACTCTCTTGTTTTTTTTTGGCCTCTGTGACGAATGCCCCGTCGAGGCTGCACTTACCTCACTTACTCCCCTCGGACTCCCCACCGCGGCCTCCGCACCCCCCCCCCCCTCCCCAACTTCCCTCTTACTGGGTCCTCAAGCCCCCGCTCACACCACCTCTTAAGGGCAGGGCACCCCCTGGCCCGATCCATGGTATGGGGAACCTAGCATCTTGGCACTGTCAGCTGGCACACAGGCAGTGTCAGAGTGGCAGCCAGGGTGGCACTTCCAGGTTGATCAGGTGGCACTGCCAAGGTACCATGCTTGCTGTGCCAAGGTGGTAGCGAGAGTGCCGGGGTACCACCCATCCAGGGCCCGACCACCCAGAGGCATCCAGAGGCCTGAGGGACCCCCCCCGGTGCTGTTAAGCTTTGTCCATGTTTGTGTGAACCAGGGCTAAACGGTACCAGGGCGAAGTCTCCCAGGCGAGGGCGTTCGTTCCCAGGTCTCGGGACAATCGAGCGCCGACATATTGAAATTACGTAAATCTGGATCTCATCCAGCCAGATCTTGCGAGGCGCTTTGAGCGTCGCAAATCCTGCGAGAGGGACCTCGTGAGATTTAACGGCCACCTCGGTACACCAAGTCGGGTGCCAAGAGGCCGTTCGATTGTGGCCCTGATTTCCCAGCAGACACTTTCAAGCTGGATTTCCCTCTCCCTTAACAGAGGCCCACGGCCAATTCTATCACTCCTGCTACTTGCCACATAGTGGAGATTTAGCCTGGACACTGAATTATCCAATGGCTTGTTATATCATCATTTTATAATATATTCGGACTTAAGAGGACAACATCTCTAAAATGCGATCCCAGTACGTGTTGATAAAACAAAGTGCTGTTAAGAGTGGTTTATGCTCATCACACAGGATCATGGAGCTGTGTCCATGCCACCCCATGTACCTATACTGAATATCCATGGCAATGTAGCCAAGATCAAGGATTTTTAGCCTGTGGGTGGATAATGGCCTCACTGTGTCACAGGCCAATGAGGCCTCACTCCCCCAACTTGTTCAGATGTTTTTCACACATCGTGAAAACGAATCATGTAAAACGCTGTTAATGATGAATGAGATTTCAAGGGTACCCAGGATGAAGACACAGCACTTGGGATATCTTTACTGAAGAAGTGTACACATGATGAATAATTTTGAACACTTAAAAGTCTGAAAATCTCCAAGCCCAATTCTCGTGCAGTTTTACATTTCCTTGTCAATCTTTTCCAGGTGAAGTGAGGCTCTTGTACATTCACCAAAGGCAGGAACCCCGACTCAAACATCATATGCAGTTAAGTAATAGAATATAGTTCACCAAAACGAGCAAATAATTTATCAGTTCCGGAATCATTGATTTGTTTATTCTCAATCTTCCTTCATCTCGAGTTCTCAATTCAAAACTGATCAAAATTCTGTGAAGAGTAACGCACCTCCTGACACCCCAAAGCCTGTTTAAAATCATCAAGCCACAATTCAGGAGTGTGATTGAATACTCTCCACTTGCCTGGATGAGTGCAGCTCCAACAACGCTCAAGAAGCTCAACACCATCCAGGAGAAAGCAGCCCATTTGATTGGCATCCCGTGCACCACCTTAAACATTTGCTTCCTCCACCATCACCGACTAGTGGCAGCAGTGTGTATAATCTACAAGACGCACTGCAGCAACTCAGCAAGGCTCCTTTGACAGAACCTTCCAAATGAGTGACAGGGGATACATGGGAATACTACCAACCGCAAGTTCCTCTGCGAGTTGCACACCATCCTGACTTGGAACCAGATCACTGTTCCTTCATGTAACTGGGTCAAAATCCTGAAACTCCCTCCCCAATAGCAATGTGGGTGCTCCACCTACAACATATCTCATTACAGCCTTGGTTCAAACATGGACAAAAGAGCTGAATGCCAGAAGTGAGGTGAGAGTGATTGCTATGACATCAATACAGCATTTCACCGTCTATTGCATCAAGGAGCCCTAGCAAAACTGTGTGTCAATGGGAATCAGGAGGAAAACTCTTCACTGGCTGGCTTCATCCCTGGCACAAAGGAAAATGATTGTGGTGGTTGGAGGTCAACCATCTCAGCTCCAGGACATCACTGCAGGGGTTCCTCAGGGTAATGTCCTCAGCACAACCGTCTGCAGTTGCTTCATCAATGACCTTCCTTTCATCATAAGGCCAAAGGTGGGGATGTGTGCAGATGACTGCACAACGTTCAGCACCATTAGTAACACCTCAGATACTGAAGCAGTTCATGCCCAAATACAGCAGATCTGGCCAATATCCAGGTTTGGGCTGACAAATAGCAAGTAACATTCGTGGCACACAAGTGCCGGGCAGTGACCATCTCGAATAAGAGGAATTAATCATTGCCCCTTGACATTCAATGGCATTACCATCTCTGAATCTTCCACAATGAACATCATGGGGGCTGCCATTGACCAGAAACTGAACTGCACTAGCCATATGAATACTGTGGCTACCAGAACAGTTCAAAGGCTGGGAATCCTGCGGCAAGTAACACACCTCCTAACCTCCCTAAAGCCTGTTCACTATCTACATGGCACAAGTCAGGAGTGTAATGGAATATTCTCCACTTGCCTGGATGAGTGCAGCTCCAACAACATTCAAGAATCTTGATCCTATCCAGGACAAAGCAGCCCATTTAATTGCTACACTGTCCACAAATATTCAATCCCTCCAGCACTGATTAACAGTGGCAGCCGTGTGTACTATCTACAAGATGCACTGCAGGAACTCAACCAAGGTCCCTTCGGCAGCACTTTCCAAATCCACGACCACTACCATCTATGAAGACAAGAGCTGCAGATACCTGGGAACCCCACCAACTGGAGGTTCCATCCAAGTCACTCCCTACCCCGACTTGGAAATATATCGCTGCTCATTCACTGTCGCTGGGTTAAGATCCTGGAACTCCACCCTCATAGCACTGTGGGTGCACCTACACCTCGGGGATTGCAGAGGTTCAAGAAGACAGCTCACCATCACCTCTTGACGGGCACTAAGAATGGGCAATAAATGCCGGCCTAGCCAGCGGCACCCACATCTCATCAATGGATAAAAATACCATGGGCGGGGTTCTCCGTCCCGCCAGCCCCGTGGGGGTTCCCGTTGTGGCCATCCCACGCAGCCGGGATACCCATGGGTGAGGGTGCGTTGCTGGCGAAGTGGAGGGTCCCACCGACGGACAATCTTGCGGCATATTATTGCAGCAGTTCAAGGCGGCAGCTCACTACCACCTTCTCAAAGGATGAACAGTAAATGCTGGCTGTGCCAGAGATGATAATTTCCCATGACGGGATAAAAAACATTAGCAGGTAGTCATGCTGAACCCACAATTGAATCAGAGGAGCAACACATGGAAAAGTGAGGGGTATTTGAAGGAGAGTCCACTGCATTTGGCTGTGCTTTTTCTGACGTGGCAATGCATCATTTGGGGGAAGTGCTTCATTGCCCAACGTTGATAGGCATCGTTTTCTTCGAGAACAGTAACAATAAACAAAATGGACAAACGCAGATTCCAAGCGTCATTATTTTTCCAATCAGAAAGACGGAGCTCCAATGTTTGTAGCGAATTTGTAGCCAAGTTGCAAGTGCTGGCCCAGTGTAAGCAATGAGCCGCAGCCCACACAACTGGTCAGTGTATGGAGGTGGATAGATTTATACCTCGCTTTCGGAGCTGAATCACCTGAGGAAGGAGCAGCGCTCTGAAAGCTAGTGATTCGAAACAAACCTGTTGGACTTTAACCGGGTGTTGTAAGACTTCTTACTGTGCTCACCCAGTCCAATGTCGGCATCTCCACATCAGATTTATACCTGGTCAGGTTTACACCTCAGGTTGGGCAGAGTGTATGTGCATCAGGTGGTAGCTTAAATCCACATATAGACCGAGACAATTGGATTGAGATTGGATCATCCTGTCTTAAATAACTGCAGGATGTCAATGTTTTAATTTAACATTTTATTTTCAAATTAAGGGGCAATTAAGCCAATCCAACTACCCTACACATCTTTGGGTTGTGGGGGCGAAACCCATGCAAAACAGGGAGAATGTACAAACTCTACACGGACACTGACCCAGGGCCGGGATCGAACCTGGGACCTGGGCGTCATGAGGCAGCAGTGCTAACCACTGCACCGCCGCGCTGCCCACAAGATGGCAGTGTTGATGTTCGCCGTCCTAATTACTAGTCATGGCTTTTGTACATTTTGTTCCTTTACTATTATTAATCTCCATTTTATTTAAGCATGCAACGCAAGTGTCATAAAGCATAATTATGTGTCAATGATACACGATGGCCCATTTTATAGAGTACTAACTCACAACAGCTAACATGCCAGCAGCATTAGAACATAGAACATAGAACAGTACGGCACAGTACAGGCCCTTCGGCCCACGATGTTGTGCCGACCATTTATCCTAATCTAAGATCAACCTAGCCTACACCCCTTCAATTTACTGCTGTCCATGTGCCTGTCCAAGAGTCGCTTGAAAGTCCCTAATGACTCAGACTCCACCAACTCTACAGGCAGTGCATTCCACACCCACCACTCTCTGTGTAAAGAACTTACCTCTGACATCTCCCCCATACCTTTCTCCAATCACCTTAAAATTATGTCCCCTTGTGACAGCCATTTCCGCCCTGGGGAAAAGTCTCTGGCGATCCACTCAATCCATGCCTCTCATCACCTTGCACACCTCTATCAAGTCACCTCTCTTCCTTCTTCGCTCCAGTGAGAAAAGCCCTAGCTCCCTCAATCTTTCTTCATAAGACATGCCCTCCAGTCCAGGCAAAATCCTGGTAAATCTCCTCTGTACCTGCTCCAAAGCATCCAACATCCTTCCTACAATGAGGTGACCAGAACGGGACACAATATTCCAAGTGTGGTCTAACTCGAGTTTTATAAAGCTGCAGCAAAACCTCGCGGCTCTTAAACTCAATCCCCCTGTTAATAAAAGCCAACACACCATACGCCTTCTTA
Organism: Scyliorhinus torazame; assembly: GCF_047496885.1. Classification (NCBI taxonomy): domain Eukaryota; kingdom Metazoa; phylum Chordata; class Chondrichthyes; order Carcharhiniformes; family Scyliorhinidae; genus Scyliorhinus; species Scyliorhinus torazame. Next base: position 194,033,104 of record NC_092718.1, read on the forward strand.
ACAACCCGATCAACCTGGGTGGCAACTTTGAGGGATCTATGTACGTTAGAGAGATAGAAATGATCAGAAGATGGCAATTATAGCATGAACAAAACACAATCATCTTCTTCAATCTATCATTTGGCGGTAGAATTGCCTCCGAAGGCTGCCAAGCATCCAACTCCCTGGAAGTAGTTTTGCATTGTCACTTTGTGGTCTGATGTGGGGCTATACTACCTCGTGCTAGTCAGTGAAGTCCTGCAGCTTTCCAAATGCATCCATTTCCCAGTCACCTGTGGGGTGGCAGTCCTCACATCACCTTAGCCAAAGCTTTGCTTGACAAATGGATAGGGGCAATGGGCGAGGGACCTTGGGTAACACATTGGATTTGTTATGTTCTAGGTATAACATAAGCGGCTTCCTTGTGGTGCACTTGACAAAGGAAGGTTCAGATGTGGAGATAACTTCAACACGTTTATTAAACTATTTACACTTCTATTACTCGGGTTCGACACGACTGCTAATCCTACTATAGCTACCCAGATTGACTAACCAGTTGCTGCAATCCACGTGGTGGGTGTAATATTGAATCAACCCTGTGTCTATACTCACTGACTGTCTCCACTGGAAAGAGGAAGATCATGTGTGTGCTGTCCTTTATATATGGGTTGGTGTAATGCCCTCCTGTGGTGGTGTCACCTCTGTGTGTATCGTGAATGTCCATTGGTCATGTCCTATCTAACTGATCTATTGGTTAAGGGTGTGTGTGATGTCACTGGTGCTCCCTCTAGTGTCTAGCTAGCCTACATGCATTTACATTGATGCACATCACCACATCCCCCCTTTTTTATATGTTACATATTTTCTGTACACTTTGAGAAAATTGAACAAAAAACAGGTAGATAGGTTAAGGTATATACAAGTCATGGGAACAGTGATTAAACAATGAGTCCAAATCATTCGTGTGAGTCCAAAAACCATCAATCATCATGGTCAAATGTCTCTCTTGATTATGAACGCCATTAATGTCCCTGTGTGACAGGAACCAAGAAGTGGTCAAATCACTTTGCTGTCTGATTTGGAGTCCCTTTCTTCTCCCGATGTTTGTGATGGTGCTGTCGGATGGCATCCTGTAGATGATAAGGTGTTGGCGTTGAAGAGGTACCATCAACAGTATCATTCGAGGTCATGGATGTGCCATATGTTGAAGTTGGAAAAGACTGTACATACTGGTTCTGGCCACATGCTGTGCAGGAAGGGTGTTCCTGCTGAGAACCGTTGAAGCTTGTCGAATTGGAAACAGAATTGCTGCTCGCATAAATACTTGGTGATGGTGTGAAACTTGAACCTTGCATCTGATAGGAATATGCCGTCTGGCCAGGCTGGGGTGCAGCAAATCCTGGGCTGTAACTAAGGCATCCAGTCTGTAGTGCAGATTGCGCTGGCGGTAGTCCTCATTTGGTGTTGATTCCATTAGTGGGCAATCCGTAGTGCTGGCCTGTTTGAGAATATGCTGCATAGACTGCTGGCTGCTGCATGCCTGAATACTGGGTTTGTTTAGCATGAGCTGTCAGTGGCTGCACTGCTGGTGTGGAAAAAATGTGTGGATATAGCTGTGGTGAATATTGGTGTATTCCTCTTGAACTGTAGCCGCTGCTTGTTATTACTGACCCAGTGTAATTGTTAAATGATCCATCTCCTGTCGTTGTGGAATCTGCTGTCACCCTGAGCGCGCCATCACTGAGGTTGCGGCACTCCCTGTCTGGAGTAAAGTCCGGCTTACGTGAATCAGAGTCGGCGTTTGGTTGCTCCCCATCTGGAGTCTGGTCTGTTTTAACTGAGTCAGTGTTGGTTTGTTGGTGCTCCCCGTCCGGAGTCTTAGCAGGTTCACTGGAGTCAGCTGAGATTTCTTGAAGCTGTACGTCTGGAGTCGGAACATGCAGGAATGCATTGACTCGTAGAGAGGTTCGAGTGAATGAGGGTGGAAATATCGTGGTGTCACTGGAGTCACCAGTGGTCTCACAGTGATCGTCGAGTGCCTCTGTACACACTAGCTGAGGTCTGTCACTTTGCACATCTTGCATGGGAAGTGGGATGCTGTCGTCACTCGTCTCACATACCGTGGGTAGATCCTCAGTAGCTGCTTGTTGTTCACTTGGGTTGGGTAAATTGTCAGAGTCTTCATCTGGTGGCGCAAACAATGTGGGTGGACTGACATTGTCTTGCTGTTGTCCTTCATTTGGGCTTGGACTGTCATCGTCGCTTTGTTCTTCACTGTAGCTTGATAGACTGTCATGGTCGTCCTGCTGTGCACTGAAGCGTGGTAGACTGTCATTGGGCTCGCGAGGTCCAGAGAAAATGTAAAGGTCAGTATCGAAGTATTCAAGGTCGGAATCATCGGTTTGGGCGTAGATAACTGCTTGTTGCAGGGTTCTTTGGAGGTTAATTTCATTTCCTGGTTCATAGAATCATAGAGTCATAGAAGTTTACAGCATGGAAACAGGCCCTTCGGCCCAACCAGTCCATGCCGCCCAGTTTTTTACCATTAAGCTAGTCCCAGTTGCCCGCACTTGGCCCATAACCCTCTATACCCATCTTACCCATGTAACCATCTAAATGCTTTTTGAAAGACACAATTGTACCCGCTTCTACTACTACCTCTGGCAGCCCATTCCAGACACTCACTACCCTCTGAGTGAAGAAATTGCCCCTCTGGGCCCTTCTGAATCTCTCCCCTCTCACCTTAAACCTATGCCCTCTAGTTTTAGACTCCCCTACCTTTGGGAAAAGATGTTGACTATCTACCTTATCTATGCCCCTCATTATTTTATAGACCTCTATAAGATCACCCCTAAGCCTCCTACGCTCCAGGGAAAAAAGTCCCAGTCTATCCAGCCTCTCCTTATAACTCAAACCATCAAGTCCCGGCAACATCCTAGTAAATCTTTTCTGCACTCTTTCTAGTTTAATAATATCCTTTCTATAATAGGGTGACCAGAACTGCACACAGTATTCCAAGTGTGGCCGTACCAATGTCTTGTACAACTTCAACAAGACGTCCCAACTCCTATATTCAATGTTCTGACCAATGAAACCAAGCATGCCGAATGCCTTCTTCACCACCCTGTCCACCTGCGACTCCACCTTCAAGGAGCTATGAACCTGTACTCCTAGATCTCTTTGTTCTATAACTCTCCCCAACGCCATACCATTAACTGAGTAGGTCCTGGCCTGATTCGATCTGCCAAAATGCATCACCTCACATTTATCTAAATTAAACTCCATCTGCCATTCGTCGGCCCACTGGCCTAATTGATCAAGATCCCGTTGCAATCCTAGATAACCTTCTTCACTATCCACTATGCCACCAATCTTGGTGTCATCTGCAAACTTACTAACCATGCCTCCTAAATTCTCATCCAAATCATTAATATAAATCACAAATAACAGTGGACCCAGCACCGATCCCTGAGGCACACCACTGGTCACAGGCCTCCAGTTTGAAAAACAACCCTCTACAACCACCCTCTGCCTTCTGTCGTCCAGCCAATTTTGAATCCAATTGGCAACCTCACCCTGGATCCCGTGAGCTTTAACCTTCTGCAACAACCTACCATGCGGTACCTTGTCAAAGGCTTTGCTAAAGTCCATGTAGACAACGTCTACTGCACTACCCTCATCTACCTTCTTGGTCACTCCCTCAAAAAACTCAATCAAATTTGTGAGACATGATTTTCCACGCACAAAGCCATGCTGACTGCCCCGAATCAGTCCTTGCCTCTCTAAATGCTTGTAGATCCTGTCTCTCAGAATACCTTCTCGCAACTTACCTACTACAGACGTTAGGCTCACCGGTCTGTAGTTCCCAGGCTTTTCCCTGCTGCCCTTCTTAAACAAGGGCACAACATTCGCCACTCTCCAATCTTCAGGCACCTCACCTGTGGCTGCCGATGATTCAAATATCTCGGTTAGGGGACCCGCAATTTCCTCCCTAGCCTCCCACAACATCCTGGGATACATTTCATCAGGTCCCGGGGATTTATCTACCTTGATGCGCTTTAAGACTTCCAGCACCTCCTCCTCTGTAATATGCACACTTCTCAAGACATCACTATTTATTTCCCTTAGTTTCCTAACATCCATGCCTTTCTCCACCATGAATACCGATGAGAAATATTCATTCAGGATCTCACCCAACTCTTGTGGCTCTGCACATAAATGCCCTTGTTGATCCTTAAGAGGCCCTACTCTGTCCCTAGTTACTCTTTTCCCCTTTATGTATCTGTAGAATCTCTTTGGATTCTCCCTTGCATTATTTGCCAAAGCAATTTCATGTCCCCTTTTTGCCCTCCTGATTTCCCTCTTAACTCTATTACGACAATCTCTATACTCTTCAAGGGATTTACTTGATCCCAGTTGCTTATGTACGTCATATGCCTCCTTCTTCTTTTTGACCAGAGTCTCAATATCTCGAGTCATCCAGGGTTCCCTACTTCTACCAGCCTTGCCCTTCACTCTAAAGGGAATGTGCTTACCCTGCACCCTGGTTAACACATTTTTAAAAGCCTCCCATTTACCAGCCGTCCCTTTGTCTGCCAATAGTCTCCCCCAATCTACCTCTGCAAGTTCCTGTCTGATACCATCAAAATTGGCCTTGCCCCAATTAAGAATTTTAACTCTTGGGCCAGACCTATCATTCTCCATAGCTATCTTAAAACTAATGGAATTATGGTCACTTGTCCCAAAGTGATCCCTCACTAGCACTTCTATCACTTGCCCTTCCTTATTTCCCAAGACGAGGTCAAGTTTTGCCCCCTCTCTAGTCGGTCCATCCACATACTGAATGAGAAATTCCTCCTGAATACACTCAACAAATTTCCCTCCATCCAAGCCCCTAATGCTATGACTGTCCCAGTCAATGTTGGGAAAGTTAAAGTCCCCTACTACTACCACCCTATTATTCTTGCAGCTATCTGTAATCTCCTTACATATTTGCTCCTCAATTTCCCGCTGACTATTTGGGGGCCTGTAGTACAGTCCTACCAAGGTGATCTCTCCCTTCTTATTTTTCAGTTCCACCCATATAGACTCAGTGGGCGAACCCTCGGATATATCCCCTCTAAGTACTGCCGTGATGTTCTCCCTAATCAAAAACGCCACTCCCCCTCCTCTCTTACCTCCTGTTCTATCCTTTCTATAGCATCTGTAGCCCGGAACATTGAGCTGCCAGTCCTGCCCCTCCCTTAGCCATGTTTCAGTCATAGCTATAATATCCCAGTCCCATGTGCCCGTCCATGCCCTGAGTTCATCCGCTTTGCCCGTCAGGCCCCTTGCATTGAAATAAATGCAGTTTAATGTAGACCTTCCTTGCTCTCTGCCCTGCTTTCTCTGGTCATGCTTTACACACTCTCCCTTCCTGCCTTTTGTTTCTGTCCCCACTGACTTCCTACATCGGTTCCCATCCCCCTGGCACATTAGTTTAAACCCTCCCCAACTGCACTAGCAAACACCCCCCCGAGAACATTGGTTCCGGTCCCACCCAGATGCAGACCGTCCGATTTGTACAGGTCCCACCTCCCCCAGAATCGGTCCCAATGTCCCAGGAATTTGAAACCCTCCCTCTTGCACCATCTCTCAAGCCACGTATTCATCCTAGCTATCCTGTCATTCCTACTCTGACTATCACGTGGCACTGGTAGCAATCCTGAGATTACTACCTTTGAGGTCCTACTTTTTAGTTTAACTCCTAACTCCCTAAATTCAGCTTGTAGGACCTCATCCCGTTTTTTACCTATATCGTTGGTGCCTATATGCACCACGACAGCTGGCTGTTCACCCTCCCCCTCCAGAATGCCCTGCAGCCGCTCCGAGACATCCTTGACCCTTGCACCAGGGAGGCAACATACCAACCTGGATTCTCGTTTGCGTCCGCAGAAACGCCTGTCTATTCCCCTTACGATTGAATCCCCTATCACTATAGCTCTGCCATTCTTTTTCCCGCCCTTCTGTGCAGCAGAGCCAGCCACGGTGCCATGAACCTGGCTGCTGCCACCTTCCCCTGGTGAGCCATCTCCCCCAACAGTTTCCAAAACGGTAAATCTGTTTTGGAGGGAGATGACCGCAGGGGATCCCTGCACTGCCTTCCTACTCTTCCTCTGTCTGTTGGTCACCCTTTCCCTATCTGCCTCAGTAATTTTAATCTGCGGTGTGACCAACTCACTGAATGTGCTTTCCACAACTTCCTCAGCATCGCGGATGCTCCAAAGTGAGTCCATCCACAGCTCCAGAGCCGTCAAGTGGTCTAACAGGAGCTGCAGTTGGACACACTTCTTGCAGATGAAGGAGTCAGGGACACCAGAAGGGTCCCTGACTTGCCACATCTCACAAGAATTTGAGGCATTGTGCTGTCATTCCGGGTGAAGGAAGGTTGTTTTACGGCTTTAAAAGATTTTTTTCTTTGATTTGGGACGTTTCCCCTTTAAATGGGCATGGTCCGGGGCCTCTGACGTCATGATGCATGTGACGTAGCGCGTAGGAAGCGTTTGCGCATGCGCAAATCGCTGTTCCTGTACCGATGGCCATTTTTGTGATTACGCATGCGCGGCGTCTCGGACCTTCCCGTTCTGTGCGCTTCTCGCGCAACTGTGCAAGTGCAGTCCCTTTAGAAAGATGGCCTCCGATCAAAATTGTTCTCTGCTCCGGGATCTCGGCCTCGTGGTGAGTACTGCCGCTTCTCTTACCTTTTCTTGCTGGTTGGAAAGTGCTTTCCTCACAGTATTTGCCGAATTTGTCCAGGACTGCCTGGAAGTCGCTCCTGTTTTGCCCTTTGGAGAACTTGAATTTTTAAAAAGATTTCTTCTGCTCTGGCACCGGCAATGGTGAGCAGAAGCTCTGTCCTTGCAGCATCGGCCAGGTCTTCTAGTTCGGCTGCTACCAGGAAGATTTCAAACATTTGCCGGAATACCCGCCAGTTTTCGCGGAGATCGCCGTGGCACTGGAGCTGCTGCGGAACCCGGATCTCGAACATCTTGCCTGGGTATTGTTGCTGGTTGTCACTGTACACTGAGATATGGCTATATGGATTGAAACAGTTCACGCCTGGTACCATGATTTGTTATGTTGTAGGTGTAACATAAGCGGCTTCCTTGTGGTGCACTTGACAAAGGAAGGTTCGGACGTGGAGATAACTTCAACACGTTTATTAAACTATTTACACTTCTATTACTCCGGTTCGACACTACTGCTAATCCTACTATAGCTACCCAGACTGACTAACCAGTTGCTGCAATCCACATGGTGGGTGTAATATTGAATCAACCCTGTGTCTATACTCACTGACTGTCTCCACTGGAAAGAGGCAGATCATGTGTGTGCTGTCCTTTATATATGGGTTGGTGTAATGCCCTCCTGTTGTGGTGTCACCTCTGTGTGTATCGTGAATGTCCATTGGTCATGTCCTATCTAACTGATCTATTGGTTGAGTGTGTGTGTGTGATGTCACTGGTGCTCCCTCTAGTGTCTAGCTAGCCTACATGCATCAATGTAGATGCACATCACCACAACTTTCTCAAGTTTTTTCGCGGGTGGAGCCTATCAAAATAGGGCTACTTGAAAACGGCAGCAGATCTGTTCGTGAGTGGACAGCATGAGAAAGATGAGAGGCTGCTTACATATGCAAATTGGAGTTTTGAAGTACAACACCCCCTCTGTGTCAGATGGTGAGCCTACCTAACCGACACTCCTAAGTGACTGTTGGAGATTAAAAATAGGCTGGAGCGTTTTTTTTTTGTGGACGGGAGATGTGTGTGGGTGGAGGGCGTGATGGGGGGGTGGGGCTGAGGGGAATTGGTGGATGGGTGGAAGGGGACATTTTCAGGAATGCTTCTTGCCCCATATCCCACAAAAACCCCACAGCCCACTGCTGGGTGAAGCCTCCCTGGCCTCTTCCTTCTTGTAGTGCTGCTACTTCCAGTAGTGAGAATGGAGCCCCTCAAGCATGGTGTGCCTACCTACCTACGAGCACCTACAGAACTTTCAACAGCTCGCCCGCATTATGCTGGTACGGCTGGGACATGAAAGTGGTTTGTTCTGATGCTGGCTTCGGGCGAGCGGTGAGGCAGTGCTGCCAACCTCATGCCTGATTCAGCTGGAATTTGAATCCCCTCCACCCACTAAGTTGCACTGTACCAGATTGTAGGAAACCGCCCAACAATTGCTCACAATCTAAACTGGAGGCCGTTTATCGTAAGGGTTATTTGTCATAAACAATACAAGATGCTCCTAACCTTGAGGAAGAAGCGGCCCAGCAGAATTGACCTCATCTCCTTGTGCCGGTTCATTTTAACTGGTGCCGTTTCCTCTAAGCCTGCAGGGTATCAGTGAGGGATTGACCTATTTGGGGGAGGGCTGGTGGTTGGTGCTTTTTTTTCCGCACTTGGCACAACATACTGGCATCAAGATGAGTCTCTGTTTGTCCCTCAGCATTTCAACTGGGTGGATTTTATTGCTATCAGACGCGAATGATGCCACAAAGTTGGCATTTTCAAATCTGCCAGAAATGGAGCCACTGGCAGCTCACAAATCCTGTGGAGAAACAGGTCTCAGCAGCCAACAGGCGGCACAGATTGGGCTGCTTATATTTAGGTGCAGTTGATGGAGGAGCGCTCATTTGCTGACGGTTCTCTTTGAAAGTAAAGCATTCAGGTGCTTTCACTTCCCAGTCTGCAGCTCGACTCACTGGCTCCACCGCTTTTCATTGTCTCCTGGAGGCTCCCAAGTAATGTAATTTTGATTGTGTAAGATTGTGAAAAGAACGCTTGCCCAAGAACGCCTCACAGACACAGAGTGGATTCCTTTCATCGTAGAACTGGTTGGCTGCAAACGATTTGTTGTCAGACTGGCTAGTTACTACCGCGTTTGGAGGCAGCCTCTTTTGGGGATGAGCAGAAGGTCAGATTTTGACGTGGCTCTTTTAAGAGGTTTTCTGCCAGTAATTTTACTGCTTCTATTGATTTGTGTACTTGGAAATTGCCCAGCTCTGTTGTTATTAACGCCACACTTGCTTTCTTCAAACGATTTATCCTTTCATCCAATAAAATGAGAGAGCATAACCAAAATTCAACATGACAATTTGGAACTCCTGCTGGTTTTGTTCTGCCACATCTTGCCAGGAGGGGGCCCTCAATGTGCAGCTGCCAAACAACAGGGCTTCAGGGTCAAACCACCTTTAAAGAACTTCTTGATATGCTATGTCAAAGCTGACGGGCTAAAAGAATGGACCATTTTTCAGCATCGTATACAATTTGAGTATCAGGGGACAGAGAGTTGAACAATGAATAGAAAGTTGAGGCAGTAAATGCAAATCCTTTACCTTGGGAGTTCTGTGGTGCTCTGGATACCAGAACAATGGATCAATTTAAAAACAAAATCAAATAATAAGTGTGTTTTCAAACCATAATGATATATCCTTCAATATGGCTTGTTCAGAGGAGCTATTTTAAATGATCAAATTAATTCTGACAATGTCAGATTAATGCTGCCTTATATATTTTCAATATTGCAAATCATGTAAATAGCTTATAAATGCTGTAAAGCAAAGATGTTATGAATGGTCAAAATCAATAAATTAACGTGGAGAATAACGGTTTGCTACATGCATGTCAATAGGGAATGATGAGAAAACCTTCACCAAATATCATTGCATTGCTTTTAACATCTTTCTCCCAATCTCTCAGTAAAGTGGCGCCTTCCGTGCTTGCGGTCGGAGGCTTGCTTGCGGCCTACCTTCAAGATAAAAGGCAGCAATTGATACAATTACAGTTCTATCACTGACTCACTTACACAGCACTAGGGCAGGAAACAATTTGACAGCTTTAGTGGGAGGTCTGCTTGCTGGCCATTTATCAAACAATATACAAAGAAAGCAGCAATTTAATCTGCAAACTCCCTGCAGAAAAATCTTACATCAATATTAAACGTTTTCCTTTGATCAGTTCTATCATTCCCCAAAATGATGTGCAGACAAAACATTTAAAAAAAGCAAACAGGGGGTATCACGTGTGGCGGGCCGGGAGTTGTTGCTTTTCTGCAGGCTCTGGCACCACTCGCTTATAATCCATCATGTATCCTGACAACCGAACGTTTATTTACCTAATCCTTGAATTAATATTTGCTGTTCTGTCCCTGGAGGAATTTGGGTCTAGTATTGGTAGAATATGCCGAAAAACATCAAGAAATCCGTCAATAAGAGGGGGCAGCCGGATTCACCGGGGGTAGGACTGCCCTTTCAACATGGTGGCCTGATCCTACGCTCTCTAATATTGGCGGTCAGAAAATTAGTGATTGACCAAAGGCCCAAAACCTGAGTTCTCGTGAGGCCGACTTGCAAAGCACCACTAAGAGGCTTGGTGATACTGAGGAGAGAATCCTGTATGAGGAGCACGATGCTCAAGGGGCTGGTTTCACACAGTGGGCTAAGACAGCTGGCTTGTAATGCAGAACAAGACCAGCAGCGCGGGTTCAATTCCTGTTCCAGCCTGACGCTGGAATGTGGTGACTAGGGGCTTTTCACAGTAACTTCATTGAAGCCTACTTGTGACAATAAGCGATTATTATATTATTATATCCCTCTGCGCAGCAAGAATTGAATCCTTGGAAACAGTCTGAGTGGCGCTGCAGAGATCCTAGAAGAATTGGAGAGCCGATGGGTGAGAAGGAATATCCGAATCGTCAGTCTGCTGGAAGGTGCGGAGGGTAAGACACCAGTTAGGTTTTTTGAGGACTGGTTGCCATGTTTTTTCAAGCTGGATGTGAAGGCTGAGCATTTCAAATTAGAAAGGGCGCATCATATCCTATCTTTGAGGCCAAGGGATGGTTTTCATCACAGGCCCCTAAATCACTGGCTTCCACAACCTCAAAAATTGCCAGGAGGTCCTGGAGATGGCAAGTCGTGGTAAGGCCCGACTCCATGAGGGAGCGAGGATTTCTTTCTTTCAAGATTTTTCGGCAGCGATACAGGCCAAGAGTCGGGGCTTTGATGCAGTTTGCAGGCAACTCAAGGCTGTTGGAGTGAATTATGCTTTCCTGCGACCCTGAAAATTGTATCCGCCAACTCCATCAAGTCGCTCGATAATCCGACTACTGCCTTGGCCTTCGCTCAATTCTTAAGGGGCAAGGAAATGGTTTGATGGTTTGCAGCTTGGACTAATTCAAGCTCTAATCTGGACTCTTTCCCTGTCATGGTGTTGTTATCTGATTTTATTGTCCTGCATCCTGTTAAAGGGAGTTGATATTGTATGTGCACTGATCGAATGCCTTCTGCTTCTCCTGGAGTGTTTCAGGGACTTGTATTCTCTCGATTTGGTCATGGTAGATATGTTGTGTGCTTATTATTCATCGTCTTTCTTCTATCATCCGAGTGTTAATCATAGCAGGACATGGATCACATATCTGCCACCCTTGTCCTTAGTGCAAGTTTCACCCAGAAAAGGACATTCCTGTTAATAAGGATTGCCCCCCCCCCTGCCCCCTGCTGCTGGACAAAAAAGATGTGCAGAATACCTGCCCCACCCACTCTCTCTTCGATCTTATGCTCCTTTTCATCAAATGAGTTTATTGTTGTAAGGCTATGTTGACTCTCTCCTTCTTTGGAAAGGAACCTTTTTCCTTTTGATAGGGTGATCAATACCCCGTACGCACCATGAGTAAATTTTAAGATTAACAGCCGCCATTAATTAGGCCACAGAGAAGACCGGGTTATGGTGCTGCAAAGGGACGTGCGCCACCCCCCCCCCCCCCCCCCCCCCGCTACTTACTTTATACCAGAGTATCCCCAAACTGTTCCTTTCATGGACAAAAGCCTTTCCTGTACCAAAGTAGGATAGTCAACAACACAGAAACCCTCCCATAATAACAAAAAAGAAACAAAAGAATCATGACCACACTATATCGAAGGGGACATTCCCACAGCCAAACTTTCATTACCATCTGGATTCTTTCTCCAGAACAAGGAGAAGAAAAAAAGGGAATGGGAATCGAATGCCCCTCGCGCATTTTAGACTCATCCATGGTGACCTGTATCCACGACCACCCACGCTTTGGCAATCCTTATTAAGAGGAATGTCTTTTTCTGGGTGAAACTAACTGGGTAACGCTAACCCTAATTTTGCTGAATAAGCCAAGGCTAATTCATTTTTGGCTGGCGACTTTAACTGTTAGATAAGCTCTCTGTCATCTGCAGCCCAGCACTGTGAGGACATTTGGTGGACGTTACTGCCTTGCACTATCCCCGATCACCAGGCGGCTTCAATGGGCTCAGAGCACCCCCCCCCCCCCCCCTCCCCACGCCCCCGGCGTGGCCATCATGTCTAGTTCCCATACTGAATAGAGCTGGCCTCACGTTGCGCTGCCGGGGACCCGTGAATCCCGGGTGCCGGGAGAATCCGGCCTCGAACGTGCTGTACATATTTCAATGAGCACATTCAAATAAGCACTGAGATCAGTTCGGTACCTGCCGCAAATCCCATTCATAATAATAATAATTTTTATTAGTGTTGCAAGTAGGCTTACATTAACACTGCAATGAAGTTACTGTGAAAATCCCCTAGTCACCACATTCCAGCGCCTGTTCGGGTACACGGAGGGAGAATTCAGAATGTGCAATTCATTTAACAGCACGTCTTTCGGGACGTGTGGGAGGAAACCGGAGCACCCGGAGGAAACCCACGCAGCCACGGGGAGAACGTGCAGACTCCGCACAGACAGTGACCCAAGCAGGAATCCTGGTGCTGTGAAGCAACAGTGCTAACCATTGTGCTACTGTGCCGCCCATGGCTCTCCCACTTTTTACCAGGAATAGCAGGAACAGCGCCGGGCACAACGCGGCCGGAAAATTCTGCCCATTGTCTATGGGCCTGTGTCAAGATTTAATCCTATTGGTCAGGGAACTGGAGAGGAATTTTCAAGGAGCCTTAAGACTTTAATCCTGTATTTCTGATTCTGGGCCTCTCGGACGGGTGAATCACAGATTCCAATGAAAAGAGACTCAATAATATTCTGACCTTTGTTGCTCGTAAAGATATCCTATGCTCTTGGGTTGGTGACAAATATCCTTCTGTCCAAAACTGGCAGACATTTAATATGGAATGCACCCACATGGAATTTTTGACATCTGTTCTCTGCTGTAAATCCGATGAGTTCCGTATAGTATGCGGCCTCTATCTTAAATTCATTTGCTCCACCTTGGCTGCCTTGCTCTTGCTGGGCTTTCCATGAACGAATTCATCTTAGTTCAACTCAATTTAATCCGTGTCAAGTTGTTTGTCTGAGTTGCTCCACTATGGGGTGAGTGACCTCGATTGGTATCCTTCTACATTAATATGACCTTGCCCCTCTTCCCCCCACTTGCTGTGGTATCTCGTTGTTGCGTTGATCCAGCATTGAAGCTGGAGGCTCCGATTCTTCAACTAACCTGTTCCGAATCTATTCTGTTTTGCTTGTATTTATGCTGGCAGTAACTCTCGTTCTCTCTGTACTTGTTTTGCATCAGTTCTTCTGATATTTGTTGCGTTTACTGTGAACAAAATGGGGGAACAAACCTACAAAAGCAAAGGGGCAAGATTTTGTTCAACCACTTACTCGTCAGAGAAGCAATTTCTCAGAGGGGCTGGGGGCTGGGTGTTGTCATAGAGAGGTTTTGCTCCTATTGTTACCTGGGTTTTGATTGCTTCATTAGGTCTTCCTGTGACAATCGACAGGCGGCAGATAGCCACCAAGCGTCCGTCAGATGAAATGACCCCTCCCCCCCACAACTTCATAAACATGGTTCAAGTGTGGGTAATACTCCGAGTTTACGCTGCCAGCAGGGAGCCTTCCCCTAGAGCCCACATACCAGGCTTTCTGGGAACACTCTTGTCCCGAGGTTGTGGATTAAAGTTACACTCCAAAGACATGTGTGCACCATCTGGACTGACATTCCAGTGCAGTACTGAGGGGGTGCTGCACTGCTAAATGTGCAAGATGAGACTTCAAACCAAACTGCTGAGTGCCGTCTTAATTGGACATAAAGGGCCAGATTTCTGGCTCATGGATGTGGAAATCCGCTCCTACAATGTCGTAGAGCGTCGGTTGCTTTTTGTAGTGAAAACTATTTTCTGTGCCTTCCTGTCATTGTTTTCACGTGGTCTTTTCATGGGGCAGAAGACCTTGGTTGAAAAAGGGAACTACAGGAAAATTATATTTGCTCCAGCAGACCATTTTCGATTGCTGTGAGGGTTTTGGGGTGAGAAAGACCGGTGAGCACGGGGTCTGAAGTACCATGCCTAGATAATACCTCCGCCCGCAACGACAGAGGTTTCCGAGAGTCTTATGAGCCAGGATTGCATCACCTTCCCCTCAGGTAGGACTTAAGCTCGTGTAAAGCTGTACAAAGTATTTGGCATGGACAAATCTGTAGGACTCTAGCCTCAGCATCAGGAGGTTGCAGATTTAAGTCCCGCTCTGGAGACTCAAGTGCACATTCTTGGCTGATGCTCCAGTGCTGTACTGAAAGAGCGCTGCTGATGGAGGTATCGCTTTTAGATAAGACTTTAATCATCTCACAGGGAACATAAATATCCAATGGGCGAAGAAGAGCAGGGAAGTTCTCTAAAATTAAAAGAGAATACCCACGATTCTGGAGATGTGAAATAAAAATAGAAACTGCTGGAAAACCTCAGTCGGTCTGGCATCATCAATGGGGAGAAAAACAGAGTTAACACTTTGAGTCCAAATTGACTCTTCTTTGGAAGAATAGGTTATCTAAGTGTGTTGACCAACATTTATCCTTCAACCAGCATCACTAAAAATCAGATTGCTGTAAACAATTCGGCTGTAGTGTTTTCTAAATTACAAGAGTAATTCTAAATGTACTTCTAAAATACAGCTGTGGCAAGTGCTTTGGGATATCCTGATGTCATGAAAGGCATTATATAAATGCAAGTTCTTATTTCTTTATCAAACACGTGCTTGTGTCAACGAACTTACAGTCTAATGAATCCTTCACTTTCTTATCTTGGAAGGAAATCGTACTTTCACCAGAATTTTAGTTTAGCCAAAAAAGCTGTCCCAGCCATTAAGAAAGCTCTTGGTGAGGCAGCACAGTGGCACAGCGGCTAGCGCTGCTGTCTCACGGCACCGAGGGCCCAGGTTCAATCCTGGCCCCGGTCACTGTCCGTTGGAGTTTGCACATACTCCCCGCGTCTGCGTGGGTCTCACCCCCACAACCCAAAGATGTGCAGAATAGGTGAATTGGCCATGCTAAATTGCCACCTTCATTGGAAGAGCCACTCTGATGTTTGTATAAATGTAAAATACTGCAGATACTGGAAATCTCAAATAAAAACAGAAAATGCTGGAAAAACGCAGCAGGTACGCCAGCATCTGTGGAGAGAGAAACAGAGTTCAATGTTTTGACTCCAGCACAGTTCTGTAGAAGGGTCACATTCGACTTGAAATGTTAACCCTGTTTCTCTCTCCACAGACTCTGCCAGACCTGCTGAATTTACCCAGCATTTTCTGTTTTTACTCCGATGCTTTTGATGGGCCTGCTTGTAACTTTATTGTATTTTCAACATTTTCACTGGGACGTCTGGCCAATGAGTCACACGCGCCACAATACACGAGGAAAGCAGCGATTTAATTACCCCCATTGTCCTTCAATAATGTCCAACTTTAATGTTCAGCACTTGCCTCTTATTGGTTTAGCCGCACAATCATTTTGCAGGGAGCTTGTGCAGTTCTGAGATAACCAATGTTTAGTGTTAACTAAAAGTAATACGAGTGTGCTGTTTACTTTCAATTAAAAATAAAATGGTATCTTGATAGATATATAATCACCACAGAAATGTAGGCTATTGGGACTGGCACAGTGAAGTTTAATTCTTTGATTAGATATTGATCTCTACCCAACCCTTCGCCTCATAAAAAAAGTAACAATGCTAATTTACTCCTTTATCCCCTATAGATTTCCAAAATTTCCCCCTGTATTTGGTTTAGTTCGCTTTTGGTAGCTCACACATTGGCTAATCATTGAGTGATGTCAATGCATTTTAAAGGTTGCTTTATTGCTTATTTTAAATGAAGGAATTGTTGATATAATGCAGAGAGCAATTTTATTAGAATGTGTTAAACACTGCTCTATCAGGGGAAGAGAACCATCTTGGAACATTTCGCCCCTCAGGGCCTGTACTGCCATCCAGTGAGATCATGGCCAATCTGCGGCCTAACTCCATAACTCCACCCTTACCCGAGATCCTTTTAGTTAACAAAAATCTATCAGTCTCAGACTGGAGAAAAGAAATTGAAATACTTGCAACACTTTTCACAACCACGGGATATCTCAAAATGCTTCACAACCAATAATAACTCCCCGACTCTTCCTCAAAGTAGTGCCGTGGGATCTTTTACATGCCCAGAGCAGGCCTCAGTTTAAAGTTTCATCCGAAAGACAGCATCTTCAGCAGTTCAGCACACCCTCAGTACTGGAGTGTCAGCCTTAATTAAAATTAAGAATTGATCGCACATCAATTGCTGTTTGTGAAACAGATATTTTAAAAACCTGTACTTTAATATGATGTGGGCGTCACTTGTAAGGTCAGCATTCGTTGCCCATCCCAAACTGCCTTTGAACTGAATGGCTTGCTAGGCTATTTCAGAGGGTGGTTAATCACATTGTTGTGGATTAATAATAATAATATTAATAATCATAGCTTATTGTCACAAACAGGCTTCAATGAAGTTACTGTGAAAAGCCCCAAGTCGCCACATTCTGCCGCCTGTTCGGGGAGGCCAGTACGGGAATTGAACCTGCGCTGCTGGCCTTGTTCTGCATAGCCTACTGTGCTAAACCAGCCCCTGGAGTCTCATGTAGGCCAGACCAGTTAACGCTGGCAGATTTCCTTCCGTAGGAAGAACCAGGAGTTTTTACATTCATTAATGATCGTCTCATGGTGACCATTACTGAGGCTATCCTTCAATTCCTTTAAAAAAAAAAATAATTTCATTTAAAATCTACCAGCTGCCTTGGTGGGATTTGAACCGGTGTCCCCAGAGCCCCTGGATCACCAGCTCAGTGACATTACCATTCTGCTACCATCCCTCCGCCATTAAGTTCCAAACTTCTGCCACCCCTTGTGTGAGATGTTTCCTAATTTCACCCCTGAAAGCAGCGATTGATTAGGGCTAAGGAGCCATAGATGGGGCGTGCCTCAAATATCTCAATCACGCTTTACAATAAATCAGAGAGTTTGTCAATAAGCTAGCTTGGGAATCTGTACATTTGAGTAAGGCTCACTACCTTGTTTTAATATGCAGATTTGCTTAAATGTGATTCCACCCATTGAGGGCGGGATTCCTCTTGCAACGTCTCGTAAGATTGTGTTGAATCTTGGGAGGCGTTGCAAGCTGGGTAGATCCCGGGAACAGGGTCTCCCGGCTTTCACCGGCCCCGCTGTGCCCTGGTGAGATGCTTTTCCGACTCAGCGTGGCGGGAAGATCGTGCCCAATGACTAAGTGTCATTGAATAGCGAAGAGGAACTTGTCGGCAGAGCCGACGGGAAACTCCCTGAAGAACCCACCACAAATAAACTTAGAAATATTTCCAGAGAATCGCGCCCGAGATGGTGTTCACAGTATAAGCACCACAGATCTGTGTAGACAGAAGGGAAGCAGACTATCTGCATCTTCGGATGCGATAATGTATGTAATTGAGTTACTTCAAAGTTGTCTCTCATGTTCCCCATGGAATGAGGTGTCCCACATAGCTGTGAAAGAACTGACAAAGCTCCTTTTCCCTTCATCAAACTTGATTGATGTCACAAGCCCACGTATTTCACTAGAAATGCAGATAAGATTAATTTCCACAAGCCGGCAATTTTCTTTTTGTTATAAATAGAAACTAGGAGAGGTAACCTAAACGTGAATTGGTACTTGATTTAAACAACCCCAAATCTAGCCTTTTAAAAATTTTAATTAGAATCTTTCAACATTTCAAGAATATGCCCTTGTTTGAAAAGGGTTCTGAGCTTAATGATTACATTTTTGTTTGGTAGTGGAGAAGAGTAGTTTCATATGCAACTGGTTTGTTTGATATTTATTCACTGCGGGTACGATCTAACGGAATGAGAACAGCGTCCCATAACGAGTATGTTTAGCTGGGTGTTTCAAGACTATGGGCCAAGTGCTATTATTATGATTATATTATTACCACTATTATTATTAAGTGCTGGAAAATGGGATTAATTCGCAGGTCAGGTGTCTTTCATGCATCAGTGTAGACTCGATGGGCCGAAGAGCCTCTTCTGCATTGTTATTCTGTGATTCTGTGATCACAATATTACCATTTTACCAACCCTTGTCATAAGGCAGGCCAGCAGCACGGTTCAATTCCCGTACCAGCCTCCCCGAACAGGCGCCGGAATGTGGCGACTAGGGGCTTTTCACAGTAACTTCATTGAAGCCTACTTGTGACAATAAGCGATTTTCATTTCATTTTCATATGATTGGTACTTTTACGTTGAAAAGAAAAACATAGGACGCGATCAACCGGCCACGCTGCGCTGGAAAAGGAGCTCGCCGTGGCTTAGCGTGTCCGGTGAAAGCCGGGAGACCCCGCTTCCGGGATCTACCAGGTTCGCAATGCCTCGTGAGATTCAACGCAATCTCGAGACGTTGCAAGGAGAATCCCGCCCACAATGGACGGGATCAGTTTGTTTGGCAAATCTGCATACTAGAACGAGGCAGTAAGCCTTACTCTAATGTGCAGATTCCCAAGGTACCTGAGGCTTTGGGATTCAATTCTTTTGCCTCGGAGACCTCGAGCGAGTGCTGCTCAGCACTGGTCAGCACGTAATGTCCTCAAGGCCCTCAGGGAAAAGACAACTGTGGAGGACGTTGGACGGTTCCCTGAGCAGACTGTCAGAGTCATCTGGCAGAACGCCTCATCACCAGAACTTACAAGCAAGCACCAAGACCTAGCTTGGCTGGTGGTGAGAAGGGCCCTCCCCGTTAGATTCTTCATGTACACCCGAAGGCTCTGCGCCGTTGCACGTTGCCCTCGGAGTGGCTGTGGGGGAAATGAGACGGTCACCCACCTCCTTGTGGAATGTGCCTTTGCAAAGAAGGTCTGGAGAGAGATGCAGTGGTATTTGTCAAGGTTCATCCCGAGCAGCTCTGTGACACAGGACTCTGTGCTCTACAGACTGTTTCCAGGGACACATACCGAGACAAACATCAACTGCTGCTGGAAGGTCATCAACTCGGTGAAAGACGCTCTTTGGTCTGCCCAAAACTTGCTGATCTTCCAGTGCAAAGAGCTGTCCTCGACCGAGTGTTGCAGACTGGCACATTCCAAGGTCCAGGACTACGTGCTGAGGGACGCACTCAAGCTTGGGGCAGCTGCCGCCAAGGCGCAATGGGGAAAGACCACTGTGTAAGGTCTGACCAGCAAATGTACACCGAGGGGCGGTTAACAGTGTAAACCCCCCTCGGTCTGCGTCATTAACACTCCAATGTATAAAAGAAACATGACAATGTAAATATTTAAGAAGGAATTTTAACCTAAAGAGCGATATGTGTGTAATGTTATCAAAATTGAATGGAAGAAAGTCAAGGGAATGTGTAACTCTGATGGAAATGTACAGTCAAGACAATTATAAATGTTCTGTAATGTTTATGATAGGTTTTATGAATAAAGTATATTTTTTGAAAAAAAAAAACTGGTCCCCACAAACAGACAGAGTGGCACTCGTGTGGGTCTCCAATGGGATCGGAGGCTTCCAGCTGCATGTCCTTTGGGCAGGTGCAAGCCAGGCATTACAAAGGTGGCACTGCTAGCTGAAAGGGGCACTGCCAAGGTGCCAAGCTGGCATTTTTTGCACATGCGTGATTGGGCTGGGGTTTGCATTGTGGGTGTTGGGGCATGCGGGGGACTCTCCCATGTTGCATTCGTGCTGGGGGGTGGGGGGTGTGTGGAGGAGGTCAGGGATTTCCTCGGGGCACAAGAGACATTCAAAAATGGCATCCCGATCTCTCACTACAACGGGGAGTGCCGGTGAGTGGAGCTCCCCCATGCAAAAAAACACGTTCCCCATACAGGCCCCTTATTCAAAGCGAATCTCGTTGAATAGCCATGTGTTTCTTGCCACTGCGAGTGCCGGGAAACACACAGCTAAACGCGCTCGCTCGGGGACTTTGTTCCTTTTCGGGAAGATTGCGCCCATAATATGCCCGATCGGCACAGGCATTCTGAATGCGAAATTAGGCATGTTTTTTGTTTAGACCGACTTGAAATGAGCCTCTACATTCACTTTCGACTAACTGTCAGAGCTCGTGAAGCTCACTCCTGGATCAAGAGCTGCCAAAACCAGCATAAAGGGATGGCTACAGGCTGCTTGAAAAGCGGTCCAAAAAGAAACAAAATCTTCTTTTTGTGCATTTAGGAGGAGTTCCCCTTCCCTCGTCAAAACAACAGCGGGCAGCTTTTGATATGGCCTTGTCACCTGTGGGTCTTTCTGCAGGCTGAGGTTGAAAAGCCCAGACAAGTGGTCTGCGCCTAGGTCTCTGAATGGTGCACATAGTTTGCCTGAGTTAAGATGCTGAGGCCTGAGGACTGATTATATTCAGGCCTCAGGCCTCCCCGCTCTAGCTGGCAAGTGTAGCAGGCTGCCAGTGTAGTGCTGTGTTTGAGGTGCTCCCGAGTGTAAGCCCCCAGGTGTCAAAAATGGTCCAACAATGACAACCCAGACATGGATGAGTGTGCACAGAAGTATAAACAGCACACAGCAAAATAATTTACATCTTTGTGCTTGAGAGAAACATTCTTTTTGAGGCGTTTTCAAAGTTGCAATCTTCAATGAGTGGAAAGCAGCAAAAGGTTCCTCTGACGGCAGCATCTTGGAAACTGTCCAAGAATAACTTCAATGTGTAAATTGATCACAGTTTGAACACAAAAAAAATGACTCAGTCTATTCCAGAGTTATTTTGTGCCCATTCCTGAGCAGAGCGTTTTTCAGCTCTGGTGTAAAAATGTCTAAAATTCACAGGAAGGCAAGGTGGTGGTGGTGGTGGGGGGGGGGGGGGGCACCTCACAACTGTGGGTCACATGGAGGGTCCTGCTGGGTATAGGCACATCGGGATAGTTTGACTGTATTGAAGGAGTCATGTGAGAGTACCTTTAAGAAATGGGTGTTTAAGAAATGTACCTTTAAGAAATGGGTGTTTATTACTGCAGTGATGTCAGAGAATGGGTGGAGCTGGGCTGTCTGTCAGATTTTTACTTTCGTTTTAGGCTGTTTGCTGCAGCGCGTGTTTTAGTTTCGTTTTCAGAGCTGGATAGTTGCAGTCACAGCCAGAAGGTGTACGAGTCTCTCTCTGTAATCTCAAAACTGTAAATCAATCCTTTGGTGATTTAAAACTAATAACTGCTCTCAGTCGTGACTTTAACCTGATGTGCTTCTGTTAAAATTTCTTTTTTAAGTCTTATGGATGTTAAAAGGACAGTTTACGGATTACTTAGTGTTGTAATCTTTGGGGGTTGTGTTTGAATTAATGGTTGCTAAGATGTTCACTGTATGTTTTAAAAAAGTTAACTTGAGTTCATAGAATAAACATTGTTTTGCTTTAAAAAATACTTTTCCATTTCTGCTGTACCACACCTGTAGAGTGGGCCGTGTGCTCCCCATACCACAATTTATTAAAAGTTGTGGGTCAGGTGAACTCCATGATACACTTTAAGGTTCTCTAAACCCTGGCCCATAACAAATTGGGGGCTCGAGGGGGATAAAAGTCTATCTATTGGATTGGCTTAGTGAACTTAAAGACAGTGAGGGGTGAGCATATTGTGGTTGCTTTTCAGGTGCGGTATTTTAGTTTAAGTAGGGAGTATGTTGTGGACCATGGCTCTTTCAGAGGCTCTGAAGTTCTTGGGGGTGGAGACGGTCACACGCAGTACCTTACAGACAGAGACTAAAAGCAGACTGTTAGATTTGGCAAAAACATTGCAATTAACATTACCTGACAAAATGTGAAAAGATGAGGTAATTATGGCAGTGGCTAAGCATTTAAAATTGCCCGAGTACAGTTTGACTCATTGGAAATGGCAAAAATTCAGTTACAAATTAAACAAATGGAACATGAGAAAGAATTAAAGCAGCTTGATTACGAAAGAGATAGAGAGGAAAAAGAAAGAGAAAGGGTGATACAGATCAGGAAAAAAGATAAAGAGAGAGAGTTTGAACTTCAGAAAATGGCCATGAAACATGACAGTCAGTTAAAATTGGCAGGCGTAAAGGGAAACATACAGTTGGATGATAGTGATGAGGATAGTGAGAAAGAGCGGCATAGTCAAAGGCTTGGTGGGGATCTATTTGAATATGTCCAAGCATTGCCAAGGTTTGATGAGAAGGAGGTAGAAGCCTTTTTCATTTCATTTGAGAAGGTAGCTAAACAAATGAAATGGCCATACATGTGGGTATTACTGATTTAAGCAAAGCTAGAGGAGGTATCTGAGTCGTATGAGGAGGTGAAAAAATCCATCTTAGGTGCACATTAACTAGTGCCTGAAGCCTACAGACAAAAGTTTAGAAATTTAAGGAAAGAATTTGGTCAATCATACATGGAGTTTGTAAGGATCAAACAGAGTAATTTTGATAGGTGGATAAGAGCTTTGAAAATAGACCAAATGTATGAAGCTCTCAGAGAAATTATACTTTTGGAGGAGTTTAAAAGTTCAATTCTTGATGTAGTGAGAACTCATGTGGAAGAGCAGAGGGCCAAAACTGTGAGGTTAGCGGCAGAAATTGGAGATGATTATGAATTAGTTCATAAATCAAAGCTTGGTTTCCGACATCAGTTTCAGCCTGTGAGAGATAGAAACTGGGAATATGAGAAATACTCAATTGGTAGAGGCAAAGGTGATCTGATGGGAGATAATAAGGAGAGATGCACCTCAGATTAAAAAATAAATCCAAGAGGGTGGAAGAGACATGAAAAGTTTCAAATGTTTTCACTGTAATAAACTAGGCCATGTAAAGTCACAGTGTTGGTGGTTGAAGAAAAGCACTGGGAAGGCTGATGTCGTAAAACAGGATAAGGCAGCGGGGTTTGTCAAAGTGGTAAAGGAAAGCCCAAGTGAAGTGAAGGAGGTGCAAAAGATTGTACAGCCTGATCAAGAGGTGATTGATAAGAAGGTGCCAGATGTCTTTAAAGAATTTATTTGTGTGGGTAAAGTTTACTCATGTGCATCAGGAGGAGCCAGTCACTAAGTCACAATTTTAAGAGATACTAGTCAATCTTTAATGGTAAGAGATGAGGAGTTATGTAGTTTGGGAATAATGTTGCCAGAAAAGGTGGTAATATGTGGAATTCAGGGTGTGAGGAGTAGTGTTCCATTATATAAGGTAAGGTTGGAAAGTCCAGTGAAGAGTGGTGAAGTGGTAGTAGGAGTAAGAGAGAAACTATCTTGTCCAGGAATACAGTTTATCTTGGGTAATGATACAGCTGGATCGCAGGTGGGAGTGCTGCCTACTGTGGTTGATAAGCCAGTGGAAAATCAGACAACTGAAGTTTTCAAGGATGAATATCCTGGGATTTTTACGGATTGTGTAGTCACGGTTTGTATCGCAAAGTCACAGGCTAGGACAAGAGGAGAAATCAAAGAGTGAAGATGAAGTTGAAGTGCAATTATCAAAAATGATTTTTGATCAGATGGTTGAAAAAGAACAAGAACAGGTGGAGGATGAGGCGGATATTTTTAGTTCAGGAAAATGGGCAGAGTTACAACAGAAAGATGTAGAAATAAACCGGATGTATCAGAAAGCATACACAGAGCGGAATCTACGTGTATACCAGAGTGTTATTATTGTAAAAGTGATGTCTTGATGAGAAAATGGAGACCTTTACAGATGCAGGCGGATGAAAAGTGGGCAGAAGTTCATCAAGTAGTATTGCCGGTAGGGTATAGAAAGGAGGTGTTGCGAGTTGCACATGAGGTATCAGTGGGAGGTCATTTGGGAATAAGGAAAACTCAAGTTAAAATACAAAAACATTTTTATTGGCCTGGACTACATAAAGATGTAGTTAAATTTTGTCAATCATGTCACACATGTCAAGTGATAGGGAAACCTCAAGCAGTGATAAAACCAGCACCCTTAATACCCATTCCAGCATTTGAGGAACCTTTTACAAGGGTCCTAATTGATTGCGTAGGACCGCTTCCTAAAACAAAAAGTGGGAATCAATATCTTTTGACTATAATGGATGTGTATACTAGGTTTCCAGAGGCCATTCCAGTACATAATATTACAGCTAAAAAGATTGTGGAGGAGTTACTTAAATTCTTTACTAGATATGGACTACCCACAGAAATACAATCGGATCAAGGATCAAATTTTACCTCAAGGTTATTCAAAGAAGTAATGGACAGCTTAGGAATAAAACAATTTAAATCAACTGCGTACCATCCAGAATTGCAGGGAGCGTTAGAAAGGTGGCATCAGACATTAAAGACAATGTTGAGGGCTTATTGTCAAGATTATTCAGAGGATTGTGATAAAGGAATTCCATTCGTACTGTTTGCAATTAGTGATGCACCTAATGCGTCAACCCAATTCGGTCCTTTTGAACTAATGTTTGGTCATGAGGTAAGAGGACCACTTAAATTGATTAAGGAAAAATTGGTGAGTGAGAAATCGGAAATTACACTATTGGATTACGTGTCAAATTTTAGGGAACGATTAAATAGAGCAGGTGAATTGGCTAGACAACATTTAAAAGTTGCACAAAATATGATGAAACAGGTAACGGACAAGAATTCCAAAGTTCGTAGTTTTGCCAGTGGAGATAAAGTTTTAGTATTGTTACCAGTGGTAGGTGAACCTTTAAAAGCAAGGTTTTGTGGACCTTATCAAATTGAAAGAAAATTAAGTGAGGTGAATTATGTGGTAAATACGGCAGATAGGAGGAAAACTCACCGAGTGTGTCATGTGAATATGCTTAAAAGGTACTTTGAAAGGGAAGGAGAGAAAAAGGAGGAGGTTTTAATGATTCTAACTCAAAGTGACGAACCAAATCCAGATGACTGTGAATTTGACATACCTCAAATTAAATTGGAAAATGAGGATGTTCTTAAAAATTGGGATAAATTGTTGAGTTACCTTCCAGAGGAAAAATGGACTGCCCTGAAAGAATTATTGATATCACGTGGGCAAGTTTGTAGAGATAAATTGGGAAGTACTAAAATGGCTACACATGATGTAGATGTGGGAAATGCTGGGTGAAATTCTCCGGAAACGGCACGATGTCCGCCAACTGGCGCCCAAAACGGCGCAAATCAGACGGGCATCGCGCCGCCCCAAAGGTGCGGAATGCTTTGGGCTGAGCCCCAACCTTAAGGGCCTAGGTCGGCGCCGGATGAATTTCCGCCCTGCCAGCTGGCGGAAAAGGCCTTTGGTGCTCCGCCAGCTGGCGCGGAAATGACATCTCCGGGCGGCGCATGCGCGCGAGCATCAGCGGCCGCTGACGGCATTCCCGCGCATGCGCAGTGGAGGGAGTCTCTTCTGCCTCTGCCATGGTGGAGACCGTGGTGGAGGCGGAAGGAAAAGAGTGCCCCCATGGCACAGGCCCGATCGCGGGCCAGGCCACCGTGGGGGCACACCCCGGGGCCAGATCGCCCCGTGCCCCCCCCCAGGACCCCGGAGCCCGCCCGCCTTGTCCTGCCGGTAAGGTAGGTGGTTTAATCTACGCCGGCGGGACTTCGGCCCATCCGGGCCGGAGAATCGCGCGGGGGTCCCGCCAACCGGCGCGATTCCCGCCCCCGCCGAATCTCCGGTGCCGGAGACTTCGGCAACCGGCGGGGGCGGGATTCACGCCAGCCCCCAGCGATTCTCCGATCCGGCGGGGGGGGGGTCGGAGAATCTCGCCCGCTGTTCCAATCAAACAACATCCATACAGACTTAACCCTTTAAGATTGGCACAGGTTAACAAAGAGATTGAGAGTGTTTAAAAATGGCATAATTGAAATGGGTGGCAGCCAATGGAGCTCACCCAAATGTTGATGGTACCTAAACCAGACGGTACCCAACAGTTGTGTGTGGACTATAGAACGGTTAATGCAGTTACAAGAACGGACTCATATTCTATGCCACGTTTGGAGGATTGCATTGAGAAAGTGGGACAATCAGCTTTTATTTCCAAATTGGATTTACTTAAAGGTTACTGGCAGGTACCTTTATGCGAAAGGGCAAAGGAGATTTCAGCTTTTGTGACTCCAGGTGGTATATACCAATTCAAAGTTATGCCATTTGGCATGAAAAATGCCCCAGCCACATTTCAACGGTTAACTAACAAAGTTGTTTCAAGATTACCAAATTGTGCGGTATACATCGACGATCTGGTAATTTTCAGCCAGATACGGAAAGACCATTTAAAACATCTGATGGAGTTATTCGATCGACTTCAGGAGGCGGGTTTGATGGTAAACATAGCCAAAAGTGAATTTGGAAAAGCCCAAGTCACTTTCCTTGAGGAGTTTCCGATACTCTCGAGACAAAGGGAAATAATGCGATTTCTTGGCACGAGTGGATTTGATCGAACATTGGTGAAAAAGTTTTGTAACGCGATTGCTCCACTGATGGACTTGCTGAAGAAACGTTAAAAATTCCAGTGGACAGCGGACTTTCAACAGGCATTTGACTGCCTGAACGCTGTGATAACCAATGCTCATGTGTTGGAGAATTACAAGGGACTCTGTGATCAGATTGAACTAAAGTATCTGACTTTAAAGAGAAATGCTGAGGCGTAGTGAAATGGACGGATTGTGCAAGGACCTTCTTGTTCAAAGATACTGTCAATTGAGAAGGATTTCAGTTGGAGGAAGAAGAATGAAAAAAAAATGGGCCATATTATTATACCTGTTTGCACGTGTTGTTTTTTGAAACGAAAAGTATATTTACTGTGTGCTTTTCTTAAAGGATAGTGAAAAGGTGAAAAATGAAACCATCTTGAAGTTGATGGTTTATTTTTATTTCTTGGGGGGAGGTGTCATGTGAGAGTACCTTTACGAAATGGGTGTTTAAGAAATGTACCTTTAAGAAGTGGGTGTTTATTACTGCAGTGATGTCAGAGAGTGGGTGGAGCTGGGCTGTCTGTCAGCTTTTTACTTTTGTTTTAAGCTGTTTGCTGCAGGGTGTGTTTTAGTTTCATTTTCAGAGCTGGATAGCTGCAGTCACAGCAGAAGGTGTATGAGTCTCTCTCTGTAATCTCAAAACTGTAAATCGATCCTTTGGTGATTTAAAACTAATAACTGCTCTCAGTAGTGACTTTAACCTGATGTACTTCTGTTAAAATTTATTTTTTAAGTCTTATGGATGTTAAAAGGACAGCTTACGGATTACTTAGTGTTGTATTCATTGGGGGGCTGTATTTGAATTAATGGTTGCTAAGATGTTCACTGTATGTTTTAAAAAGATTAACTTGAGTTCATAGAATAAACATTGTTTTGCTTTAAAAAATACTTTTCCATTACTGCTGTACCACACCTGTAGAGTGGGCCGTGTGCTCCCCATACCACAATCTAGTAAAAGTTGTGGGTCAGGTGAACTACATGATACACTTTGGGGTTCTCTAAACCCCGGCCCATAACAAAGTTGCTACACAAACACACATTATCGTTGTGGTCATGGAGTTTAGAGTGGGTGGATGAAGACCATGGGCGGGGGGGGGGGGGGGGGGGGGGGGGGGGGGGTGTTTGAAGAGATTATTGTTTTAGTTGGGTGGTGTGGATTGAACAGACTGTAAATTTTAGATGGGAGTGGATCAGGGAAAGAGGGACAATGTAGGTTGGCGGAGATTGTGGATCAGTTATGGGGGGGTTGGGGCGGGAGGGGAACAATATCACAGTGGAGTGGTCTCAGTATCACCAGGCAGGGGTTTTGGACCATGAGGGAGTTGGTTTGCTGAGTGAAGCACTCCTGGTCCTCTTGTCCCCCAAGCTGTGCTGAAAATCACTTGCATTCCTGCTTTCCTTAAGCTCTGGGCCATTGGAAAGCCCTGTTACAAGGCATTAAATCTAAATGTCTGATAAAATTTGAGGCATATATCCTCGTAAGCAAATTTAAATGACCTGCTTCTCAAGAGCATGTCAGTCATCTGCTCCTCAGTATATTCCCATTAAAACTGGAGGCGGACACCTCAAGGTGGGTTTCCGGTTTTTACAATATTAACCTGCCCTCTTCTGCCCATTGTGAGCAGGCTGGTGTGTGGGGGCTCGAACAACCCCTGTGGTGTTGTCTATGAATCAAACACATTCATCTGCAGATCCTTAGACTGTGCTTATCCCTCAGGCTTTGAAAATCTGAACTTGTCTCATCTAATTACTGCTTTTGGATCAACCCCATTTCTGCTCTCTCTTTCAACATTGTTGACATCCAGTTTCGCACACAAGTATTATTCTGTCATTGTTTGGACCGTGTGGACTAGCGGGTAATGCCGATGTTGGTTTTACCAATTACATTCAAATGAAGTTGGGGATAGAGAGGCACAGAGGTTTCAGGATGGAGTTCCAGGCAGTGGGACTTACAGAGCAGAAGGCTGGGTTGCTAATGCTGAGATGAAAGAAAGGCAGAGTTGGACAAGAGGTAACGGGAACGGAGAATTTGAAGTTCGTGGGGCGGGGAAGGGGCAGGGGCTGAGGTTTTCTATGGCTATAGGGGGTTACAGAGCTAGCAGGGGGCAAGGACACAGAGGGATAGCAGAAGAGGCGTGGAACAAAATGAGCAAAGATAATTGGGCCTAGTGTCCTGGCTTCAAATGCAGTCAATTTGTCATAGTGAAGAAATATTAAAACTGTTAAATGCCTTTATGACTGCTGAGGCAGGGTCTGTCACCAAAATACAGGCAGGGAACCATTGTGCCAGCAACTCAGAGAGTGAGTCTTTTTTGTACTAATCAGCTGGTATTATGCATTTTCGCCAATGTAATTACATGGTGGGTAATGCTGAAAAATGATTACAAAGAGTGACAAATGCAAATGTTAGTAAGGAAACTGCAGTTTCATTTATCTAATAAGGCTCTGTGCATATGCCATTGTAATTTCAAAAAGTCACCGCTACCACAGTCCAGTTGTACACATGAATCATAATGTTCTCTATTAAGATCCTAGCATCTGTGTGACTACTTTTGATCAGAGTAATTTGCAGCCAGTGTCGGAGAATTCTTAATTTGCACCTTCCAAGCCATGTCGCTTTAGTCATCGCTGGGGAGGGAAAACAGAATGAGTTCATTTTAAGGCCATGTGACCAATAACCACTGAGCTGTCAGCATTGGACATGAGGCATGTGGATTCCTCGTGCAAACTATGTACTTGAGGCATGATTAACATTGGCAGCTGCAGGCATCAGTATAGGCCTGCAGGAAGCTTCAACTGGAATTACCAAACACCTCTTCACTCCTGCTTCGCTGACTTCCTCTCCCTTTTCTTTCTCCCCACACTCCACTCTTCCTGATCAGCCTGGCTGGGCAATTTGTATGTTCCTTCTCTCCTTTCAAATCAATAGAAAACAAGGCACAATAGCAGCGAATGCCTCGTGTTAAAACCACGTGACGGATTCTCAACACGGCCAAAATGTGGGCGGGGTTTCCCCGGCTCTGCTCAACGATGTAGGCGAGAGTCACAATACAATTTCAAGTTTGCAGCTTGTCCCCACGGCTTTGTGGCTCACTGGGTACCGATCCTGCTGTGAGCCAGAAGCTCCGGGTTCGATTCCCACCCCGGGACTAGCTCGCGCAGTAAGTTCACAACATGGCCAAACAGGTCGAATGTCGTTGTCAGGGCGGGAGAGATTTCGGGTCAGCCAGGTGATGGAAAGAAAGTTGGAGCCTGTATCATCATTAACCGTAGCTCCAAGCTGCAACACATATGTAAATGTGTATGTTGTCACAGCAACTCACGTGATCTGTAACACACCACCACCAAGACAGCCGAGCTGCCAATGCTACTTGAGCTGTTTATTTATAGGTTGCCTATTGTGAAGAGAATTTGGGAAGTTTTGATGCCATTTAAAGGGAACCTGTACCTCTTAAAGGGGAGGTGCAGTTTTCCTGTACTGCATCTTGCTGTGCTTGATCATGGACAATGTGATTTTCCAATAGTGCCGTGGAAGATCTTGGGGTAACATTCAGGAGGAGTAAGAAGAATAAGGAGACCCTATTTCCGGTTGATGAGTTAAGCGTGTTGAGGTTAATAAACCAGCATCTCTCCAAGTGCCACGCCAAAATTTAATAATTTGGCTAGAGCCTAGAGGAAACTCTATTGCACCTCCCCTCCAGTCTGCTCAGCCCTCTATGACCCCATGATTCTCAAACCTTCCATCCACTTTGCATCCTCACATCTAATCACAGAAGCATGGCTGCACCGTCTTCTGTTGCTATACGCACACTCTGAAACTGCTTCTGCCAACAAAGTTACAACCTCATCTCCATTACACAGTGGCAGCAATGTGCACCATCTACAAGGAGCCCTCCAGCAAATCACCAAAGCTCCTTCGTGTGCACCTCCCAAATGGAAAACTTCCACTTCTCAGGAGAACAAGGGCAGCAGATGCATGGGAACATTATCACCTACCGGTTCACCTCTCCAGTTCATTCCACCCTAACCTGAAAATACATTGCTGTTCTTCCACTGTTGCTGGATCACTGTGCGATCACTTATAGCACTGTGGGTGTACCTACAGCACACTTACTGCAGCTGCTCAAGAAGGCAGCTTTCTCCAGGACAATTAGGGTTGGGTAATAATGCTGACCTTACTGGTGACACCTACAACCTGTGAATTAATTAATAAAACAATCTGCTACTTCGTTACTGCACCATCTGAACTATTTAGCTATGCACTTTGACAACACCTCTTCACAACACTTTCACAGGCCACACACTCCATTACACAGTGGCATTTCCTCCTCTTTTCACAGGGCGAGTTGACACACATAACAACAGGGAAGACAGCACACTGGAGGAAGGTCACCACCACCTTAAATGCTCATGCCAATGGAAGATGCTGTCATGGATTCAGAGGGCAGGCTATAAGTGTGGCATGTGGTAAGGCTGGAAGATATTGTAGTATCCCATTCCACAATTATTGAACGTTTGATTCAGCGAGAAAGGAAAACAAAATCAGAAAAGGAAGCTGTAAGAATGAGAGCAGACATTTTAAAAATCACTTGTTGATGAAGCTCCTGGTTAGATGTAGGAACTGGTGTGTCATCTCTGCATGTCTTCAAGCCATGAAACTCAACATCTGTTTCAGCTATCCTTCTCTCTTTATTCACACTGGATTTCTCCCTCACACACACTATAAGGGCAATTTTGCACCTGTGTTCGCCGGAAGTGAGAACGGCGAGGCGAGTGCAAAATCTCGCGATAGCTGGGAAACGGAATTCTCGCTGGCGAGATCTCACTTCCCTACTTTCCCCACCCCTCGTTGGTGACAAAATGAGGTTCACACCGAGAAAGGGTGAGAAGCTCATTTCAAGACATTTTAAGACAGTTAAAGGGCCTCCCCGTCATATGATCCCTCCTCACGGAATATTAAAAGTTTGCTAACTTGACGTCTTGCTGGCGAGGTTGACAACAGCTCTGCGAGGACTGGAAACAGTCGAGGTGATCCCACCAGGGACACCAAGGTAAGTACCTGGGGGGGGGGGGGGGGGGGGGGGGTTGCACTGTCCTCCTGGCGCAGGCTGGCACTGCTTGGTCAGCATTGCCAGGTGGCAAACTGTTGAGAGAGCAGTTCCAGAGTCGGGCCCTCTGGAGACCACGCCCCAGGCTTTTTTTTGAGAGTGTCAGAAGATCCAGCCTGAAAGCACAGCTAAGCATCTGGAGAGATACACGCACATTTTCAGTCAGAGCCTGACACTCTGCTGCGTTATGGGAAAATATTGCCCTATATGACATTTTGCTATTGAAATGAATTGCCACTCAATTGCTCCAAGTTACACATGCCACCAAAAAGAAGTTGCATTTATATCGTGCCTGTAACACAGTAAAACATCCTGCGATTGTTAATTGCGTTAATTGGCGAGAGAGGCCAAGAGATTTAGGGAAGAAGTATTAGAACTTAGGCCGAGGCAGCTGTCACTCCTTATACCCGGGTCACGGCTTTCCAGTGCCACTGTAAAAATGAGTGCTCGCCGCAGAGGAGGAAGTGTCGGGCAGTTCTCTTGAAAATGTTCCATCATTTAATTGTCCCTCTAAGCACTAACCCGAAGGCCACACTCTATGGGCGGGGTCTTCCCAAAAGGAAACAAAGTTCCCTAGCGAGCGCGTTTATCCGCGAGTTTCCCAGCACTCACAGTATTCTACTTGTGTTAAATAAGGGGCCTAAATGGGAAACGTGCAGCCGAGGCTGCATAAAGTCCCGTTGTTTACAACAGGGATCTCTGCTCGCCAGAGATGCCCGTTGTAGCGAGAGATCAGGATGCCATTTTTAAATCTCCGAGGCCCACAAAACACCCATGACCTCCCCCCAGCCTGAAAACAACATGAAAAGGGTCCCCCCCCCCCAATGCCCACAGTGGGCAACCCTCGCCCAATCGCATGTGCACATAAAATGCCATCTTGGCACCTTGGCAACCCAGGTGGCACTGCCAGGAAACCCAGGTAGTACCAGCAGTGCCAGGGCACCACCCTGCCCAAAGGACATGCAGCTGGAAGTCTCTGATCCCTTGGAGACCCCCACGAGTGCCGTTCCAGTTTGTGGGGACCAGTGCTGAGCGGCGCTTGCCCGAGGTCCCCGAAGCAAAAGGATTGGATCCCGAAGCCTCAGGTACCTCAGCAATATGCACATTAGAGTCAGGCTTACTGCCTCGCTCTAATATGCAGATTTGCCAAAAACTGATACCGCCCATCTCCTTCTCCAGCACCATACCGGGAACGGGATCTTCCTGCTTTCACCGGCGTCGTTGCGCCGCAGCGGGATGCTTTTGCGGCACCGCGTGGCTGGATGATCAAGCCCTATGTATTCTGAATGAGTCGGTTGGAGGAGTGGGTACTGAGTGGGTTAATGAATATAGATCAGCAGAAGTCATGGCAGGGGGACTGAATGCCCTGGAACCAGTTTTACGAAAGGTAGGCCTGTGCCCCATCTCTCAAGTAGACTTTGTCTTCTGAGACCGAGCCTTTAAAAGACTGTTGACTGTGCAATAGCAACTGCTTGGTGTGTTGTACTGTGCACCAGTGAGACGTGGGAACACTCCTTCTCCAGCACCACCTCCCTCCATCACTGCAGACCGCTCAGCCTGCGAGCTGCGCACCACGTTGGCAAACATTTCTCCACTGTACCATCCTCAACCCGCCAATTGCCATATAAATAAACCATTACAGACTTTCCTCCCTCATTCGATATGGACAAGCTGACCCCCTCACATACTTTCTGGCAACACATTCAAGACCTGCCTGTTTTTTTTCATCATACTCAGATTGAACCAGGTTTCATGAAGGCTGCGCTGTTGCACAACCTGAAGTCACCCTCATGTTTCACAAGGTTCATTTGCAAGAGGAATATGTATCTTTAAGCACAAGAGCTTAAGTGTTTGCCCAGTATAGTCTGTTTAAGGCTTCATAGTGCAGGGACCAATTCAACGGCAACAATAATGTTTTTTAGTGAGCATGTCAAGGTCTCCTCAGATTTAATGGGAACTTATCCATCCTAATAATGTGAAGTTCCAATCCACTAAGTACATTATTTTTCTTTGCTGCCAGTGAGAGGCATAAGCTGCATTTATATCACACTTACACCACTTTAGTGGCATCAGATGACAATCTTAACAA
Source organism: Scyliorhinus torazame (assembly GCF_047496885.1). Classification (NCBI taxonomy): domain Eukaryota; kingdom Metazoa; phylum Chordata; class Chondrichthyes; order Carcharhiniformes; family Scyliorhinidae; genus Scyliorhinus; species Scyliorhinus torazame. The sequence goes on from NC_092718.1 coordinate 194,066,936, forward strand.
TCAGTGCCAAACCCTATGTTAACTTGCCAGGTTTGCAATGGCCGACAGCCAGAAGTCTTATTTTAAAAAAAAAATGATTTGTCTGGGGATGAGTTTCAGGAAGAGGCTGTCTTCAATAAAGTATATTTGACCAAGCAGATCCCCCCACCTCCACCTCCCCCCCCCACCCCCGCCCCACCCCCCCCGACCCCATCCACTCACAATTACAAATGTCATAAATCAAGGTGAAAGATAGCACTGCGTGAATTCCATGGGATGTCCTTGTGACGAGGATTATTGTTGTTCTCTCTTCAAGAACAAGCAAAATTCTCAACCACTTCTTTCCGAAAGACCTTGAGCACCTGACGGTAGCTGAGCCAGCTTGGTGATTTTACTGGAGGTGACTCCTAATAAGCTGCCTCCAGGCCGGTCAACCAATGAAGGAGAGCAAGCAGGCTCCCAATGCTGCTGCTCCGTTGAGGAGGCCGGAACCCCAGAGGCTCCGCAGCTCCACCTGGAGGGCTGGACACTACTGAGGCAGGAAAGGAACCTTGGGGGTACCTCAAGATGGTAAGTACAGATTAAAATTCAGGATGGCCAAGGGCCTCCATTCTGACTGCCAGCCAATGGGATTTCCCCCCCAATGCCCACAGTGGGCAACCCTCGCCCAATCGCATGTGCACATAAAATGCCATCTTGGCACCTTGGCAACCCAGGTGGCACTGCCAGGAAACCCAGGTAGTACCAGCAGTGCCAGGGCACCACCCTGCCCAAAGGACATGCAGCTGGAAGTCTCTGATCCCCTTGGAGACCCCCACGAGTGCAGTTCCAGTTTGTGGGGACCAGTGCTGAGCGGCGCTTGCCCGAGGTCCCCGAAGCAAAAGGATTGGATCCCGAATCCTCAGGTACCTCAGCAATATGCACATTAGAGTCAGGCTTACTGCCTCGCTCTAATATGCAGATTTGCGGACCCATGTCAAAAAACCCGCATCGTGGGTGTGCTGCCAGCGAAGCGGAGGATCCCGCAGCAGATTTTTAAGACTTTAATCACCCCAGTACTTTATGGTTAAAATTTCCCCCTATTCACACTGTTTCCCTCTCAAAAGGAGGTGCCATTACATAAGGGTGGAGGATGGCATTCTAATGAGCGGACAGCTGACTCTGCTGAATTCGATGGGGTTTTACTATTGCAGCAGCTTGCTGCAGTGGTGTCAACCCTTGGGATTTTTTCCTTTTGACCGCACAGTAAGTTACAGCTTAGTGACCTACCGTGGGCGAATGCGATATTGCAAGCTCTTCTCAGCTGGGGTCTTGTGCTAGGCGTCGGGGATGTCTGTTTAGTTCAGATTCTATCAAAACTGAATTGACAGCATCGTATGTGCGATGTAACTCACACGCAGCTGGAACGAATTTGATTAAAACCAGACGCCACAAATTGCCAGTTCACTTCATATAATTGTTGAGATGTTTGCTTCTAAGAACAATGGTATATTAATTAAGTTGATGGATTCTTTCAGAACCCCATCCAGAACGTTATTTATTATGCACGTGCTTTGCAACACACTTTCCATCTTTTCGTAAATATGTAAATGAATAGGTCCTAATTAAAAAGCTGAGCAAGTTGGTTGCATGAATAATCCATCAGTTTAGACTTTGTAGGTCACCCATCTACAGTTGTCACATGATATGATAATTACATAAAACATTCATTTTGACTACTTTGCATAACTGGCTATCCTCAAACAGACAATTTTCTTAATGCATTGCCAAGTCTATACTCCAATTGAGAACATTGATGTACATTTCCTGAATTATAAAACGTTCATGTCCATCTTAGATTATAAAGTACGGGCTAACTTCAGTGTAATTGGCTCTACCATATGGTTCACACTTATGTCTTACTCGAGTTATCCTTCCTACTTCTCAAGGCTCACACAAAGTCCAAATTAAACAATAATATCCGTCCTCCCCCACACCCTCTCAGTACATATTGCAGTTAGCTTGTTGAGAACTCCAGCAGAGAGGCTAATAATAATTGTATTTATATTGCAACTCCACAGACTGCAGTCAATCAGAATAACTTGAACCCAGTACAATCTTGCAGGGTGTACACTGTGCATATTAAATTCAGACACCAGGCAGTTTGCACATCACTGACTTGACACCTGTGCTGGAGTGACCATAGGTTATTGGCAGTAGGCGGGAGGTTACAGTGAGATCAGCTTTGACCTTATTGAATGGTGGAGCAGGCATGAAGGGCTAAGTGGCCCACTTCTGCTCCTAATTCGTATGCATGTACAACTCTTTTTACCCAGAGAAATGTGCAGGAGATTCACACCAGGTACAAAGTACAGTCGAAACCTTGGCCATGTTTGACCAACTGTGGAGTCAAGAGTTATGGATTTAAAGAAATGAATTCATGACATGAATTGGTTACTCAGCAATTAGGGTTCTCAACCCTTCTGCATTTTATTGAGAGTCTACTAGAATCAAGTACCGGAGATTGCTCTCCAGAGAGCATCTCTGGAGATGTGGACCTTGCATGTGCAGTTCATGCACACTTATTGTTTTTTTTTAAATTTAGTGTACCCAATTATTTTTTTCCAATTAAGGGGCAATTTAACGTGGCCAATCCACCTACTCTGCACATCTTTGGGTTGTGGGGGTGAAACCCATGCAGACATGAGAAGAATGTGCAAACTCCCCACAGACAGTGACCCAGGGCCAGGATCGAACCCGGGTCCTCAGTGACGTAGGCAGCAGTGCTAACCACTGTGCCGCACTACGTATTGTGACCTGCATGTGTTGTTTAAACTGCCTTGTTGTTCTCCCCAACATTCAGAATGCACTGCCTCAGTTTAGGTTGCTATGAAAACACGGATGCCATTTGGGGAGGCGGTGGCATAGTGGTATTGTTACTGGACGATTAAACCAGATACCCAGAGAAATGCTCTGCGGACTCAGGTTCAAATCCCGCCACTGCAGACGGTGAAATTTGAATTCAATTAAAATCTGGATTAAAAGTCTAATGATGACCAGGGGCAAAATTCTCCCATATCGGCGCGATGTCCGCCGACTGGCGCCCAAAATGGCGCAAATCAGTCGGGCATCGCGCCGCCCCAAAGGTGCGGAATGCTCCGCATCTTTGGGGGCCGAGCCCTAACCTTGAGGGGCTAGGCCGGCGCTGGACGAATTTCCGCCCCGCCAGCTGGCGGAAAAGGCCTTTGGTGCCCTGCCAGCTGGCGCGGAAATGACATCTCCGGGTGGCGCATGCGCGGGAGCGTTAGCGGCCACTCACGGTATCCCCGCGCATGCGCAGTGGAGGGAGTCTCTTCCGCATCCGCCATGGTGGAGACCGTGGCGAAGGCGGAAGGGAAAGAGTGCCCCCATGGCACAGGCCCTCCCGCGGATCGGTGGGCCCCGATCGCGGGCCAGGCCACCGTGGGGGCACCCCCCGGGGCCAGACTGCCCCGCGGCCCCCCCCCAGGACCCCGGAGCCCGCCCGCGCCGCCTTGTCCCGCCGGTAAGGTAGGTGGTTTAATTTATGCCGGCAGGACAGGCATGTTAGCGGCGGGACTTCGGCCCATCTGGGCCGGAGAATCGCAGGTGGGGGCCCGCCAACCGGCGCGATTCCCGCTTCCGCCGAATATTCGGTGGTGGAGAATTCGGCAACCGGCGGGGTCGGGATTCACACCAGCCCCCTGACGATTCTCCGACCCGGCGGGGGGTCGGAGAATCTCGCCCCATGAAACCATTGTCGATTGTTGTAAAAACCCACTTGGTTCACTAATGCCCTTTAGGGAAAGAAATCTGCCGTCTTTACCTGGTCTGGCCGACATGTGACACCAGATCCATAGTAAAGTCATTGACTCTTAACTGCCCCCCTCAAGGGCGATTAGGGATGGGCAATAAATGTTGGCCTTGCCTGCGAAGCCCACATCCCATGAATAAATAAAAAACAAATCAGCTCTGGTGTCCTGGACCAGAGAATAATGAAGGAAGGGAGGGGTAGTTTAAGGGATTAGTTTTAACAGTATGATATGCGAATGAAACACAATATACATCATCACAGGAAATGATGCAATGTCACATGATCTTGCACTTTTATTGAACCTCATGGCAAGATGCAGCCACAGTAGGCGGTTTCTTATTGTTTTCCTTATCTCAGCAGACTTTGTGTGAACAAAGAACAATACAGCATAGGAACAGGCCCTTCGGCCCTCCAAGCCTCTGCCGATCACATGCCCTATCCAGACCAACCGCCTGTATCCTTCTATGCCCCGTCTGTTCATGTGCAGATCCAGGTAAGTCTTAAAGGTCGCTAAAGTATCTGCCTCAACCACCTTACTTGGTAGTGCATTCCAAGCCACCACCATCCTCTGTGTAAAAAAAACCTCCTCCACACAACTCCACTGAACCTTTCCTTCTCACCTCGAACTTGTGCGCCCTTGTAATTTTCAATTCCACCCTGGGAAAAAGCCTCCAACTGTTCACCCTATCTATATCCCTAATAATATTATAAACTTCTATCAGGTCGCCCCTCAGCCTCTGTCTTTCTAGGGAGAACAATCTGAGTTTATCCAATCTCTCCTCATAGCTAATACGCACCGTACCAGGCAGCATTCTGGTGAACCTTTTCTGTACTCTCTCCAAAGCCTCCAAGTCCTTCTGGTAGTGTGGTGGCCAGAATTGGACACAGTATTCCAAATGTGGCTAACCAATGTTCTATATAACTGCAACATAATTTTTGAGCTTTTATACCCTATACCCCGTCCTATGAAGGCAAGCATGCCACATGCTTTCTTTACCACCATTTCCACCTCTGCTGCCACTTTTAAGGATCTGTGGACCTGCATGCCCAGATCTCTCTGTGTCTCTATGCTCCTGTTGGTTCTGCCATTTATTTTATAGCTCCCACCTGAATTGGATCTACCAAAATGCATCACCTCGCATTTGTCCGGGTTAAATTCCATCTGCCATTTCTCCGCCCAATTTTGCAGCCTATCTATATCCTGTTGTATTCTCTGACAATCTTCATCACTATCCGAAATTCCTGCAATCTTAGTATCATCCGCAAACTTGCTAATCAGGCCCGCTACGTTTTCTTCCAAGTCATTTGTATATATTACAAACAGCAGAGGTCCCAGTACTGATCCCTGCGGAACACCACTAGTTACAGACCTCCATTCGGAAGCACAACAAGACCAAAACTATAAAGACAGTGTCACAAAGTGGGCAACTGGAATAATTAAAAATACAAACTGGGGTGTGAGGGAGAACAACAAACTGGGGAGAGATAAAGAAAAATACAAGCTTGGGTGAGAGAGAGAGAGAGAGAGGGAAACAAACACTGGGTGGAGGTTAGGAGATAGGGAAATACCAACTAGAGAGGGAGTGAGAGAAAAACACAAACTGGGGAGAGCCCTTGTGACCTGGTTACCATGAGGCCAGGGACCCAAGTCAAGTTCCAATGAAACCCGAGTGCCACTTTCACACCTGGCCAAAAATGAAAGGAGGAGTTGGTTTTGCCACGGGCAGACTTACAGATTCTTGGATTTATTGACCCAGAGATCCTGGACAGAGAGTGAGGAAGAGACTGCCAGAGAGAGAGAGATACAGCAGTTGCGGGAAACAGTCGGCTAAAAGGATGTTCTCTGTTAGCCACGAGACAGAACACTGGTGAGAGTTCATTCTCTCGTCAGAAAGATGGGACTGAGAGGGATTTAAGGACACTGAAAGATTCATCCTTGTGAGACCAAAGGACATCATTGCCAGAGTGGACTGAGCTGCTTGAAGTCAATTTGGGGATTCTCAGAAGATTGAGGGAAATGACTTTCCACAGACACAAATGACACATTACAGCTCAGCAGAATGAGGAGGTGAAATCCCACTGGAAGTGAGGAGTGACTTTGAACTGGTTCCCGGAATAACTACAATTCTGCAGAGAGTGCAAAGTAATGTATAAATGTGGTGGGAGGATTGCAGTTGTGTGAGGAAGTTAAGGGGCAATATCCTTTCTGTAATTTAGGACATTAGTTGCCTTCTATGTAATGTTTTGTTAACCAAAGAGAAAATGCTGAAAAATCTCAGCAGGTCTGGCAGCATCTGTAGGGAGAGAAAAGAGCTAACGTTTCAAGTCCAGATGACCCTTTGTCAAAGCTAACAGACAGAGAAAGTGGGAAATATTTATACTGTGGAGTGAGAATGAAAGATGAGTCATAGCCACAGAAACCCAGGGAAACGGGATACTAATAGCCACAGAAACCACGGGGAAAGAGTGCTAAAAACAGTCCCCAGAGAGAACAAAAGGTGTGAAAGGCCAAACAGCAGAGAAATTAACATCAGAGGGTAAACTGTGACAGATGTAGATGTGGGGGTAGGGGAAGGGGGAAGCAAAGGGGAGAAAGGGTAAGGAAAGGTGGATAAGATGGGGGGGGGGGTTAAATATATATAAAGAAAGACAAGAGAGAAGGAAATGGTAAAAGACAGTTAAAATGAAATGGGATGAAAACAAATGGGACGAGGTGGGGTAGAGCTAATCATCTGAAGTTGTTGTTTTGTCAATGTTGATTTTAGTTTGTTTGTTTGACAATTGGGCGAAATTCTCCGAAACGGCGTGATGTTTGCCGACTGGCGCCCAAAACGGCGCCAATCAGACGGGCATCGCGCCGCCCCAAAGGTGCGGAATGCTCCGCATCTTTGGGGGCCGAGCCCCAACATTGAGGGGCTAGGCCGGCGGCGGAGGAATTTCCGCCCCGCCAGCTGGCGGAAACAGCCTTTGTTGCCCCGCCAGCTGACGCGGAAATGACATGTCGGGGCGGCGCATGCGCGGGAGCATCAGCGGCCGCTGAAAGGTTCCCGCGCATGCGCAGTGGAGGGAGTCTCTTCCACCTCCGCCATGGTGGAGACCGTGGCGGAGGTGGAAGGGAAAGAGTGCCCCCACGGCACAGGCCCACCCGCGGATCAGTGGGCCCCGATCGCGGGCCAGGCCACCGTGGGGGCACCCCCCGGGGCCAGATCGCCCTGCGCCCCCCTCAGGACCCCGGAGCCCGCCCACGCCGCCTTGTCCCGCCGTTCAAAAGGTGGTTTAATCCACGCGGGCGGGACAGGCAATTTATCGGCGGGACTTTGGCCCATCCGGGCCGGAGAATCCAGCGGGGGGGCCCGCCAACTGGCGTGGCCCGATTCCCGCCCTCGCCGAATATCCGGTACCGGAGACTTCGGCAACCGGCGGGGGCGGGATTCACGGCAGCCCCCGGCGATTCTCCAATCCGGCGGGGGGTCGGAGAATGACGCCCATGGTCTTTTGAAATCTTATCGTGTGGCCTTTCGAGTTGGTCACTTGGAATTCAAATCCATTTTTAAAGTTATCAATCTGTAACATGATAATTGTCACTGGATTAAACATCACACGAGTGGTGTCAGGTGATATATGAAATATGATCAAATGTCACATGATCAAATCTTCAGGAATACATTAAACCGGATCTGGTAAACCTGTACAATAGGTCCGGCTGGCTGCATATTGGAAATTTGGCAATTTGCAGAGATCTTTGGCGCAAGGGGAAGCGGTTTTAAAAAATGTCAGGAGAGCAGAGTGGAATATTTACAGAAATCTTGCACTGCCAATACCAGTCCCATTATCAACCCTTCCACTACACAGACATAAATAATAGTTTCATTACAGTGGTGTAGTGGTATTGTCACTGGTGTAGTAATGCAGAGACCCACGTTAATGCTCTGGGGACCTAGGTTCAAATCCAGCTGCCGGTGGAATTTGAATGCAATAAAGAAATCTGAAATTAAAAGGCTAATTCAATCATTGTCGATTGTTGTAAAAGCTCATCTGGTTCACTAATGCCCTTTAGTGAAGGAAACCTGGCGTCTTTACGCGGACTTCGGACCCACAGCAATGTGGCTGACTCTTAGCTGCCCTCGGAAATGACCCAGCAAGACACTCAGTTCAAGTGCAATTAAGGATGGGCAACAAATGCTGGCCTTGCTCACATCCCATGAAAGAATAAAGAAAAAAAAGTTGTTCTGGACTCTTTGGGCCAAACTACTGGTTAAAGTCAGGGTCCATGTTTAACCGCTGGTTAAAATCAGAGTATTTGGTCAAGTATTGTTCAGTTTTCAGCTGATGTATTGTACTGCTGAAATGAATCCTAATATGGTGGGAACTCACTTAGCGGCAGCTCAATTACTGGGAATTCTTTTTTCCTTGCTACACAGCCGAGCAACAGTTATCTCCTTCAAGCTGATGAAAAGTGCATTCACAACCCCACAAAGATTAATGAAAAGTAAATGACTGCAAATGCTGCAATTAAAAAGGGGGCAGGTTTTAGATCCACAGAAGGGCAGTCTCTCTCTTACTGTTGTGGAGAGAGTAATCAACAACACAGTTTCATAATTGCACAAAGGAGGATATGATTTGTGGTGGGATCAAAAAAACAAGGATGAGGATGGAAAAATCCAAAAAGGTAACCAGCATAGAAAAGAAGTATTAGTTAAATGATTGGTGGGCGATATAATTAATTATGTCAAGTTAGGTCATAGAAACAATGATTGAAGAAGAGAAAGACATCAATGAAACCAAGGAGATGTGAATGGTTAAGGCTGACGAGGCTAAGAAATCTGAGAGACCTGGGGGCGGGATTCTCCCCTACCTGGCGGGGCGGGATGTCCCAGCGCCAAAGAATTGCGTGAACCACTCCGGCATCGGGCTGCCCCAAAGGTGCGGAATCCTCCGGACCTTCAGGGGAGAGGCCGGCCCCGGAGTGGTTTGCGCCGCGCCGTCCGGCGGGAAAAGGGCTTGGCGCCATGCCAACCGGCGCAGAACGGCCTCCGCCGGCCAGTGCGAGTTGGCGCATGCACGTGAGTGTTAGCGTGTGCTGGCATAATCCCTGCAGGGGGGATCTTCTCCACGTCGGCCATCGCAGAGGACCACAGCAGCCGACGCGGAGGAATAGAGTGCCCCCACAGCACAGGCCCGCCCGCGGGTTGGTGGGCCCCGATTGCGGGCCAGGCCACCGTGGGGGCACCGCCCGGGGCCAGATCCCCCCCACGCCCCCCCCAAGGACGCCCGCGCCACCAGGTCCCGCCAGTAAGTACCTACTCTAATTTACACCAACGGGACCGGCCGAAAAACGGGCGGCCACTCGGCCCATCGCGGGCCGGAGAATCGCCGGGGGGGCGCCGCCAGCGGCTGCTGACGGGCATGGCGCGATTCCCACCACCGCCAAAACCCCAGCGCCGGAGAATTCGGCAGCCGGCGGGGGCGGGATTCACGCCGCCCCCGGCGATTCTCCGACCCGGCGGGGGGTCGGAGAATCCCGCCCGAATGAAAATATGGAAGGTTTGGTGATTAACTTGAACATTTATTGACATTTAAGTAGAAGATGCTGGCATTGTGCAGTGGGACCACCATCTCCAAAAGGGTATAGAACTGTTGAACTGGAAGGAGGGAGGAGTAAGAGAGTGAAAAGGTTGAGGAAGATTTGTCACAAAGTTCTCCACAGTCAGTGAAGTACCCTTGAAGCATAGTCATTGTTGTAATACAAGAAATGTGGCAGCCTATTTGTACACGGGAAGGTAATATCCTCTTTCATTGGGCAGAGGAGGAGGTAGGTCTGTGCCTCAGTTCTATCCCCAAGTCTTCCAGGATGCTTGTTAAGCTCCGATAGTAACTCTATAATAAGGGCTAGGAAGCGAGTCTTGACTTCTTCGACTCCCAAATGTGTGTTCAGTATCACTTCTCCAACAACAAAACAGTGCCATCTGTATCCCCTTTATATATTTGTCCAGTCTATTCAACAATATGTACAATCTATTAAACTATTAAAACTCAAATTGCAATTTAAGTACTAGGGAATATGAACTCTTTCCTAATAATGTCAAATCACAAATGAGAAAGAATGGAAAGATTGAACCTTGAAAAAAGTCAGAGGCGTTTTAAACATGCCTATTCCTGAGGAGTCTGACACGCCATGCTTTGAGCTCTGCAGTGTGGGCAACGGTTCTAAAAAGAATCATTTTACAGATAGTAGATGCAGATAGCAAGCTGCTACACACAGCAATAAGATAGGCAAAGCTCCCACCCCTCGCTGTCCTTTGATAGAAGCTCTCCCCCATCTAAAGTATCAATCAATTTTCTCTCCTCCTGACCTTTCCCAACAAACCATGACATTAACAACTCCACCTCTACCTCATCATAGTCCCTGTTGTGAGGGAAATACAGGGAATAGCTAATATTACTTCAGTCAATATTCAGACCAGAGGACTGCAGGTTGCCTTGGTGAAAGTTCCCGAGGCTTCAGTAGAACAGAATAAGGGGCTAAAGTTACATCAGTCAGAATGGGAATAGGAGAGGGTGTAAGCTGTAGACCAGAGGGAACATACGTTCCCAGTTGCTGGCGGAACAGCCATGTTTGGCTAAGTGGTTCCCTCATTTCTGACCCCAGTTTTGGGTAGTCCCTAGTCGCTTTACTATGCTCTCATTTTCATTTGGTCAACCATTGCCCTCGTTACCTGCAGGCTCTTGGGTTTCTTTATTATTGCTCTCTGTTATTTGTAACCTCAATAAGCAGTCATTCCACTGCTGCCTCCTCTGTGTTTGGCTGTTTTTACCGATTCCCTTTTGTGTCACATTTATCTGATCCTATTAATATACTCGGTCTGTTAGAGAAACTTCAGACATCACCTGTTTGTTCTTTCCAAAGATACTGATTCCTGCCTTGTGTATCCCGGAAGTAATCAATTATGTTAATTGCTTTGCACTGGTTTTCATTTGCACTCTTAACATATTCCTGCACCATATAGGGAGCATCAGAAACCTGCATTATCCTCCTGAAAATGGATGTTTCCCTCCATTACACAACACGTATCAAGGCCAAGAAATGGCTATTTGAGCCACTGAAGAAGTCTCTCTGTCTTATATTTTCATCCTCCCCATCACTCCTGTCCAGCTTGGAAGATTATTCCAGACATTTGTGTGAACAAGTTGTTTTTTTGGATGCCCTGCTTTAAATTTACCCTTGATTGGTTTAGTTACTTCCCCATATCCTACTATCCAGTTCATTTCTGAGTAATATTGAGGATTCAACTCATCCGAGTCATTTTCTGATGCTCCATATTTTGATGAGTTTCCATTTAATCGTCTCCCTTCTACATAGTAAAGATGATTTTACTAACCTTACCCTTGCAAGTGTTTCTCTGCACCTTCTTCAGTGAATGCACAGTCATGTTGTAGCTCAGTGATCCAAAGATCATCATTTTTACAGGCTCCGCAAAACTGCGGTAGGAGCTCTCTATGTAAGAGCTCACTATGGATATCAAGATTTCATTAGCTTTTTAATTGTCACATTATAATATTGTCAAATCTATAGACAATGCCAACAATACACTGAGGAGCACTGTCCAATTCTATTTCATGCTACTTGTAGTTACAGCGCAAGAAATAAGAGCAGGGCCAAGCCATTCAGCACCTCGACCCCTCTCCGCCATTCAGTGAGATCATGGCTGATCTTCTACTTCAACACCATTTTCCTGCACAATCCCCTTGATGTTTTTAATATGTAGAAATCTATCGATCTCCGTCTTGAACATCCTCAATGACTGAACCTCCATAGCCCTCTGGGGCAGAGAATTTCAAAGCTACACCACCTTCTTAGTAAAGGAATTCCTCCTCATCTCAGTCCTAAATGGATTGCCCCTTATTCAGAGACACTTTGCTAATTCTAGACCTCACGCGCACCCCCCCACCCCCCCTACAGCCAACAAGGGTAACACCCTTCCTGCATCTATCCAATTGAGCCCTGTGAGAATTTTCTATGTTTGAATAAGATTACCTCTTATGCCGCACACCCTGAGTAGCATATGCAGATTTTGTGGGATCTTTGCCTCCTGGCATTGCAGTAAATTGCCAGTAGGGTGCCCAATATTTTTCTCTTACACAATCCAGAAGATACCTCTTCATTCACCTGAGGAAGGAGCAGCGCTCCGAAAGCTAGTGACATCGAAACAAACCTGTTGGACTTTAACCTGGTGTTGTAAGACTTCTTACTGTGCACAATCCAGAAGGGCAATGGTCTCAGCCACCAGCAATCAGTCAGATAATGACCGACATCAGCTCATTGGCATGACATGTTATCTGTTATCTGCCAGCCAATCTGCAGAAGTGACTGAAACCTTACTTCAATAAAAACAATCTGCAACGATAGTGTCTGTTTTCCTCTCACAGCGTACTGTTCAAAAATGTGTTTGAATCCAGGCCAGTTATGTCAGCATTGCGGGACTTCATTCAGTACACCTTGCAGTTAAACGCCTCCCCATCTTGAATTCCTTTAGTTTCCGATGGCTTTCAGCTTGCTCAGCAGTTTCAATTACTGACACTGATAAAGCAGATCAGAAGTAACGTTATTAATTACATTGCCCCTGTACTTCTGGCATAAAGAATTAAGAAAACAAATGTAAATCCTTTCTGTCCAATTCTCCAATTCATCTATTTTTATTATTTCAACTTCACTTCAAATCTATTTCTACATTAGATGTGATATTGTGCACACATTAAAATTTAAGCTCCTCATTTGGGCAGCATGGTAGCACATGTGGCTAGCACTGTGGCTTCACAGCGCCAGGGTCCCAGGTTCAATTCTCTGCTGGATCACTGTCTGTGCAGAGTCTGCACGTTCTCCTTGTGTCTGCGTGGGTTTCCTCCGGGTGCTCCGGTTTCCTCCCACAGTCCAAAGACGTGCAGGTTAGGTGGATTGGCCATGCTAAATTGCCCTCAGTGTCCAAAAAGGTTAAGAAGGGTTATTGGGTTATGGGGATAGGGTGGAAGTGAGGGCTTAAGTGGGTCGGTGCAGACTCGATGGGCCGAATGGCTTCCTTCTGCACTGTATGTTCTATGTAGCCATTTCTTTTGACCCATCTGAAGAGGTAGGAACTGTGAAAAAAATTAATTGGTTTCTAATTGGCTGAAATTTACTTGAAATTTACTCAGTTAGTTGGGACTTAGTGGGCTAAGGATTGATATAGGCCTCACAAGACCAGCATCTGAATGGTTTTCTTTTGTCTATCCTCTCAAAGATGCAATCTCCTTGTGGTTTCAAAGGTATTTTGCAGATATGACACTTCCATGTGTAAGAAGGTCTTGTGACTCAGTGGGTACCATCTTGATTAGAAGCTCCGTGTTCAAGTCCCACTCCAGCACCTTATAGCCACAGATGGGGCATTAATGACGTGGCCAAGCAGGCTGATTACCTACTTGTAAATCCCACCAATAGGACTGACGGCAGGCGGCAAGGATAGGAGAGTTGTCTGGTCAGCCAGATGCAGGAGACAAGCCACTGCAGCACTTTACCAAGCATCATGGCCCAATCCAATGGAAGTCCATGATCGCCAATGCCCTATTGGAGGAGGACCCTTTATGTATTGGCCTCGATAGTTAATGTCAGTATGATATTCAACGCTCTGGGCATTAGAATTGAGCTTTGGTCCTGTCCTCACCTGGTATGGTTGTATCACAGCTTGGTATGGATCCTGCTCTGCCCAAGGCCGCAGGAAACTACAAAATGTAGCCCAGTCCATCACGCAAACCAGCCTTCCATCCATTGACTCTGTCTACAATTCCCGCTGCCTCGGAAAGGCAGCCAGCATAATTAAGGACCCCACGCACCCCGGACATACTCCCTTCCATCTTCTTCCGTCAGGAAAAAGATACAAAAGTTTGAGGTCACGTACCAACCGACTCAAGAACAGCTTCTTCCCTGCTGTCATCAGACTTTTGAATGCACCTACCTCGTATGAAGTTGATTTTTCACTACACCCTAGCTATGACTGTAACATTACATTCTGTAGTTTCTCCTTCCTGCCCTATTTACGGTATGCGTTGTCTGCATAGCATGCAAGCAAAAATACTTTTCATTGTATACTAATACATGTGACAATAATAAATCAATCAAATCAAATCACCTGGCCTCCATACTTCATACTGGACGACAGTGCCCTCACTGCAGCTGACTCTGCTGTGATTGGCAAAATTAGCTCCGACTTCCCTGTTCTGTACATCTCAAACAAACTCTAGATAGAGTTGCGGCACCGTTGAGGGAGCATTTGTGAAGTCTGAAAGCATCCAAGCACCTAACAGAATCTCTGCATGGGCCTGAGCAAAAACCGGCTGACAGACTGGGGCACAAGGGGACGTTACATCCATTGGGCTCCACAGAATTAAACATTTCTGGGTTTAAACGATTGAAAGATTATGACTTGAAATTGAGCTGAGAGAAACTGGACCTGCTTTACCACTTAACAAGTTAACCTTGCAGCAGATTTCCCATATCATTTAAGTAAAGGTCTGCAATCACGCACCCCTCTTCCCCGCTTCCCCACGCTGCTAGCTATCAGTAAATTGATCTGACATCTTTCAATGACCCAGCATTGCTAATAATAGCTGCATAATAGAAATTCACCCCATTAATTTAAACTGTCAGATAAAACCGTAGGTCCTGTTGCTGGTGCCCTTGCCACAGGATGGAGACTGTTGCATAGTCAACTCCAAGCGAACACAGAGACCTGGGTTCAATGAGGATATATTTTCCGAGCAGTGGAATTGTTTGTGGAATGGTCAAAATGAGGGTGAGGAAATTGGACAGAGGCCTGTATCTGGTCTCCTGCCTGGACTGCGCAGAGCTTGATTTTACAACCAGCCTTCACACAGATATTATTGTACTGAACGAGGTTGCATGGATCCCCCAATTCTATCACATGGAAAGTACCGGGTCCTGATTCCACTCACTTGATCTGTTAACTTGGACGGCCTGACAGGTGGATTTTTAGAAGTGTCATTTGTCCTTTGGATGTTTTTTCCTGGATTGCTGGTTGACTGGATTAAAAAAAAATTCAACAAGATTTCTGTTGCTGACAAAAATCACTTTGAGGTGTACCCATTTATGTATTCGGAAGGGCCAGGAGAAACAGCGGGAGATCGACACCACCAGAGGTGTATGGCTCATCTGCTCTTATCCACACACCCATTTGTACAAAGGTAGTCACATTGACCTGGAAATGTCTTAGGTCAAAGGTCTTCACAGGCACCACTCTGCACCAGCATGACAGAAAATAATGTCTGGTCAACACCCGCAGCCTCCATGTTCGTCAAAACCCAGGAATTTGATTTCTCAGGCCTATTCCGATTGACGTGTTTTTCAGTAGGTAACTGGGTGATGCCCTGGGAAAACCCTTTGAAAAAATGAAATGAAAAATGAAAATCGCTTATTGTCACGAGTAGGCTTCAAATGAAGTTACTGTGAAAAGCCCCTAGTCACCACATTCCGGCGCCTGTTCGGGGAGGCTGGTACGGGAATCGAACCGAGCTGCTGGCCTGCCGTGGTCTGCTTTAAAAGCCAGTGATTTAGCCCAGTGTGCTAAACCAGCCCCTTTCATCGCCTTTCTGTCACCAGAATGGGGCCACAGATGATGCTGAGCAGTGGTAGAAAGGATTAGAATCATAGCACCTTGCTGCACAGGTGGTGGCCATTCAGCCTGCCATGTCTGTGTCGGCTCTTTGTCCAATTTAGCTTTTCCCCATAACCCTGCGCTGATCTGGATTCCCAAGATTACACCTCTATCTGGGCTACCCGGTCTTGTGAAAATGAAAACATTGCAGGATCTCTCTACCCACTGAGCAACCATGTTGGTGCAACCCCTGTGGGGGACCTCTGGTGGGAGCAAAGACTTAACTAAAACACTTTTTGTGTGAATGCCATGAGAATCATAGAATGTCTACAGTGCAGGAGGAGGGCATTTGACCAATCAAGTCTGCACCGACCCTCTGAAAGAGCACCCTATCTAGGCACATGCCCCAACCTATCCTGTAACCCAGTAACCCCACCTAACCTTTTGGACACTAAAGGACAATTTAGCATAGCCAATCCACCTAACCTGTACATCTTTGGACTGTGGGAGGAAACCGGAGCACCCGGCGGAAACCCATCTAGTATGGGGAGAACATACTGGGCAGGATTCTCTCAGCCCTGGCTGGGGACTCATTTCCCACGCGACGGCCCCTGTAGCCCTGCGCCATGTTGCGTCGGGGCCGGCGTGTTGAAGGAGGCCACTGCACACGTGCGCGTTGGCGCCAGCTCCACTGGCGTGTGCGCGGATCCCGCGGCGCCCAGTTCGCGCCGGGATCGGCAGCTGGAGCGACGTGAACCGCTCCAGTGCCGTGCTGGCCCCCTACAGGGGCCAGAATTAGTCCTGGGATTCACGCCGTCATAAAGCACAAAAGTCCTGCCCACTATCTCCACACAGAGAGTGACCCAAGATGGGAATTGAACCTGGGTCCCTGGCGCCGTGAGGCAGCAGTGCTAACCACTGTGCCACCTTGCCGCCCCAGTTGGAGAGTTTTAACAGGAGCACGATTATACCTCTTCCAACGTAGGAAGCAGAGCTGATCAATTCTGAGAATGAATGCAAATTGTTGGAGCACAGATGCTCTAAAGTCAATCTCAGACATTAATGCAATGAAATAACATTGCAGAGAGCTTTGTGGGTAGGGGAGGCTGTGTGGAGAACACTGAGGTCGAAAAATGCTGAAAGAATCAAACCAGATGATATTTTAATCAAATTTTATCCCGTCAAAGTCTGTTTTCAAATCTCACTGCAGTTGTCTGAAACAAAAGGAATGATTTTAACCATGCATGTGAATGGGTTTTGAATGGGTTTAACCTAGGCCCTTAGCTTTGGGTCAGGTTGTGGGGTGGGGGGGGGGGGGAAGATCAAATGCCTGAATCCCAAACCAAAACTGCCTAAGTTCAGGTTTTAATAGTGTTTAGATACAGGAAGTGAGTAACCAACCTGCTCTTTGGGACACGGCGGGGGCGGGATTCACGCCAGCCTCCGGCGATTCTCCGACCCGGCGGGGGGTCGGAGAATCCCGCCCCAGAAGTTAAGAACAAGTCTGTTGATTGGTGGATCTAATCAATGCAGAATGAGCTGAGCAGGTCCTGCAAACATTTGTCGTTTTTGGTGACGATCATACCTGTGGAGCTTGGGAAGATTGTGACCGGCTGTTGGCTGAGGGATCAGCCTCGCTGCTAGAAGGATCGGAGCTGAAATTCTTTGTGATGAGGACAGAGTTTGAAGGCCTTTGTGATTATGTGTGATCACCGAAATCAGAGTGGGCTGTTGAATCAAGTGGTGAGAACAGTCTTAGCTGTGCCAGCCATTTAATGTGTAAGCTATAGTTGCGCCGTAACTTCCGAACTCCAGGGTGTCATATCTGGGGGATACCCAAGTTGTTCCCAGGTAAGGATTGCACAGCAATTTTCTGGGAAGTGCAACCTTCCTGTAGACAATTGCCCTGCACTATGGACCATCTGAAAATTTTGATTTAAATTGCAAACCTCGAATTGTGCTGACTGTCTTACGGCAATAGTTAGAATTAAAATCACTCCTAGCTCCTGAGTAACTACAGTACAGACCCACACTGGCCTCCAGCCATATTCTCCCGCAGTGCCGACATTGAAAACGCCAATGGGGGCTTGGGAGAATTCACCCAACATCTTAACAGATTCTTCTCAAATGAGACAACATGAACAGCAGTTTGTCGTTGAAGTATTGAAAATGCTGGCTTGCCATTGCTTTCAGTTTATTCTGAATCATTTTCAGTTCTTTGGAATTCTCTCAGGTTTTTTCGCAACAACTTCTCTTCCCTATGAATTTGGTTTATTTGAATTCAGCAGCTTTGTTCACCACAGTTGCCATGGCCTCATGATTCTTGGGCTTTTAATGCTTTCCGAATAAGTCGTTATTGATTCATATCTTTGAACTTTTTCAGGCTCTTTAATGTTAATCTCACTGGTCCCGGAATTGAATTTCCCCCCACCCCACCCCACCCCCAGGATCCCTCATTTAACCTTCTGGTATTTGCGGCTCAGAAATGTTTGGGATTGATAATCCTCCTTACCAATGGGGCTCAGATTGGATAGTGCTGCTTTGGTTTTCTACATTTTTCTTTGAAAAGCTACAGCATGTGTCCTTGCTTGTTGATGTGTAAATGGACTGGCTGCTCTGCACTGGCCTACCCAGACCAGGAGTACATCGGGTTTGATCCTGAGTACACGCTGAGTTAGCACGTGCTTCGACCTGCCTTCGCATCACTGGGTTGGAGATTGGAATACGTACCCAGGGCTTCCAAACTTGAGCACTATTCGTTGATCCCTGCTGGTCTCCTTTGTTTAACAGGTGAATGTCCATTTCCCGAATTAGGCAGCGGAAGACATCCTGATGATTCACACCCATTTTATTGTGATACCTGGGGCGAGATTCTCTGACCCCCCCGCCGGGTCGGAGAATCGCCGGGGGCTGGCGTGAATCCCGCCCCCGCCGGTTGCCGAATTCTCCGGCACCGGAGATTCGGCGGGGTTGGGAATCGCGCCACGCCGGTTGGCGACCCTCCCCCGGCGATTCTCCGGCCCGCGATGGGCCGAAGTCCCGCTGCTGGAATGCCTGTCCCGCCGGCGTAGATTAAACCACCTACCTTACCGGCGGGACAAGGCGGCGCGGGCGGGCTCCGGGGTCCTGGGGGGGGGGGGGGGCGCAGAGCGATCTGGCCCCGGGGGGGTGCCCCCACGGTGGCCTGGCCCTCGATCGGGGCCCACCGATCCGCGGGCAGGCCTGTGCCGTGGGGGCACTCTTTTCCTTCCGCCTTCACCACGGTGTCCACTATGGTGGAGGCGGAAGAGACCCCCTCCACTGCGCATGCGCGGGGATGCTGTGAGCGGCCGCTAACGCTCCCGCGCATGCGCCGCCCGGAGATGTAATTTCCGCGCCAGCTGGCGGGGCAACAAAGGCCTTTTCCGCCAGCTGGTGGGGCGGAAATTAGTCCGGTGCGGGCCTAGCCCCTTAAGGTTGGGGCTCGGCCCCCCAAGATGCGGAGGATTCCGCACCTTTGGGGCGGCGCGATGCCCGACTGATTTGCGCCGTTTTGGGCGCCGGTCGGCGGACATCGCGCCAATACCGGAGAATTTTGCCCCAGGAGTACATTGGGTTTGATCCTGAGTACACGCTGAGTTAGCACGTGCTTCCACCTACCTTCGCATCACTGGGTTGGAGATTGGAATACATACCCAGGGCTTCCAAACTTTAGCACTATTCGTTGATCCCTGCTGGTCTCCTTTGTTTAACAGGTGAATGTCCATTTACCGAATTAGGTAGCAGAAGACATTCTGATGATTCACACCCATTTTATTGTGATACCAGAGCTCGGTACGGACACTGGTTTCCAGTCTTCCCTTCTGGACCCTCTCCCTGTCCGGAAGCCCACCCCAAATGAGGAAAAACCCAACTCTTAAGTACAGGCTTCAATGAGCATCACCGTCTCTCAACTCACTCTGAAATAAGACCTGGTTCAGTCTTAAAGGGACCTGTGTTTTTAACATTGGCATCCTTAATGCGCTTGCCCACTTGAGGAGGGACCTGTATTTGACTGAGGTGTCCCGCATTTGAAAAGCTCTCCGACACTAATTGTCTTTGGTTTGCAACAAAAGGGATTATTTGAGTGAGGTGAGGCTGGGCAGTGCTGTCCACATGCGTTGTAGCCAAGACATTGTTTTCAAGACAAGAGAAGCACAGGAGAGAAAGAAAGTCGAGGGAAAAAGCTGCAGGCAAGAAAAGATCAGTCATGTTCTTAAAGTGTAGTTGTTGGCGGTGATGGACTGCATGAGCACTGGTGACCGACTCAGTTGGCAAGCTGACACGTGGAGCATGGTTCCGATTGAGTGATGAACCAGTGGTGGACTCAGGTCACAGGTGAATGCTGCTGTAAATGTTGCAGCATGTACAGGGGTCATGTAGCAAACAAGCCCAGGATCAAACTACAGACAGGACATTACAGCCGGGGTTGGCTTGTCTGCCATTCAACTTGCACCCACATTAAGATAGGACAACGCCTTGTCCCAGTAGACATAATACTCTTTGCATAAACCGACCCACAAGGCCTAAAAATCTTAATATCTTTTTGTAGTATCCTGTCAGACAGGTGACCACCAGGTAGATAGTGGATAGGACAGCCTGAGAGGGTGGGTGGACGCAGATTTAATCATGTCTTCCATAAGGGAGATGGAACCAGCTAATTTGTTCTTACAGAGAGCTGATTCTCTTCTTTGATTCTACGAGAGGGAATGATGAGACAAACACGAGTAGTGCTGAAAGAAAGCAGCCTTGGCGATGGATCAGAAATGGGGAGAAGCAGTTCAACTCGGGCTTCCTGACTGCACCATGCCTCTGGGCTAAGCCAGAGGTCATCCATCTGAATTAATTCAAGAAACTATTTAAAATCTACACACAACTTTCAGTCAACCATCCTATTATGTCCTTAGTGGTCCAAAATTTGTTGGGTCGTTCCCGTTTCATGCTTTGGGGCACCTTACTCTGTTAAAGGTACTATATAAATGCAAGTTGTTTTTGTAGCTGAGGGGAGCTGGAAAATGGCTGTAAAATTCGAAACTCGCAGCATGTCACAAGGTTAATGATCATGCCCGTATTCAAATCTTACTAGTTGATAGCTTCCATCAGCGTTCAGTTGTTACCGGCTCCAGAGACTGACGGAGCAAAATTTCCAATTCCATTCCCGAGCCCGTCGTTTCAGGTGTGGTGCGGGGAGCGCACTTTGCTCTATTTTGTACTTACACTTGGAGC
Organism: Scyliorhinus torazame; assembly: GCF_047496885.1. Taxonomy (NCBI): domain Eukaryota; kingdom Metazoa; phylum Chordata; class Chondrichthyes; order Carcharhiniformes; family Scyliorhinidae; genus Scyliorhinus; species Scyliorhinus torazame. The sequence continues at coordinate 194,087,612 of NC_092718.1, forward strand.
TCCAGCATGATCCGTTTGTCTTCCTCCACGTGTATCCCCCAAATGCAGTCCTGACCCTTGTCGTAGGCTTCCGGCCAATTGGGAGACAGTACAACTCCGGCAGAGTCTGTAATCTCCCCACTGCAGACAGCTATGATTTAGAAAAAAAAAACAAGCAGCTGTAAAACAAACCCGCTGAGGTGCTATAGACACTTGCTTCACGGTTCGGGATCATCAAGCCGCTCTTTAACTATTTGCTGGCATTTCCAAAATTACTTGCATCTCCTCGCCGTCATTTTTTGAAGTGGTTTCCTGAACGGAAACCTGGAATTTAAAAAAAATGGATTTAGAATACCCAGTTATAATTTTTTTCCAATTAAGGGGCAATTTAGCGTGGCCAATCCACCTATCCTGCATTCTTTATGTTGTGGGGGCGAGACCCACGCAGACACGGGGCGAATGTGCAACCTCCACATGGACAGTGATCTGGGTGCGGGGTCGGACTCGGGTCGTCGGCGTGGTGAGGCAGCAGTGCTAACCACTGCACCACCATACCGCCCTGGAAACTCTTAACCATCACTTTTGTATTTGCCCTTGTTTTTGTTCCCCTTTAACTGTTTTCTCCTGTCTGTAATCAAATGTAAAACTTGATCACCTTTTACAATGATAGCCTGTGCTAAGGTTAACAGTAACTAGAAATGGTTATGCAAGATCATTTTAGCGATTGCCAGTCAAATTGCTGGTCACATAGAATAGTCAGGTGCCAATGCACAACAATGTCATGAAGTTCTGATGTGAGGTCTTGGGAGATGGAATGCACGTTGTGGAGATAAGTCCTGAGTGGGACCCCACAGGGCCATCTCACTTGTTCTCCAGTTTTGCTTTCACAGAATACATTCTGCTAACTTACCTTCATGCCACTATCAGCACTTTCTTTGGTCTTTAACACTGCCATTAACACTTCCTTTGCCTTGTGTCTCAAACATCTTTTTCCAATCTCCAGCTCACACCTGCCCCTGACGTTCTACTTTGCTCCACCCCTCTTAAACTGTATAAAATCCATCACATTTCTCCCATAGACCATACGACATCGGAACAGAAGTAGGCCATTCAAACCTGCTCCACCATTCAATAGGATCATGGCTGATCCGACATTCCTCACGTCCACTTTCCTGCCCTTTCCCTGTAACCCTTGATTCCATTGCTGATCAAGAATATAAGACCATATAACCCCTGAAGAAGAGTTATACAGGCTTGAAATATTAACTCTGCGTTGCTCTCCACAGATGCTGCCTGACCTGCTGAGGTGTTTTCCAAACTTTTCTGTTTTGTATTCCCAAGTGGGGGAACTTGACCTCGGCACTTAGGACCATCTCTAAGAAGCCAGTCAAAGGGCAACAGAACCCTTGGGAGCATTATCCCTCATTCAGTTTCCACATGGGGATCTTGTGGGTGGAGAGGGATCAATTGGATGGCAAGGGAGAGAACTAGAAGATAATTCAGAGATGGTGCAGTTTAACAATTGAACTGAATGCTGGGCCTGGGATTCTGGCTCCACTTTCCTGACTTTTCAGATCTCTGGGAAGTTACCGTGGGGAGGGTCTGTGAAGAGATCAGGCACTGAGGACATGAAAAATGCAAGGAAATTCACTGGACAGATGGATAGGGTCTGTCACATCTAGTGACTGACTTCAAAGAAGCATAGGCAAAATTTGGGAAACTACCCGATTCCCAATGCACACGGGCTTCTCGCATAGCCTGTTTTTGAATTCTTCTCACACACACATGCTTTCTCTCTCTTTACTGGCAAAAATGTAACCGAGGGAACTGAAAGGATTGAGTATATCAGTGGTTTATTATTTCAATTAATGGGTTTAGCATAAAGCACAAGTCTGAAGTTCATTAATCATTTATTTTGACTTCATTCCCTTTCTGCCCAGAATTTCAATAAGCCATCGTTTCAATTAAAATATCATTCAGCAACAAAGTTTGCAATATATTCCATGGCAAGCAAGGGTCCAAGGGACAGAACACAAATTAAATAACTGTTAAGCAACAGGACTCTTGTTATTTTATGCGTTTTATGTTCATAATTGGCTTTTTTGTCCCTTGTGTTTCCCATGTTACTCCCTGTCAGGAAGTGCTTAGCGTCTATTTGCTTTTCCTCACAGTAGCACAGCTGGGATCAGAAGTATTAGGCGATCATGCATTGCAGGGAGGCTGGTGATAGATGTCATATGCTCGTCCCTTCGGTTACTTCCTATCACAGGTGAATGGGCTGCTGGGAAACACCAGTGAAGAGCATAAAATGGGAACTTCAATCTCTAGGTTGTCCCACAATATTTCCACCAGCTCACCGTTAGTCTTCGACATGGTTTCAGCCACACAACACGCACGCCCTCCTCAATGCAGCCGTCTCCTTAAAGCACATTCTGTTGCTTGATGCAAGCCACTTTCTAATTACTCTCCTCTGAACCAATAGATACTTCTTGCATCTTACTTGTTCCAGATGTAGGCAGCCTCCATCTACGCCAACCACAATCAACCATTTGCATTTTGCCTATATAGACAGTATTTTACAGCCAGTGTCCGTTGTCGTGTTGGGTGTTCTGCTATACAAACGAACCAACACGGTTGTAGATGGTACAACACTGTTTTATTACTCTTGATAACAACATCTGTAAACGTATGACTGTGGTTCGTACTTTACCTGTTAACCTGTGGACCTAGCCCTAACACTACCTTAGAGAGGCACTCAGCACATGGTGTATGTCTGAGTGGCACGCTGTGAGCTCTGTGCCCTGAGCTGTCTCCTGCTGGAATGAGCGGGAACTGTGGTGTTCCCCGTTTTATAGTGCGTGTGCTCTCACTGGTGATTGGCTGTGATGTTGCGTGTGTGTTGATTGGTCTGTTGATCTGTCCATCAGTGTGTATGCGTGTTTGCACCATGATATGTTGATCTGAATATCATGATATCCCCCCTTTTTACAAGAATATGTGCCTATGTGGTCATAAATAATGGTGTGTACTGAGTGCAGCTGAATATGTGTGTGCAATATCTACAACATGTACATGAGACTAAACTATATACATAGGAAGGTGTCAGGTGCAACATAGCAACGAGGTTGTACCATAAACAAAACAAGTGCAATCATCAAACATTGAAAACAAACTCCTGTAACGACAAAAAGAGAAACACATTAACATTGTGGCATAACACTTCAGTGAGTCCAGTGTGCAAACATGCTCATAAGTCCAGCCTAGTAGGTGGGCGACGAATTTGGGTTGACCATTAAGGTGGCACACCATTCATCACCCGGATTAACGCTGTTCACTGGCATCAGCTGGTGGGTCCTACCTGGGGATATCCGATTCCTGTCAATGACCGCAACGCGGAAGGCTTCCCGGTTGTCGGTATCACCGGTCTGTACGTCGTCAGGGTATGACTCGGTGTATGGAGGCTGAATGACCCGTACGTCCCTGCGAGGCTGGTGGAATTGGGGAGCATTGGCAGGTTGAGGTGCTCGACAGCAGGCAGCGTAGTGTCCCATCTTGCCACAGCGGAGGCAATGTCGATTCTTTGCTGGACATTGCCGCTTTAAATGTGCGGATCCACAGATGCCGCACGTTGTGACGTCATGGCGTTCGTTGCGACACCGCGCATGCGCAGTTCGATCCTGCGTAGAGCGCGCCTGCGCGTCACGTCCCTCTGTGTCGACGTCTCTTTTGCCGCAAACAAGTGCGGGAGGCCGCGGAAAGCACGCGAAATGGCCGCCCTCGTCCGGGCCGCGGGCCGGGAGGAACTCGATCGACTGGACCCGCTCGGCCTCGTAGTACCCCTGCCGTGCCGATTCGACCGCCTGGAATTGGGAGTACCGGCTGGTCGCATTTTCATGGAGGACGCAAGCTTCGATGGCGGTGGCTAGGGTGAGGCTCTTCATTTTGAGGAGCTGCTGGCGTAGGGTGCCCGAGGTGACCCCAAAAACTATCTGGTCGCGAATCATAGATTCGGAGGTGGCCTCATAGCCGCAGGACTGCGCGAGGATACGGAGGTGTGGCAGAAAAGATTGAAAAGGCTCATCCTTACCCTGTAGGCGCTGCTGGAAGAGGTACCTCTCGAAGCTCTCATTCACCTCGACGCTGAGGTGTTGCTCAAGTTTTAGAAGGACCGTCTTGTACTTCGTCTTGTCCTCACCTTCCGCGAACACCAGGAAGATGTAGATGTGGATGGCGTGTTGCCCTGCCGTGGAGAGGAGGAGGGCGATTTTCCTGGTGTCCGATGCATTCTCCCTTTCTGTGGCTTCTAGGAAGAACTGGAAACGCTGTTTAAACAGCTTCCAAATGACGCCAAGGTTTCCAGCGATTTGGAGCGGCTGCGGCGGGCTGATGGTGTCCATGGCGCAGGATGGCGGATCCCTGAAGATGTGCAGGTAGGTCTCACAGTTGCTGGGTTCCAATCCTGCTACTATGTCGTGTTGGGTGTTCCGTTATACAAACGAACCAACACGGTTGTAGATGGTACAACTCTGTTTTATTACTCTTGATAACAACATTTGTAAACATATGACTGTGATTCGTATTTTACCCGTTAACCTGTGGACCTAGCCCTAACACTATCTTAGAGAGGCACTCATCACATGGTGTATGTCTGAGTGGCACGCTGTGAGCTCTGTGCCCTGAGCTGTCTCCTGCTGGAATGAGCGGGAACTGTGGTGTTCCCCGTTTTATAGTGCGTGTGCTCTCACTGGTGATTGGCTGTGATGTTGCGTGTGTGTTGATTGGTCCGTTGATCTGTCCATCAGTGTGTATGTGTGTTTGCACCATGATATGTTGATCTGCATATCATGACATCCGTATTTATAAGTCAAAATCAGCAGCGATTTACACTTCGTGTGCTATTCAGTGGTCACGTCATTGACCACCCTGCTCAGTTCTAATGCTATTACTCCACTGCGGGCTTCTATTCGATGCCCAGGAAAAGAACTCTTCTATGAAACAAAGACGATGACAAAAAGTGACATCCCATTAGTCCTCGCTTCTGCCTAGCATCTTGAAGAGCTATATAGCAAACTTTATCGCCTCTTGTGCATTATTGATCTCTCAGTCTTGTAAGATCAGAATTTCCCACTCACTTAGGATTGTCAACTTGGCTGGAACAATATTCCAGGAGGTTTAATCATATTATTTACAACCCGTACCTCATATTCCGGTACTTTTCACTGACAAATTCATCAACAATGGTGGCCACAATGCCCACAATCCTCTGTGCTGCAGAACCTGCTCGAAACATGACGTGGTTTCATCTGTTTCTGATCCTGCGTCATTGTTGGTCCTGATATTCATTGCCAGTCTGACTGAGAAGCTTTTTATCTTGGGTCCTTCGTAACAGGATTCGGAAGATTAGTCCTCCGATTTTCTTGGAGACTTCAGGATAGTTTGGGAGTATTGGCAACTCCAGACCCACTGCTTGTAGCAGAGCAGCAAGAGTTTGGCGTCAGAAACTATATGGAGGAGTATTGTGAGGAGAGTTTCTGTGAACTAGGGCGAAAATGGGTATCGTGTATTATGTGGGGAGAAGGGAAAGAATGTCTTTGTGAACTGCAGAGTGGCGCAAGGTGTACCTATCTGTTGCGATAAGGAAAACGGAATCTTTGCAAACTTTACGGGAAAAAGGGTAGTTATCTATGGAGGAATAGGAAGGGGTGTGTAAATAGTTTAAAATTCTTTCAGAAATATTTTTGGGTTCTGAAAATGTTGGCATACACTTGCTGCAATCACCTTCTGAACAGAGTTCCTTCCCTCCCTTGGAAGTGTCAAAATCAACAGAGGAGGAAGCAGGAAAATCTAGAGAGGTGAGAAGATAAAAACTTCCAAGTTGAATTTGCGCCCACAATTCATTCAATGTGTTCCTCATGCTCCATGCATTTGCACAAAAATTTGCTTGGGCTGTATGCCTTACTTTGTGCCAGCTTTCTATCTCACTTATTTCTTATTTCTTTCTTTGTGCAATTGCTTTACAACTTTTAGTCTTCCTTTACCTGTCGTGTCAAATGCATAATTTATGACTGTAATTCTACACTCCTCTTTTTTTTCAATTATTTTAGAGCATTCATTTATGCTCCCTCTCCGACCTGATCCCTCCCCACCATTTGCTAGCTTAAAGTGTTTCTGAGCACCCTATTTATCCATTCTGCAAGGATCCTGGTCCCAACCCAGGCCAGATGGAGCCTTCCCAAAGTTATGGTTTCTTCGTGTTCATTACTGGTGTTACTGTCTGATGAAATGGAACTCCTTTTTCCTACGCCACTCCTTCAACCATACATTCATATCCCTCTGCCAAGGTCCTGTTCTGAATTAAGCTCCTAGCTGCTCGTGTTCTCCCAACTGCGAGGGACATTTAAGCGACTCTTGGACAGGCACATGGACAGCAGTAAATTGAAGGGGTGTAGGTTTGGTTGATCTTAGATTAGGATAAGTGGTTGGCACAACATTGTGGGCCGAAGGGCCTGTACTGTGCTATGTTCTATGTTCTACGTACTCTTTGCTCTTACCTACACTTTCCTATGTTATTCCCAACATGAACACCAAAACCTTATACTCCTCTCTGTCCAATATCCTTTCAAGCCATGAAATGGCTTTTGTGGTACCAGGTTGGCAACATACCATGTGGGACCCTCAATTCCATTTACAAAAAATATGATCCACGCACTCTAAATAGTGAATCCTGTGCAGCTACTGCATTAGGTGTAGTGATTGTCCCTTGAAGAACAAGACAGCAGATTAATGATCACCTGGCCTGGGGGACCACTTGGGACTCAGAGTGGAGAATCACCCCAGGAGGGTAGAGCCCTTTGAGACAAAGAGACACTTTGGGAGCTTATAGACAGGAAACATGGAGGGGATAAGCTGCAGCCACGAGGCTGCTGAACAATTCTCATCAATAAATAACCGTTGTGTTTACTAATGGAGTCTCTCTCCTTAACTTCAATCTTCAATAAATAAGTTACTCAGTCCTAAATTCTAACTAAAAGTTATCCATATGAGTTGGACAGCTATAAATCAAGTCTTTGAAGGTTTTTCTGTTTCTGGTAGAGTGGTGTAATTCTGTAATCTCAGGAACGGCAATAACTTCTGGCACATGCAGTTCATTCCGACTTGCTTCCACAGAGACAGTTATGTCTAAGGCAGGTTGATCAGGTAATTTGGTGCTTACTGGTTCAAACACATTTCTTGATAGCAACACTGACTGCTGGAGCATCTCTCTACTCCTCAAGTGGTCCACGGGTTTACAAACAATCCATCTACTTGGTACGCTAGGGCTTAGGTCACAGAGACAATAATTCCAAGTTCCAACTTGATCCACTACCAAAGTTTCATTATTATGTACTTAATATGGGTTCTATATGTTGCAGTGGTGATGGCTCGTTGATGAAACCTTGTGGCCTGTGTGTTTAATCACAAGCACTTTTAGTAGTCGGCTTTAACAATGTACAGTTCCAAATATGGTCTTGCATAGAGCTGTCCCACTCAGGCTTGGTGCTTGCCGGGTTCAGTTCGAGGCTGTTCCCTGACCATGTGACTGCACATGTTACTCTAAGAGCGGTGCCACTCCCCAATCCCACACTGATCCTTGCTCTGTCGCGCACCTTCCAATATAATGCATGCAGCCACATATCAGCACAAGTCTTATATCTTGACAGTTCTTTTATAATCTTGGTTTGTCACAGGTGAAGGAATGGTCATGATACTCAGTTTCTGGTACTTGGGTCGTGTGATAAAGTTTCTTCTCTCTCACTCTCTAGCATTTAAATTCAGCATCTTTTACATCGACCATTTTAACATTTTGGTTCTTGTGCTTTTCTATAAGCGGGACCATTTCAGCAATCTTGGGCGGGATCCTCCGACCCCCACGCCGGGCCGGAGATTCGCCGGGGGGCGGCGTGAATCCCGCCCCGCCGCCAGCTGCCGAATTCTCCGGCGCCGGTTTTTTGGCAGGGGCGGGAATCGCGCCGCGCCGGTCGGGGGCCGTTTGCAGCGGCCCCCCCCCCCCCGGCGATTCTCCGCACCGCGATGGGCCGAGCGGCCGTCCGTTTTCGGGCAGTCCCGCCGGCGTAAATTACACAAGGTTCTTACCGGCGGGACCGGGGCCCACCGATCTGCAGGCGGGCCTGTGCCGTGGGGGCACTCATTCACTCCGCGCCGGCCGCTGTAAAGCTCTGCCATGGCCGGCGCAGAGAAGAAACCCCCTGCGCAACATGCGCAGGAATCATGGCAGCGGTCCTGGGAACACGCCGGCGCCCCTGCGCATGCGCCAACTCGCGCCGGCCGGCGGAGGCCCTTAGGCGCCATTCACTCCAGCTCTGGCCTAGTCCCCGAAGGTGCGGAGGATTCCGCACCTTCCGGGTGGCCTGACGCCGGAGAGGTTCACGCCAGTCTTTGGCGCCAGTACGGCCCGCCCGCCGGATACCGGAGAATCCCGACCTTTGTATTTTTCCACAGTTCTCTGCTAAACAAGAATATAATATTAATTACAGCCTTCTCCTCTTTGCACTTTGTCTAGCTGAATGGTGTAGGTAGGCTTGTTTTCGAGTGGATACATTCTTCAGGGAGTGGTGTGGTGGTTGGATTCTTCTCTGCTTCGATGGTCCCATAGGATTGAGGATGACTTGCTTGCATTCCGTTTCAATGGGTTCTGAGATGGCTGATAAATGTGACCTGTAGACTCTGCCACATGTGGGGCAGGTGGTGCATTAAGGGTCAAGTGATGAGTTGTGTGGAGGTTGGCACGCTCTCTCCGATGCCTCAATTTTGCCTTTGTGTGTTTCTAGATGAAGTGCCTCCATGTGTTCCATGTCTTTCTGAATGAATCCTCTTCATTTAGGTCAGTCACTAGCCAAAGACTCCGAAGGGTCAGCAGGAATGTTTGACCTCTTCACGGTGGCACAGTGTTTAGCACTGCTGCCTCACAGCGCCAGGGACTTGGGTTCAATTCCAGCCTTGGGTGACTGTCTACGTGAAGTTTGCACTTTCTCCCTATGTCTGCGTGAGTTTCCTCCGGCTGCTCCAATTTCCTCCTACAGTCAATAGACGTGCAGGTTAAGTGGATTGGCCGTCCTATATTGTCCCTCAGTGCCCAGGGATGTGCAGGCTAGGTGAGGTTATGGGTTTATGGGGATAGTGTGGGGGAGTGGTCGAGATAGGGTACTCATTCAGAGGGTAGGTTATGGAATTTGGGAATATTGGCTTCTAAGTATTGGGATAAGTTAAGAATTAAATGCCTGGGGACATAGTGACTGCAGTAATCATAGTTTTAAAAAGGATGTTGTTTTGCTTCTAGGGAATGGCATGTGAAATTGATGAAGGAGTGTGTTTTTCAGTCTAGGCTAATGGACTGTAGTTTGACTGAGGAGGTCCCTGGGGAGTTAATGTGCCTTTGCAGCCTGCAGAGATCATTTGATTTTTTTAGCTTGGGAAGATGAGGTCTTTGCTGGGTGGAGCCCAGAGAGGCAGTGTGTTTGGAGTATCTTTCAGTGAGAGAGAAGCTGAGTTCCGATCTTCCTGACTGTCTCTAATTCTTTCCAAATAGGATAGTTAAAAGAAAATAGTAATAATACTTTAAAGCAGAGTAGTCTTGACTGAAGACAAAGAAGAGGTTGAAACGACTTAGTTCAAGCAACAATTTGAAGATATTTAGCCAGAGTCTGAAGGGGATCCAACTGGAACCAAATCTGTTTTATAAAGCAAGTATCACTCTATGCTCTGCTAATTTTAAGATGAATTAAGAGCCTTATGTTTCTTTTCTTGTTGTTTAATGGGAAATTGTATAGTAATGTTAAGGGGTAATTAAAAGCTGTTCTCTTCAGGTGTGAAGTTTAATGTTTATTATTGTATTCATAATAAAGTTTTGTTTCAGAAATACAAAAACCCTCTTTTTTCATGCAATCATTTCTGAAGCGAATCATTCTTTTTGCACAGTCTTAAAATAAACGGAAATATTGGGATTTCGGTCCAATATCCCAGCCACTGTTGGGGTCTGGGATGGTAATACTGTGCAGACTTGATGGGTCGAATGGCCTCCTTCTGCACTGTAGGATGCTTTAATTGAAGACATCTTGAAAACATTTCCACTGTCACCTGGTATATCCAAGTAGATCAGTGGTTTCTAGATGACAAGAATGTGCCATGGGTTTTGACCCTGCTCACAGCATCAGCATTACAAACATAAATCATATATAATTTACAGTGCAGAAGGAGGCCATTCGGCCATCGAGTCTGCACCGGCTCTTATCCCCAGTAACACAGTAACCTCACCCGACACTAAGGGCAATTTTGGACACTAAGGGCAATTTAGCATGGCCAATCGACCTAACCTGCACATCTTTGGACTGTGGGAGGAAACCGGAGCACCCGGAGGAAACCCACGCAGACACGGGGAGAACGTGCAGACTCCGCACAGACAGTGACCCAAGTTGGGAATCGAACCTGGGACCCTGGAGCTGTGAAGCAATTGTGCTAACCACTATGCTACCATGCTGCCCTCAAAATAGAAGCACAGGTAGGTCATTAATCCCTCGAGCAAGCTTCTCCATTCAATAAGATCATGGGTGATCTGTTCTCATCTACCCCCGATTAACATTTGATCCTCTAGTCTAGCAAGAGTCAATCTACCTCTGCCTTAAAAATATTTAATGGCCCCACTTCCACTGTCTTCTGAGGCAGAGTTCCAAAGTTGCACAACCCTCAGAGAGAAAACAATTCTTCTAATCTCTGACTTATAAGGATGATCCCCTAATTTTAAAACAGTGGCCCCTAGTTCTGCACTCGCCCACAAGAGAAAAACCCTTTCCAAGGCCACCTCCTCAAGATCATTCAGGATCTTATATACTTCAATCAAGTCATCCCTCTGACCTCCAGTGGAAACGAGTCCAGCCAGTCCAAAGTATCCTCACAAGACAACCCTCTTATTCCAAGTTTCAATCTAGTAAACCGCTTGTAAGCCACCTCCAATGCATTTACATCCTTCCTTAAATAAGGAGACCAAAATTCCGCACAATATTCAGTCTGTGGGCTTACCAATGCCCTGTATACCTTTTTTTTTAAATTACAAATTTAGAGTATCCAATTATTTTTTTCCAATTAAGGGGCAATTTAGCGTGACCAATTCACCTACCCTGCACATCTTTTTGCGTTGTGGGGGTAAGCACCTCGCAGACACGGGGAGAATGTGCAAACTCCACATGGACAGTAACCCGAGGCCAGGATCAAACTTGGGTCCTCAGCGCCCTGAGGCAACAGTGCTGACCATTGCGCCACCATGCCTCCCGTTAAGGCCCTGTATACCTGAAGTTTAACCATCCTTCCTTTTATGTTTGATTCCTCTCATAATAAAGGATAATATTCCAGTAACCTTCTTGATTACGTGTTGTGACCTTTATGCACTAGAACACCTAGATTCCTCTGCATTTGGAGCTGTTCTCCATTTAAGTGATACTCTGCCTTTTTATTCTTCCTGCCAAAGTGAACAAATTTACACTTTCCCACATTACACGCCATCTGCCAGACCTTTGCCCACTCACTCAACCTATCTATATCCATCTGCAAACTCCTTCTGTCTTCTCCACAACATATGTTCCTAACTATCTTTGTGTCACCTCCAAATTTAGCTAACATGACGTCGCTCCCCTCATTGATTTAAATTTTGAAAAGTTGAGTCCCCAGCACAGACCCCTGCAGGGTTTCACACATCACATCCTGCCAATCAGGAAAAAACCCATTCATGCATACTCTCTCTTTTCTGCCAGCCAGCCAATCTTCTATCCATGCTAATATGTTACCTCTACACAATGAGATTTTATTTTCTGCAATATCCTTTGATGTGGCACCTTTCCAAATGCCTCCTGGAAAACAACTATGGTACGTCTACAGACTTCCCTTTACCCACAGCATAAGGCCACTCCTTCAAAGAATGCAAATAAATTGGTTAAACATGAATTCCCATTCACAAAATCATGCTGACTTTTCCCAATTACCTTGCGTTTTTCTGTGTCCAGCTATAACCTCTTTAATGATCAATCCTAACAGTTTCCATACGACGATGTCAAGCTTACTGGACTGCAGTCTCCTGTTTTCTGCCTCCCTCCCTTCTTGAACAGAGACATCATGTTTGGTACTTTCCACTTTGATGGAAACTTTCCAGAAAGGAAGGAATTTTGGAAAATTAACACCGGTGCATCTACCTCATTAGCCACCTCTTTTAAGTCCCGAGGATGAAATCCGTCAGGACCTGGGGACTTGTCAGCCCACAGTTCCATCAGTTTGCTCAGTACTGCTTCCTTAGTGACATGTAACTTCACCAAGTTCCTCTCTCCCTTCCACCTCCTGATTCACAGTTCTGACTGAAATGTTTTTTGTGTCCTCTGTCGTGAAGACAGAAACAAAATGTTTGTTCATTTCATCCACTATTTCCTTATTATCTACTGTTAACTTCCCATTCACACTCTTACTTTCTCTTTTCCTTTCTAAATACCTGTTGAAAATCTTGCTGTCAGATTTTACATTTCTAGCTAGCTTCCTCCCATGCTCTAATTTCTTTCTCCTGATTAACTTTACAGTCATTCTCTGTCGTTCTTTATATTATGACCTGCAGTTATATGCTTTTTCTTTAAGTTTAATGCTTGCCCTAACTACTTTAGTTAACCACAAATGGCGAATCCCACCTTTAGTTTTTTCTCTATGTTGGGAATATACGTTTTCTGAGTATTCTGAAACATCTGCTACTGCTTCTCTGTTGATCTGCCCCAAGCTTTATATCTCAGCTCACGTCCGTTAGCTGAGCTTTCATGCCCACATAGTTGCCCTTAATGAAGTTTAAAATACTGGTCTTAGACCCACTCTTCTCCCTTTCAAACTGGATGTAAAATTCAATCATATTGTTGTTACCTGGGGGTGCCTTTACTCTGGGGTCATTAATTAATCCTGCCACATTACACAGTACCAAGTCTAATGTAACCTGCTCTCTGGTTGGCTCCAGAACATGCTGCTCTAAAAGCTGTCTCAAAAGCACTCTATGAACTCATCATCCAGGCTACTAATGCCAAGTTTATATGTAGATTAAAGTTACCCATGATAATTGCTGTCCCTTTATCACAAGCACCTAATATTTCTTCTAGTATACTTTGTCCAGCATTGTGGTTAATGTTGGGGAACCTGTAGACCACTCCCACTAGTGACTTCTTTCCCCGACTGTTCCTCATCCCCACCAAAACCGATTCTACATCCTGAACTCCGGAACCAAGGATATCTTTAACTACTGCACCAAACCTTGATCAACAGTGCTATCCCTCCGCCTTTACCTAGCTTCTGATTCTTCCCGCATGTACTTCCTTGCAGGTAACACAAATGGGCTGTGCATCAGCACAATTGACAAAACCATATCCAAAGAAATCAGCTTTATACATCTTCGTTCCAGAGTTAAGTTTCTTCTTTGTAAGCTGCTAACCAGAGACCCTGGAGCTCTGTACAGAGCTAACACTAGCACTGCTCTATCCTACCCTGGACTTGCCCGAGCAGCTCGATTCCCTCAATTTGCATGAAGCTATGCTTGTCATCCTGCAGCCACGTCTCCATAATGGCTATCCGATCATTAACTGGGTAAAAGAATTAGACACCTCCTTCCACATTTAATTATAAGATCTCTCCTCCTGCAGAGGTTTACTCAGTCCATACTTGATATCACCATTTTGTGGCATGGCTCATTGGAGGTCCAATAAACTGTGGCAATACAATAGCTCTCGTCATTAACCCTGCTTTTTTAGAATTAAAAATTGTTGCAGAACCCATTAGCTTTAAATTTACATCATACAGTGATTAAAATTAACAGCTGGGTGCCTCTGTCAAAAGAACTTTAATGTGTTGCTAAGCGCTTGAAATTAAACAAAGATTAGCATGCAATGTCAGTTCTTTTGTATTCATTTACAGGATGTGGGTGATGCTGGCTAGGCCAGCATTTACTGCCTATTCCTAGTTGCCCATGAGAAGGTGGTGGTGAGTGCACTGCAGTGGTTCAAGAAGGAATGTGGTGTAGGAACACCCACAGTGCTTGTTAAGGAGTTCCAGGATTTTGATCCTTAGACAATGAAGGAACGATGGAAGATGGCAGATGGAATTCAATGTTGCCAAGTGTGAGGCTATCCATTTTGGGAGGAATAACAGCAGAATGGATTATTATTTAAACAGTAAGATGTTAAAACATGCTGCTGTGCAGAGGGACCTGGGTGTGCTGGTGCACGAGTCGCAAAAAGTTGGTGTGCAGGTGCAACAGGTGATTAAGAAGGCTAATCGAGTTTTGTCTTTCATTGCTAGAGGGATGGAGTTCAAGACTAGTGAGGTTATGCTGCAATTGTATAGGGTGTTGGTGAGGCTGCATCTGGAGTATTGTGTTCAGTTTTGGTCTCCTTACCTGAGAAAGGGCATATTGGCACTGGAGGGAGTGCACAGAAGATTCACTAGGTTGATCCCAGAGTTGAGGGGATTAGATTATGACGAGAGGTTGAGTAGACTGGGACTGTACTCATTGGAGTTTAGAACGATGCGGGAGGATCTTATTGAGACATATAAAACTATGAAGGGAATAGATAGGATAGATGCGGGCAGGTTGTTTCCACTGGTCGGGGAAAGCAGAACTAGGGGGCATAGCCTCAAAATAAGGGGAGGTAGATTTAGGACGGAGTGTAGGAGGAACTTCTTCACCCAAAGGGTTGTGAATCTCTGGAATTCCTTGCCCAGTGAAGCAGTTGAGGCTCCTTCTTTAAACGTTTTTAAGAAAAAGATAGATGCCTTTCTAAAGAATAAAGGGATTCGGGGATATGGTGTACGGGCCAGAGAGTGGAGCTGAGTCCACAAAGATCAGCCATGATCTCATTAAATGGCGGAGCAGGCTCGAGGGGCCAGATGGCCTACTCCTGTTCCTAGTTCTTATGTTCTTATGATATATTTCCAAGTCAGGATGTTGAGTGATTTGGAAGGGAATTACCAGGCAGTGGTGTTTCCATGTATCTGCTGCACTTGTCCTTCTAGATCAGGATCTTTTCTAAGAGTGGGTCACAGGTGGGTGTCAGGAGGGAAGGGGAGCGATCGTTTGAGGCCTTCCCGATCACAGGAGAAGCACCCAACGGCCACAACTGGCACTTTTGTTGAGAATGGTGCCACTCCTGTTTTTTAAAGGAGAAGGAAATTAGGCTGTGTGCGATCTTCCGGCCATAAGTGGCAGCAGTGAGCAGGTCATACGCCCTGCACATACACTTGCTGTCAAGCCCTCCAAGTACTAATTGGCGCCAAATCACGGAGGAGAGCTTCTTCAATTTTCTAGCTACTGGCAAGCAAGGCAAGAGGATTATGAAGATGAATTGTTTTCTTATAAGAAATGGCCAGAGACACACACAGGCAGTGTATCTAGAATCTCATGTCTGAATCTGCTGGAGAGAGCTGCTCAGGCAAGTGCAGGACAGGGCAGAGCAGTGCTCGTGTTAGCTCTGTACAGAGCTCCAGGGCCTCTGATTAACAACTTACAAAGATTAAACTTAACTCTGGAATGAAGATGTATAAAGCTAATTTCTTCAGATATGGTTTTGTCATTTGTGCTGATACAAAGCCCACGGGCAGCACGGTAGCACACTGGATATCACTGTTGCTTCACAGCGCCAGGGCCCCAGGTTCGATTCCCGGCTTGGGTCACTGTCTGTGCGGAGTCTGCACATTCCCCCTGTGTCTGCCTGGGTTTCCTTCGGGTGCTCCGGTGTCCTCCCACAAGTCTCGAAAGACGTGCTTGTTAGGTAATTTGGACATTCTGAATTCTCCTTCTGTGTACCCGAACAGGCACCGGAATGTGGCGACTAGGGGCTTTTCACAGTAATTTCTTTGCAGTTAATGTAAGCCTACTTGTGCCACCAAAGATTATTATTATTAGTGTTATCTACAGGGAAGTATGGTAGCACAGTGGTGGGGGGGGGGGGGGGGGCAGTAGCACAGTGGTTAGCACAGTTGTTCACAGCTCCCTGTTCTCCCTGTGTCTGAATGGGTTTCCTCCGGGAGCTCCTGTTTCCTCCCACAGTCCAAAGATGTGCAGGTTAGGTGAATTGGCATGCTAAATTGCCCTTAGTGTCCAAAAAGGTGAGGTGGGATTGCTGGGTTACGGGGATAGGGTGGAGGCATGGGCTTGGGTTGGGTGCTCTTTCCAAGGGTCGGTGCAGACTCGATGGGCTGAATAGCCTCATTCTGCACTGTAAATTCTATGATAAGTACTGGCAAATGAGAGAAGTTTCAGATTTTGAAAGAGAAGTGGTGGGTGAAAAATTCAGTTAACTTTAAAGCTGACTCCAAATGAAAAGACTACGCTGCTGTACCTGACCTGTGATAGCACATGAAAAACATGCCAAAGGTCCATGAGGCTGTCAGCATTCTGGAGCAGCATCTCCCAGGAGTATCCAGTGCTGAGTAAAACCAGCATTTTGTTGCTATTGCCCTTCATGATGACCAAATGTACGAGGTTGCATTTTCTACTCTCAGAAAGATGAAGATGGTACAAAGGAACTGGCTGAAGTCTGCACCTCATATTCGCGCATTGCCCTCCCCTCCTGTGAATCTGATTGGAGTAAGATTGTGAGGACCAAGCAGGCTCCCCTTGCACATCAAAGGTATGTGAACATGGCGCGGGTCATGAAGCTCTGCCAGCGTGCGTCGCAAGTGTCGAATGGTTGGATAAAGTGTGTACCAGGAAAATAAGTTTGAAAAGCACTGTTCTAGATGGTAGTGGTTGTGGATTTGGAAGGTTCTGCCTAAGAGCCTTGATAAGTTCCTGCAGTGCATCTTCTAGATGGTACGCATGGCTGCTATTGTGTGTTGGTGGAGGAGGGAGTGAATGTTTGTGGAAGGGGTGTCATTCAAGCGGGCTGCTTTGAGCTCGATGGTGTGCAGCTTCTTGAGTGTTGTTGGAAATGCACTCATCCAGGTAAGTGGAGAATATTTCATCTCACACCTGACTTGTGAGATGTGACTTATAGATGGTGAACAGACTTCGGGGAGTTTGGAGCTGAGTTAGTTGCCACAGAATTCCTAGCCTCTGTCCTGCTCTTGTAACCACAGTATTTATATGGCTAGTCCAGTTCAGTTTCTGATCAATAGTAACCCCAGGATGTTGTACATGGGGTGACAGTAATGCCACTGAATGTTGAGGGGGTTTCTTTCCTGTTGGAGATGGTCATTGTCTGGCACTTGTGTGATGCAAATGTTGCTTGCTACTTGTCAGCCCAAGCCTGGATATTGTCCAGGTCTTGCTGCATTTGTACATAGACTACTTCAGTATCTGAGGAGTCATGAATTGTGCTGAACACTGTGCAATCATCAGCAAACATCTCAATTTCTGACCTTATGATGGAAGAAAGGCCATTGATGAAGCAGCTGAAGATGGTTGGGCCTAGGACACTATCCTGAGGAACCCCTGCAGTGATGTCCTGGGACTGAGATGACTGATCTCCAAAAACCACAACACGAACAAGTTGACCACACTCCAGTATAACCTCAGGATGGTGTCATAACACGATGTACAAGCATATTTTACTAACAGTTAATAACTATTGTATACCCAGACTCTAGAGCTGTGCAATATTCTGTAACTTATTACAAAGCAAAATATTGCAGATGCTGGAAATCCAAAATAAAAGTAGGAAATGCTGAGAAATTCAGCAGGTCTGGCAGCATCAGTGGAGAGAGGAACAGAGTTAACGTTTCGAGTCCATATAATGTCACCAAAGCTGAAGAGAGTTAGAAATGTCAGTAACCGATGGAAATACATAATAGTGCTATCATTTATTAATCCGCTGAACAATGTAAAACTCTCCAATGGAATTTACTATTCTTTTAGTGTCATGTTGATCAATAATTTACTGTTGACACAAAACAATGAAAGGGACATTCTCCCGCCATTAATAAACCGACACAACATTCACACTTCCCTCTGAAGCAGCGATACAATGCTTAGAGAGCCCAAACAAATTCAGCCCAATCCATACTTTGCAATGAGGAGGGAATAAGGTGTTGTCCAAAGTTTAAATTATCGTGCATTTCTCTAGGCCAATCCATCACCCCTTTCACCTTACATCATGAAGAATCTCTCCTACACTCGCACCAGGCAACAAACCACTGCACTGTTCTCAGACATAAAAGGGCTCAAAGGTTTCTGCCCCTTTGACGCTGCTCTGCTGGGCACAGTCTTGTCTAAATCATGAGGAGGGATATTCGCAGTCTCCCAACACACATTTTCCATCTTTCATGCTTGCAGGATGTGTCTGTCAAGGATACACAGGAAAGATGTGTGGTATTATCATAACTATCAGCATGACAAGGTTAATGTAGTACCATGAATAACCACTAGAGGGAGCTGCAGATACTACTATATAAAGCAGTGATGATAGACCTTTGGGGAGGAGTGTATGCAGGAGACAGCTAGTGAAGATCACAAGAGCAGTTAGTGTGAGAAGGTAAGATTGCAGTTTAAACCTGTGAGTGAGATTAGCATTGTTAGATTTTATTGATCAATTCTGTATTCTGAAAGGACTAAGTGTCAAAACCCAGTTTATTAGTGTAAATAAAATCAAAGCTTTGTTGAAGTAAAAGCTAGACTGTGGTCTTTATGAAACACTACGCCAACCATCCTAAATAAGCAACACAAAGAACACCACAAGATTGGCTATTAATTGACTTGGAACCTCTACGAAGGGGAGTGTGGGAGCTGCAAGAGTGTTGGGAGAAGACAGCTCAAAATAGGTCTCATATATGATTTTTTTTGTTGTCCTTCTCCCTTCCTCCTTGCACCTACAGATTGATATTGGACTTTCTGGCTGCTGGCAACCAGAAAGGTCTCATCAACCAGACCAATCTCTCTGTTTCCTGATCCTAAAAACCCATATTAGGGCACGAGCCTCTGCTGGAGCTGCCCCCTGGGGTATTTAACTGATTCAGAGAAGGTAAATCAGATGGTTTGGGGGTTGGACAGTTGACAGGTGGCGTGTTGCTTCTGTTTAGCGACTGGCACACGAGGGTACCAGGATAACCCAGGATTTTAATTTAACTATCAAAACACTTACATCAAACAAATAACGTAGCAATGGAAATAGGTGTATTGACATTAATGATCTGTCCGAATTAATGGTACAGGATCATTTCACTAGCTGAAGGAACAGCTGGATTGCTTGTAGCACATAGAGAACTGGTCAAAGAGTTGGCTCATGTTTTCCAATCAACAACACCAAATTTACATCCATTGCTACGAAACAAGATGACAGATAAAACCTCTCAACCCTTTCACAGTCCAAGCACAATTTCAGCCGCCACCCTTGAATCTCAGTGGACTCTCCCCTCTGTGAACCGGTGAGTGAACGGCTTCCATTTGCCAGTGAACTACTCCAAATTATTTCCTCCTGTTTATTCTTTTCATCAACAGGATCACATTGAAATAATGAAAGATAATGACCGGTTATCAAGTTCAAGCAGATGAGAATGCTGAGCATTGGCAGAACACAATGAATATTTCAATGTAGCCCTCCGCCTGGCTGTCAGGCCCTGCAATGCCTACCACGTGATTTCCATGGTCCGGAAGTTTGGTTTGCATGGGGTCTGGAGAGGTAGTAACCGGAGGGATTCATTTAAATAAAGTTGAAGGTCTGGGTACTGCAGGCCAATTTTTTTTTTCTTTTGTTGCCTTTTACTGATATGGCGGGTGGCATATTTTTTGGCTTCTAAACCTGCCGTTCAGGTTCGAGGAGGTGCCCGAGTTAAACAATGTGCTGTCAAGGCTCTGCTCGCATTCAGATGCTCTTCATTAGGTCCCAGTTTGCTCTGGTTGGTTATTCTTGCTAATAGTTCATTAAATAATATCAGCCATGATTGAATGGCGGAGCAGGCTCGATGGGCCAAGTGGCCGAATTCTGCTCCGATGTCTTATGGTCTTATGGTCTTAAAACTCATGCCCTTGCACTGATGTGGTCTTACCTCTGCAGGCTGGCTCAGTCTCATTCCATTGGGGATCCCGGATGTCCACACATTCTATGATCACTGACCCTTGTTCCAAGGTGTACCCCGGATCACATGAAAACTCGGCCACAGTTCCCACTTGATACGATGTGTCACCCGTTGTGAAATTTCCATACTTAATGAATGGCTCGTAACAATGGCCCTGTTCAAAGGCTGAAACAGGAAGAAAATATACGCTCAAAAACAATTTTTATTTGAGAAATTCCAAAGAATTATGTACAGACACTAGCAGATCCTCCACGGCATAGAACAAAGAACAAAGAAATGTACAGTACAGGAACAGGCCCTTCGGCCCTCCAAGCCCGTGCCGACCATGCTGCCCGGCTAACCTACAATCTTCTACACTTCCTGGGTCCGTATCCCCCTATTCCCATCCTATTCATGTATTTGTAAAGATGCCCCTTAAATGTCACCATCGTCCCCGCTTCCACCACCTCCTCCGGTAGCGAGTTCCAGACACCCACTACCCTCTGTGTAAAAAACTTGCCTCTTACATCTACTCTAAACCTTGCCCCTCTCACCTTAAACCTATGCCCCCTAGTAATTGACCCTCTACCCTGGGGAAAAGCCTCTGACTATCCACTCTGTCTATGCCCCTCATAATTTTGTAGACCTCTATCAGGTCGCCCCTCAACCTCCGTCGTTCCAGTGAGAACAAACCGAGTTTATTCAACCGCTCCTCATAGCTAATGCCCTCCATACCAGGCAGCATTCTAGTAAATCTCTTCTGCACCCTCTCTAAAGCCTCCACATCCTTCTGGTAGTGTGGCGACCAGAATTGAACACTACACTCCAAGTGTGGCCTAACTAAGGTTCTATATAGCTGCAACATGATTTGCCAATTCTTATACTCAATGCCCCGGCCAATGCCTTCTTGACTACTTCCTCCACATGTGTTGCCCCTTTCAGTGACCTGTGCACCCGTACACCTAGATCTCTCTGACTTTCAATACTCTTGAGGGTTCTACCATTCACTGTATATTCCCAACCTGTATTAGACCTTCCAAAATGCATTACCTCACATTTGTCCGGATTAAACTCCATCTGCCATCTCTCCGCCCAAGTCTCCAAACAATCTAAATCCTGCTGTATCCTCTGACAGCCCTCATCGCTATCCGCAATTCCACTAACCTTTGTGTCGTCTGCAAACTTATTAATCAGACCAGTTACATTTTCCTCCAAATCATTTATATATACTACAAACAGCAAAGGTCCCAGCACTGATCCCTGCGGAACACCACTGGTCACAGCCCTCCAATTAGAAAAGCATCCTTCCATTGCTACTCTCTGCCTTCTATGACCTAGCCAGTTCTGTATCCACCTTGCCAGCTCACCCCTGACCCCGTGTGACTTCACCTTTTGTACTAGTCTACCATGAGGGACCTTGTCAAAGGCCTTACTGAAGTCCATATCGACAACATCCACTGCCCTACCTGCATCAATCATCTTTGTGACCTCCTCGAAAAACTCTATCAAGTTAGTGAGACACGACCTCCCCTTCACAAAACCATGCTGCCTCTCACTAATACGTCCATTTGCTTCCAAATGGGAGTAGATCCTGTCTCGAAGAATTCTCTCCAGTAATTTCCCTACCACTGAAGTAAGGCTCACCGGCCTGTAGTTCCCGGGATTATCCTTGCTACCCTTCTTAAACAGAGGAACAACGTTGGCTATTCTCCAGTCCTCCGGGACATCACCTGAAGATGTGGTGAGATGTTTTATAACGCTGGGGGCTTGCCAGAATGCGATGGGGAATGTATGACACCAAGTAAGTGAAGGATCTGTAGAAAGTGCGCACTGTGGACAGATTGGTAATATATTACTGCACCTAAACTACAACAATGAAGACACTTCAAAAGTACTTCATTAACTGTGGAGTCTTATGAGATGCCCTTTTATCAATCTCCCAAGGCACTGCACACGGAGGGTAAAAACAAAGTGTAGTCTTCATGTGAAGCTCGAGAACAGATCACCATTGATTCAGAAATAAAAACAGAAAATGCTGGATTAACTCAGATCTGGAAGCATCTAAGGAGAGGAACAGAATTAATGTTTTGAGTCTGTGTGACCTGTCTACAGAACTGATAAAATTCAACTCTTATTTACAGTAATAAGATTTGACATTTTTGTGGCGTATTGGATTATATTTTCTGACATATTTTTGAGAAGCCTAGGATATTTGGAAAGCAAACAAGAAGCGATTATGTTCTATTTGTGGACAAAGCAGGCTGGTGAAACCAGTCCCTCCCTCAAGGCAGCATGTTTCGGTTCCAGAAGCGGACATGTGAGCCTGACAGAAATGTGAAAGGTCCAGTGGCCTGGAATTGCTGGCTCTCCTGAATTATCAAGCGTTTCCCTGCAGCATAGGCTGGGGATTTGATGGCACAAAACTGAGGTGCTGCAGCATCACTAGTGGTGGGAAGTGTGGAAGTTAATTACAGTGTGGCAAGTTTCCAATGACAATTGTAACAACTTGCATATAAATAGCACCTTGAATCAAGTAAATTGTCTTATGGTTTTTTAAAATAAATTTAGAGTAACCAATTCATTTGTCCCAATTAAGGGACAATTTAGCATGGCCAATCCACCTACTTGCACATCTTTGGGTTGTGGGGGTGAGACCCACGCAAACACGGGGAGAATGTGCAAACACCACACGGACAGTGGCCCAGGGTCGGGATCGAACCTGGGACCTCAGCGCCGCGAGGCAGCAGTGTTATCCACTGCGCCACCGTGCTGCCCTCGTCCCATGGGGTTTGAGTGTTACGAAACAAAATTGAGTACTGAGCCACATAAGGAGATACATAGAAAGATACATAGAAAATAGAAGCAGGAGGAGACCATTCGACCCTTCGAGCCTGCTCTGCCATTCGTTATGATCATGGCTGATCATCAAGTTCACTACCCTGATCCCGCCTTCCCTCCATATCCCTTGCTCCTTTTTGTCACATGAACTATATCTAATTCCTTCTTGAAATCACACAACGTTTTGGCCTCAACTACTTTTTGTGGTCGTGAATTCCACAGATTCACCACTCTCTTAGGTGAAGAAATTTTCCCTCACCTCAGTCTTAAAAGATTTGCCCCTTATCCTCAAACCATGACCCCGAGTTCTGGACTCTCCCACCATCGAGAACATTCTTTCTGAATCTACCCTGTCTAATCCTGTTAGAATTTTGTAAGTTTCTATGAGATCCCCTCTCTTCTAAACTCCAATGAATATAATCTTAACTGATTTAGTCTCTCTTAATATGACAGTCCCGCTATCCCATGAATCAGCCTGGTAAACTTTTGTTGCACTCCCTGCATAGCAAGAACATCCTTCCTCAGATAAGGACACCAAAACTGTACATCATACTCCAGGAGAGGCCTCACCAACGCCCTCAACAATTTCAGTAAAACATCTCTATTCCTATACTCAAATCCTCTCACGATGAAGACCAACATACCATTTGCTTTCTTTTCTGCCTGCTGTACCTGTGTGCTTACTTTCAGTGACTTATGCACGAGGACAACAAGGTCTTGCTGAGTATCCACCTCTCTCAATTTGCACCCATTTAGATAATAATGTGCCTTCCTATTTTTGCTAAAGTGTGAGGGCATTAGATGGGTGCATTTTAAAGGGGTTTCAAGAACCAAGGACCTAGGTATTTATGATGGAGAAAGTCGACGCAAAAAGTTTGACAGAAGCGTGACAGCAGAAAGTAAGGTTTTGAAGACGGGAAGTGTGTACTGATGTCAGCTTTTGAATTTAACTTAGCAGGTTTATTAGAGTTCACACTATATGAAGCATTCTAATTCACACATACATGCCAGATCTACTTAAGGGTAGAAGCACATGGAAGTGTACTGACAACCTATTGATCAGTTTTTAATGTTAATCAGAAGAGCAAGGCAGCTTTCAGAAATCCAAACTTTAGTGCACCAAAAATACAGGAGCCCAAGATTGCTTTGTGTTGCTATGTTCTGTGGAGCACCCTTCCACTAAAATTAAATACACATTAACTAAAGTCCACTTGTGTTGATTCGTAATCTGTTTCACTTGGGTACAAAGGGACGGAATTACAGAATTTAAGGCTTCAAGAATCAAGGACTTAGGTACTTAGAATTCACTCGGGTACAACCGACTTTCCTTGCACTGTAGTCAATTCAGTAACCTGAATTGCCTGAGGTAATAATACATAAAGGGTCACCTTTATCAGGAAGCACAGGTCCATATCAGTCAGCCTGTCTTCCAATCTCATTCTCAATCCATTTAGAATGCAGTTACACAGAATGGCAACTGGAATATCAACTTTCATCCAGGGAACAGCTCATTTACGCAGCCTGCTTTTGACTTGACTTCTTCTGCCAGGTATAGAACAGTATGCCTGACCATAGACCACATAGCACCATATGGTCCCAGCAGTTTAACTTTGACAGATAGAGTGGGAGTGCCTAGACACAGGCATTCCCAGTAAGTTTAAAAGACACCCCAGTGTGTCCAGGGGACCAAATGAACATGTCCTATCAAACAACCTGTTTGATACTGTGCTCTAATCATGCTGCAAGAAATGTCAAGGTTAAGCAGTGTGAGATATTTGCTCTGCAGTTTCACACCATTTCCCCTCAGAATCAAACTACAACCTGACTCTGCCCTTTTTATTATAACTCTAGCACAACAGTGTAGGAGGGAGGGTATCCATTATCTGGACCACTGGGAACTCTTCCGGCAGGTGTGACCTATATAAGGACGGGTTGCATCTAAACTGGAGAGGCATAAATATCCTGGCCGTGAGGTTTGCTCATGTCACATGGGAGGGTTTAAACTAGTATGGCAGGGGGGTGGGCACGGGAGCAATAGGTCAGAAGGTGAGAGCATTGAGGGACAACTAGGGAATAGGGCCAGTATGGCTCTGAGGCAGAGCAGACAGGGTGAAGTTGCTGAACACAGCGGGTCTGGTGGCCTGAAGTGCATATGTTTTAATGCAAGAAGTATTACGGGTAAGGCAGATGAACTTAGAACTTGGATTAGTACTTGGAACTATGATGTTGTTGCCTTAACAGAGACCTGGTTGAGGGAAGGGCAGGATTGGCAGCTAAACGTTCCAGGATTTAGATGTTTCAGGTGGGATAGAGGAGGATGTAAAAGGGGTGGCGGAGTTGCGCTACTGGTTAGGGAGAATATCACAGCTGTACTACAGGAGGACATCTCAGAGGGCAGTGAGGCTATATGGGTAGAGATCAGGAATAAGAAGGGTGCAGTCACAATGTCGGGGGTTTACTACAGGCCTCCCAACAGCCAGCGGGAGATAGAGAAGCAGATGGGGAGACAGATTTTGGAAAAGAGTAAAAACAACAGGGTTGTTGTGATGGGAGACTTCAACTTCCCCAATATTGACTGGGACTCACTTAGTGCCAGGGACTTAGACGGGGCAGAGTTTGTAAGGAGCATCCAGGAGGGCTTCTTCAAACAATATGTAGACAGTCCAACTAGGGAAGGGGCTGTACTGGAGCTGGTATTGGGGAATGAGCCGGGCCAGGTGGTAGAAGTTTCAGTAGGGGAGCATTTCAGGAACAGTGACCACAATTCAGTGAGTTTAAAGTCCTGGTGGACAAGGATAAGAGTGGTCCTAGGGTGAATGTGCTAAATTGGGGGAAGGCTAATTATAACAATATTACGCGGGAACTGAAGAACCTAGATTGGGGGCGGATGTTTGAGGGTAAATCAACATCTGACATGTGGGAGGCTTTCAAGTGTCAGTTGAAAGGAATTCAGGACCGGCATGTTCCTGTGAGGAAGAAGGATAAATACGGCAATTTCCGGGAACCTTGGATAACGAGAGATATTGTAGGCCTCGTCAAAAAGAAAAAGGAGCCATTTGTCAGGGCTAAAAGGCTGGGAACAGACAAAGCCTGTGTGGAATATAAGGAAGGTAGGAAGGAACTTAAGCAAGGAGTCAGGAGGGCTAGAAGGAGTCACGAAAAGTCATTGGCAAATAGGGTTAAGGAAAATCCCAAGGCTTTTTACGCGTACATAAAAAGCAAGAGGGTAGCCAGGGAAAGGGTTGGCCCACTGAAGGATAGGCCAGGGAATCTATGTGGAGCTAGAGGAATTGGGCAAGATACTAAATGAATAATTTGCATCAGTATTCACCAAAGAGAAGGAATTGGTAGATGTTGAGTCTGGGGAAGGATGTGTAGATAGCCTGGGTCACATTGAGATCCAAAAAGATGAGGCGTTGGGCGTCTTGAAAAATATTAAGGTAGATAAGTCCCCAGGGCCTGATGGGATCTACCCCAGAATACTGAAGGAGGCTAGAGAGGAAATTGCTGAGGCTTTGACAGAAATCTTTGGATTCTCACTGTCTTCAGGTGATGTCCCGGAGGACTGGAGAATAGCCAATGTTGTTCCTCTGTTTAAGAAGGGTAGCAAAGATAATCCAGGTAACTACAGGCCGGTGAGCCTTACGTCAGTGGTAGGGAAATTACTGGAGAGAATTCTTTGAAACAGGATCTACTCCCATTTGGAAGCAAATGGACGTATTAGTGAGAGGCAGCATGGTTTTGTAAAGGGGAGGTCGTGTCTCACTAACTTGATAGAGTTTTTCGAAGAGGTCACAAAGATGATTGATGCAGGTAGGGCAGTGGATGTTGTCTTCAGTAAGGCCTTTGACAAGGTCCCTCATGGTAGACTAGTACAAAAGGTGAAGTCACACGGGATCAGGGGTGAGCTGGCAAGGTGGATACAGAACTGGATAGGTCATAGGAGGCAGAGATTAGCAATGGAAGGATGCTTTTCTAATTGGAGGGCTGTGACTAGTGGTGTTCCGCAGGGATCAGTGGTGGGACCTTTGCTGTTTGTAGTATATATAAATGATTTGGAGGAAAATGTAACTGGTCTGATTAGTAAGTTTGCAGACGACACAAAGGTTGGTGGAATTGCGGATAGCGATGAGGACTGTCAGAGGATACAGCAGGATTTAGATTGTTTGGAGACTTGGGCGGAGAGATGGCAGATGGAGTTTAATCCGGACAAATGTGAGGTAATGCATTTTGGAAGGTCTAATGCAGGTAGGGAATACCCTCAAGAGTATTGAAAGTCAGAGAGATCTAGGTGTACAGGTCCACAGGTCACTGAAAGGGGCAACACAGGTTGAGAAGGTAGTCAAGAAGGCATACAGCATGCTTGCCTTCATTGGCCGGGGCATTGAGTATAAGAATTGGCAAGTCATGTTGCAGCTGTTCGAACCTTAGTTAGGCCACACTTGGAGTATAGTGTTCAATTCTGGTCGCCACACTACCAGAAGGATGGGGAGGCTTTAGAGAGGGTGCAGAAGAGATTTACCAGAATGTTGCCTGGTATGGAGGGCATTAGCTATGACGAGCGGTTGAATGAACTCGGTTTGTTCTCACTGGAGCGACGGAGGTTGAGGGGCGACCTGGTAGAGGTCTACAAAATTATGAGGGGCATAGACAGAGTGGATAGTCAGAGGCTTTTCCCCAGGGTAGAGGGGTCAATTACTAGGGGGCATAGGTTTAAGGTGAGAGGGGCAAGGTTTAGAGTAGATGTACGAGGCAAGTTTTTTACGCAGAGGGTAGTGGGTGCCTGGAACTTGCTACCGGAAGCAGGGACGATAGTGACATTCAAGGGGCATCTTGACAAATACATGAAGAGGATGGGAATAGAGGGATACGGACCCAGGAAGTGTAGAAGATTGTAGTTTGGTCGGGCAGCATGGTCGGCACGGGCTTGGGGGGCCGAAGGGCCTGTTCCTGTGCTGTACTTTTCTTTGTTCTTTTCTTTGTTCTTTGTGAAGAAGGAACCATTTCACAGCAATGCTAATATTGCAATATAAATGTAATTGCCACTTCCGAGGCACAGGGCAGCTAGCCTCTTGCTCTGGCTCCCTGTACTCATGAGGAAGACTGTGTAATGCCTCTCTAACCTCACCTCCAACAATGTTCTCCGCTGGTTTCCTTCCTTCATATGACATATTCAGGAAGTCAGCTGCACAATTCATTATTTGTACTTCTCCTTATAATGCAAACAGTTATTATCCCCCTATATTTTTTCTTGAAAGGTGTTGACACAGCATTTGCCAAACATTTTTTATTCATTCAAGGGATGTGGGCGTCGCTGGCTAGAAAAGCATTTGTTGTCCATCCTGAGTTGCCCTTGAGGGGGTGGTGGTGAGCTGCCCTCTTGCATTGCTGTAGTCCCTATGGTGTAGGTACAGCCGCAATGCTGTTGGAAAAGAAGTTCCAGGATTTTGATCCAGCGACAATGAAGGAACGCCAATATAACTCCAAGTCAGGGTGGTGTGTCGCTTGGAGGGGAACTTGTCACGGGGCGCCAAGGTAGCACAGTGGTTAGCACTGTTGCTTCACAGCGCCAGGGTCCCAGGTTCGATTCCTGGCTTGAGTCACTGTCTGTGGGAAATCTGCACATTCTCCCCGTGTCTGCGTGGGGTTCCTCCGGGTCCCGAAAGACGTGCTGTTAGGTAATTTAGACATTCTCCCTCAGTGTACCCAAACAGATGCCGGTGTCTGGCAACTAGGGGCTTTTCACAGCAACTTCATTGCAGTGTTAATGTAAGCCTACTTGTGACAATAAAGATTA
Organism: Scyliorhinus torazame; assembly: GCF_047496885.1. Lineage (NCBI taxonomy): Eukaryota > Metazoa > Chordata > Chondrichthyes > Carcharhiniformes > Scyliorhinidae > Scyliorhinus > Scyliorhinus torazame. The sequence goes on from NC_092718.1 coordinate 194,116,278, forward strand.
TTATTATGTATCTGCAGCCTTTGTCATTCTAGGTGGTGGAATTTGCAGGTTTGTCAGTGGAGCCTCGGTAAGTTGCTGCAGTGCATCTTGTCGTTAACACACTAAACGTTTAGTTTAAAAAAAAATAAGAACCAAAGGTCCATGGGTTTTAATCAGAACTCCACGTACAATCGGTGAAAAAAGAAACAATGAAAAATTTACATTTACATTGCACTTCTCGGGCACTCAGGAATTACTTCATAGCCAATCACTTGCTTTTTCTTCTGAAGTGTAATCAATATTGTTATTGTGCGAAAACACATCACCCAATTTATGCTCAGCGAGGTCACTCAAACAGCAACGAGGTAAACAAATCTGTTTTGGTGCTGTTGGTTGAGGGTGAATGTGAGTTATGACACCATCTGAAACACAGTTCCTCAAACAAAGCAAGCATTCTGCCTGTCCTGGACTGTCTAGGTTACATACTCATATCCTCGAGTGGGACTTGAACCTCCAACTTCTGACTCATTAGCATGCATAGAGTCAAGCTAGCACCCCATTGAAGAGACTTCCTTCACCAGATTGTGAATTGGCATGTAAACATGTATTAAATGTTTTCTCCATTCACTGAAAACATATATTGTTTACTAAAAGATTTTCTATTGTGGCACAACACAACACAAAAGGATCCAGAATTCCGGTACGTGGATTAAATAAAAGATAGCACATGAACCTGTTTTGTTCCGATAATTTCATTTCCTATTGTAATTGACTCTAAATTACTTTAATTAACAAAGAGCACATTATTTTGCGCAGTTGATTTACTGCAGTAAAACATTGCTAATAATCTCAGGCATTCACAATGCAAACTAATTGCTTTAGTGAACTGCAGAACTCCCTCGCACTCTACAATACCGTTTATATGAGGTATTGTTTACAGCTTTGTCTCGGAGTGCTGAATGCATACTTCAGTCTGACAAAAAGGATTCACAACATTTTCATTTGAGCTTCATATGTCCTCTAGTTTGTGTGATGTCCTGCTTTGCCGCTACCAGTTCACATTAGTAATTGTGGTATCTTGAAAGAATAGTGACCACCATGGTAGATTAGCAAATAAATGGTTTATTAAGGAAAATAGCTATTTACAAGAACGAGATAATGTCTACGGTACTCCACGACTCCAAAGTCCGAACAGTAAAACTTGTGCTAAGCCCCAGGATTCGTGCGCTCTGGCCCGATGGGTCACATGACCCTCCGGGAACTCCCTTAAAGGGATACGCTACCACATCACTCCTCCTTTAAGTCCCTGATTAACACAGTACAACAACAATGGATTTATTTACAATATTACACATCAAATGGATCTCAGCACGGTCTGGTATAAGGTAACTCGATCTGGGGACCTCCTGATCCTTTGCGAGCCTCATAATTCACTAGGGGCTGCTCCCGCAGTAGAGATAACTTAGGTTTGAACCTCAATGGGTTGAGTCTCGACCTGCGAAGGTGTGTCCGTGCAGATAATTTTCCTAGTTCCCCTGGAACATTACTGGGATCTTCCTTGGGGTAGCTCGCTGCAACATTACTTCCATCCACAGCAATATAATTGACAGGCATACAAGGGGCAGGCTGCCCCACTGTTTGGTGTGCAATTCTCTCCTTCTCAAATGGTCCCAGGTGTTTATTCACCCTTTTTCCTTGGACATCTGTTTCATACGACACTGGGTCTGTTCTGGTCATGACCATTCCAGGGGTTCGATTTGGACCAACACCGCCGTTTTCTACACATACAAAGACGTCCTCCTGAAATGCTCTCTCAGGTTTTCTCGCGTTGTGACCTTTCTTGTGTGCATTCTGTTTTATCTCCTCCCTCCCCGCCAAATTCGGAAATATCAGATCCAATCGTGTTCAAACGCATCTGCCCATTAGTAACTCAGAGGGTACAACAGCTCTGCTGAGATGAGGTGTTGTTCTATAGGTGAGCAGGAAACAGGCCTGTCTGCTTTGTAGGGAGGCCGATGACCTTTTTCTTCACGTTCTTCAGGACGGCTTTAAAAGTTTGGACAGCCCTCCCAGCCAGTCCATTTGAAGCAGCGTGGTAGGGAGCAGTTCAAATCTGTTGAACAATGTTGATTCTCTTGAAATTCTGGAACTCTTAATGAGTAAAAACAGTCCCATTACCTGAGGCCAGCACCTTGGGCAACCCGTGGGCGGCGAATGTCTGTCGCAATTTTTCCACCGTTGCTGATGAGGTCAGTTAACTTTGTTTTGTGTACGTCCAACCACTTGGAGTGAGTATCTATGATGAGCAAGAACATGGAGCCCATGAATGGGTCGGCAAAATCGACGTGTAGTTGCACCCATGCTTAACTTGGCCACTCCCAAGGGTGCATTAAGGTCGCAGATGGCAAGTTATGCCCTGCATTGGTCACGGTGTTTGACCAGGTTCTCTGTCGCTATCCATTGCAGGTCACCACACATAACTGGGTGCACGCATTCTCATCATTGTCCTCCCAGCATGGGCACAGTGTAACTCTTGCAATAATAGTTGTCTAGTGGGAACGACCATCTTGCTCCCCATAATGAAATGACATCTTCATAACTTAACTTGTCTTTTTTTATCAGAAAGAGTTGTAACTGCTCAGACCTTTTGTCACGATGCCAGCTGTGGTGGACCATGTGTTTGACTCGAGATAATATGGAGTCTTTTTGGGTCCAAAGCTTGACCTGTGCAGCCAATACTGACAACGTATCAAGAAAGTTTAAAGGAAGAACGATTTTCTGCAGTAGTGGTGGAGGCGATATACTTTCAGGTAGGGGAAGGTGGCTTAGAACGTCCTGATTTGAAATGTATGCGCCCAGCCTATCTTGAAATGTAACGAAAGAGAAAATGCTGGAAAATCTCAGCAAGTCTGGCAGCATCTGTAGGGAGAGAAAAGAGCTAACGTTTCGAGTCCGATGACTCTTTGTCATCGGACTCGAAACAAAGAACAAATAACAAAGAACAAAGAAAAATACAGCACAAGAACAGGCCCTTCAGCCCTCCAAGCCTGTGCCGACCATGCTGCCCGACTAAACTAAAATCTTCTACACTTCCTGGGTCCGTCTCCCTCTATTCCCATCCTATTCATGTAAAAATGTTAGCTCTTTTCTCTCCCTACAGATGCTGCCAGACTTGCTGAGATTTTCCAGCATTTTCTCTTTCGTTTCAGATTCCAGCATCCGCAGTAATTTGCTTTTATCTTGAAATGTATACTCAGAGGCTGCCAACAAGAGAGCCCAGCGTTGGACCCCAGCTGAAGCTATGCGGGGAATGGTCTTATCCTCCCTAATTAAGCCCAACAGGGGTTTGTGATCGGGAACTACTATGAAATGTCGTCCATAGACGTAATGATGGAACCTTTTTACTCCAAAGATTAGGCTTGTCCCTCTTTTCGGTTTGCGAGTAAACTTGCTCAGCATCGGTCGGAGTCCACGAGTATTGGCCTTTCTGCACCTTCTTCCATTTTGTGTGCTAATACCGCTCTGATTCCATAAGGAGATGCGTCGTAGGTAAGAATGATCTCTTTTGGGGGTCAACATTGTAGAAAGATTAGAAATAAATCTGCTATAATAATTCAACATTCCAAAAATGATTTAAATTCGGACATATTTTTGGGGGCTGGTGCTTCCTTAATTGTTTTTAGCTTCTCCTCCAATGGGTGCAGCCCTTGCATGTTTACCCAGAATCCCAAGTGCGTCACTTCATGAGCTTGGAATGTACATTGTTCTTTTTTCAACCTTAGTCTGGCCTTCTTAAATTTTTTAAAACTTCTTTGAGATGTTCTAGGTGCACCTTTTCGGACACTTCTATTATCAGTACATTGGCTAGATAGACAAACACCTTGGGTAGGTCCTGCAGTAAGCTTTCCATCATGCGCTGGAAAATTGCACATGGTAGCCGGGTATTCTGATATAGGCCTTTGTTGGCATTTGCAACAACAAATTGTTCAGAAGCCTCGTCTAATTCCAATTGTTAATATGCATGGCTCATATCACGTTTAGTGTAAATTAAACCTCCTGCTCACCTCGTATTTAAATCTTCAATTCTTGGTATTGGGTATCAGTCCAATTTTGCCACATGATTCATGGTTATAATAATAATAATCTTTTTATTGTCACAAGTAGGCTTACATTATTCACCAAAGAGAAGGAATTGGTAGATGTTGAGTCTGGAGAAGGGGGTGTAGATAGCCTGGGTCACATTGTGATCCAAAAAGACGAGGTGTTGGGTGTCTTAAAAAATATTAAGGTAGATAAGTCCCCAGGGCCTGATGGGATCTACCCCAGAATACTGAAGGAGGCTGGAGAGGAAATTGCTGAGGCCTTGACAGAAATCTTTGGATCCTCGCTGTCTTCAGGGGATGTCCCGGAGGACTGGAGAATAGCCAATGTTGTTCCTCTGTTTAAGAAGGGTAGCAAGGATAATCCCGGGAACTACAGGCCGGTGAGCCTTACTTCAGTGGTAGGGAAATTACTGGAGAGAATTCTTCGAGACAGGATCTACTCCCATTTGGAAGCAAATGGACGTATTAGTGAGAGGCAGCACGGTTTTGTGAAGGGGAGGTCGTGTCTCACTAACTTGATAGAGTTTTTCGAGGAGGTCACTAAGATGATTGATGCAGGTAGGGCAGTAGATGTTGTCTATATGGACTTCAGTAAGGCCTTTGACAAGGTCCCTCATGGTAGACTAGTACAAAAGGTGAAGTCACACGGGATCAGGGGTGAGCTGGCAAGGTGGATACAGAACTGGCTAGGCCATAGAAGGCAGAGAGTAGCAATGGAGGGATGCTTTTCTAATTGGAGGGCTGTGACCAGTGGTGTTCCACAGGGATCAGTGCTGGGACCTTTGCTCTTTGTAGTATATATAAATGATTTGGAGGAAAATGTAACTGGTCTGATTAGTAAGTTTGCAGACGACACAAAGGTTGGTGGAATTGCGGATAGCGATGAGGACTGTCGGAGGATACAGCAGGATTTAGATTGTCTGGAGACTTGGGCGGAGAGATGGCAGATGGAGTTTAATCCGGACAAATGTGAGGTAATGCATTTTGGAAGGTCTAATGCAGGTAGGGAATATACAGTGAATGGTAGAACCCTCAAGAGTATTGAAAGTCAAAGAGATCTAGGAGTACAGGTCCACAGGTCATTGAAAGGGGCAACACAGGTGGAGAAGGTAGTCAAGAAGGCATACGGCATGCTTGCCTTCATTGGCCGGGGCATTGAGTATAAGAATTTGCAAGTCATGTTGCAGCTGTATAGAACCTTAGTTAGGCCACACTTGGAGTATAGTGTTCAATTCTGGTCGCCACACTATCAGAAGGATGTGGAGGCTTTAGAGAGGGTGCAGAAGAGATTTACCAGGATGTTGCCAGGTATGGAGGGCATTAGCTATGAGGAGCGGTTGAATAAACTCGGTTTGTTCTCACTGGAACGAAGGAGGTTGAGGGGAGACCTGATAGAGGTATACAAAATTATGAGGGGCATAGACAGAGTGGATAGTCAGAGGCTTTTCCCCAGGGTAGAGGGGTCAATTACTAGGGGGCATAGGTTTAAGGTGAGAGGGGCAAGGTTTAGAGTAGATGTACGAGGCAAGTTTTTTACGCAGAGGGTAGTGGATGCCTGGAACTCGCTACCGGAGGAGGTAGTGGAAGCAGGGACGATAGGGACATTTAAGGGGCATCTTGACAAATATATGAATAGGATGGGAATAGAAGGATACGGACCCAGGAAGTGTAGAAGATTGTAGTTTAGTCGGGCAGCATGGTCGGCACGGGCTTGGAGGGCCGAAGGGCCTGTTCCTGTGCTGTACATTTCTTTGTTCTTTGTTCTTTGTACATTAACACTGCAATGAAGTTACTGTGAAAAGCCCCTAGTCGCCACATTCCGGCGCCTGTTCGGGTACACGGAGGGAGAATTCAGAATTCTCAGCTGGTCCAGGAATTGAACCCGCGCTGCTGGCCTTGTTCTGCATAACAAACCACTGTCTAGCCCACTGAGCTGAACGAACCATCTTTTAGTCCCCACATATTCTACTGGTTCTTTCTGACTTACCACTGGCACGATTCTACTGGTTCTTTCTGACTTACCACTGGCACGATTGGAGTTGCCCACCGCAAAAAGTGTGCAGACTTGATGATGCCTAATTCTTGTAGCTGCTTGAGTTTAGACTCAATCTTCTTATGTAAGGGATAGGGGATGGGGCAGGCTCTGTAAAACTTGGATGTGGCCTCAGGATCCACGTATATCTTTGCTTTCAGGCCCTGTATCTTGCCTAACCCATCTTGGAAATTCCTCCTGGAATTTTTAAGACATCATAAATGTCTCATTGATTAATTTTACAGATTTCTAGCCAATTGAGCCAAACTTGGCAAAGCCAATCTCGGCTAAACAGACTTTCCCCCCCACCTCCACTACTATTAGAGGCAGTTTGGCTGATTGGTGCTGGTAGCTTAGGGGCATCATTGTCCCCAGGAGCCTTAATACTTCCACAGCAAACGTGGCTAGTCAGGCCATTGTATTCTTAACTTCAGGGTCTGGGGCTTCACTCCACCTTGTAAATAATGATACATTTGCTCAGCTGCAACTGGTGTCCACCTCCATTCTGAGTGGCTGACAGTTTACCATCAACACAATTGTAACTGGGGTCGTCTTGCCTACCTTAATGTTGTTGAAACTATACTTCAGACCGTTTACAGGGTTATTCTTAATCCTGTGTACTGAACTCAGAGCTTTTATTTTGGCCCCTGGAGGCTTTGCCTAGCCTTGCACCTCCTCCTAATGTACCATCTCCTATTACAGGCATAACAAATCGCTTCTCTAAATATACATCTCTACTGGGCGTTATCTCTCCCACATTGGTAGCATTCTTCATAGTTCCTAGTCAATGGACAACATTCCCTAGATCTCTGCACTCCTTTTTGTGGTGAGCCTCTCTGCTCATTACTTCCTGTGCCTTCATTGCTGGTGCCATGATTGCCAGTAGCCTCTCTCCAAACTTGGTGGACCTTGCCTGCTTGCAAGATCGGCAGTGCAATCACCCCCCTTGTGGCACTTTCCATAGCCTGGTGACCTCTAATGCCTTCTTTAAATTATTCTCTCCCTTTGCTAATAATTTATTTTGTTGTCCGTGTCATTGACACCACAGACTAGCCTGTCTCTCAGCATGTTGTTGAGTGCAGTCCCGAACTTGCAATGGTCAGCTGTTTTTATAGGCACGTCACAAAAGCCACTATCGTCTCCCCTGCAGCATGATCGGCGCAGACTTGGAGGACCGAAGGGACTGTTCCTCTGCTATTCTTTTTGTTGTTCTTTGTTTGGGCCCCGCAGGCTGTTCGTAGGATTACCCATTGTTCCCCCCCCCCTCAATTCATTGCCGTTAAAGAATGTAGAATCCACTGCTCTATGTTAGGACTGAATGGCTCATGTTTCCCCAAATCAGGGCATTTTGTCATTCACACACTGCTGAATGGGTTTGCTTCAAACGAACAGTTTCCACACAAGCTCTGCTCTCCCAATTTCTCTAGTAGCAGGAAGGCACTCCGATTGAAGTATCGTGAAAGACTGGCAACCAACAAGTAGATTAACAAATAAACGATTTATTAAGGCAAGTAACTATTTACAGAAAGTGAGATAGAGGCTCCCATTCTTTACAACTTCGAACTCCTAACAGTAAAAGCTGCGCCCAGACCCAGGATTCACGTGCTCTGGCCCGATTGGCCCGACGGGTCACATGACCCCCTGAGAACTCACCCCCTTAAAGGGGCATGTTACCACAGAAGTAATGCCGACAACGCCAGGCAAGCAAGACTGTTCAGTGTCACCAGTGTGTTAATTTATAGGAAGTGTGAATTGGGCTTTGGAATTTCACAGCACATAATTATTATCAGACGATTACTTCTACATTTGCCTCAATGATCTCAACTTTACAGGTAAGGAAGTTGTGTGCTAGACAGGTTGCAGAGCATAAACAACGCAGCAGCACATATAGATCAAATGTATTGAAAAGGCAAAATAGCTGGAGGAGGACTATAAATGAGCTCAGAGCACCTTTGTCAACGTAGTCTAATATATAGCCAGAGCTCTTCGAGACAGAATTCACGTTACTAACATCCGTTAGGAATGCCTGAACATATAATTTTCTCTTTATGTTTTAAAACCAGAGAGGAGCTGCCCCATTTATTTTATTTGATTAATTTATGACTACATAGGGGCAGCACGGTAGCACAAGTGGATAGCACTGTGGCTTCACAGTGCTAGGGTCACAGGTTCGATTCCCCGCTGGGTCACTGTCTGTGTGGAGTCTGCATGTTCTCCCCGTGTCGGCGTGGGTTTCCTCCGGGTGCTCTGGTTTCCTCCCACAGTCCAAAGACGTGCAGGTTAGGTGGATCAGCCATGATAAATTGCCCATAGTGACCAAAAAAGGTTAGATGGGGTTATTGTGTTGCGGGGATAGGGTGGAAGTGAGGGTTTAAGTGGGTCGGTGCAGACTCAATGGGCCGAATGGCCTCCTTCTGCACTGTATGTTCTATGTTCTCTTTACATGAACCAGCTGGCTCCCTTTGTGAAACTCAAAGAGAGGAGGCTTCCAACTTTTGTTGCTGGAGGTGCTGCCAAGGGTTTTCAGCTCTGACATTAAGGTTCTTTCTAAATGTTGATAGCTCCTCGGATGTGCTGTGATGATCTCAGTGTTGATAAAAAATAAATTTAGAGTACCCAATTCATTTTTTCCAATTAAAGGGCAATTTAGTGTGGCCAATCTACCTACCCTGCACATCTTTGGGTTGTGGGGGCGAAACCCATGCAAACACGTGGAGAATGTGCAAACTCCACACGGACAGTGACCCAGAGACGGGACACAATCTGGGACCTCGGTGCCGTGAGGCAGCAGTGCTAACCATTGTGCCACCATGCCGTCCCCCCCGTACATGTACATTTATGAAATATTTGTACCCAATTTGATCACAATTCTGCTACACTTCTGCAGTTTTTACTTAATTTTAATTCCACCAAGTAATTTTAGCAAGGGAAGAATAAATTCAAGGAAAACCTAGTTTTAAAGGCATTTGTTTTCATCCCTGCGTATCAGACAATTTGAACAAAGTCCTGAAAATAAGTGGGCCCAAAATGTCCCATTTTAATGGAACACAAGAAGGTGCCCTTATTTCTTCTGCAATTAATATTCACAAATGAAATTGTAGGAATTCATGGCTTTGAATTTAGCAATGTGCCACTAATTCAGGAGAAAATTAAGAGAGAAATGTAACACCAAACTGGCATGCTTGTGCACAAAAATCAAGGTTGATTTTCCAGTGTAGTACTGATGGAGTGCTGCATTGTCCTTCGGATGAGAACAAGGGAAGAGTTGCTTTAGGTGTCTGAAAGCACTTTACAGCTAATGAAGTACTTTTTGAAGGGCAGTCACTTTTGGAAAGAAGGAAATGCTCACCTCTGAGTTACAGGTTTCTGGCTCCAAATCATACTCCTGGGCTGGAGTACAAAGGTCAGGGTGAATACTCCAGTGCAGTAGGGGCCGCGACACTCTTGCAAATGCCATTGTTTGGATGAGCTGTAAAGCCATTGGAGCAGCAAGTACAAATGGGACCAGGAGAGAATTGAATGCATTTTTGTAAATAGAAGGGATTGAGGGATGTGGTATATAAGGGTGGTGTTGACCTATGAAAAAGGGACAAACTTTCAGTCTTTAAATTGATGCAAACAAGATCTTTCCACTTTCTCTCACTGTAACAACCCATAAGGGACCTATGGGTGGAATTGATTAGTTTTCCCGTGGTCCCCATGGCTGATCTAACAATCACTAAGTCCACTTTCCAGTCTTATCTCTTATTCCCCAACTGATTAAAAACCTATTCATCTCAGCCTTGAAAATGTTCACGGATTCGGCCTTCATAGCTTCCTGCGACAGAGAATTTCAAACATTCGCCTCTCTTCGAAAAAAGAAATTCTTCCTCAAATCCGTCTTAAATGAGTACCCCCTTATTCTGTGACCGTGCCCTCTGGTCCCACACTTGAGTGGAAACATTCTCCCAACATTTCCCCTCTCTAACTCCCTAAGAATCTTACCTGTTTCAATCACATAATGGCAGGAATTCTCTGGCCGTTGGGATTCATTCAATCCGCCATCAGTACATCCCTGTTCACGGGTTTGCCGGCGGTGTGGGGCGGTTTCACTGGTCAGTCTCATGGACAAGCGGCGGGAGTATAGAACCCCACCACCAGCGAATGGCTGGAGAATCGATCCCAACCTCTCATTCTGCTGAACTCCGAGGAGTATAGACCCAACCTCCTTAATCTTTCTTCATATGGCAGTCCCTCCGTACCCAGGATCATTCTAGTAAACCTCCTCTGTACTACCTCCAATGATAATGTATATTTCCTTAAATAAAGGGACCAAAACTGTACACAATATTCTAAATGTGGTCTCACTCGTACCTTGTTGCAACAACACCTCTTTAATTTTATAATCCAGCCCCCTTGAAAGAAGAACCAGCATTCCATTTGCCTTGCCTATAATATTCTGCAACTGTATGCTAGCTTTCTGGGATTCATCAACAAGAATCCCCAAGTCCCTTTGTGCTTCAGCTTTCTGCAGTCTCTCTCCATTTAAGAGAATGGGAGGGTATGCTGATAGGATTCGAAAGTTGGAAGGGCGCATGCGAAGCATAAACATCAGCTGAATAGTCTGTTACTGCTAGGGTGGCCGCTAGGTGTCCGGTTTTGTACCGGGCAGTCCGATTGTAGCCGATCTGGTCACAGCCTGTTGCCGGATGGTTGCACAACTGGTATTTTGACCCTTAGTAGACTGAGTCAGTGAAACAGGGCAGGGGCCTCTACGCTTGCCCCTTTCTCTGTCTGCAGCAGCTTTGATGTGATGCAGAAGTAGAAAACATTTCTTTTTTGTACTCTTTCCCTATCCTTTGTTGTCTCTCTAACTGTTCTGAATGTCTGAATGAGATGGATGTCACTGTGTACGCAATGAAATCACACCACCTTCCTTCCCCCATGCGTAAGGACGGTTTCTAATATCAATGGCCTCTGGCAGTGGCCATTCCAGTTACTGTACTAAGCAATTCTGTGATATATTCATATATCAAGGGTTTTGGGACACCCTGCAAGTGCCTGATTCTATATTGGTACTCAAGCTGAACATTTATCCTCCATCTCACAGCCAACAGTGTCCGTGTGGGTCCTTCTGAGCTTGATGTCCAGTCAGAGGCCTGAGGCCCTTCCGTACCAGATTCCTGCTCTCACCATCACTGCTGCAATATTCAGGAGTTGAGAATAGGATTCAGGTCAAGGTGGAAAATCCGTAAAATGCATTTGAAAGATGCCCCTTCAGTAACACCAAGAACAGATGTAGAAAGGGCAGGCAAAACAGCATCAGAGAGAGGCTACAGTAGATTGCTTTGTCACACTGGATTAAATTAGCAGGCAATATTACGCAGCGTGCTTTCAACTCAGATGAGATTGAGTTATCATAATAGACAATCATGTGAGAATAAAAAGGGCACAATAAAGGGGGTAATACTGAACAGGAGGAGGGAGAAAAATGACAGATGTTCAACTGCGGGCCTGAAGCCAGGATTTGGATCCTGAGTCCAATAGAATATATCAATTAAAAAAGTTCCCATTTCCCTTCCTGCAACCTGAACTCATGTCAACTTCAGTAAAATGGAGCGACATCGTCGCTGCTTTAAATCCAGAAAAGCCGGTGATAGGTTCAGGTCTGCGGGGAAGTCAGTGGAAACTTTTTAATGGATTATTTTGTTACTGACACGAAAGTTCAAGTTCTGAACTTTAAGTTGGCAGCTGGAAACCATTTAAAAACATTCCAATTTCTTCGCTGTAGTGAGTGAATAAATGCATTTCTGCTGAAGTGACCCAAACCAAATTGAGCCGGCAAACGCGCAGAAGTCCCTGTTGAATTAAACCCTTGAAAGCTGGGTGGATCGGGAGTTCAGTTCAATGCTTCTTTTCAACATTTCCCAGCATCCACTGTAAATTCCTGGTGCTCCGCCGAACACGATGGATGCAGATCATGATGAGGGAAGGATCGATTTGAAGACTTTCCAGGTTAGCATCATGGTCACAGAAAGAGGCCATTCAGCCCATCGTGTCTGCACCAGCCATCAAGCACCTATCTATTCTAATCACATTTTCCAGCACTTGGTCCATAGTCTTGTACGCTACGGCATTTTAAATGCGCATCTAAATGCTTCTTAAATGTTGTGAATGTTCCCATTTTTACCCCCCTTTCAGACAGTGAGTTCCAGATTCCAACCAGCCTCTGGGTGAAAAGCTTTTTGCCTCAAATCCTCAAATGTTGATTATTGTTATCATAGTCACAGAATTTATCATAGAATTTACAGTGCAGAAGGAGGCCATTCGGCCCATCGAGTCTGCACCGGCTCTTGGAAAGAGCACCCTACCCAAGGTCAACACCTCCACCCTATCCCCATAACCCAGTAACCCCACCCAACACTAAGGGCAATTTTGGACACTAAGGGCAATTTATCATGGCCAATCCACCTAACCTGCACATCTTTGGACTGTGGGAGGAAACCGGAGCACCCGGAGGAAACCCACGCACACACGGGGAGGATGTGCAGACTCCGCACAGACAATGACCCAAGCCGGAATCGAACCTGGGACCCTGGAGCTGTGAAGCAATTGCGCTATCCACAAGGCCACCGTGCTGCCCTCAACTATTGATCCCTCTGCTAAGGGAAATGTTCCTTCAATGTCCCTCATAATTTTGTACACCTCAATCAGGTCGCCCCCTCAGCCTTCTATACTCTAAGGAAAACACCCCCAGCCTAATCAGCCTCTCTTCATAGCTGAAATGTTCCAGCCCAGGCAACATCCTGGTGAATCTCCTTTGCATCCTTTCTAATGCAATCACATCCTTCCTATAGTGTGGCGATCAGAACTGCACACAGTACTTTAGCTGTGGCCTAATGAGTGTTTTATACAGCGCCATCATAACCTCCCTGCTCTTATATTCTATGCCTCAGCTAATAAAAGCAAGTATCCCATCTGCCTTCTAACCACCTTATTCACTTGTCCTGCTGCCTTCAGGAATCTTTAGCCATGCATCACAAGTTCCCTCTGGTCTTCCGTAATTCCTAGCGTCCTACCATTCATTATGTATGCCCTTGCATCAATTGTCCTCCCAAAATGCATCACTTTTCAGGGTTAAATTCCATTTGCCACTGTGCTGCCCATCTGGCCAGCCCATCCATATCGTCCTGTAGTCTAAGGCTTTCCTCCCCATCAACACCCCAAGGCAAAACACAGCTTCTAAAAACAAATATGGGGGCTATGGGTAATTGGAGGTGTTGTTGGGGGGATGGGGGGGGGGGGGGGGGGGAGCGGGGGCTGCGGTGTGGTAAGATCGAAATTCAGAGACCTGGAGGGATCAAATGTCTGGGCAAAATTGGAAGCCTTGTGGGGAAGCTTGTTTTGTGGGCTGTTCCCAGTCATGGAGATTCCTCAAGAATGCATCTAGATGCCGGAAATAGGTGTAAATGCACTTAACTCTGTTTCCTGAATCTACTATATGCTCGCCTCGATGGTGCTGCTGCGTTTCCTGACACTTGGAAATTATGGCTAACAGCAGTTAATGAGGGCTTGTAGCCGGCACGGGGCTGTTTAGCACACTGGGCTAAATTGCTGGCTTTTAAAGCAGACCAAGGCAGGCCAGCAGCACGGTTCAATTCCCGTACCAGCCTCCCCGAACAGGTGCCGGAATGTGGCGACTAGGGGCTTTTCACAGTAACTTCATTTGAAGCCTACTTGTGACAATAAGCGATTTTCATTTCATTCATTCATTATCATTCCGAAAGTATCAAGCCACCTTTTGAAGAAGGTTGACTCCCTGTTCCAGCTACCAGCCCCAGTTACAGCCAGAATTTTGTTTTACTCATTCAGGCATGTGGGTGTCACTGGCTGGGTCAGCATTTATTGCCCATCCCTAATTGCCCGTGAACTGAGTGTATTTAAGAGGGCATTTTAAGAGTCAGCCACATTGCTGTGGGTCTGGAGTCACATGTAGACCAGACAAGGATAGCAGATTACCTTCTCTAATGGATATTAGTACACCAGATGGGTTTTTGCAACAATGGACAATGGTTTCATGGTCATCCTTAGACTTTTAATTCCAGATTTTAATTGAATTCAAATTTTCGTCATGGCTTAGGAAACAGAGTTTTTCAATTTTATTCCCCATTCAAAGAAACCCACCCATTAGACTGGGTTAAAACTCCCTCCTGTGAGTTCGATTTTATTCTACTCAAAGGTGGAGTTGCTAATTACTGCTGGCCTCCATATGTGTAGTTAAACTTGGAAATCTGGAGATTACTGTCAGGGATACCCTGCTCTTCCAGTCTTTACCAATCGAATCGGCATCAAAATCAATGTTAGCTAATTGTTCCCTACTGTCATCTAAAAATGGCGGGAAAAAATGTATTCACACACGCGTATGAGTTTTTTAACTGCATAGTAAGTGATAACTATTTCAGAACAACTGCTCTGGCCCTGACAAATGAATTTAACAATTGTGGAGTCTTATTCCTTCAGACAAATTTAAGTTGCAGAGTTTAAAAAAATAATGTTTCTTTTTAATTTTCTTGTTGCTCCTTTGCATATTTCGCTTATGTATATCCAAAGCATTATTTTGCCTCCTGTAAAATCATTTAAATATACCTTTTATCTCCTGTTTGTTACTTCCTGTTTTACTGTCTGCATTCCTCTCTGAGGATTCTTCGATCTGATTAGTTGACTAGTTCCCTGCCTCTTGTCCTGCTCACAGGGTCGCCTAAAGAAGGTGCTAAATTCAAACAGGAGCCAGATGAGAGAAGCCCCTGACAAACCCATTAAATGTCTGCAGGGCACCTGCACGTGCGGTGAATGGCAAGAGCCCCTTCACCACGTAAAATCATGGGCTAAACTTCTGTTCAATAAAATCACAAGACTTATTGCTCTTTTTTAATAAACATACATTTGTAATATAAAAATTCAATCAATCTCTCATGTTCTGAATAGTTACCTTCGTATCTTAAAGCCAATCCAGTAGATGTACCAGAGCTGTCAGTGGTCAATTCAATGAAGAAATGTTGGGACTCACTGACAATGCCTTCAATGGGCAGGTATTCAACTTCATAGGAGTCATAAACTGGAGGAGCATCAATACTGTTCCCATTCCGAATTATAAGCCTGGCAAACAAAAGATAAATTCTAGTGCTTATTTGAAAAGTTATGTTGAATTGCAATTCACATTGTTGGCAAAGAAACTGGAACAGGGACAGAAACAGACATATACAGCTCTGCGAATCTGCTCTTTCATTCAATCCAATCATGGTTGATCTTCTCTCTCAACACCTTCCCATCTGCTCCCTATTCCCTTGATTCCATAATTGACCAAACATCTGTCTATCCAAGCCATAAATATGTTCAGGAGTGGAGCATCCAAAACCTGGAGATGGAGAATTCCAAAACTACTCAAACCTTCACACGAAGAAAAGTGTCCTCATCTTCGTCTTAAATGATCAACCCAGAGATTATTCCCCCATATTCTAGATTCCTCAGCCAGGAAAATAACCTCTTAGTGTCCAACCTGTCAAGTCCCTTAAAAATCTTGAATGTTTCAATAAGATCACCTCTCATTCTTCTAAACCTCAGACAAAATAGGCCCAATTTTCTCAGCGTCTCTTCATAGGCCAACTCTCTAATCCTGGGAAACAACTGAATGGACCTTTGTTGTACCACTCCCAAGGCAAGTATATCCTTCTTTAGATACGGAGACCAAAACTGCTACACTAGTCCATGTATCATCTCACCAAAGCCCTGTACAATTATAGCAAGACTCCCTTATTCTTGTATTCCAATCACTTTGCAATAAAGGCCAAAATGCCATTTGCCTTCCTAACTCCTTGCTGTAACTGCAGGCTAACCTTCCATATTCCCTGAATGAATCCCCTCAAATCCCTCCGAGTATCAACATTACAAGTTTCATGCCTTTTAAAAAATATTCTGCTTTTCTATTTTTATTGCCAAAGTGATTAACCTCACACTTTCCCCTATTATACCCCCTCTGCCACCTTGCTGCCCACTCAATTAACCTGTCAATATCTCTTTGCAGCCTCTTGGGTCATCCTCCCAGCTGACACTCCCACTTAGATTTCTATCATCAGCAAGTTCAGATACATTACTCACGGTCTCTTCATCTAAGCCATTAACCTAGATTATAAATAACTGAGGTCTCAGCACTGATCCTAGCGGCACTCCATTAGTTACAGCCTGCCAATCTGAAAATGCCCCATTTATTCTTACTCTCTGCTTCCCGCCAATTGACGAATCCCCTATCCATGTTAATATATTAACCCCAATTTCATCAGCTCTTATCTTTCAAAATAACCTTTTGTATGGCAATTTGTTGAATGCCTTATTGAACAACTGAGCTGAGCTTTTTCATGCTGTATAAATTTATATTCTTCAATGCAAATAAGGGGCAATACAAATTATTTTACACAAGTAATTCGATTAGGTTCTCTTCAAAACTTTGCAGCTGAAGGAATATCCACTGTCATTCATTTTGGAGGCCTGTACTTACTCAAAACCATTCATATAGTCAGCCTATCCAGGTCTAATTTCTGTACCACAAGGTATATTTTAAACTCAGGCTTCAGACCACACTTACACATACTTAGCTATTAAAAAGCATTGTTTGCCACATCTAGAAATACTCAACACCCTATCTGTCCGTTCACTTACTGAAAGCTGCTGCAGTCATGAGGTTAGATTCCATTTGTGCTGAATGGGCAGCAAGTTCAACCCACGGATGTGTGAGGATAGCCAAGTTCACAACACCAAGTCTATGCTGCTGGCGGGCAAGAACAAAATAAGGAGCTACGTTTACTGCAGACATTACCTGTCATCATCCTCAGCAAAAGCAACTTTTTCAAAGTGGAGGTGCAACTTCTGTCCTTCAGGAGCTTCAATCAACCAGTAGCAGGTCAGGTTGTTGCTATAGTTGCCCGGAAAGTTTGGCGATGTGATGCGGCCAACGGTTGCATTTCTGATCAGCCCCCCGCAGGTAGCTGTAAGAGAAAAGTGGCAGCTTTATTCAGTGCCTACTCCTCGGCTGTGAGAAGTGCAACATGCAACAACATCTAAACAATCCCTCCTTGCCTCTTTGCTCCGTTTAGAACGGAATATTAATATAAGCTTTGAAGGCTTGTGGTAGAGTGTTGAAGTGCAGATAAAAAATAACTTTGCACCTTCAAACTTTCTCCGCAAGCAATTGTATTATTTTGCTACTTTTTGACAAGGTCTACTATTTGCGAAAGCTATTACGTAAAGTTAAGTTCCAAGACAATGCCAGCATTATCAACTGTATATACATACATGTACATATATACATACATTCACTCACATGCACACACGTTACATATATATCTCTGACAAATATTGGGCAATGTAAGCACTGTTGCAGTATTGAACAGCTCTCTGCAGAAATGGGTGTGATACCGGAATTCAGGTTTAGTGCGTTATGTGCTCGATGATTCTGCGTGGCCTCATGAAATATTTGTGAGATTGCAAATGCCAAAGGGCCACATTAATGTAATAAACAATTCGGCTGCAGTAATTCACATTTTAACCCAGGGACAGGACAGAATATTTCAGCACTAAAAAGGTGCCAGTCCTCCATTCCAGCAGCCCTAGCACTGCGTTGTGTAATCTCATTGCACGCTGAGATGACAGACGTGTCTTTGCCTGCCTTGCAAAAAGAACATTCAGAGATCGTAACTCAACAACAAAATGCACTCCTAATCTTAGGGAATGAAGAGATAAGTGATGTGTTGGGTGCTCTGGATCCGTGGAACACATACAGGCCACCAACACTTAAAATAGTGCAACACTATTTTATTAAGTTAGAAACTGTTGAACATACTTTCACTGTGGGTTAACACGATGTTAGATTAAACTAAAGACCTATGCCTGTCCTAACCAGTCTATGCACTCAGCACATGGTGAAGATCTGTGCTGTAAGCTGTAAGCTCTGTCCTTCTAGGAGGCTGCATCCCGAATGAGCGGGAACTCTGACGGGGGAACCCCTGTCTTTATAGTGAGTGTGCTCTAACTGGTGATTGGCTGCGGTGTTGTGTGTGTTGATTGGTCTTGCTGTGTGTCCATCAGTGTGTGTGTGTCTGCACCATGATATACTGGTGTATATTATGACAATAAGGATGTAAAATACATGTGAAACACTTTTGGAATATTGGATTTCAGCATTCTGCTGGTTAGCCGTATTATGTGTTCTGAAAATTATCATTCAAATTTGAAACAGTGATTTAAATTTATTTCCAATGAAGTGGAGTATTACAGTAGACTAAAAACAAATGGTGCACAGTGGATATTACTGAGCACAAAGCAGTGGATAAAAATGAAAGGAAACATGGTATAACAGCTCTTATTGAGCTTCTTCCACATGCCTTACTGAACTTTACCATTATGGAAAGCGCACACAGGCCATTTAATCTGGTTATAAGGTTATTTGCAAAACTTATCCCAATCCCTTCTCAAAAATAAATCCCCCTTAACATAGTATTTTTATGATCGAAGTATGGACCATTAACATTTAAAGGGAACTCCAAGCATCCATTGAAAGAACTACATCACAAGGTTTCATGTTTTTAAAATATATATGTATATATTTCAAAGTGAATCAATAGATTTAGTAAAAGGTGGACTAGATCTAACACTCCTGCAGAGTTAGCACCAGTATATGCTGGTAAAATGCTATACCTCAAGGCCCTTACATCAGCAGAACCCGCCAGCAAGCTTGTTTACTTTATGGAAGAAAAGACAGTTTTCTAGCTAGGTTACAAACAAGAATTTGGGTGAAGATTTAATAATAAACCTACGTTGGCAAGATTGGAATTTTAAAACAATGTTCTGTGTACTCACTAACTGGAGAGCAGTCTGTGTCTGTGACTTGGGAGAGTGCTAATCGAATGCTCTCTTTATTAGAGCTGTATCAGAATACTCTCCCTGTGATTGCTGTGTTAGAGCTGTGACAGCTGTAACAGAGAAGGGTGCTCCTCCAGAGGTTTCTCTGGTGTATTTTTCTCCATATTTGAATCATGCATAAACTATTGTAACCTGTCTTTCGGTCCCCTGTGGTTAGTTGGGAGATGTCCACCACATCATATATTCTATGAGTCCTTCCCATTTATTTCCTTTATTCCCATTTCTTGTACTTTATTATTTGTGGTCCGTGGACCCTGAATCGGAATGGGCCTTTAAGCAGAAGAGTGCTTGCCAGGACAGTGTGTTCCTAGGCTTGTATCTTGAAGAGGAGAAACCAGACTCTTCAGTACCAAGTGAATCTTAGGAACCGGTTTTTGAGGACGTCAGCTCGATTGGCTAACTGGCAACAGGTGGGTTAACCAGGGACAGTGTTCCGCCAGACATCAGTGAGTGATTGGTTCCTTCAGGATGCTTTCTGAGAGAACCTGCCAGGCGCCTCTACCCCCTTCGAAGGAAGAGGAGCTGTGTATCTCCCTCTCTCTGCTGCCGGATCCTTGCTGAATCTGAGTCTGCAGTGAAGATCATTACAAGTTGAAGGACAAGAAAGTACTCAACTGAACGCCGAATCTTGGAAAGAAACTAACTGGAAGACATCCATCTGCGTCAAAGACCCTTCTACTGTTAGTATTAAAAGTTACTTGTGTTTAAATTTTACAAACCTGCTGACTGTAGTCAATTTAAGTCAACCAAAGCCTCAGGTATTAATATAAAATCTAATTTCACTTGTGTTGCGACTCCAATCAAGTAGGGTTGGAATCGACAGCACACAAGCTCAGGGTGTCATAGCAATACTTATATATATATAAAAAAACTGAAAGAAAGCACCATAGTGTGGTAGTCACTACTGCTGTATTATATTGTATATATGGGTATTACAGTAAGGCCTCTGTACTGCAGGTACGGGGTAGATCCCTGCCTGCTGGCTCCGCCCAGGAGGCGGAGTATAAATGTGTGCGCTCTCCGAACAGCAGCCATTTCGTAAGCTGCTGTAGGAGGCCACACATCTCTGTATAATAAAGCCTCGATTACATTCTACTCCCGTCTCGTCGTAATTGATAGTGCATCACATAGAAAATAGGAGCAGGGGTTGGCCATTCGGCCATTTGAGCCTGCTCCACCATTCATTACAATCATGGCTGATCATCCAACTTAGTAAACTGTTCCCACTTCTACCCATATCCTTTGATCCCTTTAGTCCCAAGAGCCATATTTTACACCTTCTTGAAAAGATACAGGGCGGGATTCTCGGCCCCGCCGCGTCACATTTCTGCCCCGACTGGCTGGCGGGATTCTCTGTTACGCCGGTGGGTCAATGGGGTTCCCCATTGTGGGGCAGCCCCACGCCGTCGGGAAACCCCCGGGCACAGGCATAATGGAGATTCCCGGGGCGGAGAAGCCCGGCCACAATGTTTTTGCCTCCACTGCTTCCTGTGGCAGCGAATTCCACAGGCTCACCACTCTCTGGGTGAAGAATTTCTCCTCATCTCTGTTTACCCGCATCCTTAGCTTTCAATCCCTGGTTCTGGACTTCCCTGCCATCCTTCTTGCATCTACCCTGTCTAGTCTTGTTAGAATTTTATAGGTTTATGAGATCCTGCCCCCCTCATTCTTCTAAACTCCAGTGAATATAATCCTAACTGACTCAATCTCTCCTCATAGGTCTGTCCTGCCATCCAAGGAATCAGTCTGCTAAACCTTTGTTGCACTCCCACTATTGCAAGAACATCCTTCCTCAGATAAGGAGACCAGAACCCACCACAATATTCCAGGTGTGGTCTCACCAAGGCCCTGTATAATTGCAGGAAGACATCCCTGCTCCTGTACTCAAAACCTCTCGCTATGAGGGCCAACAAAACATTTGCCTTCTTTACTGCCTGCTGCATTCTTACTTTCAGTGACTGTTGTATAAGGACACCCAGGTCTTGTTTCCCAATCTCATCCCTCAATCTATAGCCATTCAGATAATAATCTTCCTTCCTGTTTTTGTTACCAAAGTTGATAACCTCACATCTATCCACATTATACTGTATCTGCCATCCATTTGCCCACTCACTCAGCTTGCCCAAATCACACAGAAGCATCTCTGCATTCGCCTTCCCAGCTTTGTGTCCTTTGCAAATTTGGAGGTATTACATTTAGTTCCCTCATCTGAATCATTAATACACATTGTGAAAAGCTGAGGTCTTAGCAATAATTTGATGCGGTACCCCACTAGTCACTGCCTGCCATGTGGAAAAAGACCCATTTATTCCTACTCTTTGTTTCCTGTCTGCCAACCAGTTTTCTATCCATTTCAATATATTATCCCCAACACCATGCACTGTGCCTAAGTGGGGCTGGTTTAGCACAGTGGGCTAAATTGCTAGCTTGTAATGCAGAACAAGGCCAGCAGTACGGGTTCAATTCCCGTACCAGCCTCCCCGAACAGGCGCTGGAATGTGGCGACTTGGGGCTTTTCACAGTAACCTAATTGAAGCCTACTTGTGACAATAAGCGATTATTATTATTATTATTATTATTAATTGTACATGCTAATCTCTTATGTGGGACTTTGTCGAACGCCTTCTGAAAGTCTAAAGGACCAGATCCACTGGCTCACCCTCGACAACTCTACGAGTTACATCCTTAAATAATTCCAGTAGATTTGTCAAGAATGATTTCCCTTTCGTACATCCATGCTGATTCTGTCTGATCCTGCCACTGTTTTCCAAATGCTCTGCTTTTGAATCTTTTAGAATGGACTCTAGCATTGTCCTCACTACCGACATCATGGTGACTGATTTATAATTCCCCGTTTTCTCTCTAACTCCATTTTAAAATAGTGAGGTTACATTAAATACCCTCCAAACCGTCAGAACCATTCTCGAGTCTATAGAAACTTGAAAGATGACCACCAAATCCATAATTTCTAGGGTCTCTTCCTTAAGTGCTACTAAGTTAACATTATAATTTATAATGAATCCTGTTTTACTTTTACCCCCATCGCCTCCCCCCACCCATCACAGTTCCCTTATCTTACAAAACATTGAAGGTCCAGTCACTTCTTCAGGTACTAACCCAAAGGTATGCCACAGCATATCGGAATTCACTTTGATCTCTACTAGTGTTCCAAATACTCTTCCAGGTACACAATTTCATGGGGATCCTTCCATTGGCATTTGACTAAATAACCCCAAATGTTCCTTAAGACCTCATTACTGCGGACTGCTTAGATCCAACCTGGGCCTCACTGCCTTCTCCAACTTAAATTCTTGTTTTCACTATGAGTTTTCTGTAGATCTCTTCCTCTAGCTCCAATCTAGACAAATCTTCCAGCCTCCTTTTCCTTACCAATTCAAAGTGAGCTTCAACCTACACAAAACAAAATCTGCAACTGCCTTCTATAAGAAACACCTAGATAAAAGAAACAAAATAACCTTGTAACCCCACAAAGCCCAGCACCTTGACTATATGGCATGCTTTGGGATGTTTCAAAACAGAAATGACAACGAATTATGTTTTACCCTCAATACAACGCTTTGATTTTGTGATCTATATGAATAAATTACATCGCTAATGGATATGAGTGTCCTCTCTCCAGACTTGCTGAGTCAATCAAGAATCCCCCATTTTTGCAAACTGGTTTTAGCTTTGTTTCATCTAGGAAGTAACTAACTAATTAGAATATTTTATTGAGATATATCCAGACCTTCTGGCTTTACCAAGAGGTCCAGAAATGGGACATCCATTGTTCAGTATTTTCTTCTAATTCTGACCTTGTTGGATAAACATAGGTTACCTTTTAAATGAAATTGAGCCAGGCTTGTTGGATTTGCATTTACATTCGAATTGTTTATCAGTTTACCTTAATCAGATGTTTCCATTCATCTTACATTTAACACTTGAATTCCTAAAACTAAAAGTTACCGTTAAAATCTTAATATAATCCATGAAATTTAGGATTATGAAATATCTAGTTTTTCATAAATACACATATGCATTTATTTACCCATGAGGTGAGTTGAGCTTTATATCCATTATTATGACTGTTTGCTTCCATCATCTCCTCATCGCCTGCCTTTGCCTTTGCGACCCCTTAACTCTTGCGAGGACCATAATTGATAGCTTTTATCACTTTAAGACTAGATTTCTCTAATAGTCTAGACAGCCACTTTACCACGACACTCCTTAAATTGCAATTTGTACAGCATGCTCTTCCTTGTAGAACATTTCAATATGACTTCCTGTAAAGATGCTATTTAAATGTAATTTGTTGTTGATCTATTATTTATAACAACAGAGAAAGTAAATCATGTTAATGCCTTACACATTGTCTAATATGGCACAGCATGGTTTCTGGACTACAATGATTGGATTTTTTGTCTAATAATGAACTTCTGATTATGATGCAACAATGTTTCCAGACTTATGCTATAGTTTAGAAACACCATGCTTGAGGGGCTTGATTAGCCACTCCACAGTCCATAGTTCTGATGCAGTTCTGCAAAATAGGTTTAGCTCAGCTTCAATGCATGTGGGACGACAAGATTAAAACATAGGAATGTAGGAATTAGGACCTGAAATAGGCAATTCAGCACTTCGAGCCTACTCCGCCATTCAATCAGATCATGGCCGATCTTTTCCTGGTCTTAAATCCACCTCCCTACCTGTTCCCCATATCCGTTTAACCCATTTTTTAAAACCAGAAAAATATCGATCTCCTTCTTGAAACCATTTAATGACTCAGATTCCACCGCACTATGGGGCAGCGAGTTCCACAAATTCACCACCCTCTGCGAGAAGTAGTTCCTCCTCATCTCAGTTCTAAATTTACCGCCTCTCAATCTATGTCTGTGACCTCTCGTTCTCGATTGCCCCGCAAGAGGGAAAATTGGGTCTACGTTTACTTTATTGTACTCTATAGCTGCTGTCGCATTGGTAATCTCTCAGAACAGCTGGTCCCTTTTTAAAAAATTCAGTTATGGGATGTGGACATCGCTGGCACTCCCGCTGGTACCAGGGCACCGTGGCCATTTATTGTCTATCCCTACGTGAGATTGAAGACACCACATTAGCGTATTAGGACTACGGTGCTGGGTGGGGGGTGTTAGGTAGAAATCGGCTGTGCGGCGCAGGCAATCCACATTCATGCTTCACAAGGCAGTTGTCCTAATCCCATTGCATGCCTTGTTCACACGTTCACTTACTGCCTTTTCTTTTAACTGTCTATCTAACCTAGACTTAAAGGTCTCCATAATCTCTGCTTCGGTCACCAGCTCTGGTAGTCTGTTTCACAAACGCCCAACCTTCTGTGTAAAAAAAACACATCTCTTCCTCTGTGTCCTAGATTGCTTGGTATTAACCCTTGCTCCTTCTCGCTCGACCACTCAATGATTGGAAAGAGTGTGCTTCAGTATATTGTGCCATACCTCTCCATAATTTTAAAGACTATGTCACCTCATCATCCTTCCTCTAGTAATGGTCTAATTGAATGGAGGAGCAGACTTGATGGGCTGAATTACCTCCTTCTGTTCCTACATCTTATGGTCTTATGGAGTTAAAGAATGCACACTTTACTCCAACCGTGATCTTACTAAAGTTTTATTTAGATTCCTTATTACATCTCAAATTTATAAATTCTGTATCTCAGTAATCTGCTTTTTATTGCTTTACACTCTTGGGTACAATTTTTAAACCTTAAAATCATTTGCTTCTTCATGTCACCAAGTCTTCCTCCAAAATGCATTAATTATCTTTTTTGTAATAAATCAAAATCTATCATGTCACGTTAAATTCCACCTGCTCAGCAGGGCAGCACAGTGGCGCAGTGGCAGCACTGCAGTCTCACGGTGCCGAGATCTCAGGTTCGATCCCGGCTCTGGGTCACTGTCCGTGTGGAGTTTGCACATTCTCTTGTGTTTGCGTGGGTTTCGCCCCCACAACCCAAAGACATGCAAGGTAGGTGGTGCATTGAACACGCTAAATTGCCCCTTAATTGGAAAAAATTAATTGGGTACTTTAAATTTAATTTTTTTTAAAAGTTCCACCTGCTCCTTTATGTTCATCCTGTTACCTTATTCAATATTCCTGTGCAACTTCCTCTGGTCCTCGCCCTCAGATGTAGCTCACAAGCTACAGGTGCGATTTAGTGGCCTCATTGCGCCCGACTCTGTGTTGGAATGACGCCATTAAATCTCGCGAGATATGCACGCTCGAAACACCTCGCGAGATTTAACACAATCTCGTGAGACATCGCGATCTGGATCTCGCCCTCACTGGGTGTGACCCAGATCTGCATATTTAAATATGCCAACAGGCTCATTTAAATATGCACTCGCCGGATTCTCCTGGCGCCCGGGAAGTGAACCTCATCAGGGCGCCGTTTTGTACTGGTTTCCACAATAGTGGACCAGTTGCAATGCCACCTTGGGAGGGGGGGGGGGGTGGTCTGCCAGGCCATTAAAGACTTCCGGGTGGGGATAGGGTAGGGTGG
Organism: Scyliorhinus torazame; assembly: GCF_047496885.1. Taxonomy (NCBI): domain Eukaryota; kingdom Metazoa; phylum Chordata; class Chondrichthyes; order Carcharhiniformes; family Scyliorhinidae; genus Scyliorhinus; species Scyliorhinus torazame. The sequence continues at coordinate 194,141,875 of NC_092718.1, forward strand.
CACCCTGGCACTCTCTCTGGTAACCGGGCACCTTGGCGTTTCAATCCTGGCACCCTGGGTGGCAGTGCCAGGTTGGCACTACCAGAAATTGGGCCGAGGGGGGCTTTACCAGGTGGATGGAGGGGTGAGGGGGTATTCCTGGGAGCCTTCCCGAGTTTAGGGGGTGTCAAATATGGGAAAGGGGGTGAAGGGGTGCGTGGGGGGAGGGGGGAGTTCGAGGCAACCAGACAAAATGGTGTATTGATCTGCGAGGAGCTTTTCCTGCTGGGCTCTCCAGCAAGAAATAACTCATGTGCGGCCTCGGCCGGGAGAAACTCCCAGAGGCCAAAAAAAGGCAAAGTGCTGTTGAATAGTGGGGTGTATCCTAGCGTTGCAGCCGCCGAAAAACATCCCGCTAAACGTGCCCAAAACTGGACATAGATTTTTTTCTATTGAATTGTGTCTTGTAGATCCAGATCATTGAAGTACACAATGAACAGAAGTGGTCCGAGAACATGACCCTATTGGACCGCCACTCCCACCCAAACTGAGAAAATTACTTCAACTCCTGCCATCTGTTTTCTCTCTTCCACGTTTTTCACCCAATATATGTTCTGGCCTCCTTGATTCCCGCCTCCTTAATTCCATTCCTCTCAATCTTCTCCAATAAATCTCCTGAAAGGTACCTTGTCAAAGACTTTCTGAAAGTTTCTACTGTGTACATTGCCTGCACTGCATTTTCTCCATCCATGATTATCTGTAACCTCTTCAAAGGTCTCTAATCAGCTCATGTCAAAATCATCTCTACATTCGGCAAAATATAATTCGAAAGAGATATCAAAGTCTTGGAAGGCGCAGACATTAAGACATTCACAGATTGAAATACATATTCATGAATGGAGGAATATTTAAATTTTACTCCATTAAGATTCATGGCACTCAATGGCTCTCCTGTCAGGATAAGCATTTAGGGATCAAGTTTCTGTTTGTTAACATTGATGCCAATGCAATCCAGGCAGATTTAGCTGAACCAGTGTAAAAGATTGGGGAACATCTAGTAAGGGGAACCTATCACAGAATCTTTACAGTGCCGAAGGAGGCCATTCAACCCATTAAATGGGCCCTGGCTCTCTGAACAAGCATTCAACCTCATCTCACTCCGCTGCCTTACCCCCAAATCCTTGTACATTCTTTCTTTTCAGATAGCAATCCAATTCCCTTTTGAATACCTCGAATGAGCCTGCCCCCACCACCCTCTCAGGGTGATTGTTCCAAACTCCAACCTTCCTCTGGATTACATTTTGTTCCTCACATCACTTCCACTCCTTCTGCCCATTATTTTGAATCTGTGTCCTCTAGGCCCTGATGTACCCCTGAGAGGGAACAGTTGTAGCACTATTTACCCTGTCCACACCCCTCATGACCGTGAATACCTCTATCAAGTCTCCTCTCAGTTTTATTTTCCCAAGGAAAAACAAACCCAACCTCTTCGATCTATCCTCATAGCTGCAGTTGTTTATCTCTGGAATCATTCCTGTCCTGTGTTTTCGACAATCGTTTTGCTGGTATGGTTCAGGGGTCAATTTGCCTGAGTTAGGCCTCACCCATAAAACTGGCCATGGCCCCAGGGAAAAATTCTGGAAATCGACTGGTTTGGCAAGGCTCTTCAAACTGCATTCATTTCCTTAGCTGTAAAGGCACTGGTTAAAAGTGTTTTCATGTCCAAAAGTATTTAATGTACTGAGAACCTGATCAGTGTGCACCAACAAAACTATTAAATGACTCAGTATAGTTTCTTAAAAAATGCCTATTACTGTCAAATTACTGTCAGATAGAGGACTGGGCACCATTACTAAAATTCTTAGTTTTGGTGGCAAACCCATTTCAAGCTGTATTAATAAAACTGCACCAGGTTGCCATTCTGAAATACATCAAGTAATACTTTTTATTGGCAAGTAGAGAAAGAGGAAATAATTACATTCTCACAAACTGCCTCACTGCTCTGGCTCATGGTAGATTTAAGTTTGTGATCACGCAAATACATTTTACTGGAAATATGAAGTCTAACTTAACCAGTGCAGGTTCAAGCGCAATTTTGGATGCAATTGTCTGACTCCACCAAAGCAGAAAGCCTGGTTCATATTTCCTCGGAGCGGCAATCAGCAGTGGATTGCACTTCATAGCGACTTTCCCGCGCTTGAAACAGAAAGCGCCTGTCTCGCCCAAACTTCCCAACTCAGGCCGGGTGAGATTGAAGACCCTCCCCCGGCTGACCCCACTCCCCACTCCCCCTACTCTGTGCTCCCCCCGCTCCAGCGACAAAGTGCAAAAGGAGCGGAGAGAAGGCGGCAACCCCTTCCTTTTACAGCACCAGCTGCCGTAAAGCAGGTGAGTTTAAAGGTCCAATGAAAAGGAAAAGGAAGTTTCTAAGCTAAGTGAATGGAATGTGGCTCTGGGCCTTCTGGACATCAGTGGAGGGAGGTTGGGACATTGCTTGGAGGGGTGTTGTGATGTGTTGTTCAGGTTGGGTTGGGGGAGCTGATGTGTTAGGCAGGTAGGTTCGATGTGGACTGCACTCGATACAGGGAAGCTAGAAACAGACGTCTAACACTGGAGAAGATCCAACACTGTTTTATTCAACGATAGAACTGATATACATATTCAGCTGTGGGTCGACACTATACTGAACTGACTGGAGACCTTGTAGTAGCCTGACCAGACTTACTAGCTACTGCATGGCGTTAGTACTCTGGCTTTATAGTGGTAGTGTCCTGTGTGGTGATTGGCTGCACTGTGCTGTGTGCTTACTGATCATCCTGTGTGTCAATCACTGCCTGTCTGCATCTCATTATATACATGAGTGGATATTATAACAGGAGCTGCTGGCCAGATCGGGAGAGGGAGGTGAGTTCAGGTCATGGCTTTAATCTGAGGGGTGTCGTTTTGGTCTGGTGATAGGGCAGGGGGAGGGGAGGGGTGGAGTCAGGTCGCGGGGTGGTCAGGACCAAGGTGTCGGGTGTTGTTTGGACGGCTGTCTTTCGGGTCGGGGATGTTGGGTGTTGCTCAGATCTGGCCGGGGGAGTCAGATCGGGGGCTGGGGGGGATAGCCCATGTGGGTGGGGAATACCACAGGATGTGGGGTGCTTAGTTGGGGGGGCGGGATCAGGGGTGTGTGAGGGGTGTACTGTGTAGAGCCTGGTTTGGGTGTTTAAAATAGTTGCTCTGAAGTTAGAAGTGCTTTTTTTCCTTCTTACTCTTATCAGGATAAAATTGGCAGAACCAAAGGAAGTTAGCGATTTAAATCGCTTGGTCGGATTGTTCCCAGCCGCAACGTAATTGTCCAGAGGTAAAATGGACTTTTACCTGGAAACTTTCCAGAGAGATTCCCCAGTGCATCTTTGGGGTAACCCCACAAACACGACACTGGGGAACCAGGAAGTTATGGTCCAGGCTTCCTCAGTTGAGGTCTGAACCTGCAAACAGGTGCAGAAAATTCCTTGAACAGTCAGGTTGGGGCGTTGAAGCTTCTGCCTTTCTGGGTTGCAACTGACAAGAGAGATCACAGCCGCAAAACACTGCACTATGAACTGCTGTGAATTTAGTTGATGACAGCAACTGAGGCAGGGGTCTCAGCTGGAGGTTTAATAAATATGCTGCAAGACACACGCCAGAAACACTTACTTGCCTTGGCACTAAGTAATGGTTACTGTAGGCTCCTGTGGTGAGGTACAGGGAGTGAGAAAATGTGTAAAATAATAAAGAAAAACTAATTTGAGGGAGATTGCTAAGTAAGTAAACATGACCGAACAACAATGGGTAAATCACCGAGGCGGATGGGTTCCTAGTGGTAGATTTTGGATAGGTTGGTGCCAGTGTTGGTGGAGGTGTTTGAGGATGCAGTGGCTAAAGGGGTGCTCCCAGCAATGATGAGTCAGGCATCTCTTTCGCTGTTGTTAAAAAAAGGATAAGGACCCAGTGGAGTATGGGTCGTATTGGCCAATATCCCTGCCAAATGTGGATGCCAAGATTCTTGTCAAGATGTTGGCGCTTAGGTTGGAGGAGTGCCTTCCGCAGGTGATTGGAAGGATCAGCCAGGGTTTGTAAAGGATAGGCAGTTGTCCTCGAATGTGCGGCGCTTGTTAAAGTAGTGCTCTCCCCATCAGAAGTTGGGGAACTGGAGGTGGTGGTGGTGTTGGATGTGGAGAAGGCGTTTCATCACATTGAGTGGAGTTATTTGTTTACGGTTTGGGATTGGGCCTAAGTTTGTGGCATGGGTCAAATTGTTACATAAGGAACCAAAGGCGAGTGTTTGTACGAATGAAGGGAACTCGGGATATTTTCAGCTGCACAGAGGAATGAGGTAGGGGTGTCCTATTTCCCCCCTCTTTTTTGCGCTGGTGATAGAGCCCTTGCGTTGAGGTGCTCGTATAAATGGAGGGCTATAGTGAGGGTGGGGGGGAGGGGTGAAGCATAAAGTGTCCCGCCCACCTTTTGTTGTATACTGGGTATTCTAACCTAGGTCCCATGGTGGGGGATATAATGGGGCTGCTCAAGGGGTTTGAGGCTTTTTGGGGATATAAACCGAATTTAGAAAAGGGCGAGTGTTGTTTTAGTTTCTTCTCCGGGGGTTGGAATTTAGAGGGAATGTTGTTTCGCCTGGCAACAACTCACTTCAGGTACTTGGGGGTGCAGGTGCCTCGAGACTGGGCCCAGCTCCATTAGTTGAATTTTACAAGTCTGGTGGGTAGGGTCAAGGTTGATTTGTTGTGATGGGACAGCCTCCCTCCCGGGTGCGGAGGGGTAAAGATGAATATCTTGCCATAGTTTTTATTTTTCTTCCAGTGTTTACTGGTCTTCTTGCCGAAGGTGTTTTTTATGGGGGTGGAATGGTTGTTTTTGTCGTTCAGGTAAGGTAGCGAGGATAGGGAAGACTTGCTTCAAGAGAGGGCGAAGGTTGGGAGGGGGTTGGCTTTTTCAAAACTGTTGTATTGCTATTGGACGGCGAATGGCGAGCAGGGATTGGGAGCCAGAGGTAGTGTGAGTGAGGATGGAGGCAGGCTGTTGTAGGGAGTCAGGGTTGTGGGCATTGACTTTGGCGCCACTCCCATTTGCCCCAGGGAAATACTCGGGTAGTCCAGTGGTGGTGGCCACGCTGAGGATATGGAGGCAATTTTGGCAGCATTTGAAGTTGAAGGCGGGGTCGAAGTTGATGCCGGTGAGAGAATTACATGTTTGAGCCAGCGAGGCTGGATGCGAGCTTTCGGGGGTGGGAGGAAATGAAGGATTTATTTTTGGAAGGGAGGTTTGAAAGTTTGGAGGAGTTGACGGAGACGTTTGAGATTCCATGGGGAGAGGTCTTTAGGTATGTGCAGGTGTGGGATTTTGCAAAAAACATTTTCCCGATGTTTCCGGTGACACCACCCTCTTTTGTTGGAGGGGGTTTTGTCAGTGATGGAGTTGGGGGGGGGCAACTCGGCGATTTTTGAGAAGATTTTGGAGGAGGATAGGGTGTCGCTGGAGGGGGTTAAGGCCAAGTGGAAGGAAGAACTTGGGGTGGGGCTGGAGGAGGGGTTGTGGTGTGAGGTGTTGCGGAGAGTGAATGCCTCAACCTCATGTGCAAGGCTGGGGTTAATACAGTTAAAGGTGGTGCACAGGGTGCACCTGACGAGGTTGAGGATGAGCCGGTTGTTTGATGGGGTGGAGGACACTTGCGAGTGGTGTGAGAGAGGTCCGGCCAATCCATGTACAGGTGTCCGGGTCCTGCCCGAAGTTGGAGAAATTTTGGAGGTCGTTTTTCAGCACCATGTCAGTGATCCTGCACGTGAATTTGGAGCTCAGTCCCCTGGGGGCTGTCTCTGAGGAGTTGGACTTGCTGGAGCTGCAGACGGGAGCGGGGACAGGTGTTTTAACCTTCGCCTCGCTGATGGCTCGCAGGTGGCTCCTGTTGGGGTGGAGGTCAGCTTCTGCGCCCTGTGCCTCAGTGTAGCTTGGGGACTTGATGGAATTCCTGAATTTGGAGAAAGTTAAGTTAGTTTTGAGACGCCTGTCTGAGGCGTTCCACAAGAGACGGAGTCTGTTTATTCTACTGTTTAAAGAGTTGCTTACTGTCAGCTGTAAGGGGAGAAGGTTTTTTTTTGGGGGGGGGGCACATTTCTTTGAAGTATTGTGGTATTGGTTGGTGGAGTGGGGGTTGTTATGTTGTTCTTGATGGTTTGCATTGTTCTGTTTCATGCATAAAATGTTAAAAAACGATTATAAATATTTTTTTTTAAAAACATGACCGAACAACATTTTCATTCAACATATATTGAAGACAGGCTTCAAGCATATTCCCCAGCTGCAGCTACATTGGATTGTTTTATTAATGAGTTGCTGCATTCCACTGAATGAGGGAGGAGTTCACAATGGACAACCCCCTATATTATCCAGGGACTGCCCATAGCCAACACCAGCTCGGCTGGAGGTTGGCTGTGAAATCAAAGAACAAAGAAAAGCACAGCACAGGAACAGGCCCTTCGGCCCTCCAAGCCTGCGCCGAACATGCTGCCTGTCTAAACTAAAATCTTCTGCACTTCCGGGGTCCGTATCCCTCTATTCCCATCCTATTCATGTATTTGTCAAGATGCCCCTTAAAAGTCACTATCGTCCCTGCTTCCACCACCTCCTACGGCAGCGAGTTCCAGGCACCTACTACCCTCTGTGTAAAAAATTTGCCTCGCACATCTCCTCTAAACCTTGCCCCTCGCATCTTAAACCTATGCCCCCTAGTAATTGACCACTCTACCCTGGGAAAAAGTCTCTGACTATCCACTTTGTCTATGCCCCTCATAATTTTGTAGACCTCTATCAGGTCACCCCTCAACCTTCTTTGTTCCAGTGAGAACAAACCAAGTTTATTCAACCTCTCCTCATAGCTAATGCCCTCCATACCAGGCAACATCCTGGTAAATCTCTTCTGCACCCTCTCTAAAGCCTCCACATCCTTCTGGTAGTGTGGCGACCAGAATTGAACACTACTCCAAGTGTGGCCTAACTAAGGTTCTATACAGCTGCAACATGACTTGCCAATTTTTACACTCAATGCCCCGGCCAATGAAGGCAAGCATGCCGTATGCCTTCTTGACTATCTTCTCCACCTGTGTTGCCCCTTTCAGTGACCTGTGGACCTGTACATCAAGATCTCTCTGACTGTCAATACTCTTGAAGGTTCTACCATTCACTGTATATTTCCAACCTGTATTAGACCTTCCAAAATGCATCACCTCACATTTGTCCGAATTAAACTCCATCTGCCATCTCGCCGCCCAAGTCTCCAAACAATCTAAATCCTGCTGTATCCTCTGACAGTTCTCATCGCTATCCGCAATTCCACCAACCTTTATGTCGTCTGCAAACTTACTAATCAGACCAGTTACATTTTCCTCCAAATCATTTATATATACTACGAACAGCAAAGGTCCCAGCACTGATCCCTGCGGAACACCACTATTCAAAGCCCTCCAATCAGAAAAGCACCCTTCCATTGCTACTCTCTGCCTTCTATGACCTAGCCAGTTCTGTATCCATCTTGCCAGCTCACCTCTGATCCCGTGTGACTTCACCTTTTGTACCAGTCTGCCATGAGGGACCTTGACAAAGGCCTTACTGAAGCCCATATAGATAACATCCACTGCCCTACCTGCATCAATCACCTTTGTGACCTGCTCGAAAAACTCTATCAAGTTAGTGAGACACGACCTCCCCTTCACAAAACCATGCTGCCTCTCACTAATACGACCCCTTGCTTCCAAATGGGAGTAGATCCTGTCTCGAAGAATTCTCTCCAGTAATTTCCCTACCACTGACGTAAGGCTCACTGGCCTGTAGTTCCCTGGATTATCCTTGCTACCCTTTTTAAACAAAGGAACAACATTGGCTATTCTCCCGTCTTCTGGGACATCACCTGAAGACAGTGAGGGTCCAAAGATTTCTGTCAAGGCCTCAGCAATTTCCTCTCTTGCCTCCTTCAGTATTCTGGGGTAGATCCCATCAGGCCCTGGGGACTTATCCACCTTAACATTTTTCAAGACGCCCAACACCTCGTCTTTTTGGATCTCAATGTGACCCAGGCTATCGACACACCCTTCGCCAGACTCAACATGCACCAATTCCTTCTCTTTGGTGAATACTGATGCAAAGTATTCATTTAGTACCTCGCCCATTTCCTCTGGCTCCACACATAGATTCCCTCCCCTGTCCTTCAGTGGGCCAACCCTTTCCCTGGCTACCCTCTTGCTTTTTATGTACGTGTAAAAAGCCTTGGGATTTTCCTTAACCCTATTTGCCGATGACTTTTCGCTACCCCTTTTAGCTCTCCTGACTCCTTGCTTAAGTTCCTTCCTTCTTTCCTTATATTCCACACAGGCTTCGTCTGCTCCCAGCCTTCTAGTCCCTGACAAATGCCTCCTTTTTCTTTTTGACGAGGCCTACAATATCCCTCGTTATCCAAGGATCGCAAAATTTGCCTTATTTATCCTCACAGGAACATGCCGATCCTGAATTCCTTTCAACTGACATTTGAAAGCTTCCCACATGTCAGATATTGATTTACCCTCAAACCTCCGCCCCCAATCTATGTTCTTCAGTTCCCGCTTGATATTATTCTAATTAGCCTTCCCCCAATTTAGCACATTCACCCGAGCTCCACTCTGATCCTTGTCCACCAGCACTTTAAAACTTACTACATTGTGGTCACTGTTCCCGAAATGCTCCCCTACTGAAACTTCTACCACCTGGCCGGGCTCATTCCCCAATACCAGGTCCAGTTCATCCCCTTCCCTAGTTGGACTATCTACATATTGTTTTAAGAAGCCCTCCTGGATGCTCCTTACAAACTCTGCCTCGTCCAAGCCCCAAGCACTAAGCGAGTCCCAGTCAATATTGGGGAAGTTAAAGTCTCCCATCACAACAACCCTGTTGCTTTTACTCCTTTCCAAAATCTGTCTACCTATCTGCTCCTCTATCTCCCGCTGGCTGTTGGGTGGCCTGTAGTAAACCCCCAACATTGTGACTGCACCCTTCTTATTCCTGATCTCTACCCATATAGGCTCGCTGCCCTCTGAGGTGTCCTCCCGCAGTACAGCTGTGATATTCTCCCTAACCAGTAGTGCAACTCCTCCGCCCCTTTTACCTCCCCCTCTATCCTGCCTGAAACATCTAAATCCTGGAATGTTTAGCTGCCAATCCTGAGCTTCCCTCAACCAGGTCTCGTGTAATGGCAACAACATCATAGTTCCAAGTACTAATCCAAGCTCTAAGTTCATCTGCCTTACCTGTTATACTTCTTGCATTAAAACATATGCACTTCAGGCCACCAGTCCTGCTGTTTTCAGCAACATCTCTCTGTCTGCTCTTCCTCAGAGCCACAGTGGCCCTATTTCCTAGTTCGCCCTCAATTTTTTCACCTTCTGACCTATTGCTCCGGTGCCCACCTCCCTGCCATACTAGTTTAAACCCTCCCGTGTGACACTAGCAAAGCTCACCGCCAGGATATTTATGCCTCTCCAGTTTAGATGCAACCCACCTTCTTATACAGGTCACACCTGCCCCGGAAGAGCTCCCAGTGGTGCAGATAACTGAAACCCACCCTCCTACACCAGCTGTTTAGCCACGTGTTCATCCATGATGAACACAAGAAGTAGGAGCATCCTGTCCATTGAGCCTGCTCCACTATTCAATATATTGCTGCTCTTGCATTTCAACACCACTTTTCTGCGTGCTCCCCATGTCCTGAGAGACCAAAAAAAACATTTATCCCGGCCTTAAATATATTCAATGATGGAGCATTCAGAGCCCTCTACGGTAGAGAATTCCAAAGATTCACAACCCTTTGACTGAAGTAACCTCTCCTCATCTCAGTCCTAAATGATCGGCCTTTTTCCTGAAAATGTACCCCGTATTTTAGATTCTGCGACCAGCGGGAACAATCTCTCAATGTCTGCCCCATCAAGCACCATACGAACTTTGCAAGCTTCAAAGAGATTGCCCCTTATTCTTCTAAACTCCAGGGAATGTCAACCCAATTTACTCAGCCTCTCATCAGAGGTGACCCCCCCCCCCCCATCCCAAGGAAAAATCTAGTGAATCTTCGCTGTACCACCTCCAGTACAACAATACCCTTCCTTAAAAATGGAGACCAAAATGTCACACAGTATGCCAGAGATCTCTGCAAAGGCTCGTACAATTGTAGCAAGATTTCTTTATTCCTGCACTACAATCTTGCAATTAAGACAAACATGCCATTTGCCTTCCTAACTGCTTGCTGTCCCTGCATGCTAACATTCTGTCTTCTGTGTAATAGCACACTGTAATCAGAATCAACATTATCTGAGGTGTTTGTCGTTGTGAGATGTTTGCGCGGATACAGGGAACCTTGGGGGTCACTTGGAAAGTTTGAATTATTTTTCCTAACAATTTGCATTTATATTAGCTGGCAGATTGCTGACCATCAGATTTTGAAATCCTCATTCGGGATTTATCAATCAATGAGGCAATACTGCTGAACACAACCCTTTCCAAGCACTGTTAAACAGCAGAAACACCAAAATAAGAAATATGCAATCAAATAGAACGGAGTTCTATGGACTTTGATTAATTGATTGTCAGACGTTAAGGACCTCAAGTGGCCCACAGGCAGCAGGTTCAGAATCAAAAGCACAGAATAATACAGTGCAGAAGAGGCTCTTCAGCCCATCGAGTCTGCACTGACGCATGAAAAACACATGACCCGCCTACCTAATCCCATTTGCCAGCACTTGGCTCATAGCCATGAATGTTATGACGGGCCAAGTGCTCATCCAGGAACTTTTTAAAGGATGTGAGGCAACCCGCCACTACCACCCTCCCAGGCAGTGCATTCCAGACCGTCACCACCCTCTGGGTAAAAAGATTTTTCCTCAAACCTCCCCTCATTCTCCTGCCTCTCACCTTGAACTTGTGTCCCCTCATAACTGACCCTTCAACTGAGGGGAACAGCAGCTCGCTATCCGTCCTGTCCATGCCCCTCATAATCTTGAACACCTCCATCAGGTCGTCCCTCAGCCTTCTCTGCTCCAGTGAAAACAACCCAAGGTTAGACAGATCCAATTGCGCGCTGGGTAAGTGGGGGTCAGGTAATTACTTTGATGGGAAAGGGTTGAAGGGATAATTAGGTACAGTTCTAGTGACAAAAGGGACTGAGGGACGGAGGAAGGTCAGGGAGACGGGATTGGCATCAATTAGAAAGAGGCGGATTTGTTGGGCCAAGTGACCTTTTGTCAGTTTCTAATTCATTTTGTTGCCCTTTTGTGCTCATCACTGAAGCATGGGGGCATACATCCACCACAAATAAACTCATAAAATCCCACCACCAGAGGATCAGGAAGGCAATCTTATGGTAAGATGTTAAGGACATGCGTGGGTACCATATTATCCAGGGACAAACAGCACTGAACTCAAACTGATTGAATCGGACTCGATCTGAAACTTCGGAAAGAACCAGAAACCGGACATGTTTGCTGTGTGTTCGTTTTCTCTTTCAACCCTCATACGCATAGAAGTGGAGGTGTACAATTCTCTAGTGCATGTACCTAAAGCAATAAACTTTTCATTTCATTAAAACATGGTGCTGTATTCCAGTTGGATAAAGGGCAATGTCCGTGCCCCTGGCAGATATTGATTTTGGCTCTCTAAAACAACAAAAATGTTGTAATTCTACAGATTTGTACAGCTATTGAAGAAAGAAAAGCAGTATTTTCAATGCCTCTTTTAGCAAAGAGAAAAAAGGGCATCCTTAATGTTGTACTCTTTCAAAATTGCAACAGTAAGGGCACCAGCTCTCCACACTCAGGTGTCACACAGCCAGCAACAGCCCAGAAGTAAAGTTGGCAGGCTCTCTAAAGGCCAGCTGGTGGCGCATCGCATTTTTACTGGGTCTCCTAACAAGTTTACCTCTGACTTTCAGCTGGTCCTGTGTGATTCCCTCAGGGCCACTGGCCTGGGTCTTGCACAGCATAAAAGGGTTTGCAGTAACTAACTGGTCCAGTGGCAAAGAAACAATTCCAGCTGCTGCTGTTGCTCAGTTGGTGGCATTTGACGGAATAAAGGGAGAAGATTTAGGTCTTACCAGTGTAAGCAGACTACATGTGCTCTCTGCTTTAATTGTAGCAGTTCACTACCTGGGCCTGGAAGCAAAGTGATCTGTTTTCTAATGTTACACAAGCGTTTCAATGTTGAAGAGTAGAGTGTCTTGTAAAAACAGGCTGTCTAATGCTTTGAATTGGGCAAATCTGGTCTCCCTCAGATCGAAACATCAGTCCTGGTCTTGATATTTTCAGTTGGCTTCCAAGTTCAAAGCTTGTGGCTTCAAAGGTCACCGCAGGGGATCAAACCTCTGCGGCAAATCCGTCCAAATATTAATCTTGCATAGATACAAACACAAATAATACTGTGGAGCCAGAAAAGGCATTTTAAAAATACATAGGCATTTATGAAGAAAATGCTAATTAGATTTAAATGTTGGAGGAAACCTTTCGGATGTGACTGGATCTATAGGGAAAACCTTTTAAAGGTGATTTTGCAATGTTGCTGAGGTCAGTTTTAGTTTGAAAACATCACATTGATTTTTTTTTTACTCACTAGGAGTGGAGCAATGATTCATTAGATTTTAATCTGTGTAGCTATTTCATTGATTACGTTAGACAGTTTTACATAGAGTCGCTGACCTGCAGCCTGTCAGTTTGGTGATCTTAGATCGAAGAGGTCATTGCAACTCTGGGCTGGAAAGGAAAAATGTGAGAAAAATGTGGAGGAAAATGAAGTCTCTTGATTGGTACCCAGTGAAACTGGTGAGAACTTTGGCTGAAATTCCTACTGCACATCTGCTTAGACTGTCTGGGCTGGAATCTCCGAGTCTGCGGCTATATCCGCAGGACCCGTCTGGCTTTACAAACAGAAAGTCGGCGCCGCCCCTGCACCTATCTCCGTCCGGTGGGGGGCTAGCAGCCGCGCAGCGTAAAGACCCCAGCTTTACCTGCGGATACGGCCAGAGAATGGCCTGGTCTGTGACCGCGCATGCGCACGGCAGCCGCATCATGCACACGGACTGGCTGCACACAGACCCTGCCTGCCAAAAACTGGCCCCCTGTAACCAGTCTCGCCACCCCTGGACCACCCCCAACCAGTTCCCCCAGCCCCAACCAAAGCCCCCCCTGCCAGCAGAACGGCCCCCCCCCCCCACCCCTCCGACTGTGGTGCCGCTGGACTCAGTCAGCAGCCGCCACGCGAGGTCCCTGAATGATGTGAGCAAACATGTCCCATGCCGTCGGGGACTCGGCCCATCGGGGACGGAGCATCTGGGAAGGGCCTGAGGTGATGTCCTGAGGCCGTCCATATGGCGTGCGGCAAATTCCCTGAGTACACCGCTTTTGAGGGGGCGGCGCGTCGCAAAAAAGGCGCCGCCCCCGATTCTGGCGAAAACGGGGATTCTCCGGCCGATCGCTGAACGCGGCTTCGGCCTCGGCGATCAGAGAATCCACCCCTCTATTTCCACCGTTGTAACATCGTTTTACTTTGACTTTACCTTAGCTCATCTGTCGTTGATACCTTCATCCATATCACGACAATCTCTGGACTTGTTTATTTCTGCGCACTCTTGGCTGTCCCCTAATATGCTGACATCTACAAACTTGAAGTCATTCAAACCTCTCTGCCCTTGTCCCAACTCAAATCAAGTCCAATTTTACCCATCTCTCCAGTGTTCGCTGTTCTCTATTGCCTCCTAGTCTTGCAGAGTCTTGATCTCAAAATTCTAAATCTTGTTTCCAAATCCTCCCATGACCTTGCTCCTGTCCATCTCTATAACGCCCTGCTTTCCATGATGACTGTTCTCCTCCAATTCTGAGCATTCCAGGCTTTAATCACTCCACCAACAGTGGCTGCGACTCCATCTCCAGGCCCTGAAATTCCCTCTCTACATCCCCCGGCTTTCAATTCCTCACCTTCCTCCATTAAGCCAATCCTTAATTTCAAAAGGGGATGCCAATTTTCTTTTGAAAAGCCAGTTAGCGTGCTCACAAAAACCCTAACAAACTTCAAACTCAAACTAGTTCTGGAAACTGAGTTAAAGGGAAATTATGTTAAAGTTATGCTCCATCGCTGGTCAATTGTAGTTTTATCATTTGTAAATATCCATGGGCATATTTTTGAGCTGCAACTGATCGTCAACGTGTAGGTGAAACACATCATTACTGCTTAATTAAATGTCAAAAAGAATGAGGAATTCTTTTGTGCTGACACATTATCAAGCTGGGAATGAATCACCTGCCCAAGGGAAAATCTGAATTTTAATTTTAATTAATCAAAAGGCTCACCGCTTGCTGTATCCTATCACAACCTCCCAGTCATCGTGCTAAGAGGGTATAGCAGAAAAGGTACTCTACAAAGCCAGAATTAAATGGAGTCAGCAATAATATGACTCTGTTGTTCCCCATGGTGTAAAACCAATCAAGAGCAAAGTGTCAGTTCGCTTTGGCTCTGAATAAAATAAAACCTACTCTATAGACACTACAGAAAAGTCAAATCCAGCTTAGTCCATTTGATAGAATATTGATGCCATCGCATCCAACTTATGAGGGTATATGTCAATAATGTATTGGAATAATAATCAGAATTTGTTGCCAGTTAGTCCATTTTATTACCACCAATGATTATATTCAAACTGTGTCACATAAGTATTAGTGTTAGAGATCTATTTATGCCAAGTGTTTCATATATACCTATATGCTAAGTTTAAAAACATCACATAGATTTTTGTTTTACTCTCGGAGTGGAGCAATGATTCATTAGATTTTATGTCCTAGAGTTATATATATATACACATATGTGCTGAGTGGACTTTTTTACATTTTTCCCTCAGTGATCACATAAAGTATTCTTGGGTCAGAAATAGCATTGTCAATTAGACTGTGAACCTCACCCTACTCTGGCTCAATAATACTGTAAATGTCAGGCAAGCGACCACTTGGCAGCAATAACTGTAGCGACAGTTTGATTTATTTCCTTATATATTTACACTTCCTAATCCCCGAAGGATCTCCCGGACTAGGCCCACACTTGGGCCAGGGTATTTATGTCCCAGCACTCTCCGGTTTAAGTGGGTGGCTCCGCCCCCCCCTAATCTGGGTAGATCATCTGAGAGTGGGAAAACTCTGTCCCAGATAGTGAGAGATGGTTGAGGCGAGAGCACTTTGGATGGATGGATCTCCTGGTTGTCTGGTGTGAAGTTACTGAACTTTCCTATCGTGAAGCAGCAGCCAGATTTCTGGCATTCGGGCCCAGCAGCCTGAGGCAAAAAATGAGGACACCGACTTTACATTGGGGTGCAAGCCTGTGAGGCCTTCAGGAAGGATTGAGCATGAGGAACTGGCCAATAGCCTTCGATAAGACCAGCAGGGCGACTCTTGACCTCCAGACCAGGGCTGAGGAAGGAGGGAGAGAGAGCAGGAGGAAAGGAGGGCAGGAGGAGATGCCGATCAAAGAAAGAACAGAGACTGGTCATGGTGGGCCAGATAAAGCCAGCTGCAGCCAGGAGCACACAAGGTCATCGAGGCTCAATGCCGAGTGATCACAACAAGAGGTGAGCAGTCGGGAGGTACGAGGGCCAGGCAGGTACTGGCATGGTTTTTGGGGGAGCAGCAGGGCGACATGACCAGACGTCAGGGCTGAGAGTGATAGGGCTGGGTGGCAACGAGACTGGCAAGGATGAGGCCGCCAGCTGAGGACGAGAGCAGACGACAGGGCAGGCTAGATAAAGCCAGCAGCAGCCAGACAGGCAGCCAGAAGCACATGCGGTTGTTGAGGCTCGAGGCCCAGTCACCCAAGCGAGATGCGAGCAGTCGGGAGGTGCTAGGGCCACGCAGGCACCGGCATGGTTTTCAGAGAGCAGCGGGATGACTCAACCAGAGGCCAGGGCAGAGGGTGAGAGGCCTGGGAAGCAACCAGTCCGGCCAGATTTCCTTGAATCCCAGGGCTGTTACCATCATTATTAGCCTCCCATGTGGGGTCTTATCACAAGCCTTGCTGAAGTCCAAGTAGAGTACATCAAAAACATTGCCCTCATCTACACACCTGGTCACCTCTTTGAAAAATTCAATCAAATTGGTCAGACATTTAACAAAACCATGCTGACTGTTCTTGATTAATCCCTGCCTCTCCAAATACAGATTAATCGTGACTCTTAGACCTGCTTCCAATAGTTTCCCCACCACTCGGGTTAGACTGACTGGCTTGTAGTTTCCTAGTTTATCCCTTCCTCCCATCTTGAATAATGGTACCACATTGGCTATCCTCCAGTCCTCCAACAGCTCTTCTGTGGCCAGAGATGAATTTAAAATTATCGCCAGCACCCCTGCTATTTCCTACCTTGCCTCACTCAACAGCCTAAGTTACATTTTATCTGCCCTGAGAAATGTATCTACTTTTCAGCCTGACGGACCACTCAGAACCTCCTCTCTATGTTGATTTCTTTAATTTTATCACAGTCCTCCTCCCTGATTTATATCCCCATATTCTTCATCTCACTTGTGAACACCGACACAAAGCATTCATTTAGAACCCTACCTGCAACCTCTGGCTCCACACACAAATTACCATTGTGGTCCTTCATGGGCCCTACTCTTTCCCTGGTTATCCTTTTATACATTCCATACTCCTCTTGCACAGTCTATACTCCTCTAGGGCTTCTGCTGTTTTGAGCCCTCGATATCTGCCATAAGCCTCCCTGTTTCTTTTTTTCCAATGCTGTATATCCCTCGATATCCAGGGTTCACTGGATTTGTTGGCCACATTCTTTTTCTTTATTGGAACATGTTGGCCCTGTACTCCTCCTAATTCCTTCTCAAACGTGTCCCACTGTCCTGTCACAGATTTACCTAAAAGTGTCTGCTTTCAGGCCACTCTGGCCAAGTCATATCTGATCTCATTCAAATCGGCATTTCCCCAGTTCAGAACTTTGATTTCAGGATCATGCTTTTCCATAAAAATCTTGAAAATAACAGAGTTATGATCGCTGTCTATAAAATGCTCCCCCATTGATACTTCAACCACTTGCCTGGTTTTAATACTTAAACTTAAGTCGAGGACCTCTCTTGTAGGACGTTCTGTGCACTGGTTTATAAAGTTCTCCTGGACGTGTTTTAAGAATTCTGCTCCTTCTAAACATTTCACGCTATGACTATCCCAGTTAATGTTGGGGAAGTTGAAACCCCAGGCTATCACTACCCGATTACTATTCCACATCTCTGAAATTTGGCTACATATCTGCTCTCCTATTTCTCTTGGACTGTGAGGAGGCATGTGGAACACTCTCAGAAATGTGATTGCTCCTTTTTGGGTTTCAAGTTCTACCCATATGGCTTCATCAGGAGCCTTCTAAGATGTTGTCCCTCCTTACTGCTGTAATTGATTCCCTGATCAAAATTTTGACACCCCCCTCTTCTTTTAACTCCTTCCTTGTGTCATCTGAATATCCTATATCCTGGGATAGTGAGCTGCCAATCCTATCCCCCTCTCCACCATGTCTCAGTAACAGCAATGACATCATACCACCATGTTTTAATTTGTGCCCTCAACTCATCTGCCTTGTTCGTAAGACTCCTTGAATTAAAATAAATACTATCCACCCTTGCCAAACTCCCTTGTGACTTCACTGTCCTATAATCTCAATGCCTTCCTGATTCACTTGCTGTCTCCTCTAATTTGGGTTGTGCATTTCTCCCTGCTGAACCTTCCCTGCCAAGTTAGTTTAAACCCTCCAACAGCACCAGCAAACCTCCATGTAAGGACTTAAGGCCCATTTTGGTTCAGGTGCAACCCGTCCACCTTGCAGAGGTCCCACCATTCCCAGAAATCGTCCCAATGTCCCAAAAATCTAAAGCCCTCCTTCCTGCACTATCTCTCCAGCCACACATTCTTATGAATTAACCTTCTATTTCTATACTCACTCACACGTTGTAGCCACCTAAATTGGCCAACTCCCAATTTAAAATGGCGAACGGCAAAGGCTGATGGGAAAGTCAGCCAACATAGACAGAAACCAGCAGCTGCAGGTTTGCTGTGTATTTACCTCTGCAAAGGCCAGACAACATCGATACCAGCGACCATCAGCATAACAAAGTAACAGCCATCTGCATACTGATGAGCAATCCCCGGGAACAATGAGTAACATTTTGGACACACAAAGCAAAGCCAGACTCCTCGGCGCCAGCAGGAGCCAACACAAAGGAGGTGAACGAGCACCTCAAGACCGCCCATCGATCAGGGAACCGCTCCAGTATTGGAGAAATCGAACCAAGCGATTGGGACAAAGTCCAATCACTTGGGACCTGGTACAGGGTCCGCCCCGAAAGGCGGGAAGCCTCTGGGGACTATAAGAGTTAAGCCCCAAGTTCAACTCGCTCTCTTCACCTCTTCTTCCTGCCCGGGTCACCCAGCAACACAAACCAACATTGACCGTGACCGGTGCAGTGATCGTCGACTGACGTAAGTCTTAATTCAACGCTCACTACGAGATAGGCGCTCCTAGCTACCAATCCGTAACAACTTCGAATCCCGCAGACTCAGAGCCCGAACGAAAGGCCATTTGTTCCCCTGACCTGGTGGGCCAGTCCGAAGTTAAGTATAGGCCTGTTGTTGTAGAAGTAGCTTAGACGTAGAATTTGTGCATGAGTAGCGATTACTGTGTATAATAAATGTGCTTTGATTTAAATTTTACCAATCGGTGTATTGGGTTATTTATCATTACTCGGACTTGCACCTCGTGGCGGTATCATAAAGATACCTGGCGACTCGAGAGCAAAGGTAATAAAACAGAGCAATTGAACCAAGGAGAAAATCGGCAACAACGTAGCACCGGAGGTAATCCAGAGATTACTGCCTCCTGGGTCCTGTTTTTTAATATACTTCCCAGATCCCTAAATTCTGCTTGCAGAATCTAATCCCTTTATCTACCTATGTTGGTGGTACCAATATGCACCACAATTTCTGTCTGTTCACCCTCCCCCTTCAAAATGCCCTACGGTCTGATGACATTCCTGACCCTGGAACCAGGGAGGCAGCGTACCATCCCGGAGTCTCTGTCTGTTCCCCTTACAATTGAACCCCTCCCCACTTTAGTCCTGCCATTCTTCCTCCTCCCCTCTTAAGATGCTGACCCATGAAGTTGTCTGGCATTGCTTTCCCCTGCACAGTCATCTCCCCCAACAGTATCCAAATGGTATATCTGTTAGCCAGGGGGATGGCCACAGGGAACTCCTGCACACCATGCCTTCCTTTATCCTGCCTGGTGGTCAGCCATGCCCTTTCTGCCTGTTCAATCTCCATCTGTGGTGTGACTACCTCACTGAATGTGCTGTCCACAGTTGGCTCAGCTCCGCGGATGCTCCACCGTGAATCCATCCTCAGCTCCAGCTCCGAAATGTGGTTAACCGGTAGCTACAGTTGGGGACACTTCCTGGACACTTGGTCACCAGGGACAACTGAAGTTTTCATGATTTGCCACATAGCACATGAGGAACATATTATGGGTGCGGGCTCCTTTGTCTGACTACCTTTAAGCTCCTTATATAGTCCTTCTTTTAACAAACAAACTATGCTTATATAAGAATACTATTAATTTACCTCCCTTACGCTAACTTTACTTCCCTTACTCTACTTTGCTCACTTATATTACTTTATTATAATGACCCTGACTTTCATCTATTTGTGTTGTTTCTCAGTTAATCCATTATTCCAAAAGAAAACTTTTTAAAATTACGACTGCTTCTCTGCGACGCTGAATGCAAGGACACCATTCCCAGACTGCTTCACTGTGATGCTGACTGCCAGGGCAGCATTCCCAGACCACTTCACTGCGATGCTGACTGTGAGGACACCATTCTCAGACTGCTTCACTGTGATGCTGACTGAGGACACATTTCCAAATTGCTTCACTACGATGCTGACTGTGAGGACACCGTTCCCAGACCCAGATTAGTCAGACAGGTTAGTTCGAACTGGATTCAGACACATGCGTCAGAGGTGACAAGGCAGACTGCTTACTCACTGCAGGGATCATCTTTAGGACCTTTGTGAAACATACTATGGAGGAAATTAAGTGTTAATAGCTCCGCAACCAGGAGAAACAGAGCAGTGATGCTGAAGAGGCCTTTGGCTCTGCTTAGTGTCATGTGAGAGTACCTTTAAGAAATGGGTGTTTATAAATGTGTGTGTATATAAATATCTGTAGTGAGAGTACCTTTAAGAAATGGGTGTTTACTACTGCAGTGATGTCAGAGAGTGGGTGGAGCTGGGCTGTCTGTCAGCTTTTTACTTTTGTTTTAGGCTGTTTGTTGCAGGGTGTGTTTTAGTTTTGTTTTCAGTGTGGGAGCTGAAGTCAGACAGAGCAGCTGTACTGCTGTTCTCTCTGCCATCAAAAGACTATCTCTTGATCATTTGGTGAATTCAGAATTCTAAATGTTTTCAGTAGTGAATGTAAACCTGATGTGCTTCTGTTAAAAGGTGTTTCTTTTGTCTGGATGTTGTTTGGGAAGTTATTAAGGATTACTTTGTGTTGTATTCTTTGGGGGTTGTGTTTGAATTGATGTTTGCTAAGATGTTCACTGTATATTTTAAAAAGGTTAACTTGAGTTCATAGAATAAACACTGTTTTGCTTTAAAAAATACTTTTCCATTTCTGCTGTACCACACCTGTAGAGTGGGCCGTGTGCTCCCCATACCACAATCTAGTAAAAGTTGTGGGTCAGGTGAACTCCATGATACACTTTGGGGTTGTTCTCTAAACCCTGGCCCATATCATTAGCGATTGGATGGAGCAGGAGATTGTTGCTTTGCAACGAAAAATGTAAAACAGTCCTTCAGGATAGAACTAGTAAAAAACCTGGAATTACATCGGACAAGCTAAAATGAAAATACAATAGTGCAACAGTTATGGAACCACAAAATAAAAAAAAATAAACGGGAGCCATAATTGAACAGTATAGCTTGCAAAAGCAGAGCCATGCTGTAAAGATGCACTTTCAGAGACTGCATTTGTAAACACAAAAAGGATTTATGAATCAGAATTGTTCAGTAGCCTCATCCCAAAGAGGGCAGCATGGTAGCATAGTGGTTAGCGCAATTGCTTCACAGCTCCAGGGTCCAAGGTTCGATTCCCGGCTGGGTCACTGTCTGTGCGGAGTCTGCACGTTCTCCCCGTGTGTGCGTGGATTTCCTCCGGATGCTCCGGTTTCCTCCCACAGTCCAAAGATGTGCAGGTTAGGTGGATTGGCCATGCTAAATTGCCCTTAGTGTCCAAAATTGTCCTTCGTGTTGGTTGAGTGGGGTTACTGGGTTATGGGGATAGGGTGGTGTGGGCTTGGGTAGGGTGCTATTTCCAAGAGCCGGTGCAGACTCGATGGGCCGAATGGCCTCCTTCTGCACTGTAAATTCTATGAAATCCCTTGGGATGATTACCCACTCTGAGTCCCAGTTGGTCAAGCAAGCCAAGTAGCCCTTTTCTGCTGTGTTGTCCTTAAAGGGACAATCACAGCACATGCACAACCGATGAAGAAAAGTGTGCATCTAAAAGTCCACGGCAATTTAACTTAAGTTTTCTCCAGTTCATTTGAGACACCCATGCATTTTCCCTATTTTATCCCCAGAGTTGAGCAATTGTGAAATTTGCAACACCAACTTGTATCACACATTTAGTGTGGCAAAACATCCAACGTTACGTCACAGGAGTGATAGCAAACACAATTGGATACAAAGTTAGCTCAGGAGATATTTGGACAGATAACTATAAGCCTGGTCAAATATAAAAACAACACATGCTGGAAATACGCAGCAGGACTGGCAGCATCTGTGGAAAGAGAAACTGAGTTAACATTTCGAGCCTGTATGACTCTTCTTCAGATAACCATAAGCCTGGTCAAAGAGGTAGGTTTCAAGAACTGTGTTAAAGAAGGGAGATGGGTAGAGGTGAAGAGCAGTACAAAGCATCATCTGTTCAGAAGACACAAAGCCTATCTTGCTTTTAAAAAGTACTTTCAGCCTATTCCGTTGCCAAAGGTAAACCGCGCCCCTCTAATCCTTACCGATGCATTCTGGCTCCTCGTCGTTCCAGCGAGGTCTGCTGCCATTGACACAGGTGAGAGAAGGGAAACCTTGCAGCCGGTAACCTGAGTTGCAGTAGAAGTGCGCCGTTCCACCAGGATGGAGGCTGGTGACAGACACATCGCCAGAAGAGGGTTTCTGCGGAAATCCACAGCTGAGCAAATACGCTGTGGAAGGACAGAGGGCAGCGTTAGACAAAAAAGGGCTATAAAATCCACTGGCACTATTTCAATAACATTCTGTGAACATTGGCCATTCTTTTCTCACTGACAACTCCCGAATGTTATTCCACTGAAGGGGAAACAGATGAGATGAAAGTCCATGGTTAATTAAATCAGTTGTGTATGTGCTGTGATTGGGCGGCACAGTGGTTAGCACTGCTGCCTCGCAGCTCCAGGCTCCCGGGTTCAATTACGGCCTCGGGCGACTGTCTGTGTGGAGTTTGCACTTTCACCCCCGTGTCTGCATGAGTTTTACTGGGTGCTCCGGTTTCCTCCCACAGTCCAAAGATGTGCAGGTTAGGTGGATTGGCCATGCTAAATTGCCCCTTATTATCCTACAAAAAAAGTTACATGGGGTTACTGGGTTATGGGGATAGGGTGGAGGTGTGGGCTTAAGTAGGGTGCTCTTTCCAAGGGCCGATGCAGACTCGATGGGCTGAATGGCCTCCTTCTGCACTGTAAATTCCATGATTCTATGAATGGAAAATGCTGGAAATACTCAGCAAGTCAGACAGCATCTGGGATTTCCTGAGTATTTCCAACATTTTCTATTTTTAGAATCCTGACAGTGCAGAAGGAGGCCATTCAGCCCATCGAGTCTGCACCAACCTGATGAAGGAACATCCTACCTAGGCCTACTCCCTTGCCTGCACACCTAACCTGCACATCTTTGAACTGTGGGAGGAAACGGGACTACCCTGAGGAAACCCACGCAGGCACGGGGAGAACGTCCCACTCCACACAGTCATCCAAGGCCTGACTTGATCCCGGGTCCCTGGCATCGTGAAGCAGCAGTGCTAATCACTGTGCCAACGTGCCGCCCTTAGATTTCCAGCCTCCATAGTACTTTGTACCAGTGTCTTCATTGTCAATGAGTGGAAAAAATTCATGTTCTTTACAAATAATTTTGCGGGCAAGTAATAACTCCATTTCCTTTATTAAAATTAATATTCAAGTGAAACTGAATTTTTTGACACCATAAGCACTGCTGCCTTGTTCTCCGTCTCCTCCTGAAGTGCTCGGCTTATAGGTAGTTCCTTGCCGATTATTCACTGAGCCGCAGGAAGCTACTTTACGGTGGTTATGGCAAGTAGGCAAGCCCTGAGTCTACCATAGCCAGAACAGAGATTGAACACACGCTGCTGGCATTAATCGGATCCACAGGTGAACCATCCGACCAGCTGAGCTAACCGCATACCAACCCCCATCCCCGACCACCACCCCCCTCCCCCCACCCGCCAAGCACCACCTTACAAGGTTGAAATAATGGACTTCCAGACCATGGCCAATGCAATCCTTTGGCTGACCACTAAAGGTGCAAGGCTGCGGTGGGGGGATGACGAGCTTGTTTTTACCACTGTAGAGGAAGTCGGGTTTTTTTGGAGCTCCAGGTATCAGCTTTCATTCTACACCTCCATAGCCTCAACATTTGAAAAATTACTTTTTGCCACTGATTTTCGAAAACGGTCTCTAACATAAGCTGCCATTTACTATCTGATCCCACTGCTCAGAGATTCACTCTTTTTTCGCCCTTTCTTTACAATTTGTGTCGGAACAACAAGGACACGGTGACCACCTCTGCCTCTATGAGATTTGAAGTAAATTTAATGTAGGATTCTGGTACCACTCCAATCCCAACAAGATTATTAGGCTCATTAGGGTTTCAATGCCCATTGTGATGATATGCATAAAGCAAGTCTGCACATAATGTTATGCATGACCTCCAACCACTAGGTGGCAGTGTACACCCGCCACGTGACGCTGTGGCTGGGGAGTTGGGAGTAGGTTGTGCTGGAGGATAGAAGTATTTTGCATTAGCTCTACAATAGTTCATTAGTTAGTAGTTAATTATTTTATTTATCCTTGTTATCTTTATCACGCAGTTGTTGCGTAATAAATTATTTGAACTGTAGTTCATCATTCACTTCGGCCAGTCTACAGAACATGACACCCATCTCTGCTGCTCTTGCAACCATCTGCTGGAGTATGAACGTTCACACAATATTTCATTAAAAAACATGGTCAATGTGAATAGCTCCTGACCTCATTCTGTTCATTATTTCATGACCCGGACTAATATTTATTCCACATTTTGTGCTAGTTTACATTATATTTATCATCAACTAACTTTTAAACTGATCTGCCACACTTGTTGCAACATACATCAAGTGCCTTGGTCTCAAAGCTCTTCACACAACTAATTACTTTTATGGCAACTCTAACATAGGCAAATAAAGCACCCTTCTGTGCCAGTGAAAATCAGTGCGACGCCAGTTAATCTGGTTCCTGGTGGTATTGGTAGAGGGTAGAATGCTGACGGAGATACTCTTGAGAACTGCCTGTAAATTTTGTCATGCAACCTTAAGACAATTATAGTAATGTGAAGCATCCACTTGAAGCAATGGAGCAGCCATTTGAAAATCAAATCTGAAAACAAGCAACCTCAGCACTGCATCTAGCACATGGGGTCATAGACTCAGAAGGAGACATTAAGTCACCTAAGACTGGGGTGAGGAGAAATTTATTTACTCTGAGTTCTCCAGCTCAAAGAGCTCCAGATGCTCAGTCGTGGAGTATATTTAACATTGAGGTTGGTAGATTTTCGGATGCTCAAGGAATTGAGCGATATGATGGAGTGCAGGAAGGTGGAGAAGAAGGAGGTGCAGGATCAAAGCGCCAATTGGCTTGCTCCTATTTTCCTATTTCTTATGTTACTGTGGTACCCCTTGAGGATTACTTTGGCATATCAGACTATAGCGCAAATGTGTGTCTAGGGTTCAATGCTCTGGGTCTGAGAAAGAATGCTCCAACCGTGTGAACCTGCCACATTGGAGAGGTTACGATGTTTGAAGATCAGGTAGAAACAGGGATTGAGTGTGTGTTGCAGCCAGAGTTGTCTCCCCGTAGCAGTGACATCAAGGAATGGCCCAAATAGACAATTGATTCTGGACCTCCAGCTTAAAAATGTAAACATTTTGAAATAAACTGGGAAGCCTTAAAATACGATGAGAATAATCAAAGATTCCTGGTAACGTTTCAGCACACCAGTGCATCAGTGACCAATGTGACATAAGCAAAAGCTTATTAGGAAGGTGGACAGATACGAAGAATAGGCAAGGAGAACATCATTTGAAAAGGAGCGGAACTTGGAAAAATACGATTAGTCCAATAACGCTGTTCCCTTTTGTAAAAAGCAATCTGTGTGAGTCTGTAAATAGCATTTAGAATCCTCTTAGCAGCTTTGAAAATCTTCACAGATTTTCCATCGTGCTACTTGACAGAAATTGTTTTGCGCATATTTATAACCATCCCAAAGGAATCTGGATAACTGCATGCGTCAACTCAAAATAACCAGGCACGTGATCCGTGTTCCAAATAAATCATGCCGATTGATTTTCTATCCCTCGCCAATTTTGACCCCCTTCCCCTCATCTCTCTCTTCTTCACTAGCCACTGACTTCATGATGCAACCTCCCCCAAGTCATTACGCACAAGTTGGGTTCCAGTCTGCTGATCTGTCCACACCGGGCCTGACCCGGTACCAGTCGCAGACACAAGTGGTGCGGGAGCGAGTAGCATGTTCGAACCCCCTGATCGATTTTCCCCATTTCCCAACCTGGGTCTGCCTTGGCTGAGATCAGCTCAATCAGCACACATCAAGATCAAAACCGGAACTTTCCGGCATGCTTGGCTCAGTGACCTGACCAACGTGCTGAGCCACTGGAGGCTTCCTCTTACCTTCTTGATAATATTACAAAAATGGGGTCTAGGTATAGAACGTCCCCTGTTTCACCACATTAAATATAATAAATTGACTGCCAGATTTCACCCAAAAATAACAGTGGATTTTTTCGATCATGTTGAATGAAATACACATGAGTATAATCTATCTGGGTTTTTTTACTCTGTTGTGTTTTACTGACGGGGAAGTGCAGAAGGGACGATTAGCTGAGCTGTGCTATAAAAACTGGTTATTTTTATCTGTTTATAGAAATCCTGATGAAAGTAGAATACATTTTTCAGTGCAGTCAACAGGATTTAATTGGGCGACAGCTCAGCATAAATTACTGCATTTAGCCTCTGTTCTCCGTCATTCAGATTTTGAACAGCCAGTGGGGGGGGGGGGGGGGGGGGGGGGATTTACTTGTCAGCTGGATCCATGTAAAATATAGGACGCGATCTAACGGAAAAGTTTCTAAGTGTCACCCTGTGGTGGGTTTTGCTGGCCGTTTCACCCCAGCTCTGTCGGCGAGTTCCCCACTGCTATCTAACCACACTTAAGTCACTTTTTGGGGCCCTGGGGAGTTTTTTTCCCAGTAACCCACACTTAGAATTATTTTCATCACTGGGGAGCTGAACTCACTGGCCAGACCAACTCCTCAGGAGGTCGGGCCACCATCTTGAAAGGGTGCCCCGATCACTAAGTGAGATTGAGGGTCCCCACACCCACCACCCATGGGCAATGTCACCCCCCACACACGTGGGCATTAGCCCCCCTCTGCAAGTGATGACACCCCGCTATGGGATCACTGAGGGGCCCCCTTTTCAGGCCTTCCTGCGCCTCTTTTCGGACCACCCCCTTCTAGGTCCTCCCCTCATTCCCCAACCTTCTGGAGGCCCCTTCATACCCACTCTGTATGCCCCCACCCTACATACCCCTCCACCCTACTTTCATGGGCATGCCCCTCCTCAGGCCCTGACCCTTGGCAATGCCATATGGGCACCCTGGCATTGCACCCTGACAGTGCTCCTGCTGGCTTTGCAGTGCCACCCAGGAATGTTGGCAGTGCCAAGGTACCTGCGTTCATGAGGGGGACCGGGGGACAAGGTCCCTAGCCTATCCCTGACCACCCAGGGTTCTCCAATGGCCCAAGATATCCATGTTTGTGAATACTAGTACTGAACGGTACCCGGCTGGAGTCTCCCTGGGGAGGCCAGTAGATGCCGGGAGCCCCATGGATCCTGGGTCAGCACACCTAAGCGGGTTTTAAACCTACCTAGGCATGCAAGGCTTGGTCCTGCCCATTGTGGGCGGTATCCCGATCAAGACGCTTCGTGAGATTTGGGTAGCCCATGGGAGGCCATATGTGGTGCAATTAAAATTGTTGCATCGCATTAGTCTGTGCTGTAAAACAAATTGCTTTTGAATAGATAGATGTGGAGTTTCCCTCAGGATAGAGTTTGCAGTGAAATAAATATTAGCATCTTTTTCAAATAATATAGTCCAATCACATATCTGTTCAATTTATCCAGTTGAAAGTGTGATTTCATCTATAACTGTCAACCATAATATCTCATCAACATAAAAAAGAATGGAAGAGACGTAGAAGGAAATAGGTTGCACACCCCATCAAGCAAACACCCCACACACATGGCAATTTACCCCAGCATGGGCTGTATCCCTTCTACTTTATCTCCTCCTGAAGAGATACTTCTTGATTTTCAAAGTTAGCTCAGATCTCCATCTCTAATACTGATCTCCGTCACATAGCAACAACTTGCATGTATATAGCATCGGAATTGCCCTCGGGAATGAATCAGTGAATGGCAGTCACTTGCTTTGTTTAGCTGAAATAGGAGCAATGTGTGTACATGTTCTTCCTGTCTTAAAGTATTGCCTTGACCAATCAGGGTCAAGCTGTCTGGTTTAAATTTCAAACAATGCTTGGCAGTTATCTGTCAGTCACCAGTAACAGGTGCAAACTCCATGACAATATGCCCACCAATCCACCAATCAGAGTACTCTCGCCAAGAAATCAGCATTCCCTTCTGATACAATTTATTATGGGCCAGGGTTTAGAGAACCCCAAAGTGTATCATGGAGCTCACCTGACCCACAACTTTTAATAGATTGTGGTATGGGAGCACACGGCCCACTCTACAGGTGTGGTACAGCAGAAATGGAAAAGTATTTTTTAATGCAAAACAATGTTTATTCTATGAACTCAAGTTAACCTTTTTAAAACATACAGTGAACATCTGAGCAACCATTAATTCAATACAACCCCCAAACAATACAACACTAAGTAAGCCTTAATAAATTCCCAAACAACACCCAGAAGACAAAATAAACACCTTTTAACAGAAGCACATCAGGTTTAAATTCATTTAAACATTGCGAAACTATTGCAAACATTTATAATTCTGAATTCACCAAATGATCAAGAGATAATCTTTTCATGGCAGAGAGAACAATAGTACACCTGGGGCGGAATTGTGAATCCCGCCCCCGCCGTGTCCTGAAGTCTCCGCCACCAGAGACACCTGGGGTGGAATTCTCCGAACCACGCCGGGGCGGGAATCGCACCACGCCAGTCGGCGGGCCCAACCCCGCCGATTCTCCGGCCCGCGATGGGCCGAAGTCCCACTGCTGGAATGCCTGTCGCACCAGCGTGGATTAAACCACCTTTTGAACGGCGGGTCAAGGCGGCGCGGGCAGGCTCTGGGGTCCTGGGGGAGGGCGCGGGGTGATCTGGCCCCGGGGGTGCCCCCATGGTGGCCTGGCCCGCGATCGGGGCCCACTGATCCGCGGGTGGGCCTGTGACGTGGGGGCACTCTTTTTCTTCCGCACTTGCCATGGTCTTCACTATGGCAGAGGCGGAAGAGACCTCCTCCCCTGCGCATGTGCAGGGATGACGTCAGCAGCCGCTGACGCTCCCACGCATGCGCCGACCCGCATCACCTGGCAAAGACCTTTCGGCACCAGCTGGCTTAGCGCCAAAGGCCTTTCCCGCCAGCCGGTGGAGCGGAAACCGCTCCGGCGTGGGCCTAGCCCCTCAAGGTGAGGGCTTGTCCCCTAAAGGTGCGGAGACTTCCGCACCTTTTGGGCGGCCCGAAGCCGGAGTGGTTCCCGCCACTCCATTACGCCGGAACCCCCCCGCCCCGCCGGGTAGGGGTGAATCTCGACCCTTCTTTGTCTTGCTTCAGCTCCAACACTGAAACGAAACCGTTTCAGTGTTAGAGCTATCAAATGTGCGACCTACTCCTCCATGGCCGCCACCAGAAGTTACAAAAACACCTTTTAACAGAAGCACGTCAGGTTTGAATTCACTACCGAGAACATTTATAATTTTGAATTCACCAAATGATCAAGAGATAGTCTTTTTATGGCAGAGAGAACAACAGTACACCTGCTTTGTCTGGCTTCAGCTCCAACACTGAAACAAAACCAAACAAACACCCATTTCTTAAAGGTACTCTCACATGACACCTCCCCTCGAGAAAAAAAACCCATCAACTTCAAGATGGTTTCATTTTTCACCTCTTCACTATCCTTTAAGAAATGCACACAGTAAATATACTTTGTTGTTTCAAAAAAAAACACACGCAAGCAGGTATAATAATTTTCTTCTTCCTCCAACTGGAATCCTTCTCGATTGACAGTCTCTTTGAACAAGAAGGCCTCTGCACGATCCATCCATTTCTCTATGCCGTGGCATTTCTCTTTAAAGTCAGATACTTTAGTTCAATCCTGATCATAGAGTCCCTTGTAATTCTCCAACACAGGAGCATTGGTTATCACAGCTTTCGGGCAGTCAAATGCCCATTGAAATTCCACTGTCCACTGAAATTTTTGACGTTTCTTCAGCAAGTCCATCAGTGGCGGAATCACGCTACAAAACCTTTGCACAAATGTTCGATCAAATCCACTCATGCCAAGAAATTGCATTATTTCCCTTCGTCTTGAGGGAATCGGAAACTCCCCAATAACTTTTGTTTTCACATCCCGCGGGACCATTCGACCCTGTCTGATTGTATGGCCAAGAAAAGTGACTTTCCAAATTCACTTTTGGCTAGGTTTATCACCAAACCCGCCTCCTGAAGTCGATCGAATAACCCTCTCAGATGTTTTAAATGTTCTTTCCATGTCTGGCTGAAAATTACAAGATCGTCGATGTATACCCCACAATTGGGTAATCCTGAAACGACTTTGTTAGTTAACCGTTGAAATGTGGCTGGGGCATTTTTCATGCCAAATGGCATAACTTTGAATTGGTATATACCATCTGGAGTCACAAAAGCTGAAATCTCCTTCGCCCTTTTGGATAAAGGTACCTGCCAGCAACCTTTAAGTAAATCCAGTTTGGAAATAAAAGCTGATTGTCCCACTTTCTCAATGCAATCCTCCAAACATGGGATAGGATAAGAGTCCGTTCTTGTAACTGCATTAACCTTTCTATAGTCCACACACAACCGTTGGGTACCGCCTGGTTTAGGTACCATCACTATGGGTGAGCTCAATTGGCTGCAACCCACTTCAATTATGCCATTTCTAAGCATACTTGCAATCGCTATGTTAATCTGTGCCAATTTTAAAGGGTTAAGTCTGTATGGGTGTTGTTTAATTGGAACAGCATTTCCCACATCTACATCATGTATAGCCATTTTAGTACTTCCCAATTTATCTCCACAAACTTGCCCATGTGATATCAATAACTTTTTCATGTCAGTTTGTTTTTCTTCTAGAGGGTAACTCAACAATTTATCCCAATTTTTAAGAACATCCTCATTTTCCAATTTAATTCGAGGTATGTCAAATTCACAGTCATCTGGATTTGGTTTGTCACTTTGAGTTAGAATCATGAAAACCTCCTCCTTTGTCTCTCCTTCCCTTTCAAAGTACCTTTTAAGCATATTCACATGACACACTTGGTGAGTCTTCCTTCTACCTGGTGTTTTTAACCACATAATTCACCTCACTTAATTTCCTTTCAATCTGATAAGGTCCACAAAAACTTGCTTTTAAAGGTTCACCACTGGTAACAATAGTAAAACTTTATCTCCACTGGCAAAACCACGAACTTTGGATGTCTTGTCCGCTACCCGTTTCATCACATTTTGTGAAACTTTTGAATGTTGTTTAGCCAATTCACCTGCTCTATTTAATCATTCCCGAAAATTTGACACATAATCCAATAATGTAATTTCCAATTTCTCACTCACCAATATTTCCTCAATCAATTTAAGTGGTCCTCTTACCTCATGACCAAAAATTAGTTCAAAAGGACTGAATTTGGTTCACTCATTAGGTGCGTCCTTAATTGCAAACAGTACGAATAGAATTCCTTTATCCCAATTCTCTGGATAATCGTGACAGTAAGCCGTCAACATTGTCTTTAATGTCTGATGCCACCTTTCTAACGCTCCCAGCGATTCTGGATGGTATGCAGTTGATTTAAATTGTTTTATTCCTAAGCTATCTATAACTTCTTTGAATAACCTTGAGGTAAAATTTGATCCATGATCCGATTGTATTTCTGTGGGTAGTCCATATCTAGTAAAGAATTTAAGTAACTCCTCCACAATCTTTTTAGCTGTAATATTACATACTGGAATGGCCTCTGGAAACCTAGTAGACACACCCTTTATAGTCAAAAGATATTGATTCCCACTTTTTGTTTTAGGAAGCGGTCCTACGCAATCAATTAGGACCCTTGTAAAAGGTTCCTCAATGCTGGAATGGGTATTAAGGGCACTGGTGTTTTCACTGCTTGAGGTTTTCCTATCCCTTGACATGTGTAACATGATCGACAAAATTTAATTACATCTTTATGTAGTCCAGGCCAATAAAAATGTTTTTGGATTTTAGCTTGAGTTTTCCTGATTCCCAAATGGCCTCCCACTGGTACCTCATGTGCAACTCACCACACCTCCTTTCTATACCCTACCGGCAATACTACTTGATGAACTTCTGCCCACCTTTCATCCGCCTGCATATGTGAAGGTCTCCATTTTCTCATCAAGCCATCACTTTTACGGCAATAACACTCTGGTATACACTCAGATTCCTCTTCCGTATATGCTTTCTGATAGAGCTTTCTGTTGTAACTCCGCCAATTTTCCTGAACTAAAAATATCCGCCTCATCCTCCACCTGATCTTGTTCTTTTACAACCATCTGATCAAAAATCGTTTCTGATAATTGCACTTCCACTTCATCTTCACTCTTTGATTTCTCCTCTTGTCTTAACCTGTGACTTTGCGACTTTGTTATTACATAATCCGGAAAAATCCCAGAATATTCTTTCAACACTTCAGTTATCTGATTTTCCACTGGCTTATCAACCACAGTAGGCATCACTCCCACTTGCGATCCAGCTGTATCATTACCTAAGATAAACTGTATTCCTGGACAAGATAGTTTCTCTATTACTCCTACTACCACTTCACCACCCTTCACTGGACTTTCCAACCTTACCTTATATAATTGAACACTACTCCTCTCACCCCGAATTCCACATATTACCACCTTTTCTGGCAACATTCTTCCCAAACTACACAACTCCTCATCTCTTACCATTAAAGATTGACTAGCTGCCGTATCTCTTAAAATTGTGACTTCTTTACCTGCTCCTCCTGATACCCACAAGTAAATTATTTAAAGAGATCTGGCACCTTCTTACCAATCACCTCTTGATCAAGCTGTACAATGTTTTGCACCACCTTCGCTTCACTTGGGCTTTTCTTTACCACTTTAACAAACCCCACTGTCTTATCCTGTTTTACCACATCAGCCTCTCCAGTGCTTTTCTTCAACCACCAACAATGTGACTTTACATGGCCTAGTTTATTACAGTGAAAACATTTGAAACTTTTCATTTCTTTTCCACCCTCCTGGATTTCTTTTTTAATCTGAGGTACATCTCTCCTTATTATCTCCCATCAGATCACCTTTGCCTCTACCACTTGAGTATTTCTCATGTCCCCAGTTTCTATCCCTCACAGGCTGAAACTGATGTTGGGAACCAAGCTTTGATTTATGAACTAATTCATAATCATCTGCCATTTCTGCTGCTAATCCCGCAAATGAAAAAGGCTTCTACCTCCTTCTCATCGAACCTTGGCAATATTTGGACATATTTAAATAGGTCCCCACCAAGCCTTCGACTAATACACTCTTTCTCACTATCCTCATCACTATCAACCAACTGTACGTTTCCCTTTACGTCTGCCAATTTTAACTGACTGTCATGTTTCATGGCCATTTTCTGAAGTTCAAACTCTCTCTCTTTATCTTTTCCCCTGATCTGTATCTCCCTTTCTCTTTCTTTTTGTTCTGCTAAGGCTATTCTTCCTTTTCTCCTTTCTTCTCTCTCCTTTTCTTTTTCCTCTCTATCCCTTTCGTATTTAAGCTGCTTGAATTCTTTTTCATGTTCCATTTGGTTTTAAGTTGTAACTGAATTTTTTGCTATTTCCAGTATGTCAAACTGTATCTCAGGCAACTTTAAATGCTTAGCCACCACCATATTTACCTCATCTTTTTGTATTTTGTCAGGTAATGTTAACTGCAATGTTTTTGCCAAATGTAACAGTCTGCTTTTAGTCTCTGTCCGTAAGGTACTGTGTGTGACCGTCTCCACCCCCAAAAACTTCAGAGCCTCTGAAAGAGCCATTGTCCACAACATACTCCCCACTTAAACTGGAATACCACACCTGAAAAGCAACAACAATATGTTCACAATATGCACAATTTCTGTCTTTAAGTTCACTAAGCCAATCCAATAGATAGACTTTTATCCCGGACGAGCCCCCAATTTGTTTTGGGCCAGGGTTTAGAGAACCCCAAAGTGTATCATGGAGTTCACCTGACCCACAACTTTTACTAGATTGTGGTATGGGGAGCACATGACCCACTCTACAGGTGTGGTACAGCAGAAATCAAAAAGTATTTTTTAAAGCAAAACAATGTTTATTCTATGAACTCAAGTTAACCTTTTCAAAACATACAGTGAATATCTTAGCAACCATTAATTCAAATACAACCCCCAAAGAATACAACACTAAGTAATCCTTGATAAATTGCCAAACAACATCTAGAAGAGAAAATAAACACCTTTAAAAAAAAATATTTCATTAAGGTATTTGAAAATCTTTACAACAGTAACATAAACAATGACATCAACATGGTAAAATAAACAATTCCCCCCCCCCCCCCCAGCCCAATCTTCACTCACCTCAACCATAGAACAACAGTCCTCCTGCCCCCCACCCCCCTCTTTGGAATACTGCATCTGCTGCCATTTTAATTTTCCCTGAGAAATTCGACGAACGGCTGCCACCTCCGGGAGAACCCTAACATTGACCCTCTTAAGGTAAACCCAGCCATGTCACTAACCCAGGTCTCTACACTCGGGGGCTTCGAGTCCCTCCACATTAGCAACACCCGTCTCCGGGCTACCAGGGAGGCAAAGGCCAAGACGTCGGCCTCTTTCGCCCCCTGAACTCCCGGATCTTCCAACACTCCAAAGATCACTACCTCCAGACTCGGCACCACCCATGTTTTTAGTACCGTGGACTTTGCCTTCGCAAAGTCCTGCCAAAACCCTCTAAGCTTCGGGCATGCCCAAAACATGTGGACATAATTTGCTGGACTTTCCGCGCACTTCGCACACCTATCCTCAACCCCGAAGAACTTACTCACCCTAGCCGCTGTCATGTGTGCCCAGTGGACTACCTTAAATTGTATCAGGCTAAGCCTAGCGCATGATGAGGAGGTATTAAGCCTGCTTAGGGTATCCGCCCATAGCCCCACCTCTATCTCTCCTCCTAGCTCGTCCTCCCACTTGCCCTTAGGTTCCTCCACCGGAGTTTCCTCCGCCTCCAAAAGCTCCTGGTAAATATCTTCCCCTCTCCCACCCAGGTACTGGAAACTACTCTATTCTGTATCCCCCGTGGCGGCAGCAGCGGAAAGGCCGGCACCTATTTTCTCAGGAAGTCTCTCACACCGGCAAATACCTAAAACTATTCCCTGCTGGCAATTTACATTTTCCTCCAAAGCTTTCAAGCTGGGAAAGCTCCTGTCTATAAATAGATCCCCCATCCTTCCAATTCCTGCCCTCTGCCAACTCCTGAACACGCCATCTAACCTACCTGGTACAAACCTGTGGTTATTATAAATCGGGGTCCAAATCGATGCTCCCTCCACTCTCTTATATCTCCTCCATTGCCCCCAGATCCTCAGAGCCGCCACTACCACCGGGCTTGTGGAGTATCGGGCCGGCGAGAACGGCAGAGGTGCCGTTCCAATGCTCCCAGACTGATGTCTTTACATGACGCCGCCTCCATCTGCTCCCATGCCGACCCCTCTCCCACTACCCACTTCCTAATCATGGCTATATTAGCCGCCCTGTAGCAATTGCAGAAGTTCGGCAGTGCCAACCCACCCTCCCCCCGACTGTGCTCCCGCAACACTTTCTTCACTCGTGGGGTTTTACCCGCCCACACAAGGCCCAAAATAATCTTATTCACCCGCTTGAAAAAGGCCTTAGGGATGAAGATGGGGAGGCACTGAAAGACAAACAGAAATCTGGGGAGGACCGTCATTTTCACGGTCTGTACCCGCCCCGCCAGTGATAGCGGGAGCATGTCCCATCTCTTAACGTCTCCTTCCATTTGTTCTACCAACCGGGATAGGTTTAACTTGTGTAGTACCTCCCATTTCCGGGCCACCTGGATTCCCAGATACCGAAAGCTCTTTCCTACCATTCTAAGCGGCAGCTCTCCCAGTCTCTTCTCCTGCCCTCTTGCCTGGATCACAAACATCTCGCTTTTCCCCATGTTCAATTTATACCCCGAACAATTGCCAAATTCCCCCAAGATTCGCATTACTTCCCCCATCCCCTCCAACGGATTTGAAATGTACAAAAGCAGGTCATCTGCATAGAGCGAGGCCCGGTGCTCCACCCCCCACCCCCCGAACCAGCCCTTTCCAGTTCCGAGAGGCTCTTAACGCCATGGCCGATGGCTCTATGGGCAGAGCAAACAGTAACGGGGAGAGGGGGCACCCCTGCCTCGTCCCTCGGTGTAGTTCAAAATACCCCGACCTCCGCCGGTTCGTACGCACATTCGCTACTGGTGCCTGATAGAGCAACTCGACCCAGTCAATAAAGCCCTCACCAAACCCAAGCCTTCCCAGCGCCTCCCACAGGTAATTCCACTCCACCCGATCAAAAGCCTTCTCCGCATCCATCGCTACCACCACCTCCGCCTCCTCTCCTTCTGAGGGCATCATAATAACATTTAGAAGCCTTCGAACATTGGCCTTGAGTTGCCTGCCCTTAACAAATCCCGTCTGGTCTTCCCCTATCATCCCCGGGACACAGTCCTCTATCCATGTGCAT
This sequence comes from Scyliorhinus torazame, assembly GCF_047496885.1. Classification (NCBI taxonomy): domain Eukaryota; kingdom Metazoa; phylum Chordata; class Chondrichthyes; order Carcharhiniformes; family Scyliorhinidae; genus Scyliorhinus; species Scyliorhinus torazame. The sequence continues at coordinate 194,178,361 of NC_092718.1, forward strand.
GTATCATAGCCAGCAGTTTGGCATGCACAGTCAGTAGAGAAATCGGCCTGTATGACCTGCATTGCACCGGATCCTTCTCCTGTTTCAGGATCAATTAAATTGAGGCCTGCGACATTGTTGGGGGGTGGACTCCCTTCTCTTGCTTTGTTAAATGTCCTCACCAGCAGTCGGCTCAATATCTCTGAAAACTTCTTATAGAATTCCACCTGGTAGCCGTCAGGCCCCGGGGCCTTGCCCGACTGCATGCCCTCCAGCCCCTCGATTATTTCCTCAATCTCAATTGGGGCTCCCAGCCCCTCCACCAGGTCCTCCTCCACCCTTGGGAACCTCAACTGATCCAGAAATTACCACATCCCCTCCAGGGGTTCTGACTCATATAATTTATTATAAAAGTCCTTAAACACCTCGTTCATCCCCCCTGTGTCCAGGACAGTATTACCGTCTCTACTCTTTACTTTGGCCGCCTCTCCTTTCCTGAGCCAACATTCTGCTTGCCTTTACCCCGTACTCATAGATCGCCCCCCCCCCCCCCCCCCCCCCCACCCCCCTTGCCTTCCTCAACTGTTCCACTGCTTTCCCTGTGGTCAACAGCCCAAACTCCACCTGTAACCTCCCCCGCTCCCTCAGTAGCCCCGCGTCCGGGGCGTCCAAATATCGCCTGTCCACCTGGAGTACCTCCTCCACTAATCTATCCCTCACAGCCAGTTCCACCTTTCGTCTGTGGGCCCGTATCGAGATTAATTCCCCTGTTGACTACTGCCTTCAAAGCTTCCCAGACCGTCGCTGCAGAGACCTCCCCCGTTTCATTTGTTTCCAGGTAGTTCTGGATGGACTTGTTATCCCGCCCACAGATCTCTTCGTCCGCTAGCAACTCCACATCCAGTCTCCACATCGGGCGTTGCACTCTCTCCACACTAACCCATAGATCCACCCAGTGTGGGGCATGATCTGATACTTCAATTGCCGAGTATTCAGTATCCACCACCTTCGGTATTAGCGCCCTGCTCAGAACAAAAAAGTTGATGCGAGAGTATATCTTGTGGACATGTGAAAAAAAGGAAAACTCCTTCATCCTCGGCCGTGCAAACCTCCATGGGTCTACTCCCCCCATCTGTTCCATAAAACCCTTCCATTCCTTTGCCGCAGCCGGCCTCCTCCCTGTCCTGGATTTTGACCGGTCCAATTCTGGACCAATGACTGTGTTGAATTCCCCTCCAATGATCAGGTTATGTGACTCTAAGTCTGGGATCTTACCTAACACCCGCCTCATAAATTCCACGTCGTCCCAATTCAGAGCATATCTGTTCACAAGTACCACTTGCACCCCCTCCAGCCTCCCACTCACCATTATGTACCTACCCCCCTTGTCTGACACGATTCTCCCTGCCTCGAATGCCACTCGTTTGCTGATCAAGATCATTACCCCCTCTTTAAGTCCAGTCCTGAGTGGAACATTTGGCAAACCCACCCCTTCCTCAATCTCGTCTGGTCTGTAGCCTTTCGGTGTGTCTCTTGTAGCATTGCCACGTCCGCCTTCAGTTCCCTCAAATGCGCGAACACGCGAGCCCTCTTGACCGGCCCATTCAGTCCTCTTGCATTCCATGTGATCAGCCTGGATGGGGGGGGCTTCCAATGCCCCCTCACCCCCCTCATGTGTGACCCACAGATGGGCTGGGTACAGCATCCCGAACTTCACCCCCTTCTTAAAGAGGGTCTTTTTTGCCCGATTGAACTCAGCTCGCCTCTTGGCCAAATCTGCTCCCAGGTCCTAATAGATGTGCAACTCACAGTTCTCCCACTTGCTGCTCCGTTCTTTCTTGGCCCACCGCAAAATGTGTTCCTTGTCCATGAAACGGTGAAAACGTACCACCATGGCCTTCGGTGGCTCGTTCGCTCTGGGCTTCCTCGCGAGGGCTCTGTGTGCTCTGTCCAATTCCAGGGGCTGAGGGAACGCCCCAGCTCCCATCAACGTCTCCAACATGTCCGTCACATAGGCCCTCGCATCCAATCCCTCACTGCCTTCAGGGTGGCCGACAATTCTGCCTCCTGGACCTATTCTCCAGGTCCTCCAGCTTCTCCTGCATTCTTTTCTGGTGGTCGTTCATCAACCCCACCTTGCTTTCCAGCACGGTTATATACTTCTCGTGCTCGGACAACTTTTGTTCGACCTCTTGGATCACTCTCCCGTGGGTTTCCTGATTCTAAACCACTTGATCAATCGAAGCCTTAATCGGGTCCAGCGTGTCCTTCTTCAGCTTGGCGAAGCAATCCTTGAAAAACTTCACCAGCTGCTCCGTTGACCACTGTGCCGTCTCCCCGTGGCCCTCGCTCTCCGCCATGCTGTCCCGTGTTACCAGCTCTGCTTGCGTCTCCCTTATAGGACTTTGTCATCTCACACGTCCACTTCTAGTCCAATTCTCCATACACCGGAGGGGGATTTCTCCTTACTGTCTCACTCTTCACTGATCTATCGCATAAAATCCAAAACAAAACGAGGGAAAAAGGTCCAAAAGTCCATTACAGGCGGGAGCTATCAAATGTACGACCTATTCCTCCATGGCCGCCACCAGAAGTCCAAAAAACACCTTTTAACAGAAGCACGTCAGGTTTAAATTCACTACCGAGAACATTTATAATTCTGAATTCACCAAATGATCAAGAGATAGTCTTTTCATGGCAGAGAGAACAACAGTACACCTGCTTTGTCTGGCTTCAGCTCCAACACTGAAACAAAACCAAAAAACCACCCATTTCTTAAAGGTACTCTCACATGACAAGTATAAATGCTGTTTTCTCCTCATACCGGTATCCTTTAAATATCCTGGTGAGTGCGAAGATGGAAAGCTTCGACGTATCTCTTTTTCTCAGCAATAATCAAGTTCTGCTACGACCAAACGACCTCTTGAATTTGTTAGGGAATCTGGACTTTGGAATGTGGAGTGATGAGGCAAAATGCAGATTGGCTTTGATGCACAAATAGAACCACTCAACACCTGGGATTACATTATGGTTTCTTCATTTGCAACAATCAATTAAACGGTTTACTGGGAACAGAATGCTTGCTTCACAATTTGCCTCTCTTTATTGGATTGAAAAATCCTGCGAAGAAACCCCTCTTTAGGAAACTGCATTAGCAATAGCTTTTTGGTGTTTATGAGGTGTGTTTCTGTTTGTTCATAAAGATTTTAAAAATCATGTTTCATTGTGGTCAGCACTATGGCTTCACAGTGCCAGGGTCCCAGGTTCGATTCCCGGCTTGGGTTACTGTCTGTGCGGCGTCTGCACATTCTCTCCATGTCTGCGTGGGTTCCCTCCGAGTGCTCCGGTTTCCTCCCACAAATCCCGAAAGATGTGCTATTAGGTAATTTGGACATTCTGAATTCTCCCTCAGTGTACCTGAACAGGCGCCACAGTAGGGGCTTTTCACAGTAACTTCATTGCAGTGTTAATGTAAACCTACTTGTGACAATAAAGATTGTTATTATTGTTATTAAATTGGCAAGCTCATGTTGCGCTTCTGCCACATTCCGGTTACGTATCATGGGAAACTGAGCAATATCAGCCTTGGTTTTGCGTCCATTTATTTTAGGAAACAGAAATTTTAGAGTTAAAATACTTTTAATACATGAATGTAAAGACACAAACTTTTTGATTATGGGAAAAAACGGTGACCCCTGTGGGGAAGGGATGGGCATGGGTAGGGAGAGACTGGCTGGAAGGAATGTGTTTGGGAGTTGGGATTTGATGTTTCAAAAGATGCCAAGGGCAGTTTCATTCCCAAATTCCTGACCATATGCTCTAACCGCATACATCAGCCCCCACCCTTTCCCACCACACTGCTAGATTCTAGCCATTTCCAATACCATGAGATTCTGCCCCACCACCCACGCTCCAAAGCCTCATTCCATTTCTGTTGAATCCTATCAATTCCATCCACTTCAGTTCTCGGAATCCCTTGCAAAATTGTTCAGATCACATTTGCAAAGTTTCCTGATAATAAACCTATCTCCAGCACAGCCTGGGATCACTCTCTATCCCCAGTGCTCTCAAATCTTAATGGAAATCGCTTATTGTCACAAGTAGGCTTCAAATGAAGTTACTGTGAAAAGCCCCTAGTCGCCCCATTCCGGCGCCTGTTCGGGGAGGCTGGTACGGGAATTGAACCGTACTGCTGGCCTGTCTTGGTCTGCTTTAAAAGCCAGCTATTTAGCCCTGTGCTAAACCAGCCCAAGCAGGTACTTCCTCCCTGTGATTTGGATTACTATGTTCCATCTGGAATTCTCAATGTCTCAAACCTCCAGCACAATTAAGCCCCTCTGTCCACACCATCCCCTCCCCACTCTTTCCCCAGTCTCCCTAACCATTAATCCCCACCCCCCTTCACAATTCTTCCACATCCAGTTAATTGCAACAGAGTGCGACCACTCTCTGTGCACCTGCCCTGATACTCCAAAGTCACAGGATGACCCCCCCCCCAAGTGTGCATGGAAATTGCCAAAACGTGACTGTCCTTGTAACCAATGCCACAGAAGATATGCTAACGTTCAAAATGTTTATTTGAATCGGGAATGTTTGTGGGAGATGGTGGCTTGGTGCCGACGTGACAGATCTAGTCATCCAGACACTCATGGGTTCAAATCCCACCATGGCAACAGGTGGAATTGAAATTCAATTAGAAAATCTGGAATGTTTCGGGTAAGGGTGACCATGAAGCTATCATCGATTGTCGTAAAGGCCTATTTGGTTCTTTGATATCCTTTAGGGAAGGAAATCGGCGCCACCCTTCCATTGGTTTGGCCGGTATGTGACTCCAGACCCACAGCAATGTGGTTGACTCTTAATGCTTCTCTGAAATATGCAGTTCGAGGGCAATTAGGCAAGGGCATCAAATGCTGCCCTTGCCATCCCATGAAAAGAATGAAATAAGCTAAACTGGGCGAGCAATGCCATCTGATACTTGTCGCACAGATAGTGTAACAATAGCATAATTGAAGTGATATTAATCCAATCCCAATGATGCCTTCACAGTCAGGTCGGCATAGGTAGAATATTTATCTGTGTTATAACTAATTTGGACGTTGAAAAGTCCAACTTTTTCCTTTGTACCCCTTCATACAAAGAGATAGCCACAATGTTCGTTGAAATGGAAATGTGAAAAGTTTACACAGCCTCTAGTCAATCCTTTTTTTAAAAAAAAGCTATTTTGCTTTGTACTTAATTACTCTAATATACAATAATTCAAAGAACAGGGAGTGCCCTGATGTACCAGATGGTGTTCTTCAAATAAAAGATGAAAAGCTTTTATCAATAATTTGTCAAAATGCAATTTCTGAAAAAGCTGGAATCATTTGAAATAAAAGTAATCTGACTATCGACAAGGCAATGCACCATTTCAATGATTGGTGCACCGGGACAACAAGATTAATGCCTGATTGCTAGCAAAGAACTCATTCTGAAACATTCTCAATACTCCAGCAATTACCTTCCTCTTTCCGAGTAAACCACCTCATTTACACGGAGAGGGAACAGAAGGGAAAAAGAATCAATCTGATTGCCTACCATCCTCAGGGGCACCCAACTCCTGACCATGCCACAATCAAAGTAATTTAGTTCATTTTTCCGACGGAACAAAGTGCGCAGCAGTCACAATGGAATTCACTGCAAATTAACAGAGCTGGTTAACCCATTGATACCAATTTCAATTGGTTCAGAAATCTTGGGCGCGATTCTCCACTCCCGCGCCGGTTGGGAGAATGGCCTGGTCCGCCAAAATTTCCCGGGACGCCGGTCCGACGCCCTCCCGTGATTCCCCCAACCGGCGGGAACGGCCCGGTCGAGTTTCGCGGGCCGCAGGCCGGAGAATCGCCGGAGACACCCAAGATGACGATGCTCCGACACCCCCGCTATTCTCAGGCCCGGATGGGCCGAGCGGCCAGGCCAAAACGGCGGGTTCCCCCCGGCGCCGTCCACACCTGGTCGCTGCCGTCGTGAGCGGTGCGTGAACGCTGGGGGGCGGCCTGCGGGGGGGGGGGGCGAGGGGGGATCCTGCACCGGGGGGGTACCTCAAATGTGGGGTGGCCCGCGATCGGTGCCCACCGATCGTCGGGCCGTCCTCTCTGAAGGAGGACCTCCTTCCTTCCGCGGCCCCGCAAGATCCGTCAGACATTTTCTTACCGGGCGGACTTAGAGAGGATGGCAACCACGCATGCGCGGGCGACAAGGCCTGGCGCGTGTAGATGACGCGGCCCCGATCCTGGCCCATTGTCAGGGCCTGAATCGGTCGCGACCGGGGCCGTTTCGCGCCGTCGTGAACCTCGATGGTGTTCACGACGGCGTGGCCACTTCGGTGCGGGAGTGGAGAATCCCGCCCCTTAGCTCTGAGTGGTGGCGTCAGCTCTGAAAATGCTATGGTTTCATTGCTCCCTCCATGAATCGCATTGCATTGTCGCACCTGTCACGCCCGATATTCCCATTATATCTAAGTTTATCCCCATTTCTGTGGCATGGACTACCCTTACCCTGGTGCCAAGTCAAAGGGATCTCCAACAACGCTGATGTCATCAAGCATTGGAAACAGCCAATTGCATTCAAGTATTCTCACAGACAACAAATAAGGAAGTAAAATAAACTGATGTTTTATTCCTTGTCAATTAAAATTTGCTCGAGAGCAAAATGATTGGGACATACACATGAGATTAAGGAGAAGTTGAAATATCATTTTAGATCAATTTGACAAATACAAATATAAAATTGTTTTTTCAATGTCGGAAAGGTTTTCCAGTAGCAACGATGGACCAATGAATTAAAAAAAAACAGAGCCAAGCAGTTATGCTGAACCTTCACAAATCACTATTCCGGGTGGCAGCTTCCTGAAGTGGGGGTTGGGGGGGGGAAAGAAAAAAGGGGGCAGCACAGCAGCACAGTGGTTAGCACAGTTGCTTCACAGCTCCAGGGTCCCAGGTTCAATTTCCAGCTGGGTCACTGTCTGTGCGGGGTCTGCACGTCCTCCCCGTCTCTGCGTGGGTTTCCTCCGGGTGCTCCAGTTTCCTCCCACAGTCCAAAGATGTGCAGGTTAGGTGGGTTGGCCATGCTAAATCGCCCTTAGTGTCCAAAAAGATGGTTAGCAGTTTCAAATTCCTAGGGGTACACATCTCCAAAAATCTGTCCCGGTGCACCCACGCTGAGGCTACCACCAAGAAAGCACAACACTGCCTATACTTCCTCAGGAAACTAAGGAAATTTAGCATGTCCACATTAACTCTTACCAACCTTTACAGATGCACTATAGAAAGCATCCTATCTGGCTGCATCACAGCCTGGTATGGCAACTGCTCGGCCCAAGAACGCAAGAAACTTCAGAGAGTCGTGAACACAGCCCAGTCCATCACACGAACCTGCCTCCCATCCATTGACTCCATCTACACCTCCCGCTGCCTGGGGAAAGCGGGCAGCATAATCAAAGATCCCTCCCACCCGGCTTACTCACTCTTTCAACTTCTCCCATCGGGCAGGGGATACAAAAGTCTGAGAACACGCACGAACAGACTCAAAAACAGCTTCTTTCCCACTGTTACCAGACTCCTAAACGACCCTCTTATGGACTGACCTGATTAACACTGCACCCCTGTATGCTTCACCTGTTGCCGGTGTTATCTCATTACATTGTGTACCTTGTGTTGCCCCTATCATGTATTTTCTTTTATTTCCTTTTCTTTTCATGTATTAATGATCTGTTGAGCTGCTCGCAGAAAAATACTTTTCACTGTACCTTGGTACACGTGACAATAAACAAAATCCAAAAGGTTAGGTGGGGTTACTGGGTTACAGGGATAGGGTGCTGGCGTGGGCTTGGGTAATTTGCTGTAAATTCTATGATTAGACCTCAGCCAGAGCGTGGTGTCTTATTATGGGGCACACACTTTAGGAAGGTTAGCAAGGCAGAGGAGATTTACAATGAATGATACCAACGATGAAGGACTTTGGTTATACCTAGATACATAGATATACATACATAGAACATACAGTGCAGAAGGAGGCCATTCGGCCCATCGAGTCTGCACCGTCCCACTTAAGCCCTCACTTCCACATATCCCCATAACCCCTCCTAACCTTTTTGGACACTAAGGGTAATTTTGCATGGCTAATCCACCTAACCTGCACGTCTTTGGACTGTGGGAGGAAACCGGAGCACCGGGAGGAAACCCACACAGGCACGGGGAGAACGTGCAGACCCCGCACAGACAGTGACCCAGCAGGGAATTGAACCTGGGACCCTGGCGCTGTGAAGCCACAATCCTAGCCGTGCGTGCTACCATGCTGCCCTCATGGGGAGAGACTGGAGGAGCTGGAGTTGTTCCAACCTGAGCAGAAAGGTTTAAGGGGAAATGTAAATCAGCATCCTAAATCTCGAAGGGCATTAACGCAATTAACAAAGGGAAATTTCTTCCACTGGCAGGAGGGTCAGCAACTAGAGGACACCTTTTTATGTTAATTGGCAGAAAGACAAGAGGATGAATGAGGAGAACCTCCGTTCAAAAAGCAAATTGTTAAGGCGCTGCAATGCACCATACGAAAAGGTGTTAATGTGAACTGTCAAAAAGGGACGTGGAGTTCAATTTGCAAAGGAGAATTTGCAGGCCGATGGGGAAAGAACATGAAAAAAGAAGTAGTAAAGTCAACCTTTCAAAGATCCAGTCAAGCCATGACAGGCGAATGCGCTCGTCCTGTGCTCCATGGTTTTCTGTTAAAGCATTTTTTCTTTTTGCTCCTTATACTTTCAGCTTGAACAAGAGATATCCTCAAACAGCTTTGAAGAGCAATGCCCTCTTTTCTCAAGGAATCAAATGAAATGCTTCGAATCAAGGACATGCTGCTAAGTGCTTCTGCTTGCGAAGCTCTTAGTCAAACTGAACTACTGTTTGATAAGTGGTAACAATTTTCCTATTCAGTAAACTGTGGGACGCTGCTGAATGATCCTACGTTTGACCACCACAAATTTATTCGGTGTAACATTTTAAAGTATCGGATGAAAATGAACTAGGTTTCTGTTTACTCTCTGTTTTAGTATCGATTCCTGTAGGTTTCTTTATGGTCTCGTCTGGGAACAATATGAAAACAGAACTGTTGGATTATGTTCTTTTTTGCAACATTTGTTTAAAGACATGTGAGGGGAGTCTCTGTTGGCGGGGTCCTCCGCTTTGCTGGCAGCACACTCACGGCAGCGGATTTCCAAACTACATGGCCGTGCCCACAATGAGAAACCACATTGGCCAGATGCCGGGACAGAGGATCCCGTTGCCGGTGGGGGCACGGCGCACCAGTAAATGGGTGCAGCGGGGCGGAGAATTCGGCTCATGGGGTGCGAGTCAGCGGACAAAAGTTAGAGTCCGCTTTTGCGTACATTTGGTGGCTGTTTCTTTGGGTGTTTCAGTGAGGACAATCACCTCGCTATTCAACAGCACTTCGCCGTTTTTTTTTGGGCCTCCAGTTGTGGGGAGGGGGGGGGGTGGTGTTCCCTGCCGAGCCCACACTTAAGCGGTCATCATGCACTGGCAAGTTGCTCTTGCCAGCAGGACCAGCTCCCCGCAGATCGGGTGCCATTTTAGAAGGCTGCCCTGATCTCTAGACGCCCCGTTTCAGCCCCCACAGCTTTCAGGAGCCCCCCCTTCATCCCCCTCCCCAACATTCTCTAGGCCCCTGGAACCCCTTTCTCACTCCCCCTCTAATCGTCTGTGCTCCCCCGAAGAGGAAAGGGGGCTAACGTTTCGAGTCTGGAGTCTTGACAAAGAGTCATCCAGACTCGAAACATTCGCTCCATTTTCTCTCCACAGATGCTGTCAGACCTGCTGAGATTGTCCAGTATTTTCTGTTTTTGCCCCCAAACCATTCATTCTCTTATGGATTATGAGATACATTCAATTAGTCAATATCCAGAGGGTTTTGTTGCCAGTTGGAAGTTACGGGTTTTTCATGGGATGTACATGTTCCAACCTCGAGGACCTCAGCTCTTGCCATCCTCTACCCGACTGCAGAGTACTGTGCACCAGTATGGGTACAACTAGTATCTCATACCAGTCTTGTAGGTACCCAGCTCAATACTCTCCAATCAACTCAAATCCTCCGGCTCCCAGTGCTGAGCACATCCTGCCCCCTCACATTAGGAGGGAGATTCCAATAAGAAAGCTCCTGGTGAAGGTTTACGACAACCCAAGCCTGCCACTATACAAGGACCTTACACTCCACCTGCTGCTCACCCCCCATCATAGCAGCCTGCATGGCTAATACCAGCATGCCAAGGGGCAGTGCGGTGGTGCAAGGGGTGGCATGGTGGTGCAGTGGTTAGCACTGCTGCCTCACAGTGCCAGGGACCCGGGTTTGATTCCCACCTTGGGTGCATGTCTGTGTGGAGTTTGCACTTTCTTCCAGTGTGTGCGTGGGTTTCCTCCGAGTGCTGTGGTTTCCTCCCACGGTCCAAAGATGTGCAGGTTAGGTGGATTGGACATGCCACCCCTTAGTTACCCCTTAGGGTAAGGTTCCAGGACAGGGGATAGGTCCCACGTACAGTGGTCTTTCAAAGTGTCGGTGCAGACTCGATGGGCTGAATGGCCTCTTTTGGTACTTTAGGGATTCTATGATTCAATGAGTAACAGCAGAGGACCTGTGGAAGCAGGAATGGAACCAACACGCCACCACTAAAAGTAACTTCCTCATCACAGATCCCAACGCCTGCCCACTCGGCTTCAACCTGCTGTGCCAGCATAGGGCACTCCTCAACCATTTCCGCACTGGCCAAGGCATGTGTGCAGCAAATTGGCACAAGTGCCGCCTTGCGGGGAGCAGGACTGGAGCTGGGATGCCCCCCAATCAATGACTCACATCATTGAACGCTGCCTCCTGACAAAATTCAGCGGAGGGCTCGGAGTGCTCAATTTAGCCACTGCGGAAGCTTTTGCCTGGCTTCGCGATTACTGCACACGCTAAAAGAAAAATGCATTGGTGGAATTTAAATTCAATAAAATCTGGAATATAAACCTTGGCCGGAATTCTCCGACCCGGCGCCAATTCTCGGGCGCCCACGGGGTTCCCGCCGCGCCGGTCGGGGGCCATTGACAGCCCCCCCCCCCCCCCTCCCCCCCAGCGATTCTCTGGGCCCTGATGGGCTGAGTGGCAGACGAGTTGGGCTGAGTCCCACCGGCATGGGTTACTCAGGTCCCACACAGCGGGACCTGGAAGGTGAGTGTGCTGTCCTGGAGGGGGGAGCGGGGGTATCCAACCCCAGGGCGGGGGGGAGGGGGGGAGGGGGCAAGGTTGGGCTCTGCCATATTGCTGGGGGGCCGGCGTGGAGAAGGGAACCACCGGGCATGCGCTGAATCATGCCGGCCGTTCCGCACATGCACAAACTCATGTGGGGGCTGGAGCTGCGGGGACCACTCCGCTGCCAACATAGTCCCCTAGGAAGGGGAGAATTCCTCACTTTCAAGGACCGTTGACGCCGGAGTGGTTGGCGCCGCTTTTCACGCCTGTGTGGGAACATAGCCCCATTATTAGAGAACCCGCCCCTTGTCTCTACAATGGTGACTATGAAACCATCGTCGATTGTTGCAAAACCCCAATCTGGTTCCCCTTCAGGGAAGGAAATCTGCGGCTCTTACCTGATCTGTCCTACACGCGATTCCAGGCCCATTAAACTGCTCTCTGAAATGACCCAGCAAGCTACTCCTTCAAGGGCAATTAGGGATGGGCAACAAGCAGGCCTTGCCAGTGACACCCAACTCCCATGAAAGAATGAAAACAATCTTCACCACAGAGACAATTGTTTCTGTAAATCGCTTCCTTCTTCCGGCACCAAAGAATCATGTTAGTCTGGGTTGTATTCACTAAAGTTCATGAAACAGTCATTTTGAACAATAAATTACACAAAGTGCCATGCTTTCGATTGAATATAGTTGCCAGAAATTGAAAATTCATATCAGTATGCAGAGAATGTGACATGCAATGTAATGAAAACGCAAAGCAATTTAGATTGTTGGTATAAAGTTACTTTGACCAGCAGAGCTTCTTTTCATTTTGGTGCTGTGAGGACAGCTATTTTCCAGCCTCCAATCTCTCTGTCCAGCACAATCATAATAATGCAGCTTTTCTCAGAATATTATTCCTAAAGCCGATTTTAAGCGTAGCTGATAGCAAATTGGTAAATATTAGAATAATCATAGCTCCAGTGCCTCTTTACTGACATTATAAGCTCAACCAGAGTGTTCCCAGGAAGACACCAATTTGTTCTCGGAAGAGTTCTCAGTGAAGCAAGCTCAATGTGAAGCCAGTATTCGCCCACAAACGCTTTCTTCCCTCTTATTTCCATCACATTCCCCAATTGGAATCTCGTTCCAGTCACGCCCAAAGTGGTTCCCAGTGGAAATTAAAGAGGACCTATCACTCTGACATTTGGACCTGAATCATCTAATGCTCCTCCTCACTGCATGGCTTTCTTTGTAGTTAAATCAAAATCATTAGTTTATGGCAAATGTACGTTTGTTGCTGCTTTGCCAAGACCTTGGACCGCCCCTCCTGAGTTTGCCACTTCAGAACCTTCCTACTGTTAAGTGGTTGAAGGATTGCAATTGATTGTTCATTGGTGTTTAATCACTGGACATATCTGGCTCCTCCTGCCTCTACAAAAAGGAACAACCCTTTGCCATGCCGAAGATTGCCACCTTCTGCTAAACTATCTCCATCGCTCAAGTCCAGCACTAATAATCCTAATAATAAAGGTGGGTGTGGGCAAACTATGGTTTGATTTTACCCAAGGGCAATACTTATGCCAAATAGGTGCAACTTGTCCCTCAAGAGTTCTTAAGACCACAATCTTCAAGAAGCTGTGGAGACCAATGAGTATGAAGGGAGCATGAGTATATCTGTATCTTGGTAAATTCCCAATCCAGAGTAAAGATTTAACCAGAGATAATAATTTCCCTGCTCACAAACCTTGAAGGAACACTCATCCGCAGATGTATGAAATATTTTAATTGTGTCCGGATGTTCTGGTTCATTGCATTCGAGATGAATATCAACCAAGAGAATTCAATATCCATCAACATTTCTGGTGACTAATCTCTTTTGGCAGATCATTTGCAAATGACAATCTTTTCATAATACTAATGTTGTACAAAATATCGTTTGTGACCAATTATGGTGCTTGCAGAAAGGGAATGCTTCTGTGAGCGATTGAGTGAGTGTATGTGTGGTGTATGCCATGTGCCATGTGGTGTGCTGTGTGTATGATGTGTGTGTGGCTGTGTGCCTGTGTATGGTGGGTGTTGTGTATGTGTGTGGTGCATGTCTGTGGACTGTGTGTGGGGTGTGGAGTGGGTGTGTATGTCTGGTGTGTGTGAGAGAGTTTGTGTCTATGTGGTGTGTCTGTGTGGTATATGTGAGTGGTGTGTGTGTGTGAGCGTGTGTGTGTGTGTGGTATGGTGGGTTTGGCGGGTGCGCTTGTGTAGTGTATGTTGTGTGCGATGTGGTGCGTGTGGTATATGTGTATGGTGTGAGTGTGTGTGGTGTGGAATGGGTGTGTATGTCTGGTGTGTGTGTGAGAGAGTGGGTATCTGTGTGGTGTGTCTGTGTGGTGTGTGTGAGTGTGGTGTGTGTGTCAGCGAGTGTGTGTGTGTGGTATGATGGGTTTGGCGGGTGTGCTTGTGTGGTGTATGTTGTGTGCGATGTGGTGTGTGTGTGTTTTGTGTGAGCTGTATGTGTGGGGTCTGTGTATGTGGTGTGTCTGTGTGTGAAGGGTCTGTGTATGTGTGTGGTGTTTGTGTGAAGTGTGTGTGATGTGAGGGGCTTAGTGGTGTATGTGATGTACGTTATGAGTGTCTGTCTGTGGTGTGGCATGTGAGGTGTGTGCGCGGTGCGGTGTGCGAGAGAGAGAATACTCGTGTCTGTCTGAGGAGGTGAGTGAGCATCAATATAATAGTGAATGTGAATGTGTAAGTGAGCAAGTGTGTGGCTGCATGTGTGGCCTCATAGAAACAGTAATGTAATGCAAAGAGCAAATACTACAGAACATTATAGTGTGCTAGAACAGCAACAAAGAAAGTTTTATATTTGTACGGTGACTTCCGTGCCTTCAGTGTATTTATTTTATCTACTTTTGAAATATAACCACTGTTATTTACTGCAGCCAATTTATGTATAGCAAGATCCTAGAAATAAAAAATGACATTGTGACCAGTAGTGAAGTTCCTGATGAAGCGGATGATCCAGCGGTTGTGAAGAAAATGGGATTGGTGCCGTCTTCTGCCTTGCGTAGGCGGGAGTATGCAAATGGGTCATTCGCATCCACTTAATGGGCCAGGCACCATATTCTGCAAGCCCTCATGTTTCTCCGGTCCTCTGGCAGGGAATCAAGTGGGCAAGAATTACTAGTGATGCAGTGGGCTGCGCAATGGGCCCAGGGGATAACACTTTAAGGGAGTTGACCCCAAGCCAAGGTCCATCCTAGGGCCATCCTCCCCCCCACAATACAGAACTTGTCCACCCCTCCCGGTCCCGACAGACGCACCCCCCTCTCCACTCCCCCACTAGAGACCCCCGAAACAAAGAAAGTGGGCCATTTCAAACAGAATTAAGTGCTTTCCAATCACCTCCCTTCACAGTTCCGTGAAGTGGTCAGCTGGAAATTGGCAGCACTTAATTCTGTTTGAAGTGGCCCAGGAGCTGTCAAACAAAACTTGATGTTTATAAGCATTGCTGTTAGAGCACTTCAGAGTTACTCAGGAAGGAAGATGAATGGAACAATGCTGATAGCTTGGGAGTGTGGAAGCTGTCAATCACAGCCTAGTAAAATCAATATCAAAGAGAAATGAATGAACGGCTTGCAGTGCAATGGTCAGAGTGGGTTTAAACACAGCTGACTGCCTTTCTCTTTCCAGGAATTGACAGGTGCTGCTTCCTGTGTCCGAGCCAGTAGATGTATTGCCCAGGTGAGTCTTAAAGCAGTAATTGTTTTCACTGCCTCTACCTGGACTACTCGCTCGCTTCCAGAGAGGGATCTCTTTCTGGGAAGCTTCCTGACAGGGATCTGGTGTGTTTGAGAGGTCTCCTTATTTAGTGGGTCTCGGTGGGGTGTCTCCTTATTTTGGGGGTCTCGGTGAGAGGTCTCATCAGGCGTCTGGTGAGTTTGTGGGGTCTCCTTATTTAGCGGGTTTCTGTGGGGGGGTTCTCCTTATTTCGGGGGTCTCGGTGAGGGGTCTCATTATTTAGGGGGCCTCTGGGGGGGACTGTTTACTTTGGGGATCTCTGTGGGAGGCGGCAGGTCGGGTCACCCCCATACTTGGGTTGGGAAGGGGAGACCAGAAAATCCAGGGGTGAGGAGTTGAACTGCGTACTCGGGGGGGGGGGGGGGGGTGATTTGCAATGGAGGGTGGGCTGACTTCCCGACGGCGTGGATCACTTGTCAATCTCTTGTGGCGGTTGCAGACTGTGTCCAAATCCGCCACAGCCGGGGTGGGGGGGGGGGGAGGGGGTGGTGCCACTCTGCTGGCCATTTTTAAATTTAATTTAATTTTAAAAAACATTTGTTAAGAACATTACAGCGCAGTACAGGCCCTTCGGCCCTCGATGTTGCGCCGACCTGTGAAACCACTCTAAAGCCCATTTACACTATTCCCTTATCGTCCATATGTCTATCCAATGACCATTTGAATGCCCTTAGTGTTGGCGAGTCCACTACTGTTGCAGGCAGGGCATTCCACACCCTTACTACTCTCTGAGTAAAGAACCTACCTCTGACATCTGTCTTATATCTATCACCCCTCAATTTAAACGTATGTCCCCTCGTGCTAGACATCACCATCCGAGGAAATAGGCTCTCACTGTCCACCCTATCCAATCCTCTGATCATCTTGTATGCCTCAATTACATCACCTCTTAACCTTCTTCTAACGAAAACAGCCTCAAGTCCCTCAGCCTTTCCTCATAAGATCTACCCTCCATACCAGGCAACATTCTGGTAAATCTCCTCTGCACCCTTTCCAATGCTTCCACATCCTTCCTATAATGCGGCGACCAGAATTGCACGCAATACTCCAAATACGGCCGCACAAGAGTTTTGTACAGCTGCAACACGAGGGGCTTATTTACAGAGGGACACTATCTGGCAGGCCGGGTCCGCATTTGCCGGCGCCATGTTGTATGGTGCGACCGCTGCAGGTCGCCGCTGTGCGCATGCGCGCCCACGGACCCGGCAATTCTCCATCCGTATCTGCAGGGAATGCCGGGGGTTTTATGTGGCACGGCTGCTAGCCCCCCCCCACTGGGCAAAGCATTAGTTGGCCAAGCCACCAAGTGTACTCACTACCCTTTTACAAACAGTGACAGGTGATCATTTAAGTCTTGGTTTAATATGTTATTTACAAGCTGGCAACTCTGACAAAATGTAGCACCTCTCACTGGCACTGAGGTATCAACCTAGGTTACAGATTCAAATCCTTGGAAGCACAGCCTTTTGATTCAGAGTTGAGATGAGCAATTGAGGCCACAGAAGCCAAGCTAACTCTTGTACTGTACCAAACTTGGAGCGACATGACTTCTATTTTCGTGTGCCCTTGCACATTGTTTTTAGTTGGGAGTAATTGTCTCTGTTTTGTTCCCTGTGTGGTAGGTAACATGTGCTACTCAATCCTTGGTTAGTGATGAGCTATTCTGAATCCCGATGAAGAAGATTCAAACTCTTCCAGTCGTAACAAAAGGTTTATTGAGTAACTACAACAATACTTACATGAGTTCTTGACTTTAACTTTGGTACTAGTGATAAGGTTAACAAGATCTAACTATGATAGCTATACGTAACTCCATTGGCCATCTAAACTAGTCTGCTGTTGCTTTGATCACCATGCACCCAAGAGAGAGTGAGAGAGACCCAATGTGGTTGCCTTTTATACCCCTGTTGGTCCGGCCCTCTAGTGATCATGTGGTGCTACTGATTACACATTAACCCCTTGTGTACATGCACACATACAGATCACTCCAGTCTCCACTTCCAAAGTAAGTTTGCCAATGATAACCATTTCCACTTTTGCATGGTCGTTTGAAACTCACTAAAACATGACATTAGCAGAATCTTGGGAGCAATAGTTCAAGAGGTGGATGGAGAAAATGCAAGGTCAGGAAGCGAACCTGTTATATCTTCAAAGCGTAAGTATTCTTTCAACTAACATCTGAAACTTCTCTGTCCTTTTAGTAAATTTGTCTTCAAGCTATATTTTTGCTCAGAACAAGACGTGTATAAAATTCATGTCATATTGCAAAGCTACATTTACCCGCTTTGGACCACCGTGTGGTTTTCACTGGCCCTGAACCCATTCAGCATGACTAACGACTTAGTGGCAAGTGACCAAGTTTCACGTTAATTAATTTAATTAAAATTTTTTTTTTAGAATACCCAATTAATTTTTCCCAATTAAGGGGCAATTTAGCGTGGCCAATCCACCTAGCCTGCACATCTTTGGGTTGTGGGGGTGAAACCCACGCAAACACGGGGAGAATGTGAAAACTCCACACGGACAGTGACCCAGAGCCAGGATCGAACCTGGGACCTTGGCGCCGTGAGGCAGCAGGGCTAACCCACTGCACCACCGTGCTGCCCTTCATATTAATTAATAAGCAGGGACAGTAAGCTGATTAGAAAGCAGCTTTGTCAGGCAACTTCCTCAGAAGAAGCATAGTTTAATGCACGTTGTACAAGTTCTTTCATTAAAGACCATGAACGTTGGATAGGTCTACAGTTCATTCCTAAATTGTTCTCTGTAGTTGAGAGGGTTGAAATAGAAGCTATTTCTATAATAGGGGTGAATAAGGTCAGTCTGTCCAATCTGGAGTTGTTGATTGAAAAGCTCAAATATCTCACAGCCATTGGGTAATTTTTTGCGGCAAATGCATTTTCTTTTTGTGTTGAAAGTGAAAGGGATTGCTGGCTAAGCCTTAAGTTACTAATAGGATTTCTGCAGGTAAGTTTCTCTTTTCTCCAAAAGTCTCAGGCCTACAACAAAAAGGTGTCTTGGAGTGAGCAAATGCGATTAGCGAGTGTTCTGGCCAATACCCCCATGGATCTTTGCGGCAGGGCCAGCGAGCCATTGAAATCTCTGTTTTCATTGGTGGAATCAGAAGATCCCACCAGCATGAGGGGCTGGAAAATTGCAGCAAAGGAATTTCATTTGTCTCAATGGTGTACAAATCGGTAAACATTGTGCCATTTTTCTGTCATTGAGCAGGTGCAAAGCAGGCCAATTTACTAGTAGGACACATCTGTGCCCAACCTGCGCAGGTGTGCATACCACTACGGAATTCACTTGGCCTATTTTTTTTTTTGAGTGTCCCAAAGAACACTAATGAAGCAGTCTGGATTTTACAACAATGTGGTGGCTTCATACTCACGTTTATTTATTGACCTTTTATTTCCAGATTTATCTTTAAAAATCAAACAAATTCTCAGACTGTCACAGTGCGAGCTGAAGCCTCATTTCCCTGAAGTAGCGTTGGCCACATTTGGAATACTGTGTCCAATTCTGGTCACCACTCTACCAGAAGGACGTGGAGGCTTTGGAGAGAGTACAGAAAAGGTTTACCAGGATGTTGCCTGGTACGGAGGGTATTAGCTATGAGGAGAGATTGAATAAACTGCGATTGTTCTTCAAAGAACGAAGGAGACTGAGGGGCGACCTGATAGAAGTTTAGAAAATTATGAGGGGTATAGATAGGGTGAACATTTGGAGGCTTTTTCCCAGGGCAGGAATGACAATTACAAGGGTGCATAAGTTCAAGGTGAGGGGGGAAAGGTTCAGTGGAGATGTGCGATGGAAGCTTTTTACACAGAGGGTGGCAGTGGCCTGGAATGCACTGCCAAGTGAGGTGGCTGTGGCAGATACGTTGGCGACTTTTAAGACTTATCCAGATAGACACATGAACAGACGGGATATAGAAGGATATAGGCGGTTGGTCTAGATAGGCGCAGGCTTGGAGGGCCGAAGGGCCTGCTCCTGTGCTGTACTGTTCTTTGTACTTTGGTTTGTTTAAGTGTTAGCCCAGGCTTCTGGATTTCCAGTCTGGTAGATATCTGGCACTCTGCAACTTCCACCACCAAAATTTCTAAACAGGACACTTCCATCAAACTCCCTGACGTGACAGGCTGAACGACAGGAAAAACACATGCAGCTCTGTCTACAGAAGAAAAATGCAACACCGAGCCTGTAAAATCTGTGACACTTAGCTTTCAGTCACTGCAGAGGAAACATGGGTTACCTGCAAAGAAATACTTTCGAACAGCGCAATAATTACGATTACCTTCAAAGTGCCTACATTTAGTGAAGTAGATTTGCTCTACATGTGGTCTCAGGGATTTGGGATTTGGAGGATGAGTTGATGTGATGAGCTATTTGCATGTCTGCAGCTCAAGGTTAATTTAGCATTTGGTAAAAATAACAAAATTGCTCATGGTAAAGAAGGATTAAAAGATAATGGAGGGCCTCATTTTGTTCTTAACTATTTATGGAGGCGGCAGTTTATTTTCTACTTGGAGTCTCTCCATGCTCTTGCAGTTTCTTCAAACGAATAAGAAGATCAGAAATAGGAGATGGACGTCCTAAAGCCTGGTCCCAGGCCTCTGTCAGAGGTTAAAGCTGGCAAAGGGTTTGTGGTGACAAGTGATTTACTATCACTCAGGTGCACTCAATAACCAGCATTTTCACTGCCTCTGGGAATACTTTTGCAGAATTGTGATACACAGGCAGCCAATCAGACTGTGAGTGGTAGTTGCACAAATCTGTGGCTTGTGTCACACTTTGCTAAATCACTTGCTGCAACTATGGCTGTCTGCTGAGAGATGGATGAGAGCAGCTTTCCTTCCATCTCTGGTTGCCGAGTTCCTGGCCTCTGCTCCAGTGGCTTCTGACGATATTTCACTGGGGTTTGGGGAGTCACTGTGTGACAAATCGTAGGTGAAAGCGACAGCACAGTGGAAATGATATAGCAGCTTCTTGGGTGACATTTCCTCTGGAAATTTTACTCCAGGAGTAAAAGCTGAAATGGTTTATTTTATTCATTCAATTGGGTGTCGCTGTCAGGGCCAGCATTTATTGCCCATCCCTAGCTGCCCTTGAACTGTGCCATTTTAAGTGTCAACAACATTGCTGTGGGTCTGTAGTCACATGTAGGGCATGCAAGGTAAGGATGCAGATTTCCTTCCTGAAAGGACATTTGTGAACCAGGTGGGTTTTTTGTTTTACAACAAACGACAATGATTTCACAGTCATAGAATCATAGAATCCCTACAGTGGAGAAGGAGGCCATTCGGCCCATCAAATCTGCACCGACCCTCTGAAAGGCCTACCGAGACACATGCCCCAACCTATTCCCGTAACCCAGTAACCCCACCTAAGGGGCAATTTAGCATGACCAATCCACCTAACGTGCATATTTTTGGACTATGGAAGGAAACCGCAGCACCCGGATGAAAACCATTTCAGTGTCATTCTGCATTGTACAATATTGAAAAGCTAGCTCAGATTAAGAGCTAATTGTTCCACCCTTTCCTGTGGCTTTCATTCAGTATTTAAAGAACAGCTCAGTTACCTGTTTGACTGTTTCAAAGCTGTTACATATTATTCCTTAAAGCACAGCTCACTAATGGATTCTGTACTACAGGAGTTGTTTACACAGTTGTGCTGGGGAATGTCAGTTTGATGCTTGGCATCTTTCCAAACCATAATGGATTCTACACTTCTAGGTTTGCTTACACAGCTCGCCAGGGGAGAATAAGTTAGTTCATTTTTCAGATTGATCTTTTGAAAGACATCAAAATGTTGTTGTTGTCGGGCTTGAGTTCTGCTCAAAAACTGCAGACTCCTAATTCCCACGTCCATTATGAAAATCTAAGCTCAAAGGCAGAGGGTGGACATGGGCTCCCACAGATTCAGTGTTGGGACCACTGTTGATCACAATTTCTCACAGAAACACTCGGCTATTCAACGCAACTCGCTGTGAATAAGGGGCCTGAATGGGGGACACATGGCCGAGGCCGCACATAGCCCATTTTTCTACAATGGGGAGTGATGCACAATCAATTACTCTCGAGACAAGGTGAGTCATAACCAATAGGCTTTAATCAGCTAGAACTGTACCCAGCAGCTACGATACAGAAAGTGAAGGCTGCTGGGACGGCATTGGTTCTTATACCCCGCCTCAGGGCGGAGCTATGTATGTTAGCCAATGGTAGACTCCTAGGTTTAGCCAATGGTCATCCACCTCTCAGGTACTGCAATACCTGGTATTACCACATTCACCCCCTGTTAAAAAGAACCCAGCGGGGTGATGGCCTGCGTTACTGTCGCCTTTTGCATGGTAGGACCAGGTATGGAGGTACCGTCATGTCGAGGATAACAGAAGAAGTGTTTATGGTGCAGCAATCAGATGATCGGGTGGCTTGGTCGTCCTTCTCGAGTGTCTGGGCTCGGCGATGATCCTGGTGGGGGCCCCGGTGGTTGCGGCTCTGGGAACGTGGTGTCTTCCTCCCAGGCAGCTTCGTCACCCCTAGGCGGCGCTGTTGGGGTGAAAAGCGGGCGGGGGAGGGGCGCCTGTAGGGGGCGTTGGTGCCTGTTCGGCGCTGGGTAGGGGCGGCGGCAGTACTGACCCTCCGGTCAGGTGCTGTGGGGAGGGTGGGGGTGGGGGCAATGGTGCGGGTGTGCGTGGGGCTCCGGCGGGCGCCAGGTCCCGAAGGGAGACCGTATCTTGGCGGCCGTCGGGGAACGCTACGTAGGCGTACTGGCGGTTGGCAGGCAGCAGGTGGACCCTCTCGACCAACGGGTCCAAATTGTGCGCCCTGACATGTTTCCGCAGCAGGACGGGTCAGGGTGTCACTAGCCAGGTTGGGAGCGAGGTCCCGGAGGAGGACTTCCTGGGGAAAACAAGGAGACATTCGTGAGGTGTCTGGTTTGTGGTAGTACAGAGCAGCGACCGGATGGAGTGAAGGGCCACTGGGAGGATGTCTTGCCATCGGGAGACTGGGAGATTCCTGGACCGAAGGGCCAGCAGGACGGTCTTCCAGACCGTTCCGTTCTCCCTCTCTACCTGCCCGCTTCCCCGGGGGTTGTAACTGGTCGTCCTGCTGGAGGCGATGCCTTTGCTGAGCAGGAATTGACGCAGTTCGTCGCTGATAAAGGAGGACCCCCTATCACTGTGAATGTATGCGGGGAAACCTAACAGTGTAAAAATACCCTGGAGGGCCTTGATGACGGTGGTCGTGTTCATGTCCAGGCAAGGGATGGCGAATGGGAACCGGGAGTATTCGTCAATCACATTCAGGAAATACGTGTTGCGGTCGGTGGAGGGGAGGGGGCCCTTGAAATCCATGCTGAGGCGTTCAAAGGGACGGGAAGCCTTTATCAGATGCGCTCTCTCTGGCCGGTAGAAGTGTGGTTTGCACTCTGCGCAGATTCGGCAGTCCCTGGTGACTGTCCTGACCTCCTCGATGGAGTAGGGCAGGTTGCGGGTCTTAATGAAATGAAAGAAACGAGTGACCCCCGGGTGGCAGAGGTCCTCGTGGAGAGCTCGGAGGCGGTCCACTTGTGCGGTGGCACAAGTGCCGCGGGACAGGGCATCAGGAGGCTCGTTCAGCTTCCCGGGACGGTACAAGATCTCGTAATTGTAGGTGGAGAGTTCTATCCTCCACCGCAAGATCTTGTCGTTCTTAATCTTGCCCTCTGCGCATTATCGAACATGAAGGCCACCGACCGTTGGTCCATGAGGAGAGTGAATCTCCTGCCGGCCAGGTAATGCCTCCAGTGTCGCACAGCTTCTACTATGGCCTGGGCCACTTTTTTGACCGAGGAGTGGCGAATTTCGGAAGCATGGAGAGTGCGGGAGAAGAAAGCCACGGGTCTGCCTGCTTGGTTGAGGGTGGCCGCCAGAGCTACGTTGGACACGTCGCTCTCGAACTGGAAGGGGTGGGACTCGTCGATGGCGCGCATCGTGGCTTTTGTGATGTCCGCTTTGATGCGGCAGAAGGCCTGGCGGGCCTCCATCGACAGGGGGAAGGTTGTGGACTGGATCAGGGGTCGAGCCTTGTCGGCGTAATTAGTGCATAATAGCTAAAGAAGCTGAGGCAGCGCTTTAGGGCCTTGGGGCAGTGAGGGAGGGGGAACTCCATGAGGGGGCGCATGTGTTCAGGGTCGGGGCCTATGACTCCATTTCGCACTACGTGGCCTAGGATGGCTAGGCGGTCGGTGCTAAACACGCATTTATCCTTATTGTAGGTCAGATTAAGGATATTCGTGGTCTGGAGAAATTTTCGGAGGTTGGTGTCGTGGTCCTGCTGGTCATGGCCGCAGATGGTGACGTTATCAAGATACGAGAACGTTGCGTGTAAGCCGTACCGGTCAACCATTCGGTCCATCTCACGTTGGAAGACCGAGACCCCGTTCGTGACACCGAAGGGAACCCTTAAAAAGTGATAGAGCCGCCCATCTGCTTCGAAGGCAGTGTACTGGCGGTCACCATGACGGAGGGGTAGCTGGTGGTAGGCAGACTTGAGATCCACCGTGGAGAAAACCTTGTATTGCGTAATCCTGTTTACCAGGTCGGCTATACGGGGGAGAGGGTACGCTTCCAGTTGCGTAAACCTGTTGATGGTCTGGCTATAGTCGATGACCATCCTATGTTTCTCCCCGCTCTTTACCGCCACTACTTGAGCCCTCCAGGGGCTGTTGCTTGCTTCGATGACCCCTTCCTTCAGCAGCCTTTGGACCTCGGACCTGATGAAGGTCCGGTCCTGGGCACTGTACCGTCTGCTCCTGGTTTGCAATCCGGGGTGAGGTTCGCAAACAGGGAAGGAGGGTCGACCTTAAGGGTCGCGAGGCCGCAGACAGTAAGGGGAGGTATAGGGCCGCCAAATTTAAAGGTCTGGCTTTGTAGGTGGCACTGGAAATCCAGCCCAAGAAGGGTGGCTGCACAGAGGTGCGGCAGAACGTACAGGCGGAAATTGCGGAATTCCCTGCCTTGGACAGTGAGGTTCGCTAGGCAGAACCCCTTTATCTCCACTGCGTGTGACCCGGAGGCCAGAGAGATCCGTTGGTTTACGGGATGGGTGACAAGAGAACAGCGCCTTACTGTGTCGGGGTGGACAAAGCTTTCCGTACTCCCAGAGTCGATCAGGCACGACATCACGTGGCCGTTGATGGCGATCGTTGTGGTGGCTTTCGCTAGCGTCCGGGGCCGACTCTGGTCCAGGGTAGCGGAGGCCAGCTGCAGCAAGGGGGAATTCTGGTCGGGCAGCATGTAGTCGGCTGTGCTGGGCGCTTGAGGCCCCATCCAAGATGGCGTCAACCACGGGTCGCACATGGAGTCCGGGGATGCCGAAGATGGCGGCGGCGAGGGACAAAATGGCGGCGCCCACCCATCCAGCGTGGTGGCCGGTGGGCAAAATGGCCGCGGCCGTGGGTCGCACATTGCCTGGGGATAGAAGGGCGGCGGTGGGCCTTGGACGGCCGGGACCTGAAAGAAAGGCTGCCGATAGTCGCTGGAGACCGCTGCCACGGCGCGGGCCTGGCAGACCGCGACATAGTGGCCTTTCTTGCCGCACCCTTTGCAGGAGCGCGCGCGGGGATGGTTCACCTGACCGCAGAAGAAGCAGCGTTGGCCGGCAGTGAAAGCGGGCCGACTTGCCGCGCAGGCCTGCGGGGTTAGCAGGAAAGTCTGGGGGGCTGCTGCGACGGGGTGCCACGCAGCCCAGAGGGGTGCCGTGCGTCCGGGAGCAAAAGCCAGTGCGTTTTTGTACGCCACGTCCATGGACCCTGCCAGGGCCCGTGCCTCAGTGCAGCCCAGTGTGTCCATTTCAAGGAGCCTTCGGCGGATGTCGGGGGAAGTCATACCTGCCACGAAAGCATCCCGAATTAAAAGTTCCGTGTGCTTGTTCCCCGTAACTGCTGGGCAGCCACAGTTTCGGCCCAGCACTAGTAGTGCCCGATAGAAGTCTTCCAGTGTTTCTTCTGGGCTCTTCCTTCTAGTTGCCAGCAGGTGACGGGCGTAGACCTGGTTCAGAGGACGGATGTAATGTCCTTCTAGCAGCTCCATAGCTACAGCATAGTTCGCCGCCTCTTCGATCAGATGGTAGGTCGCGGGGCTGACCCGCGAGCGTAAAAGGTGCATTTTCTGCCTTTCCGTGGGGGTGTCAGCGGCTGTGTCGAGGTAGCCCTTAAACCACGCCAGCCAGTGCTTGAAGACAGCAGCGGAGTTGTCTGCGTGGGGGCTGAGCTAAGGCACTCCGGCTTGATGCGGAGATCCATCCTTTCAGAAGTAATAGCTGATTAAATTGATGCACAATCAATTACTCTCGAGACAAGGTGAGTCATAACTAATAGGCTTTAATCAGCTAGAACTGTACCCAGCAGCTTCGATACAGAAAGTGAAGGCTGCTGGGATGGCATTGGTTCTTATACCCCACCTCTCAGGGCGGAGCTATGTACCTTAGCCAATGGTAGACTCCTAGGTCTAGCCAATGGTCATCCACCTCTCAGGTACTGCAATACCTGGTATTACCACAGGGAACTCCCCATTGTCGCGAGAGATCAGGACGCCATTTTAAAATGGCATCCTGAACTCCGAGGTGCTGAAAAGAATCCCCCACCTCCCTCCCAGCCCGACCGCAAAATGGGAGGCCCCCCCGGCTCCCCCCAACACCCAGACTGGGCAACCCCAGCCCGGTCACACGTGCACAAAACTGCCAGCTTGGCACCTTGGCAGTGCTCCTGCCCGTTGGCAGTTCCACCTGGGCACCTTGGCAGTATCAGGCTAGCACCCAGGCTGACACTGCCAGGGTGCCAGGCTGGCACCAGCAGTGTCAGGGCACCACTCTGCCCAAAGGGCATGCAGCTGGGGGCCTTTGATCCCCTTGGAGACCCCAATGAGTGCCGCTCCATCTGGTTTCTGTTTGTGGGGACCAGTACTAAACAACACTCGCCTGTAGTCCCTGAGGCGAAGGGTTTGAATCCCATAGCCTCAGGTACATCGGGAATCTGCACAGCGTGGCTTTCACCGGCCACACTGCACCAGCGCGGCGAGCTGCTTTTTCGGCACCGCATGGCCGGAGGATTGCGCCCAAATATTTGAGTGATTACAGGTTAATAAGGCCCTGGAACCTGCAAATCAAACATGGGGGTTTGTTTCTACAGGAATAGAATTGAAAAGTAGAAACATTATGCGAAACATGTATCGTACCTTGTTCCAACTACAATTGAAGAATTGTGCACAGTTCTGGCTGCCATATTATAGAAAGGGTATAGACGACTGGGCAGGGTGTAAAAATGGTTCAGAAAGATGATCTCAGAACTGCAAGGTTATGCCTATCACACTAGGATCAGCATTCTACAACTTGTTTCTATTGAAACAAGGTGGTTGAAGAGTGAACTAATAGAAATCTAATAGACGAAGGGCATAGATACAGTTAAGGGGAAGTTATATAAGCAGGTGAGGGAGAAGTGAATAGAGAGTTAGATAAGAAAGGATGGATTGGAGGAGGTTCGGGTGGAGCATCATCCCTGGCATTTACTGGTGTGCAGAGCGGCCTGTTCCTGTGTTGTCTGCTCTCTGTATCATTATGTATCTAAGAGGACATCCCACCACCACATTCGCAAGGTGTGATAACCCTCACCAGGACCATGGGGAACCACTTCTCGATCTCCCCATGGGGCTCGTGGTGTCCTATTTCTCATGGTAACGTGCAGAGGCACGTCAGCCGGGACTCGTTACCAAGCCCTTTAAATGCCGTCCCAGACCGGGAGTTACATTACCCCCAGGCTGGGGCATTTGTGTTGTAACCGTGGGTGCAGCTTTACTTTTGACTTCATAATAAATCTGTTTAAACCTTTCCCCTTCGTGTCTCCTGGATTACTACACAAGGCAACTAGAACTGGAAGATAAATGCCAGCTTTATCAGCGCTACACATATTTCAAGAATAATTTCTGAAATAGTGGTTAATACATTGATAGGAGAACTTGTAAGTAAGACTTCCCTTTGCACCTTACACTCAGAAGATACATAACAGGCCAATGTCTTACTGATACATATAGGAGCTTGTAAAGGAAAGTTTGACAAACAAAAACTCTCTCAAAGGATAAGCCTGTGGCATCCTCTTAAAACCACAGCATCCTGGGAACACTTGGGTTACTGTTCATGAATGACTGCATAAGTAAGTACCAACAAAAGAAATTAAGGAAATTACCATAATTAATTTTTATTTACCATTGCGAATGCTTCCAATGGGATCTTTCTGTCCACAGTCATCCCTTAACATGAAGGTATGGCTGTAACTTGGAAAAGTTAGGTGTAACTTCCAAGGCCAAGGCCACTATTCTGTTGAACAAAATATCCATTTGATTCGATCAGTAAATCGTCGTCACACCAACAATGCTGACTTAGATTTGTATCTGTTCCCAACTACATTCTACAAAAGCCTATTTTAGTGAATATTCAATGAAACCTTTCAAATGATGACGAGGCACAAGATCCACGTTTGTGCATTAAGAGGGTGTGGTGACCTCAGTAGGGTTTGCATTTTTGTTGCAGCATTTACGAATGACCTATATTGTTGAACAGTGTTGATGTAATCCCATGTGAATGCAGGATAAAACTTCACTACAACATTTTCAAATCTCCTATTTTTAAAAACAGTTGAGAGATATTTCACTGAGAGAGTCTCCATGGGGAAAGGCCCAGTCTCTATGGGGCCAATTCAGAAAAATTGCAAAGAGTGGGACAATCGGATTTGACCACAATCTAGGTCTATATCCAGAAATATTGGTTTAATAGATAGACACAAGGAATGGCTGACTGCACCATTACTGTAAACTCCATGGCCGGGATTCTGCGAGCCTCCGTGCCGAAATCGCGCTCGGCGTGGGGGCGTTGGGCCCGTGATCGGGTCTGATGCTGGGACGCAAACCTCCAGCAACCAGAGAATCGGCGCCAGTCGCGTGCGCGCGGTCAATGCGACACTGGTCGGGGGCCGTCGAAAGAGGCCCCTGCGGTGATTCTCTGCGGTCGACCAGCCGAGTTCGCCCGGTGTGGTTCACGTATGGTTCCACTCGGCATCGCCGCTGCGGTAGCCATCCTGGTGGTGGTGGTGGTGGTGGGGGGGGGGGGCGGTCAGTCTCCGGTGGGGGCCTCCCCTTCTTTGCAGACCCACGGCCAGCAGTCCAGGGCTGCGTATCTGCGGCTGGAGCAGCATGGACTACTCCTGCGCCGTGCTGGCCCCCTGTGGGCCACGGCTGTTTGTAGCACAGTTGTTAGCACTGTTGCTTCACAGTGCCAGGGTCCGAGGTTCGATTCCCGGTTTGGGTCACTGCCTGTGCAGAGTCTGCACGTTTTCCCTGTGTCTGCGTGTGTTTCCTCCGGGTGCTCCGGTTTCCTCCCACAAGTCCTGAAAGACGTGCTGTGAGGTGAATTGGACATTCTGAATTCTCCCTCTGTGTACCTGAACAGGCGCCGGAATGTGGCGGCTAGGGGCTTTTCACAGTAACTTCATTGCAGTGTTAATGTAAGCCTACTTGTGACACTAAAGATTATTAAAAAGAAGTTTGTCCTCCAAGATCAGTAAACTGCTCTTGCAGGTCTTGTGCTTTTCTTATCTATTTAGCTCATGCATCCTGTCTGATATGTTGCTTCTTAATAAACAACCTTAAAATTACTTAAGAGGTCTCGACTGCCTATTTTGGGGCATGTGTGACCCCTGGATCTAAAACTTACAATAGGAGGCTGGCCACGGTCCTCAGCACTGCCGCGAAGCTGAATGGAACATTTCTGCACCTGCCAGCTCCACGTTCAGGTGAACATTTAAAAAAATGTGACTTCTTGATGGCGACTTGCAACAGCCTTTTGAAAGGCCATTGCTCAAGTCGCATCTAGGAAACCTTTTCTGATTGCAACCAGCACAATTCTGGCTGTGTTTGGGGCAGCCTTAGATTCGCCAGCATTGAAACACTGAAGCCCCCCCCCCCCTTTATTAAATAGTCCGTATTGTATCATATCTAATACTGACTGCCACTCCTGGGAGTCAAACAGATGCAGAGACATGTGTGCTGAACATTCAGTTCCAGAAACGTTTCTACTGATCACTTAAGCATCGCTGATAATTATTAAAACATTTCACACAACAGTACTTCTGCATTGATTACACCTCAGGGGTTCACGTCTCATTTAACAAATCCTCCAACGGATTAAGGAGACTCAAAGTAAACATTTGCGCAGGTATAGTGAGGTCTTGGTATTGCAGTGCAAGGCTATCCAAACAAGCGCTACATTATTGACGGAAACTGTCATATCTGAGGCAGAATGTCGAGATAGTTCTGACAGGAAGCTTGTGAGGAACCAGGAAACCTAACTTGTTTCCGTGTAAACATTCTCTGACATTGCCTCGTATTCCCAGAGATGTCCTTTCATTGTTTGCCTATCAGCACTCTTTCTGGACAACAGTGCACTGCTTGCCATTGAGGAGCAAGTGTGAAGCGAAGCATTCACTGCTTGACTTATGAACAGAATAGCAAATCAGACAATCGAGCTGGATAGGCCAAGAGATGTATTCAGAGGAATGTAGAGCAGACCACAACTGTGTCACCTGCACAATGCACCTGCCACCTCCTCCAGATTTTTGGTGCCAACATAAGTCTTGAAGAAATATGAAGACTTTATCTCAGATCGATTTCCTACCAAATACTACATTTAATAATAATAGTAATCTTTATTAGTGTCACAAGTAGGTTTACATTAACACTGCAATGAAGTTACAGTGAAAAGCCCCTAGTCGCCACACTCTTACGCCTGTTCGGGTACACAGAGGGAGAATTCAGAATGGCCAAGTTACCTAACAAGCACATTTTCTGGGACTTGTGGGAGGAAACCGGAGCACCTGGAGGAAGCCCACGCAAACACAGGGAGAATGTGCAGACTCGGCACAGACAGTGGCCCAAGCCAGGAATTGAACCCGAGTCCTTGGCGCTGTGAAGCAACAGTGCAGATAAGCAATGCTCGTATGATCTCCTTTGGTTCTCTTGCAAAAAAATACAGATTTATTTTCTTCCACATCCAAGCATCAGTAAAAAGGAATGCTTGCCAAAAAAAAAATGGAATGCTCATTCAATGCTAATTGCCGGCATCAAACATATTTTAGCATTTTGTCTTTCACAGTGTGAATTAATTTCAAGATTAATATTTTCCATTTAATTGTCAGGAGTCCTAATGCGAGCAACGATGAGCAGCAGGGGCCAGATTTTCCTGCCGGAGATGGGAGTTGTGGTGATTGGCCTGTGGATAATATTACATGTACTCAGCAGTATGACCTCCCACCAGCAGGTGGCCATGCACTCAGCAGGGTGACCTCCCATTAGCAGGTGGCGTCCGATACAAGCCAGGTGTCTTACGGCTACCGGCAGAAGGTTGTAAGGCGTACACAAGGACAGTCGAATGTAAGTCACTTTCCAGGAGAGTCCAGAGAAACGCTATAACAACTTAGTCTGTATAAGATTTGTATGATTACTAAACCACGTATACATAAATAAAACATTGTCCTGGGGACTTAATCACCCGCAGTTTTGTTGAGACATTGATAGACAAGAACACAGAACACAACAGGAGTAGTGAGGCAGTTTTGATTTTGGTTCACGAACAGGCCCTCCTGACACCTGCCGTAAAGTGTGATCTTCATGGGGTCAGGGACTTAATGGTCTGAGAGAGCAGTCAGTCACTCAATTAGTGACTTTAGGTTTGTGGGAATGGAGGTGGTACACCAGGAAAATAGACCATCTTCTGGCCCGAATTGGCAGCTATTGATGTGGCTGCCGGGTATGCCTGATGTGAGAAGAAATGAGAGGATCTTCACCATAAAGTGGCCATGGCAAAATGCAGAGCTGGGACGGGGACTGGGTAGGAAAAAGTTGTTTTTTGAATTTCGTTGCTGTTCAGTATTTTATTGTTAAAACGTTCACTTTTTTTGACAAGCAGTTGCAGTGCAACCATTTAAAAAAAATAAACTTCCAATTCATTTTTTCCAATTAAGGGGCAATTTAACGTGGCCAATGTCATAATATGCACCCATGAACATCATGAGGTAAAAGCAGGCAGTGACAGACACCCAGGTGAGCCAATCAACATACAGAACAGAACACGACCAATCACCAGACAGAACACCAGAGGGGGGCTTCCAACTATAAAACACACTAGGCATCAGCACTCTGCCTTTTTCCACGGTGACAACTGTAGTGACAGTCAGGGTGTACAAATCATTCGACACCTTCTACATGTGGATCAGAGCTAGCCTGGTCTAGATAGTGAATGTTAGTTTACTTAGAGTAGTAGAGCGTCAACCCACAGGCAGCTGTGTGCTTCGTTACTGAAGTTCAATAAATCCTATTGAACCAACGCCTACGTTTGGTGTATGCTTGATCATTTTACTGCATCGTGTTGCAGTCCATGTTACCCCAGGGTGAATAACACGACAGCCAATCGACCTATCCTGCACATCTTTGGGTTGTGGGAGCGAAACCCATGCAAACATGGGGAGAATGTGCAAACTCCACATGGACAGTGACCCAGAGCCGGGATCGAAACTGGGACCTCGGCGCCGTGAGACAGCAGTGCTAACCACTGCTCCACCATGCTGCCCCCCCATAAGTGCATCCATTCCTGTTCCTGTCAGGCTGCATTTTGTAATGGCTGCCAGTCCCCCTGCCTACACACATAGAAATCTCAGGAAGTCAGCGGGTGAGCTCTTAATGAGCTTCCAAATCACCTCAAGATAGTCAATGAATGAGGGGGGGCAACTTCGCTCTCCCGCCCATTGTAGTATAATGGGTTATTAGTCATGATAATGTGTATCATAATGTAACAGTGAGCATGAGCAGTTATGTGCTGGAAGAGACTACATTAGAAAGATGGGATTGCCAGCGCACAAGAGAGATGTACGTACCTTGGAGCTCATCATGGATATATAATACAGTTTTGAAGAAACCTACCTGATTCAGACTTGAGTCACTCATGAGACCAAAAGACATAGGCGCAGAATTAGGACACTTGGCCCATCGAATCTGCTCCGTCATTCAATCATGGCTGATATTTTTCTCATCTCCATTCTCCTGCCTTCTCCCCATAACCCCTGATCCCCTTATTAATCAAGACCCTATCTATCTCTGTCTTAAAGACACTCGGTGATCCGGCCTCCACAGCCTTCTGCAGCAAAGAGTTCCACAGATTCACCACACTCTGGCTGAAGAAATTCCTCCTCATCTCTGTTTTAAAGGATCGTCCCTTTAGTCTGAGATTGCGTCAGTATTTTGGGTAGAGGGAAACCTTCCCAGTACAGAATTGGCTACAAATGAAACCATAAAACATGCATCGTCAGCTCCCTGCAATGCGCACCCTCTTCCCCCAAACATGTCCCCTGGAAAGTCATTAGAGTCGGGAATTGAGGCTTCAAAATAGCAGATATGGATGCAAAGAATGTCCAGGGCCATGTATGGGAAAGAATATGGGCTGCAGAGTTCTGGATGGAATGGAGCTAGTGAAGAGTGGTGGAGGGAAGGTCAGTGAGGGAAATATTTGAGAAGTCAATTCTTGAGGTGATGATAGCTGATGGTTTTTGATTTCAGCGCCAGAATGGAAAAGGGAGGGGAACAGGTATCCGCTCTGGAGGTGGACACATATATGTTGAATGTGCAAGAATGGTAGCTCAGCTTGAAAATTACACACCACTTGGTTTGACCTGTTTACCAATAAAAAGTTTGTGTTAGACTGTTGGTGTATCTGATGCATTTCAGCTGGCAGTTAACAGCAATACGACATCCGGCAGATGAGGATGGTTACAATGAGACATTTATACTGTCAGTAATTTTATTGTCAAGTGGAAGATGCTAGTCTCTGTGCTAAGGGAACACTGAGTATCGCAAATAGGTCTCCACCCTACATGTCCCAACACAATTTTAACACAGCAGTCAATGATTACTGCTGTGGAACGTAAACACCTACTGGGCCAATTAATAGGGGGTGGATCTAATTAAGTGAAGCCATGCTACATTCCAATCTTTTAGAAGGCGGACATAGTATTACGCGGTAGTTTTCAGATCAGCTACATGTGCTGCACTGGTGCGTGATCCATGCCCAATTCTTTCCGCTCATGATTTTCCAATTGGTTAGATTTTGATTACTGAAGTATTTACATCATTTTCAATCCATAGTCTCAATAGAGACCCCAGGTGTTCTGCAAAAGGCAAATTCTTAAATGAATATCTGTCGCTCATGCGGCGTGTGCCAAATGTTTTTTTCTGTGCTGCAAGTTCAATGTATTTTCAGCGCTTTTGCACCCAGGCTGCACTTGTAAGCATCAAATCCCAATTTAAGCTCTAAAAATGGATTTGCTTCAAGTTTTGTTGAATGCTCGTGATTCATGTGGGAAATGTAAACATGTGGAAAAGCATTTTGAAAGTTCCCATGTGTTTTTTCAGCACTTATGAAAAGCTAGATGTTGGGGCTTGAGTGAATTTCCAATACTGGCAACATTTGTACTTCTGAATAAAGCAGCAGGGCCACAGTTATATATCACAAGAGATTCCAGAAAAAGATTTGCAGCAAAGAATGCTGCAGACCTACATCTTGTACCTGTTTTGACAGTGAAGTTTGGAGCAGTGCTAATGACATTGGGCAAAGAAGTAATCACAAATATTTCTGTGACCAAATAGACGAATAAAAATCTTGCATTACGTAAAAAGAATGGTATGTAGTTAATTCCATTGCAATGTCATTTACTTTAGCAGAATAAATCTAAGCTATTTATAATAAATAGCATATGTCTTTGCAGTATTTGCCCTGATATAATAACCCTGTTCATTGTCATGATATGCAGATATGCACAAAATGAGATACAGACAGGCAGCTAATGAACACAGAGAACAGGACATAACCAATCAGCAGGCAGAACACTTGGGGGTGGTTTCTCACTATAAAAGGCACGAGGCACTCACACTCCGCCTCTTTCCACTGGGGACATCTACAGGGTGAGTCAGGTGTATATATTACATAACACTTACAGCACGTGGTTAAGAGCTAGTCTGGTTCAGTCAGACAGAGTAATCACACTTACGTTAGCAGAGAGTTGAACTCACAGAGAACTGAGCTGTGTGACAGGTTCAATAAATCAAATTGAACTAACTTCAAGGTCTGGAGTATATTTCAGTTATAGCTGCACCCAGCTGCAGCCCGTGTTATCTCAGTGTGCTTAACACGACATGGTACCAGAAGACTGCTATCCCTAGGTGGTTTACCTCAATCTGTTCTGTGACGACCAGCAAATGTATCCTGGCACCATGGAGAAGATCCAGGCTCCTCCGGCAATCTCAGTGCCAGCTGGCGGACTTTCAAGCAAAGGTTTCTGCTGTACATCGAAGCCTCAGACCTCGAGGGTGCGTCTGATACAAGAAAGATCACGCTTCTCCTCT
The DNA here is from genome assembly GCF_047496885.1 of Scyliorhinus torazame. Taxonomy (NCBI): domain Eukaryota; kingdom Metazoa; phylum Chordata; class Chondrichthyes; order Carcharhiniformes; family Scyliorhinidae; genus Scyliorhinus; species Scyliorhinus torazame. The sequence goes on from NC_092718.1 coordinate 194,212,879, forward strand.
CAACTGCGGGTGATCAAGCCATCCAACTCTTCAACTCGTTTAACTTCACCAAAGGCCAGGACAAGACAAAGTTTCAGACCATCCTGGACAAGTTTGATAGTCATTGTGAAGAGGACACCAATGAAATCTTCGAGCGCTATATATTCCAACAACGCCGACAAGGTAAAGATGAATCTTTCAACTCCTTCTTAACTAATCTCCGTCCAGTAGTGCTGTCCTGCAAGTTTGGTGATATTGCTGACTCCATGATCAGAGACCAAATCGTTTTTGGAGTTCACTCTGATCCTGAGAGAGCAGCTTTTAAAAATCAAGCATATGACCCTGTCAGTCACGTATAGCTGCATCCAGTTGCAGCCCGTGTTATCTCAGTGTGCTTAACACGACATTCATTACTTGAATGTACATGTAAAACAAAAATAAAAAATAAACAAACTAACATAGTTAGTTTGCAGCACGGTAGCACAGTTGCTTCACAGCTCCAGGGTCCCAAGCTCGATTCCCGGCTTGGGTCACTGTCTGTGTGGAGTCTGCACATTCTCCCCGTGTGTGCGTGGGTTTCCTCCGGGTGCTCCGTTTTCCTCCCACTGTCCAAAGATGTGCAGGTTAGGTGGATTGGCCATTCTAAATTGCCCTTAGTGTTCAAAAAGGTTAGGTGGGGTTACTGGGATAAAGGGGATAGGGTGTAGGTGTGGGGCTTAAGTAGGTGCTCTTTCCAAGGGCCAGTGCACACTTGATGGGCTGAATGGCCTTCTTCTGCACTGTAAATTCTATGATTCTATGGTGATTCTATGTGGGGACTAATTCAAACAAACTAACCACAATCAGTTGGGAAATTAAATCGCCAGAACAAAATGTGACTGGAAAATTCGAGAGAGTGTTAAATATATGGCAATCCAATGCAAGGGGTGTCCGCCCATTCTTCCTGATCATTTACCCCATTTGAGCCACTTTTTAAAAATCATCCCTTTCATCACCTACATTGACCATGTTTGAATTCCACTGGGTCTCATGGAGTAGCAAACTTGATTTGTTTCAGCAAACATTTCAATGGGTGTACTAACATGTGCAGCACGGTAGCATAGTGGTTAGCACAGTTGCTTCACAGCTCCACGGTCCTAGGTTCGATTCACTGTCTGTGCTGGGTCTGCACGTTCTCCCCGTGTCTGCGTGTGTTTCCTCCGGGTGCTCCGGTTTCCTCCCACAGTCCAAAAATGTGCAGGCTAGGCGGATTGGCCGTGCTAAATTGCCCTTAGTGTTCAAAGAGGTTGGGTGGGGTTGGGTGGAGGTCTGGGCTTGGGTAGGTGCCCTTTCCAAGGACCGATGCAGACTCGAATGGGCCGAATGGCCTCCTTCTGCACTGTAAATTCTATGAAATTCTATGAAATAAAGTGCGCTGTACATTAATATAACGCAATCATTGTACACTCTCCTCTTAATGACACACTATCACGCGAAGTGTCTTTATGTCTGTCAGTACTGCCACAGTCACATTTTTTCTCAAGAAATGATAACTTCATATCCAATATTGTGGCATGTAAGGATTTACCAAAACCTGGGGTGATGCACATAAAACACTTTGCTTTTTCAGTTTACAACAATTTGAAGAAGATTGTGCGATGCTTAGCAACACAAGCAGACCGTCCTCTTGTCAACCCTTCCAGGTCCTTGCATCAATCACCTTGAAATAGGATTGGCTGCAGGTAATGATCCACTGCTACCTTAAAACACTTGCGCTGATTACTTCTGTGAACTCCTGTGAAGCACAGGGCCAGTAGAAGAAAGAATGAGTTTTTATAATTAGACCCTGCAGAGCACGCACGTTGGGCGCAAAGAAAGGTGGAAGAGCCATTTATCGCAGTGCCCATCAATCCACCAGTTGCGGCAGACAAGACATGCTTAACTGCTAATTCTGTCGATTTTCAGAGTCCTGCGTGCAAAACTGGGTCCAAAGTGCTGCGATTAGATTTTAAAACAGGAAGAAATAAAAAATAACTCTCTCCTCCTTAGTTGGGTCACCTTGAAGCCTCCTCAACACCATGGAAAACAAACCCAATGTCCTCAATTCCTCTCGGAAATTCCCTTTCTCCTGCTTCCCTCAGTACCCTCTCAAGGACAAATGTGGCAGTTTCTACTTTTGATATCTTCCGGTGAATCATAGAATTTACAGTGCAAAAGGAGGCCATTCGGCCCATCGAGTTGGCACCGACCCTTGGAAAGAGTACCTTACTTAAGCCCACGCCTCCACCCTATCCCCATAACCCCTCCTAACATTTTGGACACTGAGGGGCCAATTTATCATGGCCAATCCACCTAACCTGCACTTCTTTGGACTGTGGGAGGAAACCGGGGCACCCGGAGGAAACCCACGCAGACACGGGGAGAACATGCAAGCTCCACACAGCCAGTCACCCGAGGCCGGAATTGAACCCGGGTCCCCGGAGCTGTCAGGCAGCAGGGCTAACCACTGTGCCGCCGTGCCGCATTATATCAATCAGCATTTTGGAAATGTTGAATTCGAAGGGAAAGCTTCCTGTAAATAAAAGTAGCATAGATTTGGATGAATCCTGACAGATTAAAACTTTAGCTATTTTGACTTACTGATGCGCTATTTCAAAAAGGAGAACAACAATTGATCTTTTATAATCAATTTCTACTTTATTCTGGAAGCATGAATAATTTAAATGACAATGATCTGTAATGTAAATGGAAGGTAATGAAAGGTAAAGGCGTCAAATAATTCAGCAGAGTTCTTAGTGGTATGCAGGCTATTACTGTATTTGCTGCATTAACCTGATAAAATATTTTACATACAGTACATTAAGGTACTGCTAGTCATTATGTTAATGGCACCACTGAATCTGCTGTCATTTTAATTGATTTTTGAATTATTTAAACGGTTTATATTAATAACACTATATCGCAGTGACACTATGGTGATTATTAGATCCGTGATTTAATTTCTGTCTTAAGTAAGGGAAATTGATTATCTTTAATGATAGTACAGAAGGCAACAAACAGTACAGTACTCTGCGATTCAATGACTGTTTAAAATCAGCTGGGTCTACTAAAAGCATAATTATAGTGAAAAGAGAACGTCCTTTGCATTAATGCTGATCTACAGCTTCAGTTGCTATTTGACTGTTTAATATATTTAAAAAAATCTTTGAATCCAGTGCTAATGCTCAGAATTTACTAAAATCAGAGTTAATTCCATAAAAATTGAGAAATGCCGAAAAGGAGCAATATTTCATTCTGCATTCGACTTTGCAACATCATTACATTGCGATGACATGTGAGCTTGTGATTTTAATTGTATCAACATAGGGGGGTGGGTGGCAAGTACCAAATTACATTGTTCCTTTAACATAGAATCCCTACAGTGCAGAAGGAGGCCATTCAGCTCATGGGCCTGCACCGACTCTCCGAAAGCTCACACTACCGAGTCCCTGCCCTATTCCCATGACCCCCCCTAACCTTTTGGAGGCTGACAGGAAATCTAGCGTGGCCAATCCACCTAACCCGCACAACTCTGGACTGTGGGAGGAAACCGGAGCATCTGGAGGAAGCCCCACACAGATACGGAGAGAATGTGCAAACTCCACACAGTCAACCCAAGGCCGGAATTGAACCCGGGTCCCTGATGCTGTGAGTCCACTATGGTACTGTGCCGCCCTTTATGGTGCTAAAATAAAATTGCACTTTAGTTCATCCTCGAGATAGTGCTATGCATCCATATTAGTCTCAGGAAAATGGGATAAACTACCTGCTGGTTATTTCCCAAGACGTTATTTACTTAAGCGGGCAGGAATTTTCACAGAATGGCTGCGTTGATCAATTAGTTGCCACTTTTTTTGTCTGAACCTCAAGTGTTCTGCTTTACACACATACATACAAGCATACAAATTAGGGGCAGGAGTAGGCCTCCCAGTCCCTCAAACCCACTTTGCCATTCAATAAGATCATGGTTGATCTGATTGTAACCTCCCACCAATCACTTCACAACCTTGATCATGAAGAATCTCTAAGTATTCAAAGACTCTGCTTCCACCATCTTTTGAGGAAGAGAGATCACTACGCTCGGAGAAAAAATATCTCTGTCTTAAATGGGTTACATACTTGTTTTTCAACAGTGGCCCCTAAGTTCCAGATTCTCCCAAAAGATGAAACATCCTTTCCACATCAACCCTGTCAAGACGCCTCAGGATTTAAAGGTTTCAATCAAGTCGCCTCTTACTCTTCTTAACTCCAGTGGATGCATGCCTAATCTGTTCAACCTTTCCTCATAAGACAACTTGCCCATTCCGGATATTAATCTGGTAAACATTCTGTAAGCTGCTTCCTACTGTCATGTGAGAGTACCTTTAAGAAATGGGTGTTTACTACTGCAGTGATGTCAGAGAGTGGGTGGAGCTGGGCTGTCTGTCAGCTTTTTACTTTCACTTTAGGCTTTTTGCTGCAGGGTGGGTTTGGTTTCATTTTAGTTTTGGAGAAGCTGCAATCACAGCAGGATGTGTGTGAATCTCTGCAAGCTTATGAATGTCCATTTGCTGACTTCAATGTGGTAACTGTTCTCAGTAGTGAAGTTAAACCTGAGGTGCTTCTGTTAAAGGTTTTGTTTTTTAAGTCTTATGGATGTTAAAAGGAAAGCTTAAAGGATTACTTAGTGTTGTAGTCTTTGGGGGTTGTATTTGAATTAATGGTTGCTAAGATGTTCACTGTATGTTTTAAAAAAGTTAACTTGAGTTCATAGAATAAACATTGTTTTGCTTTAAAAAACGTTTCCATTTCTGCTGTACCACACCTGTAGAGTGGTCCATGTGCTCCCCATACCACAATCTATTAAAAGTTTTGGGTAAGGTGAACTCCATGATACACTTTGGGGTTCTCTAAACCCTGGTCCATAACACCACACATTTACATCCTTCCTTAAATAAGGAGACCAATACTGTACATTAGAGCTCTAGATGTGGTCTCACCAGAGTCCTATACATTTGAAGCATCACCTCCTTACTTTTATATTCTATTTCTCTCACAATAAACCATAACATTCGATTAGCTTTGCTAATTACTTGCTGTACCTGCATGCTAGCCTTTTGTGATTCATATACCAGGACACATGGCTCCCTTCGGATCTCAGGGCTCTCCAATTCATCATTATTTAGATAATACGCTTCTTTTTTATTCTTCCCACCAAAATGGACAATTTCATATTTGCCCTCATTATTCTCCAATAGCCAGATCTTTCCCACTCAATTAATCTATCTGTAATAATTTCGCCAAGGCCAGTTTTCCATTAATGAACCCCTTTATTGTAGTAACGAGAAAGGTCGCTGCTGCAGCCAACAACACTTGCGTCCAAGCCCAGGGACCTACAGAGATACAGGTCTGGATCAGAGCAGTGGGTCTTAAGCTCCCGCCATTCAATTCATATCCGGCGATCTACCGCTCGCTTAATAGGAGATTTCATATTCCACAAAGCCCACAGCAGGATCTAGTGATGATCCCCAGTGTCCGTTGTGGCCAAAAATAACATCTTTCTCCTCCTCAAGTCCATTTCCCTCTCAGTACTCCCGCAGCGAGGAGGTCTTCCGCCTCTTTGCAATCGACCGGAGTTCCGTCGAGGGTGGAGCTGGATCTGCAGGTGCGAACTGGATTGGAGACCTTTGCTTCCGGAGGGAGCGCCAAAGAGTGACCGATTCCTCTTTGGTGTCAGCTACAGTTGGAACACCTGGGGCGAAATTCTCCTCCAACGGCGGGATGCCCGCCGACTGGCGCCAAAGCCGGCGCAAATCAGACGGGCATCGCGCCGGCAAAAAGGTGCGGAAGTCTCCGCATCTTTGGCGGCCTAGCCCCAACATTGAGGGGCTAGGCCGACGCCGGAGGAATTTCCGCCCCGCCAGCTGGCGGAAATGGCGTTTGTTGCCCCGCCAGCTGGCGTGGAAATGCGGCGCATGCGCGGGAGCGACAGCGGCCGCTGTCAGTTTCCCGCGCATGCGCAGTGGGGAGAGTCACTTCCGCCTCCGCCATGGTGGAGGCCGTGGCGGAGGCGGAAGGGAAAGAGTGCCCCCACGGCACAGGCCCGCCCGCGGATCGGTGGGCCCCGATCGCGGGCCAAGCCACCGTGGGGGCACCCCCCGAGGTCAGATCGCCCCGCGCCCCCCCCCAGGACCCCGGAGCCCGCCCACGCCGCCTGGTCCCGCCGGTAAATACCAGGTTTGATTTACGCCGGCGGGACAGGCAATTCCTGGGCGGGACTTCGGCCCATCCGGGCCGGAGAATCCAGCGGGGAGTCCCGCCAACCGGCGCGGCCGGTTTCCCGCCCCCGCCCAATCTCCGGGAGCGGAGACTTCGGCGGGGGCGGGATTCACGGCGGCCAACGGCCATTCTCCGACCCGGCGGGGGGTCGGAGAATGACGCCCCAGATTCCTCTGCTTCCATCTCGGAATGTGAGTCCTTGTTATCAGGGGAAACGGACACAGGTTTCTCTTCAGACGGTTGCCCCGCAATAGCGCGGCCACTCGGTGGCCGGTAGTGAGGATTGTACCGGGACGGCCTCCCTATTTCTGAGGTGTGCCGGTGCTTCCTCAAGACCTTGGGCGTCATTCTCCGACCCCCCGCCGATCCGCGGGCGGGCCTGTGCCGTGGGGGCACTCTTTCCCTTCCGCCTCCGCCACGGCCTCCACCATGGCGGAGGCGGAAGTGACTCTCCCCACTGCGCATGCGCGGGAAACTGACAGCGGCCGCTGACGCTCCCGCGCATGCGCTGGGAAACCGACAGCGGCCGCTGACGCTCCCGTGCATGCGCCGCATTTCCGCGCCAGCTGGCGGGGCAACAAACGCCATTTCCGCCAGCTGGCGGGGCGGAAATCCCTCCGGCGTCGGCCTACCCCCTCAATGTTGGGGCTAGGCCGCCAAAGATGCGGAGACTTCCGCACCTTTGTGCCGGCGCGATGCCCGTCTGATTTGCGCCGGCTTTGGCGCCAGTCGGCGGGCATCCCGCCGTTGGGGGAGAATTTCGCCCCATCATCCTAGACCTTCACTTTGTAGGATACAGGTCCCGATTTCTCCAATATGACTCCAGGGATCCAACTGGAGCCATCTCCCAAGTTCCTCACAGAGTCCAGATCACCTGTGTTGAATATTCTTTTGGATCTTGCAGATTCGCAATTTCTTTTCTGGTTCTCCTGTTGGGACCCCACCCTCCCACCAGGTTTGGGAATAGTTGGCTTAATCTTGGATGAAGCCGCCATCTCATTAACAGTTTCGCTGGGGCGATTCCTGTTGTTGTGCGAGGAGTGGTCCTATAATCAAATAAAAATCGTACTAATTGGGTCTTCATGGATGCTGCCGGATGCTTTCGCATGCCGATTTTAAAGGCCTGCACCGCCCGTTCTGCCAGTCCAGTTTGAAAGGTGGTAAGGTGCTGTTCCAATGTGCCTGATGCCATTTGATTGCATGAAGCCCTGGAACTCACCACTGGTGAAGGCAGTACCATTGTCAGAAACCGTGACTTCCGGTATGCCATGTGTGCAATAACCCTCTTGTAGTTTCTCAATCGTGGCGTGGGATGTCATGGAGCTCATGTGGTGTATCTCCATCCATTTGGTGTATGCATCCACCAGGATCAAAAACATAGAATCCAGAAAGAAAACGGCCAAGTCCACGCGCAATCGCACCCATGGTCTGCCTAGACACTCCCATGGGTGTAAGGAGGCTGAAGGAAGGAGCATCTGATCCTCCTGGCATGACATGAATCGCACTGCTTCATCAAGTCCGTGATGTCTGAGTCAAGACCAGGTCATCAGAAGTACCACCTGGTGACCATCTTTATTTTAGTGACCATAATGTGGTGGCCATAATGTAGCTCCAGTAGAATTAGGCACTGCCCTGGACAGGGAAGACTACCCGGGACCCCCAAATAATGATAACATGGAGCTTCATTAAGTGGGCTAATTAAAGTTTTATAGTAGTGACGGCCTTGTGGGGGGAGCTCACGGCATTTCCCACTCACTACCACACTTTGAAATTTTTTCATTAAATCCGCCCATCAGGATCGCATTTTCCACCCCTCAAGCGTGCCCTCCTACTCCCTCCCCACCAGTTTCAGGGCCAGTTTTCTTCTCTGCAGTGATCAAGGTAACTCACGGCAATGAAACCCACAGCCGTTATTGAGTAGGTTTGCTGCATGATTCATCCAGGCTGCTATGAAAAATGGCACTGACATCTTTAAAGGCTACAAGGTCAAATTACACCCTGGAGGTGTTTCAGCTCTTGGTGGCTATAATTCACCTTGTCTAAAGAAAAACGGCAGTTGTAAAGTCAGTAAAAGTTCCATACTATTGCAGAGTGATTTTCCAAAGTTGACAATGTATTTGATTGCGCACACAGCAAAATAAAGTCTGCGTCTAAAAATCCATTCTCCTCAAATCCAGTTAATTTCCAATCAAAAGTCACTAATGCCAGAAATCTCCTTGCATTAAGCACAATTTTGCTTAAATGATCTGCAATTGCTTCTTTTTTTTTGGGAAGATGACAATGAATGATTGACCGGTGAAGATTCTTCAAGCTACAAAAAAGGCTGAGTTGTAAAGGGATAAGGGCTATAATACATGGGATAGATACAAGAAATTAATCTGAAAATTACTTTTCAATAAAACCGACAGCAGGCTTCATTTTCTAAGAGCAAAATTGACCAAGCATATACATTGCCAACTTCCTTCACATCAATGTGGCATTGCTGATAAAGATTACACACATATAGAAGCCACTCTCCTCAGGGTCCTTACAATGACAACTCTCAATAAAGTTTGGGTTGGTAAAAGCACAATCTGATAAAGGAACACTCGGCCCCGAGTCGTATTATTGTACTGGATGCAATAGGTTAACCAAGCAGCTTGACCAACATGACCGTTATCCAATCCTATTTTTTCAAGAATAGATTCAGAAAAACATTTCTTAGAAATTGAATGAGCTACCTAATTAGAAAAGGAGGGTTATCTAACCTATTATGGGATAATGATTAGGGGTGATCTATTATAGAGCCAATGACTCTTCCACTCCACCTTTTAATTATACAACACCAGAAATTCATTGCAAATACCTCCATGTAATCTGAATGATCAGACTTCATTAAGGGAGAATGAAGTAGCAGTCACCTCCATGTGAGGTCCATTCGAAGCCGAACGTGTCTCACTCTCGGGATAATCTTCTTCTTCAGCGATCACTCGCTGACGAGTATAACTATCCACCTAATAAACTCTGTGTCACTGGCATGGGTTCGGTATGTCCTCGCAGCTCTATCCAGGAGCCCCATCTTCAACTGCATATTTGGCAGATGTTTTCAGGAGGTGAGATTGATCTTTGAACGCGAGACTGTTGGCATTCCTTTCTCAAACTCCTTTTCCAGACCCCCGCTTGCCGTCGGACATCCTCGAAGAATTGTGTCCCCTAATCAGGAGGTTCCTCCAGGTAGGTTTCTTCTGGACAAGGGTCTCCTTGGCATTGATGTCTAAGTTACATTTCTTAAGATAAGCGTTGAAATGTTTCCTTTGTCCTCCTCTAGTTCAGGTGCCTTCGAGTTGGGTAAAGATTTGATTGGCAATCAGGACTTTGGCATTTTAAGTACCTGGCTTGTTCAGCGGTGTTAGTTTTGGGTGAACATGGCCTCGATGCTGGTACTCTTGGCACCTTCAAGGATGCAGATGTTAGCACGCCTGTCCTCTCAGCTGATGTGGAGAATCCATCTCAAGACAGCATTGATAGTACATCTCCATGATCTTGAGGTAGGGTCTGTACGTAGTCCAGTGTTTCTGAGCCTGATAGAAGAGTTAGGAGACAACTGCCTTGTATACAAGGATTTTAGTATCAGCGGTTATTGAAGACTCCCATCCTTAGGTATCCGAAGGAGCCGCTTGAGGATTGGATACGATATTGGATCTCTGTACTGATGTCAGCCTTAGGTGAGAGGTGTCTCCCCAGGTAGGGAAATATTCCACGTTTGGTAGGATTTCCCCATTGATCTTGATGGAGGGGGAGACCCGATCATGCCCTGGGGAACGCTGGTAAAGAGCTCAAATCTTCTTGAGGTTGAGACCTTCGGTATGTTTCTGTGAAGGCGTCAAGCATGGCTTGGAGATTCTCTTCCGAGAGAGCAGAGATGGCCTTGTCATCCACATGCTGAAGTTCCACGAGTGATGCAAGTGTCACTTTTGTCTTGAATTGTGACCAGTTGAGGTTGAAAAGTTTTCCGTCCATCCTGTAGAATGTCCACTCAACTGGGAAGATTGTTCGTGACAAGGTGAAGGATGGTGGCAAATGAAAATGGAGAAAAGGATAGGCGCAGTGCCACTTCCCTGCTTGACTCCAGTCTTGACGTCGCAGGCATCTGTCTTATTTCTGTTGGTGAAGGCTGTCGCCGACATCTTGTTGTGGAGAAGTTGTATGACGTTGATGAATTTCTCTGGACAGCTGGCCTTGACAGGATCTTCCACAGCGCTTCCTAATTGACTGAGTCGAATACCTTGGTCAGATCGATGAAGGCCATGTAGAGTGGTTGATATTACTCCTGGCATTTTTCTTGAAGTTGTCAAGCAGTGAAAATCATGTCCATTGTTCCACTGTCTGGTTGGAAGCCATATTGGCTTTCCGGAAGGATTTCCTCAGAGACTGGGAGAAGGCGGCTAGCAAGGATTTGGGCAATGATCTTCCCAGCGATGGAGAGCAGGGAGATTCCTAGGGAGTTCCCACAGTCCGCTTTGTCTCATTTCCTGAAGATGGTGGTGATGGTGGCATCCCGGAGGTTGCCATGGCTTTCTTCTCTATCCAGGATTTTCAGGAACAGCGAATGGAGATGACGAACAATGTCATCACCTTCAAGTTTGAAAGTCTCCGTTGGAATTTCATCCACTCCTGCGATTTTTCCATTCTTCATGTGTTTAATGGTGGCTTCGAATTTATCCATGCTTGGTGGGAGTACAAGATCATCTTTGATGGGGAGTTTGGGGATTTCCTTGAACACATCCTCATCTACGGCTATATCACGGTTTAGGAGTTGTTTGAGGTGTTCCCTCTGTTGAAGGCTGACGTTTTTGCTGCCTCTCAAAAGGGTTCTGTCCTTTCACTGCACTGGTTTGAGGTTTGGGGTGTTTGGTCCATATACTACCTTGGTGGCGCTGAAGAACCCCAGGTGTTGTGCTTGTCAGTGAGGAGTTGCAACTCGTTAGCTTTCTCAGTCCATCATTGGTTCTTCTTTTTTCTATTCTTCTTTGTACCTCCGTCTTTGCTGTTTGATGAATTCTCTTTGCTTTGCTGGTGATGTGGCTCTGCAAGGCAGGGAGAGCTTTCCTCTTCTTGCTGACGAGGTCTTGGATAATGTGATTGTTTGCGTCGAGAGAATCTTGTTTCCTAACGTTGTAGCCGATAGTTTCTTCACAGCTTGAGATGATGGCTGTCTTCAGCTCTTTCCAGTTTTCCTCCACTCTGTTAGAATGAACGCTTTGGAGATTTTGGTGAAGACACTGTTGAAAGTTTGCTTGCATGCTTGGCTCTTGAAGCCGATGATCTTTTTCTGAGCTGTTTCTTAACTTCCGCTGCTTCTGGTGGAGTTTGATGGACACAGAGGAGTGGGTGAGCCAGTGGTCTGACCAGCAGTCGTCTGCACTGGTCATCACAAAGTGATGACCATTTGGTCACAGGATCAGATAATGATGTTGTCAATCGTACGCCAGTGCTTTGATCGTGGATGTCTCTAGGAAGTCTTGAACTTGTCATTTGGTGGAACAGCGTGAGTGATGACAGGCTGATGTTTCGCACATTTGCTGAGCAGGAGAACCCTGTTGGACTTGCAGTTACCAACTCCTTCCTTTCCGATGGCTCCTTTCCAGAGTTCTGAGTCCTTTCCGACCCTGGCGTTGAAGTCCCCAAGGAGGACAATCTTATCCTCCTTAGGAATGTTGGAGAGTATTGTGTCCTGAGTTGAACAGAAGCCTTCTTTGGACTCGTCATCGACATCAAAGGTTGGGAAGTAGGCACTCATTACCATTGCCGACTGGCTCTTGGCAAGTTGTAGATGGAGAATCATGAGTCGTTCGTTGATGCTGACAGGTAGGTCACAATGTCGCTGACGAGTTTGTTATTGATAGCGAATCCGTGGCTGATCCGCGGGTTTCCCTCACCAGAAGATGTAACCACCCCTTCTTCCGTCAGCTGCCCTTCGTCTGCTCTTTGGGTCTCTTGCAGGGTAGCGACATCAATATTAAAGTGCCTGCATTCACGAGCAACAAAGGCAGTTCTCTATTCCGGTGGATAGCTTCTCTTGTCATCCATGAAGGTTCTTAGATTCCAGCTTTCGAGGTTGAGTTTAACTTTGATCTTCTGACCACAGGTAGATGAGCCTGCTGGATGTGGTTTTCCTGCCAGGTTGGAGATGGGACAGGCTATTGTCAGGGCACCTTTTCTAGACCCTTTCTCATGTGCATTGAGCAGAGTGGATCTAGAAGAGGGCTGCTCCATCGTGAAGAATTATGCCGAATCGCTCTCCTGTTCCTATTCCAACAGCGAAGCAACTAAATCAAATGCCGCCACCTACGTGCCAGTCCGAAGCTAGGGACTTCCAGACCTCACAGCCTGTCTCTGACGTCTCTAGCCGATTGTTGCAGGACTTATGTGTGTGTGGAGGGTGTGTTGGTTTGTTTCTCTCTAGGTAGATGCCTTCTGAGAGACTTCTTTTAATGTGGGAATGCCGTTGCACATCAGCAGACAGGCAATACTTGACAGAAGTCTATTTTCACTGGCAAGGGGAACTCGATGGCTGGGAATCTGCTGCCTTCACCTGAGTATAGATGGAGATGGCGGCACTGTTCAGTTAGCGCAAAGTGCTGGGGTTTCTCTTCCTCAGTGCGCGTTGCATACAGAAGTTCCTCATTAGTTCAGAAGTGTACGTACTCCTTCTACTAACTAGTCATGGTGAACAATGGCCCAGAGCAATGGTCCGTATAGTTAGACACTGGACATGTCTCAGAAGACGCACTATGTGACCCATCAGAAGCGCCAATGCAAAGACTCCATTGGAATTGCTCAGCAAGTTTGAACTTCCGATGGGAAATTCCCCAGATCTTCTGAAAAATCCTCCATATGAGTTGGAGTCAAAGACTTCGGACAGTTTCAACTGACTTATCTGATAGATACATAAAAGTCCTAGTCTAACTCTATGGTAACTATTCAAATGAACACATCCGACTCCCCCAACTTGACCTGATCTCACCAACCGACTGCCCTCCCCCCAGCCCCCGAGACTTGCCCTGCACTAAACTCACCACCCAACCCCACGACCATACATCTACCTCCTTGAGCTGCCCCCTTACCACCCACCCTGCACCCTTAACCCTTTATCTCATCCCCCCTCCCCCCTTACCTACTGACCACCTACCTACTCCCTTATCAACTTAGCTCACCCACCCTACCCCCTTACCCACCCTGACCACCTACTGCCCGTCTCCCTATTCACTTAGCTCATCCACTCCACCCCCTTACCCACTTCCTTCACATGTCCTACCCCTTACCTCACCCTCCCTACAACCTTGCCATCTCTCCATAGCTTTTCAAAGACTTCCTGGGACATTTACTTTACTTCCCAGAGTATGGCAACAAGTGTAGTAAAAAGGGGCATGGTTTCTGCGTGGATTCCCTTTGAAGATGTCTCCGAGATTTCCTGCATTGAGTTAGTTTGGAAGGATCCTCCATTGGGAGATTGCCCAGAAAAATCAGAAGAAGGCATATGATCTGGGAGATCAGGGCGGGATGATTTGGGCTATTGTTTCCCAGCAGAAATCGCCGAGCAGAAACTGGTAGCCAAGTTCCGCACGGCCTCAACCGGGACCTTGGATTCATGTTGCATTACATTCACCCCCCCCCCCCCCCCCCCAACCATCTGGCCTGGGCTTGCGAAATCCTATCAACTGTCCTGGCTTGAGACAATTCACACCTCTTTAACCTGTGATTATCCCTCTCTCCAGTCGCTCCATCTGGACCTGTAAAGACTTAATTACCTGCAAAGACTCGCATTCAAAGTACCATCTTGCATGGCTTTGTTTATATATGTGTTTCTGGAACCCATCTCTTCATTCACCTTAGGAAGGAGCAGTGCTCTGAAAGTTAGTGATTTGAAACAAACCTGTTGGCCTTTAACCGGTGTTGTAAGGCTTCTTACTGTGCCCACCCCAGTCTAGCGCCAGCATCTCCACATTATATGTATATATGTATGTGTGTTTGGTGTCTGCATTACTACACAATACCACAGTCATACAAATATGAGATCAACCACCGGAAAACATGCAGGAAATCCTTTCCAAGGTTTGCTGGAAATATTCTTCAAGTCTTGGAAATACCTGACCTTCCACCGGAATTTACAAAATCAGTCGACGGGCGGTGTTGGGTCCCGCAGTTGACCATGTGACTTCAGCCGGAAACTCACTAGCCGGCCGCCCGTCAAGATTTTTTTGACGCTGACAGTTCAGCCCCAATGGGAAAGTGGCTGTCAGATTTTTTTTTGTCTCCAAATCTTGGAAACAATCATTTTGAACGAGGAGACAGATTTCTGTGGGGCTGCCGGCATGCATTTTAAAATCTTGGAGGACATCCTTGGTTTTTACCTGCAAGGATCCCGTACAGTTGATGATTACTGTTACGCCCCCCTCAGGCGACCAGCACTATGTTGCATTCGATTCCCCTCCTACAGTATGGAACATAAACTCACCCAGTAATTGAGGAGGCGGAGCCTCCCCGGGCAGCGAGGAGCTTCAGTTTCTAAACCCCGGACTAGGTACAGGACGTGGAGGGTGCCCCTTCGGGGTGAGGAGTTGTAGTACTTTTAAAAATATTTAAATTCAGAGTGCCCAATTCTTTTTTTCCAATTAAGGGGCAATTTAGCGTGGCCAATTCACCTACCCTGCAAATCTTTTTGGGTTTTGGGGGGATGAGACCCATGCAGACTAGGGGAGAATGTGCAAACTCCACACGGACGTTGACCCGGGGCCGGGATCGACCCCAGGTCCTCGGCGCCGTGAAGCAACAGTGCTAACCACTATGCCACCGTGCTGCCCCAGAGGCGTTGTAGTACTTGTGGTTATTCTGTATAGTGTAAATAAACCTTGATCTTATCCAGCCTACCGTGCATTCCATAAAGTGTCTTCCTTCGGCTACTGCATTCACATTTTTCATTAAGACAGTGAGAATTGAACAAGGCAGAAATTATTTTTTTCCCCCCCACAGTGCCCTTTATATAGTGCTGAGCACTCTGATGTCAGGCACAATGCAGCTTCGCTTTAATACAAGGCTTCCTTCAATGTTCCAGTCACTGCAGAACTAAACATGAATTTTTGAGGGGGGGGGGCTGCCCTTTTCTGCTGTGCCTGACAACCTTGCTGTTCCATGAAATTTTCTTCAGGGCATTGCTTTCAATTCGTGGCAGGTGCGAAACATCTCCCACAAGAAGAGGAAAAAAATTAGTCCGACAGCTTGAATTTTGTAACCAGTTTACCTCCTGCCAGTTGAACCGAGTACCTCATTACCAGAGGTGTGGATGAAATGCTGCACTGTTCACTTACCCTCCCTCCGAGCCTACAGAGAGACAGTTGGAACATGAGCTGTTGGAGAGAAATACGCGTTTGTTTTTGTTAACATTAAAGAACCAACGAAGAGCGAAGCAGCCTTGGGCGAGCATGGTGTTTCTGATGGAAGTTTAAAAGACGGGGGTGTCTGAGATGGTGAAAGTATTTCAAGTCATGACAAGAGGCTGGGGAACAAACCACAAAATAAAGCACCTCAGGTTTGGAAACAGGCAGTGATTAGATAAGGCAGATGTGAAATAGTGCAGGTTTTTCAGAGGCCTTAATGTTTTCAGTGTGCCAGGAGTGGTGTTTGCTGGCCTGCTCCCAAATAGGATGCAGAGCCACCTGGACAGAATACAACAAAGAACAATGAACAAAGAAATGTACAGCACAGGAACAGGCCCTTCGACCCTCCAAGCCCGTGCCGACCATGCTGCCCGACTAAACTACAATCTTCTACACTTCCTGGGTCTGTATCCCTCTATTCCCATCCTATTCATGTATTTGTCAAGATGCCCCTTAAATGTCACTATCGTCCCTGCTTCCACCACCTCCTCCGGTAGCGAGTTCCAGGCACCCACTACCTTCTGTGTAAAGAACTTGCCTCGTACATCTACTCTAAACCTTTCCCCTCTCACCTTAAACCTATGCCCCTTAGTAATTGACCCCTCTACCCTGGGGGAAAGCCTCTGACTATCCACTCTGTCTATGCCCCACATAATTTTGTAGACCTCTATCAGGTCGCCCCTCAACCTCCGTCGTTCCAGTGAGAACAAACCGAGTTTATTCAACCGCTCCTCATAGCTAATGCCCTCCATACCAGGCAACATTCTGGTAAATCTCTTCTGCACCCTCTCTAAAGCCTCCACATCCTTCTGGTAGTGTGGCGACCAGAATTGAACACTATACTCCAAGTGTGGCCTAACTAAGGTTCTATACAGCTGCAACATGATTTGCCAATTCTTATACTCAATGCCCCGGCCAATGAAGGCAAGCATGCCGTATGCCTTCTTGACTACCTTCTCCACCTGTGTTGCCCCTTTCAGTGACCTGTGGACCTGTACTCCTAGATCTCTCTGACTTTCAATACTCTTGAGGGTTCTACCATTCACTGTATATTCCCTACCTGCATTAGACCTTCCAAAATGCATTACCTCTCATTTGTCCGGATTAAACTCCATCTGCCATCTCTCCGCCCAAATCTCCAAACAATCTAAATCCTGCTGTATCCTCTGAAAGTCCTCATCGCTATCCGCAATTCCACTAACCTATGTGTCGTCTGCAAACTTACTAATCAGACCAGTTACATTTTCCTCCAAATCATTTATATATACTACAAACAGCAAAGGTCCCAGCACTGATCCCTGCGGAACACCACTGGTCACAGCCCTCCAATTAGAAAAGCATCCTTCCATTGCTACTCTCTGCCTTCTATGACCTAGCCAGTTCTGTATCCACCTTGCCAGCTCACCCCTGATCCCAGTGGAAAGGTTAGCATTACATCACAATAGAACATGAATGCACTGAGACATAGATGACTTAGAGAACTGGGGCGGATTGGAAATCCATTTGCAAACTTTTTTTTTGCAGGTATAACATTAATGGACCGAAGCCAGATGGTGAAGCATTGAACTAGATACAGATCTTTTTATTGCAAGAAGGTTTATTTACAGAATCCAAGATTACATATCTCTGCTCCCTATCTACCAAAACTCCAGTGTCCAATCAGTCCTCGTTTATACTTTGCTTTGTAATCTAAAACCAAATAAACCAATTAATTAACAGTTCATTAACAGAGCACTGTTTCTGAAACAAAGCTAGAAAGGAAACGTATCACAGTAAAACAACGTTATGCAGCTGCTGAAATAAGTCCCTTTAAAAAATATATATTTTAATTAGGTTATTAACATTTTATACATAAATCAAAACAACACAAAACAAAAAAAAATGGAAGAACCCTCCCCCCACTCTACCAACCAACAATAAGTCGAAGAATAATCCCCCCATTCCATAATCCCCTTGAGGAATTTGTCTATATATATGTTTCTGGAACATACCTCTTCATTCACCTGAGGAAGGAGCAGCGCTCCGAAAGCTAGTGACATTGAAACAAACCTGTTGGACTTTAACCTGGTGTTGTAAGACTTCGTACTGTGCTCACCCCAGTCCAACGCCGGCATCTCCACATCATAATCCCCTTTAGCAGCTGACAGTAACCAACTCTTTAAAGCAGTGTTTTTCAAACTTTTTTTCCAGGGACCCATTTTTACCAACTGGCCAACCTTTGGGACCCAACCGGGCCGATCTTCGCGACCCATGCCGGCCGACCTTCAGGACCCAACCCAGCCAATCTTCGCGACCCTCGCCGGCTGATCTTCGCGACCCACGGCAGCTGACCTTCGTGACCCACCATTTCCTCTTACCTTGTTTGCTGCTGCCAAAATGGAGGAATCGCAATCGCGCCCAAAACACGTGATGTCAATGTTCGGGGGGCATGTCCTGCTGTCGGCCTCCCTTCAGGCAGGAAGATCACATAGAATTTTTTTTTAAACCTTGTGCGTCTCCGAATGTGCAAATTCGCGGGCAACAGCCGCAGCAGTCGGCTTTTTTTTTACAAGTTCGGGGGGGGGTTTTATCTGATAAACTTTTACAGGAAAAAATACAGAAACTGAAAACGTTTTCATCCTCTGGAAATTGGAGGTTCACCACATTTCACCGAAACATTACAATTAAAAATGTAAAAAAATAAAAGACACTTAAAAGTCAATAAATTGATAAAGCTTCCAAATACGACCTGCAGGCACTTTGTTTTGGAATGTTTAAAAATCAAGATTAAAAAAGTTGCCATCTCTTGGTTGAAGTTACAGCTGCGGTGAACCCATCGTTGGATCACTCACCATTCTTGGGGTAAGAGACTTCCACTTCATCAGCATCAAAGTTCAGAAAGCAACTGATCACATCATTCTCCCCAAACCTTTTGCAGCCGGCTTTTAACAATGCTAAAACTCTGCGCATGCACACAGATGAGCGGGCACGCATGCGTAGTGCGGCCGCATGTTTTTTATATGTTTGTGGCCATTTTGAAGGCTGCAACAGCCGGCATTATTAAAATCTGGCTGCTGCAACTGTTGCGCGTGGATTTGCGCGATCGGGCGTGCTGCGACGGACGGCTCCGCGACCCTCCTGACACCCGCCCCCGACCCACCCGCGCGCGGGTCGCGCCCCCGACTTTGACAATGCCTGCTTTAAAGTGAAGAATAAGTAGAACCGCATCTCTTATGGAACCCCTCAATCGCTCCCACCCTCAAGGTGAACTTCACCTTGTCAAGATACAGAAACTCCATCAGGTCCCCCGGCCACACTGAGGTACAGATCTGAGGAGCTGACCTCCATTCCAACAGGACCTGCCTGCGAGCAATCAACGAGGCAAAGGCTAAAACATCTGTCCCCGCCCTTGTCTGCAGGTCCAACGCCCCAAATATGACCCCCAGGAGGCAGGGCTCCAAGCCCAAGTGCAGGATCGCCAACATGGTGCTGAAAAAAGAACCCCCAAATTTCTCCAACTTCGGGCAGGACCAGAACATGGTTGGCCGGACGTCTCTCACACTGCTCGCAAGTATCCTCCACACCCTCAATCAGCCAGCTCATCCTCAATCTTGTTAGGTACACCCTATGCACCACCTTTAACTGTATTAACCCCAGACTCACACACAAAGCATACTGTGATGTAATTGCAACAATGGTGACTTTTATAACATTGCGCCATAAGGTGATGCAAAATAATGGTGTGCCTGTTACTAATGTGCCATTCAGCCAACAAATTGTGGCAAGTAAGAGATATCCCATGAATCCCCACAAGCCACTGCACAATTTGTGCTGCTCCACAATTAGCTTTGCAAAAACAGCCACTTGTGTTTGAACCTCCCCTGAGCTTCATGGAATTTCTGCATTCGCACATTAAGTGCCCCTTAAAATTACCACAGAAAGTTAATTCTGGCAATTAATTGTGCAAATATCTTTTTTTAGCAGCACAATAATTGTGAATGCCTGCCAGTCAACTTCCCCGGCCCACAATCATACCTAATGAAGTCTCAGTTCTTCAAGTAGTGAATTGTTGGTGTGACGATTGGAAGACTTTAGGAATATTGGATTATATGTATTGGGAAATTTAAGGGTTAAAAACCTGGGGCTCGAGTGCGTTTGACTGCAGTGGCCATGTTTTTTCTAAAAAATAATTCTGTTTCGCAGGGCCTGGGTACCTTTAGCAGCCAGAAGCTGAAATTGGCAAAGGAATGTGTTTTTCAGTCTGGACTAATGGACTGTGGTTTAGCTGGGAAAGACCCTGGGATGTTAATATGCTATGCAGAGATCCCGGGCGGGATTCTCCATTGGCTGATGTTGAAATTGGGAAATGTGATTGGGCTGAGAATAGGTTCCGACGGAAAAATCGCAGCGGGTGTCGATCTGATGCCAAATCTCAATTCTCTGTCACTGCGACAGTGGCGTCAATGTGGTTCAGAATGCACGTACAGTAACAACTTTTTCCATATCAATAGTGCGCCTGAACCACTATTTGCCAGGGCCTCTGCGATTCTCTGCCTCCAATGGGCTGAGTTCCCGATGACACAGTTCACTTCTGCTTTTAAAAATCATGAAACCGGCATTGTGGCTACTGTGGGAGAGAGAGAGGAAAGTATCCAACATCGCCATAGTTTCTGAAAGTTGTGCTGCTGGCCATGGGGCTTCTGTCAGGACTGGGAGGAGCAGGGCGTGGCCAGAAGGTGGGCTGTGGGGTTGGGATGGACGGGCAGGGAATACCATTGCCGCGGCCTGCAAGGTAGCCATGCAGCTGTGCATGCCGCTAACAGCCCACTGTGAACTTGGGCCACGGGTCGTATAGGTGTCTCCCCAGGTCACCCCCTCAGGTGCCCTCTGGCCCCAGCTGACCCATCAGCTGTGTGGGCGCACTCCAGCACAATCCGTGCCATCTTGTTGGCTGGGATGAGTGCGTGTCGGGATTGTAATGTGTATGTGCGGCTGCAACTTGTCAGACTCCCGAGTATCAATCATGGACCCGCCAAATCCCGCACCGTTTCTCATTGGAATTGATTGTGTTCCAGGTGGCGCTAGTGCTAGCCTCTCCACAGTTGCTGAGTCGGTCCAGGTTCAGCACCAGCTATGCAGCCGCGAAAGTCCACGAATCCTGCGCCGGTGTCAATACTTAGTCTCAGGCACGGAGAATCCCACCGCGTTTATTTTTAAACTTGAGATGAGGTTATTACTGGGTGGAGCCAAGGAATGCAGAGAGACACTTTACAGGGCTTTAGGGATGACGCTTTTGTGTAGAAACTTTGGAGGGAGGAGTTGAATCTGATCTGCCTGACGCCGTGTTCACCATTCCCCTACAATAAGATAGATTGATTGCTGCAGGTTTCTTGTTGATTAATGGAAAATTGAGTAGTCGTGTTTGAGGTATAATTGTAAGCTGTTCTTTTCAGGTGGAATTCAAAAGTTTAATATTGTAGTCATAATAAAGTTTTGTTTCAAAAATATCACAGCTCTCTTTCTTCATGCAATCGCTCCTGGAGCGAATCATTCTTTCCACACAGTCTTACGAATAAGCTAAAATATTGGTGTTTCCGTCCAGTATCCTGGCCACTGTTGGGATCTGTCTGGGATCGTAATATTGGAGACTTTAAACTTGTTGGCTGGAGATTTCCGGCTGCTCACGGCAGCAGGATCTCCTGGTCCCACCGATGGTGCACCGGCCGGGAGTGCATTCAACGGGAAAGTCGCGGGACCAGAGGATTCAACAGTCGGCCAATGGCGGGCCACCTCAAAACATGTGGCGGGTTGTGCCGAACATCTTGCCCGCTAAATTTTAATATTTTCAGTTTTCTCTTATTATTTCCTCTGTCTCCTCTTTCACTGCCATAATTCTCCCTTCATTTCTGTTACTGTACTTGAATTCGTGTGAAATTCAGTTCCGCCTCGATTTATTTCTCAATTCTTCAATCACATTGTTTAATGGTCCCATTGATCGCCAAGGTTCCAAATGCCATGTTGCTCTCGTTTCCTGTTCACAATTGCAAAAATTTGCGAGGCATAATATTTTCTAGCTGAAGGATGCAGGAAAATGCCGAAGTGACGGGGCACACCATGAGATGCCCATCTTCAACAAATCCTGGCCCTGCACCTCCACACATGACACCACTACCACTACCACTGGAAATCATCTCTACTTGTTGGAAAGGTATTTTCTTTGAACCTTGCACAGGCTGAGGGGCAGCATGGTGGCACAATGGTTAGCACTGTTGCTTCACAGCGCCAGGGTCCCAGGTTCGATTCCCGTCTTGGGTCACTGTCTGTGATGTTCTCCCCGTGTCTGCGTGGGTTTCCTCCGGGAGCTCCGGTTTCCTCCCACAAGTCCCGAAAGACGCGCTGTTAGGTAATTTGGACATTCTGTATTCTCCCTCCATGTATCCGAACAGGCGCCGGATTGTGGCAACTAGGGGCTTCCCACAGTAACCTTATTGCAGTGCTAATGTAAGCCTACCTGTAACAATAATAAAATACATTATTATTATTAAAAGTCTTCTTGTTCTCCAAGGAAAATCAGTGAGCGGGATTCTCCGAGCCTCCGCGCCGAAATCGCGCTCGGTGCGGGGGCGGAGAATGGGGCGTCAGACCTGCGATCGGGTCCGACGCCTTCCCGTGATTCTCCTGGTTAGCTCAGTGGCAGCAGTGTGTACATCCAGAAGATGCACCACAGCAATTTGTCAAAGCTCCTTCGGCAGCGCCTTCCAAATCACAATGGCTACCACCGCGAAGAACAAAGGCAGCAGATGCAGAGGAACATCTCCACCTACAAGGCCCCTGCAGACACACTTTCGCACACACTTTCCTGACTTGGGATTATATCTCCATTCTTTCACTGTCACTGAGTTTAAATCCTTGAACTCCCTTCCTAACAGCATTGTTGGTGAACCTACACCACAGGTATTGCACTGGGTCAAGAAGGTGGCTCACTGCGTCTTTGCAAGGGCATTTAGGAATGGGCAATGAATGTTGGGTATGCCAACATCGCTCACATCCCATGAGTGAGTGTAAAACAAAGTTCAGCCAGGGTAGTACTGATGGCTGTGAATGGCCATGATTGAATGGCGGAGCAGACCCGATGAGCCGAGTTACCTAATTCTGCTCCTCGGTCTTATGGTGCAGAATAAGATATGGGCATTAAAATTTTGGATGAGCTGAAGTTTATGGGTGATGGGAACACAGCAGGAAAATATTGGAATGGTTGAGGCTAGATGTAGCAAAGTCATAGATGAGGGTTTTGGCAGCAGATGACAGGGGTGCAAGAGAAGTGATGTTACGGATGTGAATGGGTGTTGCCTGCACACTGGATTCTGTACAGGGAGATGGAGAATGCTGCTGTACATGCCAACTGCAGCATTTAAAGTTCCCCAATGCTTACATAAGAACATAAGAACTAGGAGCAGGAGGAGGCCATCTGGTCCCTCGAGCCTGCTCCACCATTCAGTGAGATCATGGCTGATCTTTTGTGGACTCGGCTCCACTTTCCGGCCCGAACACCATAACCCTTAATCCCTTTATTCTTCAAAAAACTATCTATCTTTATCTTAAAAACATTTAATGAAGGAGCCTCTACTGCTTCACTGGGCAAGGAATTCCATAGATTCACAACCCTTTGGGTGAAGAAATTCCTCCTAAACTCAGTCCTAAATCTACTTCCCCTTATTTTGAGGCTATGCCCCCTAGTTCTGTTTATTTTAAGTTGTAGATAGAAGATTATCATCTGATTATATTCAGTGTTAATCTACTATCATCAGTAATTTATACCACTACTGTATGTATGGGTGGCACGGTAGAACAGTGGATAACACTGTTGCTTCACAGCGCCAGGGTCCCAGGTTCGATTCCCGGCTTGGGTCACTGTCTGTACGGAGTCTGCACGTTCTCCCTGTGTCTGCGTAGGTTTCCTCCGGGTGCTCCGGTTTCCTCCCACAAGTCCTGAAAGACGTGCTGTTGGGTGAATTCGACAATATGAATTCTCCCTCTGTGTACGCAAACAGGTGCCAGAATGTGGTGACTAGGGGCTTTTCACAGTAACTTCATTGCAGTGTTAATGTAAGCCTACCCGTGGCAATAAAGATTATTATTATTAATATGTTGTAAAGTTGTCAAAACAGAAAATGCTTGAAATTAGCCGTAGGTTCTTCAGTTAAAACAACTTTTAGATACTGCTCCATTGCTGAAACTATTCAAGGCATTGGTTCGGTTTCCACATGTATGCTTTTGGCACCTATATATACTTTTCCATCACCTCTCTTGTCCCTTGTGCTATCTTTATACTCTCAGAACATTTGTCCAATTTCCAATCTTGACACAACAGACATTTCCTCCAATTAAACATTAGAAAGACCAAAGCCTTTACCTTCAGCTCCCGACACTCGTTCCGTATCCTTGCCACTGATTCCATCACTTGGGAGGGGTTTTCGGGCCCTTGCCTGGCATGTTTTCCGGTAGGAGAGCCGGTTCGTCTTTAGCCACTGGTTGCTCCTCCAGTCCCACCAAAGTCTATTCTAAAGAGCGTTTGGTATGGCTCATCCGCCCCGTTGCTAGGAAACCTGCTGTGGAGGAGTCACTTTCGGCAGGAGATCCCATCGGCAGGAAGGGCCAGGAAATCCCTCCCTATGTGTTGGAGAGGAAGCTGCGTTTGGGGGCTCAAGGAGGATGCCAAGGCTGCAGATAGCCTGGTACAACATTGGCTAGGGAAGGGATGGAATCAGTGGCAATGATACGGAACTTGTGTTGGGTGCTGAAGGTAAAGGCTTTGGTCTGTGCCATCAGTGCCGCACCCAGGACATTCCATTCTTTTGAAAAGCTGGGGAATTTTACCCTTAGACCAAGAAGTTCTGGATCCAGTTGTTGTTGTGGTGGACATCCCCAGACCCGCCCACCGAGCCTATTACCTGCGAGCTGCCCATGCCCCACTTGGACCTCTACCCACCTATCTGGAGTCTGTGTGCATCTTATGCCAATAAACAATGTGGTATCCCTTTAACCGCACCCCCCCCCTTGTTTGTGAGCATTCTTTGTTGGGATCCACTTTCCCTCCCTTTGGTCTTCACACTGCCTTCTGTCGTTTATCTTCCTCATTTACCTCCTTGTACCTCTGACTACCATCGTGCCACCCACCTACCCTCCCGCCCTTACAGTCCTCCTTCCACACTGTCTCCTTGTCTGTTTTAGCAATCCCCCACCCCCACTTTTGTTGCACATCGTTCTGTTGGAGTGGAGGATCCATGAATCCCACAGCCCTGTGTTGGCCATAAACACCAGCTTGGCACGGAACTGGGGCCACGAACTTGCCTGCCCCAGGGCAACAGGACCAATGCAGAGCTGTGGCAGGCAGACTATCAATGTTGCACTCACCTCAAAGTCTCGAGCGGACTGAGATCTACCTTGTGCACATTACTCTTTTTCAAACAGGTTTGAGACCAACGTGATTTCTCACTGGCGTGACTCGAGATTGGACGTGCTGCCGAGATTTTGGCGGACAGCTATTTTAATAAGCATCCATGAGTCGCAAATGAGTTCCAATTAAATTCACACCACTGAGCAGTGGGAAAACTGACACCATTGAGGGAATTTCAAACTGTTTTTACACCGACGGGCTTCTGACTTTTCAGCTCCCACTGGACCCTCTGCTCCCGCCTGCCACCAAAGCTGCCACGGGTTGGATGAGAAAATGTTATCCTAAATGTCTATTGCATACTTAACATTATTGAAAAAACATCCTCATTCGTAAAGACCCATTTACTACTGTTACAGTTCTTCAACTATACAAAGCCTGATAACACACATTTCATTCAGGTGCACAACCCATTAGACAACAAGCACTGGAATTCATAGACCCACTTCATAGACTTCAAAGAGTCAATGACTACTTGTAGCTGTCACTCAAACTCTAAAATTGTGACACTCTACTTTGATAATGGATGGTTATGAAATCAGTCATACAGTTGCACTTGAGTAATGAAAGCTCTCAGGCTTATAGCAACAGAGAGTGCAATAGCAAGCAAAACTTCTTTTTAGAATTCCAGGAATTTTCCCCCAAAATATTTAAAGGGCATGACTTTAATGACAGTTCAGCAATTCCCTTTGACAGATCCTCTCGATACTTTTGATAGGTCCACTTGACAATTTGTTTTCACAGTTTTGACGATTGTTCAAGTGGGCTTGACAGGTAAGGACTCCCTGAACTTTTGTCTACTTTCAAAAATTACAAAGTGCACCTGACCTCTCCCAAAGAGCACCTGCCCATCCCAAACTTGTCCAGTGACCAGATCCAAGAGGGTACCTTTCCTCTCCAAAGAGGTAGCCCAGCAATCCAAAGAAATGCACAAAGTTCAGAATTGCTCTCACCAGGTCTACTCTGCACACTTTGAGTTTCAAACTCCTGGGCTACCAAATCCTGACTTAAGTGGAAGCAGCTGATGATTTAAATGGCTAGGTGCCACTGTGACTCACAACGTGTGAACTGTGAACTGCCCCCATTGCCAGCCCTGTGAAACCCGAGGCTGAAGTGATTGTTGATCATCCCTGGGTTTGCTGACACACAGAGTGGAAATCTTACTGAAGTAACATAAAAATGAAACCAGGACATCAAGGGATACCAGCGAAATCACAGGACCACTGAGGTTAACACTGTGAGAATCACAAACAAGTCTCTCAGCTTCTTGGCCACTAAAACATAATCAAAGAAATAGCAGAATTACAAAATGAGAAAAAGATTGTTAGAAGTTCGTAATAATTATGTCACTTGTCTCAGTTCAAACAGTAATGTTTAGCCAGTACCTTTTCCACCTCTGCAATTGGGTGTTGACATTCAGAAAAGATTGACAAGTGAAGGAAGTTCATTGAAAAAACACTTGACCATGACTGTAAGGGTTCTGACATGGTCTCGGATGTATATGTCAGAATAGAAAGTTATCCGTGAGGTGGGATGCGATTTCTGACCTCAGTGTCCTCATTAACCTGCAAGCTCTTGGACAGTTCCAGAGTTTGAAGAGGCAGACGGATATTGCTAAGATTTCTTTGAAGTGTTGTGCGTTCAGGAACACTAACCTTTTATTATGTGCAATTGCAAAATGAGATTTGACCTCTCCGCATGAGAGGTTTCTATCACTCCGGCTATTTACTTGCTGTGACCTGCACAATGGAACATGGACACTCAGTCTGACACCTCAGAATTCTTGTTCTCGAATCCAATGGTCACAATGGAGCGGAGAGTCTCGGCTCCGTCACTTGCACTAGAACAGACCTGCGTGTCACGTCCCCAAATCTACAGATGAGTTATGTGCACGCAGAGCACTTTTGCCCAACAACAGTCTGTGGTGACTTCAGGACAACATCAACACCATAATTGATTTTAATGATCCAATCTACTCTCTCCAATAATAGGCCGTGTTGGGGTGCAGCAGGACTGTCTTTCTGAGCCAGCAGAGAAGGAGCTACTCAACCTGCAGAAATATTGGCACACCATGGAAAATTCTTTCATTTCTCAGGATTGACATCCCTTTCTTTCCAGCACATAAAAGTTAGAACAAAAAAACAATCTAATCAGCATCAGTTACACTCCTCCGTAATGGTCATCCTGCGCAATTATCACAAAGCTGCTGCTCATTAAACCTCAAAGCAACAGGACAACTGGGAAGCAGGCACATTATTTTTGGTGATGAAATATGATCTTATTTTTTTTTCTGTTTGACGCTACACAGGCTTCCATCACCTTCTCTTCCGTCATGGGGTCAAATATCTTTATTCCATTGAGGATGCGCTGCACCGGGGCAGAATTTTATTACATTTTCAATCAAGTATTTGACCCCAATCACATTAAATAGACAGTGCAACAACTATTTCAATTCGGCAACACCTAACAACATTGCATGGAGTATAAATTGGTGCTGCACGTCATCTCCTGTTTCCAGTTCTGACAAGTGAAGGTTCCTTTATTATATTTCTAATGTTCAAAAGTTCAAATTGCTGAATATATACTGTACTGTGAAAGTAATTGGCAAATTGACATTGATCCTGTTTTGTCATGACAACCAGTCCATGGGGCAAACTGTTAAAAGAGCAGGACTGACAGATTACCGCCAGTGGAATAGAGCAACTGATCAAATATTATTTGAGTTCTTCATGGCTAAATTTTCTCCTCAAATCTTTTTCTATTTGTGTTTAAAGTGGTTTTGGATATTTTGCAGTCCACGCATTCTTTGCGATTTGTCAAGGCAAGACAGTGGACTGTGGTTCAAAAGCTAGGAATGCCATGGCTAACAAAAGTGGCAGAGTATGGTTGACAAGCTGTGAGGTGCACTCATCTACTTCTTACAGGTATGCCTGGCCAGAATATTGTAAATATCAGCTTCCTCCCTCCCCCTCCACCCTCATCTCCACTGAATAGGTTTATGGCTCAGAACAAAATAATAAATACTAAGTGCTATGAAGAGACCCATTGGGTGGGATTCTCCGGTTGCTGACGGCAAAATTGCGTTCGGCGATTGGACGGAAAATACCCATTTCCGACCAAATTGGAGGCGGCGCCGCTTTTGCGATGCTCCGCCCCCTCCAAAGTGGTGAACTCGCAGCGTACACCATGCGCAGTATCGATGGCCTCAGAACATTGCCTGAGTTTCTGGCCCCCCGATTATCCGACGGGCCGAGTTCCCGACGGTGTGGGTCTCTCATGGTCTTATTTGTCGGGAACTCGGTGTGGCGGCTGCGGACTCAGTCCAGCACCGCCACAGTCGGGGGAGGGCCGATCCGCGAGCAGGGAGGACTTTGTCAGGGGTTGGGGGGTGGTCTGGGGTTCGCGAGCCAGCACTGTTTTGCAGGTCGGGTACGCGATCGGCCGGCGGCATGTTGCACGGCATGGCTGCTGCAGGCCACCATCGTGCGCATGCGCGGCCACAGACCCGGCAATTCTCTGGGCCTTCTCGACAACTAGAGACGGATACTCTACGCTGCTCGGCTGCTAGTCCCCAGAAAAATGGAAGATTGGTGGCCGTTTTACGCCAAATGTTCGGTCGTAAATCGCCAGCGTGAGGACATAGCCTCAGAATCGGAGAATCCAGCCCATTGTTCTTTATAATTTGGTCTTTTCCGACATCCGATAATTATCCTGGTTAGATATCTGATCTCGGCTATTTTCCCAGCTGGGCTTTGCTGTTTATACATTTGGGGAACAGCTACTAGTTGAAAATGTTGAACGTTGAACCGTCATGAATGGCTCTGGTGGGCAGCACAGTGGCCTAGTGGTTAGCAATGCTGCCTCATGGCACCGAGGTCCCAGGTTCGATCCCGGCTCTGGGTCACTGTCCTTGTGGAGTTTGGGCATTGTCCCCGTGTTTGCATGGTTTTCACCTCCACAACCCAAAGATGTGCAGGGTAGGTGCGTTGGCCATGCTAAATTGCTCCTTATTTGGAAAAAATTATTTGGGTATTTCAAATTTATTAAAATAAAATGAATGGCACCAAATAAAATGGTAAATTTATTTTCAGTGAGTGCGATGAATTAAGAAATGCCCCACAGATCTTTATGTTCTCATTTTAGCCGCGCAGCTAAGCATTTTGGAGTTAATATGTACAGTCGGCAGGTTAGACTCATTATGGGTAGCGTGAACTGGAAAATTACCCCAGATGCCACAATAGTACTCCCTTGTTCTCAGCTAGTGAGTTCATACTGTCAGTTGAGCGAGACACTGATACAAGCCCAGGCAAGTCTCCAGAGAGGAGATTGGGAAAATCAGCCACTAACCCACCTAAATCTATTGTCGGCAGCTCTCATTAGTCAACTCAGAAAGGGGTCAGGGCATTTAAAAGCTGCACGTAATTTAGCAAAGTAATTGTACATGTGATTTAATAATCAAACATTCTGACCAGGAAGAACACAGATATTAAATTTATGACACTGGGTGGTAGGGCCCGAGGGGAGCAAGGGCGGCAAGCCAAATTTGGGTGAAAATAAAAGAAAACGTATGAAAACAGAACTTACAACATGCAATAATAATAAATAAGGAAATAAGGAATTAATGCATGTTTTAAAAAAATTCAATGTGTAGCATTTACTTTCCGCTTACAATAAATAGGCTATTGATTATCTTAAAATAGCACGCAGAAGTAATTAATAGTTTAGTTTAGTGGTCAATTCGCCATATTTAGATCCAAATGCACACCCGTCAGAAAATCCACCCGAGCAGCACGATGCCAGAACGACATGAATCATGACGGGCCCACGAAGGCAGCCCCTGGCGAGCAGACTTCCCAGGGAAGCTCAGGCACGTGCGGTGCTCAGCGGAAAGAGGGTCATGCCCGGGCACCTCCTGGCAATGCCCAGGAAGTAACAGAAAGCACTGCAGGGGACTAGTGGCCGGTAAGTGGAGGTTGCCTATTGTAACCACTTAAAATGGCCAACTCCCGATTCAAAATGGCGAACGGCAAAGGCTGATGGAAAGTCAGCCAACAGGACAAAAATGAGCAGCTGCAGATTGACTGTGTATTTACCTCTGAAAAGGCCAGACAAGATCGATACCAGCAACCATCAGCATAAAAAAACACCAACCATCTGCATACTAATGAGCAATCCCCGGGAACAATAAGCAACATTTTGACACATAAAGCAAAACCAGACTCTTCGGCTCCAGCAGAAGCCTACACAATGGGAGGTGAACGACCACCTCAAGACCGCCCATCGATCAGGGAACCGCTCCAGCATTGGAGAAAATCGAACCAAGTGATTGGGACAAAGTCCAATCACTTGGGACCAGATACAGGGTCCGCCCCGAAAGGCGGGAAGCCCCTGGGGACTATAAGAATTGAGCCCCAAGTTCAAGGCGCTCTCTCTTCCACCGCTTGCAGCTCTCTTCACTCGTTCTTCACTCTTCAACAGCCGCTCAAAATTGTAAGTCTTAATTCAACGCTCGCTACGAGATAGGCGCTCCAAGCTATCAATCTGTACCAACTTTGAATCCCGCAGGCTCAGAACCCGAACGAAAGGCCATTCGTTTCCCTGACCTGGTGGGCCAGTTCCGAGTTAAGTATAGGCCTGTTAGTTGTAAGAAGTAGCTTAGACGTAGAATTTATGCATGAGTAGTGATTACTGTGTATAATAAATGTGCTTTGATTTAAATCTTACTAAGCGGTGTATTGGATTATTGATCATTACTCGGACTTGAACCACGTGGCGGTATCATAAGGATACCTGGCGACTCAAGAGCAAAGGTGATAAAACAGAGCAATTAAACTAAGGCAAAGTTAGCAACACTGGGTAGTGGCTGCAGGTGGGTGGGGTGGTGAGGGGGATGGCTCCAGGGTTAACTTGTTTGCTCACTCTGCACTGGGGCAGCCTTTAAAATTGGTGCCCTGCTCCTTGTGCTTCTAAGTTGCTGGTGGCTGCGCGCATCAGGGGCCATCCCACCAGCGATCCATCACAGAGCCTGTGACTTGAATTTTAGTTCCCCAAAGTGCTGCATTATTCAGCGGTGAAAGCCGCCATTGCCGTCGGTGGCTTCAACGCCGCTTTTCCCGCCCGACATCGGCCTTTGCCGATGTTGGGGAATATCTCGGCCTGAATGATAAGCTCCATTTGTTATTGGAGGCTGAAATGGACGTTTCCTTTTGCAGGACCAGCCATTGCTTACCTGTACACTTGCAAAACCTTTTATATTCAGCTCTGTAAACCCCATCTATAGCAGCAGCATCTGGAAGTCTTGCAAGAATCCTGGATTAAAATACTTCATGACTTTTTGAAACTATAATAACCTCAGCAGCATAGTATAGATTCAGTTGGTTCCTTGGGCTTGAAGGATGTATCGAAAAGCTTGAATACAATTAAAATTTTGGACGCCGCACAGCCTGTCTTCACTGATTTTGCTGAGTAGAAATCTATTTAGCACATACATATTTAATTGTGTTTCTCTGTCAAATTGCACTTTTGAAACAAGAAATTACTGAACAATAAATCTGCAGACTACAGAGAAAATAACTTTCCTGTACTGCTGAAGAATAAATCGAATAATAAAATTAACAAATCCCACTTCTACTCATTTGAAATGCATTATACTCTTCACAGCATTAATAATGCAACACCTATTGGACTTTGACTGTTGAGCTGGAAGCTAGTCTCGCTCAAATGTCTATATTTTCATTTCTACTTTTATTGTTGTTTCCCCTTTCCCTCCTTCACTGCCGATTAGTTTTAGGCAGCTTCAGTTAGGAGGAACTAGGTCTCGGATTAAAAAGAACATATCTTGCCTGAGTGCTTAAAAGCGTTATGCTTTTGAAATCACTTTGCCTACCAATGTTGGTAAAACTGCTCTGTAAAGCTCGGGGGAAAAATGCCTTGGAGGTAAAAACAGGTTCATTGCCCAGAAGAATGGGTGGGTTTGACTCAGGTAGGCCGCTGAAATGTTAAAGATTTGTATCCAACCCTAATCTTCCCACTTCCGGCTTTAACAGAGGTCACCAACTCGCACCAAAGATGGCTGGTTGGCGTATTAAATATTATAGCAAGGCTACATACCCTGGACTGACGGGTTTCCTGGACCTCTGGACACCTGGCAAGTACTGGGAGTCCAAAATAATTAGATCTAAGAGGGATCTTTCCACCTAACTGCTGGGATATGTGCGTCACCAACCTCTGGGAACTGACACCCCTCGACCCTTCCGATCTCCACCAGAAGGCTCCGCGTTCCCTCTCGAGGCCTCCGAGGGCTTCTTGCTTGTTATCGGGTACTCTTGCTTCCAACAAGCCAAAAAGTTAAAAACTCCCCCCATTAACTCTGCCTTTCTCTCTCCATGGATGTTGTCAGGCCTGTTGATTCCTTCCAGCATTTTCTGCTTTTATTTCACATTTCCAGCCTCAGCAGTGCTTGTCTTGGATCACCTTTGCTAAAGTGATTACAGAAGACCTAGATAGTGTCCACGTGGCTCAGTAATAACACTGTCACATCTTTGAATCATAACATTATGGGTTCAAGTCCTGTTTCAAGCTTCCGGGGTGGGCTCAATATCTTATGGGGGGCAAAGATTCTCACTGCGTGACTTTTCCAATAACAGATTAGGGACAGCAGAATTTTGTAATGTCACTCCTAGATGTGTCAGACAAACAGAGTGTTCAGCTTGAAGTCACGTGTAGCCGAACATCACTGCTGGCTAAATAATAATTACAGAATAGGTCAAATGATCACCATAGAAACTAAAAAAAAAGCAATCCATAATTAGAAGGGTCAAATAAGAAGCTTCTTCCTGGCATTAGTCTTGATCCCTCCTGATAGTACATGGTTTAAATCAAACACACACTTAGCTTTTAAGAACAGCCTCTATATCATCCAAGTCAAAACTGAGATCCTCCTATGGTTCCTTTCATCTCTCAACAGCTAGAAATCTTGGCAAACAATGGGGCAGGCGGGAAACATTACAATTAATTGAAAATTGAGACTTCTGTTATTTGCAAGAACTCGTCTCAAAACAAAGCACCCCGATGTGAATTCACGCACATTAATTGGAATGCAGAAATCCAGGACGTCTGCTGTCAGTTGGAGTGTTAGTGAAAGTAAGCTATTTAATATTAAAATTGCAGCTTAAACCGATGGGCCGAGTTCCTGACGGCGCGGGCCACGTGTGGTCCCAGCGGTCGGGAACGCGGCGTGCCGGCTGCAGACTCGTCCGGATCTGTGCCGCTGGCTGAGGGGCTTTTGCTGGGGCCTGGGGGACGAGTGGGGGTTAGCCAGGGGGTGGGCTGTGGGGTCGGGGTGGACAGGTTAGGGTTCCAGCATTTTCGGCGTGATCGGTGCAGGCCGCAGCCCTGTGCGTGCGTGGGCCGGGACCCGGCCATTCTACATGCGGTCCGCGGGTGGTTCACGGGGTGCCGGTGCTCGTCCCTCACCGGTACTGGAATCGGTGAGGGGTTTGCGCCAATTTTCCGGTTGTGAACCACCCGCGGATTCTCTGTTGGTGCTGGCACTTAGCCGCTAGAACAGAGAATTCCGCACAACATCTTTCGGATCAAACGAGTAAACATGGGTGTGGAAATGGTTTCTGAACTAACTCTGCCTCTATTTGGATCAGGCGACACCTATGCCCAGACTCAAAGCATTGGTGATGGGGTAGAAAGAAACCCCATCTGAACCAACCTTGCATCCCTCCATTTTGAGCTTTGACCCAACTTAAGGAAATTTCTCTCAGAGAGAATTATCAGCAACATTAAAGAAAATGGTTACAGACAACTGGTTCTGGCAAGATGGTCTTTTTCAAATCTCCAAATTGCTTTGTTCCTCCCTTGAACTCCTTCCTAAAGAAAAAAAATCAAGAGGAGCAGGAAAATGCTGAATGCACTGATGTACAAGGAAGAGTTGAATCTTTAAATAGTTTTCATACATAACTTTACATGTTATGTAAAACCAATCCTCCTTCAGGTATCACGATCTGAGAGGGCATTGGCAACCGCCGAGTTCCATTGGATTGGTCCATGGTTATGCTTGGTGTCATGAGAATGTCACTTTAAGAAATGGTAGTCTGCTAAAGTTACTGCAGTGATGTCAGAGTGTTAGTGGAGCTAAGCTCTGGCTCTGCTTTTTAGTTTCACTTTGAGAAAAGCTTGGCTGTGTCTGTGTTTTTTTGGTTTTGTTTCAGTGTTGGAGCTGCAGTCAGCCACAGAAGGTGTAATGTTGTTCCCTCTGCCATGTAAAGACTATGGGCGAAATTCTCCCGAAACGGCATGATGTCCGCCGACTGGCGCCCAAAATGGCGCAAATCAGATGGGCATCGCGCCACCCCAAAGGTGCGGAATGCTCCGCATCTTTGGGGGCCGAGCCCCAACATTGAGGGGCTAGGCCGACGCCGGAGGAATTTCCGCCCCGCCAGCTGGCGGAAATGGCCTTTGGTGCCCCGCCAGCTGGCGCGGAAATGACATCTCGGGGCAGCGCATGCGCGGGAGCGTCAGCGGCCGCTGACAGTTTCCCACGCATGCGCAGTGGAGGGAGTCTCTTCCGCCTCCGCCACGGAAGGGAAAGAGTGCCCCCACGGCACAGGCCCGCCCGCGGATCGGTGGGCCCCGATCGCAGGCCAGGCCACCGTGGGGGCACCCCCCGGGGCCAGATCGCCCCGCGCCCCCCCCAGGACCCCGGAGCCCGCCCACGCCGCCTTGTCCCACCGTTCAAAAGGTGGTTTCATCCACGCCGGCGGGACAGGCAATTTATCGGCGGGACTTCGGCCCATCTGGGCCGGAGAATCGCGGGTGGTGGCCCACCAACCGGCGCGCAGCGATTCCCGCCCCCGCCGAATATCCGGTGCCGGAGACATCGGCAACCGGCGGGGGTGTGGTTCACGGCAGACCCCGGCGATTCTCCGACCCGGCGGGGGGTCGGACAATGACGTCCTATATATTGATCATTTGGTGAATTCAGAGTGATTACTGTTCTCAGTAGTGAACTTAAACCTGATGTGCTTCTGTTAAAAGTATTTTTTAATGTCTTATGGATGTTAAAAGGAAAGTAAGGATTACTTAGTGTTGTATTCTTTGGGGTTGTATTTGAATTGATCGTTGCTAAGATGTTCACTGTATGTTTTAAAAAGGTTAACTTGAGTTCACAGAATAAACATCGTTTTGCTTTTCGATTTCTGCTGTACCACACCTGAAGATTGGGCCGTGTGTTCCCCATACCACAATCTAGTAAAAGTTGTGGGTCAGGTTAACTCCATGATACACTTTGGGGTTCTCTAAACCTGGCCAATAACACTTGGCAAATTACTGCAGTGATTTGCCGTTGCCTTCTGCAGTCTGGCTGACCAGGAAACTCACCCGCTCTTTACCGCCTGTCATCAGGCGTATTGAAATGATTCAGAGACTAATAGTCAGCTTGTCTGGCCACGTTGCATACAGCTTTGTCAGCTACCAAGTCCTGAACCCAACTTCTGGCCCAAAGGTCAGGGGGGAGGACTTCTACTGCACCACGTGATCACCCTGTAAGGCCAACACTTAATGTAAAAGATCAACAACATTTTGGTGTTAGTGTATTAATAATGTCCATCTGAATTTCTTCAATCTTTGATGCTTGTTTTTCAGTCTACTGGTGTTTGGCTTTGTGAGTGATTTTTACAATAAGCCTTTGCTGTAATTTATTTTGCTTCTTTGCATATTATGGCATCAACCAAAGTCACATAGAGCCGACTCAAAGGGCGGGATTCCCCATTCCTACGGCTAAGCGCTAGCTCGAACTGAGAATCCGCAGGAGGTTCTCATCAAAACAATCGGCGCGAACCCCTCACCGATTCCGGTACCGGTGAGGGACTAGCTCCGGCGCTGTGTGAATTGCCCACGGATCACGTCAAAAACGGCTGGAAAATAGCCGGGTCCCGGGCCGTGCATACGCATGACCTGCACCAGTTGCGCCATTTAACATGGTGCCAGGCGTGTGCGTAACTCAACCCGCCGACCGCGACCCCAAAGCCCAGCCCCTGGCCAAACCCCCCCCCCCCCCCCGGCTTTAC
Source organism: Scyliorhinus torazame (assembly GCF_047496885.1). NCBI lineage: Eukaryota > Metazoa > Chordata > Chondrichthyes > Carcharhiniformes > Scyliorhinidae > Scyliorhinus > Scyliorhinus torazame. Next base: position 194,249,061 of record NC_092718.1, read on the forward strand.
CCCACTAGTCCCCCCTGGCCAGCAGCACAGATCCCGACACTGGACACAGTCCGCAGTCACAGCACGCCAGCTCAGACCACACCTGTCCACACATCAGGAACTCGGCCCATCAGGGGAAGAGCATCGTGGATGGGCTGGCCGATGAGGCGCCAACGGCATTGCGACTGAGCACGATGCACGTCACGATGACGCCAGTTTTGAGGGGGCGGTGAATCGCAAACCGGTGTCAAACTGGCGCCGGCCCCGATTCTGGCGTTGGAATCGATTCTCCCCGATCGCCGATTACCATTTCGGCCTCGGGCAACGGACAATCCCGCCCCAAATCTTCCATGTCTGCATGTTCTTGAACTGATTGTGCCAATTGTGCATGAGATGATCATTAGATAGCTTGAAATTTTTCATTTTCATATTTGAAGGAGGAATATTTGTGGTCAGTGCTTTCCACAAACTCTGATTGTTTATGCTAATTTCTGCCTGCGTTCCATATTTTCTATGTTCAGGTGCATGTTAATGAGTTGGCAGGAAATTGGGCTGTAGAGTAAAATAGCCGCACAAATGGAGCAAGTAACATTTTGCAAGTAACTTCCTGATTACACCACGACAGGAAATTCCACCCCGTTGCACTGAAGTTAATAAGGTGAGTGGTGGAGATTGCCTTTTAAGCCATCTTGACTGATGCTCCCTTTTCAAGGAGAAGTTGTCTTTTCAGGTTATGTATGCACTTTTGATGTTTGATTAAGTTTTTATAATCATTACCTTTTTTTTGCCTGCTCTTCCCTGCCAGTTTCCAATATTAATCAAGTCACACAGAACATAATCTTCTGTGATACCACCTCTGTATTCTGTAAAGTATTTGCTGCCAATTTAATCACTCAGAATTTAATGGATATTCTGAATGACAAAAAAAACATGAAAATGGGATGTGATGAAAATGTGCCTGAACGGGCTACAAAATTATGATTGCAATCAAATACCGGTAATAGAAATTCTGGCAGTATTTCAATTTTATGAAAATGGTACACAGTGCACATCTAACAGGGAATAGAGAAGCTTATATGTGCATGCAAATATGATGGATTACTGCTGATAGGGAATAGCAATTTTCCATAGTCTTTCCAGGGCACATGGTCAAACATAGTATCAATCAGCATGCCGTCCATTAATTGATCTGCCTTGGCCAAGTCATGGTTATACTCCCACTTTTCTTCCACAGTCAAATCTACATATTATTCTCAGGTCATAAGAGCACAAGAGTTAGGAACAGGAGCAAATCATGAAACCCATCAAGCTCACTCTGCCATTCAATACATTTATGGCTGATATTGGGTTTCAACACCCATTTCCTACCTGCTCCCCTGATCCCTTAATTCCCTGAGAGACCAACAATCTAAATAATCCAGCATTAAATGCATTGAACAGTGCAGCATCCACAATCCTCTGGGGTAGATAATTCCAAAGATTCACAACCCTTCGAGTGAAGACATTTCTCCTCGGCTCAGTCCTAAGCGATTGGCTCCTTATCCTGAGAATGTGCCCCTGCATTTTAGATTCCCTGACCAGCGGAAACTATCTCTCAGCATCTACCTTATCAAGCCCCTTCAGACGATTATTTTTGGTTACAGTGAACTTGCCTCTCATTCTTCTAAACTCCAGAGAATATAGGCTCACTAGACGCCATTCCCTTACAATAAAGGCCAACATGCCATTTGCCTTTTTAATTGCTTGCTGTCCCTGCATGCTAACTGTGATGAATGTTGGAAATTGTTATATATTATGGGCGCAATTTAACGGCCGCGTTATGCCCGACGTAGATCGTGGCGAGCAGGTTAGATTGCGGGAGAGGCCGGAATGGGGATCCGCGCTGGGTGTCGATCGGTTTCCGCTCCCGTTGGCATGATCTGGATCATGCCCAGACTTGGCGAGAAACTAATAATTACCAATTAAGGCCAATCTCCATTTTGTTAATGGGCAGGACACCCGATCTAACGGGCTCCCTAGTGGAAGGTCACGTGAGTGTTGATTAGTACTGGTCCACACAAATGTGGACCAGGCAGAACAGCACATGGGGTGGGGATTCTCCCAGGCCATTGGATGCCTCTGGGTGGCCAGGGACAGGACAGGGTGGCACCCTGGTTCGCACTCTCGTACCCAGGCACTTTGGCACTGCCAGGCTGGCACCTTGACACTACCACCCTGGCCATTCCAAGGTGGCTGAATGGCACTGCCAAGCTGGCAGGAGCACTGCCAGGGCACCAAGGTGGCAGTGCCAGGTTACCCAGGTAACGGGGGTACTGCCAGGGGTGAGGGCCTGAGGGAGGCCATCGTCATGAAAGAAAGGTAGGGGGTATGAAGGGTGGGGTGGTGCACGGCGGGTATGAAGGTTGGGGAGGTGAAGGGGGGCTGTAATGGGGTGAACAAAGGCCTGAAAATGGGGAGTCCCTCTGCGACCCCATAGGAGGATACCATCACTTAGTGGGGGGAGGAACTGGGGGGTGGGATAGTGTCCATGTTTGTGGGAGGTGACATTGCCCATGTTTGGGGGGGTGGGGAACCCTCATGCCCACTCAACGATTAGGGGACCCTTTCAAAATGGTGGCCCAATCTCGGAGGAGCCGGTCTGGCCAGCGAGTTCAGCTCCCCAGTAATGTAAACAATTCTAAGTATGGGCTAAACTGGTGAGAAATTCCCCATGGCCCAAAAAAGTGATGAAATGTGGTTAGATAGCAATGGGGAATTTGTCGACAGCCGGCGAGAAATTCCCAACAAAACCTGCCACAAACGACACTTAGAAACTTTTCCGTTAGATTGTGCCCTACATTTTATATTTGTTATTAAAAACCCTGATTTAAGATACATACAGGCAGTCTGTCTGCCAAAGCTGTGACTAAGTAGTCATAGAAGTGAAGTAATCATTGGTTTTAACCATTTACTTGTTTACAGATAGATGGCTAATGGAACATTGTTTTGATTTTGGAGGATTCCTGGGATGCAGATATTTTATGAAGGATGGTGCTTAGTTCTGGTTAGGCATCTTAGTGGGAGGAGGCTGATGCCGTAAGGGGTGGAGGAACCAGGTCTACTTGTAGTTTTGCAGTTTGCCATCGGATTTTAGTCTGACAAGACAGGGCTTCAGCTGGCTCCTGGAAGGTTCTCCCAAGGCTTTTGCACAGAGAAAAACAGGTAAACCTGATTGTTAACTTTATTTAGACATGGTTTTTGAACTACATTGGTTTGCTTAATTGCAATATACACAGTTGCAAGTGTAAGGAGTAAGTTGAAGTTTTTTTACCTTTTATTTATGAACTATTAACTGTAAACCTGTTACTTTGTTGCTAATGTGATAGATTCTGTGTTTAAACTAAAGTTTGTTTTAACATAAGAGATACCCATTGGTCAGTGTTATCACTTCAGGGCAAAGTATCCTTTCCTCACACTTTTACAAATTGAAAATTGTTTGGTTTCTCATCCGGGATCCTATCATAGCTGTCTCTATTATTTGTACGGGCACACCTAAGTCTCTCTGAATATCAATATTTAGTTTCAAATATTCTGCTATTTTATTCTTATTACCTATGTAAATAGCTTTACATTTCCCCACATTATATCCATCTGTCATCTCATTTCCCACTTAATTAAACCTGTCAACATACCTGTCTGCAGCCTCCCTGTGTTTTCCCCACAGCTGATCTTTCCACCTAGCTTCATATCATCAAACTTAGATACATTACTCTCTGTCTCTTTATCTTTACGCGATTAGCACAGAACACAAAGAGCTGAGGTCTCATCACTGATCCCTGTAGCACACCACTAGTCGAAGCCTGCCAACTTGGAAATGCCAGCCCCTCCTGAGAACCTGCTGGGAGGCCACCACAGATTACCCGGGGGACACCTCTCACATGGCAGGGACCCATCTCAGTGCCAGTAAAATGCTGCTGGGGGTGGAAAGATGACATACTTGGCCAATTATTTGGGTTAATTGGCCACCCGCGTCCAGTTGGCAGCTAGCTGCACCACCGTCATCCCCGCTGTTGACAATATCTCGTGATGGCGGCCAGGAGTCAGGATCCCTCTGCCAACTTCTTCTGCTGCCATTTTGGAAGGCTCCCTCTCCCAGCCTATCTACAAGGGCTGGCAATATTCAGCGCGGTATCTTATATTAATAAAAACCTGCTTAATAATTAAACACCAGTTTTATTTCCTTAAATGTGTTTGTGCACCATTAAAAAAAACTGCAGCATTTGAAGTGACACTGAAAATAGTTATGAATGCAATATCCACAAGTTATAATGACTTTAACCAACCCAAAAAAAACCATGTATTACAAACATGAGAAACTGGTGTTAAATATTTATTGGACTCATAATTAAATGTCATTTCTGCAGATAGAAAATAAAATATGAACGTAAGCTACAGACAGGGATGTTTTCAAGCCAAAAATATAATTACCTATTTTATTTTTTTAAAGTTTCACATCCGCCTTCAACAACACAAAGGCGGCAGATAACGTGGCAATGCATTTACAAGAGTCTTAATCAAGAGCAATCAAGCAACTCTTTAGATTTCATTGACCCCATTTGGCCTACATGAATTGCTTATAAACAGGTTTCCAACTTCCGCGTACAAGCTAATAGATTTTGCAGATAGTGAAGAGAATTGCATTAACACCAACCAAAATGGCATATTTAAGAGAGGGTTTGTTTTTAAAAAAAAAGAGCTATCAGATGAGTAGATTCTGATGAGAGATTTGTTCAAGCACATTGAACTGTACATAAAGCCAACAATTTATTAGGTTTTTATCTAAACTCTTGGTTTGTGAGACACGCAGTGAGTGAATTTTCCTGTTATTTTTCCTGGCATTTATGATAAACAAATGAATGGGAAATCAAGTTCTGCTTTGGGCGGTGCTCTTCACTGCCTAATATTCCTGTTAAGTCCGGCGACCAGAATCATCCAAACAGAAAAACTTGTACAGGAGTCTCTACAGACATCTCTGCACATGGCTGTGTAGCACTGAGTTGTAGAGAGCAGAAGGGTTTCCAGGTTCAATCTCTACTGTGCAATAGGATAGCCAGGTTCAATCGAGGGCATCAGCAATAGTGCTGTAGTGGGCCATCGTGACCAATGGGGAGAGCATTGTCAAAAGATTCCTGCTCCTGATTTGCGGTCTTGCTGGATATGTACATTTGGCTGGTGAATACAGAAAGCGTTATAGTTGGCTGTGAGACTGCAAACGACAATTAGCCATGGGTACCAGAGAGGTCAGATACTGGCCGTGGAGCTGGCCCAGCCCAGCCCAGTACAGCACAGGTTGCTGCCTTTAAAAGGCAGGGTATTAAACTGGGAATGCACAGAAAATAGCTGTTCTAACTATACACTGAGTCAAAGAAAGTATTGCTGGCACATTGGCACTGCCTATCTTAATGGCAACAACTCCAGAAGCAAGTAATAGTTGAAGTAAATAACCATACATAGAACATACAGTGCAGAAGGAGGCCATTCGGCCCTTCAAGTCCGCACCGACACCGACTCACTTAAGCCCTCACTTCCACCCTATCCCCATAACCCAATAACCTCTCCGAACCTTTTTGGTCACTAAGGGCAATTTATCATGGCCAATCCACCTAACCTGCACGTCTTTGGACTGTGGGAGGAAACCAGAGCACCCGGAGGAAACCCACCCAGACACGGGGAAAACGTGCAAACTCCGCACAGACAGTGACCCAGCGGAGAATCGAACCTGGGACCCTGGCGTGTGAAGCCATAGTGCTATCCACTTGTGCTAATGTGCTGCCCACTGTGCTACTGTGCTGCCCATGCTTTTAATGGTACATGCTTTTAATGGGAACTTAGGGAAAAAGGATATATTGATGGGGTTAGATGAAGGAGAGTGGGAGCATTAACACATTTAAGCATGGGCCTGTTGGGCCGCAAGACCTGTTTAGAATCATAGATTTTAGAATCATAGATTTTACAGTGCAGAAGGAGGCCATTCGGCCCATCGAGTCCGCACCAGCTCTTGGAAAGAGCACCCTACCCAAGGCCAACACCGCCACCCTATCCCCATAACCCAGTAACCCCAACCAACACTAAGGGCAATTTTGGACACTAAGGGCAATTTATCATGGCCAATCCACCTAACCTGCACATCTTTGGACTGTGGGAGGAAACCGGAGCACCCGGAGGAAACCCACGCACACACAGGGAGGATGTGCAGACTCCGCACAGACAGTGACCCAAGCTGGAATCGAACCTGGGACCCTGGAGCTGTGAAGCAATTGTGCTATCCACAATGCTACCGTGCTGCCCCCTATGTTTCTGTGCTTTAAATATTTCTTAATATTTTAGAAAGTTCCATCAATTGTCAAATGTCAGAGGAAACTTGTAAAATGACTAAAGCTCTTCCATCTTTGTTGTTTGAACCTGCGCGAGTCTGTATGTATGCGAGTGGTGCGGGAGGGTGGATCATTTTCCTTAGCTGTCTAATTCAACGGTATTAGAGGCGGCTAAGCAAGTTAATTTGCTTGTTTTTTTCAATCCAAGAATCAAGAATAATTTCACTGGATAAGTACTGAGAAACTGGTTTTGAGAATATTACAATAAAATCTTTATTATCTCATGTGCATGGGGATTGGTGGTGCCGGCTAATCAGAAATGCCAGTTAACGTAGATTTTCATTTACCAATAGAATACAGTGCAATACCTGTGGCATGAACTAATATACAAAAAGGCACAATGAGTGGGCATGCTCCTTCTGTCTGCAAAGAAAAATCCTCACACACATAAGTGAACTACGCTGGGAGACCAGGTTGACAGAAGGAACATGTCCATGCATTATGCCTTTTTCATCTAAACAAAAGCTTGGTGGCATCCATTCCTTGGTTCATTCTCCAAGGCAGTGCCTTGACCAATCAGAGTCGATCGACCTCATTTGAATTTAAAAAGAAAGCTTGACAATGAACTGCTCCCCTGTGGATTTGTCATGACAATGACTCTGCCAATCTGAGTATCCTTGCCAACCAATCAACATTCTCCTCTCATGCAGTATCAATCATTGTTCCCTTTACAATTGGTATTCTTGAGAACTGTACCGTGGCAGCATGGTAGCACAAGTGATGAGCACTGTGGCTTCACAGCGCCAGGGTACCAGGTTTGATTCCTTGCTGGGTCACTGTCTGTGCGGAGTCTGCACGTTCTCCCCGTGTCTGTGTGGGTTTCGTCCTGGTGATCCGGTTTCCTCCCACAGTCCAAAGATGTGCAGGTTAGGTGGATTGGCCATGATAAATTGCCCTTAGTGACCAAAAAGGTTAGGAGGGGTTATTGGGTTACGGGGATAGTGCTTAAGTGGGTCGGTGCAGACTCGATGGGCAGAATGGCCTCCTTCTGCACTGTACGTTCTATGTTCAATGAGTGTGAGATGAAAAGCTTCGACAGCATGCCTATTTTCTTCAGCAATAATATCCATGCACTCAGGAAGTATTCATTTTACTTCATAAGGTTAAATCACAAGGTATGTCTTCCGGGTGAGTTTGTAATTGCTTTCCCAATGGTAAAGTGACAATTTATAAGGAAAACGTAAGAAATTTAGGTCGGTAGAGAATTTGGGTTGGTAGAGTGCCAGTTTAGTGTGAAGGAAATATGTGAGGAACATTCCAAATGAGTAGGATTTTGACTACGTCTGTAACAAGACCATTTGTTAGGGATCATGGAATTATAGCATCCCTACAGTGTAGAAGGAGGCCAATTAACCCATTGAGTCTGCACTGGCCCTGGGAAAGAGCACCCTACTTAAGCCCATGCCTCCGCCTACTCCCTTAACTCAGTAATTGACACTAAGGGGCAATTTATCATGGCCAATCCACCTAACCTGCACATCTTTGGATTGTGGGAGGAAAGCGGAGCACCCGGAGGAAACCCACGCAGAGACGGGGAGAAAGTGCAAACTCCACACAGATAGTCACCCGAGGCCAGAATTGAACCCAGGAGCTGTAAGGCACAAGTGCTAGCCACTGTGCCACCGTGCTGCCCATACGGTCCGGGTTTACTTTCCAGCCCAGATACCTGTTGAATATGTTTGGGGCAATTAGATCATATAATAATGTCATTCTGAATTTATCTTTTACATATTCTTAATGCTGTATATCACAGACCTTCAAGTATTGAAAAGTACGAAACGCAGATTTCAAATCTGTGCACAAGCACAAATATACGTAGGGAATCGCTATGCTCACCTGTCCTATCTCTCTCGTAAATGCTGACAGATAAGGAAGGAATTGAACTCCAGTATTGATGGAATTGAAACGAGGACGGTGTGAGAAACTGTGTATGTGTGTGGGGAGACAGGAAATAAGAATGCTACTGTTAACATCTTGTCCTTTGGGATAACAAATTTGATTAATTGACTGACTTTTCCTTTTAAAGGAGATAGAAATCATTACAAGCTTTGAAAACAAATTACTATGAGTTTCCCATGGTAACTGATAATACAGGCAGAACTAATCCTTTTAATTATTCTATAACCCCCCTGCAAGGAACCTCATTGGAGAATTGTCAATTTAAATATAATCAAGGATACAGTATCTTTTTTTCAAGTAAAGGCAGCCTCTAATGCCCTCATGGGAACTGCGCTAAACTTGCCCAAAGTTTAGAGAATTAGCTCTTTCATTGTTTGAAATTACACTATGTGACCAGCACAAACGAGTTAGTGCGTAGGTGTGCAATTATTTTGTCCACTGTTTTAACAAAGGCCTTTCAAACCGCATGCCAACTGCAAGGTGTTACGCAATTTGCAATAATTGTGCCTTTCATGCAGAAATGTACCAAGATATTTCACAAAGTGAAAGAAAAAACAAATAAGGGAGCAGGTGCTGAGCCACAAATGGAGGGATCAGTATTGATGAAATAAAAACAGAAAATCTTGGACACTAAGGGGCAATTTATCATGGAAAGCTCAGCAGGTCTGGCAGCATCTGTGGCGAGAGAAACAGAGTTCAGAGTTTTTCGCGATATTTTTGGACGTACACCTGACCCCGAAGGGAGTACAATCCCATGAGGAGGTGTTGGGCATGTGCCCTTATGTCGGATATTTCGGTCAGCGGGAGCATGCAGGAGTCAAAAGCACGCCGACAATTAATATGCTTGTTAAAGCCATTAAGTTCCAATTGACTAGAATTTAACATTGCCTGTGCGATTTTCAGGGAGGCCCAGGGGTAAGACAGGCAGGTGGCACCCCGTTTTTTTTTTCACTTTTCTCCTCCAAGGGCAGGATAAAATCGGGCTGGAGTACTGGCTGTGAGAGTTGTTAGGGGTTCAGGTGAGAGTTTGGTGTTGCTTTAGTCTTGAGGATATCAGACCTTTACCCCATTTTTTGGGAAGTATTTGCCCTGTTAACCTTGCTCCAACGAGGGCTTTTCTTTTCGTCAAGTCTGTTGGAGCATTTCTGCCCATTGCAGGGCAGTGCCATCTGCATTTCAGCAGGTAGGGATTGTGTACTCCACTGGAGGTACCCACTCTGAGGAGGAAGAGAGGGGCCAAAGGGATGGGTGCCCGTAGGCAGCATTGCAGGGAAAGGCCGGTGGGAGACGCGGTGCAGGCACTGGGGGTGCTGGGCCAGCAGGGAGAGCAAGGCAGAAGGCACCACAGAAGATGTCACTATCTTGCTGCTCAGAGTGTACAGGCAGCGATCATGCTACCTCAACATGTCCACGGTTCAGTGCCGCAGGTGGCTATGCCATCATGCGAGAGTATTGTGCTAATGATTGGCCCAGAGCTTACCTCCAACTGTGTGGGTGGGCACCCAATGCTAGAGCTCTGAAGGTCACAGTAGCCCTCAATTATTATGCATGTGGATCATTCCAGGGGTCAATGGCGTATCTGTGTTGAATCTATGTCAAATCTATGTTTCCAAAGCATTTAGGGCGAAGGGGATCAAAGGAAATGGTGGAAAGCAGGATTAGGTTATTGAGTTGGATGATCATAATGAATGGCAGAGCGGGCTTGAAGGGCAATATGGCCTCCTCCTGCTCCTATTTTTCTATGTTTTCTATGTTTCTATCTCCCTCACGGCAGCCCATAGCTGCATCAAGCTCATAACTGACACTCTGTTCAGACGGGTCCGCACATTCATTCATTACCGGATGGACAAAGCCAGCAGGCTGAGCAAGCCAGAGGCTTTGCAGATATTGCTGGGTTCTCACACATCTGGGCTGCCATAGGGAGCATATTTTCATATCTTGGGGAACTGTGAGCCATTTCAGGTCAGTGAGGAGGAGTTTGCACAAAATGTATTGGTTATTAAAATAGTGAATAGTAATATTTTCTATACTCATGTTAATGGATGTGTTATTAATGTTGCATGTTGCAATTTCAATTCCCATGTTTTATCCACACTAAATTAATAGTTTTTCAGATGGCTTGAAACTGAAGTTCCAACATAATTTCCCTCGTGCATGCAGTCTATTCATTCTGTCAACTAATAATTTTGGCTGTAAATATCCATTTAGTAGATACTTTATGTCTAAGCTGCAGATTTATGTACGTTAACTGCACTGTTTCACATGGTTAACTTCGGGATATCAAGCTTTAGGATCTATATTGCTATAATCCATCAAACTTAAGCAAAGCACGTTCAAAGTAATATGAGGACAAAACATTTACACTTTAGAAAATCCTTCATTGCAACCAAAAGCATGGTAGAAACAGAACAGAAAATATTTGTCAATGCTAGTCATGAATTCATCATGATAAAGGAACTGCTGTTAAGAATATTTTGGTGCTTCGCTAAAGGCATGGCTGATAATAGTAGAATGATTAGCTGCACAACGAACCAGCATTGGATCAGGCCTGATATCCTGGAGGTTGTGATGAATATAAGAAATTGTCATACTTTATAGTTTGTATTTTTGCAGTAATGTTATTAAAAACCTAGGTTAGAATGCATACAGACTGTATGTCTGCTGGAGTTGTGATTAAAAGTGAGGTAATCAGTGATTTTTGCAGGGCAAGTGTTTTGTGAATGTCCATTTAATATTTTGAGGTCAATATGACTTTGTCAGAATAGATATTAAAAGACATTTTGCCTGTTTGCAGATAGAGAGCTAATGTAATGTAACAGTATGAGCCTGGCTAACGAAATCAAGGCACATCGTGTAACAATTGACAAAAGAATGCTGTGTGCTTTGAGTGCAGTTGGCATAGCTAATGGGAGGGGCCAGGTCTGTCTGGACAAAGGAGTTACTTCCAGGGCTTTAAGCTGAGTGGAACGTTTTCAACGGTCCTAACAAAAAGTTTCTCTATTCAAGGCAAGATAAGCAAGTAAAAGCTGACTGTTAATTTCATACATAAGTGGTATTTGAAATATATGGGTTGCATAATTGGAATGTAGAAGCTGGTTTCAGGATGCAAGTTAAGATGTCGTAACTGTTAACTGTAAAGCTGTTTCTTTGTTGCTATTCTTTGTTGCTAATGTGCTAAATTCTGTATTCAAATTAAAGTTTGTTTCAATCTATAAGTTGTCTACTGGAAGGTGTTATCACTCCTGTGGGGCAGTAACATTTCCGCACAGCTTTATCAAATGCAAATAGTTGGGTTCTAATCCAGGATCTTAACCAAAATTGACGTTCTGGCCTGGATACATAACAAGGGTGAAAGGCGGCAGCACGGTGGCGCAGTGGATAGTATTACTGCCTCACGGCACCGAGGTTCCAGGTTCGATCCCGGCTCTGGGTCACTGTCCGTGTGGAGTTTGCACATTCTCCCCGTGTTTGCGTGGGTTTCGCTCCCACAACTCAAAGATGTGGAGGGCAGGTGGATTGGCCATGCTAAATTGTCCCTCAATTAGAAAAATAGGCCTTTCACAGAGGCCGGGAAGGTGCTATACAATTTCATTGTTAAAGCCTTCCTATCCTGCCAGTTTCATTGGATGGCTCCCACTGTGCCCTCGCTTTGTTGACCGTGGCAAGTTTCACGACTGCCAATTAAATCCAGAATTCAGGGTCAAAGGCTGAATTAATTTTGATTATTCAAATGTTGTAGATGCCTGACCGACAGCTCCATGGGAATTTCCCACTTACCTCCAAATATGCCCCGGTAAAATGAATAAGTGAGAGTGACAATGTCAGAGTTTCTGACCTGCCCCATCTTGTCAGCTAAAATTCTGCTTGAGGAATATCAGCACATGATGCAGCCATCTGGAAACGTCTTAACTCTGCCCCTCATCATCAATTGTATCTGAAATGATTCCGGAGTTTTCTGCTTAACTGTTGGTCCTGAATTTTACCATATGTGACGATGACAATTTGTGTGAGGATGATCTTTTTCTGATATCTGTCCTCAAAATGGTCTTATTTTAAATATATGGCTCCTAGTTGTAGCCATACAGTTTACTTGCGAAGATAATTTTCCAGCTTAACTTTTTACTATATCCCCACAATAGCTCTTACACGGAGCAATCTAACCAAAAAAAAAAAAAGAGTCTGTTCTGGGCGGGAATAGAGGGGACCCCGCTATATAACGGCAATCTTTTTTTGGGGGCCTCAATGGGGAATGCCCCACCAAGACCGCACTTAGTCGCATTTCCTGCACTGATGAGCTCCGACGAAGAAATCGGGGCGCCATTTTTAAATGGTGTCTCGACCTCTCGACCTCCTGACGTGACCCCTGCCCCCCCCCAATGCTTCAACTCACCTGCCGGGGGGTTCCTTGAGGACCCCCCCCCCCTACCTCACACAGGCAGGGTACCCCTGGGCCCGATCCCGGCGTGGGCAAAATGCCACCTGGGCACCTTGACACTGTCAGCCTGGCACCATGGCAGTGCCCCAACAGCTTGGCAGTTCCACCTTGGCATCCTGGCAGTGCAAGGCTGGCACCCAGGTGGCATTCCAGGGTGCCAGACTGGCAGAGCCAAGGTGCCCAGTTGGCATCAGCAGTGCTAGGTTGCCACCCAGCCCAGATATCTGATTGTCTGGGAGACCCACCTCAAATGTGGGTACGCCTGGTCCCCATGGGGACCAGGGCTAAATGGCATCCGGCCATTTAATTTTTAAGTGAATTTTTAAAAACTCACTTAACTCTGCGAGTCCCATTGCGGGCGGGGTCCAGATCATGGCAACTCGTGAAATCTCGTTAGACGTACCGACCGCCGGGAATCCCGGGAGAATCTACTGGCCGCGCCTGTCCGATTACACCGGTAAACCACGCCCATAACCTCTGTACATTCTTCCATAAGGTTATCTCCCTTGGTGATCACCATGCTGAAAAGCCAAGATCCAAGGCCCATGTATTACCTTCTTTCTAAACTGAGAAGCCCAATTCCCTTCTAACTTTCTTCAGAGCACAAGATTGAAAGCCAAAGATTTATCCCATTTATTTGGCATTGGAGAGCATGGTCATTGTGTCAAAGAAAATTTAGTAACAATCTCTAATGAAAATGTGCTGCAGTTCACCAGTAATCTCTCCACTTTTGAAAAGTGGATTGGTTAGGAGCAACGAAATTCCAGCTGTGCACAACAGGAGATCTCATTAAAAGGGGAAAGCAATCAGTTTTCAATGCCAGTGCTCGAACGTCCCTCGTTTCCCGGCAACCAGAGCTGACCACAGATGTGGTCGGACTTGTAAGTCTGATCATGACTTCTTCTGACTGGGATTTTGCTGCTCGTACATGCGGTTGACTTGCTGTTCCACACTGCTTTAGTCACATTGAGCTTTGAGTCTACCAAAGGCTCCAAACCTGCTAATTTGAGTTAATCCTTATCTGTATTCACATCAGTCTCCCCTGTGTGAAGCACTTTCTGCCAGGTTTCTTCCGGCATTGCTCTGCCCCCCTCATATACCTTTGTTCAACTTATTCTGTAATTCTGAGCAGCTCTTCCAGGTCCACTGCCGCTCTAAGTTCGGTCTCATCTGAATCCAGGCATTTATGGAATTTGAAAATGATCAAAGGAATGAGGCCTGAGGCAACTCACTCACTAAATCCCCCTGCTCCAATCTAAGACAAGAAGTCTGGTAAGTACTTATTTCCTGTTCTTCAAGCGATTGTTCATCCAAGGATTTACTCTGAAAAGCCGCAGTTCTGACGACAAATATTTCTTTAAACTGCCTTTTAAAAAATTTCTACTGCAGTTCCAGGCCCACCTGTGACTGTCCCCACAAATTTCTCATCCCCACTGGTTTGAGGCACTGATTTTGATTCAAGTACGTGACACCATGTCATAGGGTATTTCTTTCAATTGATTCTTGGGAATGGGGATGTCGCTGGCTAGGCCAGCATTTATTGTCCATGCCTAACTGCTCTTGAACTGAGTGGCTTGCTCGGCCATTTCAGAGGGCATTTAAGAGTCAACCGCATTGCTGCGGGTCTGGAGTCACATGTAGGCCAGATCAGGTAAGGACGGCAGATTTCCTTCCCAATCAGTAAACCAGAAGGGTCATGAGATGGTTCACTGCCAGCCTCCCAGACGGTCTCGATCCACTGCAGTTTGCCTATCACTGCAACTGTTCCACAGCAGATGCTATCTCCCTGACTCTACAATCAACACTCGAACACCTCAACAACAAGGACACCTATGTAAGACTGCTGTTCATAGACTACAGCTCCGCCTTCAACACCATTATCCCGACAAGACTAATAACCAAACTCTGCAACCTTGGGCTTGACCCCTCCCTGTGCAGCTGGATCCCTGACTGCCTCACCAACAGACCGCAATCTGTCAGGATAGGCAACAGCACCTCCTCCACAATAGTCCCCAACACCGGGGTCCCGCAAGGATGTGTGCTCAGTCCTCTACTGTACTCCCTACACACACATGACTGCATCGACTCTCACAGGAACACTTCCATTGTACATAATTTTCAAAGTTACTTCATAGAAACACAATGGTTATGTTCTCTTTTATCGCCTGATTTGAACAGTTTAAACTTCCTTGCTCCACACCAATCAATTTTCCAACGTGGGGAAATTACTTGTGAAGCGAAGAGAGGTGGTTACCCAGTTTTCTCTGAAACAATGGCAATGCTCTCCAATGCTAAAGGTATGGGATAAATCTTTGCCTTTCGCACTTGTGCCTTAGAGCTTCATGCTACAGGAGCACACATCACGGCATTTAGCCATTCATTTTAATAGAGGGAAAATATGGGCCCATTTGTTGGGTGGGCTGGAGATGAAAATTCACCGTCTTGTTTGCTCCATACAGATCATACATACGTGGTGTTAAAAGATCTCAGCCAGGGTAGAGGTACTAACACAACTGGACTGTACATTCCAGGCAAAGAAAATCAGACGGTGCTTCCATTCCTGGGCCCTGCCCAATGTTGCTTTAAATTAAACACAGTGGGCAGGATTCTCCGTCCCGCTGCACCAGATTTCTGGTGCGGCGCACTCCGGCCGGCAGGGGGATTCTCCCTCCTGCCAGCCGGCCAATGGGATTTCCCATTGTGGGCAGCCCCACGCCGTCGGGAAATCCCCGGGCGAATCCCGACAGCAGAGAATCCAGCCCAGTTAAACCTCACTTACGGTTTAACGTTATTTTGTTTTAATGTTGCTGATTCTTTGGGGTCCTTGTTTCTTAATTTGCGTTTCCACTGTCGGCTTTACATGGTATGCACCCTGAGCCAGCTGCCGCCATGTTCTGATGCTGGAGCCACCGCTGTCGCCACCTTCACCGGACGGGTCAAGATTGTGGGTCTGGGACGGGGAGGGGGGGATGGGGTGGGGGGGTGGGGGTGTAAGGGGGAGGGCGGGGAGGGTGGGGGGGGGGGGGCCCAAGCTAAAAGTTGAGTTGAATTTCAGGAGCGACGTGGGTTAGGCACAGACGTTGTGCAACACAGGACTTGTTTGAGTAAATTAGTGTTATGAAATTGGAATTTATACAGTATTTGTTATATTCAGTAGTATATTTTAGTTTGCAAGTTATTTAATCTAGGAATGCACAGTTCTGTACAAGGACAGAACAGTGAGTGGATTCTCCGCCACCTGCCGTCAGTAGCGGGTGTCCCGATCCAGCGGAGAATCGAGCGTGGCCTAAAAATTGGCACCAATCCTTTTCTGATTCTCCCGTTCCCCGGTGGCGGCCCCGCGCCTGCAGCAAGATGCAAATGGATCAATTGCATCCGATTAACGGGCTAGAAGGCTGATTCTCCAGGCTTCCGTGATGCTCCTGCGTGAACTGGTGCAGGTATTTTCAAGCATGGTCCTGACGCGGTGGACCCCACGTTGGGTCAAGGGAGTCAGTGCATAATGGAGGTAGCCCCACCATCCAGCCCCCACACCAACCCTCCGGGAGAGACACCCATCAGGCTCCCCCATCAGAGATCCCTGCCTGAAAACTGAGGCGCAGTCCAGGAAGCAGGGTGAAAAATCACTGCATATTCACTTACACTTTCTAATATGTGCTGCTTCAGACAAAGGTGTTTAAAGCAGCAGCTGTTACAAGTGTCAGAAGCTTCCTTATGAAAGGACTTGAAATCCCTTGCCAGCTTTTAAAATGCAAATCATCCATTCAATTTCACACAACAATACATTGCATTGGCCAAAGCACTTAGCTGATGGGGGGGATGCAGGTCTGATGGGGGATGGTGCTAGGTGAGGGCAGGGAGTCCGATGCATGGGGGGAGTGATGCGGGGGTCTTTGTTGGGTGTCTGAGGGGGGGGGGGGGTGGCTGATGGGTCACCCTCATACATGCATGGTGGGTAAGTGACCCGTTATTCCCGTGGTGGTTGCAGGGGTCAGCTTTTTCATTTTCGGACCGGGGGTCTTGCCACCGGACCTCGGTATCGGCTGCCCGCTCAAAATGGCAGCCCTATACAGGTATCCCAACAGAATCCCACGAGCTCTCCGCCATGCATAAATGTGCATGGAAAAGGAGAGGGAACTGCTCCTGGTCGCCGCTACTTGCGCCAGCAGAGACCAGGAATGGTTCTACTTTGGCAGGAGCACTTAGTCTCCACAGTGGAGAATCCAGCCCAGTATTTCAACTTGTACATTGGTTTTTCCATGCAGGAAATGCCTGAAAGAATCTAACTCCGACTTTGACATGAAACCCTCTGGGAATGTATGACTCACAAAGTTGTTTCACTTAAAGTTGTGAGTTTCAGGAACGCAATCACAATTTTAAGGGACAGTAAGTCTTTACTTACACCTCCACTGCCTGTACCACCAATGCACAGAGTGTATCACAGACAAGGTGCACTGCAGCAACTCGCCAAGGTTCTTTTGAGAGCACCTTCAAAACCCACTGTTGTGATATGATGTACATGTACCTTTAAGGAGGTATATCTTCGACTTCTTTCAATCACTACCACCGAGACAGGATGTAATGCAGTAGTCCCATGACTCTGTACATCGGCACCAAGCAACAGTGCAAGGTAGATACACAGTGACAGCATCCCAGTTAATACTGTATGTATACAGTCTTACCTTCAAATAAAGAATCTACATTATTGTTTGCCCAATCCTTGTTACGTGATTGGTATGTTTACATTGAATATAAGAACATAATACCCACAAATGTCACTATCTGGAAGATCAAAAGCAGCAGGCGCATAGAAACACCACCAACTGTATATCCCCCTCCAAGTCATACACCACACGGACGTGAAACTATATCAAGATTCCTTCATTATTGTTGGGTCAAAATCCTGGAACTTGGTCCCTAATATAATAATAATCCTTAGTGTCACAAGTAGACTGACATTAACACTGTAATTAAGTTATTGTGAAAAGCCTCTAGTCACCACAGTCAGGCGTCTGTACAGGTACATGGAGCGAGAATTCAGAATGTTCAAATTACCTAATAAATAGCACCAGTTACCTAATAGCACTGTGGGTGGAGCACACAGACTACAACCTTTCAAGAAGGCACCTGACCCTGACCTTCTCAAGAGCAATCAGGGGTAGGTAATCCCTGCTGACCTTGTCTATGACATCCACATTTCATGAACCAATTCATAAGAACATTGAAAAAAACCATGCTGAAAATCCATAGGGCAGAACGTAATCAACATTGAAACGTTTAGTAGATGGAGTAAATCATAACTCTACGTATAAATATGATTGTGCTTGTGACCCTAGGGTGAGGATCAGGTTCTGTCAATGTTTACTTCCTGATTTCAAGCAGGGGTGATGATATTTTCACTGAGATATCAGAGGGTTGCTGTACCCAGCTTGAATTGTGTTTAGGAGCGGGAGAGAAACGGTGGAGGAAAGGAGCAAATTATTTTTGAACAGCAAATAGCTATTTGCTACTTTCGACCTGTCAAGCTCACATTATGACAATATAACCTTATCCTCTGGAGAAGCGTTTCATGTGACACCTCATCAAGTTTGCAAAGAAAGAGTTGCCAGATAAAATAACTGACACCATCACCATAACCAGCTAAATATACCCCTCACGATATCTACATTTCGCCAAAGAAACATTGAAAAGGATGAAAAGTAAATTTGCCATAGTCCCAGATGACCATAGGCTGCTTTCCCCTTTGAGAGGGAGAGAGCTGACCGGTGGTGGTTTAACCTGAGGATCACCATAACCTCAGGCGAGGGGCAAGGTTGAAAAGGTGGGATCTTCATGAATAACCTCAGCTGGTATGGGGATTGAACCCACAAAGCCAGCCTCGCTCTGCATCATGAATCAGCTGTCCAGCCAACTGAGCTAACCCGTCCGGAAAAGATTAGGTTGAATACTATGTACATTTTCCTGAGCAAAATGATTTTCAGTTTGCACCAGTTCTGGTGTTCCAGACCGTAGGTTCAGCCCTCTGAAAAAACATCATGTTCAAAAGAATTGTCCCCCGTTGTAACAGCTAATTTTGATTTATTTCTGCAAGTGGCACAGTGGTTAGCACGGCTGCCTTACAGCGCCAAGGACTCCGGTTGAATTCCGACTTTGGGTGACTGTGTAGAGTTTGGGCTTTCTTCCCGTGTCTGCGTGGGTTTCCTCCGGATGCTCCGGTTTCCTCCCGCAGTCCAAAGATGTGCAGGTTAGGTGGATCGACCATGTTAAATTGCCCCTTAGTGTCCAGGGACGTGAAGGTTAGGTTGCAGGTGGTGGGCGAGGGAGTGGGCCCAGGTAGGTTCTCTTTCAGAAGGTCAGTGCAGGCTCAATGGGCCGAATGGCCTCCTTCTGCTGCACTGCAGGGATTCTATTCTATTCTAAGTCACCAGTGGAGTTAAATCAGGTGTAACAAGCGCTCTGGAGCAGCCTTCCATTTTATATCCGTAGAGATGGAGAGGAACACCTCTGTGCAAAGTAACACTTATTCCATGGGAAAAGTCACTGCAATTTTGAATCATTAGTCCCTGAGGAAACAGGTGGTGTTTGCTTTGAAATTCTGACAGAGTAAATAACTTCCCATCATTTGATTATAATCCAACGATAAACGGGGATAAAATGGTGAAGCAACTCTGAAAAGCCGAGTCTGCAAAAGCTAGATTAGCAAATGCTATTTCAATGAAGTTTATTTCACTTCCAGAGATGGATCGTAAATGAATATATTTTATGGAAGAGGGTGATCAGTCGCAGCATGCATTCATCACTGGTAACAGTGGGCCCTAGTCCCATAGCTACTCTATTACTCTGCAATAATGTTCAAATTGCCGTTCACATTTATGCCAGATATAAGTCACTTGCAAATTCATAGCACATCTTTTTCAGCTGTTTATGTGCAGCGGAATGATTGTCAATCTCATTAGATTAACTGTTATTTGTCAGGACACATCACTGACTGGTAGCTCAAAATGGTTCAACAACTTTGTGTGGCATGTGGGATATCAAACCTCAAATCCACAGTTCCAGGCAATTAGATTTGTGTCCTTTACAAAATAAATCTTTTATAAAGAGCTTAGTTGTAAATGCTCTGAAATAATTTTGCTATCGGATATAACTTTTTTATATTAACCTTTCAACTGTTGGACTTGTTAGTCTGTGCCTCATAAGTAATAATTCACACCGTACTTGGGGTCATGGATGCTCTGAGAATGATTTTGTGTTGGATATTGGGGGCGGCACGGTGGCACAGTGGTTAGCGCTGCTGCCTCACGGCGTCAGGGGCCCGGGTTCGATTCCGGCCTTGGGTGACTGTCTGTGCAGAGTCTGCACGTTCTCCCCGTGTCTGCGTGGGTTTCCTCCGGGTGCTCCGGTTTCCTCCCATAGTCCAAAGATGTGCAGGTTAGGTGTATTGGCCGTGCTAAGCTGTCCTTTAGTGTGCAGGTTAGGTCACGGGGATAGGGTGGGGTGGACGGGGGTGTGAACATGGGCAGGGTGCTCTTCCGGAGTGATGCTGCAGACTCAACGGGCCGACTGGTCTCCTTCAGCATTGGAGGGATTATATAATTAAACTGATTTTGTTGTTATCACTGGACCATGTCTCAGTGGGAGGCAGGATAACATAGGTTGAAAAGTAAGAAATGAGAATCAAACATTCAGCACACTGCAGGGTGGCAGCAGGTCAGCCGTCTGTCCCATTGCTTGTTTCTGGTGACCAAATACATTAATAAACGCTTTTAATATGTGATTCTGGGATAACGTTGTGTATTTTTCTTAGAAGCAATTGTGTTATTACGTGGATTTTTTTTCTGTGCAATATCCATATTCCAGTGCCCTTGCCAATGACTCTCCTCCCTGGTGCTGACTTCCAAAACCCATCATGGCATTACCCCCGAGTGAAATGTGCTCAATTCCCACTGGCAGGGAGAGTGATTTGAGAAAGAAACACCCTCCAGCAGTGGCTGTTGAACTCTTTGCCATCTCTGTAATGCCAGCTGTGGCCATTGTCTCTGATGTCACAAGGTTGCGGGTTCAAGGGGCTGTGGTAAAAATCCACGCTGGCACTCTAATGCAGTACTGAGGGTGTGCCGCACGGTCAGCGATGCGGTATTCTGGATGAGATGCCCCATCTGGTTGCACAGCTGGACATAAAAAGTTGCTGTGGCACTATTTAGGGGATGGGTAAAGAGGTTCTCCCTGGTGCACTGGCCAATATGTATCCCTCATGCAGAGTTACTAAAACCGATTATCTGCTCATGGTTACCCTGGGGCGAAATTCTCCTACCCGCCCCGCCACATTTCTGCCCCGACCGGCCGGCGGGAGTCTCCATAACACCGGCCGGTCAATGGGGTTTCCCATTGTGGGGCAGCCCCACGCCGTCGGGAAACCCCCGGGCGCCGGCAAAACGGAGACTCCCGCCGGCGGAGAATGATGCCCCTGATGTTTGTGAGAGTTTGCTGGGTACAATGTGGCTGCCACACCTCCTACAACAGTGGCTACACTTCAAATATGCAATCACGGGAAGCACTCATGAAATGCAAGTCTTTCATTTTATTTCCCCGATGGAAAACCCTGGGGAAAATGATTGCACCGCACTGTTATGTGTTATAACTGATTTGTAGCGAGAAACAGGAAAAGAATTCAACTATTCACATTGTAAAAGGTGAACTGACTCATCTTTCATAATGTGGATTTACAGTACATGCGAATGATTTATTCCAAATAGTTATTTTATGAATAGCAAAGGACAGGGGGCATACATCGCTGGAGATTGTGGGCAATGTTGAATTGTGGCGTTAATGAAGTTCTCCAAAGGCTCTCTGTTTAAACAGTTGCAGCTTTGATTTCGGGAAGAGGAGAGGCAATTTTTGGTTTTGTTTTCATAATGTAATAGAATGTTGTCTCAAGCATGGCTTAACTTTAACTGAAGGTATCAAATGAGAAAAATAACTTTAAAAAATTACATTTGAAATGAGTTAAAAATGGGCCATATTGCCTCCCTGATCCTTAAGGTTTTCTTTCATCATCATCGATCAAATAACTACAACACCAAAAAAGGGATTTTTAATAAATATCAAAGTTCACCTTAACCTTTCAAATGCAATGAAATCATATTGTTATTCTCAAAACCTATTTGGTTTCCGTGGCAATTGACAACTTTGCTGATAGCATTGTGCTATATCTTATCGTTCTCCTTATTGAAAGTGCTTTCCATTGACAAAGGCTTTATAATATAGGCCAGATGTTAGAGCGTGGAGCCGGTCGAGAACAGGAACTCAAGAACAAAATGAAGTCTGAACCTCTGGAAAATGTTCAAAATCCACCCTCCTCACTTGGAACCCATATTTCTGTTGGCTCCCCGTCGGATTCTTACCACTAATGTTTATGCTATTTCTTCAAATTACTTATTTTGTTAGAACAGCTGTTTTGTGTTTTCTACCCTTTATTTCTCAAAACACCAAGCACCATTCCTCACCTCAGTGAGCAAGCAAGTGGTATGGTGCAGGATTTCCCTGTGGGCTTTCCAACACTGCCCTCAGATTGAAAATGGGAGTCAGAAGCCCAGAGCTGTGAGGGAAATAGTCCTTTGCCCGTGCACCTGTGGCAAATTAAGGATTTTTGATTAACTGTGGTGAAAGGTTATTGGGTGCAGGCATGAATGCGGGGTTAAAGTTACAATCAGATCGACCGTGATCTTATTGAATGGTGGAGCAGGCTTGAGGGGCCGAGTGGCCTACTCCCGCTCCTAATTCGTATGTGTTCATATGATTGTGGGACAATGGGCGGGTTCTTGAAGCTGGAGGGCAAGTAGGAGATCCTAGAGCTTGGGAGCAACAGCAGTGTGTCATGGCAGGTAAGTGAAGGAGAGGGTTTCTCAAAACGAAGGTGTCTCTTCAACTTTCTAAAACTTAAAATAAAAAATGGGAAAAATGAGCTGGACCAGCACGGGAGGGGAGGGTTTTTAATAAATATCAAAGTTCACCTTAACCTTTCAAATGCAATGAAATCATATTGTTATTCTCTAAACCTATTTGGTTTCCGTGGCAATTGACAACTTTGCTGATAGCATTGTGCTATATCTTATAGCTCTCCTTAGCTGCTCCATAGAATGAAATATGGCTATTGCAGAATGTGGGCAGATTGCAGGGAAGTGCGGGGGGTGGGGGTGGGGGGGGGGGGGGGGGGGGGGGGGGGTGGGGGGTGGGGGGGGGGATAAAATGCCTGGGCTCAACTTTGTTCCTCCTTTCCACTCAATGGGAGACACCCTGTAAGGAATCAAGGATAATAACTCTACTTTATCACTCTGTGGCACAGCACTTTACATAGGATGACATATAGCACTGAAACAGGCCATCCAGCCCAACCAGTCCATGTTGATGTTCATGCTCCACTCATGATTCTTCCCATGTTTTTTAATCTAAATCTACTGCCATAACCATCTATTCCCTTCTCATAGATATCATCGTAGTGTAATCATAGAATTTACAGTGCAGAAGGAGGCCATTCGGCCCATCGAGTCTGCACCGGCCCTTGGAAAGAGCACCCTACTTAAGCCGACTCCTCCACTCTATCCCCGTAGCCCCACCTAACCTTTTTGGACACTAAGGGCAATTTGGCATGACCAATCCACCTAACCTGCACATCTTTGGATATCTTTTCTCCCTCATAAGCTTGTGTGGTTTCTCCGTAAACACTTTTAGGTGGGGCGGCACATGGCGCAGTGGTTAGCACTGTGGAGTTTTCACATTCTCCCAGTGTCTGCATGGGTTTCACCCACACAACCCAAAGATGTGCAGGTTAGGTGGATTGGCCATGCTAAATTGCCCCTTAATTTGAAAAAATAATTGGATACTCTGAAATTAAAAAAAAACACTTTTAGGCCATTCGCTTCAATCATTCCCTGTGGTGGCGAGTTCCATTCTCACTTCTCTTTCAGTGAAGAAGTTTTTCCTGAATTCATATTGGATTTCTTGGTGACTACCTTGTACTGATTTTCTTCCACACATGTGGACACATTCATGATGTATCTACTCTACGAAAACCTTTGATCGTTTTAAAGATCGGCATTAGGCCTCATCAAGCCTTCTCTTTTCAAGAGAAAAGGGATTCAATCTGTCGATTTGTTTCCCCTGGTATGTTAACCCTTGTAATTCTGGTATGGTTCTTGTAAATCCTCCTTGCCCCCTCTCCAGTGCCTCCATATCCTTCTTATGGTGTGATCATCAGAAGTGCATACAGCATTCTAAGCGTGTTCTCACCAAGGTTGGATACACTTAGTTGACTTCCCTACTTTCCAATTCTGCCCCTCAAGAGAAATAAACCCGAGGGCTTGATTGCTTTATTATGGCCACTTTCACATCATCATGCCATTCAACGATACTCTACAAAGGACAATCTTTCTTTGAAAATGATTCGATAAAGAAGCTCAAAGCAGTAATACATCCACAATCCATCTTCTGAACTCACCTTTGCAGCTTCAGGAGTAAACCCTCACTTCAGACTGAAGTCTCATCACTCGGTTATAATAAGTGACAATTAAAGGGAATGGCAGCTGAGGTCTACCTTTGAAGGTGAGACCAACATTCGGAGTGGTTGAGTGCTCACAACCCTCGGCAGCTGTTTAGCTCCGCAGAGGGCTCGGAAGCATTTTCAACAGCGAACAAGCTGATCTGTGAAGTCAGGGCGGGCAGCTGTAGCATTAACAACCCTATTCAAAATCATTCCCTTGTTGTTAATTAGACTGTACTTGTAAAAGAAGACACAGCAGAATCATAAAGAATCATAAAGGAACACTTCTGAGAGTCTGACGCTGGAGATTATCCTTGATGATCTCCTATGGAGCATCATTCCTGAGAAATCTAGAACTGCATGAAACAACTGATTGCAGTTGTAATCAAAAAATTTTTTAAAGATCAAATGGAGACTGTAACTAGGAGACTGTGGCTGTAATCAGAGCTAGGCTTCTACTCATTTACAATTATGGCTTTATCCTGAAACACATCTTTGAAGAAAGTGTAGCAGCTCCACATTTTTTCACATATTGTGATTACGATGTACATCCATATTTCATTGTGTCTCAGTGAATCAATGTCCATTCTGTTGGAGTGAAGTTTACCAGAGTGACACTCTTTTACACTGCAGTCTTTAAGAAGTTACCGCACTTCCCGTCATAAAATACAACCTTACAAAATCTCAGGTTCCACTGACCTGTTTTACTGCCATCGCTTTATAAACTGCATTCTTCAACTATGTTTAATTAGCATGTTTGGTTGATGGCCGGTGGGGTTGATCAGCTCAGTTGGGTGCAGGGCTAAAGTGTGATGCAAATAATGCTGACAGTACAGGATCAATCCCTGTACTGGCTGAGGTATTTCTTGGCTAAGGACTCTTCATCCTGCCCCAAGGAAATATCATGGGATGAGTCATAATAAGCAACTTTCAGGCATTGAGGATGCTATATGAAGAGTGAGAGAGAGGGAGGTGATAGGTGTTTCTTGGGTCCTTGACAATCTTTTTCTTGGGCAGTCCCTCAGTGTTGAGGATGACTTGCTTCCATTCCGGGGAGGCGGGCTCTGCGGTAACTGAATAATCCAATCCTGGATCCGCAGGCTCTGCCACAGGTTTGGTAGGTGGTGTTTGATGAGATGGGTGGGACGCTCTGGATTCTGCACTATCTTTCCGCTGTTTATGCTTGGCCTCTGCGTGCTCAACCCTGTGACTCCTCAGGTGATTGTCGCATTCACGGATCTTCTCCAGTTAGTGTGTTCTAAGGGAAGTGATTCCAAGGTGCTGATGGGGATGTTGCATTTATTTAGGGAGGTTTTCAGAGTGTCCTTGTAGCTTTCCTTTGCCCTCCTGGTGATCGTTTGCCATTGCGGAACTCGGAGTATAGCACTTGCTTCGGGTGTGTTGTGTCGGGCATGTGGGCAATGTGGTTACCCATCGCAGTTGGTCAAGTGTAACCAGTGCCTCGATACTGGGGATATTGGTCTGGGAGAGGACACGCATGTTGGTACGTCTATCCTGCCAGTGGATTTTGCAGAGGCAACATTGGTGATATCTCTCCAAGCATTAGAGATGTCTGCTGTATATTGCCCATGTTTTTGATGCATACAGGACGGTGAATAATGCAGAACAAAGCATCATAGAATCCCTAAAGTGCAGACGGATGCCATTTGGCCCATCAATTCTGCACCGACCCTCAGAAAGAGCACCCACCTAGGCCCAATACCCCGCCTTATCCCTGTAATCCTGTAGCCTCACCTAACCTTTGGACACTAAGGGGCAATTTAGCATGGCTAATCCACCACCTAACCTGCACATCTTTGGACAGTGGGAGGAAATGGGAGGAAACCGGAGCACCCGGAGAAAACGCACGCAGACACAGGGGAGAACATGCAAACTCCACACAGTCACCCGAGGTTGGAATTGAACCCGGGTTGCTGGCGCTGTGAGGCAGCAGTCCTAACCACTGTGCCACCGTACACCACACACGTCTTTTAAGCTTAGTAAGTAGAAGGGAAACCAGCCAGTTCTTGCTAAGCATAATAACTTGAGAAGAGCTTGGGAAGCTGGGGGGTTTGAACAAGGTACTTAAATGCAGCTGCTAATGTTGAAACAACTTTTCTGAAATCATTAAGCTACTACAATTAGCCACTAACTGTTCCAGAATCATTGAATAGCACCGCACTGAAAGAGCCTATTTCTCCCATCAAGACTGTGCTGGCCCTTTCAAGGAGCACTGTTTGGTCCCACTCCCCTGTTCTTTTCTCCTTACACCCTTGTAATATTCTCTCCTTCAAATATTTCTGCAATTCCATTTTGAAAGCAATGTTGATTCTTAGTGCATACTCAACCAAAAAGTATCACAGATAACAACTTCACTTTATCACTTTGAGACACTGCAGTTTATATAGGATTACATACAGCACAGAAACAGGCCATTTGACCCAACCAGCCCATGTTGATGTTTATGCTCCACGCAAGCTCCCCCTGCATCTTTCTGCATCCAAATCTACTGTTATACTCATCTCTTTCCCTCATAAGCTTGTATGGGTTCCCCTTAAGTGCATCTCCGCAATTGTTCCATTCTCGTCACCCTTTCAGGAAAGAAGTTTCATTGCTGGAAAAATTTGAACAGGTATGAAATTAGGGACTGGATTGCACCGGGCCTCTCAGGGATTGGCATGGAGATGGAAGGGTGAGAGGGGCTGTAAAATGGTGAGTGATGGCAAGAGGAGGAATACCCATTGTCGCCATGCCAGTTCACCAGAGACAGAGAATGCTATCAAAAACCATCCCACCCAACAGCCCATTGAGCCACTTAAGTGGCCAATTAGAACATAGAACATAGAAGAGTACAGCACAGAACAGGCCCTTCGGCCCTCGATGTTGTACCGAGCTTTGTCCGAAACCAAGATCAATCTATCCCACTCCCTGTCATTCTGGTGTGCTCTATGTGCCTATCCAATAACCGCTTGAAAGTTCCGAAAGTGTCTGACTCCACTATCACAGCAGGCAGTCCATTCCACACTCTAACCACTCTCTGAGTAAAGAACCTATCTCGGACATCCCTTCTATATCTCCCACCCCGAACCTTATAGTTATGTCCCCTTGTAACAGCTACATCCACCCGAGGAAATAGTCTCTGAACGTCCACTCTATCTATCCCCCTCATCATCTTATAAACCTCAATTAAGTCGCCTCTCATCATCCTACACTCCAATGAGAAAAGCCCTAGCTCCCTCAACCTTTCCTCATAAGATCTACCCTCCAATCCAGACAGCATCCTGGTAAATCTCTTTTGCACCCTTTCCAATGCTTCCACGTCCTTCCTAGAATGAGGTGACCAGAACTGCACACAATACTCCAAATGTGGTCTCACCAGGGTCCTGTACAGTTGCAGCATATCCCCACAGCTCTTAAACTCAAGCCCCCTGTTAATAAATGCGAACACACTATAAGCCTTCACGGCTTTATCCACTTGAGTGGCAACCTTCAGAGATCTGTGGACATGAACCCCAAGATCTCTCAGTTCCTCCACATTCCTCAGAACCCTGCCATCGACCCTGTAATCCGCATTCAAATTTGTCCTACCAAAATGAATCACCTCGCACTTATCAGGGTTAAACTCCATCTGCCACTTTTCGGCCCAGCTCTGCATCCTATCAATGTCTCTTTGCAGCCTACAACAGCCCTCCACCTCATCCACTACTCCACCAATCTTGGTGTCATCAGCAAATTTACTGACCCACCCTTCAAGCCCTCCTCCAAGCCATTTATAAAAATCACAAATAGAAGAGGACCCAGCACTGATCCCTGTGGTACTCCGCTGGTAACTGGTCTCCAGTCTGAAAATTTTCCATCCACCACCACCCTCTGTCTTCTATGTGGTAGCCAGTTACTTATCCAATTGGCCAAATTTCCCTCTATCCCATACCTCCTTATTTTCTTCATGAGCCGATCATGGGGAACCTTATCAAACGCCTTACTGAAATCCATGTATACGACATCAACTGCTCTACCTTAATCTACACACTTAGTTACCTCCTCAAATAATTCAATCAAATTTGTGATTAGGGGCCTTGTCCTGTCGGCGTTGGCATTTTACCAATTGTGGGTGGGTTCTCAACAGGTGAGAAGATTGTCCAGTGAAATTCAATAGCCTCCCTACAGACTCAGGGAGAGGGTCATCCTATTTGAACACTCGATGGCCCATGGAGGGGTCTCTGGTGGAAATGAATATCCCATGGCATACCCCATCCTTCCCTCACCAGCTCCTTTCCCTGAAGCCTGCCAGGCTTGTCTATGCACCCCCCCCCCCACCCCACAAGTTCCACGTGCCTGGTTGGGAAAGAAGCCTGCTCCCGTGACATTTTCAGCTTTCAGGCGCAGTCCCAGCAGTAGCCACCGCTCCTGAGGGGGCTGCTGAGCTGCTACCAGCTGCCAACTGAGCAACACGGGCACCCATTCTTAAAAGACACCAACTAATAAGTTGCCAGGTGGTTGGAAAATGAGGTTGCGTTACCCACAAACCGCCGAGGCTGTCCTTGGCTCCTGGGCATGTTGTTGGTGCCCCCGGTGTCTGATAAAATTACAGCCCAGATTTCCGCTCAGCTTTTGTAACTGCAGGGGGAAAAAGCATAAGAAAAGGCCCAAAAACCTGGTGTGAATAGGTCCCACCTTAAATAGCTCAGCTTACCCGCTTTTAAGTGTACTAACATTACGCCAGACAGAGATGAAGTTTGGGAACTTAATGCTCATGTTGAAACAACCTTGCTGGCGGGTTCGGCTGGTCTCAGATCCTTGGGATGTGTGATGATGTTTTTTATATAGTATTATATGTCCGCTGCAGTAATGTTATTAAAAAAACTTGGGTTAATGTACCAGATTATCTGCTGGATTCTCTGGACCCCAGCCGTGTATTTCTCGGTGATGCGTTGTTCACTGCGGGACGATTCACTCTTTCCACCGCTGGTCAATGGGATTTCCCATTGAACCAGCCCATGCCACCGGGAAACTGGAGGGGTGGGCCTGTATGTGGATTTTGCTCAACTGAAATTTTAAAAGTAGTTGGGAAAGTAGGACCTTTCTTGATTTTTTTTAAAAGAACTATTTAACTGATCATTTTTCCTTGGATAACAATGGAGTTAATCCTGCGTTAACAATAAAGTTTGTTTTAACACAAAAAATCCCTATTTGTCAGTGGAATCACTCCTGGGGGTGAAGTATCCTATGCTCGTAGTTTACAAATTGAAAACTTGTTGGGGTTTCTTGTCCGGTTTCTAGAGTAAGTCGGAGGTCTGGTCCGATGTGGTAATAGGTGTGTAATGTTCACTGGTTATATCGCATTTAACTAGCATGTGATTTTTACTCTAATGCAGGGGTGTTAGCTCCACTGCCCCTTTTATTAAATTTATTCATATAATATACCCTAGCACTATATAGATGAGTAATGATTAGCATATTCCCCCCCCCCCCCCCCCCCAATTAAGCGGTAATTTAGGGTGGACAATCCCCCTACCCTGCACATCCTTGGGTTGTGGGGGTGAGGCCCACGCAGAAATGGGAAGAATGTGCAAATTCCACACAGACAGTGACCTGGGGCGGGATCGAACCAGGGTCCTCGGCGCCGTGAGGCAGCAGTGCTAACCGCTGTGCCAACATGCTGCGCTAATGATTAGCATGTTAACGGTAATATAAGAATCTATTTTTGCACCAATATATTTAAAAGTTCGGCACAAGCGTTACTTGTATCTTGTTGATAATTCTCACTGTGAATTGACAGTGAAACAGATTGTGTACTTTTGGAATGAATAGGAAATAGTATTGCACAAGATTAATTAACTGTCATTGCAACAATATTTGCAGGAACTGACTTCTAACTTCATATTGGAAAATAAGTATTGCGAGGTAAACATTATAACTAATTTCCCCAATTTTTTTTCTTTCCTTAAAGTACTGGAGCCCAGAAATATTGCTCAGTTTTTAAAATAGGGGCAGGAATCTGGATTAAAATCCATTTCTACCAAATTTCCGTCCCTTACTTGCTCCATGAGAAATACCGGGGAGCAGGGATTTGCTTCTTTTTCCTGTTTCCTTCTCTCCTTACTTTGAGATAGGGCCCATGCCCTTGGAAATCTCGCTGATAATGCTTCCTGTAAAGTTGACGGCAAAGTATATGATGCTGCACTCAATTGTATTTTTGAATTTGAGGCCCTATTGGTGAAAGAGTATTAGAAAAGAACACTGGGGCCATTAAATCTTCATCAAATCTGACAAGTGATAACTTGCCTGCAGGAGAGTCTCGGGTCCTTGTAACTCATTCAGTTGGATGACTTCATTAAGGATTCTGTCAATGTCAAGCCTAGGGAACGGATTCCTGGTAAAACACCAGTTCTTGCAACTAATTGAATGAGACAATACAATGGAGCATGTGACACATAGTAGGGTGAAAAGAAAGGTTTAAAAAGTTAAGCATAAGAATAGCTCAAATCCAAAGCAGACCTGGCCAGCCGTTCTCCTCAATCTCGAAAACTGTAATGTGTGAATTTTCCAGTATTGTGTGATCATGCGTATAATTATTAATAATTATAATTGTGCATGTGTAATTCTTAGTAATAATAGTTATGGTTTACTTAATTCCTATAAAAGCCAATCAATGCTTTGGCACCCTATTATCTTAAGGAATTGCTTAACAATATCCAAGTAAGAACATCCAACACAGGGAAAACAGTGATTTGAAAGTGACGAACACAGGAGCAGTCAAGTGTCATTTTTCTGTTGGGTAATTGCTTCCATCAAAAGCAGATTTCCTTTGGAGTTTTTGTTTCAATGCAGGACACATTGTACACAATACAATCTTCGGAATCGTATATGCTGACCTTTAAAGCTGCATCTTAGCCCTCTGAAGTAGAAACTTTGTTTCAAAGTTAAAGCAAGAAATGCTCGACTGAATCTTAATGTGAACCGGCATTTCCTTGTTCTCTGCATTTCTTGAACTGTACGTCATTAAAAAAATAGCATTGAAATTACAGTTGAATATTTTTAAAAGTTGATATATTAAACGTCTCTCTTTTAACCAGATGGTTTCTAATAGCCTGATTGTTCTCCTGTTGAAACATTGGCCGGGGGTTTTCCGGTCTCGCCCATCATTGCGGATGGGAAAGGCTATCTGTTGGACCATCCAAAAGCCTGTTGACTTGTGGCGGGAATCCTGGCCCTTGCATCCAATCTCTGTTGCGCTTTCAGTTTGAGTACACCTCAGCTGCGCCTGCATTCACTGAGCCTCTTGTTCTATCTACATGTTTATACCTGACTTCTATTCACTTGTACAATAAAAAAAATCTACTTGAATGAAGTTTGCTGCAGTTTGAACAACTATATAGAAGATGACACTGACTGATTTGAACTGACTTTGCTTATATGAGTTGGTACCATCCAGCTAGGGACCAGTTTAACTGAGTTCCCAGTTACCCTCATCGGAGAATAAAGTCACATGATTCCACGGTTTTAAATAAACTTTACTATACAAAGTTAGAAAAATAAATATTATCTGTCTCATACTTTAATATACAAGATGAACATGAATAAAATATGAATTAAACAAGCAAACTGTGGTTGAACACACCACACTCCACATTAATTGGCAGTTGCGACCAAGACAGATCCCACAGATTTCTCAGCAACGCATCCAGACATCAACGATCACTGTGAGTCACAATATCTCATTAAAATTCCATCTTCCTCCAGAGAGATTTCACCTGCTCACTTTAGAAGATCTAGCCTCTGAATTTCCTCAAAAGCCATTCCTACTCAGACTGCTTCAAACAATTGCTCACCTTCTGATGGTTCAATCTCTTCTCCTGAGACTACATTCCATGGACTCACAAAGCTGCACTCCTGCCTCTAATTACTGACACACTTCCAACTCTTTCGCAGACCGTCAGCTTCGCTAAACTGGCACAACACTAGGTTTCTGTGAACTCCAGTCTTCTAGTTGCACTGAGCTATAAATGCCTCCCAGGGATTCTTCTGAGCCCTAATTTTCTCCAGCACAGAATAAGCAACCTTCAGCCACCTTCTCAGCTCCCCAGGACTTCTCCTAACAGTACCAAATAGCTCTCAGATCTTCTTTGAGCTCTGACTGCTTAGTGCCAGCTACCAGCATAACATTTTCAGTCTGGAACCTCTTACTCTGTTGTAGAACACTTAGATAAATTGAAACCAGAGAACTTTCTTAGGCTCTACCCATTTCTGTGATGACATATCCTTTCAGGATTCATCAAATGATTTTCAACTAATTTAATTCTAAGCACTGTGGAGATCACATCCCCAGTTCTCCAGCTAAGAAAGCTCACCTGCTGTTTTATGGTTCTTACCTTTCTAGCTGTTAACCCTTTAAGTCAACATGACCCCAAACTTTGAAATGTAATGGACTCCAATCTGCTTTATTTGCATTTGTCCCGTTTTCTACAGTTAAACTTTAATCTTTACAGAACTAAAAATTAACTCTAAAATATTAACATGCACCATGAACTGGATATATCACAGAGCTGAATAGATAATCAGATGCTCCTTTGTCACTCGAGCCTCTGCCAGGCCTTTATAATGCTATAGATGTAAAGAGGGTAGAGCCAGATGAGGAATTCCCAGTTGCCTGGCCTATATGGAATTTGGTTTCCTACTGCATAGAATAAAAACAGATTCAGAAAATGTATAACTTATTTGACAAGCCATTTTATAGCCTCCTTTCAGAGAATTTGGAATTCCACTAGCCGCAGGAAGTCAAATGGGGAATTTAACGGGAAATTATCATGAATCAGGTTGGAAGTGCTGAATTTATGCAGGAAGGGATAATGAGGCCTGACTGCACTGCATATTTGGGTTCCTGCTGCTTGGCCAATAATAAAGTGAACGACCCAATCCCCAGTCGGCAACCACACTGCAAATAAGGCCAGAACGTTTGAATTGTTTCATTATATGGTACTCAAATCCAGTTACAGTTTCACGCTGTTCAAACAGTTTGTGAATCATATCTTTTCTTTTTAATAAACATTTTATTGAGGTATGTTTTGGTATTATAACAACAACACAATAAACAATGTACATGAAACTATAAACATAGTGCAAAAGCCGTCTCCCTCCCTTACAGGTCCCACCTTTATTAACCCTTCTGCTGACGATTAATTTTCCGCGAAGAAGTTGACGAACGGTTGCCACCTCCGGGCGAACCCTAACAGTGACCCTCTCAAGGCTAACTTGATTTTCTCCAAGCAGAGAAAGTTAGCCATGTCAGATAGCCAGGTCTCCGACTTCGGGGGCTTTGAGTCCCTCCAAGCTAATAGTATCCGTCTCCGGACTACCAGGGAAGCAAAGGCCAGAACGTCTGCCTCTTTCTCCTCCTGGATTCCCGGGTCTTCCGAAACCCCGAAAATCGCGACCTCTGGACTCAGCGCCACCCTTGTTTTTAACACCGTGGACATAACATCTGCAAACCCCTGCCAGAATCCCATAAGCTTCGGGCATGTCCAGAACATGTGAACATGGTTCACTGGTCCTCCCGCACATTTTGCACACCTGTCTTCCACCCCAAAGAATCTGCTCATCCGGGCCACTGTCATGTGAGCCCAGTGAACGACCTTAAATTGTATCAGGCTGAGCCTGGCACATGTTGCGGAGGCGTTGACTCTACTCAACACGTCCGCCATAGACCATCCTCTATCTCTCCTCCCAGCTCCTCCTCCCACTTGCGCTTCAGCTCCTCGGTCTGCGTCTCCTCTGACCCAATAAGTTCCTTGTAAATGTCCGAGATGCTCCCTTCCCCTACCCACCCTCTGGAAATTACCCTGTCCTGAATCCCCCTTAGCGGGAGGAGTGGGAAGTTGACCCCTGTTGACATAGTCCCAAGCCTGCAGGTACCTGAATTCGTTTCCCCTCACTAACCCAAACTTCTCCTCCAGTGCCCTCATATTCGGACAGCACCCCTCTATAAAGATATCCCCCATCCTCTCAATCCCTGCTCTCCGCTATATCTGGAACCCCCATCCATACTTCCTGGGGCAAACCGGTGATTATTACAGATTGGGGACCAGCCCGATGTTTCCACTGCTCCCACATGTCTTCTCCATTGCCCCCAGACTCTCAGGGCCGCTACCACCACGGGGCTGGTGGAGTACCGTGCCGGCCGGAATGGCAGAGGCGCAGTTACCAACGCCCGCAAACAGGTGCCCTTGCATGAAGCCGCCTCCATACGCTCCATGCCGACTCTCCCCCCACCTTCCACTTCCTGATCGTGGCTATATTCGCCGCCCACTAATAGTTACTAAAGTTTGGCAGCACCAGCTCGCACTCTCCCCGACTCCGCTCAAGCATTACCTTCCTTTCCCGCGTGGTCTTGCCCGCTCAAACAAAGCCAGAGATCATTTTGTTGACCCGTTTAAAAAAGGACCGCGGAATAAAGATGGGGAGACATTGAAACACAAACAGGAATCTCGGGAGGACCGTCACCTTCACCGGCTGCACCCTCCCATCTACGGGAGCGTGTCCGATCTCCGAAAATCGTCCTTCATTTGGTCTACTAGCCGGGCCAGATTTAATTTATTCAGCCGGTCCCATTCCCGAGCCACTTGAATGCCTAGGTACCTAAAACTTCCCCCAACTAATCTAAACGGCAGCTCCCCCAATCACCTCTCCTGTCCCCTCGCCTGGACCGCAAACATCTCACTTTTCCCCATATTTAGCTTATACCCCGAAAACCGGCCAAATTTCCCTAGAATCCTCATGATTTCTTCCATCCCCTCTAAAGGGTCCGATACATACAGAAGCAGGTCGTCTGCATAGAGTGAGACTCTGTGCTCCATGCCCCCCCCACCCACCCCTCCCGGACCCTTGAGGCTCTCAGAGCAATTGGCTCTATAGCTAGCACGAACAACAGTGGGGAGAGGGGGCATCCCTGTCCCGTCCCCCGGTGCAGTCCGATGTTGTCCTATTCATCCGTACACTTGCCACAGGAGCCTGATACAGCAACATGACCCAGTTAATTAAGCCCCGCCCAAATCCGAACCGTCCCAGTATAATCCCATTCTACCCGATCAAAAGCCTTTTCTGCATCCATTGCGATCACTACCTCCACCTCCCTACCTTCCGGGGGCATCATGATCACATTTAACAAGCTTCTTATATTGGCCACCAACTGCCTACCCTTAACAAACTCCGTCTGGTCCTCCCCAATAACGTCCGGAACACAATCCTCAATCCTGGAGGACAGAATTTTGGCCAGCAGTTTGGTCTCCACATTGAACAGGGATATCGGCCTGTAGGGCCCACACAGCTCCGGGTTCTTGTCCCGCTTCAGAATCAGCGAAATTGTGGCCTGTGACATCGTCGGGGGCAGCATCCCTCTTTCCCTTGCCTCATTGAACATCCTCATCAACACCGGCCCCAATATCCCAGAGAACATTTTATAAAACTCCACTGGGTACCCGTCCGGACCTGGGGCTTTTTCCGCCTGCATGGCCTTCAGACCCTCCACTAACTCTTCCAACCCGATCGGGGCCCCCAGCCCTTCTACCAGCTCCCTGTCCACCTTTAGGAAATTCAGCCCCCCCAAGAAGTGCCTCATCCCCTCCGGCCCCGTAGGGGGTTCCGACCTATACAGCCTACTGTGGAAATCCCTAAACGCCTTATTCACCCCTGCTGAATCTCCAACCAGGTTCCCATCTCCGTCATTTACTTTCCCTATCTCCCTGGCTGCCTCCCTGTTTCTCAGCTGTTGTGCAAGCATTCTGCTGGCCTTCTCTCCATACTCATAGATCGCCCCCCTCGCCTTTCTCAGCTGCTCCACAGCCCTCCCTGTGGTAACAAGCCGAACTCCGACTTTAGCCGCATACCTCCTAGCGATCTGTAGTATCTCCTTAACCAGTCGGTCCGTCGCTGCCCTGTCCACCTTCTCCCTATGGGCCCATATCGAGCTCAGCTCCACTCTGACCACCGCCTTCAGTGTTTCCCAGACCATCGCTGCTGATATTTCCCCCGTGTCGTTGACCTGCAGGTAGTTCTGAATACATTTCCTCAGCCACCCACACACCCCTTCGTCAGCCAAAAGTCCCACCTCCAGTGTGGGCGCTGGTTACTGTCTTTACTAACCTGCAGGTCAACCCAGTGCGGAGCATGGTCTGAGATTGTGATCGCCGAGTACCCCGTGTCCACCGCCCCTGCCAGTAAGGCCCTGCTCAAAATGAAGAAATCGATCTGGGAGTACACTTTATGCACGTGTGAGTAGAAGGAGAACTCCTTCACCCTCGGCTGCCCAAATCTCCATGGATCCACCCCCCATATCTGCTCCATGAACCCTTTTAGTTCCTTTGCCATTGCTGGCACCCTGCCCGTTTTGGAGCTTGACCGATCTAAACCAGGATCAATAACTGTGTTGACGTCCCCTCCCATGACCAACCTGTGCGAGTCCAGGTCCGGTATCTTCCCCAGCAACCTCTTTATAAACTCCACATCATCCCAATTTGGCGCATAAACATTTACTAATATCACCTGCACCCCGTCCAGTTTCCCACTGACCATAATGTACCGACCTCCCACATCCGCAACTATTCTACCCGCCTCAAACACCACCCGCTTATTGATCAGGATCGCGACCCCTCTTGACTTTGAATCCAGTCCCGAATGAAAGACCTGACTGACCCAGCCTTTCCTCAATCTAATCTGGTCAGTTACTCTAAGGTACGTCTCCTGCAACATTACCACATCCGCCTTCAGTCCCATAAGATGCACGAACGCACCTGCCCTCTTGACCGGCCCATTTAACCCTCGAACATTCCAGGTGATCACTATAGTTAGGGGGCTCATTGCCCCCCCCTTCTCCAATCAGCCATCCCCTTTTTTGGGCCCGCCTCCAGCCCATGCTCTGCGCCTCCACCGGCCCGTCCCCAGGCAGCCTCCGCCCCCAACCTCCTCTCTGTCCCTTGGCCCAAGTCCCTCCCTCATCAGCAGAACATGTTCCCCCCCATCCCCCCCAGTAACAACACTCTGTAACCCAACCCCTTTGACAAACCGAACATATGCACACCCCCCCCCCCCCACTGCGCTTACGTGAGCTAGCCCGCCCAGCTAGCTTGGTGGCCCCTATTCCTGGCGCCGGATAGTCTCCCACCTATTGTTCCCTCCCCCCCACTCATACAAACATACTCCAACATCAAACAATCCCCACACAATTGCCTGACAGAAAAACACCAAAATCTAAACAAGCACACCTCCATCCCCCAACAGTGCAATTGAAAACCTTAACTCACTCAGCTCTGCCACTGGTCCCAAATCAATACAAAAGGCATTACAAACAGCTTCCACAAAACGAAAAACGAGAAACTTTTTTTTTTTTAAAAGAACAGAGAAACAACGTTTCAGCAAAGTTCAAAAGTTCTCAGTCCACCACCAGTCCTTTCCTTTTCACGAAGTCCAGTGCGTCCTCAGGCGACTTGAAATAAAAGTGCTGTTCCTCGTACGTGACCCAGAGACGGGCCGGATACAACAGTCCGAACTTCACCTTTTTCTTAAAAAGGATCGACCGAATCTGGTTGAAGCCTGCTCTTCTCCTGGCCACCTCCACACTCAGGTCTCGGTAGACCCGCAGGATACTATTGTCCCACTTACAGCTCCGTGTCTGCTTGGTCCACTGTAGCATGCGCTCCTTATCCAAGTACCTGTGGAATCTCATCACCATTGCCCTCGGGGGGGGGGGGGGGTCTCCCGTTCACGGCTTCCTCGCGAGTGCTCTGTGAGCCCTGTCCACCTCCAAGGGCCGGGAGAATGCCCCATCCCCCAGCGGCTTCTCAAGCATATCTGCGATGTATGCCCCAGTGTCCGCTCCTTCGGGCCCCTCCGGGAGCCCAATGATTCTCAAGTTCTGCCGGCGGGACCTATTCTCTAGGTCCTCCACCTTCTCCAGGAGCTTCTTCTGCTGGTCTCTCAGCATCCCCACCTCCAACTCCACCGCAGTTTGATGTTCCTCCTGCTCAGCCAGCGCCTCCTCCTTCTGGATCGCCCAATCTTGGGCGTCCAATCTAAGCTCCAGCCGCTCAATCGACTCTTTTATCGGGTCCAAGCAATCCAGTTTCTGCTTAGCAAAGCCTCCCTGAATAACTTGCATCAGCTGCTCCTTTGACCGCTGGATCGAAAAACCAGAGGTCCGGTCCTCCGCCATGCAATCTCCCGCTGCAGCTTCAGCCCAAGCCTTCTCTGTCTTTCTGTTTCTGCCTTTACGAGCACTTCTAGTCCTTCTCTCCATGCACCGATGTGGGAATTCAGTACACAATTGCCTTTGTCTTCAGTTTTACAGTTCAAGTCCGGTAGTAAATCGGGGGAAAAGGTCCAAAAGTCCGACCGGAGTGGGAGCTACCAAATGTGTGACTTACTCCTTCATAGCCGCCACCGGAAGTGTGAATCATATCTTAATAGAATGATTGCCTTGCCAAAGTTTTTTTCAATGTTTTTATTGAGAGTTTTGTGGTATACAAAACAAGGATAAACGTGGATAAACATTAGGAGACAGAGGATAAAGAAAAATATTTGCACATCGGTCAGTGTCTTTAATTTACATCGTTCGTCTTGCATTATTTACAGTGGTGGTTACGATTTCCTGTTTTTCGTTCTCCAGTAGTTTTTCCATTCTTGCTGTTTCCCCTGTTCCCCCTTCACTTTTCCTTCAGAATATGTGGGCATGGCTGGCCGGATCTCCTTGGCACCATTCGCATTTGATTTGTCCTCCACCTCCGGGAAGAACCTGCTCACACGGGTTCTGGCTAAGTGGGCTCTATGTACCACTTTTAACTGCATTAAGCTTAGCCTTGTGCATATGGAGGTGGAGTTGACTCTGTGCAGTACTTCGCTCCAGAGTCCCCACCCTACTTCAAACCCCAAATTTCAAATCCCTCCCACTTATCTCTCATCTCGTCCAATTGGGTGTTGGCCCCTTAGCAGTCGCCAATACAGTTCCCTTTCCTGAGGATGTCTGCGTCCAGTAGGTCCTCTAGCAGTGATTGTCGTGGTGGTCGTGGGTACGTCCTCTCTTCCCTTTGTAGAAAGTTTTTGATCTGTAGGTGCCTGAGTTTCCACCCCCCCCACCCTCCACCCTGTCAGCTGGAATTTTTCTGTCAGCTCCTCGAGCGTTGTCAGTCTGTTGTTGGTGTAAAAGTCCCTAATTGTCAGCGTCCCCCTGTCCTGTCTCCACCTGTTGAAGATGGTGTCCACAGTCACTGGCGTGAATGTGTGGTTATTGCAGATGGGGGCTTGTTGGACATTTCGGTTAGCTCTAAGTGTTGTCACAGTTGGTTCCACGTCCGGAGTGTTGCTACCACCACTGGGCCCGTTGAATATTTGTTCGGTGGGGATGGGAGTGCCACCATGGCTAGATCCCAGAGGGAGGTCCGCTGCAGGAGCCCTCCTCCATAACCACCCACCCAGTTTCTGGCTCCTTCATCCACCCCTTTATCCTCTCCGCTCTTGCCACCCAGTGGTAATATTGCAGGTTTGGGAGGGTGAGGGCCCCCATAGACCTCGTTCTCTGCAGTACTCTCTTTGGGATCCTTGTGTTCTCTCCCTGCCACACACACACACACACACACACAAACGCTATAATCAGTTTATCTAGTGAGTTGAAAAAGGCTTGGGGATGGAGATCAGGATGGCTCTAAACAGGAAGAGGAACCTGGGCAGTACGTTCATCTTGATTGTCTGCACTCTCCAGTGTAGGGAGAATGGGAGTGTGTTCCACCTCTGCAGGTCCCTTTTAACTTCCTCCAGTCATGAGCGATTTGGATCCCAGATAGCGGAATTTGTGTCGGGCCTGTTTAAACGGCAACCCCTCCAGTTCTACCCCTCCCCCTTGCGGGTTCATCGGGAAGATCTTGCTTTTGCTCAGGCTAAGCTCACAGCCCGAGAAGGGTCCGAATTCTTTCGAGAGCGCCATGATTCCTTCCATTCTGCTTCGCGGGTCTTAATGTTGAGGAGCAGGTCATCCGCATACAGCGAGACTCTGTGCTCTCTGCCTCCTCTCTGGATCCCCTTCCAGTTCTTTGCCGCCCTAAGCACCATCGGCAGTGGTTTGATCGCCAGGGCGAACAGCAGCGGGGACAACGGGCATCCCTGCCTTGTGCCTCTGTGCAGCTGGAAGTACTTAGAGCTGGTGGTGTTTATCTGCACGCTCGCCATGGGAACGTTGTACAGGAGTTTCAAGCCCTGTTCCATGCCCAAACTGCTCCAGTACCTCTATGAGGTACCCTGTCGAAGGCCTTTTTCTGGGTCCAGGGAGACGATCACTTCAGGTGTTCTCTCCCCGGATGGGGTCATGATCATGTTCAGCAGGCGCCTGAAGTTCGAGGTTAGCTGTCTACCCTTGACAAAGCTCGTCTGGTCTTCTGCTACCACCTCTGGTATGCAGTCTTCCAGCCTTTTGGCTAGGAGCTTGGCCAGTATTTTTGAGTCTGCATTTAGCAGCGAGATGGGTCTGTATGAACCACATTCTGTTGGGTCTTTGTGTTTTTTAGGTATCAGTGAAATTAAGACACTTGCTAGCATAGGCCTTAGGGTGCCCCTCGCCGGTGAATCTGTGAACATCTCCCGCAGGTGCTGTCACAATTCTTTTGTAGAAGTTTGCCGGGAAACCGTCCGGTCCCAACGTCTTCCCCGCCTGCATGGAGCTAATACTCTTCATGATCTCACGGTGCTTCCAGGCGTCGTCTCCTATCCTCCCCCACAACTGGAATGTTCAGTCCATTGAGGAACTGTTTTATCCTCAAGTCTCCTGCGGGGGCTCGGAGGTGTTCAGCCCCATTGTAGAAGGTCTCAAATGCCTTGTTGACCTTCTCCGGTTCCGCTACTAAATTGCCTCTGCTATCCCTGATCTGGGCTGATTCCCTCATGGCTGCCTGCTTTCTCAGCTGGCGAGCCTGCAGACGGCTGGCTTTGTCTCCGTGCTTGTAAAGGGTTCCCCGTGCCTGGTGGAGTTGGTGCACTGCTTTCCTCGTGGAGACCAGGTCAAATTCCATCTGGAGCTTTTTCCTCTCCGCTAGGAGCTCTACCATCGAGGCCTTGGAGTATCATCGGTCTACTTCCAGTATGGAGTCGACTAGCTGTTGCCTAGCCACCCTCTCTTCCCTATCTCTCTACGCTTTATAAGCGATAATTTCTCCCCTGATCACAAACTTCTGCACCACCCAGAACGTGGAGGGTGAGACTACCCCATTTTGGTGATTAGTAACATACCCGTCTATGGCCCGTGATATTTTCTCACGGAAAGCCTTATCGGTCAGGAGGGCTGTGTTCAACTTCCATGGGGGGGACAGCCCTTCTCCAACCTCACATCAATGTAATGTGGAGCGTGGTCGGAGATTATGATTGTGGAATATTCCACTCTTATTACCCCTGGAAGCACGGATATCTCCACTACAAAGAAGTTGATCTGTGAAGATACATTGTGTACTTGGGAGAAGAAGGAGAACTCCGTCTCCCCAGGGTGGGTAAACCACCATGGGTCCACTGCCCCCATCTGCTCCATGAATATGCCGAGTTCTTTCGTCAAGTTGGAGGTCTTTCCCATTTTGAGGTTTGACCTGTCCATCCGTGGGTCCTGTACACATGATGATTCGGTGTGTGTCTATGTGGGGGATTTCCGCCATGTCGTCCCAGTTGTGAGCGTGCACATTCACCAGGACTACCGGTGCCCCATCAAGGGCCCTGCTGACCATGTTGTCCATCCCCCTGGGTCCGTAACTGTCTTTGAACACCGTCCTCTTATTTAGAAAAATGGCCACCCCCCCCCCCCCCCGGCGCTCGTTCTGCAGTAGGAATGGTAGGTCTGTCCCACCCTGCCCTTCTTTACTGGCAGTCGATCCTTCTCTCTCAGGTGTGTCTCTTGGAGGAAGGCTAGGTTGGCTTTCAAATTTTTCAGGTGGGCCAAGACACTGGATCTTTTTCCGGGCCCGTTAAGTCCTCTGACCTTCCAGGTGACAATCCTGTTTGGGGATTTTTATCACCCCGCTCCTGCGGGATCAATCATACTCACCTGGTGGACGTGCCCCTGCACTCCGGGGTTTCCCTTTATTAGGGGACCGCCCAAGATGGCCACGATCACCGTTCTCCCCATGAGATCGGGTCCCTGTGCTCTGGGGTTTCCCTTTATCCAGGGAGCTTCCAATATGGCCGCCAACTGTAAGCACGCCATGTGGGTGAGTCCCTGCACTCTGGGGGTTCCCCTTTGATCAGGGATCCTCCAAAGTGGTTGCTTGCCGCGCCAGCCATCCCAAAGTTAACAAATTAACGTTGAATTCCATGTTGCCTGAATGGACCAATGCGTTGCAATCACAAGAAACTCATCATACCCTGCACCCTCACAGATTTGCTGAATTAACAATTGTTTTTGACAATGAAATGGTATTTGCAGTGCATGCTGGCACTGTTTGGTACATACATGTCGAAGTGCCTATTACCACCCCTTGTATGTGCAGTCACTTTGTCCGATTCGGGGAGGTGTGTGGGATGACTGCGTGTGGATGGGCACGTGTGGGGTGGGTGTGTGTGAGGTGGGTGCGTGTGGCGTTGGGCACATGTGGATGAACACATGTGGGCACATGTGTACATGTGTGGGCACAAAACATGAAGAAAAACAAGCCAAAAACATGAAGTCAATATGAAACTCTGCTATAATTTGTAAGTCTGTTTACACTCATCACACATTCATTAGTCGTACACTAGCTCCTATTTAAATTTCATTATCCGACATACACACACACACAAACACATTCAGAAATGATACGGTCAGAGTTGTTCAGCTGCAGCTTTTGGCTAGCCTTTGAAAATACAATTAGGATAAATTTAATGTACTCCTCACCGCAATAGAGAAACTGACAGTTCTGAATTGGCCACCCATTTTATACCCTGCTTACTGTCATTTCATTTGAGAGGAATCCTAT
The DNA here is from genome assembly GCF_047496885.1 of Scyliorhinus torazame. Taxonomy (NCBI): domain Eukaryota; kingdom Metazoa; phylum Chordata; class Chondrichthyes; order Carcharhiniformes; family Scyliorhinidae; genus Scyliorhinus; species Scyliorhinus torazame. The sequence goes on from NC_092718.1 coordinate 194,292,294, forward strand.
GAAAAGAGATGAAATATTAAGTGTTGTCCTGAATTCCATTCTGTTTGAATACATAATGGGTTCGATAAAGAGGCCACATTACTTTCAATGTCAAGTTGCAAATGAGAGGGCAGCACAGTGGCACAACGGTTAGCACTGCTGCCACATGGCGCCGAGGTCCCAGGTTCGATCCCGGCTCTGGGTCACTGTCCGTGTGGAGTTTGAACATTCTCCCCATGTTTGGGTGGGTATTGTCCCCACAACCCAAAGATGTGCATGGCAGGTGGATTGGCCATGCTAAATTGCCCCTTAATTGGAAAAAATGAATTGGGTACTCTAAATTTTTTTTTTAAGTTGCAAATGAGAATTTACTTAAATGGGGCCATGCATTCCCTTTGGCCATAATAAATTGCCCATTAGTGTCCAAAGGTGATGTTGGGTTACGGGGATAGGTAGTGGTGTGGGCATAAGTCGGGAGCTCTTTCCAAGGGTCTCTTTCGCCAGACTAGATGGGCCGAATAGCCTCCTTCTGCACTGTCAATTCTATGAATCTATGTAATCACACGGAAGGGCAGTATTCACACCCACGTTGTTCCCAGTGCAGCAATGTGAACCAACTCCACACTCTAGATGGAGTAAATTCAAGCAAACACAGTTTGGGCCAGCGACTTGGTGCTCTTCAGATGAAAATGGGTGTAAACACATTTCTGTGGCGCGAAGTACTGGAGCCAGGCAATGTGTCCAGCTAATGTGGTTGATTTAACCTACTTGCCCTTTCTTATATGCTTATCTCTTATTTTTCTGAACACTCTTCCATTTGTCCTTCAGGTTAATCATGTTTGTTTAAACTTATATTCCGAAAGATACACAGCTCAGGATAATTTATGTGTTTGGAGCAACCAGTCTGCCCTTTAGCAGGCGCTTGGCATTATAATTAACCCTCAGCCAAACACCACCATTCCACATTTGTATCTTGTGTTCTACAGCAACTAATTAACATTCTGCCAGTTGGAGTGGTTTCATGAAGGTTTCAATCAGAGAGGATAGGCTTTGTTTTGTATTTCAGCATAATTGGAGGTAAACTAAAAACACATTTTCTTTCAAATTAGCGATCTGAAACACTGCGGGATCCCACTATTCGCAACAGGTCTGGATGAACACAAAATGTTCTGGGCAGATAGACAGAAACAGAGGGGCTGGTTTAACACAGTGGGCTAAACAGCTGGCTTGTAATGCAGAACAAGGCCAGCAGCGCGGGTTCAATTCCCATACCGGCCTCCCCGAACAGGCGCCGGAATGTGGCGACTAGGGACTTTTCACAGTAACTTAATTGAATCCTACTTGTGACAATCAGCCATTATTATTATTAGAAGAGAACAAAATGGGCTGTTTCTGCCTTCTTTTATTGCTAAAAGAGGGGATTGAAGAAATTTCCCATCAAGAGTGTTCAGGGATAGGCGGTGGGGCAGTGGCAATGTCACTGGGCTTGCAATCCAGAGGCATGAGTTCAAATCCCACGCGGCAGCAGGTGGAATTTACATTCTGTTAATAAAAATCTGGAATTGAAAGTTAGCCTCAGTAATGATGACCATAAAACCATCATCGATTGTCATTTTAAAAAAAACGTACCTGGTTCACGAATGTCCTTCATGGAAGGACATCTGCCTTCTTTATCTGGTCTGGCCTACACGTGACACCAGACCCCTAGCAATGCGGTTGACTCTTCATGCCCTCTGAAATGGCCGAGCAAGCTACTCGATTCATGGACAGTTAGCGGGGGTGGGGGCAGTAATTTTTTCAAAATTGGTGCAACAGTTAATATGAGCCTAAATTGGATCTAATTTTGTATTCCCACTTAACTTTTGACTAAAGCTATTAACAAGAAGAACTTCAATCTACAAATCTAGGTTCGGGCACTATCATTAAACTTTTCATGCCAGGATTGAATTTGGACGCATTCAAGGAGACTTCGGCAAGACGCTTGAGCAGAAATCTATTTTCATTTAAACTCCCATTTTGACTATTCTCTGAACTTTCTTCTTTTGTTCACCCTGACCAATTCTCACTGAGGCGCAATTTTAAGTTTAAGCGCACAAATGTCGTGTGGCCATTTAGGGTTCTGGGCCTTCTGGTGTTGGGTGCTCTGAGGTACAGATGAACCAACACGGTTGCAATTGGTACAACGCTGTTTTACTCCAACTTGCTATTTACAGATTTGTCTTGATACTCTGCACGTGGTGACTCCCTGAGTGTGTTGTTAATCAGGTCCTGTCCTTGTCCTGGTCTCTAGATGGACTGACCACCAGGTGTCGTGTTCCTTGTCTTATACTGTCTCTGTCCTTGTCTGTGAATGGCTGTCGTGTTATGTGTGCTAATTTGTCTGTTGGTCTGTCTATCATGATGTGTGTGTTTGAATATCATGACAGGCCTTACTTGCCTGTAGCTGGTGCGTTGTGTGCAAGAAACCAATAATGAGAGGCAGATTACCAGTTTTGCAAGGAAGAAGATGGGCTGGTTCCCCGGAAAAGCATGGAGAAAGGCAGGAGGCCCTGAAGGGGGCTGCAGGACGCATAGAGCCCGGCAGCAAGTTCGGGTATTTTTTCTTTTAACTTGAAGGAATAACGCTCTGCTGGTCCCATAAAAAAGTAGAAGTTAAAAATATCCTCCCAGTCATTCTTTTGAATGGCCTCTTCCACTGGAGTTAAGGAGCTCAACACCGGTATGGATGCGTGCTACACATGCTCTGACAACTTGGACCTCAAAATTGCCATCATGAGCACATTGGAAAGCGCCTCCAAATGGAAACAGTTAGGTGCACGGGCTGCTCTCCACAAAGTGATATCAAAGATGCGGATATCCGCAATCAGAGCCATCGTGAATAGCGCAGCAAATGACCGGAGTCATTTCACAGGTAATCATTGCCCGATTTATACTGGACAGAAGTAAATACAATTGGCCCCATTCTCTTCCAGGACTTCCAAACTGCATAACTCCTTCTCTCAAGGATTTTAGGGGTTGCTGGTTAAGACCACGCTTTACAATCTCAAAGGTGCCCATTGACTTTTTAAAAAAAATTGCAACTCCCAGTTAATGATTCATGCCATAGGAATACACGATTTAAACAAAAATCTTTACATACAAAAACTAAGCATAGCAAGTACTTTCTGGCTTAATACTATATTTTGTAAATGCTTATGCTTTCAGCCTGAAATATCTCAACAGGTCACTCTCCATTCTATTTTCACCCAAGAGTTCCCCTATACATTCCAGGAATTTGACGGGGTCCTTCATTTCTACTCGGACAAAATTAAGGTGTGCCACAGCTCTTAGGAATTCACTTTTATTCTCCTCAGTGTTCTTGCTATTTTCTGAGGTATAATATTTATTGGGTTCTTCCACTAGCATTCAGCCATGTAATCCTCTAGCTCTCCTTAAAGACCTTATGATTATGGATACCCCAACCGTGCGTAGGCTTCATCGCCTTCTTGCCCAGTGGTCTACAACTGTTAGCATCTTTCTCTTTCTGCCTATTTCCAAGCTGCATTAGCTCCTCATGCAAAACTGCCTCTTTGCTATGAAACATCACACAGATAAACCCAAAACAAAAGACTGTCTCTCTGTAATCTATACCCATGGCAACATGTCATACCTAAGATGTACCAGATACAGTGATTTCAACTAATTAACTTCTTATCCCAAACATGTCCTTTGATCTGAAAAGTATCTGGATACTTTAAGACCTTACATTGTTTACCAGTTGCTTTCTAACCTTTCTTTTACCTGGGAAATTACTTGATTAATTTATAGCTCTGTTGGGGACAACTGCAATCCCACCAGACTTACTGGCTCCACTCCGAAGCAATGAAAGGAGAACCTATTGTTTACACTCTCTAACTCTAACTTCTTTAAGTAAACATGGACCGTCCTTTGAATGGTAATTATCTTAGGAGTGTTTAAAAACTTCAATGCCCAAGCTAAACTTTGTATACCTATAACATGTGAAATATGAAATTGAAATTTTCGCAACAAATAGTGAATATTCCTGCACCTAAACATTATACTGCCCTTTTCACTCTTCAATTTTATTGGGCCATCCATTAATATTGAAAAATAACACAGGGTGATTCACAGGAGAATCAGAGAAAAACTGATAGCAAGACAAATAAGAAGTAATTGGTGAGCTAATTAAAAGTTTGGTTCAAGGGATACGTTTTCAGAATGGTCTTAAATAGGACTTCCCAAATGTTGTGTAATGACCCCCTGTGGGACTGTGGCGTCCTGAGCTCCGAGGCAGCAGTGGCTGCCATGGAGCCTGGGCTGAATGCTAACAGCTCCACCAGACCCACACATCTTTTTTTTACATGGGCCGTTGCCTACCTGGCCGATCTTTGAGGCCTAATATCTGCCCGGGAATTAAACAGTGAAAAGTTAGGTTTCTAAAAATTCCAGATGATCAAATGCATTGCCCTGCCTGCCCTTGTTTCCTCCGCTCCACAATGTTGAGTCACGGCAATTTTCAAGTCTCAAAATAGGGTCACAGTGATAAAACGTTTGGGAAGCACTAGTCTTAAAGCAGGAGAGAAAGGTGTTGGATGAAGAGATTTAGGGATGAAGTTTAGAGCATAGTTAGCTGCCAGTGGGGAACAAAAGGGGCAGGGGATGCACCGTAAGCCAATGGCAGAATCAAGAATACAGAGTACTTCAGAGGGTGGAAGATGACAGGAATGGGCTATGTTATATGCATTTGGGGCAGTAAAGGGTAAAAGCCTGGGTTAGTGTGCATGGCTGCTGCAGTAGTGTTTTTTAAAAATCCTAGTTTGGAAGACAGCTTGGCTTTTTGGGAGGCAGAGGAGTAATTAAAGCATCGTAAAAGTTTGAGCGAATGGATTTTTTTGGTTATATTAGGGTTCCCTGTGGAGTGGTTAATTAGAGACATTGTGTGCAGTTTAGTGAGATGATGTAGTTAATGGGAGAAACCAGGGGTTGAAGCAGTCAGATGTTGAGGTTCAGTTTTAGTTTGTGGCTGGAAGGCAAGTTGAGAAGGTTTTCTGAAGAAATACAGCCAGAGACTCTGCATTATTCTGACAGGGTCAGATCCCGTTCTTCAGAGCAGTCTTAAAAGATCTCTCTTTCTGAAAGTGGAGTATTCAAGACCTCTCTGCACATCAAGTATTCCTGAGTGCCTACTCTATTTAAAAGTGGATTGGGATCCGAGATGACTTTGTTGTTTGAGTGAAGATAAAGTTAGCAGTTAAGTGTTGTTGCATCACTGTACTGATTAGCATTGTTTAAGGAGTAATTGTAAGCTATTTTCTTGCGTGATTTTATAGATATTTTAATACTGTGTGAATAAGAAAGTTTGTTTTTATACCCTACTTTTCATGAAATCACTCCTGGAGTGAGGTATCTTTTCCTCACAGTCTTACAAAGTTAAATAAAATATTGGGATTTCTGTCCAGTATCCTACCCACTGTTTGAGTAGGTAAGGAGATTAAGATCTTAAGGGATACAGGAGCAAGTCAATCTTTAATTGTGAGAAATCAGGAGATACGTAGTTCAGAATGAGTATCAGAAAAGGTGGTAATATATGGAATTAGTGGTGAGAAGAGTCGTATGCCACTATGTAACAGGATTCCAATCAAAAGTGTTGCAGTGGTGGTAGGAGTAATAGAAAAAATTACCTTTTCCAGGGGTAGAATTTATCTTGGGTAATGATGTAGCCTGAGGTGTTGCAAGAAGCATATCCTAGGGTGTTTTCTGATTGTGTGGTGACAAGATCACAGAGTCGCAGGTTGAGACAGGAAGAAGAGAACTCGAGGAGTAACGATAGTGAGGCTGAAGTTCAGTTATCAGAAATAATGTTTGATCAGGTGGTTGATAAAGAACAAGAGTATGTGGGGAATATAGCGGATATCTTTAGTTCAAGAAAGTTGATGGAATTACAGCAGAAAGATTCAGAGATAAAGCAGTTGTATAATAAAGCATATACAGAAATAGAATCTACGTGTATATCAGTGTGTTATTACTTTAGAAATAATGTATTAATGAGAAAATAGAGACCGTTACATATTCAGTCAGATGAGAAATGGGAAATGGGCAGAAGTTCATCAAGTGCTTTTACCCATGGGTTAGGTTTTGAGGGTAGCGTATGAGGTTCCAGTAGGGGGTCATTTAGGAGTAAGGAAAGCTCAAGCAAAAATACAAAAACATTTTTATTGGCCTGGACTGCATAAGGATGCATTTGAATTTTGCCGTACATATACACATGTCTGGTAATATGGAAACCTCACGCGGTAATCAGACCAGCACCCGTAATACACATTCCAGTATATGATGATCCTTTTACAAGGATCCTAATTGATTATGTGGGACCCCTGCCTAAAACAAAAAAGTGGGAATCAATATTTGTTGACCATAATGGATATGACTACGAGAATTCTGGATGCCATTCAATTCTGAAATATTACAGCTAAGAGAGTTATAGAGGAGTTAACCAAATGTCTTTACCCGATATGGACAACCAAAAGAAATTCAATCAGATCAGGGAACCAATTTTATGTCACAGTTATTCAAGAAAGTTACGGATAGCTCAGGAATAACAAAATTTACCTCAACTGCATCCAGTATCACAGGTGGCGTTAGAAAGGTAGCATCAAATTTTAGAGACCATGTTGAGGGCCTATAGTCAAGATTATCCAGAGGATTGGGATAAAGAAATTCCATTTGCACTATTTGCAATTAGGGATGCACCTAATAAATCAACAAAGTTCAGTCCATTGTCAGGTGGATGTACCTTTAAGAAATGGGTGTTTATCAAATAGCTGTAATGATGTCAGTGTGTGGGTGGAGCTGGGCTGTCTGTCTTTCACTTTCATTTTGAGCTGGGAGCTGGTGTGTTTTTGGTTTCGTTTTCAGAGTTGGAGAGCCGTATTTAAAGCAAGCAGATATGTAAAATGATCTTTCTCTCTACAAGCTAAAGAATGTCTTCAGCTCTCCAAAGTACCTGTTTCTGTAGAGAATTTAAACCTACTGTCTTTGTAAAAAAAAAGAGGTTAATTTATGGATATTGCTAGGAAAGGTATCAAGGGTTACCTATAGAGGGAATTGCATCTGTGGGGTTACGTGTGTTGGTATTTGATAAGCTGTTTATTGTGTGTTTATAACCTATTAACTGGGTTCATAGAATAAACATTGTTTTGCTTTAGAATTACTTTTAGATATCTGTTGCATCACACCTGTAAAGTGGGCCCTGGTGTTCCCCATAAACAAAGTCTATTAACAGTTGTGGGTCAGGTGAACTCCATGATATACTTTGGGGTTCTCTAAACCCTGGCCCATTCTACCATTCAAATGGTCATGTGGTCAGAGGACTACTGAATTGATCAAAGAGAAATTACTGATACATTGTTGGACTATGTATCAAACTTTTGGGAAAGATTAATGAGAGCTGGTGACTTGGTTAGAAAACATTTTAAATTGGCACAACGCAATGAAAAAAGAGGTGGATAGGAAATCAAACATTCGTAGTTTTGTTAGTGGGAAGAAAGCATGAGTATTGCTACTAATGGTAGGTGAACAATTAAAAGCAAGGGTATTGCCCAACCCTCTGATGGACTCCAATGGCCTCCGAGACCTCTGGAGTGACCATCACGCTTGGTCTCCACTTGTACTAATCATCGCCTGGGTGACGCCTTGCTGGTGCGGCCGGTGACTACCAGGCACCAGGAGAATGAGACCTCAAATTGGCCATGTTTATTCAGGTCGGGTGATCTGTGCACGGTTTTGCGGCATTCAGAGCTCGATTCGGGCCTCTGCCGCGATGCCGAGATTGGCGACGGGTGTAACGGGGTGGCAAAATCGTGCTCTACATGTTCTAAAACCAATAGAAGATCAAAATTGTCAGCCTGAAATTGACTGAAAGAAGGCTGCTCCATCGTAACCCTTCACATATGCAATAAAATCGAATATATAAAGGAATTCAGCAAAACCTAATGTCTCATCGGTCAGGTTTGTCAATGTGCGGAGGGAGACTTTTAAATGGCAGCCTCATTCCGACTGTTCATTAAAATCTAGTCAAAGATCTGAGTGAGACCAAAATGATTCCACACAGCGAGAAGGTGAAAATGCAATCTGTCATGAAAAATATAATAATAACAATAATAATCGTTTATTGTCACAAGTAGGCTTCAATGAAGTTACTGTGAAAAGCCCCTAGTCGCCACATTCCGGCGCCTCTTCGGGAAGGCCGGTACGGGAATTGAACCCGCGCTGCTGGCCTTGTTCTGCCCACTGTGCTAAACCAGCCCTTGATTATACTCTATGCCCCGAATAATAAACATGTAATTATTTTAAAAAACATTTTGGCCTTGTTCTGCATTACAAGCCAGCTGTTTAGCCCATGTGCTAAACCATCCAGCACCCTGAGAAATCCTCAGTATAGGCGAGTAACTTTCACCTGGGGATTAGCAAAGCGATCTAAGCCCACTCTCTGGTGAAGGATCAATACTGACGCCTGGTCCCATTTTTAGGGTGGTGGGGCAGATTTTTTAAATTGCTACACTGCATTTACTCTACCACTGGAATTATGGAAAACAATGCGCAGTAAGCCAAGTGAAAATTTATATTTCTTCCTCTCGCAATAACAACGCTTGGGCAAATACGGATCAGTTATTTTGTAGGCGAGGAGGATGAAAATTTATAACCCAGCTGACACTTCATTACATGCATTATTCATCCTTCATAACTTATGGAAAATGATTCAGCCCATCATCCAGCTTTAGCTTGAATCTCGACGCCCTCTTTGTGTATCCATCATTCATAACCAAACACGAGTATTATAAAACTTGAGACCTGGAGAGGTAGTTCATACCAGAGCTGAAATTGCCAAGAAACCTCTGCCACGATTAGATAGCAAGCTTATCACAACAACAATTTGCAGGAAAGCTCATTCGGAATCCCACTGTTTCTCTGCATTGTAACAAAATACATGCAATGTTACATTGATTAAGATTTATTGCATTAAAAAAAAAATAGCTTTGTTTCGGAGGAATTAACCAGTTTTAGGATGTTGACCGCACGAAAGGCAGGAGGAATCTGTCTCGGTGGCCCAAATATGTCAACACTGGCACTAGGAAGCCAAATGACTCATTGCTACTGGGAACCATTGACTTGAAAAGTGAACCCAGTTGGCCTCCAAAGGCCTACACAGGCAGAGATAATGGGCCGGCAAAGACAGTCACGGTAAAAGAGTAATTCACATTTTTCTTGGATCAGAAAGTGAGTACCTATCATATATTAGACCTAATCCCGCAAGAGGGCTCCAGGTTAGCAAAGGTTTGATCCTTCATCATTCTGGAGTACTGCAAATGTTGGTGTCATAAGACCATAAGACCATAATGTCATGATATCCATATTAACATATCATGGTGCAATCACACACACACACTGATGGACAGGTAGACGGACCAATCAACACACACACACACAACATCACAGCCAATCACCAGTGAGAGCACACGCACTATAAACCAGGGAACACCACAGTTCCCGCTCATTCCACCAGGAGATAGCTCAGAGCACAGAGCTCACAGCGTGCCACTCAGACATACACCATGTGCTGAGTGCCTCTCTCAGATAGTGTTAGGGCTGGGTCCACAGGTTAACTGGTGAAGTACAAACCACAGCCAGAAGTTAAAAGTTATTATTGTACAGAATAATAAAACAGAGTTGTACCATCTACAACCGCGTTGGTTCGTTTGTGTATCGGAACACCCAACACGACACATAAGACATAGGAGCAGAAGGCCATTCGGCCCATCGAGTCCACTCCCCCATTCAATCATGGCTGATTTCAACTCCATTTACCCGCTCTCTCTCCATAGCCCTTAATTCCTCGAGAAATCAAGAATTTATCAACTTCTGTCTTAAAGACACTCAACGTCCCGGCCTCCACCGCCCTCTGTGGCAATGAATTCCACGGACCCACCATTCTCTGGCTGAAGAAATTTCTCCTCATCTCTGTTCTAAAGTGACTCCCTTTTATTCTAAGGCTGTGCCCCCGGGTCCTAGTCTCCCCTGCTAATGGGAAAAACTTCCTTATGTCCACCCTATCTAAGCCATTCATTATCTTGTAAGTTTCGATTAGATCTCCCCTCAACCTCCTAAACTCCAATGAATAAAGTCCCAGGATCCTCAGACGTTCATCGTATGTTATAAGGCACTCGTGTCCAGGGCACTCCTGTTCGAATTGAAAAATGTTATTTATATAATGTCTTTAGTTAATTAAATTCCCTGAGACGTTCCACAGCAGCGTCACCAAGCACTATTTGATGTCAAACTACCAAAGGAGATACTAGTTCAGGTGACCATGTGCCTAGACAAAGAGTTGGGTTTCCCAGAGCAACTTAAAAGGTGGAGAGAGCTAGAGAAGCAGAGAGGTTTAGGGAGGGAATACTGGGGCTTGCGGCCTAGGCAGCTGGAGTCACTGCCACCAATGGTGGAGCAATGAGAACCAGGGATGCAGAAGTGGCTAGAATTGGAGAGCAGAGATCTCGGAAGATTGTGGGGATGAAGGTGGTTATTAAGATAGTGAGGCACAAGACCAAGGAAAACAAGGAGCAGCGTTTTAAAATTAATGCCAGAGGTGGGCACAGGTGAGCATATTTAATACGAGTTGGGATATGGGCAACAGAGGTTTGAGAGAGCTCAAGTTAAGGGAGAATGCGAGGTGGGAGACCGGTCAAGAAATCATTGGAATAGTCGAACCAAGAGGTAACCAAAGACAGGGTAGACAAATTCAGCTGCAACTGAGCTGAGCTCACCATAATTGGTTTCATATTGCAGATACAGCTGATGTATACACAGAGCTTGACACTGAACGAACACTTTCCAAATGTTTTTGCTTATTTTAATAGAAAACAATCACCATGAATTGACTAGTCTCTCTTACGTTAAAGAATTCACCCCAAGAGTCATTCCGAATTGTTAACTTTTTGTAACCTTGGGGTCCGACGAAATCAAAATATTGACCCGATCTGCTTCTACAGCATAATTGTTTCCTTTTAACTGCTGCAGGTTTGGATTAATATTTCTTCTGAGGTGGTCATTAGTGTGGGATTCCAGCATTTACCGAATGTAATAAATTGGTCTTCAAGACCTCAATGCCACGTCTGGATCTGGATCCATACGGCTCAGGTAAGGATCAATATATTGTGATCACTGTAAGAATTGCTAATTCGGTGAATCAAAGTCTAGTCTCTGTATCTGACCGATGATCTCACGGAAAGGTACTCCTTGCCAAAAGTAGAGTCTTGTCAAATTTACACTAATATCGTGTATAAATATATATATATTGTGTGTTTGTGTGTGTCTAATGATAAAAATGAGACTGAGCAGTGGTAGAAAACATTCATTTATCTGGAACAGGTTGGAAGATTCATTGTGAATCACAGGACATTTATATCTTTTGTTTAAAGGTTTAAGTTTTTCTCATTTACTCTCCTTACAACAATGTTTCATTTTATTGACCTGCCTAACCTATCAATAACCAAGTCTGTGCAACACACCTTGGTGACGCCGTAAGGGTTCGCCAGAAGTTCTTGTTCATTTAAAGATTCAATTTGAATGTGACAAAATTGATTTTATTGGATTCAGTCTCAAAGCAAAAAAAAATTTCAGTTTTTATTGCCACTGACAATCTATCTGGTTTAATACATCAGAGCAAGGATGAGATCAGTGACAGAAAACACTGTTAGCTGAAATCCAATTTTTTTGTTGATATTATTGCTGGATTGAAAAAACAGCTGAAGGCACAACATCTTGGGGCCCAATATTCCTGAGTGTTGGCAGTGATAAGCAGTACAATTTGCAATTTGCTTCAAGCGTGAGGTAATGGAAACTTTCCTGGACGAATGAAGGGATAGCTGGCCTATGGCCTAAATCTGCTGTTTCTGATGCACAGAGGCAATTTTTATATCCATTCTCTTCACTACAACTTGAAAGGCATTGACAATGTTGAAAGGCAATGAGATCCATAGTCCATGGCATGAAACAGCCATCAAGGAGCGCTTCGGAAATTCCAGAAAAAGTGCACTAGCCTCTACACACAGAGATCAGTGACCGCTGTCAAGGCTTGCCCTCCAATGTTGAAATTCATGCAAGGAGGACATCAACAGGATTTTGGCAGCTGATAATCTCTCAGGTTGCGGCTTGTTGCTTTGGAGACCACATTGGCCCCGAGATGGGAACAGGCCATTCCTGATACACAGACAGAACTACCTGGTCCTGCGACTGATCAGCAACACCCCAAAGAGGTATGCAACAGCATTCTAAGGTGCCAGACACACAAAACCCTGGTGACAGGGTTATGAATAGTACAGGGGTTTAAAAAAAATAACACATCAGTAGAAAAAACAATTAGACAAAACTGTGGCACACCATGTTAATATATTGCACACTTGCATTAATAAAAGCACACGCTCATCATAGATACTACAATCAGTATCATTTAACATTACATTTTCTTTTATAAATTTAGAGTACCCAATTCATTTTTTCTAATTAAGGGGCAATTTAGAGTGGCCAATCCACCTACCCTACACATCTTTGGGTTGTGGGGGTGAAACCCACGCGAACACGGGGAGAATGTGCAAACTCCACATGGGCAGTGACCCAGAGCCGAGATCGAACCTGGGACCTCGGCGCCGTGAGGCAGCAGTGCTTTGGAGAGGACGCTGACCACTGCGCCACACTGCTGCCCCTTCATTTAACATTAAATTAAGCAAAAAATAAGTCATTGGGCTGAATTTATAACTTATGTGCTGAGACAGCTGATCACAAGAAGAGCAGTGGGAGGGGCATTACAGCACTGTGAAGCCCTCCCTGTTGAATAGCCTCCTGGCATTCACCGTCTTGACATACACAGTCACTTAAATGAGGTATTGGAGCTCTGCTAGCACTCCATCATCAATCAGCGCCTTCAAGAAAAGAGGCATAGCAAGGGAACTAGAATCCTCTTCAATCCCTCTTTAAAAGTGAATCAATCAGGCTTAAATTCTTTTTTAAAAGTTCACTCAATTCAGGACTTGGCTCCTGCTTCATAAAAAGCATTTTACGCAAGAAGCGCAGTGCAATTTCTCTCTCGAGTGTTTTTAACTCGTGCAGTAAAAATAAATGCCGATCGGTCTACAGCCATTACTCATCCATTCATAAGTCATTGACCTATGGATTCAGCCCACTGAAAATAGAAAGCAATATTAATGTATCCTTGGATCTTCGCTAAAAGATCATATTTTGTGTTTGACCACAATTCAAAATTAAATTCGCTTCTAACAAATTGGAAGAAACACATTCACTGAAGAGAACTTTAAAAGTTAATTGCTGCTACACTCCAGCTTTGGATCCCGCACAGGTTAGGTGACTGTAGAGATCCTAGAAAAGGTCCAGAGGAAAGGGACTGGGCCAATATCCGAGTGTAAGACCGCTCAGTGATTGCACTAGGCTTAATGAGCTGGCACTTTTTACAATAGGAAGAAAAACAGACGTTGAGGAGATTTGATGGAGGTCTATGAAATAGTGAAAGGAATAGACTCAATTCGAGAAAAGGGTATCTGAACCAGATGGATTGGGGAGGTCAGGGGATATATGTACGAACTACGTAAGTATAGTTCTAGGTTCCATGAGAGGACACACGTCTTTTCACAGAGACACTGACCTCTGGAATAAAATGCTGCAATGTAATAATATGTTTTTAAGAATAGATTAAATTTGCTGCGAAAATGGAACTGACAATTCTTGGAAGGTGTTACAACAAGCACTCCAGAAACCAGAGACTGTCACTCAAGTGGCTCAGAGGGATTGAGCATGAGAGCAGTTGCCATGAAGCCGAAATATAAAATGAGACTCAAAACCCAAATTGAGACGGATCCATCGGAAGAGACAGGAGAAATCCCACTGGAAGGGGACCAGGCCGAGTCAGGTTGGATTCGCTCTGCCTGCTGTCAACGTAGTTTGACTAACTAGGGAGTAACTGTATGTTTTAAATCATTCTTTAATGCTTTCAAGTTTAAGTCAATTGTGATTCTCAATTTCCTGAACATGACAGTAGGTACAAAATGGAGCTGAGAGGGTACCTGACATTAGGTATAGTATCCATAGATGCAAGATAGGTAGCCCATTGGAGGTTACTAGTTTGACTTGGAGGGAAGGAGAGGTATTTTCCAAAGTTTATTCCAAGGAGATTGAGCGGTTGCATGAAATGTGTTCGAGGTGGGGGGAGGGAGGTAAGGGAACGGGTTGAGGTGATGATGTGCAAAACAATTACACCATTCCAGGATAGGAGAGGCTGACTTGACCAGGTGACATTTATATGTCCTTTGTCGTGTGTTCATAAGCGCACCTGATTGTTCAGTGGCTGCACACACCATGCCGTGAATATTTCAGATGGTGGGGTTTCCCTTCCTGCCATCAGAAGAGTGGGCGGAGACCAGATCCCGCCCACCCTGAATGCCCCGCTGCCATTTCACACTCGAAGGAGTGTCAATTCTCTGCAGGCGAGACTGCTGGCCCTCACTCAGCTGGAAGCCCCGCCTTAGACAGCTGCTGGCCAATCCGATGGGGGGGGGGGGGGGGGGGGGGGAGTAGGGTAAGGTGTGTTTGGCGTTTTGGGGGAGAGGCTTGAGGAGGAGCAGGGGCCAGTGGTCACTGGACCTGGGGAGGGGGTTACCCAAAATCAGAGGGGGGGCTTCTGATGTAGGCGAACCCCCACTCTCCCACCCCCACCGCCCCACCCCACTTCCCACCAGAGATCTAAGTCCATTCAATTGTGGGCTTTCCCCATGCCAGGTATATCTCCCACTGTGCCCATGAAGAGGCAGGCAGCTGGCTAGGTCACCTCATCGGCTGGCTCCTCAAGTTGAAAGAAAATATTTATCCCAACATTTTCCCTCCCAGCAATACAGCTCCACAATTTCCTGAATCACATTTGCTCTGAAATGTTGCTGAAATGGGAACTTTTCCTCAAATTTCCTGAGAACCACCTTTAGCTCAGGTTTAAAAACAAGTTTAAACAAAAGAATCTGGGGATTGAGGATAGCGCCAAACGCGCACCAACTCCCTTCCTAAAGTCCCTCTTTATCTTATTGATATAAAGACAATTACTTTTTAAAGCCATCAGACTATTATTCCCATACATTAAACACAGCATGATTAAGAAAATACAATCGTGAAATTCTTCCTCTTTTTAATTCAACACATTCTAACACCATTAAAAAGCATTTACAGACACCAAAAATACAGCAGGGGTCTCAATAGAAATAAAAATGATTCACACTGAATCCTGAAGTGTCTAAAGTTTCGGACAGAAGTTCACAATTTAATAATAATATAATAATAATCTTTGTTGTCACAAGTCGGCTTACATTAACTGTGAAAAGCCTCTAGTCGCCACATTCCGGTGCCTGTTCGGGTAGAGAGTGAGAATTCAGAATGTCCAAATGACCTAACAGCACGTCTTTCGGGACTTGTGGGAGGAAACCGGAGCACCCGGAAGAAACCCACGCAGACACGGGGAGAACGTGCAGACTCCGCAGACAGTGACCCAAGCCTGGAATCGAACCTGGGACCCTGGAGCTGTGAAGCAACGGTGCAAACCACTGTGCTATTTTCAGAGCAGGAGCAAAAGAAAGTTACTTTCTTTTCTCTGGTCTTTTGTATGGGACAGTGCTGTGCTAGTGATCCAAATTGGGTTTCACCAGACACAGCTCGGCAGCATTGTAAACTATTGAGGACATTTTCAGAGTATAACTGGCGAACGTTGCGGCATAAACATTTCCTCAGACAAAGAAAAGGGGCTCTTACTCCACCATTACAGCAAACTTCCAGAAATCTCCTCGCCCACATGTTAAATTTATACAACCTACAAAGTCAGTAACCAACCAGATAAGTATCCTGCTCCTTGATCACTTTATTTTTGAAGGCATGTGAAATGATCATTAAAACAGATTTTGGCATGAAGGACAGGGGGGCACTTCAACATATTAGAACATTGTATGCTATCCAGCTACCTTTAAGAATAAAAATCTTTGGTTCCATAACCAAACTTTATTATAAACATCAGAAAATGCTGGATAAACTCAGCATGTCTGCCAGCATCTGTGGCGAGAAAGAGTTAACGTTTCGAGTCCGTACAACTCTTCTACAGAACCAGTTCTCCACAGATGTTGCCACATCTGCCGAGGTTATAGGATCACAGAATCCCGACAGTGCAGAAGGAGGCCATTCGGCCCACTGAGTCGGCACCAACCCCCTGAAAAAGCACCCTACCATGGCCCACGTCCCCCGCCCTATCCCCATAACCCAGCACTCCACCTAACCTTTTGAACACTAAGGGTCAATTTAGCATGGCCAGTCCACCTAGCATGCAAATCTTTGGACGTATCCAGCATTTTCTATTTCTATTTCAGATTTTCAGCAACCCCGGCATTTTGCTTTAATTTAAACCAAACTTTGTAGTCTTCCCTCGGCGTTGAACAGGCCTTGGGGTCAGAAACTCACTAAACTGATAACCACCTCTGGGAAATTATGTTGCCTTTTCAAGAAATGCACAGTAAGTCCTGCTTACAGCAAAGGGAAATGATGGAATATTACCTTTGAAATTCTGTTCGGACCTGCAAATAATTACAAATACGACTTAATCTGCAAAAGATTTGCTTTTGCAGGAAACTTCACCGTGCTGTGCTATTGATGGCTATTTTCCACAGAATTGAAACACAACTGGTAGATTAATAAACCCTGAGCTCATAATTCTCTTGCCACCTCAGTGAATCACAGATGCGATTATAAATCTAATTTTCAAAACACATTTTTCAAAATAGTCCCATTTTAAAGAAAGAGCATTAGAAGAATCCCTACGTAGCTGAAACATCAATTTATTTAAATAAAGTTGATTATAGCTTTGAGCTACCCATTGGCCCATCAATCTTCTCAGCATGATGCATCTTTGGATGCCAGAATCACAAACTTCCTACTATGACTCAGTTATTGCTCCCTTCTCTTCACCGTTTAGCTCTACACTATCATCAAGCAGTGAGGACAATGAGCAAGAATTGGCGGTTGCAGCTTTTCACCATCAGTGCCACCCTAGGAGTTAATTGATAGGAGGTAGACAGCAACAGGATCATCAGCACTGCTCTGTTGTAGGGAGACAAATCTGTGTAAGATCTCGCAAAAGATTTTCCGTGTATTGAAAGGTGGTTGAAGGGCTGACAGCTGCAAGGATTTTAGTACAATGTTCGAGGTGTGATGCACTAAGCGTCAAGAACCACAAAGACATGCGAGACTTTAACTAAGGCTTTAATACACTACATAGGAAGCTTACCTGACACAGACGATCCCAGACAAAATGGGTCCTGGTCACAGAAGTTGGTCTTATACTGAACTCCAGGGGGATTGGCTAAGGCGGAGCTCTCCGTGGCCAGGTCAGGTTACATACAGGTGACCGAACCTCTACAGAGCTACAGTACAATACACAGTACCATACACAGGATTACAGGGCCACGTTACACACAACTATTATACAACTATGTACAATGCTAGGGAAGTACAGTAGTGTATCACCACAAGGTATATCATTTGAAAGAAAATGTCTTCCTATGCTGGAACTCTGAAATGAAACATACAGCAAGGTTTGGCAGCATTTGAACAAATAATATCTAGTTGGCAGTATGGGCGTGAGACCCGTTCGGAACAGCGTGGCGTGCAGATGTCCAGACTCATCCGATGCCCCGGGGGCTGCCTCTGGAGGTCAGCATGGAGGTCGCCCACAACCCTACACCCTGGAACACCACAGCAGTGGGTGGGAGTGCATCTGCAGATAGACCACCCAGATCAGGTGTCCCAGAGGGGGGTTAATCTTCCAGCCTCAGAATGGTCCTGGAGATCCATCTTCGTTCCCGGGAATGCCACCTTCTGGTCTCAGAGTGCTCCCGGAGATGTATCTTTTTCCGGTGGTTCACTTTCTTTCTTCAAGAGTGGGTCAGTGATGTCGGGCGCCTTTTCAATATGGCATCACGGGGCGGCACGGTGGCACAGCGGTTAGCACTGCTGTCTCACAGCTCCAGGGACCCAGGTTCAGTTCTGGCTTCAGGTGACTTGGTGGAGTTTGCACTTCCTCCCTGTGCCTGCGTGGGTTTCCTCTGGGTGCTCCAGTTTCCTCCCACAGTCCAAAGATGTGCAGGTTAGGTTGATTGCCCCTTAGCGTCCAAATGGTTAGGTAGGGTTACTGGGTTATGGAGATAGGGTGGAGGTATGGGCTTAAGTAGACTCTTTCCAAGGGCCAGTGCAGACTCAATGGGCCGAATGGCCTCCTTTTGCACTGTAAATTCTATGATTCTATGACACAATGGCTGACGATGCGCACCCAGGCCTGCCCTGCCACCGAATATGGTGTTAAATGCCTGAGGACATAATTAATGAGGTCAGGATTAGCTGTGTTTTCCTGCCGGGCTCCGCAGCGGAAAACACCCTACATTCTCACCCCTCTGGCACTTCATCTCAAATTGGAAGAATTCCTCTAAGGATCTGTTTACTTTCCTTTTTTCCCCTGTTTAGATGATGATGAACATGCCAGGTGTTGCCACCATTTTCTGTTCTGTATAACTTGGAAGAATTTCTCTTCTCCTGTTTTTGTTTCCCAGCTGCCTGGCTAATTTCTCCTCACTTTTTTAATGCTGTCAACTCCCCTTTTGACTGACAATATTAATCACCGTGTAGTCTGCACTCTGTCCCACCCTCATGTACTCGTACCTTCTGGTTGGAAGGTCCCTTTACCCATTCCAGAAATTCAAAACCTTGAGGTTATCCCTCCTCTACCAACATCCAGATTTTGTTTGGAGGGGAGATTTCCATAACGTCTTTCACATGTGTGATGAACGGTTATTGTATTACTGTACCCTTATCATCATGCAAGGTGAAGTCCCCTTTAAGACCAGGCTTGGAACCCTGGGGGACTCTGCCTCTGGCTCCGCCCACCTGGGAGTCTTATATAAGGGGCCGCCTTGCAGGTGGGCGGAGCCAGAGGCAGAGTCCCCCAGGGTTCCAAGCCCGGTCTTAAAGGGGACATCGCCTTGCATGATGATAAGGGTACAGTATTACAATAACCGTCTCAGCACCAAGCTAGTTCTCAGCTTATTAAAGCCTTCTTTACCGTTTTACTCTCTAGCGTCGTTATTGAGGGTACAACAATATGAATCAAGACCAAGGCTTACGCCTACAACTGGGGTTTGCTTTGCTTGATTTCTACTCGTCATTCCTTAATTCCCATGTCATTCCTTCATCCCCATGTCACTCATTAATCCCCATGTCACTCCTTTTGCCCCACTGTCGGTAGCCAACTAGCCCTTTCCTATTCTGCATCTTCATCATTCCATCTTCCCTTCCCTCAAAGTTCACCTCTTTTACTTACCCTTCCTAATGTCTCCTCATCTGGTTCAACATTGATTTTGATTTGGGTATACCTTTGTGAGGAAATTTAGGGTGTTCCTCCATACTAAAATACAAGTTGCTGCTGTTGTGTAAACTGAGGATTGAATCCTTAAATTCTAAATGGGCGCGATTTACCCGCCGCGTCCCGCCAGAAACGGGATGGGACACGGCCGGTAGATCCTGGGAGATGCCTCTTCCGGGATCCCTGACAGTCATTACCCGTGATCTGGATCCCACCCACAATGGGCAGGGAAGGGAGGGAAAGGCTTTACTGTATCACTCTTGCATCATGTGATCATTACATTGACGCTCTGGCATGAGCTCTCTCTGTGCCTTCCTCGTCCCGTCCCGTTGACCCTCGACAAAATGCATGAAATGCATAAAAAAGAGACCCGAAATAACAAATCCTTTCTCCTATTTTCCATCCACTCCACCCCATTTATTATAGACTTAAAAATCACCTTCCCCATTGACAACTCATGAGCCTAGATTATAGGGTTTAACATCATAAATGGTCTAAACTTATCTTTTAACTTGTGGATCGAGCCAAATTGTTCCCTCAGCTGAGGTGAGTTGAAATCTGTTTGAGCAGCCATTTTGAATTTAACAAAGCTACCTGATGTGATGTGTGATGCACGATCAATAACTACTAAAACGAGGTCGTAGTACAACTGAAAGCTTTAATAAGCTAGAAGTATTCCACAGCAGCTCAGGTACAGAATGATGGCTGCTGGGAAGGCCCGAGTTCTTATACCCCGCCTATCAGGGCGGAGCTACCATACTCTACAGCCAATGGCAAAACCCCTAGGTTTAACCAATGGTACTTCAGCCTCTCAGGTACCGTAATACCTGATAATACCACATTCACCCCCTGTTAAAAAAAGAGTCTGGCGGGTGTGGTGGTCAGCAACTACAAAATGTAACAACATGGTATAATCAGTTATGGAGGTACCGTGATAACTCCTTACAGTGTTTAGTGATTATTTACAAGTATGGCAGACATGTACATTCAGTGTTTAATTTTTACAGATCAGTTGAAATGTTGCAATCAGTCGGTCAGGTGCCCTGGTCGTCCTCTGTGATCGTCTGAGCCTCGGTGGTGACTCCAGTGGTGGCTCGGGCGTCTGCAACTCCGGGAATGTGGCTTTGGCCTCCATGGCAGCTTCGTCACCCCGAGACGGCGCTGGTGGGAAAAAGGGCTGACCCGGGAAGGGGGCGCCTGGAAGGGGCGTCGGTGGGTGGGGGGGCCTAGGCAGGGGCGGCGGGAGGACTGATCCTCCTGTAAGGTGCTGCAGTGGAGGGGGGTGGGACTGGTGGCTGGGATGTATGTGGGGTTCCGGCAGTCGCCAGGTCCCGTAGGGAGACCGTATCTTGTCGGCCGTCAGGGAACGCCACGTAGGCATATTGGGGGTTAGTGTGTAGCAGGTGGACTCTCTCGACCAACGGGTCCGACTTGTGCTCCCGCACGTGTTTTCGGAGCAGGATGGGTCCGGGAGTTGCCAGCCAAGTCGGGAGCGAGGGCCCGGAGAAGGACTTCCTGGGAAAGACCAGGAGACGTTCGTGAGGTATCTGATTGGTGGTCGTACAAAGCAGTAACCGGATGGAGTGGAGGGCCTCCAGGAGGACTTCTTGCCAGTGGGAGACTGGAAGGTTCCTGGACCGTAGGGCCAGTAGAACGGTCTTCCAGAACGTTCTGTTCTCCCTCTCCACCTGTCCGTTTCCCCGGGGGTTGTAACT
Source organism: Scyliorhinus torazame (assembly GCF_047496885.1). Classification (NCBI taxonomy): domain Eukaryota; kingdom Metazoa; phylum Chordata; class Chondrichthyes; order Carcharhiniformes; family Scyliorhinidae; genus Scyliorhinus; species Scyliorhinus torazame. The sequence continues at coordinate 194,313,489 of NC_092718.1, forward strand.
GGTCGTCCTGCTCGAAGCGATGCCCTTGCTGAGCAGGAATTGACGCAGTTCGTTGCTCATAAAGGAGGACCCCCTATCACTATGTATGTAGGCGGGGAAACCGAACAGTGCAAAGATAATATGGATGACGGTGGTTGCGGTCATGTCGGGGCAGGGGATGGCGAATGGGAACCGGGAGTACTCGTCAATCACATTCAGGAAATACGTGTTGCGGTCGGTGGAGGGGAGGGGGCCTTTGAAGTCCATGCTGAGGCATTCAAAGGGATGGGAAGCCTTAATCAGGTGTGCCCTCTCTGGCCGGTAGAAGTGCGGTTTGCACCCAGCGCAGATTTGGCAGTCCCTGGTGGTCGTCCTGACCTCCTCGATGGAGTAGGGCAGGTTGCGGGTCTTAACGAAATGGAAAAAACGAGTGACCCACGGGTGGCAGAGGTCCTCGTGGAGGGCTCGGAGGCGGTCCACTTGTGCGGTGGCACATGTGCCGCGGGACAGGGCGTCAGGAGGCTCGTTTAGCTTCCCGGGATGGTACAAGATCTCGTAGTTGTAGGTGGAGAGTTCGATCCTCCACCGCAAGATCTTGTCGTTTTTTATCTTGCCCCGCTGTGCATTATCGAACATGAATGCCACCGACCGTTGGTCAGTGAGGAGAGTGAATCTCCTGCCAGCCAGGTAATGCCTCCAATGTCGCACAGCTTCTACTATGGCCTGGACCTCCTTCTCGACTGAGGAGTGGCGAATTTCGGAAGCATGGAGGGTACGGGAGAAGAAGGCCACGGGTCTGCCCGCTTGGTTGAGGGTGGCCGCCAGAGCTACGTCGGTCGCATCGCTCTCGACCTGGAAGGGGAGGGACTCGTTGATGGCGTGCACCGTGGCCTTTGCAATGTCTGCTTTGATGCAGTTGAAGGCCTGGCGGGCCTCTATTGACAGGGGAAAAGTTGTGAATTGGATCAGGGGACGGGCTTTGTCTGCATAGTTGGGGACCCACTGGGCGTAGTAACTGAAAAACCCTAGGTAGCGCTTCAGGGCCTTGGGGCAGTGAGGGAGGGGGAACTCCATAAGGGGGCGCATGCGTTCAGGGTCGGGGCCTATAACTCCATTTCGCACTACGTAGCTGAGGATGGCTAGGCGGTTGGTGCTAAACACGCATTTATCCTTATTGTATGTTAGGTTAAGGATTTTAGCGGGCTGAAGAAATTTTCGGATGGTGGTGTCGTGGTCCTGCTGGTCGTGGCCGCAGATGGTGACATTATCGAGATACGGGAATGTTGCCCGTAAACCGTACCGGTCGACCCTTCGGTCCATCTCGCGCTGGAAGAGCGAGACCCCGTTAGTGACACCGAAGGGAACCCTTAAGAAGTGATAGTGCCGCCCGTCTGCCTCGAAAGCAGTGTATTTGCAGTCACTAGAGCAGATGGGGAGCTGGTGGTAGGCGGACTTGAGATCCACCGTGGAGAAGACCTTATAATGCGCAATCCTGTTGACCAGGTCGGATATGCGGGGGAGACTGCTGCGTAAACCTTTTGATGGTCTGACTGTAGTCGATGACCATCCTATGCTTTGCCCCGGTCTTTACCACCACTACTTGAGCTCTCCAGGGGCTGTTACTGGCTTCAATGACCCCTTCCCTCAGCAGCCTTTGGACCTCTGACCTAATAAAGATCCGGTCCTGGGCACTGTACCGTCTGCTCCTGGTGGCAACGGGTTTCCAATCCGGGGTGAGGTTCGCAAACAGGGAAGGCGGGTCGACCTTAAGGGTCGCGAGGCCGCAGACAGTAAGGGGGGGTATAGGGCCGCCGAATTGGAAGGTCAGACTTTGCAGGTTACTCTGAAAGTCTAAACCCGAGAGTGTAGCCGCGCAGAGGTGGGGAAGGACATAGAGGTGGACATTTTTGAACTCCCTTCCCTGGACTGTGAGGTTTGCTACACAAAACCCCTTTATCCCCACTTAGTGGGAACCGGAGGCCAGTGAGATTCTTTGATTAACAGGGTGGATAAGGAGGGAACAGCGCCTTACCGTATCGGAGTGTAGAAAGCTCTCCGTGCTCCCAGAGTCGATCAGGCAGGACGTCTCGTGGCCGTTGATGAAGACAGTCGTCGTTGCTGTTGAGAGTGTTCGAGGTCGAGTTTGGTCCAGAGTCACCGAGGCCAGACGCAGTAGTTGTGGATTTTGTTCAGGCAGTGTGTGTTCGGCCGAGCTGGGGTTCTGGGGCCACATCCAAGATGGCGTCTCCCATTGGTCGCACATGGTGGCAGGGGGTGCACAAAATGGTGCCGCCCATCCTTCCAGCTTGGTGTCTGAGGGACAAGATGGCGGTGCCCGGGGTCCGCACGTGGCCCTTGGATATAGGGATGGCGGCGACCACTGGCCACACGAGGCCCGTGGAGAAGTTCGCTGTGGCGGTCCGGAGTCGCCGCTGGAGACCGCGGCCACCGCTCGTGCCTGGCAGACACCCCTTGAAATGGCCCTTTTTGCCGCATCCCTTGCAGATGGATGTGCAGGTCGGGCAGCGCTGGTGGGGGTGCTTTGCCTGCCCACAAAAGAAACAGTGGGGCCCATCCAGGTTGGCAGGCCGCTTTACTGCGCAGGCCTGCGGGGAAACGGGGAAGGTCTCTGGGTCGGGCGCTGCGGGATTCCACGCTGCCCAGGGGGCCGCCGCGCGGTCGGGCACATTGGCTCGTGCGTTCCTGGAGGCCACGTCCATGGACCCTGCAAGGGATCGTGCCTCCCTAAGTCCCAGGGTGTCTTTTTCTAAAAGACGCTGGCAGATTAGTGAAGAACTCATACCTGCCACAAAGGCGTTCAGGACTAGGAGTTCCGTGTGCTCGCTCACCGAAACATGCGGGCAACCACATCTTCTGCCCAGCACCAGTAGCGCGCGGTAGAATTCCTCCAATGATTCCCCGGGGGTTTATCGTCTTATTGCAAGCAGGTGACGAGCGTAGACCTGGTTTACTGGGCGAATATAGTGTCCTTTTAAAAGTTCCATTGCTGCATCAAAGTCTTCCGCCTCCTCGATGAGGGTGTAGATCTCTGGGCTTACCCTTGAGTGCAGGACGTGCAGTTTCTGCTCCCCCGAGGGTGTGCCTTCAGCCATATCCAGGTAGCCTTTAAAACATGCCAGCCAGTGCTTAAAGAACGCCGCTGAGTTCGTCGCGTGGAGACTGAGTTGCAGACACTCCGGCTTGATTCGGAAGTCCATCCTTTCTACTTAAATCTAACTTTTTAAATTGATGCACGATCAATAATTACTAAAACGAGGTTGTAGTACAACTGAAGGCTTTAATAAGCTAGAAGTATTCCCCAGCAGCTCAGGTACAGAATGAGGGCTGCTGGGACGGCCTGAGTTCTTATACCCCGCCTATCGGGGCGGGGCTACCATACTCTACAACCAATGGTAAAACCCCTCGGTTTAACCAATGGTACTTCAGTCTCTCAGGTACCGTAATACCTGATAATACCACAATGTGAATCCAGACCAAATTTCTATTTTCCTCCATCATGTGTTGGAAGCAAATAAAACTAAACATTTTTCTCCTTCACTCTGGCTCCAACATTCCCAAAACTGTGAATATTTATTGCAGGATTCCTAAAATATTTTGTCTGCTGGCACATGGTGTGCTTTTAAAAAAAAGAAATTCAGGCACAGTAGAAGCAGAATTGTCCAAATTTGAATATTTGGCAAATCAATCCAAACTGGACCAATTGAGATCATCGTAGGCAGGGAATTTGGTGAGGCGGAGGTTTGGAGCCATTGAAAATTAATGATTAACATTTGCAGTAAAGCAAAAGAGGAGCATTTCAGAAGAAGCTATTCAACTAAGAATGGGTTAACTGAAAACATGGTAGGAAGCCTTCACAAATTCTCTTGTCTATATCTTCATCGTGAAAGGTCTACAGCGGTCAAAGATCCAGTCCTGGGAAACCTCGTGAGGACCACTGATAGAGCTGAATCTGATGGAAGCTACATAATTATCTTGACCTCCACTGTCCTCCCCAGCTCCTCTAAGCGGTTCCCTTCTTACTCCTAACTATATGAACAACCTCAATGTGTCGCTATATTCCCTTGAAGGGACTGTGTAACTGGATGTTGAACAGCTCTCCAAAATGTATGTCAAGCCGTTTTGAAAAATTAAAAGGAGTTTAAAAATACGATGCATAAATCTGCAATATAACTTGTAACTTCAGGGCCCATGCTTTTAAAACCTACTTCTGAAAAATCAATACTGTTGGATCTCCTCATGGTATTGCCCAAAGAAAGTCAGGACACATAGAATTTACAGTGCAGAAGGAGGCCATTCGGCCCATCGAGTCTGCACCGGCTCTTGGAAAGAGCATCCTACCCAAGGCCCACACCTCCACCCTATCCCCATAACCCAGTAACCCCACCTAATCCCCATAACAAAGTAACCCCACCCAACACTAAGGGCAATTTTGGACACTATGGGCAATTTAGCATGGCCAATCCACCTAACCTGCACATCTTTGGACTGTGGGAGGAAACCGGAGCACCCGAAGGAAACCCACGCACACACGGGGAGAATGTGCAGACTCCGCACAGACAGTGACCCAAACCGGGAATCGAACCTGGGACCCTGGAGCTGTGAAGCAATTGTGGTATCCACAATGCTACCGTGCTGCCCTAATGACACTGCAAATGCCCGCAAACTGCATTAGATACAGAGCGTCTGGAGTGCCATCAATTATCGGAATGTGCAGCTGCAGACATGACCGTCGAACTAGTAGCCTTTAATAATAGAAAATTCCCATTGGGCCAGCACCTCAAGACTCAATGCCCCCCAAAATGAGTGCAGGACGTACATAATAATTTACCACAGTGGCACAGTGGATAGCACTGTTGCATTACAGCACCAGGGACCTAGGTTTGGGTAACTCTGTAGAATTTGCACATTCTCCCCATGTCTGTGTAGGTTTTCTCCGGGTGCTCCGGTTTCCTCCCACAGTCCAAAGATGTGCAGGTTAGGTGGACTGGCCATGGCAAATTGTCCCTTGGCGTCCAAAGATATACAGGTTACGTGGGGTTATGAGGGGGAGGGCGGGGGGGGGGGGGGCAGAGGAGTGGGCCTGTGTGGAGTGCTATTTCAGAGGGTAACTGCAGACTTGATGGATCGAATGACCTCCTTCTGCACCATAGGGATTCTATTAAAAGAAAGCTAGGAGTTAGTTTTATCCCAAACCCTCTTGCACCATCATTACTGTCCAGTGGCGTCACCACATAACCCCAATGCTGTGAGATGGGAATAACAGATCACAATGTGTATGCACAAAGTGCTGATTATTGACCTCAATGAGGATTCTTCTTTCGATTGAAAATAGCTGAAGGGAAAGTACAACCAGCTGCCATCATTTCAAACATTTTGCTTTCGTGTGGAGGCTTTGGATTAATTGCGTTTACAATCTAGGCGATTAACCATTGCCCTCCCAGGGCTTAGGACACCAGTGCAGAGGAAACTCAACATGGCACCGGGACCACCAAAGGTGCGGCAAGACAGTAAAAGGACAACTTGTCCTCCGATGATATTAATAAGCTTATTGAGTTCAAATCTCTTATTTAACGCGAAGGCATCTGCATTCCTCAATTGTGTTGCAGCTTGTAATTCCCTTCCAGACTGCGTTAATCTATATGTAAGCTGGAGAGATAAGCGCAGGAATCTGAAATGTGTCGAGAGGAAAGATGAGGCATTTGCATAGCTGCAAAAGCAGGATTGATCTCTGAATCACTGTTAACAGTGCAACAGTAACAAGAAGATTTCTTAATATGCAGTTGATTTAAATCCTAGCCCTCGGCTTATGCTAGCTTGACAATGAAATGGATGATAAAAAAGCAATAGGTTTGAATTTCTAACATATGATTTGTCTATACAGTGTGAAGGGAGATGTTGGAAGATTTTTCTTCCCTTAATTGGGCTATTGGATACTTTACCACAAGTAAAGTAAAAAATAGTAAAGTCGCCAGAGGCCCAGATGACCATAGGCTGCTTTCCCCTTCTGAGGGGGAGAGCTGACTCGTGGCGATTTAACCCGAGGATCACCACACCGCAGGTCAGGGGCCAAAGTTGAGAAGGCGAGGCTTTCATGAATAACCTCAACCCGTACGAGAATTGAAAACACGCCGTTGGTCTCGCTCTGCATCACAAAGCAGCTGTCCAGTCAATTGAGCTAAACCGGGCCCCGGCGAAACCGCAAGAATAACCACAAGTAGTTATTCAGGAAGAAACTAGGATATCATTCAAGAAGTAGTTAGATATAGCACTTAGGGTGAAGGGGGGCAAAGGATGTGGGGGAAAAGTGGCCTCCTCCAATCGGCCTCCTCCTGCTCCTATTTTCTGTGTTTCTAAAAGCAAATTGGATTAGAAGGATCAGTATAAGGAGACAATTAGAAAATACACGTCCAGTTGAAGAGCTAGAATCAGGACAGGCACAATGGCCCTGTTCGGTACTATTGTTTCTATGATGCTGAGACACATTGGACACCCATGAAGCATAATGTTGTTGTGTCATTCTGATCAGAGTTCATTGCAGGAAAATGATGCAATCGCCTTTTCCTTGGTGCTGAAAGTGGGGAGAATTGTTCTGGTCATGCTGCTTGAAGCAATGTGGCAAACATGCTAAAAAAATTGGTTTGCACACAGCAAATGGAACAATTTTGCCTTTGAAGTGTTAAAAGAACACAATTTTACCTGTCGAGATCAATTGGTACAATACATAAGTGGCATTAACTTCATGTAGCTGTGGACACACAATTGTAGCCTCTGGATCAGGATGGACAGCTAATCATTGGATTCCAGACACAAAAGGCACCAAAGAGGAGACTGGGAAAGAGACCAACTATGAGTTTTGAGGAAATGGAACGACCCGGGTATGATCATTCTTTTAGCAAAAGAATGGGAGCATTTCTGTTTTCCTCAAAAATATGGGGTGGGATTCTCCGACCCCCAGCCGGGTGTTTCTCGGCGGTGCGCCGTTCGCCGGCGGAGGGATTCTCTCTCACCGCTGCTTGTCGATGGGATTTCCCATTGAAGCCACCCCACGCCGTCGGGAAACCCGCAGGTGAGGGTGCGCTGCCAGCGGGAAGAGAGAATTCCAGCGGCCGGAGAATTCCGGCCAAGATCCCATTAAAATAAAAGCAAAATAATGACGATGCTGGAAATGTGAAATAAGAACAGAAAATGCTGGATAAACCAGTCTACGGGCAGATATAGGCCTGCTGCAAAGCTCCAGAGACCCCCAATGTAAACTGGAAGAACAACGCCTCATCTTCCGATTCAGAATATTACATCCTTCTGGACTCAACAGTGAGTTCAACAACTTTAGACAAAATCTTCCCTTGCAATCTGCAATCTCCAACCCCCCCCCCCCCCCCCCGCCACCGCCCCATCTTTTTATAATTTGTTGTCCATTGTTTCTCATCTCGCTGGCCTGTCCCAACACAATCCCACCCACCCCTCCCCCACTTGGCCACCTGTCCCTGGATGTTCAGTTGCTCGGATCAACACATTCTGCTACCTCACCTTTTGCCAATTTGATCCCTTAATGGCACTATTAACACTCCCTTTTGTCTTATGCCCAAGGGATAGTTGTCCACATCTCCTTTGCCCCGGCCTATCCCTAGTCTTCTATTCTGTCCCAACTCCTCCGTGTCTTTTCCAACTATATAATTCTGCACACGCTATCTTGCTTCAGTTCTGTAGCAGGAACATTTAGATCCGAAACATTAACTCTAGAAGTGATCTGACGGGAAAGTCACTGAGTGTCCGTTGTGGCGGGTAATGCTGGGATGTTCCTGCCGGCTCTGTCAGAGAATTACCCACCGCTATCTCACCACGCCTGGTCACGTTTTGGGGCCCTGGGAGGTTTCTCCCCGGTCAAGCGCACACTGAGGGCGCGATCTACCAGCCATGCTGTGCCCAAAAAGCAGCACACCGCGGTGCAATGTGGCGATAAATGATGGGAGACCTCGCTCCCAAGATCTAACTGGCTCGCCACGCCTCACAAGATCTAACGCGATCCCAAGAGACGTCGCGATGTGAAGCCCGCCCTCAGTTTCTCTCTGCCAAACCTGTTGAGTTTATCCAGCATTTTCTGTTTTTATAATGGATTATGTAGTTAGAGCGTGGGGTAGGGGGGGGATAGGGGGTGGGGTGTGTGAAAGAGGTAGGGTAGAATAGAGTGTTAGGGATAGGTCGGAGCTACGGAAAGATTGACAAAGGTGTCGTACGTACAAGGCAAAGGGAATGTTAATAGTGGCATTAAGGACTAAAGGAGTGCTAATAGTGGCAGAATGTGTTCATTGGAGAACAAAGGTCAGTGCTCAGTGAAAGCAAAATTGAAGAACAAGTGACAGATGGCCCTGTCAGAGAGGCGGGGGTATGTTTACAATCGGACAAACCAAGGAAACAAAAAACAAAAAGGGGGGTCAAGATGGCGGGAAAAGTTCACAGCCTAAAATAAACACAGTATTAAAATAAATATTGAGATACATGACTTTGAAATGAAATTCCTGATAATACAGTTTTGGTCCAAAATATAGAGAAAGACATGTATTCTGATAATTTCTGAGGATTCAAGCTGACACAATGCTGAAGGGTTCCTTGGAAATAAGCATATATATAATCTTTGGAACATTGCTAGATTTATTTCTCCGGGATTAGAATCCTGTAGAGTAATCTAATCATAGGGGGCGATTTAATGGCCACGCTGCGCCCGAAAAGCAGGCCATCACTGCACAGCATGGCCGATAAAAAATGGGCGACCCCGTTGCCGGGATCTACCTGGCTCGCAACGTCTCACGAGATCGAATGTGATCTCGCGAGACGTTACGATGTAAATCCCGCCCATTGTGCACGGGATCACTTTTCAGCAAATCTGTATATTAAAGCGAGACAGCTGGCACTGCCAAGGTACCAAGCTGGCATCTTTTGCGCGGGTGCGATCGGGTCAGGGGTGCCCTGTGTGGGTGTTGGTGACATCCTTATCTCTCGCAACCTTGAGGGATTCTGGCGAGAGAAGCTCCTCAGTGTACAAAATGGAGCTATGTACGGCCTTGGTCGAGCGTTCCCTGCTGAGGCCCCTTACCTAATGCGAGTGGCGTTTTATAACCATGTGTTTCTCGGCACTGCGAGCGCCGGGAAACACGTAGCTAAACGCGCTCGCTATGGGACTTTGTTCCCATTTAGTTAAATCGTGCCTGTTATGGGTCCGGGTTTACAGAACCCCAAAGTGTTTCATGGAGTTCAACCGACCCACAACTTTTAATAGATTGTGGTGTGGGAAGCACACGCGTACTCGCTAGGTGTGATACAGCAATTATGGACAAATGGTTTTTAAAACAAAACAATGTTTATTCTATGAACTCAATTTAACCTTTAAAAAACAAACATTGAATATCTTAACACCCATTACTTCAAAGATAACCCCAAAAGACTACAACACTAAATAATCCTTCAAACTGTTCCTTTAAACATCCAAAAGACTTCAACCTTCAAATACAGACATGAGGTTACATTCAATATATTTATCGTCTTTGGATTTGCAGACATCAACAGACCAGTTCTGTGGTTTTCCTGCAGCTCTCAGCAAGCTCTGTGTTTTCTTCCTGCAGCTCTCAGCTAAACACACAGACACTCCCAGCTTTCTCCTCAAACTGAAACCAAAAGCGGAACTAACCTCAAAATGGCCGAACTGAGCTCAGCTCCACCCACTCTCTGACATCACTATTTTCTGAAAGGTACATTGCTTAAACATCCATTTCTTAAAGGTACTCTCACATGACACACCCATAATTTGGGACAGTACGAATGACCACCACCCACATCGCCGCCACCACCACCCACTCCCATGTCAAGTATCTTGAATGTTCCCTGCGATGTGCATTCACTAATTTCTTTGGGATTGGTTGGACAAGTGTATGAATCCAGCTTACAGCAGTTTAGTTATGTCAAGCTGTGACAGAGTCCACTGTGCAATATCTCACCGGAGGGAAAAGACAAAATCACACATAGCTTGAAACACCATATGCACCTTCCTTGGCAGAGTGTTAGACCCTTCATTCTATTGATGTTCGGGGATTTGCTGAGTGAGAGAATGAATCTTCTTTTATACCAGATGGTATATAATTAAATTGTATTACGACTCTGGAAGAATTAATACAGAGTATCTGATGCCCCCTGGTTGTGATGACTCGGTCCTCGTTATTCAACTGCACAACTTTCATTCAGTCTGCGTTTTGAATCCATACCTCATTAAAAAAAAATTACAACCTATTAAAATACAAAGTTGTTCAGAAGGCCCTGTTTGAAGCTCTGCATTAATATAGCATCTTTAACACAGTAAATGTCCCAAGGCATTTCACTGAGGAGAAACAGATGTCAAACAGTGTTAGGAGAGCGAAGAAAGGATGATGGCCAGCAGAGGGAGGAGGAAGGTTTCTTTAATCAGGCTTTTGGATGCAGGAGACCAGGTGGCAAGCTGGAGGGGATTCGCGAGGGAGTTCCAGCGAGCAGGGCCAAGGCAGCAGATGGCTCTGACACCGGCACATAGGGAAGGGGCGAAGTGCAGAAGGCTCGAGTCTGGGCTGTGGTGTAGGGTTTGGAGGGGTAGATGATTGAAGCCACATTGGAGATTTTAAAACATGATTTATTGTCATATGTACTGAGGTACGATGAAAAGTATTGTTCTGCGTACAGTCCAGACAGGTTATTTCATACAAGAAAAAACATATTAATAAGTGAGGGTTTTGAGTCCAGAGAAGGTTTGTGAAAACAGGGATGATGATTAAGCGGGTCCACGTGTGGCAGGATGCGGATGCTGCAGTAGGGCACAAATTGCGAAGGGTGAATCTTGAGAGCCTTGAAGAAGGTGACTCTAGAAATAATGAAATGGAGGCTCTTAGTGCCAAATGGGCAAACTTCTTCTCTTATGTTTTCAATGTATTCATTGACGGAATGTTGTGAAGCTGGAAGTAAATAAGCTCAGTGATTGATTAGATGTACGGTATGTAGGTCAATTTAGCTCAGAGTGAAATGGGACACACGGATAGTGTACTTCCTGATCCAGACACTGACCAGCTTGGAAGGGTGCAGAGTTTGTGATAACCACATAGCAGCACCAGTCTTTCCATTGTTTAAAATGGGGAGATTCAGGCTCACCTGTGACTCAAACAAAAATGTATTTACAGAGCAGTGTGGTGTTAACATGTGAACACTGACCTCATGCCTAGTGCAGAATGTTTCTTTCTTTTTGAGATACTGTAAGATCTCTTAAAATTTGATTTTGGAGGAAAGAGAAGAGGGACTGAGCTATGTTTTGGAGAAGGTAATTTGTTATGGGGCGGGGGATAGGGCATAGGTACGGTGCTCTTTCAGAGGGTCAGTGCAAATCCGATGGGCCGAATAGCCTCCTTCTGCACTGAAGGGATTCTATTCTATGAATTGGCTGAGCAATGTAATTGCCAAATAATGCAATTGTTGATACATGGACACTCTCCTTACCTTTACCTGCAGTTTGGTGCCAATTCTGTTTGATAATGCATTTTTGAAGCAGCTTGGCACTCTTTACTGCATTAAAGGTTCTATATGTTTATGAAGGGAGGGATGCAGAAGACAGGAAATTATAGACCAGTTAGCTAACTTTGGCCACTGGCGTCTATTATTGAGAATGAGATTGCTGAGTGCTTGGTAGTACATGGTAAGATAGGGTTGAGTCAGCAAGGCTTCTTCAAGGAGAGGTCATGCCTGACAAATCTGTAAGAATTCTTTGAGGAGGTAATGAGGAATTTAGACAAAGGAGAACCAGTGGATGTGATCTATTTGGATTTCCTGAAGGTCTTTGACAAAATATCATATAGGAGGATGGGAGGATGCTAAATAAGGTATGAGCCCATGGTGTTAGGGGCAAGATATTGGCAATGATAGAGGTTTGGTTGACTGGCAGAAGGGAGAGAGTGGTAATAAAGTGGTCTATTTTAGGATGGCAGCTGGTGACTAGTGGTGTTCCGCGGGGATCATTGTTGGGACCACAACTATTCACGATATACATTAATTTAAACAAAATATTAGTGTACCCAATTCATTTTTTCCAATTAAGGGGCAATTTAGCGTGGCCAATCCACCTACCCTGCACATCTTTGGGAGGTGGGGGCGAAACCCACGCAAACACGGGGTCCATGTGCAAACTTCACACCGATAGTGACTCAGAGCCGTGATCGTACCTGGGACCTGTGAGGCAGCAGTGCTAACCTCTGTACCATTGTGTGGCCTCATTAATGATCTGGAAGAAGGGTATTGTTGCTAATTTTGCAGGTGATACAAAGATCTGTAGAGGGACAGGTTGTGTTGAAGCAGGGAGGCTGGGCGGACTTGGACAGGCTAGGAGAGTGGGCAAAGAAATGGCAGATAGAATACAATATGGAAAAGTGTGAGGTTATGCACTTTGGTAGGACGAATAGAGGCATAGACTATATTCTAAATGGTGAAAGGCTTCGGAAATCAGAAGCACAAAGGGACTTCGGAGTCTTAAATTCAGGATTCTCTTAAAGTTAACATGTAGGTTCAGTTGGCAGTTAGGAAGGCAAATCCAATGTAGCATTCATGTTGAGAGGGCTAGGATACAAGAGCAGGGATCTACTGCTGAGGCTGTATAAGGCTCTGGTCAGACCCCATTTGGAATATTGTGAGCAGTTGTGGGACCCGTATCAAAGGAAGGATGCGCTGGCCTTGGAAAGGGTCCAGAGGAGGTTCACAAGAATGATCCTGGGAATGAAGGGCTTGTTAAATGAGGAGCGGTTGAGGGCTCTGTGTCTGTACTCTATGGAGTTTAGAAGGATAAGGGGTGGTCTCTTTGAAACATACGGAATATTGAGAGGCCTAGGTAGAGTAGACGTGGAAAAGATGTTTCCACTAGTAAGAGAAACTAGCAGCCGAGGACATATCCTCAGACTCAAGGGACAATCCTTTACTACTGAGATGAGGGGGAATTTCTTCAGCGAGAGCATACCGTGGGCAGCGCGGTAGCATAGTGGTTAGCACTGTGGCTTCACAGCGCCAGGGTCCCAGGTTCGATTCCCTGCTGGGTCACTGTCTGTGCGGAGTCTGCACGTTCTCAACATGTCTGCGTGGGTTTCCTCCGGTTTCCTCCCACAGTCCAAAGATGTGCTGATTAGGTGGATTGGCCATGATAAATTGCCCTTGGTGTCCAAAAAGGTAGGAGGGGTTATTGGGTGAGGGGGAAAGGGTGGAATTGAGGACTTAAGTGGGTCGGTGCAGACTCGATGGGCCGAATAGCCTCCTTCTGCACTGTATGTTCTATGTTCCATGTTCAGAGGTGGTGAATCTGTGGAACACTTTGCCGCAGAAGGCTGTGGAGGCAAGTCACTGAGTGTCATGATATGGGCCAGGGTTTAGAGAACCCCAAAGTGTATCATGGAGTTCACCGGACCTACAACTTTTACTAGATTGTGGTATGGGAAGCACACAGCCCACTCTACAGGTTTGGTACAGCAGAAATGGAAAAGTATTTTTTAAAGCAAAACAATGTTTATTCTATGAACTCAAGTTGATCTTTTTAAAACACACAGTGAACATCTTCGCAACCAGCAATTCAAATACAACCCCAAAGAATACAACACTAAGTAATCCTTAATAACTTCCTAAACAACACCCAGAAGACAAAAGAAACACCTTTTAACAGAAGCACATCAGGTTTACTTCACTACTGAAAACATTTATAATTCCGAATTCACCAAATGATCAAGAGGTAATCTTTTCATGGCAGAGAGATCAACGGTACACCTTCTTTGTCTGGCTTCAGCTCCAACACTGAAAACAACACAGGCACACCCAAGCTTTTCTCAAAGTGAAACTAAAAAGCAGAGCCAGAGCTCAGCTCCACCCACCCTCTGACATCACTACAGTAACATGAGCAGCCAAACATTTCTAAAAGCGACATTCTCATAACAGTCTTTAAGACAGAGATAGATAGGTTCTTGATTAATATGGGAATCGGGGGTTACGGACAGAAGGCAGGAGAATAGGGTTGATAAATATATCAGCCATGATCGAATAGCAATGTAGTCTCGTTGGGCTGAATGGCCTGATTCTGTTCTTTTTGGCCTTATGGTCTTATATGAATGCAAGCTGTTGTTGCCTCTATATTTTAATTGCAAATGGAGACCAGTTTACATTATATACCGCCAAATGCGATAGATTTTATTTAAAGTTGATATTTAAGTGTATGTATGAATGCCAGCATTGAAACCACTGGAGGCATTCAGCATCAGATTTCCAAACCAATTTTATTTACGACAGCTTAGTTCCCACTCTATGCGACAAGTGTTAACAGGCCGACTTCTGCCCATACAAATTACAGCTCTGGAGTTTGAAATGGGAGTTTTGAAATCTCTTTTGATTTGCATTACATTCGAAGTGAGAAGGTTAGCATTAGCTCAAAAAGGACATGCTTCGTGGTTGAGAGATTTCTCTCCATTGTCTGGGTCAGGATTTGGGTTCCAGCCTTGAGCAAGAGGCACTTTGTGACATACATGCTCTGATTACAAAGTGCACCGACTGCAGCCGCTGCGAGTGTGCATTGCCTGAAGTATTGGTATTATTAGGGAGGAGTGAATAATCAATGTCATCTAAAGTGATTTGAATTTGGCAACCTGCACTTTCTTCAAAAATTCAAATGATTCGACGCTCTATGAATGCCGTAACAAATTGATTCCTTTGTGAAACCAGCTATCTGCACAAAACCTAATTGTTGATGTCAAAGATATGGGGGCGGCATCCTCCGTTCCTGAGGCTAAGTGCGGCGCCGACGGAGAATCCGCGGGTGATTAACAACGGGAAAATCAGCGTGAACACCTCACCGATTCCGATGAGGGGCTAGCACCAGCACCATATGGAACACCCACGGATCGCGCGGAAAACAGCCGCAGAATCGCCGGCGCAGGACTGACGTGCAGAACCGGTCGCCGACCGTGCTGGAACCCTAACCCTCCCACCTTGACCCCACAGCCACAGACAAGGGCTGGAACTTCCCCAAAAAATGGCAAAGTGTCAGATTCTGACTGAAAACTGTTGTGTTTCTCCCCAGAGAAACGGCAAGGTTTTTTCTCTAGATCTTCTGATACTTTGTCCAAAAAAAGCAGGGTGGCATGTTTTTCACCGTCATTCTTTTTTAAAAAAAAAATGTTATTGAACATGTTTTAATGAATGCAGAAATACAGAACACTAAAATAAAGCAAAACACACCCTCAAACAAAACCGCAACCCCCACCATCCCGTCAACAGCTGACGGTGACTAGCTCTTTAAAAAACAAAATGAAAGGATGCCATCTTTTATAAACCCCTCAATTGCACCCCTGAACGTATACTTAATTTTCTCAAGATGCAAAAACGCCATAAGATTCCCCAGCCATACCGAGGCATTGGGTGGAAAAGCTGACCTCCACTCTTACAGCACCCGCCTAAGAGCAATCAGCGGTACGAAGGCCAAGACATCCAACCTGTACCTGTCTCCAGCTCTGGCAGGTCTGACACCCCAAAATGGCCACCAGGGGAGGGGGTTCCAATTCCATCTGTAGAATCACCGACATGGTGCTGAAGAAGGAAACCCAAAATCGCACCAGCTCAGCACGTTCCCAGAACATGAGCACATGATTCGCCGGGCCCCTCACGCAACACTCACACTTATCTTCCACCCCTTCAAACAATCGCCTCATCCTACCTCTAGTTAAGTGCGCCGGGTGCACCATCTTCAACTGTATCAGTCCCAGTCTGGCACCGCATCCACTCATCTAATTCCACCCCCAATTCATCCTCCCTCTTGGCCTTCGGCCCCACCAGGGATGCATTATCCTCTCATAAATTCCCGAGATGCTCCCCTCTTCCATCGCCACGAGCAACAGAACCCTCTCCAGCAATGAGGTTGGCATCAGTACCGGAACGACGGGAAGACCGTCCTCGCCATGTCCCTCATGCAGATATCTAAAGTTCTCTGACTGTGACAGCCCAAACTTCTCTGATAATTCCTCCTGGTTCACGAACTGCCCCTTTAGAAACAAGTCCCCCAAACCTTCCACCCCCTTGTCCACCCAGCCTCAAAACCTGGCACCATCTTGTTGGCTCAAACATTCTGAAATCTCCCCAGCACAAATCCCGTTATGGCCCTCTCGCAAGAGTTAGTCACCATAACGGGATTTGCATCCGTGGCAAACAGGCTCACAAAATCCCGCTGCACCCCCCCCCCCCCCCCCCCACACAGTCACACTTGCAAACCCCTTGAAGACCCCACACTGCCACCCTCCACACCCACAGCTATAAAATAAATATCTGCAATCTAATTACCTGCACGATTGGTTGAAAACAGTATATTTGCTGAAGAATGACATAAAAACGGTCTCCATTTCAAGATCAATGAAATGATTTACAATGCATTTCCTGTTGCAGGTGTCAATTAAACTGGGACAGACAGAATGAGCTAAATGTAAATGTAGTTTCTGGGCACAATCTACTGGCCCGCAAGGGAGTGCAGCATGGCCAGAAGATGCCGGGCAAGGCCTCTTCAGGGATTTACCCGGCCCCCCACGCCGCGCAAGATCTAACGGGATCTCGTGATCTGGAACCCACCCATTGTGGGCGGGATCAGAATTTGGCAAATCTGCATATTAGAGTGAGTAGCTAGTCTAACTTTATTATACAGTTCGCCTGATCTGATCTACCCGAGGAGTTGGGATCTAACCCCTTCGCCTTGGAGACCTTAGGCAAGCGCCATTAAGTACTGTTCCCCACAAATGGGGAGCTGGCGGAACAGCAATGGGGGGGTTCTCCCAGGGGATTGGAAGCCCCTGGGTGGTTGGCCTCTGGGCAGGGTGGCACCCTGGCACTGTTGGTGCCACCTGGGCACCTTGGCACTGGCCTGGGAGACAGCCTGGTAATGCTGGGGTGATATTTTGCCCATGTCGGGAATGCCTGGCCGATGTAAGGTGGGGTGCGGAGGTGGAGGGGCCAGATGACCCCCTGATAGGTGAGTTGCGGCATTGGGATTGTCCGATTGTCACGTTGGGGGTGGGGGGGGGGGGGGTCGCGAGATCCAGGCGCCATTTAAAACTGCCGTTCCGATCTCCTCCGGTATTGAGGTGTTCTGGGGTGCGGACTCAGGGGGGAGGGGTGTTGTTTCCCCGCTGGGCCACCAAAGAAAGAGAGCGTTCTTAGATAGCGGGGTCGTTCCCGCCACTTGTAGCGTCTGGAACAATCTCTCGATTCCTGCCCAGGACAGACTGTGTTTTAGTTTGGTTAGACCGCGCCCCTTATATTTTGTCTCCCTTTCCCGAATCAGTAATAAGAAGATTTTGAACTATGTTTCAACTCCTGAAAGAACAAAGCCTAATAAACATCATCTGCTATGCACACAAATTATACCTTTTAGTTTGTCCCCCCAAAAATCTGAAAGTCTGACTTTAGCCCTTGTCGTGACAAAGAAAAATCAAGCTCCACAATTTTAAAGAAAAAATTAACAAAAATGTATCCAAGTAGCAGTTTTTGAAAATCCATGTTTGTTGGGGGAGTGGGTTGATGGAAAGTGTTTGAGGATCCCTGCAGTAACTTCAATCAAGACAACCAAGGCTTCTGAGCATGTATCTTAAAGACACATATTTGTTCATACGTTCAAAATAATTTTTCGATACACAAGCAAACCATAAACTCTTCAAGGTAATCAGTGTGAGATGTCATTCTCCAGTATAAATACCATAAGACATTGGAGCAGAATTAGGCCATTCAGCCTATTGAGTCTGTCATAATATCCACTCATGTATATAATGAGATGCAGACAGGCAGTGATTGACACACAGGATGACCAGTAAGCACACAACACAGTGCAGCCAATCACCAGACAGGACACTACCACTATAAAGCCAGAGGGCACTAGGTTTCCCGCTCTCTCGGGACCCAGCTACTGAGACAGTCAGAGTCCACGAGCTAGCACAGTGCAAACACCATGCGGTAGCTAGTAAGTCTGGTCAGGCTACTATAAGGACACTAGTCAGATCAGTATAGTATCGACCCACAGCTGAATATGTACAGCAGTTCATCTAGTTGAATAAAACAGTGTTGGATCTTTTCCAGTGTTAGACGTCTGTTTCTAACTTCCCTGCATCGAGTGCAGTCCACATCGAACCAACCCGCCCAACACATCAAAGTCTGCTCCGCCATTCAATCGGCTGATATGTTTGTCATCCCCATTCTCCTGCCTTCTTCCCATAACCCCTGATCCCCTTATTAATCAAGAACCTATCTATCTCTGTCTTAAAGACACTCACTGACTTGGCCGGGAATACAATTTATGCTAGAGTATCCTCACCCATCAGTATATTGACCTACCTTTGCAAGTAGGAGAGAGCAATGCAAGCGTCTTGTTTAAAACAAACGCATCAAAACGTCCCATCAGGTATATTAATGGCCTCCTCTCTGCTTAACTCTAATAATAATGCTCCTCAAGCTAAGTGGAGAGGCTAACTCCAGTATCGATTCCAGAAACTGTCGGTAGCACATTGCCAGAAACTGATCATGAGCAAAAATTTTGAACATATACTGGGAAATATTTGTGAGTGTTTTCCCTTATTTCGCAGGCAGAACATGTGAGCTCCTGCAGGATTAATATTCCTTGGGACTAGATCCGATTGTTAAATTGGTTTAACGTTGTTCCTACAGTGATACGAAGGAAGGGAGAGAGCAGGAGGGGCACTGAGAGGGGAGGAGTAGCACTAAGAGGGGAGGAGCCAGGAGTGGCACCGAGAGGGGAGGAGGCAGGAGGGGCACCGAGAGGAAAGGAGCCAGGGGTGGCACTGAGAAGGGAGGAGCCAGGAGGGGCACCGAAAGGGAAGGAGCCAGGAGGGGCACTGAGAGGGAAGGAGCCAGAAGGGGCACTGAGAGGGAAGGAGCCAGAAGGGGCACTGAGAGGGGAGGAGCCAGGAGGGGCACCGAAGGAGGAGGAGTCAGACGGGTCATCAAGAGGGGAGGAGTCAGGAGGTGCACTGAGAGGGGAGGATACAGGAGGGGCACCGAGAGGGGAGGAGCCAGGAGGGGCACTGAGAAGGGAGGAGCCAGGAGGGGCACCAATATGGGAGGAGCCAGGAGAGGCACTGGGAGGGGAGGAGCCAGGAGTGGCACTGAGAGGGGAGGAGCCAGGAGAGGCACCGAGAGGGGAGGAGCCAGGAGGGGCACTGAGAGTGGAGGAGCCAGGAGGGGCACTGAGAGTGGAGGAGCCAGGAGGGGCACTGAGAGTGGAGGAGCCAGGAGGGGCACTGAGGGGGGAGGAGACAAGTGCGACATCAAGAGGGGAGGAGCCATGAGGGACATCAAGCGGGGAGGTGCCAAGAGGGGCACTGAGAGGGGAGGAGCCAGGAGGGGCATTTAAACGGGAGGAGGTAGAAAGGTCACCGAAAGGTGAGGGAGGGAGGGACACCGGGAGGGGAGGAGCCAGAATGGGAAAATTGTAGAGGAGGATTCAGTAAATGTTACACTGGTCAATTTTACGCAATGATTCTTCTTCTAAAATATTTAAGTGACTTGTGATAATGGGGAGAGATTCCCCCAACTACGCATTACTCATAATATAAACAAGCTTCAGCACAAGCAGGAGTCACAGATGTTGCAGACAAAACATGTGTAACACAAGAAAGTTTTGGCTCTCTTCTACTATAAATAACAAAGAGAAGAAATGTGTCCTCTTCATTGCTGTAACCATCACAGTGGACTCTCCCCACTTGCTACCTTTTGCAATGCCCAGACATGCCGTCGTCACTTCATGCTGCTGCAATTAATATGGTACCTTTGTTTTATCACCAGCTCGAGTGAAGACTAAAGAATAGAAACAAAAATACTAAGCTGTATAAAAGAGCACTAAATATTTTATAAGATGCAAACATATTCACTGTTGACATAAACCAGTCTTTGCAAAAATATTTTACATTCAGGTTCCTTTAAGAGCTCAGTTTGAGCCCGTGGGGTGGCATCGATATTGAGTATATGTTGCGCCTGTGAATCTTACACAGCTCCTGACAAATACCAATGGAAGCCCATTCCATTCGATATAAATATTCATTTCTGTAAGATCTAGCAAGCGAGTGCTCTTTTCCAAGTTAAACCTCTTGTTTTCAGGTTTGATAAAATACTCAGCCACAAAATACCGGCCTCATCATTACAG
This sequence comes from Scyliorhinus torazame, assembly GCF_047496885.1. Classification (NCBI taxonomy): domain Eukaryota; kingdom Metazoa; phylum Chordata; class Chondrichthyes; order Carcharhiniformes; family Scyliorhinidae; genus Scyliorhinus; species Scyliorhinus torazame. The sequence continues at coordinate 194,333,707 of NC_092718.1, forward strand.
TCCTGGTGTGTAAGCACTTACCTTGATAATGGAATTGGAACGAGCCTGGATTTCCAAGTTGAATGCTTTGGAAGTGGATAGAAACTTGATTGCTTGGACTACGAATCACCTGCCCCTTCATTAAAATTGACTCATTGGCAAGAACAGTTGGTTCATCTCCGTCGAGCCCTTCAATTGTTAGCATCTCTCCTTCAGACAGGCTGATGTTTTTGACCTACAGAGAGATTGTTTGGAAAACATAGTTACAAAATGACCCATTATCAACGTGTCTTAGCCTGAGCAGAGAGAGGTATGGGAGCAGCAACAGAATTCCTACATTTTAATGTTTATAAATTCTGTCTTAGAATATTCTCTCTGTCTCTTTACGCAGCATCCTCCTTGTCCAAGGGCTGCTAATTATCTACATTCATTTAATTTTGCCAACAGATTGATGCATAGATGTTAAACTTAGCAGCCCTTCAAGTTCAATCTTAGCTAAATGTAAATTTAATGATCCAGTTCTCCTGGCATTGAGTTGCATCATAAATAAACATTGGCTGCAAATTTGGGTTATAACATTGTGAATTCTATCTTTGATTCATGCGGGAGCAGAACCGCTGCAACAAGCTGTTCTAGCCCACTTCTCTCTAGTGGCAGAATGGTACTTGAATAAATCACCAGCTCACAGTGAGCCAGGGACATTTTGTAGCATTGGAAAACAGGAATGGGAAAGGGAGTTGAGTGTTCATCCTGCATTAGCTGAACAATAAGGCACGTTTTATTCCTGGAAACAAAAATGTCACCTCAAATTGCTGTCCACCCTCTGGTCTGATTGGTTACACCCAAATATTTCTTAAATATTTCAAACTTCTGACACATTTTAGGGTGCAGCGAATGTGGTAAATTTGACCTGGGACCTCCAAAATGTATCACGGAGTTCAACCAACCTCTCTCCCTTTACTGTATTTGTTGCTTTTCCTAGCACATGGCGTTTTCCCTAGGTGTGGGATTACAATTATGGACACGTGGGTTTTTAAACACAAAGCACTGTTTATTCCATGAACTCAACTTAACATCTTAAATAAACATTGGATCTCTTAACACCCCTTACTTCAAAGATAACTCAGAAAATATTGCAACAGTAAATAATTCCTTAAAATGTTCCTTCAAACTTCCAAGAGACTTAACACCTTTAAACAGTATCACATCAGGTTAAAGGATATATATATTTTCTGTAGAATGGCAGAGAAATATTAGCTTGGGTGACTTCAGCTCCAGCATCTTGCTTTCTTCCTGCAAACTCTCTGGAAACACACAGACATACCCAAGCTGCTGTCTCAAACTGGCTTTCTACTTTTAAACTGCTCTCAGCAAAACCAGCCAGGCACTTTTTAGCTGCTCACAGCAAAACCAGCCAGGTACTTTTCAAACTCCAAAACCCAACTGCAAAATGGCTGAACTGACCTGAGCTCCACCCACTCTATGACATCACTGTTTTCTTAAAGGTACATTGCTTAAACATCCAGTTCTTAAAGGCATTCTCGCATGACACCTCCTCCCAAGAAAAAAACTAAACCATCAAGATGGTTTCATTTTTCACTTTTGCACCATCCACTAAGAAATGTGCACAGTAAATATACCTTTTTGTTTTAAAAAAAAACAACACATGCAAACAGGTATAATAATATAGTCCATTTTTCTTTGTTCTTCTTCCTCCAACCAAAATCCTTCTCGATTGACAGTCTCTTTGAACAAAGTCTCTGCACGATCCATCCATTCCTCTATGGCATTTCTCTTTAGAATCAGATACTTTAGTTCAATCTGACCACAGAGTCCCTTGCAATTCTCCAATACAGGAGCATTGGTGATCACAGCTTTCAGGCAGTCAAATGCCTGTTGAAAGTCCGCTGCCCATTGAAATTTTTGACGTTTCTTTAGCAAGTCCATCAGTGGAGTAAACGCACCACAAAACGTTTGCACAAATGTTCGATCAAATCCACTCATGCTAAGAAATCACATTATTTCCCTTCGTCTTGAGGGTATCGGAAACTCCCCAAGGAAAGTGATTTGGGCTTCTCCAAATTCACTTTCGGCTAGGTTCATCACCAAACCTGCCACCTGAAGTCGATCGAAGAACTCCATACGATGTTTTAAATGTTCTTTCCATGTCTGGAAGTTGGAAATAAAAGCAGATTGGCCCATTTTCTCCATGCAATCCTTCAATGGTGGGATAGGATAAGTGTCTGTTCTTGTAACTGCATTCACCTTTCTATAGTCCACACACAACCGTTGGGTACTGTCTGGTTTAGGTACCATCACTATGGGTGAGCTCCATTGGCTGCAACCCACTTCAATTATGCCATTTTTAAGCATTCTCTCAATCTCTCTGTTAACCTGTGCCAATATTAAAGGATTAAGTCCATATGGATGTTGTTTGATAGGAACAGCATTTTCCACATCTACATCATGTGTAGCCATTTTTTTACTTCCCACATTATCTCTACAAACTTGCCCATGTGATATCAATAACTCTTTCAGGTCAGTTCGTTTTTCCTCTGGCAGGTAACTTAACAATTCATCCCAATTTTTAAGAACATCCTCATTTTCCAATTTAATTTGAGGTATGTCAAATTCACAGTCATCTGGATTTGATTCGTCACTTTGAGTTAGAATCATTAAAACCTCCTTTTTCTCTCCATCCTTTTCAAAGTACCTTTTAAGCATATTCACATGACACACTTGGTGAGTCTTTCTTCTATCTGGTGTTTTTACCACATAATTCACCTCACTTCCTCACTTAATTTCCTTTCAATCTGATACGGTCCACAAAACCTAGCTTTTAAAGGCTCCCCTACCACTGGTAACAACACTAAAACTTTATCCCCACTGGCAAAACTACGAAATTTGGATTTCTTGTCCGCTACCCGTTTCATTACATTTTGAGCAACTTTCAAATGTTGTCTGGCCAATTCACCTGCTCTATTTAATCGTTCCCTAAAATTTGACACGTAATCCAATAGTGTAATTTCCAATTTCTCACCCACCAATTTTTCCTTAATTAATTTAAGTGGTCCTCTTACCTCATGACCAAAAATTAGTTCAAAAGGACTAAATTTGGTAGATTCATTAGATGCATCCCTAATTGCAAACAATACGAATGGGATTCCTTTATCCCAATCCTCTGGATAATCTTGACAATACGCCCTCAACATTGTCTTTAATGTCTGATGCCACCTTTCTAACGCTCCCTGCAATTCTGGATGGTATGCAGTTGATTTAAATTGTTTTATTCCTCAGCTATCCATAACTTCTTTGAATAACTTTGAAGTAAAATTCGTTCTTTGATCCGATTGAATTTCTGTGGGTAGTCCATATCTCGAAAAGAATTTAAGTAACTCCTTTTAGCTGTAATATTACGTACTGGAATGGCCTTTGTTTACCTAGTAGACACATCCATTACAGTCAAAAGATATTGATTCCCATTTTTTGTTTTAGGAAGCGGTCCTACACAATCGATTAGGACCCTTGTAAAATGTTCCTCAAATGCTGGAATGGGTATTAAGGGCACTGGTTTTACCACTGCTTGAGGTCTCCCTATCACTTGACATGTGTGACATGATTGACAAAATGTAACTACATCTTTATGTAGTCCAGGCCAATAAAAATGTTTCTGGATTTTAGCTTGAGTTTTCCTTACTCCCAAATGACCTCCCACTGGTACCTCATGTGCAACTCGCAACACCTCTTTTCTATACCCTACCGGCAATACTACTTGATGAACTTCTGCCCACTTTTCATCCGCCTGCATATGTACAGGTCTCCATTTTCTCATCAAGACATCATTTTTACGGGAATAACACTTTGGTATACTCTCTGATTCCTCTTCCGTATATTCTTTCTGATATATCTGTTTTATGTCTACATCTTTCTGTTGTAACTCCGCCAATTTTCCTGAACTAAAAATATCCGCCTCATCCTCCACCTGTTCTTGTTCTTTTTCAACCATCTGATCAAAAATCGTTTCTGATAATTGCCCTTCAACTTCATCTTCAATCTTTGATTTCTCCTCTTGTCTTAACCTGTGACTTTGTGACGTTGTTACTACACAATCCGGAAAAATCCCAGGATATTCGTCCTTCAACACTTCAGTTGACTGATTTTCCAATGGCTTATCAACCACAGTAGGCATCGCTCCCACCTGCGATCCAGCTATATCATTACCCAAGATAAACTGTATTCCTGGACAAGATAGTTTATCTATTACTCTTACTACCACTTCACCACTCTTCACTGGACTTTCCAACCTTACCCTATATAATGGAATTCTACTCCTCTCACCCTGAATTCCACATATCACCACCTTTTCTGGCAACATTCTTCCCAAACTACATAATTCCTCATCTTTTACCATTAATGATTGACTAGCCCCTGGATCTCTTAAAATTGTGACTTCTTTACCTGCTCCTCCTGATACACATGAGTAAACTTTACCCACACAAGTAAATTCTTTCAAGACATCTGGCACCTTCTTAACAATTACTTCTTGAACAGGCTGTACAATTGTTTGCACCTCCTTCGCTTCCCTTGTGCTTTCCTTTACCACTCTAACAAACCACACTGTCTTATCCTGTTTTACCACATCAGCCTTCCCAGTCCTTTTCTTCAACCACCAACACTGTGACTTTACATGGCCTAGTTTATTACAGTGAAAACATTTGAAACTTTTCATTTCTTTTTCATCCTCCTGGATTTCTTTTTTAATCTGAGGTACACTCTCTTTATTGTCTCCCATCAGATCACCTTTACCTTTACCACTTGAGTATTTCCTGTATTGGAGAATTGCAAGGACTCTGTGGTCAGATTGAACTAAAGTATCTGATTCTAAAGAGAAATGCCACAGAGGAATGGATGGATCGTGCAGAGACTTTGTTCAAAGAGACTGTCAATCGAGAAGGATTTTGGTTGGAGGAAGAAGAACAAAGAAAAATGGACTATATTATTATACCTGTTTGCATGTGTTGTTTTTTTTAAAAACAAAAAGGTATATTTACTGTGCACATTTCTTAGTGGATGGTGCAAAAGTGAAAAATGAAACCATCTTGATGGTTTAGTTTTTTTCTTGGGAGGAGGTGTCATGCGAGAATGCCTTTAAGAACTGGATGTTTAAGCAATGTACCTTTAAGAAAACAGTGATGTCATAGAGTGGGTGGAACTCAGGTCAGTTCAGCCATTTTGCAGTTGGGTTTTGGAGTTTGAAAAGTACCTGGCTGGTTTTGCTGTGAGCAGCTAAAAAGTGCCTGGCTGGTTTTGCTGAGAGCAGTTTAAAAGTAGAAAGCCAGTTTGAGACAGCAGCTTGGGTATGTCTGTGTGTTTCCAGAGAGTTTGCAGGAAGAAAGCAAGATGCTGGAGCTGAAGTCACCCAAGCTAATATTTCTCTGCCATTCTACAGAATATATATATATATCCTTTAACCTGATGTGATACTGTTTAAAGGTGTTAAGTCTCTTGGAAGTTTGAAGGAACATTTTAAGGAATTATTTACTGTTGCAATATTTTCTGAGTTATCTTTGAAGTAAGGGGTATTAAGAGATCCAATGTTTATTTAAGATGTTAAGTTGAGTTCATGGAATAAACAGTGCTTTGTGTTTAAAAACCCACATGTCCATAATTGTAATCCCACACCTAGGGAAAAAGCCATGGGCTAGGAAAAGCAACAAACACATTAAAGGGTGAGGTTGGTTGAACTCCATGATACATTTTGGGGTTCTGAAAATGCCTCGCCCATAAAAAAGTACAGGAGTACTTTTTAGCTGCTCTCAGCAAAACCAGCCAGGCACTTTTTAGCTGCTCTCAGCAAAACCAGCCAGGCACTTTACAAACTCCAAAACCCAACTGCAAAATGGCTGTACTGACCTGAGCTCCACCAACTCTGTGACATCACTGTTTTCTTAAAGGTACATTGCTTAAACATCCAGTTCTTAAAGGCACTCTCGCATGACAGCAAGCTGAAACCTCAATGCCGCAAATCCGATTTTTGGCCTCTCGCGATATTTAGCTGCCATAATAGGGTTTGTGCCCATGGCTAACAGGACCACTATGTCGTGCCCTGTGCTTGCCTATCATTTTAAATCCAATTGTGACCTTGGCTATCCAAACACTGGTCTTTGTCAATGAACGACTGTTCCAATGAAGCTTAGCAGATGCTTAAGGAACCACACTTCATCGTTCAATTAGGCACCTGTTAGGATCCTGGACAAGAACCCAACTATCTGCAATTTGAAAAACTGTGAGGAAATGTTACCACACCACATGTGTGATAATACTGACCAGTAGGTATCTTTTATGTTGAGACAACTTTTAATTTGAACACAGAATTAACTATCTTAGCGACAAAGAAATAGCTTTATAATTAACAGTTAGAACAGTTCTTAAGTAAAAGAGAAAACCTTAACTTACTTCCTAAATCTGTCACCATGTTTCAATTATGGAAATTAATATATTTCAAATACCACTCATGAATAACGTCAGCAACCAGGGGTTTTACTTGTTTTTCTCTGTGCAGAGTCTTTGGAGGGAGAAGATTTCAGGACCAAACTGAAACACCTCTGTAAAGTGAGAGTTCCAACTGACTTATAAGACAGATTTGGCTCCTCCCATTAACTATATCATCTGTACCCGAAGCATAAGGAATTATTTTATCCCTTCTTACAAGATGTCCCTTGACATGTTCAACCAGGATCAAATACAGTATCCCTCATAAATTATCTACACCCCAGAAGTCCTTCAAGCGTAAACAATATTCCATTAGCTAGCTGTCTATAAACAAGTAAATAGTTATCAAGATCGATTAGCAGAAGACGTCACCTGCAAATCAATGATTGTCTCACTTTACGAAAACTTAATCACCACTCTAGCAGTCCTATTGTCTGTATGCATCTTAACCCAGGTCTTAATAGTACTACTGCAGAAAATATAAAATATGACAGTTTGTTACATTGATCGCACACCCTAAATCTTCTGGACTCGAGCATTTATGATCGGAACCGTTGCCCCAATTTTCTATGATGGCAGCCGTTAAGTGATGATTCTATTATTTTATTTACATCTCCTCTACATTAGTGTGGTCCAATAAGTTTGCCACTCCCATATCTGGCGAGTTGGCCACAGGTAATGGGTTTGATTAGGTGAGAGACTTTAATCAGATGGATATTAGGAATCTATGGCATGCCCAACCGTCTGAGAACAGGGTTCCAGACTCTGCTTGAATCCGTGGCCATGTCTATAGTAAGCAGTAAATCCTAAAGGGAAAAACATTCCTTAATATTATAAAACTGTAGCCTCGCTCTATTGAGGTATGTGGTAAAGAGGTCCTCATGGAGGGAAATGTACGCACGTTGAAATATCCCTGAAATGTGGTGGCACTCCGGTTAAATAGCCACCAGTAAGCTCTCTCTCAAAAGCGGAGGGCAGCCCAGTGTCCTCTGGGACTATGGTGACTTTCTTTCATTGCACCGCAGTTGGAAGTCGCTGCTGCTGAAAATATTATTTGACAGAGCTGCAGTCAAAATGCAATGCATTATTGCTCAACGTTAATCCTGCTCATCAATCCCAGTTCATCTCTGGGAGTTTGTTACAAGATTCATCACATCCTTCCCATCATGTGGCAGATATGCTGACCTCATCATCATAAGTTCAGCAATAATCAATATTCAATTGGACATCAGTGCACTGGACCCATTTTATGTTTGTTTATCTGTCCAATTACAAGATCCTTTTACCTTACACTATCATCCATTTTGTCATTTGGTCATTGCTGCCTTCCACTCTATCACAGGCCTCTCCTTTTTGTCCTTTCGCCCATCCTTACTTTCGACTTCTCAATTTGGTTAAAACCAGTAATATGTCTACATTTCTCCAGCTCTGCAGACAGATTATTACCTGAAACGTTATCTCTGTTACTCACTAAACTAATGCTGCCGGACCTGCTGAGTATTTCCAGAACTTTCTGTCATAGTCATAGAATTCCCAGTGCTAAGGAGGCCATTCGGCCCATCGAGTCTGCACTGGCCATTGGAAAGAGCACCATACCTCCACCCTATCCCCGTAACCCAGTAACCCCACCTAACCTTCTTGGACACTAAGGGCAATTTATCATGGCCAATCCACCTAACCTGCAAATCTTCGGACTGTGGGAGGAAACCGGAGCACCCGGAGGAAACCCACGCAGACACGGGGAGAACGTGCAGACTCTGCACGGACAGTGACCCAAGCCGGGAATCGAACCTGGGACCTTGGAGCTGTGAAGCAACTGTGCTAACTACTATGCTACCGTGCTGTCCCAGAGGGTTATACCCTGGTAGATACAGTGAGGGACCCCTCGGACATCCCCAGGCAAGGACTGCACAGGAATTGTTCGGCAGGTTTCACCTTAGGTCAGGTACCCTGCACCTGGAACCCTCTGAAACTCTGATTTTGGATGATTGTGCTGACCCCTCCCCTGGACAACCTCCCCGATTACCTCCCCTAACCCCGCCAACTTCCCTGGCCCCACCAACTACTCCCACTCCCAACTACCCCCTGACGTGCCCCTGAACCCTACTTCCCACCACCCTTGACCACCGGGCCCCACAAACTAGATACCCCCCAACACACACTACTCCTGTTGATCTGGACATCTAACTGGCCCCCACTCCCTGACTACTGTAGAGACAAGCGGAAATTTGGCAGCTATAATTAAGTGCAAGTTAGCTGAAAACCAAGACAATCTCCACTGGAAAATGCTGGAAATACTCAGCAGGTTTGGCAACATTTTCAGAGAGCAAGGGAAACAGAGTTAACATTTCAGGTCGATGACCCTTTGTCGGAACTGGGAGCATTTAGGAATGCAACAGCTTTTAAGCCAGGAAAGGGGGGGGGATTGGAAAGAACCAAAGGAAAGGTCTAAGGCAAGAGAGATCCAATGACTAAAGAGATCACCCAATGACTAAAGAGATCACGACCAAAGCAAAAGGCGATTGTAACGGGACAAGTGAAAAAACTAAAATGGGTCCAGAAGAGGTGTAAACGGAAATTTCCCGAAGGCATTTGAGAAAGGTTATTGCGAAAATAAAAACTCATGTTACAGCGGGTAATATACTTGCAAGGATAGAAAATTAGCTAGCTGACAGGAAACAGAGAGTAGGTATAAATAGGTCTTATTCAGGTTGGAAGGTGTAAGGAGTAGTGTACCACAGGGATCTGTGCTGGGACCTCAACTGTTTCCAAGTTATATAAATAACTTGGGTGAAGGAAGGGAGTGAAGGGATGGTTTCCAAATTTGCAGATGACACAAAGTTAGATAGAAAAGCAAGTTGTGAAGGGGACATAATGAGGCTGCAGGAAGGTATAGATAGGTTGAGTGAGTGGGCAAAGAGCTGGCAAATGGTGTATAATCTGGGAAAATGTGAAATTGGCCATTTTGGCAGGAAGGATAAAAAAGCATATCATCTAAATGGTAAGAGGTTGCAGAGCTCTGAGGTGCAGAGGGATCTGGGTGTCCTTGTGCAGGTTAGTATGCAGGTACAGCAAGTAATTAGGAAAGCGAGTGGAATGTTATCATTTTTTGCAAGGGGAATTGAATACAAAAGTAAGGAGGTTCTGCATCAGTTGGACAGGGCACTGGTGAGACCACATCTGAAGTACTGTGTACAGTATTGGTCAACGTCTTTAAGGAAGGGTGTAAGTGCGTTGGAGCAATTCAGAGAAAGTTTATCAGACTAATGCCTAGAATGGGTGGGTTGTCTTATGAGGAACGATTCATAGAATCCCTACAGTGCCTTTCGGCCCATCGAGTCTGCACCAACCCTCCGAAAGAGTGCCCCACAGAGGCCCAATCCCCCCGCCCTGTAACCACTCCTAACCTTTAAGGGGCAATTTAACATGGTCAATTTACCTAACCTGCACATCGTTGGACAGAGGGAGGAAACCAGAGCACCTGGAGGCAATGCTCGCAGAAACTCAACACAGTCACCCGAGGTCGGAATCGAACCAGGATCTCTGGCGCTGTGGGGCAGCAGCACTAACCACTGTGCCACCGTGGATAGGCTAGGCTTGTGTCTGCTGGAATTCAGAGAGTAAGCAGTGGCTTGACTGAAACATATAAAAACCTGAGGGGTCTTGACAGGGCGGATGTGGAAATGATGGAGCATCTATACGAGGGGTCGCTGGTTAAAAATAAGGGGTCGCCCATTCAAAACGGAGATGAGGTGAAATTCTTTCACTCAGAGGGTGGTGAACCTTTGGAACTCTTTTCCTGACAAGATGGTAAAAGCAGAGTTTGTTTGAGGCAGAGATGGATAGATTTTTGGTAAGCAAGGGGGTGTTCAATTATCGGGGGCAGGCAGAATGCAGATTTCTGGTCACTATCAGGTCAGCCATGATCTTACTGAATGGTGGAGCAGGCCCGAGGGACTGAATGGTCTACTCCTTGTTCGCATGTAAAAGCAGAATCAACTGAACCAGAAACAAAAAAGAAAACCAGAAAAAAGATCAAAACAGGGGTGCAAGCGATGACCTCAAATTGTTAAACTCAATGATGAGTCAAGAAGGCTTGTGAAGTGCCTGGTCAAAACATGAGATACTGTTCCTCAGGCTTACGTTGAGCTTCATTGGGGTGCTGCAGGAGACTGGGGACAGAAAGGCCAGAACAGAAATGGGATGGAAAATTAAAATGACAAACAATTGGAAATTTGGGGTCATGTCATAATAAAATCAGAGTCAACATGTTTTTTTTTTGAAAGGGAGATCATTTTTGACAAATTTATTACAGTTCTTTGAGAAAGTAACAAACAAGTAACTAAAAAGGGGAACCTGCGGATTTGGATTTCCAAAAGGTGGGTGACAAGTTGCCAAATCAAAGATTACTACATAACGTAAGAGCTCATGGTGTAAGGGGTTACATTTTAGCATGGCTGGAGGAAGAGTTAGCTAACAGGAAACAGAGGATAGGGTTAATTGTATAACTACGGGACAGAGAGAGACGGCATGGTAGCAAAATGCTTAGCACTGTTGCTTCACAGTGTCAGTGATCCATGTTCGATTCGAGTCAACACGTTCTCCTCGTGTCTGGGTGGGTTTTCTCCGGGTGCTCCAGTTTCCTCCCACAAGTTCCGAAAGACATGCCGGTTAGTTGAATTGGACATTCTGAATTCTCCCTCAGTGTACCTGAACAGGCACCGTAGTGTGGCAACTAGGGGATTTTCACAGTAACTTCAGTGGCGTGTTAATGTCAGCCTACTTGTGACACTCATAAAGATTATTATTATTGTTGTCTGGGTGTCCTGGTACATGAATTACAAAACGTTAGTATGAAGATACAGCAAGTGATTAAGAAGACAAATGGAGTGCTGACATTTATTGCAGTGTAATTGATGATAAAAGTAGGGACATTTTTCTGCAGCTGTACAGGGCCTGAGTTGGCCAGTATCCATGCAGAGTTTGTTTATACTTACTTATGAAAGGATCCAATTGCATTAGAAGAGGTTCAGGGAAGGTTGACTCGACTGATTCCTGGGATGAAGGTGTTATCTTACAAGGAAAGGTTGGGCATGTTGGGCCTATTGTTACAACACCCTGGGCGAGTGCACGGTCAAATTCCAGCCCCATAGACCCCAGAATCCCAACACAAGGGAATTAACCAAAAATGTGTGTATTTTCCTGAGATCTTTAACCCTTAACTGCTCCAATGAGGTACAGGCACCAGATTTATCAGCAAAACATTTAAAAAACTGTTGCTTTATAACAAAAGTAAAAGATGAATATATAATGGAACAATGGCCTGTTAATCTAACTATTCCCAAAACCCTGTCCACCCTCCGCCCATACACACAAAAGACAAAGGATTTTTTTTTAAAATTTAGAGTTCCCAATTCTTTTTTTTTCAATTAAGGGGTAATTTAGCGTGGTCAATCTACCTACCCAGCACATCTCTGGGTTTGCGGGGGTGAGACCCACGCAGACACGGGGAGAATGTGTAAACTCCATGTGGACAGTGACCCGGAGCTGGGATCGAACCCGGGACCTTGGCGCAGTGAGGCAGCAGTGCTAACTACTGCGCCACCGGGCGCCCACACAGAAGACAAACATATAGTGGGGGTGGATTGAAAATAACAGGGATTAATAGGCATGAGATAGTTCTTTGCTGCCGGGGTAGCAGTCTTCGCAGCCAGCGATCTTCTAATGGTGACCTTCAACCAAAACCTGCATGCTGTAGAATGCTCTCTGGTAAGTCGCTTTCGCTTTTAACAATCGGGGTCTTCACACTGAGAATTCCACCTCTGAGTTCAGCTCAGTCCTGGCAGGCCTTCACCAGTCTCACTGAGACAATTTTGGAATTCTCTGCCTGAGGATTTAAACAAAGGTTGTCCGTCCGCTCTAGTCTTCGACCACGTGTCTGCCATTTTCCCAGATCAAGGTTCACTTCCAGGCGAACTCCCACAGGTGTAAAGGATTGCAGAGAGGAAGGTCAGTTTCAGCTCCCTGGCCTTAAATCTGAGATCTAAACCTTTTACAGGCCTGATAGGGGAAGAGTGCATAAACCAGCCCCAGGCTGTCTCCATGTCTGACCAGAACTGAGGTAAAATGCTCTTCGCCTGACCTGTCTTTCTTTCAGAAAAAACTGCTACCCCGGCTGCAAAGAACTATCTCATGGCTTTTGATCAGAAGGTTCTCAATGGCTCTACCAATCACAAGCGGGAACCAGAGCTGTCCCAGAACTTCAGATGCACTGATTGGCTGCTTGCCAAGTCCATCAAAATAACATCACGGGCTGTGCCACACGGGAATGTTTGGGGCTTTGGAAGATGGAAGGGTGGCACAGTGGCAAGCACTGCTGCCTCACAGTGCCAGGTACCCGGATTCAATTCCGGCCTTGGGTGAGTGTGTGGAGTTTTCACATTCTCCCCTTGTCTATGTGTGTTTTCTCCAAGCGCTCCGGTTTCCTCCCATAATCCAAGGATGTGCAAGTTAGGCAGATTTGCCATGCTAAATTGCCCTTTAGTGTCCAGGGATGTGCAGGTTAGGTTGGGTTACGGGGATAGGGTGGGGGAGTGGGCCTCGGTAGGGTGCTCTTTCAGAGGGTTGTTGCAGACTTGATAGGCCAAATGCTCTCCTTCTGCACTGTAGGGATTCTATGGTTCTTGGAAGGCAGAAGATAAAATTACATTACGGAAAGGGAAGGGGAGATTGGAGGAGATTAAGAATGGAGAGAATGCTCAATTTGAAAAACTGAAAGGGAAGGGGACAATGTTTGGTGGTGCCGTCACAGCGGAGGTGGCAATAATGAAAATGAAAATCGCTTATTGTCACAAGTAGGCTTCAATGAAGTTACTGTGAAAAGCCCTGAGTCGCCACATTCCGGTGCCTGTTCGGGGAGGCTGGTACGGGAATTGAACCGTGCTGCTGGCCTGCTTGGTCTGCTTTAAAAGCCAGCGATTTAGCCCAGTGTGCTAAACAGTGGATGATGATCCATTGAGCACGGAGGTTGGTGGCGTGGAATTTGGGGGTATGACAAACCCAATTATGATTCTGGAAGAGGGTGAGGGAATAAGAGCAGGTGTGTGGGACATGGAGCTGACATGGTACCTGAACAGTTAGCTCTGTCTTTCTCTCTCCAAGGTGCAGCCAGCATTTTCTATTTTATTTCAAATTCCAACATCTGGAATCAGAAATACTGCTCTTGCACAAGCTTCACCAAATTAGATCTTCAGCCTCACTTATTCAATGATCTGCTCAGTGTGGTGATATGCCTGTGCACAGTTCTGTATATAGTTAGCAATGCGACCTCCAACCAGCTGGTGGCGATAGAGATCGATCACATGACTCAAAACACGTGACCCACCAGTTGGTAGTAAGACGTACACGAGGATAATTGCACTTTGAGTAGCTCCAGGAGAATTTGCTGAATTTATTTAGTAGCTATTGTCTGTATCATAGTTGGTTACCTTTCCACGTGTTTGTTATTAAATCATCTTTCTAGTTAAATAACGAGACGTTCTGTGTACTTCATTACAACGGTCATCACACAGAACACAACACTCAGTAATGACGTACAGGAATTTCAGATGCCTGTACTCCTCCCACCCGAACCAATCTCTCCATCGAAGGGTGCTGGGCCAGAGTATTACATGTCAAAGTCGAAAAAGTGACACAATATGGAGATAATTTTGGTCACTTGTGTCTCATTTAGCTCTGCATTGCAACTTTCAATATTTCATGAAAAAGCAATGCAACTCCTAATTTAGTTTTTTTTTTACTTGGTAAAGAATGTATAATTTAGGCGAAGCTGCCACTGACCATAATGACCCAAGATATATTTCACTGCCCTTTGCTACTTCTTCATTCCAAAGGGATGCAATCCATTAATAATTTCCTCCTGAAGAAATGCAACCTGGTACATATCTCATCACTCTGACCTTTAAAGGACAACATTTCTACTTTAGCAGTTGAACCAGAATCTGCTTTTATGTGGATAAATGCTGCATCATCAAGTCACCCCTCAAGGCAAAGCAGCTATTAACCTACTCCCTATCTAGGGCAGGCCAGAAATGGCCAGCGTTAGCATGCAATCCTTTAATCTATTTAGATAAATTTCTTTATCTATTTCAGTGGAGGTGTTAACCCATTTGAAATAAACAAGCACGGCAAGATAGTGGGTAAAGGAATGCCGAGTCAGAGTTACTTCTCAAATATCACCATCAATAAAGCAAGAGACCAACATGCATCTTTTCTGCTTTCTTTGGCGTAACGGTTAGCTGAATGAAACAGAGGTGCTCCAGCCCATGCCTGCTGAACGGTCTGTTGCCACAAATACTTGGGCCGCGATTTAACCGTAAAAATTCAATTTCCGGCTTTGGATGCGTTTAGCGGGGTGTTTCTTGGTGGCTGCTGGTAAGCCCATGTTGTGTGGATGACCCGATCTATCCCCCCTGTTCTTGACCCACCCCTAATATCGGCAAGGTCCCCGCGAACACCACCCACCCCCACTCCACCAGGCAAGCCCCCCCACCTCCTGGGCCTGTTCCCCAGCAATGCCAACATGGGCACCCTGGCACTGCCACCCAAACACCCTGGCAGCACCCCTGACAGTGCCAGGAAGCCCATATCGCACTGCCAGTGTACTCTAGGTGGAAGTGCCAAAATGCCTGGGTGCCAGAGGTTGTGCCAGGATGCCACCCTGCCCTGTCCCCGATCACCCTGTGGTCTCCAATAGCCCCCCCCAACCCCCCCAGGTGACATTACAACTAGTTCACGTTTGTGGAAACCAGTACTAAACCGCCCCCTGGCGAGTTCTTGCAGGCACGGCCGTTCGGTCCCAGGTTCAGGGAGAATCCCTAAATACATATTTAAATGAGCCTAATTGCTCATTTAAATATGTTGATCTGGATCACGCCCAGTGAGGGCGAGATCCAGGTCGCGACATCTCGAGAGACTTCTTTGAATCTCACGAGGTGTTTCGAGCATCGCAAATCTCATGAGAGGCCTCTCGCGAGATTCAACGGCCTCGTTCCCACCCCAAGTCGGGTGCGCGAGGCCATTAAAGCGCGCTCTTGGTATACACCTGGTCAGAATTATTAATCTTGAAAATTAAAGTTCTTGTTGAGTTCAGGACAAATCCCTCTTGAGGACAAATCTGAAATGAGAGTCTAGGGGTATGAATTCATTTTGGCAGGAGACAATAGTGCATTACTGCTTCAAACGGTAAATGCAATCAGGTGGAGTGTACAGGAAGCGGGGAAATAGTTACCACTTGTTTTGACTATGGCAGATTCAGAGCCTTCAATGTTTCCACAACCTCAATATCTCAACTGTATTGAGTCCGGCATCTAGAATCCAAGGCTGATCGTGAAACTAGAGTGTGGTGAACCACGTATTGCTACTATATATATATTTACCGTTATTCGTCCTACTGTTATCCACCACTGTATGTATGTTCACTGTTGTTCTTATTCACAGTTACTTACTGTTGTTGTGTTGATGCTTCTGTTGGCTCCGCCTGTGGCTCTGCCCCTCGGGGGAGGTATATAATTGGCAGACCTGTGGCCAGCTCTCAGTGCGGGAGCAGCAGCAGGCTGGCATACTTCTTAGTTTATTAAAACCACTGTTCTCTTCTACAACTCGACTCGTGTGAATTGATGGTCCATCATAGAGCATGAGGCAAGTTCAAACAACAAGGTAAAAGGGGATAATTGTGCCTGCGACAACGGAGGCAAGGGAGCCTTCCTGTAAAAGGTTTTAAACTTGACCCGTATAGTGGAGTCCTGTATGCACCATTTCAAAAGCTTAAAATGATTTGAATTGCATCAGTGTTAATTTACACCTGCATGGATTTACGTGATTTGACATGTCTGCGTTTTGATAACACAAGTCACTCCTTCGCCTTCATTTTGTATAAGAATGTTGCAATCAAATGCAACACACTTTTCCTTATGCTAATTGGAAATCACAGCCCTCTAGACTTACCACCACAATCCAGTTTCCAATTACAAGCAACAATACAATCTGGTCAGCTGGTAACACTGCATTCCATCAGATTTAGCCACTGCGGAATTCTGAACAGCAGCTGCAAGAGCGATACTGTCACTTTGTTTCACGGGCCTGTTTTGCAAATTCCCTCTCTCTGGCAATCCACACATCAGTGCCTCCAGTAAATTGACGTTTCCTTTACGTTTCCCAGTTTGCAGTTCTTCGGTCGCCTTTGGATCAATTTGAAGCACTGAAAACAGAAGCTCAGTAAGAGGAGCAAGACTCCAAGCAGCCGGGGGTTTCAAGTCCGTTTTCTCACATATAGAAATGTTGGATAAATGTCCAATACTGCAATTCGACAGCAGAACATATTGATGGAATTGTCCATTTTTGTAACCCTTTACTGCAAAGGTTTCTTTTGGATTTTGTTTCCAGCGCTCGCTTTGTTATGATGTGATGTGTTTGTGCCTGTATGAATGTGTGTCCACCATCCTCAAAATTAATCGAATTGGTTTTCTAATAGTTGAAGAATTTAAAAAGATCTAAGTGGCATAACCCTGGGTTTCACAACCACTGTGCACTTGACCACAACCTCACCTTAGATTGCCTTATGCAACACAAACCTTGTACTTTTGAAACATTTTGTGTGCTTGGTACGATAATTGACATTCGGCAACTCATTGATCCATCAGATTCCTGATGAGTTGTGTGCACTTAACAAACCTGTTAGCACAGACAGCACGGTGGTGCAGTGGTTAACACTGCTGCCTCATGGTGCCAAGGACCCGAGTTCGATCCTGGCCCTGGGTCACTGTCCGCATTGAGTTTGCACATTATCCATGGGTCTGCGTGGGTCTCACTCCCACAAGCCAAAAAGATGTGCAGGGTAGGTGGATTGGCCACACGGTCGCACAGTGGTTAGCGCTGTTGCTTCACAGCACCAGGGATCCAGGTTCGATTCCTAGGTTGGGTCAATGTCTGTGCGGAGTCTGCACATTCACCCTGTGTCTGTCTGGGTTTCCTCCTGATGGTCCGGTTTCCTCCCACAAGTCCCGAAAGACGTGCTTGTCAGGTAATTTGGACATTCTGAATTCTCCATCAGTGTACACAAACAGGCGCCGGAATGTGGCGACTAGGGGCTTTTCACAGTAACTTCATTGCAATGTTAATGTAAGCCGACTTGTGACAATAAAGAGTATTATTATTATTATACCCATTGGAGTTTAGAAAAATGAGAGGTCTCCTTACTGAAACATACAATAGGGTGCAATCTATCAGCCTCATTGAGCTCGACTTGAGATGTGACAAGGCTGGTAAATCTCGTGAGAGGCCTCATCACGCCCCCTGAGATCTCGCGGTCTCGCGAGGTGTCATGATCTCGATCCTGCCCTTTGTAGTTGGGATCCAGATTTGCATATTCAAGTGAGCAGTTAATCTGAGGTGGGTGTGGTGGGTGCAGGAGGGAGGGTGGCTTGATGACCCTCCAATTGGTGAGTTGGGGCATTGGGGTATCCGGCTGCCGCAGTGGGGGTTCTAGAGATCGGGGAGCCATTTTCTGACCTCTTCCTGCACTGATGAGCTGAGCTTGTTAGTGCAGGAAATGGGACTGAGTGCAGCCTGGGTGGGGCGTTCCTCGCTGAGGCCCAGAAATGAAGCAGAGGCCCGTTTAATAGCAGGGTCAGTCTCTGCGCTCCCAGCGCCAGGAAACAGCCGGCTAAATGCACCCGACACGGGCCTCTGTTTCATTTCCGTTAAATCGCGTCCAGAATATCCTCGGGTGAATGCTGAGAGGGTGTTTCCCCTTGTGGGGAAGTCGTGAACTAGGTGACGCAATTTAAAAACTAGGGTTTTCCCATTTAAAACAGATGATATGGAATGTTTCTCTTAGAGGGTTGTTAGTCTGTGGAGTTTTCTTCCCGAGAGAGCAGTAGAGGCAGGGTCATTGAGTATCTTCAAGGCTGAATTTGATTGACAACGGAGTTTTGATTGATAACGGAGCCATGGGTTATGGGCGGCCACGATCATATCTGCCATGATCAGATTGCATGGTGGTGTAGATTCAAGGGGCTGAATGGCCTAGTCCTGCTTCGAATTCCTGTGTTCATAGAGAGTTGTGGGACTAAATTCATCAAATCTAGTCATTTCTGAACTATCGTCAAAAAAAGGTGACCATGAAAATCACTAGATTGTCATACAAGCCAGGATGGTTTGATTGTTTTTTGCAGTATTTTGGTCTGCATAATGTGAAGTAGTTGCGGTGCAGGGCCGAGAAGGCATTGCAACAGCTCACCATGCAGCTGCAGGAGAGTTTCCCAAGGTGTTCGAGGAATGCACTGAATTTCAAATTCAGTTTGAGGGCAACAAACTTGAGTCCCACACTAGTGTTCCGGTCTTAAACCAAGGTAATCACATACGCATGAGGACAGATTTGCCCCTACTGGACTGGGCTGAAAGACTAAAAGGTAGCACAGTTGAAGAAGAGTGGCAGACATTTAAGGGGATATTCAATTCCTCCCAACTAAAATATATTTCAGAGAGAAAGAGGGAGAAAATGCATCTGTGGTCAATAAATAATTATCGCTTATTGTCACAAGTAGGCTTCAATAAAGTTACTGTGAAAAGCCCCTAGTCGCCACATTCCGGCGTCTGTTCGGGGAGGCCGGTACGAGAATTGAACCCATGCTGCTGGTCTTGTTCTGCATTACAAGCCAGCTGTTTAGCCCACTGTGCTAAACCAGCCCCGCCAGCAAGGAGGTTAAAGATAATATAAAGGCAAAAACGAAGCATATTGTATTGCAAAGGGGGGCAGCATGGCGGTTAGCACTGCTGCCTCACAGCCTCGAGGACCCGGGTTCGATCCCGGCCCCGGGTCACTGCCTGTGTGGCGTTTGTATATTCTCCCCTTGTTTGCGTGGGTCTCACCCCACAACCAAAGATGTGCAGGGTAGATGGATTGGCCATGCTAAATTGCCCCTTAATTGGAAAAAAATTGTGTACTCTTACGTTTACAAAAAATATATATATTGTATTGCAAAGGTCAGTGGCAGGCTGGAGGATTCACCCATAAACTTTTAAAGTCCAACAAAGGGTTATTAAATAAGTAACAAAGAGAGCAAAGGTAAATTATGAAAGAAACCTAGGGCAAAATCTAAAAAAGAATAGCAAAAGATTTTAAAAGTATATAAAAAGGAAGAGAATAGCTAAGTTCAACATTGGTCCTTCGAGGACAAAATTGGTAGTTAATGGGGAACACAGAAACGTCAGAGAAACTAACCAATGTTTTGCCTTCGGTGTCATGATGGAGGACACGGAAATGTTATTTACAGCAAGAGATTTGCAGTTTTAATGCATTTGGGCTCAAGACTTCACAAAGTACATCCATTTATATACACAGCCCCATTTCTCCTCACAGAAAAGTCAGATGAGCTATTTTCCTCATTAAATTAAAAATAAAGTTAATTACTTATCTCCCTGCTCTACCATGTCCTATCTGACATTACTGATGAATCTTTAGGAACCATGCCATGTTGGGCTGGTATGGAATTTATTTGCCAGATGTAACTTCCCTACAGGTATTGCAGATGGCAAACATATGTGGAATCTACATCATTTCACTTTTAATGCAATTATTCTCTCACAGCACAATGTTCCTTTTCAAATAATGAAAATAAAATGCATTGAAATCAAAAGTGTTTCAAATTTCCACGTAAATTACCTGATACATGTCTGTTTCTGCCTATTTCACTTTCGCCCATAATATTTGTGTCCCCACACGTTCCCTCCCCAACAAAACTTCTACTCATCAATATAATTTAAATTCCGGTCTTGGGTGACTGTGTAGACTTTGCACTTTCTCCCCAGTGTCTGTGTGGGTTTCCTCCGGGTGCTCTGGTTTCCTCCCAGAGTCCAAAGATGTGCAGGTTAGGTGGATTGGCCATGGTAAAATTACCCCTTAGTGTCCAGGGATGTACAGGTTAGGTGGGGTTGCGCAGATAGGTAGCATGGTAGCACAGTGGTTCGCCCTGTTGCTTCACAGCTCTAGGGTCCCTGGTTCGATTCCTGGCTTGGGTCACTGTCTGTGCAGAGTCTGCACATTCTCCCCGTGTCTGCGTGGGATTCTTCCGGGTGCTCCGGTTTCCTCCTACAGTCCAAAGATGTGCAAGTTAGGCGGATTGACTACGCTAAATTGCCCCTTAGTGTTCATAAGAGTTAGGTGGGGTTACTGTGTTACCGGGATAGGTTGGAAGTGTGGGCTTAAGTGGGGTGCTCTTTCAGAGGGTCGGTGCAGACTCGATGGACCGAATGGCCTTGTTCTGCACTGTCGAGATTTTATGAATCTTGAAAGCATTGGTTTCCACAAAAATCTGGCATCTATAGGAATATCCTTTATCCACGGTTTGGAGGGGAAAAGCTCCTTTATAAGTAAGCCCCATGTGGTCTAGCCAGAGGACCAAGCAACAGTGACTCCATAGGTGGAAAGGTAAACTAGGTATTTATATCACACCTTTAATCGCGAAAACATATTAAGGGAGGAGTGTAACAAAATCAGCATTTAAAAACAATTGTTGTGAAACCATATGTTATGTAAAGAAAGTATTTTCAAATTTACTGGCTGCAAACCCCTAATTGATTTTTTTTAAAGACTTAAACCACATTCCAGCCCCTTGGGCTCACAGTCAAAGACGGCTGCGCATTTTCATCATTGTACGTTCTGCATTCCAAGACGATTGAAATGTAGACAACTTGTCTAAAAAGTTGCAAAGGCCTTGAAAGAGAACGAAAAGGGGGCCATCTCCTATCCCATTTGCACATGTCCAGACGATCAACTGGATAGTCAAATGGATGGAGGTGTGCACAGCTTGGGCCCAAAAAGAACACAGTAAGAAGTCTTACAACACCAGGTTAAAATCCACCAGGTTTGTTTCAAATCACTAGTTTTTGGAGCACTGCTCCTTCCTCAGGTGAATCACTGAGACTGAGGTGCTTCCGGTCCTCTGATTGGCTGACTGGCCTCGGAGGCAGGAGTCACATCCTGCCTAAAATGCTCGGGAACCTGCACAGCATGTATGTAACTGCCTGATTAACATTGAATTCTGTTAAGGCTCCAAAAATGGCAGCGTGGAATTGCCCGTGCCTTTCCAGCTAGTGGATGAGCCACTGCCACAGACAATAAATTTAACTCAGCGTATAGATCGATGACCCTTCATCAGAACTAGAGAACAGAGAGGTTGGGAAGGTTGAAAATTTATCCTGAATCCCCAGACATAATGGGCTGGATTCTCCGTTTCTGCGGCTAAGTGCCGGCTCGAGTGGAGAAAGTACGGGAGAAAATCAGCGCGAACCCTTCACCGACTACTGTAGCGGTGAGGGGCTAGCACCGGTGCAGGGAAACCCGCGCCGCCCACACTGAAAATGGGCAGAGAATGACCGGGTCCTGGGCCGCGCATGCGCATGGCTGATGACCTGCAGCAGTCGCACCGTACAGCAAGGCGCCAGGCGTGCGCGGACCCAACCCGCCATTCGTGCCCCCACAGCCCACTCCCTGGCCACTTTCCCAGCCCTCACATAAGCACCCCCCCTCCCCCCCCCCGGCACAGATCCATGCCGAGTGTGGTGATGCTGGACACAATCATGATTGTGTGAGCACAAATGTCCCGTGCTGTCGGGAACTAGGCCAATCGGGGGCGGAGCATCACGGGTGGTCCAGCTGATGACGTGGCAACGCCTTTGCAACGGCGCATGGCACGCGGTGCAATGATGCCATTTCCAAGGGGGCGGAGCATGACTGACCGGCGCCGGCCCTGATTTTGGCATCGGAGCCCATTCTCTGCCCAATCGCCGAATATGATTTTGGCTTCAGGCAACGGAGAATCCTCCCCAATTACACTGATCATTACAAAATGCCCTTTTCTAAATATTGTCATCTTTCAGAATAATTATCAGAGATATGTGTTCTCCTAGATAATGTGGGACTCTTCCGTGAAATTGCTGCACAACACGCATAGGCCGAGACCCATGGTCAGCAGGAGATGAGTGTGTGTCCGGAGCTACAACAAAACTATCTTTTTGAATAGATTGCATTTCTCAATCAGCTGCCGTACAATTCTAGAAGAGCTTTTCCTTGTTTCTGAATGGCATTTTTAGTCAGCTTTGGCAGTGGGATTTAGCTTTGGAGTGGCACAGCCCTCCCCAACTTCCCAAAATAACACTGACACGCCTGTGCTTGAGTGGCATTCTGAGATTGACTGATGCAATTTCAAGACATCTAGAAATCAGCACTGTTAGACCAGCCATTGGAACGGTCTCATGTCCTGTTTGAGAAAGCATTGCAAAGCCAAATCAACTTTTTCTTCCACTCCTTAATTCTCAGTGAATGTTTCACCACATTTCCAGGGACATCTCCCAGAAAGTGTGTAAATTCAGCGTACCGCAACCCCCTTCTTTTCCTGCCTAAATGTCTAGACTGTGGGTGAAATACACAATCCATAGAATCCCTACAGTGCAGAAGGAGGCCATTCAGCTCATTGAGTCTGCACCGACCCTCCGAAGGAGTGCCCCAACCGAGGCCCACTCCCCCACTCTATCCCCTTAATCCCATAACCCCATCTCACCTGCACATCTTTGGACGCTAAGGGGCAATTTCAGCATTGCTAATCCACCTAAACTGCGCATCTTTCGACTTTGGAAGGATGCGGGAGCACCCCTGAGGGAACCCACTCAGACCTGGGGAGAACGTGAGAGCTCCACACAGTCACCCAAGGCGGGAATCAAGCCCAGCAGGTCCCTGCCACTGTGAGGCAGCAGTGCTAGCCACGTGACACCATCATAGGAATTGTCATTGTTTGTGTGATGGTTCACAGATCAGAGAATTGTGCTTTATGTTTAATGAATAGACATTTTGTGGTCCCTCCTTAACCAATCTAATTTTCTGTCATACAATTACAAATATCATGTTTGACTTTCTATAAGCTAACGAAAAAGTGTCTCAACTACTTTTCATGCTGCCTAATGATTACCTATTAATATTGATGGTAGCCAAATATTCTCCCTGAAAGTGTTGCATTGGTAATTCGATTTATACTTAAAATTACCAAAATGGGCATCTAACTAAATTCATCAATTCCTGTTAAATGTTAGTGACTCGAATACATGTTCCATTGGAAGAATCAGTTCCAAGATAAAGCTGACCCACTGTTTCCCAGTTGGGGAATCAGCTGGCACTGTGGCATGGTTTCATTTTTGTGTGTTGCTTTTCCTTGAGGTATCCTTTTCTTCACAAATGTATCAAAATGCAGCTGTGCCTTGCAAAAGAAAAAAATTCTCAAAATGTCCGGCCAGTGGTAACCATATTGTCTGTGTGAACACACAACAACTTGCATTTTTGTACCACCTCAATGTCGCAGAACATCCCCAAGGCACTCCACGGGAGTGCTCAACAAACAACATTGGACACAAAATCACGTGAGGAGATCTTGGGACAAATGGCCAAAAGCTTTGTCAAGGAGGTAGGTTTTAAGCAGCGTCTAAGACGAGGCGAAAGAGCAAAGGAGACTGACAGCTTCAGGGGTGTGGGTTTCAGCAGTACATGGGTTGAGGCGCGGCAGAAACTAATGGGGGGAAAAAAATCTCTTTGCTCTTTGTGATGAAGTTATAAATGTGCATAATCTTTACATAACATATTCATTATTTTAATACAAACAGCGATAATGGGAAATATTTCCCTCAGGTTCAAACCCTGAAGTTTTGAAATTTGCCCAGGAAAATAACCATAATCATGAAGTAAAACAGCAAACATCATGGAAGGCAATTTTCTACACATTCTTCTCAAGATGTCAACCATGGATCAGTTGGCAGCACTCTTGCCTCTATTTTTTATGCTTCTGTAGGATATGGGGGAGGGGGGATTCAGGCTATTGAGTTAGATGATCAGCCATGGTCATAATAAATGGCAGAGTAGGCTCGAAGGGCCGAATGCTCCTATTTTCTATGTTTCTGTGTGTCCAGAGACTTGAGCACATAATCTAGTCTGAAGCTTCAGTGCAGTACCGAGGGAATGCTGCACTGCCAAAGGTGTGCCTTTTGGATAAGATGTTAAACCAAGACCCTGTCTTCCCTCTTGGGTGGACAGAAAGGGTCCCATAAAGAACAGAGGCATTCTTCCTGATGTTCGAGCTAATGTTTATTGCACATTCAAAGTCTTCTCCTGTGCACAACTTGGCGACCATACTTCATCACAAGGGTGAACTCTACTTCAGAAGATGCACCATTTGCTGTAAAGAACTTTAGAATGCCTTTCTTTTCATTAACGTGGCTCTCTTTTGACAGAATTCATACACCTCTAACTGATTGTTAGAGAGCAGAAAGCAGGGAGTTAGTTCTTCCGGGGCCAGAATTGTAAGCCCTTTTGGCGACTGCAGCGCTGTGCCTGGATGGGCTGGAGATTGGTCAACGGTTCTCCCAGGCAGGACATCTGCCCAAGGGCAAACGGAAGGCCCTCCTGCTACCAATCGAAGCTCAATTGTGCGTAAAATAGCAGCGGGTCTGTTGGGGTTAGCAAGGATGGCCAAGCCCTCTCAGAGGTCCAGAGAGACCCAGGCCACTTCCAGCTTTGAGGCACCTAGCCTGAATAAAAGAAACATTCAAGAAAAAAAATAGTGCACCAAAAACAGCGAGACACAATTAGAATTTAAAAAGATTTAACAAATGCTTTTCTAGCCTTTTTCTGTGCCAATGCAGTAATTATGAGGAAAAATCTAGCTTTCGTGCATTGTCACAGTTGACATTAAGCAGGGCGACACCATTCAAATGATCATGTCCCATAGTTGAACGGTGACAGTTCTTTACCTGCAGCAACACGTTGAAAATGCGTTCACCTAAAGCCACTAATGCAGGAAAACTGACAAAAATACACAATTGTGACATTAGGAAACACCCCAGAGAGTCCACGTTCGAGTATTTCTCGAAGAAATTCCTTTGGCTTGCAATCCAGAGAAGAGTGTTTCCATTCTGAGAACTTTACGTTAAAAAAATGTACATTAGAAAGAGTTATTGCGAACAAATAGTACAACACCTTCAACCGTGTGCTCGCTCTGCTGCCTTAACATATACATGTACTTACACCCTCCTTCACAAACAGATAAGATAGGTTGCACAGGCACTGCCTGATGTACAATGCGGAACAGCAAAACATACTTTATTTTCCTATATTATTTCTTTATGCGCGGCGGGGGGGGGGGAGGAGTTGAAGGGCAGGGACTAAACTCAAAATCAGAGCAAGGCCATTCAGGGGATGAGTTATGAAAAACTTCTTCATGCAAAGGGGGTGGTATAGGTGCGGAACTCTGTCCAACAAAGGAGTGGATGTTAGCTCAATTAAGAACGTTAAATCTGAGATTGATAGATTTTTGCCAGGCGAAGATGTGAGGGATAAACCAAGGATGGGCTTAGAATACAGATCAGTCATGATTTTGTTGAATGACAGGGCAGGCTCCAGAGGTTGAATGGTCTTCTCCTGTTTCCATGGTCCTATATCCAGATGGAATCTGTTACACTAAAATACTTCCTGTTTTTGGTGGGAAAATTATGTTTTCTTGAAATGAAGAACACTCTTCGAATTGCAGCCATACGAATTAGGAGGAGTAGGCCATTCGGCCCCTCGGGCCTGCTCCACCATTCAATAAGATCATGGCTGATCTGATTGTAGCTTCAGATTGCAACTCTAGAACAGTGGTCTCCAAATAGTCGATTGCGATTGACAGGTTCATCCTGGGATCTCAAACAACTGATTGTCATTACCTGCCGAACCGCGCCAAATTGCACGAGACATGGGATTTCTCGTGATGATGAGCAAGTCAGCTTATTGCCTGCTGAACAACAACAAACATCTGTGGGACTTGGGCAACAAGATTCTCGCAGGCGCACAAAACATGCGATAAGCTGGTTGAAGGCAAAATGATGAGTGAGGAGCCAGGGACCACAAAGAGGGCAAAAAACCTACCATTTCCATCAGGAATGGGAAGACAAATTTATTTTTACGAATGTCAAAGGTATGACCATTTGTCTCATTTGTCAACAGAGTGCAGCCTTGAGTAAAAGAGGTAATTTGGAATGGCATCACAAGGCGATGCATGCAAAATTTCAAGAAAACTTCCCTCTAAACAGCGTGATTCGGACAAAGTTGTGATGTTAAAGGGAATTTTGAAAGTTTAACGGTCATTCGCTTCGTAACCTGTGGTTAAAGACGAGGCTAGTAAAGAGACATCTTTTCACATCAGCCATTTGCTGGCGGAACATAAGAAACTATTCACCAATGGCGAAGTTATCAAGGAGGGTATGATGATTGCTGCCAACACTTTGTTTGAAGACTTGAAAAAGAAAGATATAATTATGCCAGCCACCAAGAGTATGCTGCTTGACGCTTTAGCAGGAGCCAGAAGGGTGGGATTGTTGTTCAAAGACGTGTCTCAGCATATGCACCAAGACTTATCAGGCTGTGAATGTTTCTCACTTTCATTTTGATGAAATTCAGCCCAGCTGATTGTTTTCTTTCACATGGCATTCAAAGACTCAATAACAACGAAGGACTTTCTCATCTTTTGCCACTCAGAGAGGATAAGAGGCACGGATGTCTACAATAAATTCAAGATTCATGTGACTGAGAAAAACATTCCAGTCAAGAAACATTTTAAAATCACAACGGATGGGGCACCGTCAATGGTAGATGACCATGCAGGATTTGTTGCACTTTGCAGGAATGATCCTGAATTCCCATCTTTTGTCAATTGCCACTGTGTCATCCACCTATGAGCACTGGCGAGCAAGGACATTGACTTGAGTTGATGTCAAGATCGTCAACTCAATTCATGCCAGAGTTCTACAACATCGCTTGGTCAAATCGTTACTCGATGAGCTTGTTGCCACCTCTGGTGAGCTAATTCTTCCTGATCTGAGGTGGTTAATTCGAGGAAGTGCCCTCCAGAGATTTTTTAGTTCTGCTCCCTGAAATTGTCACCTTTCTTGAATCAAGAAATGAGGTGTACAGCGAGATCTCAGATAATGCGTGCTTATTAGACGTGTTTCTTACGGATATAAGTGAAAAATGGAACGAGCTGAATAGTGAACTGCAAGGGAGGGACAGAGACTTGTCACATACAATCAGTACAGTGAATGCGTTCAAGTTGTAACTGGGCCTGTGGTCCTCTCAGTTAAAAGACAAAATTACTGAGCACTCCCCAAATCTGGAGAAATTCCAACAACAGGTCAAACAGAAACAGTTCCATCCAAACAAATTCTGTGTGACCACCTGAACAAACTGGAAAAGGAATTTAACAGACGATTTCAGGAGTTGGACAAGATGGAATAAATCATTATGTTTGTCTCAAATCATTTTCTTCAAGTTGACATTGGAGAATTGACAGCAAAGTTGCAGCAGGTGTTTGAACAAAGTAATGGACTTGACATAGAAATCATCACCATGCAAAGTGACGGTCTGGAATGCACTGCCTGGGAGGGTGGTAGAGGCGGATTGCCTCACATCCTTTAAAAAGTATCTTGATGAGCACTTGGCCCATCATAACATTCAAGGCTACGGGCCAAGTGCTGGCAAATGGGATTAGGTAGGCAGGTCAGGTGTTTTCATGCATCGATGAAGGCTCGATGGGCTGAAGGGCCTCCTCTGTGCTGTCTTATTCTGTGATTCTGGCACAGAGCTGAAAGCGAGGACAAGGGACAAAGACTTTTGGGGACTTGTAGAAAGAGAGAAGCTCCATCTTCTGACATCTTGTGCAATCAAGGTAAAGGCCTACTTTGGTTCCACACATCTCTGTGAGATGGCAATTTCCCAGATGCAAATCATGAAGTCCAAGTACTGCACTCATCTCATAGACGTCCATCTGATGGACTGCATGAGACTGGAAATCTCAAACTACGACAGACTTCACAGCACTCACAGATAGTGAGCGTGCACACTTATCACATAGAATAGTTAAGTGTTGTGCATAGGATACATTTTTAAAAATAAAGTCGCTTTAGTAAATGGTGACCAGGCCTCCAATGCTCAGCACAGAAAGAGAAGGACACAAATGAAATGGAATCACAGAAATTTGCCACTCAGAAGGAAGCCTTTTGGCCCATGATGTTCACTGAAATCGTTGGAGAGACAGTCAGAAAGAACAAT
Source organism: Scyliorhinus torazame (assembly GCF_047496885.1). Lineage (NCBI taxonomy): Eukaryota > Metazoa > Chordata > Chondrichthyes > Carcharhiniformes > Scyliorhinidae > Scyliorhinus > Scyliorhinus torazame. The sequence goes on from NC_092718.1 coordinate 194,362,361, forward strand.
TGATTTTGTGATAATTAATTTATTCAAAAAGGAACTGCAGACATGTTTGGTCAGAAACAAGATTGCTAGTTATGAGGATAGCAAGATGATGAAATACTGAGCAGACAACTTTGAGTCATGCACCAATCGAGCGGACAAGTTAGCGATACCTGTTTGGGGACGGAAAGCCAAATTTGAACAATGAGAATGAAAACATGAATGAATATTCGTGATTTTTGGTTTTCCCTCAGGAGGTTAAATGGGGGATACTAGTCATGACAGGTACATTGCAAAGTAAAAGTAAAGTCACCGTAGTCCCAGATGATCATAGGCTGCTTTCCCCTTTGAAGATTTAACCTGAGGGTCACCACACCTCAGGCGAGGGGCAAGGTTGAGAAGGCAGGGCCTAAATGAATAACCACAGCTGGTACAGGAATTGAACCTGCACTATTGGCCTCGCTCTGCATCACGAACCAGCTGTCCAGCCAACTGAGCTAAACCGGCTAAACATTGTACAACGACTTTGAAGGGAGTGTGCTTGCCGGGCCAAACGGCCATTTTTCACACCATGATTTCTTCGTATTTTCATTATCAAAGCTAGAAATGAGCCAGCATTCATTCTTACACTTCAGTAGTTATTCTTTAAACTGCTCCAACCGACTCATGATACAGTATTATAGTCATATTTAATCATTTGCCCACTTTTGACTGGAAAGGCATAATCTAAAGACAAACAAGACAGCAAACTCCACAAGAGCAACCCCTTTTCAATGCCAGATTCCTTTCTTAATAATGCCGGAGAGATTTGATTGGGCAGTTAGCCCTCAACAAGATCATGCTCAGATCAGCTCCACAGTAGTATCGGGCATTTAAGAGGGGACTTTGTTCACGCCAAGAGCAGAAAAGCTGCTACAGCTGCAGCCAGTTTAAAAAAGAACACAATCTTAAATGTCAGTGCAAAGTCCGAGTAAGAGAAAACTTCACACAAATCAGCTCCCTATCTGTTGCATAGTCAAGTTCAAATACAGGATTGACTGCTATTTCTTGAACAATGCTTGCTGGAGCATGCTTTAGGCTGGGGGGAGGGTCTGAATTATAGACTCGTTAAAAGGCACCGGTGTGTATTTGGTAATCACTAGGGTTAACCTCCTGAAACATTAATCCTCATTAATTGTTTTGCTGTTGCTGAATCTAGAGATGCCAGCGAGTAAGCAAAAAACGCTGTGTGACTGGAATTATTGGAACTTCTCCAAGCTAATTTGATGTTGGTAATATGACATAATCCGCATACCTCAATTTTCAAGCGTGTAAGTGTATAAAATATTCAGTAAGGCCATTAAGAGAAATGCACAGTACTTACCTCGACTTAGCTCCCTAGTATCAGTTTCCTTGATTTTACAATAATACTGAGGCATTTTTATCGTGTCAGTTATAAATCCTCTGCTGAAGCATAAGCGCACCACATTAAACAAGATATAAATATGCATCCTGTATTTCCAAGGAACAGCAATAAAAAAACAAAGAATAGGTACTCGGTTTCCTCCTGAGGTCCCCAGCTTCACAGACGTAAGTCTTTAGACAATTCGATTCACTCCACATGATGCCAAGAAACTGCGGGAGGCACTGGATACTGCAAAGGCGAAGGGTCCCAGCGATTCTGTCAATAATTCTGATGACATGTTCTCCAGATCCTGCCCTAACCTTTGCTAAACTGTTCAGGTAAAGCTACAACTCTGCCATCTACGCGGAAATTGCCCAGTTGTGCCTTGTGCACAGAAAACAGAACAAATCCAACTCGGCCAATTACTGCTCCATCTGTCTAGTCTTGAACATCGACAAAGTGATGGAAAGTGTTGTGTAAGTGCCATCGAGTGGCATCGTGCTCACGGACGCTCAGTTTGGGTTCTGCCAGGGCCACTCAGCTCCTGACCTCTTTACAGCCTTGGTTCAAACATGGACAAAAGAGCTGAACTCCAGAGGGGAGGTGAGAGTGACTGCCCTTGACATCAAGGCAGCATTTATCCATCAAGGCGAGCAAAACAGCAGTCAATGAGAATCAAAGGGAAAACTCTCTACTGGTTGGACTCATACCTAGCACAGAGTAAGGTGGTTGTGGTTTTTGAAGGTCAATAATCTCAGTTCTAGGATATCACTGGAGGTGTTCCTCAGGGTAGTGACCTAGATCCAATCATCTTCAGTTGTCTCATCAATGACTTTCCTCTTAACGTAAGATCAGAAGTGGGAATGTTCGCTGATGACTGCAGAATATTCAACACCATTCACGACTCCTCAGATACTGAAGCAGTCACTGTCCATATGTAGCAAGACCTGGATAATATCCGGGCTTAGGCTGATAAAGTGACAAGTAACATTTGTGTACTCAAGTGCCAGGAAACCTCCCACAAGAGAGACTTTAACCATCTCCCCTTGACATTAAATTACCATTGCTGAATCAACCAGCAACATCCTAGATGTTACCATCGATGAGAAACTAAATTGGACCAGCCATATAAATACTTTGGCTTCAAATCTCCAAAGCCTGTCCACCATCTACAAGGCATGAGTCATGGGTGTAATGGAATACTCTCCCGTAGCACAGATGAGTCCAATAACACTCAAGAGGCCTGACATCATCAAGCAGCCTACTTGATTGGCACCCCATCACCATTCACTCCCTCCATCACCGATGCACAGTGGCAGCAGTGCTGTTACCAACTACAAGATGAATTGCAGCAACTCACCAAGTTTTATTTGACAGTATCTTCAAAACCCATGACCTCTACCATCTAGAAGGACCAAGGGTAGCAGATGCATGGAACACGACCACTGCAAGTTCCCCTCCAAGCCACACACCACACTTGGCACTATATTGGCAGTTCCGTTATTCTCGCAGTATCAAAATCCTGGAACTCGCTCCCAAATAGAACCATGGGTGTTCCTACACCACATAGGCTGCAGCAGTTCAAGGTGGAAGCTCACCATCGCCTTCTCTAGGGCAATTAGGATTGGGCAATAACTGCTGGGGTGACCTTGTGATACAGTGGGTACCTACCTCTAAGCAGGAAGCTCCGGGTTTGAGTCCCACCTTAGGACTCGATGGCCAAGAAAGGTGTCTTCATAACACGGTCAAACAGGTTGATTGTGTCAACGTGTAGATCTTTCCAAACACGCCAATGGCTGGTAGTAGGGCAAGAGGCTCCTGGTCAGCCACACTTGATGTGGGGTGGCGACCCTCAAGCTGGAAGCCTCTAGCGACAGACTAACAGCCTGTTCCGGGAATAGCTAGCTATGTAAACAGTGGAAAGTTTGCCTCAGTGCACCATAATTTGGGGGAAGAGGATTGGAATTGGGAAATAACTGCTGGCTGAGTGAGGCAGGACGGTCACATCCGGTGAAAGAATAAAGCAAATTACTCCAATCTAGTTAACTCTAGTATGGAAATGCATCTATATGTCTTAAACACAGTAAAGCATACTTCAAAAATATTTAGTGTTAGCTATGCAGGCAATATTATACAGTATATGTATATTTTATGCAGATGTTAACAGTAGTTGAGGGTTCTAATAACAAGCAATCACCCAAAGACGACAGATAACGACTCAACAACGAAACTGAGTTTTTGAATTGCCTCTTCTGCAAGTTATGAGCAACTGTTTCCTAACTAAGGCACATACAGTCAACTTTTATTTTATGTTAACCAAGTAAATTGCATCTTAAGTTGAAATGGGCTGCACATTCACCTTTTATGTTTCTCATGGATTGCGAGTTTGAAGCAAAGAGAGAGACCAGCAGAAAGAGGGTCGAAAGGAAAGAGAGAAGGGGAGGATGAGAGAGGGAGGGCAGAGAAGAGAGAGAGTAGGGGAGAGAGGAGGAGAGAGAGGGAAGGGAAGAGCAGAGACGGGGGGGGGGGGGGGGGTGAGAACTGGGAGGAAAGGGGTCAGAAAGAAAGCAAGTAAAGAGGGAGAGTGAGCAGAATGGGAGGCAGAGAGGGAGAGTGTGGGAGAGCAGGGAAGAGAGGGAGAGCAGGGGAGAGAAGGCAAGTCAGGGAGAGCAGGGGAGAGAAGGCAAGTCAGGGAGAGAGGTGAGAGCAGGGGAGAGAAGGCAAGTCAGGGAGAGCAAGGGAGAGCGGGGTGGGGGGAGAGAGGGAGAGCGTGGGATGGTAGATGCACGAAGGGTGTTTTCCCTGGCTGGGGATGTCGAGGACTATGGGTGCGGTTTCAGAACAAGGGGCAAGCCATTTCGGAGTGGAATTTCTTCACTCACCGGTTAATGAAACTTTGGAATTGTCAACCTCAGAGGGTTCTGGAAGTTCAGTCATTGAACATCTTCAGGACAGATATTGATAGATTTCTAGATCTTATGGAATGGAGGAGCAGGTCTGAAGGGCCGAGTGGCCTACTCTTGCTCCTATTTCCTCTACTATCTGGGGAAGATATTTGAACAAATAAGGTGAACCAGTAGGGGTCAATAATTTTCTATTATGCCCATGGAACACGGGTTCTAAAATTCTATTATGGTATGTTGGCATCGCTGGCATTGAATTGATGGCTTGCTAGGACCTTTCAGAGAGCAGTTTAGAGTGACCCACATTGCTGTGGGTCTGGATCTTGAGTCATACGTCGGCAACAAGGATGGTGGATTTCCTTCCCTAAAGATATTAAAGAACCAGATGGGTTTTATGACTATTGATGATAGTTCAATCACAGACTAGTTTTCAATTCTAGATTTTATTAATTGGATTTGAACCTATGTTCCATGGGCATTGGCCTGGACTGCTGAATAATTAATCCTCTGACATTACCACTATGCCATCCTGCATCCCCCCCACACCCCACCTCCTGTAACTTTAGACCTTGAACCTTAGACCAAGTGATTCCTGACTTCAATCTGCCTAACGTGATGCACGTTGCATATTTTTGAGGAGAGGAATAAATACCTGAAGGGTTGTGTATCTTTCTGACACAATGAACTTGACTGCAAATATCGCAACGATTCAGTTTATTTATCTGTGTTCCCTCTTTGCGAATTAACAATTGAAAGATTTTCCCTTGAGTCAATAAACAACTCCCGTCTAGGTTCATGTGTGTACAATAGTGAAACATCGTTGGGTTGCTGCAGGTAAAGATAGGATTTGTGACAGACAAGGTGACAGGTTTGCTATTGACCTCCTTCTCTAAAGAAATCTGGCCTGGTTTTGCTTTCCCTGCCCCCTAAACCTCAGTTCAAATGATAGGCAGTCCCAACATACTCTGAATCCACTGCCCTTGTGAAGGTCTAGGATCATTTGACAATTTGGGTGGAATTCTCCATCCCATCGGGGACGCCCGGAAGGCGTTCCCAGATGGGATGGAGAATCGGGCGTCGGGAGAAAATTGGGATCAGTGCCCCAGACGCTATGCTCAGAACCACCCCTGGCAATGTGAATGAAGTCCATTATCTGTGCCGGGGGGGGGATGTAAATAAATGCAAATGAGTTTTAATGACCCATTTGTATCAACTTAACGGGCCCAGAACCCTATGCTCTGGCTCTCCTGTGATTCTCCGGTTTCCGCGGTCGGGAATCACGTGCGCACGGATCACTTGTGGTCTCAGCAATCGTGAACCTGATGTGATGGCCCTCATGGTGGGCCAAGGGGGCAAGGTTTCCCCCTTAACCCACCGCGTGTTCCACCACACCAAGGCCATGCTGGTAGAAATAATCCAAGCCCATCCGAGGGCCACCCTCCTCACCAAAAATGCAGTGCCTGCCTCCTGTAGCAGACACCCTCCCTTCATCTTCCACAGGGATCTCCTGTAATGGGCGGCACAGGCAGCACAGTAGCACAGTGGTTCTCACTGTTGCTTCACAGCTCCTGGATCCCAGGGTCGATTCCCGGCTTGGGTCACTGTCTGAGCGGAGTCCCTGCCCGTTATTCCTGTGTCTGCGTGGGTTTCCTCCGGGTGCTCCGGTTTCCTCCCACAAGTCTCAAAAGACGTGCTGTTAGGTGAAATGTACATTCTGAATTCTCCCTCTGTGTACCCGAATAGGCGCTGGAATGTGGCGACTAGGGGCTTTTCACAGTACCTTCATTGCAGTGTTAATGTAAGCCTACTTGTGACAATAAAGATGGTCATTATTAATAATGATTATTAATAGCGGGACCCACCCAGAGATCCTTGTAATAGGGGAACCCTCCCAGGGCCCCCTGCCTAAAGGAACCCCCTCCACAGACCCCCTCCTGCCAGACAACCCCCCCCCCACCCAGAAAAGGGACCCCTTGTCTGGAAGACCGAGAGCAGTCCAGACGGGCAGTGAGAAGCATTATAGTTGTAATGTTAACCTTGCAGCTGCAAGTTCAGACACTGTGCCTGCGGCTGATCCCCACAGATCCACTGTCTGCAAACCATGCATAGCTTTCAAGTCGTGGTCTGTGATTGACTGCTTGTAAAGACCATCTGCAGCTTTGATCCATTCATATCCCTTCACGCATCAGTGGCCTGAGTGATGAAACCCCAATGTTTGTAAAAGATTGACCACATCAAAGAGATGTGAACAAGATCCTGATTGTGACACCTCACGAGACCCGGTAGATTCTCGCGATGCATACTGGCTATCAGGGAACCCGCAGGAGGCCTCAACCGGCATCTACCAGCCATGCCGTGCTCCCATTCCGGCGCAACGCGACCGGTAGATCGCGCCCAGAGGCTTGCAGCTGTGCTTCCGAACCTGAGATTTTGGCCTCAGAACCTTCAGGATGCTGCAGGAGAGGAAAGACTCCAAAGTTGTACATCATGCCGGGAGGTAGGTGGGGGTGGGGGGGGGGGTAAAGAATATAAACTTACCTGGGAGTGTAGCGATCTTTGCGTTGTTCCCTGGACTTTGTCAGACCTCTCCACTCTGAGGAGTTTCCTGTTGTAGTGTGAGAATAGAATTCCTAAAATGCAGAAGAGGCCATTCGGCCTATCGAGTCTGCACCAACCCTTCGAAAGAGCACTCTACCTAGGCCCACCTCCCACCATATCCCCATAACCCTGTGCATGGATCATGGCCAATCCACCTAATCTGCACATCTTTAGACCGTTTAGCTTTGTAAGATGCCTAACCTTTCAAAGGGCCTAAATCAGAATGGAAAACGTCAGCCAGCAAATAGGGCCATCAGCTCTGAGTTCAGGTATCATTGGAGAATTTACCACATTACCTCACATCTCCAACTGCCTCAAATCTAATATTTTTCCAATTAACAAATGGAAATTACAAAAGAACTTGAAAATAAAAGTAAATTTTTCTAATGCCCTTATGTTTCTCCCAAGTTGCTCAATGTAGTATCCAAGAGATTGATCTTCAATTCTCAGGGACTCCAGGGCAATCCTGGAGTTGACAACTCTACCAGGCAGGAGCTACAATTATTAGATTTGTAGCTCCTGCCTCATCTCAATATGAATACTGGGCCTGCCTTCGGGTGGCTACACCAAGCCAATTAACCTCAGAAATTGCAGATGTGTGTGCCTGTGAGTGGTGGTGGTGAATAGAACATAGAACATAGAACATACAGTGCAGAAGGAGGCCATTCGGCCCATCTAATCTGCACTGACCCACTTAAGCCCTCACTAGCCCCATAACCCAATAACGCCTCCTAACCTTTTTGGACACTAAGGGCAATTTAGCATGGCCAATCCACCGAACCTGCACATCTTTGGACTGTGGGAGGAAACGGAGCACCCGGAGAAAACCCACGCAGACACGGGGAGAACGTGCAGACTCTGCACAGACAGTGACCCAGTGGGGAATCGAACCTGGGACCCTGGCACTGTGAAGCCACAGTGCTATCTACTTGTGCTACCGTGCTGCCCGACCATCAGTGGTGGGGTGGGTGGATGGGGTAGGGTGCCAGAGACCCATCTTTTTTATTATTCGATCACAGGATGTGGACATGGCTGGCTAGGCCAACATATATTGCCCGTCGCTAACTGCCCCTGGGAAGGCGGCGGCCCGTCACCTTCATGAACCGCAGTCCATGGGGTGTAGGCACACTCACAGTGCCCTGACACCCTCCGTTTCTCTCCCTTTGCACTTCCTCGGAGCATTTACCCCTAACTCAGTGACGAGGGACATTGGCACAATTACATAAAGGTCAGCCTGTCCAGCACATCCAACACTCAAACGCAGCAGCGACAACAAACTGGAGCAATCGGAGGAAAGTTCAAAATTCGTTAAAGCCGAGTGTTGTCTCTTTGAAATTCAAAAAATGTCCGCCTTTATCAAAAATATTCCATTATCTTTAATTATCTATCTTCTGAAGACTGGATGTATAGAAAGTCAAATGTTTTACAATTCGAAGATATCATTTCCACTTTAGTTCCACTGGGCACATTCCATTGTGATTAATCTTTCAAAGCTTCCAGCGCTTGGTATATTGTGTGTGCACTATCGTTAACCTGCACTTCCAATTATGAAAACTATTGAATTAACTAATTTTTAAATTGAAACAACTGAAAGAGCCTTCAGTATTTACAGGGACAAAGGAAAATAAAGCTTTTTTTTCCCTCTTCAATTTCCAGATTTTTCTGCCCTCCTTGCACCTGCCTTAGAATTTAGTTTACTTGTTGACGTGGAATTCAGTCAGTTCCTTGGAGAGCTGCTTTGATAATGTTTTGAATCTTCAGGATATTTGAAAGCAATTCAGAAGCATTGGTACTGTGATGGTTATCTGATCAGAATGATCCAGCGACGCGAGTTCAAACCTCACAATGGCAGCAGGCAACCTGAATTCAGTTAATTAAATAAATCTGGAGTGAGGAGCTAGTACCCGGTGTGCCTCAAGTCGCCCTGTTCTAGTCCCCCTACGCCACTGGCATTTACCCAACGATTGGAAAGTTGGCTAGGTATGTCCTGCTCACTAAAAGCAGGGAAAATCTGATCTAACCCGTCAATCTGCTCTTAATCATCAGCAGGGTGACAAAAGATGGCGCTATGAAGCAGCGATTACTCGCCAAAAACATGCTTACTGGTGCTCGATTTGGATTCCAGGAGGCATGACAAAGTTAAAGTCTTTAATTCTTTTAAATTGTGACTGCTCTCACCTCCAGGGCAATGGGTGAAGCACTGTAAAATGAGATTAGTGTAATCAGATATTTTTCTACTGGTATGGACACGATGGGCCGAATATCCTCCTTTTGTGCTGTCACCGTCTATGTGTCTATGAATCTAGGGTTCGTTCATGGCTGTGTTGGAAATACCTTAATCCAACCCTAAGGCACGAGATCTGTGCCACAGCTGACACCTAGTTTAGTGGAACGGTTGGAAACAATTGGAGACACGCTATAACAGAGAACCTTGTCTCATCTTCTGAAACGTTTTGCACACTTACTTCTGAAACACAAGAGACGTCGGGTGGGATTTTCCAGTCTCACCTGCTCCCAAGACCGGAAATTCCCGCCCGAGGTCAGCGGACCTTTCGATGTACCGTCAAATTTTCCCAGCCTGCCCACGGCAATTCCCGCGGTGAGCGGGGCTGGAAGATTTACCCTGTCGAGTGTGAAAACGTGGCAGGCATTTTGTCCATTGCAAGACTCTTCTAGTGACATTGACTTTTCAATTGGTCGTGTTGGCTGATGACAACCAGAGAACCTCATCTGCAAAGTAGCACGAAATCTTGCCCGTAGTGCGCACTTGTTGTAAGCAGCAGACTTACTTCCTGTTGCGTTTTGGTTGTCACATGGTTGAGCAACATGATAGCAGATTGGATAATGTTCAAACAAAGGGTCCAAGTGACAAAAATCGATATGCGCAAAAAACACCCAACTCGAGAGAAAGCACATGCAATTCTAAAAGTGCAAAACATGATATTTTGAAAGAATTGGCTCCAACATTTCGATTTACTGCTCTCGAATTTCTCTATTCCTTTCTGGCTACATACCACAGTAAATAGTTAATCCATAAATCAGCACATGTCCCAGTTCTGTGCACCAGCAGCAGCTAAATCACTTCCACAATGTTTGCCTTCAGCAGTTGGATAATTAAACTCTTCCAGGGTAGCCATATCAGATATTTCCACCCAGTCATTCAGCCTTAGAGACCCTCATCCTGCTTCTGAAAAGATCCAGCTGTCAACGAGAATCCCCAGCCTTAATGTGCCCAAACCTGTTATAGATGTCAAATCACCCCAGCCATAGCTTTTGGCATGCAGTAATAGGAGACGGCACATCACAAATCACTGTGGGTTGCAGTTCCGCTCATCATTGCTGGTTATTTAATTAACTCTCTTCTTCGCCCGGTGGTTCTACTTTTCCCTGGTTTAAATCAAGAGCCCTGAGTTTAGATCAGTCAAGTCGAAACCTCTGACACTGCCAGACAATAAGGGATCAAATGGATGTCTCCATGTATGTATAGATCCAGCATGTCAGAGCCACTTTGTTATCAAATCAGATGAGACAAAGAATGTTTGTGCCTGGCAAGAATTGCAGACATTTTGCGCCAATAATACACCCCAAAAAGAAACAACATTTAACAGTTAATCTGTTTTGTTTAGCGATATTGGTTGGGACAACTCCCTAACTCTTCTCCCAATGTTGCCACCGGAACCTTAGTCTCCATCTGAACAGGCAGACAGTATCAATTAATCCTTGGGAAAGGTACTAAAGGATAGTTGGAAACCATAAGCTTCAAGAGAGGAGGAAGTTGGGAGAGACTATTAAAACATACATATTTATATATATTCTGTACCTTAATTGATGGCCTGGAATTCTCAAAGTCCACAGTGCTGTTTAATTGCATTTTGATTGCTCTACAACTGGAGAGGAAATGGTGATTTAATATGTTTATTTTCATAGACGAAATGGAGATATTATAAGTGCGCCTTGGAGAAGGAACAGGAGTGGATCATCTAACCCCATGAGCTTGTTCAATCATTCAGTGTGATCAGGGCTATCTTTAAACTAATGCCTCTGTCCCATATCCCTTAATACCTTTAGCTAACAAAAATCTACTTATCTCAGATTTAAAGTGAACAATTGATCAAGTATGAGGTGCCATTGGCGGAAGAGTGTGCTGAACTTCTACCATCCCTTTGTGTGCAGGAGTGTTCCCTAATTTCACATCTGGAAGATCTGTCTCCAGGTTTCAGACCACACTACCCAGTCCTGGGCTCCCCAACAATTAGGAGTACTTTCTCTCTCTCGATATTCGCTATCTGTTCTCCTTAACATTGTGAAAACTGACCCAACACCCTTTGACCATCTAAATTTCAAGGAAAACAACCTTAGTTTGAGTTATCTCTCCTTGTAAATTAACCATTGGAATCCAGATATCATTCTGGCAAATCTACACTGCATTCCCTCCAATAGCAACTTATCCTTAAGCAATGGTGCACAGAATGATTCTCAGTCAATACTCCTAACCAGTTTAACAAGGACTTTGTGTTGTTGAAGCATGACTTCTGTACTTTTGATTTCATGAAAATTTTTCAACTGAATGCAATTAATTGCTAAAAAATACATGCTTTTTAAAAACAAATTTACGGGATGTGGACATCGCTGGCTAGGCCAATATTTATCGTCCATCCCTCACTTCCCTTGGGAAGGTGGTGGTGAACTGCTTTCTTGAACTGCTGCAGTGGTGTAGGTACACCCAAAGTGCTGTTACGGAGGAAGCTCCAGGATTGTGACCCAGTGGCATTGAAGGAACAGTGATATATTTCATGGTCAGGATGGTGAGTGACTTGGAGGGGAACCTCCAGTTGGTGGTCTTCCCATGTATCTGGTGCCCTTGTCTTTCTACATGGTAGTGATCGTGGGTTTGGAAGGTGCTGTCTTCGGAGTCTCGGTGAGTTCCTGCAGTGCATCTTGTAGATGGTGTGCAATGCTGCCACTGTGCGTCGGTCATGGTGGGAGAGATTGTTAGTGGTAGGAGCGTCAATCAAGTTCTGGATGGTGACGAGCTTCTTGACTGTTTTTGGTGCTGCACTCATCCAAATAAGGGGACAGTATTCCGTCACAATCCTGACTTTTGCCTTGGAAATGGTGGACAGACTTTGGGGAGTCAGGATGTGAGTTAACCGCCGCAAGAATCCTAGACTTTGACTTGCTCTTGCAGCCACAGTATTTATATTGCTATTCCAGTTCAGTTTCTGGTCAATGGTAAGCCCCCAGGATGTTCATAGTGAGGGATTCAATGATAGTAATGCCAGTGAATGTCAAGGAAAGATGGGTAGGTTTTCTCTTGATGCAGATGGTCGCTGCTTGGCACTTGTGTGGTGCAAATGCTTCTTGACACTTGTCAACCCAAGCTTGGATATCATCCAGGTTTTGTTGGACACGGACTGCTTCAGTAACTGAAGAATCGTGATTGATGCTAGACATTGTGCAATCATCAGCGAACATCCCCACTTTCTGACCTTACGATAGAAGTTCATTGATGAAGCAGCTGAAGATGTTTGGGCCTAGGACATTACGCTGAGGAACTCCTGCAGTGATATCATGGAACTGAGATGACTGACCGCATTCAACCACAACCAGCTTCCTTTGTGCTCCACTCCAAACAGTGGGGTGTTTTCCCCTGATTCCATTGATTCCAGTTTTGCTAAGTCTCCTCAATGCCACACTTGTTCAAATGCTGCCTTGATGTCAAAGACAGTCACTCTTATCTCACCTCTGGAGTTCCGCTTCGTCGTCCATCTTTGATACACGACTGTAATGAGGTCACGAACTGAGTGACCTGGCGGAACTCAAATTGGCAGGTAGGATTTTTCCTGCTTTTTGTGTACAGGATATTTCTGGTAAATTTACCACTATTGTTGTAGCTGGACTGGAATATCTTGGCGAGGGACATAGCAAGTTCTGGAACACAAATCTTCAAGACTATTGCTAGAATATTGTGAGGGCCCATTGCCTTTGCAGTATCCAGTGCCTTCAGTCATTTCCTAACATCATATTGGGTGAATTGAATTGGCTGGAGACTAACATCTGTGATGCTGAGGACTCCTGCTTATGCTGTTTGGCACACAGGTCGTCCCGTGCTGCAGCTTCACCAGGTTGACACCTCATTTTGGGATATGGCTGATGTTGCTCCTGGCTAGTCCTCCTACACTCTTCATTGAACCGGGCTGATCCTCTGGTTTGGCACTAATAGTAGAGGGGGGGATATGTCGGCATCTCTTCGCTCTTCTTTTTCTCTCTCTCTCTGTCAAAGGGGAGAGCAGCCTATGACTATGGTAACTTCAATTTCACAGCGCCTCATGAATGCCCAGTCTTGAGTTGCTTGATCTGTTCAAAATCTATCCTATTTAGCATAGTGGTGGTCCACACAACACAATGGAAGTTATCCTCAATGTGAACACGTACGTTTGTCTTCACAAGAACTGTGTGGTGGTCACTCCTGCCGATAACATCATGGACAGATGTATATGTGGTAGGCAGACCAGTGACGATAAGGTCAATGATGTTTTTCCCTCTTGTTCGTTCCCTCACCACCTTTAGCCTCAGTCAAACAGCTTTGTCCTTGAGGATTCGATCAGCTCGGTCTGTGGTGGTGCTGCAAAGCCACTCTTGGTGATGGACATAGAAGATCCTCACCCAGAGTACATTCTGTGCCCATGAAAGGTCAAAAGCTGAAAGGTCAAATCCCTTGGGAGATTTATTACTCTTTGCTGATAGCTATCGACACTTTATTGTTACGAGCCACACTAATGTTATCTGCGTAGTTATCCCAACTTGGGTGGATAGCCTTGTTTTGTGAATGGTGTGAGTAGTCACATGAAACCCTTGTGAGAATAACCAGTCCTGTCGTTGTGTAGTAATTAAAGGCTATTTATTCAATTAGAGAAAAAATGACTACACACGAAACAACTACAATAATCTCAGACAATTAAATATATCAATCACTAAACACACACACACAGTTTATGGAGAACATACCCCTTTTCCAAAATATACATAAGATCCCTGAACTCCTTAACCATTCCCTTTCCCCAAACAACATCCGTAGAATCCTACAGTGCAGAAGGAGGCCATTCAGCCCATCAAGTCTGCACCGGCCCTTCGAAAGACCACCCCGACAAGGCCCAATCCCCCGCCCTATTCTTATGACCCTACCCTAAGGGGCAATTTAGCATGGCCAATCCACTTAGCCTGCACATATTTGGCCTGTGGGAGGAAAGCAGGAACCCATGCAGACATGGGGAGAATGTACAAACTCCACACAGTCACTCAAGGTCGGAATCGAACCCAGGTCCATGGTGTTGTGAAGCAGCAGTGCTAACCACTATGCCACCCCAAATTAAATAAATCTGAAGCCAAATCCAGTTTACAGTTACCACACTACAGGGCTGGTAATCAAGCCTGGGAACGTCTTTTCCTGATTCAGCGAAGGTATTTACAAAGGTATCTGAACCTCCTTGGCTATAAGACATGGATGGAACTGGTCTGTCTGCTTCTGAGGGTGCTGACAAATATATCATTTTTTTCCCTTTGATTCTTCATTCTGTGTATTTGGCTGTCTGCCCCTTTCAATGACCCTCTTATGGACTGAACTGCTCTCACTACACAACTTCTCCACTGTTATAGCACTGTACTCCGTATGCTTCACCCGATGTCTATGTCTATCTATTTACATTGTGCATTTATCGTACGTCCTATGTTTTGCATGTGTGGAATGATCTGCCTGGACTGTACGCAGGACAATACTTTTCACTGTACCTTGGTACACCTGATAATAAATCTAAATCTAATCTAATCTAAATCTAATCTAGGTAAACTGTTTCTACTAATAGGGCTATTTGCACCTAGTCTATGTAGAGGCCTGCTAATCTTGTTACTCAGAAAGTCACATCTCATCAAGCCTTTTGAATGCTGGCTACTGCTATCGCTAGGCACATTTCTACCTGTTGCTGGGCAGATCACATCCCATCATGCCTTGTTAAATTTGTTCTACTCGGCAGATTCATGACATTAAGGTCAGTTCTGATTGTATTATTGATTCGTGGTGAGGCATTCTTAGCTTATTTGACACTGCTGGTGGTACTTCAGTTGCTTAATTATAGATTGCAAGCAGATTAAGTCGGATTCAGGAAAAGAACCTTCACCCAAAATGGTTCCGAATTTTTTTAAAAATTGTGTTACACCTTCTGGGTAAACACATACTTCTTCTCATCTAAGCCATGGGTAAGCTGCCACTACAAACTGGCCCAGGTATTATTAAGGCCCAAACCATTCCAGGAATAACAAGATAACATCCCTGACACTGCCATCGTGTTGACATATTGTGGGTGTTAAAGTGTTACTCTATCAAATATTCACTTGGTGGCATTGCTGTGGGGACATTTGTCTACTACTTCCACAATTATCACTCTCCACGGTCAGTTTATGAAAGTTAGATCACAATGTAATGTGAAAAGGCCCATCGCCTCAAAGCAATTGGATACTATATCGTGTAAACTTTCAGTTCATCGCCTGGGCAGTTATCCATGGAGTGGACCACTGTTGTACAATAGGCCTGACTTTCCTCCCATTAACATTAACTGGATGAATATTGAGTGAGGACTATAACTGCAGGTGACCTGTTATCCAGAATACTATTCAGGCAGTGAAGGCAACAACAACCCCCATATCCTTTATACTCTCATTACTACTCCCTTCTAAGTAAATCATTTTGTTTTCGGAAAGAACAGTGAAACACAGGGACAGGAGTAAGGCCATTCAACTCCTCGTATCATTCATTTAGATCACGTTTGATCTGTATATCAACTCTATCTACCCAACTTGGTTCTAAACACTTAATACCCTAGCCTAACAAAAACCTATCGCTCTCAGTTTTGATACTTTCAATTGGTTTAGACTTCAAATACTTTTTATGGGAGTGTTGCAGCCAGATGAGTAAAAAGGTCCCCCTCTCCTTCTGCCCTTTGCTTGATCAAAATTGGTATTTTAAAAAGAATTTGCTTGTCAATGTAGTGAATACATAAACTGTTTGTGTTTAAGTGCTTTGACTGTAAAAGACACACAGAGGCAGGTTTTCTTGTAAGTTTGTAAAAAGGAAACTCTCTTTATTGTCCTTAGTGAATAAAAAATCATTAAAATGCTCCAACTCATTTACATATGCATCCAAGAGGTTCTCACACACACACACAAATAAACATAGAAGTAGGCGACAAGGAGGGAGAGTGGGTTAAATTGTTTGAGTGTCCAAACGAAAGCCAATCACAAATGGATCCTGTCGACTGATGCATTAGGGCTGTCTTCGGATTCTGTGCAGAGATGATTTAAAAATCTTGACAGACGATCTGTCTTTTCCCCTAAAGTCAATAGTTGTTTTATTTAAGTTGAAGACAATGCCTGTTGTGTTTGCCTGGCCAGATGCAGGCAGGTCACATGCTTGCAGAATGGCTGGAAAGACGAGAGAGTGAGAGAGAGCAACCATGAATTGTCCACTCGCTGTTACCCACTTATGGTCTGTCCGACTCTGGAGACCCAGTGTCTCTGTAACACAAATGGTTAGCTTGCTCACACATGACCTCCATCCACAAACTAGCTGGTTATTAATAGGTTCATAGCAAGCTGAGGAACTCTCATTCCAGGTCCACTGTTAACAGTGATTAGATAAAATGTTCGGTGGAGCCCATTTCTCACGAGGTCCATCATCAAAATGATTGAGTCTAACGGCTTGGTCCGTAACCCAGCTGAATAAACAGATTGATGGTGTTTGAGAGCAGTTCAGGGATGGAACATTTACACTTGTTTAAGCTGATGTCCTGGTGGGCTTCTTCCCGACAATACTCCTTTGTGATAGCTTCACCTTGCAAATTACAAATCTATGTAAATGGTTGCTCGTTTTGAGAACTGCTGTTTAAGTTATATAAAAATTACGGTGGACATTCTTTTCAAACTTATCCTGTGGTTTCAGCCCACTCAATAAATAAAGTCATTTTTGATATAAACTATGGTTTCATAATAGGGAGAACGTTTCAGATTTCTACCAACTTTCCTGATAACAACTCAGCTCCAGTTTTAGAATCCCTTTTTCTGGGATTACCCCAATGGAGGGAAGTTTCTCTCTGTCTACCCCATCAAAACCTGAAATCACTTTCAACACCTCAATTAGGTCACTCTCTAATCTTTTTGACTGTGATTTTATGAGGATCATATGCTTTACCAGGTTTACCAGGTTGATTCCAGGGATGACGGGACTGATGTATGAGGAGAGATTGACGAGGTTAGGATCGTTTTTGCTGGAGTTCAGACGACTGAGGGGGGATCTCACAGAGACTTATAAAATTCTAACAGGTCTAGACAGGGTAGATGCAGGGAGGATGTTCCCGATGGTGGTTGTTTCCAGAACCAGGGGTCACAGTCTGAGGATACAGGGCAAACCATTTAAGACAAAGTTGAGGAGAAACATCTTCAGATGTTTCTCCACCAGAGAGTGGTCAGCCTTTGGAATTCGCCACCATAGAAAGTAGTTGAGGCCAAAACATTGGGAGTGATTCAGCGGACTCCAGTTAAAGTTCACTGAATGGCAGGTTTAGCGGGGTGTTCCTCGGCTGCTGCAGCGCTAGCCCACTATTCAGAGGCACTTTGCAGGTTTTTTTTGGCCTCATGGTGGGTGCGTCCAGAACCAGGGGTCACAGTCTGAGGATTCGGCATGGACCATTTAGGACAGAGATGAGGAGATATTTCTTCAACGAAAGAGAGGTGAGCCTGTGGAAATCACTAGCCCAGGAAGTAGTTGAGTAGTTGAGCACAGGAAGTAGTTGAATACATTCAAGAGGTGACTAGATATGACACTTGAGGCGAATGGGATCAAGGGTTATGGGTAGAAAGCAGGATGAGGCTATTGAGTTGGACGATCAGCCATGATCGCGACAAATGGCGGAGCAAGCATGAAGGGCTGAATGGCCTCCTCCTGCTCCTATCTTCTATGTTTCTATCTGTTTGATATTACTGGGTTAAGATGCACACTCATGTTACTGACCTTTCCCATCTGGATATGAGGAGCTCTCACTCATGTCTTTGCTCCCTCCTGTCTTCGCCATGCCAACGCCCTCCTGGCCATCCTCCCACACTCTATCCTCCATAAACCTAATGTAATTCAAAACTATGGTGTGTCCTTATTCACCACAAGCCCAATCCTCCCATCGCCCCTGTTGCTCACTGACCTATACTGACACAAGCAACCACTCAATTTTAACATTCCCATCCTTGTTTTCAAATCCCTCAGTGGCTTTACTCCTCGAGCTGTCTATACTCTTGTCCAACCTCACAAGGTTGGACAATATCTGCATGCATTTAATTCTGGCCTCCTGCGCATATCCATTTATAATTGCTTCACCATTCGTGCCTGTGCATTCACAGAAAACAGGAGCAGGAGGAGGCCATGGCTGACCGTCCGACTCAATAGCCTGATCCCGCCTTCCCCCCATTTCCTTTCATCCCCTTTGTCACAAGTGCTATATCTAACAATTCAGCAACCCCGTATTGCCCAGTGTGAATCCAGATGCAACGGGTGAAATGCGTGCGAGCCCCAAATCGGCTCCGCCTGGCACGATCTGTTTCTTGACCTCATTGGACGGGATGCAGATCTAAATATTTAAATGAGCCAAAGGAACACCAGATTCACCCAGTGTCCGGGACTCACCGCCGTGCCTGGGAGACTTAACCAGAGCACTTCTTAGTCCTGGTCTACACAAACATGGACCAGTCATAAAGGCACATGAGTGGGGTGGGGTTCAGGCCATTGGAGACCCTTGGGTGGTTGGGGGAAGGGAAGGGTGGCATTCTGGTACTCCCCCTGGCACCTGGGCATTGCCAACCTGGCTCCTTGGCAGTTGGGATCTGATGACACTTCCAGGGCACCAGGGACACTGCGAGGGTGCCAGACCGGCAGTGCCAGGGTGTCCATGTGCCAGGCTGACACTGCCATAGGTCGGGTGCGGGGGGCCTTGCCAAGTAGAGGGGCAGTGAGGGGTGGTTCTCAGAAAACCCCCAAGGGTGGTGGCGGTGGTGGGGGGGGGGGGGGGGGCAGGTGAAGGGTGGGCCAAAAGAGAGGGGTTGGGCCTGGTAGGGGGCTAGGGAGAAATATCGGGGCTGCCTGACATTATGCCACCCCCCTCTGTGAAGAGCCTTCAACGTGCCAGCAGGAAATCCATCCAACTGCGGCCTCAGTGGGGAGAAACTCCCTGAGGCCAAAAAAACCTGCAAAGTGCCTCTGAATAGTGGGAGAGCGCTGCAGCTGTCGAGAAGCACCCCGCTAAATGTGCCATTCAATGGACTTTAACTTGAGTCCGCTGAATCACGCCCAATGTTTTGGCCTTAACTACTTTCTATGGTCGCAAATTCGACAGGATCACCACTCTCTGGGTGAAAATATTTCTCCTCATCTCTGTCTTAAATGGCTTACCCCGTATCTTCAGACTGTGACCCCTGGTCCTGGACACCCCCACCATCGGGAGCATCCTTCTTGCATCTACCCTGTCTAGTCCTGTTAGAATTTTATAGGTTTCTATTGGATGCCCCTCATTCTTCGGAACTCCAACGGAAACAATTCTAACCTCGTCAACCTCTGCTCAAAGGACTGTCCTGCCATCCCGGGAATCAGCCTGTTAAACCTTCTCCACACTCCCTCGAGAACAAGAACATTCTTTCTCAGATAAGTTAGACTAAAATTGCACACAATATTCCAGGTGTGGCCTCACCAAGGCCTGTATAATTGCAGCAAGTCATCCCTGCTCCTGCATGTGAGTACTCCCGCTATGAAGGCTAACATATAATTTGCCTTCTTTACTGCCTGCTGCACCTGCATGCTTACCTTTAGCGACTGGTGCATGAGGACATCCAGGTGTCATTGCACATTCTCCTCTCAGAATTTATAGCCATTTATATAATAATCTGCCTTCCCATTTTTGCCACCAAAGTGGATAACCTCACATTTATCCAAATTATGCTGCATCTGCCATTCATATGCTCACTTCCTCAACTTTTCCAAAGCACACTGAAGGATCTCTGCAACTCTTCACAGCTCACCCTCCCATCCAGCTTTGTGTCATCTGCAAATTTGGAGATATTGGGCTAGATTCTCCGCAGCCCCGTGCCGAAATCGTGGCCGCGCAAGGGCGTAGAACCAGTTTCACGCTGAAATCAGGCCCGGCGCCAGTTTGGCGATTCTCCGGGCACCGAAAACGTGCCGCCGCGGAGTACGCCATTGCCAGAGACCCGCCCAGCAATCCTCCGCTCCCGACTGGCCGAGTTTCTGACGGTGTGGAACTAACCACCTATTGCCAGTCGGGATGCTGGCGTGGCG
The DNA here is from genome assembly GCF_047496885.1 of Scyliorhinus torazame. Taxonomy (NCBI): domain Eukaryota; kingdom Metazoa; phylum Chordata; class Chondrichthyes; order Carcharhiniformes; family Scyliorhinidae; genus Scyliorhinus; species Scyliorhinus torazame. The sequence continues at coordinate 194,382,606 of NC_092718.1, forward strand.
GCTGCAGACTCAGTCCGCGGCCTCCCTGGTTGGGGGCGAGTGAATTGGAGACCGGGGGGGGGGTCACCCGGCCAATCGGTGGGTTTATTTTTTTTGTCTGGCTCCGTTGTCCAAGTCCGCCATGGAGCACGGCGCCGCGGCCTCTGACCAGAAGTGCGGGTGCCCGTATCTGCAGCAAAAGCTGCAAGATTCACCCATGGTCCCTGCTAGCCCCCTACAGGGCTGTAAATTTGTCTAAATTTCTTCAAGGACTTCCGGGAGTATAACTCCACCATTTTTACGCCGGCGTGAGGACATAGTCTCATTTTGGGAGTATCCAGCCCAATACATTTAGTACCCTCATCTAAATCATTAATATATATATAGTGAATAGCTGTGGTCCCAGCACCGATCACTGCAGTACCCAACTAGTCACTGCCTGCCAGGTCACAATACACTACCCCTTATCCAATGCTCTTTAATTTTACACGCTAACCTCTTCTGTGAAAAGTCTTCTGAAAGTCCAAATAAACCACATCCACTGGTTCTCCCTCATCAACTCGACTAGTTATATACTCAAAGAATTCCAGTAGATTTGTCAAGCATGATTTCCCCTTCATAAATCCATGCTGACTCTGTCCATTACTGCCAATGTTTTCCAAGTGCTCAGCTATAGAATCTTTGATAATGGATTCTAACCTTTTCCCCACGACTGATATCAGACTGACTGGTCTTTAATTCCCTGCTTTCTCTCTACCTCTCTTTTTAAATAGTGGAATTATATTAGCTACACTCTAATCTGTAGGAACTATTCCAGAGTCTAAAGAATCTTTGGAGATGACCACCAATGCATCCATTATTTCTCTGTCCTTCTTTGTAAAGACAGAACCAAAGTATGTATTTAGTTAGTCAGCCATTCTTTTGTTCCTCATTATAAATTCTCCTGTTTCTGATTGTAAGGGACCTACATTTGTCTTCACCAATCTTTTATGCTTCATATACCTATAGAAACCTTTACAGTCAGTTTGTATGTTCCCAGCAAGCTTACTCTTGAACTCTATTTTCCCCTTCTTAATCAATCCCTTGGTCTTCCTTTGTTGAATTCTAAACTGCTCCCAATCCTCAGGTCTGTTGGTTATCTTGGCCAATTTGTACGCTTCTACTTTGGATCTAATGCTATCTCTAATTTCCCTTGTAAGCCATGGTTTGGCCATTTTCCCCATTTACTTTTGCGGCAGACAGTAATAAATAGTTGTTGCATGGTGCCGAGGACCCGGGTTTGATCCAAGCCCCGGGCCACTGTCCGTGTGGAGTTTGCATATTCTCCCCCACAAGCCCAAAGGTGTGCAGGGTAGGTGGATTGACAATGCTAAATTGTCTCTTAATTGGAAAAAGTAAAAAAACAATAGTTGTTGCAGTTTGCCCATGCACTCCATAAATGTTTGCCATTGTCTGTCCACCGTCATCCTTTCAGTAATGTTCCCCAATCTATCACAGCCAATTTGTGCCACATATCATCATGGTTCCCTTTGTTAAGATTCAGAATCAACTATATCACTCTCCATCTTGATCAAAAATTCTATCATGTTATGGTCGTTCATCCCCAAGGGGTCTCGCACAACTAGTTTGTCAATGGTTTCTTTCTCATTGCACAATACCCAGTCTAGGGTGGCCTGTTCTCTAGTTGGTTCCTCAACATATCTGTCCAGAACACCATCCAGGATTCACTCCAGGAATTCCTCCTCTACGGCATTGTGACTGGTTTTATTTGCCCAATCTCTATGTAGATTAAAATCACCCATAATTACAGATGTCCCTTTATCGCATGCATCTCTAATTTCCTGTTTAATGCCATTGCCAACATCACCACTACAGTTTGGGGGTCTATATAGAACACCTACTAATGCTTTTTGCGCCTTGGTGTTTCTCAGCTCTATCCATACGGATTTCACATTGTCGGAGTTAATATCCTTCTTCACAATTGCATTAATTTTTTCTTTAACCAACACTGCCACTCCACCGCCTTTTCCTTTGTACCTGTCCTTCCTAAATATTGAATATCCCTGGATGTTCAGTTCCATTCCTGGTCACCCTGCAGCTATGTCTCCGCAATTGAGATGATATCATACCCGATTGCATCTATTTGCGTGATTAATTCATCCACTTTGTTGTGAATGCTACGCGCGGTCGGGCACAAAGCCTTTAGGCTTGTCATTTTAACATTGCTTGTCGCGTTCCCACTATTTTTCACTGTGGCCCTGTTTGAATCTGACCGTTGGTTTCTCTGCCTATCACTTCTCATATTCTCTTTCTATCTTTTGTTTTTGTCCTTGATTCCCCCTCCTCTGACTCCTTGCATAAGTTTCCATCCCCCTACCATTTTAGGTTAAACCTTCACCAGCCACGCTAGCAAATATTCAGCAGCCTTATCTCTAGGCCAGGGAATATCATCCCTAAACCTCTCCATCTCTCTCCCTCACTTGTCTCACTTTTCTGATGGATAACATATTAGAAATCGAACTTTCGGACGTGTTCTACAGAATGGAAATTCAGAATACAATCAATGAATGGTAGTTTTAAACACCTCTGATTTGGACAAAAGTAATATATTCTTGTTTTTAAGCTCATACATAGTTGTACTTCATACCTACAACCTCCGTCAACTCTATCTTCCTCCAGGAGGAGGACTCGCTCAGCCCTCTCAACGACATTAGGATCGTCAATAAATACCAACTTTACTAGCGGCGCCCATATCCCGAGAATGAATTAAAATATGGTTAATGAATGTTGATATCTTTTCATCTGCCATTTTGGATCTTATTCCATGGATTTGCATCTCCTCCAATCCATGTCACCACGGCGACCACAAATATTCCCTACAGATTGCTGGAAGTAATTATTTTCAATTGTGACAAGCTGTGACAAATGAAAATATGAAGTAGGTAGCAAATAGAATGGACAGATTATTTCACAAAGCAATTAAATCCTCACATTAACTTACCTAATGTGAGGAAGAACCACAATTATGAAACTGATTGCTGAGGAAGGAGTGGTTGCCTGGGCCAAGGAGAGCACATAAAAACACTTTTCTAGTCATTAGAATATGGTTGTTGTAGGTCCCAGACTGGACCTACATTTCTCCACTTTAATGTCAATTCATACACATTACCAGTAAAAGCTTTTCAAAGCCAGTGCTAGATAAAATAATGCTGACATGTAAACCACCTGACAGGGGTGAGCATTTAACATGGATTTAACGGGCAGCATGGTGGTGCAGTGGGTTAGCCCTGCAGCCTCACAGGGCTGAGGTCCCAGGTTCGATCCCGGCTCTGGGTCACTGTCCGTGTGGAGTTTGCACATTCTCTCAGTGTTTGCGTGGGTTTCGCCCCCACAACCCAAAGATGTGCAGGATAGGTGGATTGGCCATGCTAAACAGCCCCTGAATTGGAAGAAATTAATGGGGTATTCTAAATTTATATTAAAAAAATAGCATGGATTTAACAGTTGACATCAATGAAGCGGTGCTTATTTGATGTCAGCTGTGGCATTCTCATCGGCAATAGAAGGTTGTGAGTTCAAATCCCATTCCAAGGCATTAGGGGGCTATTAGTGCCGTTCTGAGGGAGTGCTGCACAGCCAGAGATGCTGGGCGGGATTCTCCGTCCCACCGCACCAAATGTCTGTTGCGGCACGCCCCCGGGATTCACCGTCTCACCAGCCGGCCAATGGAGTTTCCCATTGTGGGTAGCCCCACACCGTTGAGAAATTTCAGGGCGGCCGGCGCAAGGGAGAATCTTGACAACGGAGAATTCAGGCCGCTGCCTTTCAGATGAGACATTAACCCGAGGCCCCAGCTGCTCTCCCAGTTGGATGTAAAAGAGCCCATGACACTAATCTCTTCTCTCAAAGGGTCTTTAAGTAAGTAAAATTCTCCTTCCAGAAAGCAGTAATTCCAGGGATAAACAACTGCAGCTATGAGGATAGATTGGAGAGGTTGGGTCAATTTTTCTTGGAGAAAAGATTGAGAGAAGACTTGACAGAGGTATTCAAAATCCTGAGGGGTATGGGCAGGGCAAATAGTGAGAAACTGTTCCCTCTCAAGAGCACATCAAAGATGTCGAAAGCACAGATTCAAAATAATAGACAAAAAGGTTAGAAGCGATGTGAGGAAATTTATTTTCATCCAGGGCATGATTGGAGTCTGTAACAAACTTCCTGAGAGGGTGGTGGAGGCAGGTTGGATCGAGGTATTCAAAGGGGAATTGGATTGCTATATGCCAAGAACGAAGGTGCAAGGTTATGAGGATAAGGCAGGACATGGGAGTGAGGTTAGGTAGAATGCTCTTTTAGCTTGAAAGTGCAGACCTGATGGACCTGATGCAGACCTGATGGGCCTGATGCAGACCAGACCCGTCCTGTACTCTAAAGATTCTGTGATTCTGAAATTCTGTGGTGGCTGGGTTATTGAATTTATTCAAGGCAGGGCTCGACACATGCTTGATAGAAAAGGGAGTCCTGGGTTTTGGCAAATGGCAAAGTGGAGTTGAGACCACGACCAGATCAGCCATGATCTTATTGAATAGTGCAGCAGACACTAAGGGATGAATGACCTACTCCTGCTCTGAAGTCCAACAGCTTTTTCTCTCTCAGAGAACCTCTGTTGCCTGAATGGGCATTGTAGGGAAGCATGTAACCTGATCTCATATTGGCTTACTCTGCCCTCTTCCTCATAGTGAAGTAAAACGTTCTAACCTGTATCCAGATAGAAATGCTAATTAACTAACCATGATCTAACTCTCTTTCATCTTAAAAGTAAAGGGACTGTTTACAACACAGCTGTTGACAACCTGGTACCTTCAACATCTTTCTGGGACTTTGGGGGACCCAGGACTGCAAACTCAGAGCTTGCTGTCAGCGTCACCAAGCTAAATATCTTGCACCTTCCACACACGAAAACAACCAGAAACTTTGTTTATCTCTAAAAATTAGACCATGGTATCCAGGTTTTCACTCAGCCAGATTGCAGAACATGACCCTCTTGATTTACCCCAAATTTAAGGACATGGCACCAAAGCACAATCATTTTATAGACCTCATAATTGCAACAATCAACATCACAAAAATAGATTATCTGGTCATAAGCACATTGCTGTTTGTAGGAACTGCTTTGTGTGATTTCTCCAAAAATCAACGCACTCCAATAGTGATAATTGGCTGCAAAGTGCTAGAAAATTTCCAGTGGTCATGAAACGTGCTACACAAATGCAAGCTTTTCCTTTTCATTCAGTAAGTAATTTTCATTACTTTATTTTAAACACTGCTTTATATCTGTATAGATTATGAGCAAGTGACAAACATTTATTTTTAATTACATAGGCTTTTAAAAAAAAAACTCAAGTCAGATCCACTTTCAGTTTCTCTTAGGCATGAGGGTTGGACACGTCTGTATAATAACCAGACAATAATGAAGTAAGTTAATGCAGCCTATATTCAGAGCGACAAAACGTCCCCCAAAAAAGCTGAGACAGAATGTAAGAAAAACTGCAGACTCAAACAACAGTGAATAAAAGATCATGACTAAGGTCACTGAATCAAGGTAACTTCAATTCAATGTTATTCCATCAGATTTCAGGATTTTCCGAGATGTCGTGGTGATATTTTCCAGTGTATTTTTTGTGAAAGCTGAAATTCATGGCCCTTCATATGACGTACTACGAGAAATTGATACAATGGGGGTTAAATGGGATAGGAAGCTGCCATAGCTTAAGCTGCACAAATACCCATTGCAGGTGAAAAACTCCGAAACGAGCATAAAGCAATTTTCCAGTGCTTTATATAGAATCCACTTTGAAGGGATAACTGAGTTCTGACTTTAATGTTGGGGTCAGCTTTTAAATACATGTTTTAATTGACAGCATTTTGCAATGTCCAATGATCTCAGAATGATTACATAGGCATATATGTGAAACCGAAAGGAGCTGCTGTGAGTGAAAATTGTCTGCATTTTCTACCATCAGAAAGATTAGGATACTGAACCAGACCCCAATATTTGTTAGGATGCTGGACCAGACTTCAACATTTGTTAGGATACCGGACGAGAATCCCAAACAATTTTTTGACATTTGTACAACTGTGAGGAAAGGGTACTTCATCCCAGAAGTGATGGCTCTGACCAAAAGGTATATTTTATGTTAAAACATATTTTAATGTAAACACAGAATTAACCACATTAACATCAAAGAAATAGCTTTACAATGATCAGTTAAACAGTTCTTAAACACAAGGAAAAACATAAAACTATTATCTATACCTGCTACTAACTCTAACTAAGCACCCCAATACAATTCAAATGCAACTTATAAATAAAGTTAACAAAGCGGGGTTACTTGCTCAGCTGTGCACAGACTTTTTCAGAGAGTCCCTTTCAAGAGCATATGTAGTACACTACTGTCTTGTCAAACTCAAATTCTATAACAGACTGCAAAACTACATACAGACTTGGCTCCTCCCATTAATTACATCATTTGTATTCCACCATGTTTCATAACCTGTTAAGACTAAACACCGCTCCCTCATAAATTATCTACATTCCAGGGAATCCCCAGCAATCAAAACATGATTCCATTAGTTCTTTATCTGTAACCAAGTAAGTGTTTAAACTCAATAATTACCTCACTCTTTATGGCTCCTTAATTACAGCTTCAGCAGACACACAGTCTGCCTTAACCTAGGTTCCTTAATAATACGACTGCAACAAATAAATACCTTAACCCAGGCTTTTAAAAACATTACTGCAACATATATGAAATATAATATACAACGTCTGCATTCATCACAGAAAGCAGCATTGAATATACATCAGCAGACCTAAATGTACTCAAGTGTTGTTGCTGAATGAGATAATATAAATAATATAAATAATAATCATCTGTATGTTTACTTACATCATGAAATTACTGAAAGATGCGACGACACAATAGAACCCATCTTAGTACAGCAAGTATTTTAAAGAGCATAATAATGTATTGCTATAGAACTGAAGAAGAGAAAGACATCACTTTGCACATTAAAGTAAGGAGGAACAATGCCCACCTGTCAATAAATTATTACATGACAAAACCAAATGTCTATTGAATGTTTTTAACTGTCACTCACCAACCCCCAATATCACTATATCATTATCGCTATTATTTCTTCTCCAGATTCAGTTTACAGAGAAACTATCCTATTCCATTTACCATCCTTTAGCAAAAGCACTCTCATTTTCACATCATCCTGCCCGTTTTCACTTCCCTGTCAATTCGATCAAACACTCCTCACCCTCTCCACCCCAGTTAAGCTGGCACATCGTCTCCAACCCTTTGGTCAAGTCGGTCGGCACTTTACCCTCCCACCTCCTCCACCTCCATTCCCATCTGTTTGCTCCTCCTCCCCCCATTTACACTCCCTCTGCATTTCTTCTTTGTGAATGCTGGCACAATCTTGACTTGCCACCCAGACCACTGTTCCCGGTTTCCCCTTTCTTTAACCCCATGCACTGCTTCCACATTTACCCCTTTTCTTTCTCATTTTCTGCCATCCATTTTCCACTTTTGTTCATTGCGATCCATTTCTCCTCCCCTTCATTATTTCTGAACTTCCACTGACTTTCACCCTGTCTGCCAAACACTCTGCCCGCCTTCCACATCTGTCTCTTCTTCCCCACAAGATTTACTCCCACCCATTCCTGCTCACTCTTCCCACCTCCATCCACTCTACCCCTGAACTCTCACTGCCATCCATCTCTCCCTTTCCATTTGACTACCATGTATTTTGTCACAAAGCTGCAATATTTTCCTTCCTACTCACTTCTACTTATGTCCAATGGCTGACGCATCTTTTCTCTCCAAGCTTTACTCTAGTGCTGCAGGCATGACCAGTATGCCTACCACTTCCTCTATGGTCAAAGGAAGTGCATAATGGGACAATCCTAAGCCAGTTTGGGAAGCTCAAACCACCAGGAATGTCTGGATATAAATATGGATTCGCCAACACCAGGGTTACAACATAATGGCCAGCGGAAAGAATGAATGACTGAAACCAATGCAGAGTCAAAGGGTGGAATTTTCCATTCCGGGACTAAATCCTGTAGCAGGGGTGGGAATGGGGATAGTGTTCTGCTGCGGAGACCTGTGGGAATTCGCCCTCTATTCCACAATACTGGTCTAATTAATTATACAGGGGTTTCCCAACATCTGGGCGGGCTGGGTGGCTCATGTCCCGCCATCATATCTGGAGGGCCGTAAATAGGTTACCCACCATTGAATGAGAAGGTCGAACTCCTGGAAGTAGATCACTAACCAGTCTTGGCTTTGTTTTATTAAGGCTTCTTTTCACCAATTTGCATCAATTGTTTGGGAATAGATACAAATTCACAGCAAGGATTTTGACAATAACCAGACCAAATAATAATTCTGACTGTCATATGTAGATTGACCAGACTATTGAGAAACTATTTTAAACTACAATGAAACAAACATATTGGGCGGAATTCAAACCAAATATTTCTAAATGTCATTTTGGGCGTGTTTGGTGGGGTGTTTCTCAGCTGCTTTTTGGGTGAGATGCCATCGCTATTCAACCAAACTTGGGTCTTTTTTTGGGCCTTGGGGAGTTTCTCCCTGGTCAAGCCCACACTTAGAAAAATTTTGATTGCTGGCCATTTTGAAAGGGTGCCCTGATCTCTAAGTGAGCTTGTAGATCCCCCACACCACCTATCCCCTCGCACACATGGGCAACCCCCCCCCACCCGCACCCGCACCCCCCCGCGGAGTGAAGATACCCGGCTATGGGGTCGCTGAGAGACCTTCCACTTTTCAGGCCTCCCCACACCACCTTTCGCCCCCCCCTTCCTGGACCACCACCCTTAACTTCCCAGCTTTATTAGGCCCCGTCATGCCTGCCCTTGACCCACCCTTCATACCTCACCTCATCCCCACTTTCATGGTCATGGTCGCCCTCAGGCCCAGACCCATGGCAGTGCCATCCTGACACCTAGTCACTGCCACACAGGCACCCCTGGGCAGTGCCACCCGAGCATCTAGCAGTACCAGGGTGGCAGTGCCAAGGTGCCAGGCTGGCTGTGCCAAGGTTCCCTGGGTGCCAGAGCAAGAGCCAGGGTGCCACCCGGCCCTGTCCCGACCACCCAGAGGTCTCCAATAGCCTGGAAAACCCCCCAGGTGTTGTTACGCCTGGTCCACATTTCCGTGGACCAAATGGTGCCCGGTCGAGGCCTCGCTGGGGAGGCCATTAGTTACCAGGAGCCCAGAGAATCTGGTACACGCATATTTAAATGAGCCTAATGAATCATTCAAATATGCTGACCTGGGCGAGACGTCTCAAGCAAAGCGAATCTCGTCGGAGGCCTCTCACGAGATTCAATGGTCTCGTAGCGTCACCAAGCCGGGTGCCACGAGACCGGTAAATCACACCCATTATCAAATTAGAACTAATAAGCAGATTATTTTAAAGAATGCTAACAACACAGAAAGCTGGTCAGCCTCTTTCGTTTGTGTTGGCTCCCTGAAGGATCACTTCACCCAATTCCATTACCCACCTTATCCCTCGAGCCCTGTGCATTGTCAGACAGCAATCAAATTCGCACTTAATTGCCTCGACTAAACCTATCTCCACTACATTCTCATGCAGTGTATTCCAGGTCCAAACGACTTGTTGCACGAAAAGGTTTTTCCTCATGTTGCCATTGTTTTTTTAAATTTTTTAAATAAAATTAGAGTACCCAATTATTTATTTCCAATTGAGGGGCAATTTAGCGTGGCCAAACCACCTACCCTGCACATCTTTGGGTTGCGGTGGTAAACCCACGCACACATGGGTGGGGAGAATGTGCAAACTTCACAAGGACAGTGACACAGGGCCGGGCTCAAACCCGGGTCTTCAGCGCCATAGGCAGCAGTGCTAATCACTGCATCACCGTGCCGCCCCACTGTTGCCATTGTTTATCAATGACTCTGAATTTAGGTCTTGATCCTTTCACCAATGGGAACAGTTTCTCCCTATTTGCTCTCTCCAAATCTTGAAATCCCCTCTCATCCTTCTCTCCTCCAAGGAAAACAGTCCCAAATTCGCTCACACAAAAACAGAGAATGCTGAACAATCTCAGCAAGTCTGACAGCATCAGTGCAGAGAGAACAGGGAACAGAGGTGATTTTTCAAGTCTGGATGACTCTTTGTCAAAGCTCTAATCCAGGGTTTTCAAAGTGTGGGTCGCGTTCGCGTGTCAGGAACGTCATGGAGTGATCGGTCACGATGTTCCCCCCGGTGCTCCCGATTGCGGGGGAAGCTCCCAAAGGCTAATACTGATCTTTTTTTACGAATCGAAGTTGCTGCCGCCTTTTAAAGGAAGAAGGAAATTAGGTTGTGTGCAATCTTCTGGCCAGAAGCAGCAGCAATGAGCAGGTCACACGCCCTGCGTGTACACTTGACGTCAAGCGGCCTGTATGTATGTGCTTTTGCACCAGATGACAAGGAGAACCTGTTCCATTTTATAGCTGCTGCCAAGCAAGGCAAGGGGACCGTGAAGATGAATTAAGAGACATCCAGAGACACAAATAGGCAGTGTATCTACTGTCCAATGTATCACATCTCAATCTGCTGAAGAGAGCTGCTCCAGAGATTCCAGGGCAGGACAGAGCAGTGCCAGTGTTACCTCTGAACAGAGCTCCAGGGCCTCTGGTTAACAGCCTACAAAGAAGAAATTTAACTCGGGGAAAATAGCAGCATGAAGATAATTTCTCGAGGTATGGTCTTGTCAATTGTGCCAATACAAATACGGTGTAAAGCCCATGTGTGTTATATGCAGGGAAGTTCTGGCAAATGAATGGAGAAGTTTCAGATTTTGAAAGAGAAGAGATGGGTGAAAAATTCCTTTTGAGGTTGTGACCCAGAGCCAATTGTTAACTTACAGCTGACTCCAAATGAAAAGTCTACGCTGCTATACCTGACCTATGATAGCACATTGAAAACACGCCAAAAGCCCATGAGGCTGTCAGCATTCTGGAGTAGCATCTCTCAGGAGTATCCAGTGAGGAGTAAAACATGCATTCTGTTGCCGTTGCCCTTCACGACGACCTACATGTGCGAGGTTGCATTTTCTGTTCTCACAAAGATAAAGATAACACAAAGGAACTGGCTGAAGTCTTCACCTGATATGTGCATTGTCCTCTCCACTTGATTGGAGTGAGATTGTGAGGACCAAGCAGGCTCCCCTTTCACATTAAAGGTAAGCGAATGTGGTGTGTGTCGCGAAGGTTGGCCAGCCTGGATCCCGAAGGTTGACCGGTTGGCAAAAGTGGGTCTTGGGAAAAAAGGTTTGAAAAACCCTGCTCTAATCTATCTTCTAACTGTAGTTATCCCTGGAACCAGTCTCGTGTCTCTTTTCTAAACTCTCTCTCGTGCCTTCACTTTCTTCCTTCAGTGTAGTGCTCAGATCAGGACACAATACTCTCATTGAGGCCGAACATGTGTTTTATACAAATTTAATATAATTTCCTTGCTGTTGTTCTCTATGCTCCCATTAATAAAGCCTGGGATCCTCTGTCCTTTATTAACTGCTCATTCCACCTGTCCTTCCACCTTCAATGATTTATATACATATACACCAAGGTCCTTCTGCTCCTGCACCCCCTTTAGAATTGTACTCGCTATTTTATTTTGTCGCTCCGCATTCTTTCTACTAAAATGAAACACTTCATATTTCTCTGCATTAAATTTCATCTGTTACAAGTTGTGCCCTAGGCCATTTATATATATTGAGCAGAGTGGGGAGTCCCAATATTGATCCGTAGCGAACTCGACTATAAACCTTCCTCCAGGCAGAATAACATCCAATAACCATTATTCTGTTTCCTGTCACTAAGCTAATTCCGCATCCATGTTGCTACTGTCCCTTTTATTCCACACGTTCTATCTTTGCTCACAAGTCTTTTGTGCGGCACTTTTATCAAGTGCCTTTTGGGAGCCATTGTACACCACTCCAATGTCATTATTCTCATCAACCCTCTCTATTCCCTTATCAGTAAACTCAGGCAATGATTTGGCCTCAAAAAAATCTGTGCTGGCTTTTCTTAATTGACCCACATTTTCCCAAATCACGATGAATTTTGTCCCAAATTAATTTAATGGTGCAACATTCATTTTGTAAAGTTCAATATAATTGGGATTAATTCATCACACAATATCACGAGTATCAATTATTACACAGGATTTCAAGAACGTTTCTAGTTATAATGGCAATGTTATTTAAAAGTTGCTGGATTTATTAGTGAGGGGGTGATGTTCACCAGGTGAGATAGGACTATTTTACATCTTCGATGGTCCTCGCTCCCAAGAAGGACCAGTTCTTGATTTTCAAGCATCCCTCGACCAGCCTCAGAATTCAGTATTTTAATCAGACTAAGGCTTCAGGAAATTAAGAGCAGGACATTTCATTCGCAATTTATTTCCTCAGTGATGCAATAGCTGTGCTGAATTTGGCCCTCAAGTTCAATCACATTCTGCCTTATCAACCATTGTACCAGGTAAAAATTTCACACGACTGCGCTTTTTCATTTGCCAAACAGGACATGTTATTTAAGCGAAGCGAGGCGGCGTCAAATCCATTACTGTAATGCCTCCCCTTTCCCACAATCAACTGCTGAGCAACATTGTCCATTTCCCAGTACAATGGCAAATATGAAAAATGATTTTAAAACGATGAAAGGATTTGTTTCACCATCCTGTGGTTTCCCTTCATTTATTTCTCTCGCCATTGCTTCTGACTAAAATGAAAATCAAACGATTGCCTGTTTGAAAATAATTACAGCTGATTCCAATATTGCTTATTTAGCCAACCCGGGATTTAATGAGCCCCATATCACTTTTCAGGAACACACACTACCTGCAGGTTCCTATTTTAAATGCTTGTCCCCACAACTGTGCCTTGGCTGCCTATTCAGCAAAACGCAACTGACATTTTGTTGAATTTGCATTGCCATAATCCACCTTTGCACGCCTCAGTTAAATTGTGATATTAGCTCACATGGCAGTCACCATCATATGGTACTCATTTCAAATGACAGTCAGAGATTCAATCTTCGCTCCGAAAGCAGTGAAGTCAAAAAGACAGCGTGCAAGATCCAGTGAGATCTCTGCAAATAAACCGCTGCCTTCTGACAATAGAAAACACTAATAAATGGCGCCATATCTATAAAAATGATGAGGAAAAGACATCCAGCAACATAAGAGATTGTTGTTTTCGAAAGCAAATGGAAAATGCAAATGATTCCCTTCCTGATATGCTCCAAAGATACTGCACATGTTCGGAGATCCGTCACAGCTCTGAAAAGGTTGCTGAATAAAATATTCCACTACATTATACGGACGTGAATTAGGGTTAAATCTTTTAATGCGCATTGCAATTAGATATCTGCATTTTGATAGCAAGGAAAAGCTTTCAAGGACTTGGAGATTTGCAACAGTCAGACAAAATGGATAAGTCGCTGGTAAACCACAATTTAATATTAAACCTCCTTACGGCAGCATAACTGGTGTTATTTGTAATGACTAAAAGGATTCTTGTCCTTCAGATATTGACCAGGCTAATAAATGAGCCGAGAGCAAACTTAAGTTATTCGATATAAAGCAACACATTAGCGAGCATTGAAGATGTTAATGAGCCCATATCAATGGCAGCGTTTCAGCGTTTAGGCAATGACTGTTGTTCAATACGGCAACTTTTATTTGTCGCCTGAACCCTTAACGAACAGTAGCAGAAATGGTGTTGAAATGCAATAGTTCTGAAGTGTGAATGATTTATGACCCTTCACTCTGACTATTGCACAATCCTAGCGGGCATGATGAAACGCAGGCCAACATAATCATTAAGGATGAGTGGAAGATTTGGATGTGACAACCCCTTTAAGGAGCATTTACTGTCATTGCGCTCCCATTTAAAAAATAACGACTTACTGTGCTGTATGTTTCTGCAGTCCCCTGCACTTAACTCTACACATTGACAATAAAGATCAGAGACTGCATTCGGATTTATTTTAAAATGTCACCTTGAGCAGGAAGTGAGTTAAGATTATGATTCCTCTGCCAGCACAGCCGCCTAATCCCACCCACTAATTAGCATATTTTCCAGGCTCAGGCAGAAGAAGCAGCTATTTTTAAGATGATGCCTGACAAATTTCAAACTGGGGAGGCGGCTGGTGGTACGCTGGTGCTTCAAGTTTCAGGCAGACCTATGGATGAGTAACCGGCCCCCAAGAAACTATTGGGAGGCGGCTGAAATACGTAAAAAATTAATGGAGGTCCTTGCTAGTTGTAGAACCAGAACGACAACGTTTGGGTACAAATGGGTTGAGTACATACATGCAGTTCACTCTTTTCTCAGTTGTTTATTAAAAATTCATTCATCAGATCGGGGGATCTCTGGCTAGGCCATCATTTTTTGCCCATCCCTAATTGCCCTTCAGAAGGTGGTGGTGAGCTGCCTTCTTGAACTGCTGAAGTCCTTGTGATGTCTGTACCCCCACAGTGCTGTTAGGGAGGGAGTTCCAGGATGTTGACACAGCGACCTTGAAGAAGAGGCGATATATTTCCAAGGCAGGATGAGAAATGGCTTTGGAGGGGAACTTCCGGGCGGTGGTGTTCCCAAGCGTCAGCTGCCTTTGTTTTTCCAGGTGGTAGCAGTCGTGGGTTCGGAAGGTGCTGCCGAAGGAGGCTTGCTAAGCTCCTGTAGTGCTTCTTGTGGATGGTACACACGGCTGCCACTGTTCGTCGGTGGTGGAGGGGGTGATTACTTGCGGAAGGGGTGCCAATCAAGCGGGCTGCTTTGTCCTGGATGGTGTCAAGCTTCTGGAGTGTTGTTGGAGGTGCACTCATCCAAGCAAGTGGAGAGTATTCCATCACACTCCCAACGTGTGCCTTGTAGATGGTGGACAGGCTTTGGAAAGTCAGGAGCTGAGTTACTTGCCACAGGATTCCCAGCCTTTTACCTGCTCTTGTAGCCAAAGTATTTATATGGCTAGTCCAGTTCAGTTTCTGGTCAATAGTAACCCCCAGGATGTTCACATTGGGAGATTCAGCGATGGTAATGCCATTTTATGTCAAAGAGGGATGGTTGGATTCTGTCTTCTTTGGTCAGACTCTAAGTAACACAATGAGAGGAACAATCAAGACTGCTCAAAAATGTCTTGGGAAGCTTTCAGGTTTTTTTTGGCAGAGCCCAGAAGGAGCAGGAATGGGCTCCCAAAGAAATACCAGCCTACTGCTTGTACATTCAGGGCCCTCTTCACATATCCACTTTCCCCAGCCCCCATTATCTCAGCCCAGATGATGATTGTGGTAGTCTGTGTAGAGGTATGACGGTACCTAGTAATGATGGAACACCATTGGTAGATATTGTATGTTTCTCATTGGTCAAGCTGTATGGTAGCTCCGCCCTGCAAGGCGGGGTATAAGAGCCCTTGCCGCCCCGGCAGCCTTCTTTCTGTACCTCAGCTGCCGGGGGGAACATCTGGCTTATTAAAGCCTTCAGTTGGACTACAACCTCGCTTTAGTAGTCATTGATCGTGCATCAATTTAATAAGCTAGATTTAAAAGGATGGAGCTCCGAATCAAGCTGGAGTGTCTGCAACTCAGCCCCCACGCGGCAAACTCAGCGGCAACCTTCAAGCACTGGCTGGCGTGTTTTAACGGATATCTCGGAACAGCCGAAAACACACCCACGGGAGAACAGAAATTGCAAGCCCTGCACTCGAGGGTGAGTCCAGAAATTTACACCCTCATCGAGGATGCGTACGACTTCGATGCAGCAATGGAGCTGCTAAAAGGACATTATATTCACCCGGTAAACCAGGTCTACGCCTGACATCTGCTAGCGATGAGGCAACAAATCCCTGGGGAATCTCTGGAAGAATTCTACCGTGCGCTCCTGGTGTTGGGGAGAAACTGCAGCTGCCCGCAAGTTTCGGCGAACGTACCCTCCATGCTTCCGAAATCCACCACTCCTCAGTCGAAAAGGAGGCCCAGGCCATAGTAGAAGCTGTGCGACATTGGAAGCATTACCTGGCCGGCAGGAGATTCACTCACCTCACTGACCAACGGTCGGTCGCCTTCATGTTCGATAATGCACAGCAGGGCAAGATAAAAAACGATAAGATCTTGTGGTGGAGGATCGAACTCTCCACCTATAACTACGAGATCTTGTATCGTCCCGGGAAACTAAACGAGCCTCCTGATGCCCTGCCCCGTGGCACATGTGCCAAAGCACAAGTGGACCGCCTCCGAGCCCTCCACGAAGACCTCTGCCCCCCGGGGGTCACTCGCTTTTTCCACTTTATCAAGACCCGCAACCTGCCCTACTCCATCGAGGAGGTCAGGACAGCCACCAGGAATTGCCAAATCTGCGCGGAGTGCAAACCGCACTTCTACAGGCCAGAGAAAGCGCACCTGATAAAGGCTTCCCGACCCTTTGAACGTCTCAGTATGGATTGCAAAGGCCCCCTCCCCTCCACCGACTGCAAGACGTACTTCCTGAATGTGATTGACGAGTACTCCCGGTTCCCATTCGCCATCCCCTGCCCCGACATGACCACAACTACCGTCATCAAGGCCCTCCATAGCATCTTTACGCTGTTCGGATTCCCCGCCTACATACATAGTGATAGGGGGTCCTCCTTTATAAGCGACGAACTGCGTCAATTCCTGCTCAGCAGGGGCATTGCCTCGAGCAGGATGACCAATTACAACCCTCGGGGTATCGGGCAGGTAGAGAGGGAGAACGGAACGATCTGGAAGACTGTCCTACTGGCCGTACGGTCCAGGAATCTCCCAGTCTCCCGCTGTCAGGAAGTCCTCCCCGATGCCCTCCACTCCATCCGGTCACTGCTTTGTACCACGACCAACCAAACACCTCACGAACGTCTCCTTGTCTTCCCCAGGAAGTCCTCCTCTGGGACCGCGCTCCCGACCTGGCTGGCAGCTCCTAGGTCCCAGACCCATCCTGCTCCGAAAACACGAGCGGGCGCATAAGTCGGACCCGTTGGTCGAGAGGGTCCATCTTCTCCACGCTAACCCCCAGTACGCCTACGTGGCATACCCCGACGGCCGACAAGATACGGTCTCCCTACGAGACCTGGCGCCCGCCGGACCCCCACGCACACCCCAGCCACCAGTCCCACCCTCCCTCCCACCGGTGCACCTTACAGCCGCCCCCTTCCCAGGAGGATCGGTTCTTCCGCCGGCCCCGTCTAGACCCCGCCGACCACCGACGCACCCCACAGACGCTCCCTTCCCAGGTCAATCGGCTTCCCCACCAGCGCCATCTAGGGGTGTTGAGGCTGCCACAGAGATCGAGGCCACGCTCCCGGAGTCACAGATGCCCGAGTCTCCACCGGCGTCACCATCAAAGCTTCGACGATCACAAAGGACGACCAGGGCCCCCGATCGACTGATTGCTTCATCTTGAAGTGTGTATAGTTAATTGTAAAATTGTAAATAGTTACGACAATAACACAAAACGCTGTACATCGGTATTACGGTCCCTCCATAACTATAACTTCTACCACGTTACCATGTTGTAATACCAAGCCACCACCCCCACCGGACTCTTTTTTAACAGGGGGTGAATGTGGTAGTATGTGTAGAGATATTACGGTACCTGGTAATGCTGGAACACCATTGGTAGATATTGTATGTTTCTCATTGGTCAAGCTGTATGGTAGCTCCGCCCTGCAAGGCGGGGTATAAGAGCCCGTGCCGCCCCGGCAGCCTTCTTTCTGTACCTGAGCTGCTGGGGGAAACATCTAGCTTATTAAAGCCTTCAGTTGGACTACAACCTCGCTTTAGTAGTCATTGATAGTGCATCAATGATGTACCACTTCTCAAAGGTGAACTGTAGAGGGGTACTAATGTACGAAGGAAGCCTGAGTCATAAATGACTTGGACAGAATGCTGGCACAAGCAGGGGTTGCAACAGCCAACTTAACACTTATCATTTCCACCAGTCGAAAATTACTCAAGCTGATGCAAAGCTATGGATACGTTTGTCAGCCATTTTGATATAGATATCATATTCATCCATTTTTCACCTTCGCATCAGATCCCCAGGGTCCATCATTTTAATCTGATAACCAAGCGGCAGATAAACGTTGGGCTGTTTATCCGGCCGTGTTGTGCCCTTGCTTGAGCGCAACTCTGCTGGAAAATGCGGGAAGAGGCTTGCAGCGAGCCTCCCAACAGGCTCCGCACCTCCCGGGATTCTCCAAAATTCTGTGAGACGTTGGAGTCGGAACCCCGCCCCAAATGGGTGGGACTGAATGAAGCTCGCGGAAGTAGGTCGTAAACCTACTTATGACCTATCGGCGCGGGATCCACCGGCCTCTCTCAATTCTTCGGCCTCCCCAGTGAGGCTGCAACCGAGCGCCGATCAGTGCTGGTCCACACAAACATGGACCAGGCGGAATGGCACCTGGGGCGAGGGATCTCCTGGGCCACCGGAGACCCCAGGGTGGTCAGGGTAAGTGCAGGGTGGCTCCCTGGCCCTCCCCCTGGAATGTGGGCACCTTGGCACTGCCCAGTTGGCATCTTGGCACTGCCACCCTGGGGGCCTTGTCTGCACTCACTCTTATCCGACCATGATTCCTACTGACCTTATTTCAGTTTTTATACTGGGGGATCCCATCCCAGTTAAATATACAGCTGCCTTCACTTGATTTCAGGTGAGGTTGAGGATGTACACAAAAGACATGTATAAAAATATACATTGTTGCAAGCAAGGCCAAATATTCATGGGTTGGTCAGGGGAAAGTGGGAGGGGGGGGAGGGGAAGTGGGCGGTGGTTAATTTGAATGCCATATTTGAACAAACACTCAAAGCAAAAGAAAATAAATCAACAATTTATATTTACATAGGATTTCATGTATTTAGGGCGTTTCAAACTGCTTTACAGTGACTCAAGTGTTTTTGAAGTGCAGTATCTATTGTAATTTAGGAAATGCAGCAGCCACTTTGCACACAAAAAGTATCCCTACATAATATGGTAACGACCTAAAGATTTGTCGTAGGATATTGGCCGAGGGACACATTGGATTGGATTGGATTTGTTTATCGTCACCTGTACCGAGGTACAGTGAAAAGTATTTTTCTGCGAGGAGCTCAACAGACCATTAAGCACGTGGGAAGAAAAGGGAAGAAAAAAAAACAAAATAGGGCAACACAACATATACAATGTAGCTACAATAGCACTGGCATGGATGAAGCATACAGGGTGTAGTGTTAATGAGGTCAGTCCATAAGAGGGTCATTTAGGAGTCTGGTGACAGTGGGTAAGAAGCTGTTTTTGAGTCTGTTCGTGCGTGTTCTCAGACTTCTGTATCTCCTGCCTGATGGAAGAAGTTGGAAGAGTGAGTAAGCCGGGTGGGAGGGATCTTTGATCATGCTGCCCACTTTCCCCAGGCAGCGAGAGGTGTAGATGGAGTCAATGGATGGGAGGCAGGTTTGTGTGATGGACTGGGCGGTGTTCACGACTCTCTGAAGTTTCTTGCGGTCCTGGGCTGAGCAGTTGCCATTCCAGGCTGTGATGCAGGCAAATCAGATGCGTTCTATGGTGCATCTGTAAAAGTTGGTCAGGGGTAATGTGGACATGCCTACTTTCCTTGTCCACATTAACCCTTACCAACTTTTGGCCACGATACCATGGAGAACTCTATTTACACTTTGTCAAAAGATGGGAATATTCAACAGTACAGCACTCCCTCAGTGCTGACCCTGTGACAGTGCAGCACTCCCTCAGCACTGAACTTAAGAACATAAGAACTAGAAGCAGGAGAAGGTCATCTGACACCTCGAGCCTGCTCCACCACTCCCTCAGCACTGACCATCTGACAGTGCAGCACTCCCTCAGTACTGACCCTCTGACAGTGCAGCACTCCCTCAGTACTGACCCTCTGATAGTGCAGCACTCCCTCAGTACTGACCGTCTGACAGTGTGGCACTCCCTCAGTACTGACCCTCTGATAGTGCAGCACTCCCTTGTACTGACCGTCTGACAGTGTGGCACTCCCTCAATACTGACAGTCTGACAGTGCAGCACTCCCTCAGTACTGACATTCTGACAGTGCAGCACTCCCTCAGTACTGACACTCTGACAGTGCAGCATTCCCTCAATACTGACCTTCCGACAGTGCAGCACACCCTCAGTACTGACACTCTGACAGTGCAGCACTCCCTCAGTACAGACATTCTGACAGTGCAGCACTCCCTCAGTACTGACACTCTGACAGTGCAGCATTCCCTCAATACTGACCTTCCGACAGTGCAGCACACCCTCAGTACTGACACTCTGACAGTGCAGCATTCCCTCAGTACTGACACTCTGACAGTGCAGCACTCCCTCAGTACTGACATTCTGACAGTGCAGCACTCCCTCAGTACTGACACTCTGACAGTGCAGCATTCCCTCAATACTGACCTTCCGACAGTGCAGCACACCCTCAGTACTGACACTCTGACAGTGCAGCACTCCCTCAGTACAGACATTCTGACAGTGCAGCACTCCCTCAGTACTGACACTCTGACAGTGCAGCATTCCCTCAATACTGACCTTCCGACAGTGCAGCACACCCTCAGTACTGACACTCTGACAGTGCAGCACTCCCTCAGTACTGACACTCTTGACAGTGCAGCACTCCCTCAGTACTGACACTCTGACAGTGCAGCATTCCCTCAATACTGACCTTCCGACAGTGCAGCACACACTCAGTACTGACACTCTGACAGTGCAGCACTCCCTCAGTACTGACACTCTTGACAGTGCAGCACTCCCTCAGTACTGACACTCTGACAGTGTGGCACTCCCTCTGTACTGACCCTCTGATAGTGCAGCACTCCCTTAGTACTGACCGTCTGACAGTGTGGCACTCCCTCAGTACTGACACTCTGACAGTGCAGCACTCAGTACTGACACTCTGACAGTGCAGCACTCCCTCAGTACTGACCGTCTGATAGTGTGGCACTCCCTCAGTACTGACCCTCTGTTAGTGCAGCACTCCCTTAGTACTGACCATCTGACAGTGTGGCACTCCCTCAGTACTGACACTCTGACAGTGCAGCACTCCCTCAGTACTGACAGTCTGACAGTGCAGCACTCCCTCAGTACTGACCGTCTGACAGTGTGGCACTCCCTCAGTACTGACCCTTTGATAGTGCAGCACTCCCTCAGTACTGACACTCTGACAGTACAGCACTCCCTCAGTACTGCACTGGAATTTTATAAGTGCCTGGTGTGGTACTTGTACTCACAATGTTTTGACTCAGAAGCAAGAGTGCTTGCTACCCACTGAACCATGGTTGACATGTTAACCACTGCTTGTAACAAAACAACCAGCTGGTCCCAAAATTTGTTTTGAGCATCTCGGTATAACATATCTCATTGAGAAAATAAAATGTTCCAGCTGAATACTGATAAGCTGGGGCTGAATGAAGTTAATGCTTCATAATAAAGGACTCAACTGTGACCTACTGGAGATCATCAGTAATCTAAGCAGCCTAAAAGTTCTCACCGAGGGCAATATCTTCATAAGCTATCGAATTTTGAGCATCACCATGACTACCCTGGTGAACCATAATGCATATTGGCCTCGATTTGTCAGTCAGGATTCAGACCAGTGTCAGAAACCGCTTCAATGAGCAGAGGTGAAGCTCCGAGAGTCACTTCAGAAGTTCAATTTTACCCGAAAAAGAGGTTGGCTGACATCTGATGTCGTTGAATTACTGTGAATTAACAAACTCAGGACTGTTTACTGTCAAATATAACCGGAAGTAATATTATTGATGTGGCTATACATTTTCTCTTTTCCGATTTTGACGAGTCTCGTGTGTAATGTCTTGACTTTTCCGTTTGTGACTGGACATACAACAAGAGCTCGCATCTCAAACCTCACTTTAAAATGGGTCAATGGCTGGCAGGCACGAATAGGAAATCTTTCTTTGTGGGTAATTACACTTCAGAGATTATGTTATGTCGCCAACCTTACCATAGTCTGTCTCAGCAAGAGCAGTTAACAAAATTGACACATGAAAGAGATCAAATATCATTTAGAACTTATGCTGAACGTTTCTAAATCGCTGGTTAGGCCTCAGCTGGAGCTGTGTGCATAATTTTGGGCATCACAACTTTAATTAGGATGTGATTTTAATTAGGCGTCAGCTGTGGTTCAATTGGTAGCTCAGTTGCCTCTCGAGGCTTGCTTGGATCCAGTCCCGCTCAAGGAATGGTGCACAAAAATCAAATTGAGGAGTGAGATAGTTCTGCGGTGTCTTCCAGGTGAGCTGTTAAAGTTCTGTTCCCTCAGGTGTGTCATAATATACACCAGTATTTCATGGTGCAGATACACACACACTGATGGACACACAGAAAACCAATCAACACACACAACACCACAGCCAATCACCAGTTAGAGCACACTCACTATAAAGACAGGGAGCATCAGAGTTCCCGCTCATTCGGGATGCAGCCTCCTAGAAGGACAGAGCTTACAGCTTACAGCACAGATCTTCACCATGTGCTGAGTGCATAGACTGGTTAGGACAGGCATAGGTCTTTAGTTTAATATAACATCGTGTTAACCCACAGTGAAAGTATGTTCAACAGTTTCTAACTTAATAAAATAGTGTTGCACTATTTTAAGTGTTGGTGGCCTGTATATGTTCCACGGATCCAGAGCACCCAACACATCAAGGTGGACATAAAAAGATGCCATTTGAAAGAAGAGCAGGGCATCCTGGTCAACATTTATCCTTCCATCAGCTGAGCTCAGTCTCCTCTTCATTAGATGGTCACCTACACAGACTTGCGCAGCCTCAGCAGCACAGACTTTAGTTGATTATCCTTCTCAAAGATCAAGGGGTGTTGAGGCCTACCCGATCAGGGTCAGCCAACACGACAACGTGTACCATCTGGCAGCCGTGCGTACCATCCACAAGATGCACGGCAGGAACTCACCAAGGTTCCTTGGGCAGCACCCTCCAAACCTAAGACCACTACCATCTAGAAGGACATGAGCAGCAGATACCTGGGAACCCCACCACCTAGAGGCCCCCCACCAATTCACTCACCACCCTGACCTGGAACTATATCGCTGGGTCAAAATCCTGGAATTCCCTCACTAACAGCACTGAGGGTGTACCTACATCTTAGGGACTGCAGCAGTTCAAGAAGGCAGCTCACCCCCACCTCCTGAAGGGCAATTAGGGATGGGCAATAAATGCTGGCCCAGCTAGCAACGCCCGCATCTCGTGAATGAAAACCCAACCCGGGCATCAGGTCAGTACCTGTGATCTATATGGATCAGCCTCTCATTGGATAAATGCATTGAGGCAACATAAAGACCTCAGGGAATGTTTTATTTGGCTTCACTAATTGTGTAAGACAGTCTACTGAGAAGCTCAGCATAATATATGCATGAGCAATTATCAGCCATTCAGACTTTCAGCTTGTTCGTCGTCCCCACAGACTCCTCAGAAAGACTGCTCCAGCATCCTCTGCTGTTTCCTCGACTGTCTCCAGAGGTTGGTGCTACAAAGATGCACACGCATACTATTTTACAGCAAGTGACACATGCAAAATGTGTCTTGTACTCACTCTGGTACTGAGCCAGATGTATGTGAATGAGAATCTCTCTGTGACCAGAGCACTCATTCTGCCCTGAATTTGCATCTCCAATTTTCTCCCCTTACCCACTTGTCTCCTGAGGCTTACATGCAGAAATATCCAAGAGGAAAGGCAAAGGCCGGTATATATTCAGACACAGAACACAATAGGACGGGTCTTCTCTCACCTGCTCCGGGATCCACACATTTTACAGAACCCTGCTCTCAGGGTCCCACGCAAACTCTCTATTGGCCAAGGTTTGTGCGGTCATGCGCGATTGGCCCTGAACCGGTCCCGTATTCTATGTCCAGGTTCTATAAATATGCAAAATACATCAGGGAGAAGAGAGTTCATCAAAGGATCAATCGATGCATGGACCTTAGAGCCCTTATGGACCTCCATAGGCCACCCACAGGCTTGACATCTTTCAAGGTAGTCAAGTTGTCACTGGCTGGTGTTAGCATAGAAGGCACCGCTTCAACGGTAAGAGAACTGGCTTCACCGGCCCCCGAAGGTACAGATGGCTGGGTGGATTCGGAATTTCGCAGTTCCCTCTGCTCAAGAACATTCACAAGAGTGTCAACAACATCACTGGGACCCGTTTGCTCTGAATTGATGGGTTATCACTCTCCCCACCCCCTGGTTCCTCAAATGGTCAATGTGCTTTTTGACATTCTTTCCATTGACATTCACCACCTATGACCCATGCCCCTTCAGGGGCACAATCCTCCCAGCTAACCATAGTGGCCCCCTGGCAAAGTTATGAGCCACGAATGGGTTCCCCACCCAGAATGATCTGTCGCCCCTCTATATAGCTCACTGATTTCTCTGGGGAGCCTGATGTGCCTCCACCGTCACCACCAAGTTAGGAAACACTAAATTCAAACACGTTCTGCGGCAACAGCCCAACAGCAACTCGGCAGATGTGACCCCCTTGGGGTGTGGGGAATCGAATGGCATTACAACAAAAAACCTGGCAAGCTGTTGGCGAAGGGCTTTGTTAGATCTTTTCCGCATGGCATTCGTAAAGGTCTGAATGGCACTTTTGGCCAATCTATTGGACACAAGATGGTACGGGGCCATCCCAATGTGGTGTATGCCATCAGCTCAAACGGCAATCAGGAAGTCGTCCCGAGTGAAAAGGGTGCCGTTGTCAGATAATGGATGCCGGCAGTCCATGAATAGTGAACATTTAGCCCAAGATGTTCACCGTGACTGTTGAGGTTGTGGTCCCCACCTCCTGCGTAGACAGCCACTTGGCGTGGGCATCACCAAAACTAAAATCATCCTGCCCAAGAAAGGGCCTGCGTCGCCAATGTGGACGTGGGTCCATGGTCGATCTAGTCATTCCCAGGGGTGGAAACCGGCCGATGGAGGCACGGATTGTTGAGTCTGGCAGGGGAGACATTGCTGTACCATTTCTTCGATGACTTTACCAATGCCTGGCCAGAATATATAGCTGCATGCCAGCACCTTCATCTTTGTTTGCCCTGGGTGGGCACTATGCAGCTCCTGTAAGAGAGGTCTCCTGGCTGGTGGTGGAACGACAACTCGTGAGGCCCACGGGATCACACCAACCTCGCAGATCAGTTCATCTTGACAGATTAAATAGGGTCTCAAGTGCTCGGATTTCTCATAGTGGCAGTTGGTCTGTATCATCCCCTTTACTTTCGCCAATATGGGATCCCTCTGGGTCCAGTTACGAATGTGGCCAGCCAACACTAGCAAGGTGTCTAACAAATTCAAGTCCACTACGATCTCCTGGAGTACCGGTGGAAGTGGTACACTTTTTGGCAGGGGGAGTCGGCTCAATGCATTGGCAATTGGCATGGCTGGCTGGAGGTGGAAGGCATAATTGTAGACCGCCAGTAGTAAGGCCAACGATGCACCCTGGTCGAGGCTATTGGTGGTATTGGTTTGTCCACCTTCAAAAGGCCCAGGAGCGGCTTGTGGTCGGTAACTATATCAAACCGCTGTCCGTACATATATTGGTAGGATTTGTGCATAATTCCACTCCATCCGGATTGTGGGGTTGCCAGAGGGGATCGATGGCCATATCCCTGCCGAATATTTATTGGACATGTTCTTCAAAATGGTGGGTGAGGGTGGATTCGCATCCCCGCCTGGACTAGACCGGGCCCATCGCTCGCTTCGGCCGAAGCCTCGTTCTGAAGATCCACCGCGTGCGCCGATTGTAAGATTCCACCGTTTTAAGAAAGAAAGGGTTCTGCGATGGGCAAGGGAACGCCGCGATTTCAAGTGGGGAGGCCATTCCATTATGAACTGTGCACGACTGGCTGCCTCCAATAGCATTGACAGCAAGTGTAGCGGTACATCCCCAATACTGGTGCAGTGCCTCAGAATGGGGCTTGTAAGGAGCTTGTACATAGCAGGTGGATTCCACATTGATTTAGTTTCAGGTGGCAGACATTACGATGACTTTAACTCCTACAAAATGCATTATCAACCATCACTTGCTTGATAAACAGTGATCCTTGCACCATAAAAGCTTCCTAGAGCTGAGAGCTATTAGAGTTAAGAATGGGTAGTATGCTGATATATGCCAGGGATAATAGTCCATGGGCACGTCATCATTATGAAAACCACTTTTATCTTGGGAAATGTGCCAAATTCCCGACACTGTACTGCAGGAAATGGTTGAATAATTTGCTTGTATTTATAAATGCAGCAATAGAAAAGTGTCAATGTTACAACAACTAGAAAACATTGAGAAACCAACCTATTCATTCTGTCACCACATATTTTCTGAAAGCTTTTGGTCAACTAACTCAATCCCAGAGCTGTGGTTATACCGTATTAATGTAAACCGATCAATTTATGAGAAAAACAATGTCCTTGTGAGTTGATACAGACATCTCCAGATGTTAGAAGAAGCAATGTGCGACATTGTAGGATGTTGTCGCATCAGTTAGTTGAGCAATACTGACTCCTGGAATTCACCACACATCGGACTCTCCCAAACAGTGAGCTTTCCGACTCGGGCATGACATTGGAGGGGGCGACAAGCAGAGGTAAACTACTTTTCCGCAGGCACAGCAAGTCAGACCCCATTTGGAGTTTTGTGAGCAGTTTTGGGCCCCGTATCTAAGGAAGGATGTGCTGGCCTTGGAAAGGGTCCAGAGAAGGTTCACATGAATGATCCCTGGAATGAAGAGCTTGTCGTATGAGAAACGGTTGAGGACTCTGGGTCTGTACTCGTTGGAGTTTAGAAGGATGAGGGGGGATCTTATTGAAACTTACAGGAAACTGCGGAGCAGACTCATTGGACCAAGTGTCCTAATTCTGCTCCTATGTCTTCTGGTTTGGTTAAAGAATAGCAGAGGCTTGTGAGCCGTTAGGTCACCATATAATTATAGGGGTTTACAGAACACAGGCACTCCATTTGCTCCATGGTGTCTTTGCTGGCTTTTTTGCTCGGGGAAATCTAAAATTAATGCCACTCCTATTAGACCCTCCCCATTTCTTCCTCTGCTTCAAATGCTGAGCAACACCTCTTTTGAAATATACAACGTGTTGGAACAGCATTTCATGTTCTTGTAACTCTCTGTGAAAGAACTTTTTTTTCACATCTCTCTTCACTCTTCTGCTGTTTATCCATCGGCTCCGTACTGAAGTGGAATGCGTTCAACAGTTGGGAGACATGGACATTGATAAAACAGAACTCCAGTCCACTGTCATAATATACACATCAGTATATGATGGTGCAGAGACACACACTGACTGACACACTGCAAGACCAATCAACACACACAACACAGCAGCCAATCACCAGTTAGAGCACGGTCACTATAAAGACAGAGGGCACTGGTTTTCCCGCTCATTCGGGATGCGGCCTCTGAGACAGACAGAGCCCGCAGTCAGTAGCACAAACATCCACCATGTGCTAGCAGTATAGGCTGGTCAGGTTAGGCATAGGTCTTCAGTCAATCTAACATAGTGTCGACCCACAGTGCAAGTATGTTTAACAGCTCTTAGTTAAATAAAATAGAGTTGTACTATTACAAGTGTTGGTAGTATGTTACTGCTAAGATAAACACAGTCTCCACAGATCCAGAGTACCCAACACATCATCCACTACTCCTCATCTCTGTCAGTCACAGTCACGGACACATTCCTGTTCTTTAAATGGTGTTTAATGTGAGAAAAAATTATCTTCCCCATGGATTTGAAATGCTTTTTTTTGTGCTCATCTCTGCTCACCCATCCTGCAACATAACTGCCTTGTGGCCGCAGAACCCTCCATCCAGATTTCGACAAATGACAATCGTATGCTCAATGGTAGAAAATGATGAGAAATGCCTGGAGTAACTCTCAATGGGATAAATCCTCCCTCGCTCTGTGAAATCATCACCTTTCAGTAACTTTCCCAAAGCCTAATCTTATCAGCGGGGCAAGAACCCATATACCCTGCCATGTGCAGTATCTTCCTCTATGGATCACCACGTTGACATGGTAGAGATGGTTCAGCACTTCGGCTAGCCTTTGAGCGAGGCCAGGGGGCACCCCTTGCCCCTGGGTAAGGCTACCCGTGGCATCACAATTGTCAGGCATCAACCCCCACAGTCGAAGGAAGATTGTGCGCCTCACCGGCTCTGAAGGTAGAAAAAGGTGATCAGTATCACGGTCATCATGCTCCACCACATCACCGAAATCTGACCATGTCAAGATCAAGCGGGCAATGATGGTGCCCCACGGTCCCCATGTCGAACAAAGTCTCTAATCCGCTACAAACTTGAAATGGATTTTCAACAAAACAAAGTGTCTCTCCGGAGTGTTCTTTTTTCAGACACATCTACATGGTGTAAGTTTGTCATACTCATAGTAATGACTCTTCTGTTATCTAGAAAACACAGAAGCCGGCAGATACCACGGATTACATTTATCAGACGATTGCCATTAAACACTTCACACTTGTCCACAAAGAGCTGAAGGAAACGTTATTACAAAAATCTCATCCTTAATTGCATTATATCAAAATGGACTGCTGGTGGAATGAGGGGTCCTTGGGGGATTTCTGCCTGTTGAAGGTGGAGTTTTGACTATTAATTAAACTATGTAATTACGGCAAACCAGAAGTAAATGATGTCGTGCCAGAAACATCTGTTCGGATGAGGAGTTAGGCCCAAAGAGAAAAGACACTCCCGTGGCGTGGCATTCAGCATAAATGCTGGGGTCGGGTAAGAAAAGGCCAACCTTTTAAAACGAAGAATTCCTACAGAGAAACAATGATGAGTTTATTTAGCCTTTGCCATCTCCGTCCGCTGATTAGTACGAGGGGTGACCCAGATTTAACCTTTTGAGGAGAAGTAATAGGATTTTCCGTCATATTTTACTATTAAATTGATTGTTCGAACAACTTTCATAATGGCAAAGTGTTTACATAATGTTTTAAGCAATGAAGTCCCTGCTGCACATTTTCAAGGGATTTACTAGAACTACAAATTGACCTCTGGGAACAAACAACACACCGAAGTAAAACATTTCTCACCGTAACATTGGTCGATGTTTCCCTTCGGAGAGTCAGTGCAGACTCAATAGGCTGAATGGCCTCCTCCTGCAATGTAGGGATTCTACAATTCTATGAAATCTGCTGATTTTATCTGGAGCCCCAGCAGGTGGTCACATATTTGACAACATACTGTTACGAGGTGCAATCATGTTCCAACCAAAGCTGTTCTAAGTTAATGTACAGGTTTAAAGTTTTGTCAACCAACAGCGTCTTTACGCAATTTAAGATGAGGCCTAGCACTCTTTGAGATGGGGTATGTATTAGGGAAGGTCAAAATTCACAGATATTTGATAGCCTCAACCTCAAATAGCTTTCAGGCCATTATATCTGTAATGGTGGAAGACATGGGTGTTATGTAATTTTTTTCTCCTCACTCAAGAAGCCTATTACAGCAGATATTTGTTTAGATGGTGAAAAATTACTGAAACATGCCATTGCCATGTCAGGGGGAGCAGTATCATAGTGGTAATGTCACTGAGCTGGTGGTCCAGGGCCCAGGCTCATGCTCTGGGGACATGGGTTCAAATGAGGGAATTTAAATTCAATCAATAACTCGAATTTAAAGCTAGTCTCAGTGGTGGCCAATTTTCTTGAATAACCAGCCTGTTCAATAATGTTCTTTAGGGAAGGAAATCTACCATCCTTACCTGAGCTGGCCTGCAGTTGACTCCGGAAACACAGCAATGTGGTTGACTTTTAACTGCCCTCTCAAATGGCCTGGCAAGCCACTTAGCTGTATCAAACTGCTAGACTGTCTACAAGGAATAAAACTGGATCAATTGAGGCACCGGAAACCACAATGGCAAAACCAGACCTGTCAACTCAGCAAAGTCCTCCTTACTAACATTTGGGGCTTGTACCAACATTGTGTCAAAAGCTGCTCCACAGACTAGGCAAGCAACAGCCTGACATAGTCGTACTTATTAAATCATACCTTGCAGACAATGTCCCAGAAACCACCATCACTATCCCTGTGTATCCCACCAGTGAGTAATCCACCTCCTGACTCCCCAAAGCCTCTGCACTATCTACAAGACACAAATAAAAAGTGTGATGGAATACTCTCCACTTGCCAGGATGAATGCAGCTCCAACAACACTAAGCTCAACACCATCCAGGACACAACAGCCCACTTGATTGGCACCCCATCCACAAACATTCACTCCCTTCACCACCGACACACAAATTGTACAAGATGCATTGCAGCAACTCACCAAGGCTCCTTTGACAGCACCTTCCAAACCTACAATCTTTACCACCTAAAAGGACAAGGGCAGCAGAATGAAAACAGAGATGAGTAATTTCTTCAGCCAGAGGGTGGTGAATCTGTGGAGCTCTTTGCCGCAGAAGGCTGTGGAGGTCAAATCACTGAGTGTCTTTAAGACAGAAATAGATAGGTTCTTGATTAATAAGGGGATCAGTGGTTATGGGGAGAAGGCAGGAGAATGGAGATGAGAAAATATCAGCCATGATTGAATGGTGCAGCAGACTCGATGGGCCGAGTGGCCTAATTCTGCTCCTATGTCTTATGATCTTATGGTCTTATATGGACACCACCACGTGTGAGTTCCCCTCCAAGCCACACACCACCTTGACTTGGAAATGTATCACCGTTCTTTCACTATTGCTGGGTCGAAATCCTGGAACTCACCTCCTAACAGCACTGTGGGTGTACTTACACCACATGGACTCCAGCGGTTCAAGTCGGCTCACCACCATCTTCTCAAGAGTAATTAGAAATGGGCATTAAATGCTGGCTGTGAAGTCCTTTGAGACATACTGGAGGGAAAGGCATTACATTGATGAAAATTCCTTCTTTCTCCTCCTCCCGCTGACATCCTCAGTGGTCTATCTAAAGTCTAAAGTCATAGCTATCCTTGAAGCCACTCTTCCAGCACAATTACAATGGCGGAGCAAAAGCAGTTTTGAAGAAATTCCTATCTTAAGGAATTCCCATTCTTGCTCATTTGAAGGCAAATGCATGGGTTCAATCATGTAAGAGAAGAGGAACATGAGTAATTGGAGAAACATGGACATTAGAAAGACGGAGATTGAGGGGTGACCTGATAGAGGTCTACAAGATTATGAGGAGCCTGGATAAAGTGGATGGGCAGGCACTCTTTCCCAGGATGGAGGGGTCAGTCACCAGGGGACATAGGTTTAAGATCCGTGAGGCAAAGTTTAGAGGAGATGTGCGAGGCAGGTGTTTGACACAGAGGGTGGTGAGTGCCTGGAGCGTGTTGCCAGGGAAGGTTGTCGAAGCAGATACATTAACGGCGTTCAAAAGGCATCTCGACAAATACATGGATAGGATGGGTATAGAGGGATACAGCACTAGGAAGTGCTGAGGGTTTTGGCCAAGGGTGGTATCGTGACCAGTACAGGCTTGGAGGGCCGAAGGGCCTTTCCATGTGCTTTATTGTTCTTTGTTCTTTTTTACCGCCATATCTACTGACAATATTGAGTGTTGTCCATCACTGCTCCGAAAGTGATGCTGTTCTTAAGTAACAGCCCTATAAGCAGAATCCTTGCCAACTTATTTTGCTGATCTAAAGTAAATGATTATGTTCTTAAATTGCTCACACTAAGATCAATTTAAGCAACTGGACTTTACAGAGATGGGAAAAATTGTTTTTAAATAGTGTGCCAAATAGCGGGGAACTGTTCCAGGAAACATCTGGGAACCTGGATGGCTGAGTTGGGATTTAATCCCAACAGGGCTCCCATGGGTCTCCAGCTGGTAGACGTGTCCACTGCCGCGACCAACAAATTCCACCCCATGTTTTCACTGTACACACTCTTGGTTCTAAGTCTTCGAGAATGTTTGAGGGCAAATCAACATCTGACATGTGGGAGGCTTTCAAGTGTCAGTTGATAGGAATACAGGACAGGCATGTTCCTGTGAGGAAGAAAGACAAATACGGCAATTTTCGGGAACCTTGGATGACGAATGATATTGTAGGCCTCGTCAAAAAGAAAAAGGAGGCATTTGTCAGGGCTAAAAGGCTGGGAACAGACGAAGCCTGTGTGGCATATAAGGAAAGTAGGAAGGAACTTAAGCAGGGAGTCAGGAGGGCTAGAAGGGGTCATGAAAAGTCATTGGCAAATAGGGTTAAGGAAAATCCCAAGGCTTTTTACACTTACATAAAAAGCAAGAGGGTAGCCAGGGAAAGGGTTGGCCCACTGAAGGATAGGCAAGGGAATCTATGTGTGGAGCCAGAGGAAATGGGCGAGGTACTAAATGAATACTTTGCATCAGTATTCACCAAAGAGAAGGAATTGGTAGATGTTGAGTCTGGAGAAGGGGGTGTAGATAGCCTGGGTCACATTGTGATCCAAAAAGACGAGGTGTTGGGTGTCTTAAAAAATATTAAGGTAGATAAGTCCCCAGGGCCGGATGGGATCTACCCCAGAATACTGAAGGAGGCTGGAGAGGAAATTGCTGAGGCCTTGACAGAAATCTTTGGATCCTCGCTGTCTTCAGGGGATGTCCCGGAGGACTGGAGAATAGCCAATGTTGTTCCTCTGTTTAAGAAGGGTGGCAGGGATAATCCCGGGAACTACAGGCCGGTGAGCCTTACTTCAGTGGTGGGAAATTACTGGAGAGAATTCTTCGAGACAGGATCTACTCCCATTTGGAAGCAAATGGACGTATTAGTGAGAGGCAGCACGGTTTTGTGAAGGGGAGGTCGTGTCTCACTAACTTGATCGAGTTTTTCGAGGAGGTCACTAAGATGATTGATGCAGGTAGGGCAGTAGATGTTGTCTATATGGACTTCAGTAAGGCCTTTGACAAGGTCCCTCATGGTAGACTAGTACAAAAGGTGAAGTCACACGGGATCAGGGGTGAACTGGCAAGGTGGATACAGAACTGGCTAGGCCATAGAAGGCAGAGGGTAGCAATGGAGGGATGCTTTTCTAATTGGAGGGCTGTGACCAGTGGTGTTCCACAGGGATCAGTGCTGGGACCTTTGCTCTTTGTAGTATATATAAATGATTTGGAGGAAAATGTAACTGGTCTGATTAGTAAGTTTGCAGACGACACAAAGGTTGGTGGAATTGCGGATAGCGATGAGGACTGTCTGAGGATACAGCAGGATTTAGATTGTCTGGAGACTTGGGCGGAGAGATGGCAGATGGAGTTTAACCTGGACAAATGTGAGGTAATGCATTTTGGAAGGGCTAATGCAGGTAGGGAATATACAGTGAATGGTAGAACCCTCAAGAGTATTGAAAGTCAAAGAGATCTAGGAGTACAGGTCCACAGATCACTGAAAGGGGCTACACAGGTGGAGAAGGTAGTCAAGAAGGCATACGGCATGCTTGCCTTCATTGGCCGGGGCATTGAGTATAAGAATTGGCAAGTCATGTTGCAGCTGTATAGAACCTTAGTTAGGCCACACTTGGAGTATAGTGTTCAATTCTGGTCGCCACACTACCAGAAGGATGTGGAGGCTTTAGAGACGGTGCAGAAGAGATTTACCAGAATGTTGCCTGGTATGGAGGGCATAAGCTATGAGGAGCGATTGAATAAACTCGGTTTGTTCTCACTGGAACGAAGGAGGTTGAGGGGCGACCTGATAGAGGTATACAAAATTATGAGGGGCATAGACAGAGTGGATAGTCAGAGGCTTTTCCCCAGGGTAGAGGGGTCAATTACTAGGGGGCATAGGTTTAAGGTGAGAGGGGCAAAGTTTAGAGTAGATGTACGAGGCAAGTTTTTTTACGCAGAGGGTAGTGGGTGCCTGGAACTCACTACCGGAGGAGGTAGTGGAGGCAGGGACGATAGGGACATTTAAGGGGCATCTTGACAAATATATGAATAGGATGGGAATAGAAGGATACGGACCCAGGAAGTGTAGAAGATTGTAGTTTAGTCGGGCAGTATGGTCGGCACGGGCTTGGAGGGCCGAAGGGCCTGTTCCTGTGCTGTACATTTCTTTGTTCTTTGTTCTTTGTTCTTTGAGAACTGAAACTTGAGATTGGCATTCTAGTCAGGTTTGTGCTGTAAACACAGGCTCATTGGGGACTAGATCAGGATTACCAACACAAATTGATTCTGCCTTTTATCTCTTTTCTCTGTGTTGAAGTGAAGCTGAATCCAAAGTGAAAGGAAGCATCTATTACCCTGGTTTTAATCATTTCCACCACTCGGCTCTGCAGGAAGTTTTACTTTGAGAATTACTGGTGTATTTTGCAATTGATCAATATCCAAACATTTAGAACTAGTTTATTTGAGAGATTCTGTGGCAAATACCAGGCAGTGCTGACCTACAGATGCTCTCCAATACCAAGGGCACAACGCAGTTAGCCAAACACGTCAAGATTCCTAATACCAATAATGTATTACCAATGGAGCCCGGGATACGATGAAAAATCACAGTTGTAGTCCGGCTATGTAATAGGCTACCAGGTAGGAGGTAGAGAGCAGTTAACATGTCTCTCTGACAGGAGAGATGTACAGTGGGGTCTCCCAGAGGTAAGTATTAGGACTTTTGCTTTTCCTGACTTGGGCATAGGTAATTCAATGGTAAAGTTTGCGATGTAAAACTTGGCAATGCAGTAAATAATGAGTAGAATAGTGGGAGATTACAGGGGACCCCGGTGAAAGGGCATGTGTGTATGGCAGGTGCGATTTAATGCGGGTAAGCGTGGAGTGGCAGAAACCTGACTGAGGTATTACAAAAATCACACCGGATACCTGACGTTATGAACACTGAATGAGGTATAGGCAGCCTCTGAGCTGCTGAAAGAAAATGGCAATATTTTGCCAACTTTTACGACAAATATCATCATCGCGATCTGCCGGCAGCGTTGCCCCCAAAGCGTGGCGCAATCGGTGGCCCCGGGTGGTTGGCTTCCTGGTAGGGTGGCACACTGGCACTGCTGGTGCCACCCGACCACCTTATCACTGCCGGCCTGGAACCTTGGCAGTTCCCCCTGGCAGTGCCACCTGGGTGCCAGCCTATCACTTACAGAGTGCCCAGATGGCACTGCCAGGCTGGAAGGTGCACTGCCAGGGTGCTAGGTTGGCAGTGCCAAGGTGCCAAGCTGACATTGTGCCTGTGCCAGGGATCATGCCTGGGGACGCCCTGCCTATATATGGTTGGGTGCGAGTGGTCCCATGGAGCCAGCAGGTGGGTTTGGGCATAGGGGGTGTCTGGGGGTTGCATCGGGGGTTGGTGGGGCGTGAGATTGGGGTGCCATTTAAAAATGGCGCCCCGATCCCTTCCTGTACTGAGGAACTCCACTCGCTGGACGACCTCTCTGCAGGAAAAGCAGCTAATTGCGGCATTGGTGGGATGTTCCCCGCCGAGGAACATAAACAAGACAGAGTGCCGGTAGATCATGGGGTCGTTCTCGGTGCTTAACGGCACATGTGTTATTTTGCTTAGATCACACCCCATGTGTGTGGTTGCACTCCGATCTTTAATTAAACCCATTCTGTGGACATTTTAACCTTGGGTACCGGGCCTAGCTAACAGCCCTTTGTGCATTTGAACTGGTAGCTGGTAGGAAACAGGAGAGATTGCTTATTTCCCCTTAATGCAAGATCAGTTGTCTGTATACCTGTCCTCCAGAAAATGGTGGGCGGGATGGGGAATGCAAAAGGGGAGGAGGTAGTGTTGTGTTATGTACTCTGGGATGCAGCTTTAACCAAAAGATACTCCAGACCTTGAAGTTAGTTCAATCTGATTTATTGAACCAGTAGCACAGTTAGCATAGTTCTCTGTGAGTTCGACTCTCTGCTAACCTAAGTGTGGTTATTCTGTCTGACTGAACCAGACTAGCTCTTAATCACGTGCTGGAGGTGAGATACTGTAAATACACCCTGACTCACTCTGTAGATGTTCATCAGTGGAAAGAGGCGGAGTGTGAGTGTCTCGTGCCTTTTATAGTGAGATACCATCCCTGAGTGTCCTGCCTGCTCATTGGTCATGTCCTGTTCTCTGTGTTCATTAGCTGCCTGTCTGTGCCTGTCTGTATATCTGCATGTCTGCATATCATGACAGGTAGTACTGTGGCAGAGCGTGTCGCTGAGGGCATCTTATTGTTCTTGCCCACTATTGATCTCCAAGGAATTAAGCATGATCGGGTTGGAAAGCTTCAGCCCAATATTCTCTGCTCTACGGTTTTCTCCTCCCAAAAAGTTCGGCGTTGTCCAAAATCAATTGAAATATTTTGCTTTTTTCTACCTTCGTCCTAATTTTTGTTATCTTTATCCAGTTTCTTGGAGCTGATTCAGCTTTTAAATTAGTTGCAATTCTCTAGTATATTGGATGGGATATGTTCAAGGTAATGGCGGGGTTTTCTGCGTGGCCCCCACGGTGGGTCTCCCACGGAGGAAGCAGCTGTCAGTCGGATCATCCAGCGGACCTTTGTGTGGCCCGCCTGCGAAGCCACAAGGGGTCGACTTGGGAGGACCCGGAAGATCCCACTGGTGGGAGACTTCCACCACGTCTGCCATTCAGATGCACACAGCCCTGTTGTATATGAGGGGCTAAATATTTTACCATCTGTGCCATCAGACTCAGGTGGCACAAGATTAAAAAGATGAAAGGAAATGAGGTACAGTGCAATATTTCCTCTATATTTTCTTATCGCACATGACGGTCTACATGATTTTTTTTTGTCCATGCAATTTAAATCCATGAATTACATTAAACTGATAATCCTTCCTGATGGACCAACAAGGCTGTGATCGACCTGTGTATACCTCAATGCATGGTATATTCCAGATTACTGTGCACGCATCCTAGAGGGAACACTTGCAGGGAAGCTTATCATCTTCTCTTGCCAACACATCCAGAACTCCACCACTCCCCCATTCCCTATCCCAGCATCAACATCAAATCACACTGCCTTCTGACCACCGTGCTGCACTTAAAGGTTTTGGGGGAAAGGGAGAGCAGCCAGTTACCCTGCCTCCCACTTCCACCACCACCAATCTCCGAGACTAAGAGGAAAAGGGCCACATTGCTCGGGCAATGTTGAAGAGAGAGCACCTACTGGCGGGCACCTCCCTTCAGACTCCTTCGTGTCTTTTTTTTTTGTATTCCCCACTGCTCATTGAGAACCCCTCTCAACATTTGTAATCTTCGCAGTGATTGCCATTGAGTCTTGCTCACTCGTATTCCTGGGTTTACCACTGCTGGTGAGGAGTTCCCCCTACATATATTGAATGTGTCCTGACCAAGAAAGGTGGGCCCGAGGCACGCATGGGTGGGTGGAAGTCCTCGCCTGAGCTTCTCTCAGCAGCACAAGTTCCCCAGCACGAATTCTAGTCCTACTTTTCCTCAAGAACCAATATGTTGACGTATCGCCTTCAAAACAAAGCTGCCATTTGCGTGTAATTTGAAACTGTTGCCTGCTCATGCTGTCTGAGTGAAGCAACCCTTAAAATCGAATAAATTAATCATCAATGTCTTCCATTTCAGGGAGAGTTTGCTGCACATAAGCCATGTGAAATGATTAATGTTTGCAGCAATATTAAAACTTGTCATTTTCTTTTCACTGACTGAGAAATGGCCTCATCTCTATTAATTATTGCCAAGTAGTGTTGCCCCATTAATAGCGTGACCGCTGTTTAAGTAAATGTTAAAAGCTCATATTTGCACAGAGAACAGCTGTAATTGATTTAATTGATAATTTATTATTTTATTGAGTGACAAATGAGGAGATGGAGTTTAAACAACATTGGCTAAATTCTCTGTTTCTAAGGCTAAGTGCTGGCATGAACGGAGAATCTGCGGGAGGTTCACGACAGGAAAATCGGCACAAACTCTTCACTGATTCCGGTACCGGTAAGGGACTAGCACCGGCGCCGCGTCAAACTCCCATGGATCATGGCGAAAACGAACGGAGAATGGCCGGGTCCCACGCCACGTATGTGCAAGGCTGACGACCTGCACCGGCCGCGCCATAAAACATGGCGCGGGCCGTGCTCGAACCCTACCCGCCAACCGCTACCCCACAGCCCACCCGTTGGCCACCCCCACCACCACCAGTCCCCCCAGGCATAGCAGAAGCCCCCGCGGCCAACGGCTCGGATCCCGGATGAGTGGCCCACGCCATCGGGAACCCGGCCCATCGGGGGCAGAACATCGCGAGTGGACCGGTGATGACGTGGCAACGGCGTTGAAATGGTGTGCGGCACGCATCCCAATGATGCCGGTTTGGAGGGGGTGGAGCATGGTGGACCGGAATCGATTCTCCGCCCGATCGCCGATCACGATTTTGGCGTCGGGCTACGGAGAATCCAGCCCCATATTATTATTTCCCTGATACTCAAAACGGAGACTGATTGCATTCAGTGAACAGCATTGCCCCTGACTGGAGGACACGCAGCGTTGTAAATAAAACAATATCAGACTGATTTGCTGTATCAAATCAAACTGTATTGCTCTCCCTCAATTCTGCCACCACTAACCGATCAGTTCAGCCAACAGAATAAACATTTCATTCTTCCATTCACAGTGTATGTCCTGAAACTGGGATCGAAATATTGATCAGTCGCGTCAACGTTTGGTTCGGAGTGAAACTCTCCAAGGCTGCAAAATTGATCAGGGCTCAGGTGCGTGCATCCAATTAACTTGCGCCTATTGCTTCCGATGCGTACAAGCTGCCTGCTGATTTGAATTGATTGTTGCTTTCAACCAGTGCTAGTTTGTGCAATGCGAGCACCACTTAACCTGCATTGATATGGAGGTGCCTTCTGCCCTCAGCAGGCCCTGGAGCTAGTTGCAGAAGCGAGTGTGAGGAAGAATACCACCTAATGGTACAACAGGGCAGAGAGCATGTTCAAAGATTCACTAACACTGGGCTGAAAACCTTTATGGGGGAGCTGGACAGGAGGAGAAATCTATCCAATGGGAGGCCCTTCGGGTCAACTTTCTCAAGGAGGCCAAGGATCTCACGTGGCTGGTCAAGGTCAGTGAACTCATCGCCAAATTTCAAATCTCACCAATGAACATAGAGCCTCACACACTGCTCAATGTACCACACTGCCTATTACTCACCTGCCAACATTCTCTATTCATCATAACTAATGACATAACATTCGGAGCTTAACCTTACCCTCATGCACGAGGAACTGCTCCAGGCCTCACAGCCATACTTCACAGCTTGCACTCCCTTGCTTTTGACAAGGTCCTATATGGGATGAGGAAGGGAAGTGCCTGTGGTAGTATGTATTGGGGGTCATGTGGGACTGGAAGCCCTAATGTAATTGGCTGATAGATCCCGGGTCCTGGTTGGCCGTTGACCTCTAGCTCCGCCCTGAAGGCGGAGTATAAGAAGCCGGAGTCTTCCCCCGCAGGCCAGTTTACTATCGAGCTGCGGGGGAACAGACACGCTTAATAAAGCCTCATCGACTTCACTCTATTCGTCTCACGGAGTCTTTGTGCGCTACAGTGCCCATGGGAGCCAGCGCAATTTGGCAAACGGGATCTAAAACTGGCTTAGTGGTAGGACAGTAAGAAGTCTTAGAACACCAGGTTAAAGTCCAACAGGTTTGTTTCGTTATCACTAGCTTTCGGAGCGCTGCTCCTTCCTCAGATAAATCCTACTTAGTGGTAGGAGGCAGAGGGCGATGGTTGAAGATTGGTTTTGTGACTGAAAGCCTGTTGCCCAGTGGTGTTCCGCAGGTATTATGTTGGGTCCCTTCTTGTTTGTAGTGTACATTAATGATCTGGATGTGAATGTAAGAGGTATGATCAGTAAGTTCGCAGATTACACAAAAACTTGGAGGTGTGGTAAATAATGAGGAGCAAGGCCTTAGATTACAGGATGGTATAGGCAGGCTGGTTAGATAGGCAGAAGACTGGTCAATGAAATTTAACCATGAAAAATGTGAGGTGATGCATTTTGGGAGGAGTAACAAGGAAAGGGAATATACAATGAATGGTCGGACCCTAGGAAGTACATAGGATCAAAGGGACCTTGGGTGTGCAGGTTCACAGATCTCTGAAGACGGCAGGACAGGTCGATAAGGTGGTTCAGAAGGCCCGTGGTATTCTTGCCATTATTAACTGAGTCACTGAATATAAGAGCAGGGAGGTTATGCTGGAGCTGCATAAAACACTGGTTCGGCCCCAGCTGGAGTACTGAGCGCAGTTCTGGTCACCACAGTATAGAGAGGAAGTGATTGCACTGGAGAGGGTGCAGAGGCGATTCACCGGGATGTTGCCTGGGCTGGATCTTTTCAGCTATCAAGAGAGACTGGACAGGCTGGGATTGTTTTCCCTGGAGCAGAGAAGGCTGAGGGGAGCCTGACTGGGGGTGCATAAAATTATGAGGGACATATATAGGGTGAATAGGAAGGCACTTTTCCCCTTAGCGAAGAGGTCAGTAACCAGTGGGCATAGATTTAAGCCAATGGGCAGGACGTTTGGAGGAAACGTGAAGAAAGTTTTTTTCGCCCAGAGGGTGGTGGGAATCTGGAACTCACTGCCTGAGAGGGTGCTGGAGGCGGGAGCACTCACAACTTTTAAGGAGTATTTGGATGATCACTTGAAATGTCATTGCATACAAGGCTACGGACCAAGTGCTGGAAAATGGGATTAGAATAGTTAGGTGCTTGATGGTTGGTGCAGGAACGATGGGCTGAAGGGCCTCTCTCTGTGCTGTAAAACAATATGACTACCAGCAATTCAACCACGATAGCCACATCAGCCAAACACATTGTAGTGCAATGACTGGCACTCTACGCACCAGATGGCCTACTCCTGCTCCTAAGGCCTACATTCTTGCAGAAGAAGGTAGTGCATAACCAGTGGCAGCACCACCGAACCAGTGGGAGACAGACATGGTTGCATGTCCTCATCCTCATTGAGGAGACGGTACTTTCCATCATTGGTTTGACAACAACTGACGCTGTGCCTATTGTTTGGGCTGAAATCATTGAAGGTGACGGTGTGTTCATACACAATCCTCCTTCTTAAATCCCATTCTCCCCCTCCAACCTACAATTGCACCTGATTTACACGCTGCAGATGGTGGACACCAGCACCTCTCCCTCTTCCCCCAGTCCTCCTCCCCCACAAGTCTACTCTTACACCTTTCTCCTTTCAGATACCCAAGAAACTGACCCTTGACCCGGCAATGTTGGAAATGAAAGAGGTGGGAGAGCAGAAAGTGAGTGTTGAAGAAGGGACACCATTTTTCTCTCTTACACTTGCAGCCACCAGCTTAAATGCTGACGCTGGGACTACTTTAGAGGATGAGTCAGAGGTGGTGGGAGGCTGGACATGAGTGGGCTACAGCCAGGACAGGGGACAAATGCAGCACAGGCGTCAGCTGGCCAGGGGGTGAGAGTGCACAGGAGTTGTGTAGTAGAAGACACAGAGCACTTCAAAGAGGTGACATACAGAATGCACGCACAAATCCTCAGCCTGGCAGAAGGCCTGTGGTCAATGCCAAGGAGCACATGGAGTCTGACACCGAGTCGGCACAAGGCTATGTACAAAGCATGGAAATAGTGTCCAACTCCATAGATCATAGATCATAGATCATAGAATTTACAGTGCAGAAGGAGGCCATTCGGCCCATCGAGTCTGCACCGGCTCTTGGAAAGAGCACCCCATCCAATGTCAACACCTCCACCCTATCCCCATAACCCAGTAACCCCACCCAACACTAAGGGCAATTTTGGACACTA
Organism: Scyliorhinus torazame; assembly: GCF_047496885.1. Lineage (NCBI taxonomy): Eukaryota > Metazoa > Chordata > Chondrichthyes > Carcharhiniformes > Scyliorhinidae > Scyliorhinus > Scyliorhinus torazame. The sequence goes on from NC_092718.1 coordinate 194,424,468, forward strand.
AGGGCAATTTATTATGGTCAATCCACCTAACCTGCACATCTTTGGACTGTGGGAGGAAACCGGAGCACCCGGAGGAAACCCACGCACACACGGGGAGGATGTGCAGACTCCGCACAGACAGTGACCCAAGCCGGAATCGAACCTGGGACCCTGGAGCTGTGAAGCAATTATGCTACCCACAATGCTACCGTGCTGCCCTGATCCATGTGAACACTTGGATCAGGCACAAGGGGCTGAGAGGCCTACTCCTGCTCCTAATCCGTGTGTTCACTTGCCAGCCCAGTCTGAATGTAGAGACAGATGGCTGATGTCTCATCTTCCATTGCACACAAGCAGAAGCCACCCAACATCTGAGATCAAGCTGCAGTGGAAGATCAGGCTGCTGTTCTGAAAGCTGAGTTTGTTGCTAGGCAGCCTCAAGAATGCTGCCATCATAGCTGCAGATACCAGTGTTCAAAGGGGTTTGCCAGGTGGCACAGCAGTGCAGCTACCTGTCCTTTAACAGAGTGCTCGGGTGGTGGCAGTGCCACCCAGGTGAGTGGCAATGGCATCTTGGAGTACAGCCCTACTATTTTCTCTCAGGATCACAGCTTTCAGCCTCCACTCCCCCCTGTTGTTGCCTGTCAGCCAGGCAGCCAGCCCAGACTGCTGCCACCCATGCAAGTGCCAGAGCTGCTCACAGTTCTCCTACAATAGTAACCAAGGCCAGAATTCTCCAGCGGTTCATTCCGGTGGGATTCTCTGATCCTGTCGCCCGCAGTGTATTCCCGGTTGAATTCCCATTGACAGCGGCGGGATCAGACACTCTTGCCACCAGCGAATGGCACGCTGCCTCCCGCTGCCGACAAACGCGCGGCTGGGAGGGGGAGAATCCCGCCCACAGTCTCTACCATTCAATTTCAGCAGCCTTCCACAAGCCATGCTGCAGCCACTGGGATAGCGCTGTGTAGGGGCGCCCTGCCTGGCAAAGTCACCCAGAGGACAGGCACCAAGGGAATGCATAAGGGTGATTTTCTATGAGGTATGCCATGGATGGGTTAATAAGTTTGCTTTGGAATGTTTGTTTTGTGGTAGCTTTCTGCTTTAGCATGGTTGTTCAGAGAATGCTGACGTTCAGTAACAGAGAATGAAAAGTGCAATACTGTCAGTGAATGGGGCATCGGGGTTGCCTTCATTGGGACCAAAGTCGGATGCGTTGCTCACACAGAACCTGGCTAGAAAAGAGCTGTGTTGAATGGCTCCAGTATTCTTCTTCCTGCTCCTCAACTACACACCTTACAGCTGGTGGCAAGGGCTGTGCCCTCATGATAGCAGGCTTTTACAGCATCCATACATCACCACAATCCCTGACTTGCACTCTGGTGAGTCCTCCAGGGCAGCAGAAACATATTCCAACAGTCTGAATGATCACCTTTTGTGTGACATGGCTCTCGTTATACATCAGGCGCACAAATGGACGTGGGTTGTGCAATGGAGTCAAGAACCATATTGTCAGTGGAAAGCCCGCGTCACCTAGTAGCCACTCTCTGGTTTGTTATGGTGGTTCAAATGCAGATCATATGCAAACTGCTGCAGAATGAAGGCATCATGACTATGCTGCCAAAGTACCGGCCATTGCACCATGTGTGGCTGCACAATAGCTGAGGACACGGAATCCCTTCTGGTTACAGATTTGACATGCGACGCTCAAAAAGGGATGTGCATGCAGGAAATGGTCCCTGCACCATGGAGAAGCTTCCAATCATCACTAGGCTGCATAGCTCACGCTGCTAGCTTCTCTCCAAAATGTATTCAGCTCTCTTGGAATTCTGAATCTCAGCGATCTCCCTTATTCAACAATGGATGGCAAATTGGGTTAGACTGCAAATATTGCCCTGATCCACCCTGGAAGGAGGAAGATAGCATAATGTTTCAATACCACAGTCAATTTGGCTGTCACTCATGTCTATACCCTGCTCTGATGCTACAGCTGTGGCAGATTTCAGTGAGGATTTACTCAGTGAAGGAGATGTAACAACTGATATTCAATAAGGCGCTGATAGGTGTATTGCTTCCTGAACATTGAGCAGATATGACCTCCTGGGCGGCACATGGCGCAGTGGTTAGCACTGGGAATACGGCGCTGAGGACCCAGGTTCAAATCCTGGTCCTGGGTCACTGTCCGTGTGGAGTTTGCACATTGTCCCTGTGTCTATGTGGGTTTCACCCCCACAACCCAAAGATGTGCAGGTTAGGTGGATTGGCCATGCTAAAATTGCCCCTTAATTGTGAAAAAAAATAATTGGGTTCTCTAAATTTATTTGAAGAAAAAAGATATGACCTCCTGCTGAGACACCCTTCTCCTCCCTCTTCCAACAGTTTAATTGTGTCACAGAATTGTTACGGTGCAGAAGGAGGCCATTTGGCCCACCGGGTCTTCACCAGTCCTCCAGATGAGCAATGCAACTTTGTGGCATTTTCCCCGTACCCCTGCACATTATTTCAGCTAATCATCTAAGGTTCTCTTGAATTTCTCAATTGAACCTGCTTGTCCTTACCGGTGTGGTTTCTACTCATTTCTCCATCATATCTTAATCTAAGGAGGATGCAAAATACTGCACTCAGTGGTTTAAGCAAATTGCTTGAAGGCAGATCAAAGAACCTCAGCAAATGCCACATCACTCCCTGTCGACTTCAGCACCTTGAAACAAATCTGTAAACTATAAACAATCATACAATAGGAGCAAGAGCCACATCAATCAGCAATTAACCCTGAAAGTAGGTCCCATTAAATAGCACAGATGGGTTGTGTCCTTCCTGCTTCTTAATATCTTTTCAACTATGTTAGATTAAGAGATAGCGTTAGCTGGAGTGTTGAGCTCCAAAATGGCAGTACTGGCAACAAATCAATATTCCGCACAGATTAACATCATGATCTGCCTGGTCCGCACATTTCAGGGAAATGCACATTATGAGCATGCAAATGCCTTCACTAAAGTGGCGTGACACATGCAGCGAGCACTAGTAATGTGTGCACACGCTGCCGATGCCATTCTGGAGGCAAACGTTACCAGCAGCAATGAAAATGTGGGCATCAAGGAGCCAAATTTGACAGGCAGCATGTCCGGGTTGGCCTACTCAAACCATTCCCTTTGGGTGAACTTACAGTATTTCTTTCTTTTTGGTCAAGTCTACATATAGATAAGATGGACTGTGATCAGATTATGACAGTACTGTAATCAGTTTAATTAAGCTGTAATCAGTTTGTGACAGTAAAATGCTGGACTGTAATCTGATTTTGGATGTAGAATACTGGACTGTCAACGGGTTATGGTAGTGTTCTCTTTGATTAGTTTGCAAACTGTTGTCCAAACAAACAACACACTTTGACTTTGACTTTTATGCAATTCAATCATTTACTAATACTCTCCCATCGTTAATATTCTCCAATTTTGTACTTTTCCATTATCCAATGTATTAATTTCTTTCCATGAGCTTCATGAGTAAATGGTGTTGACCCCATTTAATACCCAACATTTACTCATGATTTTTATTACAATCAATCAAAAGGTTCAGGCGGCTCTCACAGCAGTACACATGACAGAAGCAAGACTCATTAGGATCCTGTAAAGTTTAGCTATCCGCTGGGCAATTGCTCAAGTCAGTCGATGATCTTCAGCTTGTAAAAGTAATTTATTACATATTTAATCATCGTTTTCTCCAGTTGCACCTTAATTGTGCCCTGAGCTGTATTCCAAATCTATTTCATCACCGATAGAGTGAGATGAGTTACAGATGAATGGGGTTGGAAAGGTCAGCACCTATATCCATTTCCTCTAAAATGATTTAATCTTGCCATTCCAGCTCTTTACCTTCACAGTTTCATTCTCTGAGCTATTCAGCTACTAAAATGTAGATGTATCTCACGTAAGTGAAAAGAGAGAGATTACCCCCAAGGTGGTCTACATTTGGGACAATATTCTCTCTGGCTGAATAAGCTCAGAGCAGCTGAGTGTGGTTAAAGTTAAGTTGATCGCAGATGTAATTCTAATTAATGCTGGAAACACCAAACAATTTAGCTATCAAAAAACCTAAATACTTATTAGGTCAAAGCCACACAACCCTTCCTCCTCCTGTGCACCCACACCCCAAAAAAGGTCCCTCAGAAGGATAAAAACAGTTCAAACCGGTCTTCTCATTTCTCAGTTTTACTGTTTTTTCACATGGCTTGGAGAAGGGTTTGCACTAACATGACAATAAAGAAATACTACATCAAGCCAGATGTTTCCCGGTTCAGGCTCGATTTATAAGAAACATGAATAATTCTGGGGCAAAGTTGGAAGGCTTTGAGGGCTTCATTGACAGCACTTTACTAACGTCAAATGGGTTTTTACAGCCGGCACATGGGGTTCCTCTCACGTCAGCAGGGTATCTGTGAACTGTTGGTGGGTTTCCCATGAGTTTTAGAGAAAGCCGAAACATCCATTGTACTTCAGGGCCCTGGGCTTTCCTCTACACATTCACCAACTGCGATTTTTTTTCCCCACATTAAACTGAACGAGAGGAAAATTGCAAGCTCACATAAAGAAAACCCCAAGTCAATCTGATCAGCCTAATGAAGGTAATAGTATCCAGTGTTTTCAGGAGTCAAGATTACAACAATAATTTGCTTTACAATAATCTTTATTATTGTCACAAGTAGACTTACATTAACACTACAATGAAGTTACTGTGAAAAGCCCCTAGTCACCACATTCCGGTGCCTGTTCGGGTACACAGAGGGAAAATTCAGAATGTCCAATTTGCCGAACAAGCACGTCTTCCGGGACTTGTGGGAGGAAACCGGAGCACCCGGAGGAAACCCACGCAGACACGGGGAGAATGAGCAGACCCCGCACAGACAGCGACCCAAGCCAGAATCGAACCTGGGGCCCTGGTGATGTGAAACAACAGTGCTACCCACTGTGTTACTGTGCTGCCCATTATCCAACATTATATAACACAGCTAATGAATTCAAGCAGGTTAATGTGGAAAGAAGGCTGAGTCTGGTACATGTAAAAGTTCTGAGTGTTATTATGATTGGAAGGAGGAGCTTTCCATGTAGAAGGTCCATCTGGTAAAACCTTTTCAAAGCAGAGGCACCACTAATTTTGTCTAAGAGTTGCAATGCTATTGCCATTCTATATGTTCTAAGATTTCACCAGAAATAAGCCTTTCTTCCAAAAACGCAACACTGAAAAACAATGAGGATAACAAAAGAAGACTGGCTCTTCAATTCCAAACTGTTCACTTATCCTTGGGTGTCCAGACCCTATTCAGAAATTGATATCTTAAACAGAATGTTGCGCTTGCTACAGACCTCTGTACTAACTTCCAGTGTGACATTCGTGAATCACCAAATTCTCTTCACTTCCCCGACACTCTCTCTTTGCTAAAGCAGTCACCGAAGAAACATGTTTCCCCTTTGGTTCAAATTCAACCAATTAAACCTGATGGTAATCATTGTAATTCCTATAAAAGAATTCAATAAACATCCTGAGGGTTTAAAATTTTTGATTTCAATGTATGTTTATTTCAATTTGCGCACGGGATGTGGGTGTTACTGGGGAGGCCAGCATTTGTTGCCCATCCCTAATTGCCCTTGAGAGGGTGGTGGTGAGCTGCCTTCTTGAACCGCTGCAATCCATGTGCTATAGGTGCAAGCAGTGTTGCTCGGGAGGGAGTTCCAAGAATTTGATCCAGCGACAGTGAAGGAACAGCGATATTGTTCCAAATCAGGGTGATGAGTGACTGGAGGGGAACTTCTAGGTCATGATGTTCCCATGTATCTGCCTTGTCCTTCTAGACATTAGTGGTTGCGGATTTGACAGGTGCTATCAAAGGAGCCTTGGTGAGTAGCTGTACATGAGATACACCGTGTTACCACTGTACATTGGTGGAAGAGGGAGTGAATGCTTAAGGTGGTGAATGAGGCACCAATCAAGCAGGTTGCTTTGCCTTGGATAATGTGGAACTTCTCGAGTGTTGTTTGAGCGCACTCATCCAAGAGAGTATCCATCACTCCTGACTTGTGTGTTGTAGATGGTGGACAGGCTTTGGGGAATCAGGAGGTGAATTACTCATTGCCGAATTCCCACCCCCTGACTTCATCTTGAGGTCACCGTATTTATATGACGAGTCCAATTCAGTTTCTGGTCAATGGTAACTACCAGGATGTTGATTCCCAGGATGGGGCATTGAGTGATGGTAATGCCAGTTAATGTCAAGGGGAAGATGGTTAGATTCTCTTCTCTTGGAGATGGTCAATGCCTGGCACGAATATTACTCACCACTTACTAGCCCAAGCCTGAATGTTGTCCTCGTCTTGCTGTAGATCCAACTTAGGCTGCTTCAGTATCTGCAGAGTCATGAATGATACAAAATGCTGTGCAATCATCAGCAAACAACCCCACTTCTGACATGATGATGGAGGGAAGGTCATTGATGAAGCAGCTGAAGATGGTTGGGTCTCTGGCCCAACCCTGAGGAACTCCTGCAGCAATGTCTGAGGGCTGAGATTAGCAGCCTTCAACAACCACAACCACCTTCCTATGTGTTAGGTATGACTCCAACCAGTGGGGAATTTTTCTCCTGATTCTCATTGATTCTAGTTTTGTTAGGGCTCCTTGATGCTACATTCAAATGTTGCCTTGATGTCTGTCCAGGACAGTCACTCTCATCTCACTTCTTGAGTTCAGCTCTTAAGTCCATGTTTGGACCGAGGCAGTAATGAGATCAGGAGCCAAATGCCCCTGGAGCAACCCAAGCTGAGCATCAGTGAAGAGGTTACTGATATGTAAGTGCTGTTGGCAACATCTTCCATCACTTTACTAGTAATTGAGAGTAGACTGGCGGTAATTGATCAGGTTTGGTTTGTCCTTTTTTGTGGACAAGACATACCTGGGCAATTTCCCAATTTTACCCAAAGCTACCAGTGTTGTAACTGTACTGGAACAGCTCGGCTCGAATGCTTCTGGTTCTGGAACACAAGTCTTCACTACTATTGCTAGGATTTTGTCAGGGCCCATAGCCATTGCAGTATCCAGTACCTTCAGCAATCTCTTTATATGGCGTGGAGTGAATCGAATTGGCTGAAGACTATCATCTGTGATGCTGGGGACCTCAGGTTAAGGCTGAGATGGATCATCCACTCGGCACTTCTGGTTGAAGATTATTGCGAATGTTCAACCTTATCTTTTGTACTGATGTACCAGGGTCTCCCATCATTAAGGATGGGGATATTAATGGGACCTCCTCCTCAAGTTACTCATTTAATAGTCCACCACCATTCATGACTGGATGTAGCAGGACTGCAGAGACTTGGTCTGATCTGTTGGTGGTGGGATTGCTCAGCATGTCTATCGCATGCTGCTTCCATTGTTTGGCAGTGAAGTGGTCTTGTGTTTTAGCATCACCTAATTTTTAGGTATGCCTGGTGCCCCTCCTGGCATGGTCTCCTGCATTCTTCACTGAACCATGGTTGATCCCCTGGCCTGATGGTAATGGTAGAGAGAGAGTGTGCCAGGCCTGGAGGTTACAGATTGTGATCGAATACAATTCTGCTGCAGCCGATGACCCACAGTGCCTCATGGATGTTCAGTTTTGAGTTGCTAGATCTACTCTAAATCTGTGTAGACAACCAGGGAATTGTCTGTACATCAAGTCGCACACAGAATAAGATTTGCAATATATCAGATGCTATTACTTTTTTTTAAACCAACAAGAATTTCATTCTCTTACCCAAGAGAATTCAGATTGACACGATTTCAAGTGACATTTACTGAATCATATTTATTGCATTGGAAGGTAGTAAAAAGTTGTGCATATAATATATCTGACATTGAGTTTGTTTAATATCTTAAAGAATAAACCCAGTTTGTTCTTTCTGCAGCTTAAAAACTGGTGAATGCATGTGCATTTAGTACAATTTGTACATCTATTCAACCCGTCAAATTGAAAGATAATGCAAAGTGCTTCGTCCAGCAACCATGTCTACTTGGAGACCTTGGATTTGCAAATTATGCAGTGATCGAACAAGGTCAAGTAGGACCTTATACAATTTACAGTGTATTTTTAACAAGGTTAACAAAAAGCTTCAACGTTGCATTATAAAGATAAATAGCCATTTACCGCATGTTAAACGTTACATTAAATAATTCGCTGCTAAATTGTTTTATTACTGCAACTGACCAATTAGAATAATTTTGCATATCAATGAGCACGTTAAAAGAAGATCAAGCTTTGACATGCTGCTTTCAAAGTGGTGTGCATTGTAATGTAGATCGATATTGATGTCCACAATTTGCAAAAAATGTTTTAAGCATATTGTCAACTGAAAATGGTTAAAGGAACGAACGTACTTGCGCTGCTGCTTATTAGAAGCCTCTGGCAGAAACTATGAAGTGGTTACCAAATTGTATCGCAGTATCAGCAATCATGAAACATTTTTTCAAAAAAAGAATTCGCTCTAAATTGATTTATCAGCCCAGATTGTTTAACGTAGCATCTAGGGCCCTGAACACTCCTCCCAGGTGAAACAGTCATTTACATAAAGATAAAAGCAAGTTACTGTGGATGCAGGAATCTGAAACAAAAAGAGAAAATGCTGGACAATCACAGCAGGTCTGACAGCATCTGTGCAGAGAAAAGATCATAACGTTTCGAATCTGAATTCAGGATTGGCGGCTCACACTGGTGAGATCAAAAGCAGATTGGGTGGCCACTTTGCGGAACACCTTCACTCCGTCTGCAAGCATGACTCTGACCTTGCGGTGGCTTTGCCGTTTGGATCCTTTGCCTTGCTTGCATAAGACCGTAAGAGACAGGAGCAGAATTAGGTCATTCAGCCCATCAAGTCTACTCCGCTATTCAATCATGACTGATATGTTTCTCATTTCCATTTTCCTGCCTTCTCCCCGTAACCCCTGATTAATCAAGAACCTATCTATTTCTGGCTTAAAGACACTCAGTGATTTTGCCTCCACAGCCTTCTGCGGCAAAGGGTCCCACAGATTCACCTGGCTGAACAAATTCCACCTGATTCACCTGGCTGGACAAATTCCACCTGATCTCAGTTTTAAAGGGTCGTCTCTTCAGTCTGAGGCTGAGCCCTCGGGGTCTAGTGTTTCCTACTAGTGGAAACATCCTCTCCACGGCCACTCTATCTAGGCTTGTGGATCCCTCGGCTTCAGCCTGTTGCAGTGCACCAGCAAAACTAAATGCGATGCACGTTTGAAGGACAGTACCTTGGGCGTCATTCTCCGACCCCCCGCCGGGTCAGAAAATGGCCGTTGGCCGCCGTGAATCCCGCCCCCGCCCAAGTCTCCGGTGCCGGAGATTGGGCGGGGGCGGGAATCGGGCCGCGCCGGTTGGCGGGACCCCCCGCTCAATTCTCCGGCCTGGATGGGACGAAGTCCTGCCCAGAAATTGCCTGTCCCGCCGGCGTAAATCAAAGCTGGTATTTACCGGCGGGACCAGGCGGCGTGGGCAGGCTCCGGGGTCCTGGGGGGGGCGCGGGGCGATCTGACCCCGGGGGGGTGCCCCCACAGTGGCCTGGGCCGCGGTCGGGGCCCACCGATCCGCGGGCGGGCCTGTGCCGTGGGGGCACTCTTTCCCTTCCGCCTCCGCCACGGCCTCCACCATGGCGGAGGCGGAAGAGACTCTCCCCACTGCGCATGCGCGGGAAACTGTCGGCAGCCGCTGACGCTCCCGCGCATGCGCCGCATTTCCGCGCCAGCTGGCGGGGCAACAAACGCCATTTCCGCCAGCTGGCGGGGCAACAAACGCCATTTCCGCCAGCTGGCGGGGTGGAAATCCCTCCGGCGCCGGCCTAGCCCCTCAATGTTGGGGCTCGGCCCCCAAAGATGTGGAGCATTCCGCACCTTTGGGCCGGCGCGATGCCCGTCTGATTGGTGCAGTTTTTGGCACCAGTCGGCGGACATCGCGCCGTTGGGGGAGAATTTCGCCCCTTATCTTTCAATGAGGCACTTTACAGCCTTCTCAACTTAACAGTGAACGCAACAATTCCCGACCATCAACTCTGCCCACCCACACCATTTTATTTTTTTAGGGGTGGGGGGATTACATGTGCCGGTCTTGATCGTGTTTCTTTTGCTTTGAGAAACAGCCGTTCGTGACTCCACCATTCACACCCACTCTGAATAAATCATTTGTTCCTTTACTACAACTGTTCCCACTCTATTTGCCTTTTGTACCATGAAATCTTTTGTCAGTTAACCTCCTACTCTCCACCCTATCACAGACCTTTCCTTTATTTTCTTCCCCTCCCCTCTTTCACTTGCTCAAAGTCCATGGCATTTTTCTCTTCCTTCAGTTCCGAAGAAAGGCCCTTGACCTAGAATCGTCAACTTTGTTTTCCTCTCTCCACAGATGCTGCCAGGCCTGCTGACTATTTTCAACATTTTTTAATAATAATCTTTATTGTCACAAGTAGGCTTACATTTACACTGCAATGAAATAACTGTGAAAATCCCCTAGTCGCCACATTCCGGCGCCGGCTCGGGTACACTGAGGGAGAATTCAGCTTGTCCAGCTCACCTAACAGCACGTCTTTCGAGTCATGTTTGAGGAAACTGGAGAAGGCCACGCAGACACGGGGAGAACGTGCAGACTCCGCACAGACAGTGACCCAAGCTGGGAATTGAACCTGGTACCCTGGAGCTGTGAAGCAACAGTGCTAACCACTGCACTACCGTGCTGCTCACTGCTACCGTGCTGCCCACATTTTCTGTTGTAACATCAGCAATCAGGATTTGTCTGAACTAAAAACGTTGCTGCAAGACACCAGAGTCATTTGGAGCAAAGCGCTGTTTGCTGCAAAAATGTTGCTACATCAGGCGTAAAACGAAGTTTCATTAAATGGATAAATCAGCAAGAACAGGCACAATCATTCAAATGAAGCCACTGCATCCCCCGCACCGACTGAAGATGATCGATAAAGGCATGCTGTTAAACAACTTCGGAGGACAAAATCTGACGACAGAATAGATTGTGCTTGAACTGCAGCGGATCAGCACACAGGCCAGCTAAACCTAAACCAGTTTGAAAACATAGCCAAATATTAAAAGTGGGGCCCATTGCCAATTATTTTCTTGGCATTTTAAAATTGATTCAATCTTAGCTCATTTTTAACTTAAAATGATTGATTGCTCTGTATATTTGTGCAACTATTTTATCTATGATTCATCGAGCATATGGGAGGATCCCCGGCCACCCCTGCACTCCCATGCATGGTACCCCAGCCCGATCACACATGGGCAACAAATGGCAGATTGGCACCCCGGCAGTACCAGGCTGGAACTGCCAGGGTGCCAAGGTGGAACCAGCAGTGCCAGGGCACCACCTTGCCCAAAGGGCACGCAGCTGGGGCCCTCCGATCCCCTGGGAGACCCCACGAGTCCTGTTTCATCTGGTCCCCGTTTGCAGGGACCAGTGTTGAACAGCACTCACCCAAGGTTTCTGAGGTGAAGGGGATGAATCCCAAAGCCTCAGGGACCTCAGGAATCTGCTCTAAAAAGCAGATTTGCCACAAAGTGATCGTGTTGGATCCTGCAAGCTTGGTAGATCTCGGGAGTGGGGACTCCTGGCTTTTATCGGCCACGCTGCGCCACGGCGAGCTGCTTTTCAGGCACAGCGTGGCTATTGGATCACGCCCCTTGTTTTTGAAACCTCACGAACTGATGAAAAAGAGGCAAAACCTGGGGACTCTGGGCTAAATCTGAAGATTGCTTCGTCAAGGCAGAAATCATCTGTAATTGAAAAGACTCTGATACTTGATGTTTGACGCCATTAGAAAAGTTGCACAGTAGCACAGTGGTTAGCAGAGTTGCTTCACAGCTTCAGGGTCCCAGGTTCGATTCCCGGCTTGGGTCACTGTCTGTGCGGAGTCTGCACGTTCTCCCAGTGTCTGCGTGGGTTTCCTCCGGGTGCTCTGGTTTCCTCCCACAGTCCAAAGATGTGCAGGTTAGGCAGATTGGCTATGCTAAATTGCCCTTAGTGTCCAAAAAAAGGTTAGTTGGGGTTATGGGAATAGGGTGGAAGTGTAGTCTTAGGTAGGGTGCTCTTTCCAAGGGCCGGTGCAGACTCGATGGGCCAAATGGCCTCCTTCTGCACTGTAAATTCTATGTTTCTATGATAAGTGGATAATTACTCAATTCAAATTTTCATGTCAATACTATTACTAATAAAAAAGTTTAATAAGGTTACCTAGAAATGACCTAGAAAGACCAAACATAAAATAATTCTAGGCTAACATTAAAATCCTGTGGAAGAAAATAAAGAGCTGAAAAAATTCGGCAGTAGAAAACTGCTAGGCGCAATCCCGGCATAACTAAATTGAAATCCATCATTCGCTTAAGGAATGACATACTATGACAGGTTTACAAACACTGGGGAAATGAAGAATGAGGTTCTCCTGTTTACCACTGGTTGTATTAAAACTTTAATAAATCAAAAAATAAATTGGTAAATTGTATGAACAAATGTGCAACATGCTCATTGTCCATTCAGATATGCCCTATTGTTTTGCTATAATGTAAGTAGGCTCCTCTCTGTGTATAAATAGTTTATAAAGAATTCTGTTTGAACATAAAGTGAAGCCCATTGATCAGAATTTTTACTCTCGAGCATTTTTCCCCTACCAACCCATAGAGATAACTAGAATTTAAATGCTACAAGGAGTATATATTTATATATTTTTTAAAAGGAACGTATTATTTGGTGTTGTGACCAGGTGGATGAACATTATGGCCCACTTGATTGGTACCTCTTCCAATCATTCCAAACATTCACACCCTCCACCTCCGACAAACAGTGGCAGCAGCGTGTTCCATCTACAAGATGCACTCCGGGAACTCACCAAGGCTCCTTAGGCAACAACTTCCAAATCCACAACCACAACCATCTCGAAGGCCAAGGACAGCAGACTCATGGGAAAAGCATCACCTGAAAGTTTCCATTCAGGTCGCTCACCATCCTGACTTGAAATATATCTCTGTCTCTTCACTGTCGCTGGGTCCAGCCCCCTACCTCCCACTCTGATCCAACATAAAAAATGAACACTTAGCTTCCTCCAACTTTCCCGATTTTCCTATGGAGGATCCTTCACATTTGATTGAACGCAGCAAATCCCAGAGGAAGCAGTGCAGAGAACACACGCAGAAGCCACACTCCACTTTTATGGTATTCACTGCCATATTCTGATAAGAAAGAGTTTAAACATCCCTTTAAGTTTCTTTAAAAACCTGTGGAAAAAAGGTAAGTGTCAGGCATAAGTGGGTATGGGGATTGTAAGGGGGTAAGGTGGGATAAGTTGGTATGGGTGGTAAGGCATAGGGTGAGTAAGGCAAGTAAAGTAAGGATAAGGTGGGTAAGGGGGTAGGCTGGCAGGTGGGTTGGGGGTGGATGAGTGATGTGGGTAGCTGGATGGTTGGGTCGGGAGGGGTGGTGAGGTTGGGGTTAGTCATATCGGATGGGCAGTCGAGGGGTTTGAGGGTGAGTTATGTTTAGAATTACCCAGGAGTTAGATTAGACTATTTTCTATCTAACATTTCCTGGGTAACTATTGAGCAAAGCAAGTTTTTAAATTCATTCGTGGGCTAGGCCAATATTTGCTGCACATCCCAAAGATGTTGAAAGTGGGGGATTCATCGAAGGTGATGCCATTGAATTTCAAGGAGCAATAGTTAGATTCTCTGTTGTAGGCCATATCATTGCCTGGCACTCGTGTTGGACCCATCTGAAGTCTCTGACTCTAACTCAGAGCTGGAGATCTCTTCAGAGGGTCCCAAGGAGCAGAAAAATTGCCCATCGGAAGTTCAAACCTCCCAGGCAATTCACACAGAGCCAGCACATCGAGACATTTGAGTGGTCTTGTAGCACATCTTCTGAGGTAAGTCCAGCTTCAGACCATCTGGAGATCTGAGCCAATGTTTGGACAATGAGAATGGTTGCTCGATGAACAAAGTGCCTTCTTGTTGCTCTGGGCTCTACTTCACAAGAGTGAATGGAAACCATTGATTTTGATGATCGGCTTCCAAGTACAAAAGCCATTCTCTAATAAGAGACTTTAAGGTGTGTGTTATGGTCCCAGCTGATGTTACAACTGGATGAAAGCTTCCAGAATGGAGCCTTGGCTCAAAGGACCGTGGCCGGGATTCTCCGAGCCGCCACGCCAAAATCGGGTCTGACGCTTTCCCGCGATTCTCAGCGGACCTTCTTCAGTTACCCTCCAGGGCAAGGTTGTGAAAAATATGCCAACCTTTTTTTCCTTCTTGAATGCAAAAGACTTTCTGCTGAGTTATTTAAAATGGACTCACTCGGCAGCACGGTGGCACAGTGTGTTAGACCTACTGCCTCACGGCGCCGAGGTCCCAGGTTCGATCCTGGCTCTGGGTCACTGTCTGTGTGGAGTTTGCACATTCCCCCCATGTTAGCATGGGTTGCGCCCCCACAACCCAAAGATGTGCAGGGTAGGTGGATTGAACATGCTAAATTGCCCCTTAATTGAAAAAAAAATGAATTGGGTACTCTAAATTTAAAAAAAAATGGACTCACTCACTCCAAGAGTACGAAAACACACAGACACTCACGGGCAATAAAAGGTAACACCTTAAAATTGTCTGTGACCAGTACTTCTTTGGCTACGACATACCTTGTGCCATTGTGAGGTTGTGAAAGGCACCACATGAATGGAAGTTCTTCTTTCTTTTTTTTTCATTTGTTTGATTGCGATGAAGCGTGTATTCTGAGGTGAGTGACTAAGATTGCATGTTTTCCACCTTTAGACCGGTTTGAACTCTATTGGTCTCATTCTCATTTTACAGGTTCTAAATAGCACAGGACTAAAATCACCAACATTGATTTTCTTTTCCTGAACTGCATATATGTGAGAGTTTGTTCAGGCATGTTCAAATTTTCATTACATTTTTTTTTTAATTTAGAGTACCCAATTAATTTTTTCCAATTAAGGGGCAATTTAGCGTGGCCAATCCACCTACCCTGCACATCTTTGGGTTGTGGGTGCGAAACCCATGCAAACAAGGGGGAGAATGTGAAAACGCCACACGGACTGTGACCCAGAGCCGGGATCGAACCTGGAACCTCGGCACCGTGATGCAGCAGTGCGGCATGTTAAAATTAATGGAATGCTTGAATATATGTGGGTGGATGACAAGTAAAAGCAAAATTATGATTGGCTGTAATGCCCTCCCTTCAGTGCCTCGATGATTGGACGGGCCACCAACCCTCGCTGTGAAGGTCCACACATGTGGAGTGGCATCTTGAGGAAGTGATGCCAGAGGTCAACAAGCACTCATGAATTGAAAGCCCAGCATGAACTAATGCCCTTGAAAGGGAGAAATGCATGAACAGAAAGCAAACAAACCCTCGTGGTAAGTCAGGACAGTGCCGCTGAGCGAGAGTCAGGCCTTGGGATTCAATCATCTTTCAGCTTCAATGTGACCCAGTGATTGGCGCAGTGATTCATTTCCTATGAATTAACTTTATAGCAAAAAGAAAATACACGTAGCTTAAAATAACCTTGTTCACTTTCATTGGAAATACTTTGTGATCTGCCTCGAAAGGTTAGAATCTGTAATGCTGGCGTCATGCTGCAGAGCCAGGGCTGTAATCAGGATATTTACTCTGCGATGGTTTCTGGAGGACGTCCTGTGAAGTGTTTTTAAACACTCTACGATTGTGCAAACATTCCACCTACTCTCCCTCAGTCCCAGACACTGCAAGTGTTGTGTTTTTATAGGGTAGGCTTGCAGACCGCGAAGGTATAAGCAAATGAGAGCTTTACTGAAAAGGTGTTTTACTCTACAGGCTGTTAGGATAGACTGCTCTGTTTGCTTGCGGAAACGGTCATTGACGTCATCAATGTAGTGATCTGTACATACATCGGCACATACACCAGGGACTGCAACCAGATATAACAGCCACAGCATCACTAGAGGGCATCAGAGACGGGTATAAAGGGTCCAGCCCAAGGTTGGATCCGCCTCTTTCAGAAGCACAGGGCTAGTGAGCAGCAGCACACAGAGACAGCTCAGCATAGGCAGTTTACCTTAGCTTCACTGGTCATACCTCTTGACTGTATTATATCTAGTTAAGCTCTGGAAACAGAACAAACCCATTGAATGAAGTATTTGTATTAACTGGAAGTCTACAATCTTTATTCAGACTTGGAGAATAACATATGATACCAGGAGTGATTTCAGAAAGCTAGCTAGACACCAGCAACAGAAGAAAAACTTAAACCGGATATTCGACTGTGGAAGACTTCGCAGCAAATGGATCCTCGACGACTAACTGATTCGATGGAACTTGTTGGAACTCCATGACAGCTGGAAACAGCCAGAAATTTAAGATATAACTGGAAAATGTTTGAACAGCTGGTCCAAATATTTATTACAGCTAATGATTTAAGCACTGCCTCTGGCGCAATGAAAATAGCCCTACTACTCTCAACAGGAGGGCATGAAGCTAGAGAAATCTATAATGGCTTTAATTACTTAGAAGGTGAGGACAACACCAATTAGAAGTTATACTCAAAAAAAATTTGATGAACACTGTAAGAGTCACTCTGGTGAGAGGCTAGAAAGATTTAACTCTTGTCAGAGAAACGGAGGGCCTATCTCTGATTTTATTACAAATCTCAAGCTAATTCCACAAGGCTGTGGTTATGCTGATTTCAGAGACACTGTGATAATGCATCAATTAATTTCTGGACTATCTGATAAAAATTTGAGGGAAGAACTTTCTCAAAATAAGTATCTAACTCTAGAAATCGTGATACAAAAATACCTTGCTTATGAACAAAAACAAAATTAATACTTTGAGTCTCTACCAACACATAAGCATCATATAGAAAACAAAATCAGTAAAAATGCCGTGAACACTCACCACAAGGCGGCGGCAGGATTGAATCGGAGGAAGACGGAGGGTCTGAGCGGCAGCCATTTTGAGAAAGGAGTCACACATGCGCAGTTGCGAAAAGAGCGCACAGTACAGGAAACACGGAGTGCACATGGGCAATCGAGTCCTACGCATGACGTCACGAGCCTCATGACATCAGAGAACCAGGACCACGCCCACTTAAAAGGGAAATGCACTAAAATGAACAAAAATAAATTTAAAGCTGCAAAACCCAATTTTCTTGCTTCAAAAGACAGAACAATGCTCGAACTTACACCAGCAGTTGAAAATAACTTTCACAACATCCTGCAACAAGCAGTTAACACCGCCCTAGAAGATGATATGGTCCTTGTAGACTACGACTCAGGCGAAGATTTCATCTTGGGAGATAGCTACCCCAGTATCAAATCCGAACCGCAACTAGAGGTGTTGTACCGTGAAGACCCCGACGGTGAGTTCTTCGGATTGGGGAATCTTCAGCTCAGCATATATGACATCCCGACTCGTGAGTGCAGGATTATGCTGCGGCCTGACTCCAAGAAACAGAGAGTGGTCCACCCACCACGAAGGGTCCCAGCCTCCACACAAGATGATTTGTTCATTGAACATGAAGAGAACGATACCAACTCCGAAACAAAAAGCGATGATTTGTCGACCGAACAATACACACAATACTGCTCAGACATGGCTGAGTTATTCGGAGATCCTGATCACAGCATCAGCAACACGGTTGAAAAGCTCAATACGACTCTTCTCATGGTAGCTGAATCCAATACCATGGTGCAATGGCAGATCGTCGATACATGGGATGACAGCAATAGCCAAGACGAAGATGACGCCACACAGAGTGCACAGAATGACTCAGTTGAGAGAGCACAGATCGACTCTACAGTGAGAACACTGCACGACTCCACAAAGAGAGCGATGACAGACTCTAGAGAGAGCGATGACAAACTCCACGTAGAGAGCGATGAAGGACTCCACAGAGAGAGCGATGACAAACTCCACAGAGGGAGCGATGAAGGAGTCCACACAGAGAGCGATGAAGGAGTCCACAGAGAGAGCGCTGAAGGACTCCACAAAGAGAGCGACACAAGCCTCCGCAAAGAGAGCGACGCAAGCCTCCACAAAGAGAGTGACGCAAGCCTCCACAGACAGTTTGGTGACAGACTCAAAAATGGAAGCAAGCAAACACTCCATAGCGAATGCCATGCGTGTACAAGACCATGAAGATCTATCAAGCTTATTTGAGCCACCGGAAGAAGACACTGAATGTCTACCCACTGTATGTGAGACAAGTGACGAAGAAATCACAATTCCCATACAGGATGTGCAGGATCACAGCGAGACTGACATATCTCAGCTCGTCTGCACAGAAGCACTCAACAATCAGAGGAGGGCTACTCATGAGTCCAGAGAGACCACGTCAATAGAAATCCTGAAGATTTTGACTCCAGAAGAGGAGCACCAAGCGTCCAGAGAGAC
Source organism: Scyliorhinus torazame (assembly GCF_047496885.1). NCBI lineage: Eukaryota > Metazoa > Chordata > Chondrichthyes > Carcharhiniformes > Scyliorhinidae > Scyliorhinus > Scyliorhinus torazame. The sequence goes on from NC_092718.1 coordinate 194,442,910, forward strand.
CACGTCAATAGAAATCTTGAAGATTTTGACTCCAGAAAAGGAGCACAAAGAGATCACAGATGATTCAAATGAACCTGAAATGACTCCAAAAGAGGAGCACCAAGAATTCAATGATGATTCAAGTGAACCAGAAATGACTCTAGAAGAGGAGTACCAAGTAAGCAAAGAAGAGGAATCGAATCCACCACAAATGACTGATGTCACCAACATCAATGCAACATCAGATCATTCTCAAGAAGATACGCTCAATGTAGCAGAGACCACAAAGGACACTGACACCAATAACTGTGACAATGACTCAAAGCATCCACATGGCACACTCATTGAGCGCAACAAGAACAACAAAAACCGCAAGAAGCACAGCAGAAACAAGAACAACAACAGCAACAACAAAAACAACATGCAGCGCAACAAGAACGACAAAAGCAACAAAAAGCAGCCAAGAAAAAACAAGCACGACAAGAAAAAGAACAAGAATAAGAGCGAAAACAACAAAAACAGAATCAACAAGCGCGCCAAAAAGAACAACGAGAATGCCAACGAAAACAACAAAGACAGAAACGACAGAAACAACAACAATGAAACAACGACCTGTACAACATGGTACAACTCTGCATGTGAAGGACAATGCCACAGCACACTGCAAAACAATAAGACTACAAACATGCCATGGCATGATAAAGAATCTCACGAATTCACATCTGCTCCAGAACAAACAAGCAAAACAGCTTTCACGAACGATGACATACAGAATCAATACCACAAACACAAGAAAAAGTCGAGGTCAGATAATGGCGCAACACAGAATCGCTACCCGCAATCAAATGGAACAGGGGAAAAAGGTGTCCACATCATTAAACGACTCATCAGCAAAGCAGCCGAGTCACGTTCCAACGTCAACCTTTCGCTGTTATCGTACCGAGCAACCCCATTGAGCTCAGGACTGTCACCAGCGCAAATGCTCTTCGGCAGAGACATCCGGACAGCCGTACCGGCAAAGCAATTCCGAGACCCTGGAAATGCACTGGTTCTCGACGACATGCGGGCTCCAAACACAAACTATACTACGATCAACATGCGATCCCACTCAAGCCACTGACACCATCAGAATCAGGGACCCAGAAGGCGGATGGTCTGAGTCAGCCACGGTGATCAGGCAGGAGGCACCGCGGTCCTACATTGTCAAATCGTCTGTGGGAGTATTTTTTTGCCGGGATTTATTAGAGATTCGACCGACAATGCCAGTATTTCCCACACTGGACTTCTTAAAGTGACCTTCTTCCAACGAGCAACAAACATGAATCCATAACACTTTTCTCCCCCTTTACATTGGAAGTTCCTGCACTGAAACACTATATAACGTTAACAATCAAAATTTACAATATGAACAATTACTAAACGCAACAGTCAATAAGTTTGACGTTTCGGAGGACATCGATTTCTCTGTAGTTGTCGGCGAACCTCAGGTGCCTGCTTTTTTGTGCTGACTTTGGTGCTTTTGGTTTAGTTTGGACATTAGTTTGGCCAGTAGTTGTCTCAACCGGAGTCGACGTAGTGTTCGGAGGTTGACTCGGTGTTGAAGTGTCCTCACCTGGGGTACTGTTGACCACTGTTTCTGGCATTGTCGGGTTCTCAGGAATGTTTAGGCCTTCACTTGTCGCAGTTTGTTGCGGACACTCGGTTGACTCTGTTTCTGGCAAACTAGTTCTAGTTGCTAAAAGTTGATCAGCATGTCTCCTCCACACTATGTCATCCCGAGTTTGAATGGTGTAGGAGACCGCTCCTGCCTGTGCTAAGATGATGGCAGGTTTTCACTTCTCAATGGTGGTATAGTTCTTTGCCATTACTTCATGATCGTTCTGAAAGACAAGGCATTTAGCTCTCTTCTCACACTGCAAAACCTGACTTTGCTATTTGCTCTCAACAATTTTCTTGTTTTAGGCAACTCTAAATCAAACACCATACATAACTGATGTTTTACCATGGGTAATGCCGGAGAACTTTGGGTTGTCGAATGTGTTGTATTCCTGTATGTCATCAGGAATTGGCTTAGTCTTTTAAAAAAAATTTTGAGTATCCAATTTTTCCCCTCACTTATGGGGCAATTTAGCGTGTCCAATCCACCTACCCAGCACATCTTTTGGGTTGTGGGGGGTGAGACCCACGCAGACATGGGGAGAATGTGCAAACTGCACATAGACAGTGACCCAGGGCCAGAATCGAAACTGGGACCTCGGCGCCATAAAGCGACAGTGCTAACCACTGCACCACCGTGCTGTCCCTGGTTTAGTCATTTCAACAATGATCCTTGCTCATACTTTCAGTGAATGCTTCATTGGTTTAACAAACCTTTCGGCCAGCCAAGACTAGGCCGAGTTACATTACAATAGCCTCAGCTAACTATAGTCTAAAGTAAATGAAATGGCCAGAAAGGTAAGATGTTTCACTGAATATTAAAACAGGATAACTGTAGTAGGTTCCCACCCATGGTACCATCTGTGATTCTGCTAGTAGGAGAGGGTTCAGAGTGTCGATATGCCGACAAACAACTAGACTTCCTGCGCCAAAGGTCGGTCATGGCGAGGCTTTGTGTCGGCTCGGTTCATGTCACCGCGGGTTCAGGGTCCTCCTGCACTATAGGTCACGTGCGGTTGGCGAGGTTCGTGCTGGCTCAGGTCGGAGACCCCCCCCGGCTAAAGGTCAGGTGCGGTCGACAAGGTTCGTGTTGGCTTGGGTCAGGCACTTCCTGTGCTAAAGGTCAATGAGGTTGAAACAAACTGCGGTTTATGGATGTGTGATGCTCAACCTTTACCGTGGTCAGGCAGGGTGGGATTGCAGAAGGAAAGCTCAAATTGTGGGAAGTGATTAAAGTGTGGAGAAGCAAAATGGCATTTTTGCATTTCCCATGGCTTCCCAGAATTCATTAGGGTGTGGAAACAATCCAGTGAGCTGCATCTCTCTCAGTTTATCCCTGCCTCACAACCGAGGTCAGCTAAGTGAGAGCCATTTTTAACATTCCCATGACAGATACACAAACATGTGCCACAAGATAGAGTATGAATCAGCTAATGAATTAATTAAAATGACCAGAATTGTAAGAGGAATCATGTAGTGATGGATTCAGGTTCTTTCTTCACCTTTGAATTTTAATGTGCCCATTCGAACGCATTTGGCAATATATACAGCACCAATCGGCAGGAGTTAGATGCACAGATGTGTCTCCATTGTCTTAGCAAACATAGAAAAGTGGCAAACTTCACCGTCAGTCTCACACGTACCGGTATCCGGCCTGTTTCCTAAACGCCATTACTAGGCCCGGAAACATGTGGGACGTGTTGGCCTTCCAGTCAAAATGCGAGCTCTCCGAACAAAAATGGGCAACACAGGACAACTGCTTTCAAACATGATTAGCTTTGATGCTCATCTCATCCCCAGAAGAGAAGTGGCCTCATTGACCTGTCCATTCAGCAGTACACAGCCTGCTGTTACATTCTGCTCTGTTGTTACAAGCCCACTGCACACATCTGTGTCACACTCCACTGAATTGGAACTGATGTCAAACTTATTTAGTTTTTAATTTCCCTTCCTGCAGTGAAGTGCATCAGTGGGCTGCCAGCACACAGCTGTTGCCATGAGAATGAACTGATAAGACTTGCATGCCTAAAATTACTGAGGAAGAAACTGGTTAAGATCCGTAAACAGGATCGGCAGGCACTATTACCTTGTGCCTGTTCTTTAAGTACACAAAAGCCATGCTACCCCCAAATTTAAATAACAACATGCAGCGAAGTGCCATATCCGCTGATGAATGGCTGTACACCTTAGCTGGAGTCCCAGCTTCTCACGAGGCTCACAGCAGTTAAAGCTATCCTGCAAAACTTAAAGGCAATTCGTACCTCTGAAAGGTTAGTTTACGTTTGGCTGGAGAAAGTGCTGAAAATGTCTGGGGGAAGCCAATGATGCAACACGGCACCGTGTGAAGCACATATGGAGGTTTTGGTTCAGGAGCTGCACAGGAGGAGAGAGCTTCTCCATCCACAGTGGACGAGGGAAGGCCTCCAAGCACACTTAAAACAGATGCGGGAACAGATATCAACATAATCAACATCATAATCAACCTGGATGCACTGCTTCAAGGGGTTCAGTGGCCTCGCACTATTGGTCATGGTGAGCCATTTCCCGCCTCCTGAATCACTAGCCTCACAAACACTTCAATGCACACCTGCCCCTTCACTCATCCCTGTCAACCCTGGCTCATATTCATAGCTTCAGCTCACCCTCATGCAGTTAGCACTAGAACTCACAACTTGCCCACATTGCCAACTATTCAACCATGGCAGCCACATCAGCCAAAGACACTGCACCACACACACACTGGCACACTTCCCCCTCTCTTGCAGGACGAGGCACTGCTCAACCACAGACTGCAGCGCCTAACTGACCAAGAGGGTGCAAGGCCTCATCCTGACTGCTGATGTGCGGCATGACATCTGAACATGCCATGAGAGAGGCCAGGCTGAAGTTACAGAGGATGAAGATATACCCTCACCTAATCCAGCTTCTCATATCACTGTCCCTCTCATCCCATAATCTGTTTTGAGTTGTAAGTATGCGCCTCTTGTTCCACTGCACCCCCCCCCCCCCCCCCCCCCCCCATTCCCTCAGTGCGTGTTTAACTTTGAATCCTTTCTCCTTCCAGATACCAAAGAATAACTGGGCAGAGTTGCAGGCACTTGAAGTGCAAAACGAGCAAGAGACTGATGATGGTGAAACATCATCACTCAACCTCACATTCGCAGCCGCCAGTACGTATACCTGCAGTGCAGGTACTTTAGCGGGTAGCACTGAAGTGGGATCGACACAATGTGGGCACAATTTAATGGGGCCCGACGGAAGAGGCAATAAACTCAGCTGTGCTCTGCTCCTGCCCGAAATAAGTCTGAGCTCCGCACGCCGTCTTTTCAGTTTCACCTCCTCCCAGTTTCTCCCAAGCCCCTGTTTTTCACCCAACTCCAGAGCACTCTCGTGCAGCCAAGCAGGCACTCACAGTGCATCGTAATTCGAGGCCTGTAAAAAGGGGAGCTACTCAATGCCTGCTTGTCTGCATTGTGAGCGTCTGCTTGGTTGAATGAGAGTGTTCTGGAGCTGGGGTGGGTCACATAAATGGATATGAATGTAGGAGGGTGGATCAGTAAGTTTACGGATGGTACAAAAATGGGTGCTAAATAGTGAGGAGGATAGACTTCGATTACAGGAAGCTATAGATGGGCTGGTTGGATGGGCTGATCGGTGGCAAAAGGGGTTCAATCTGGATAAGTATAAGGTGATGCACTTGGGCAGGACAAACAAGGCAAGGGAATACATGATAAACGGCAGGACCCTGGGACGCACCGAGGATCAGAGGGATCTCGGTGTGCATGTACACCAGTCCCTTAAGGTAAGAGCAGGAGGATACAGTGGTTAAGAAGGAATATGGTATACTTGTCTTCATTAGCCAAGGCATAGAGTTTAAGAGCAGGGAGGTTATGTTGGAACTGTATAAACATTAGTTAGGCCACAGCTAGAGTGCTGTGTGCAGTTCTGGAATCCACATTATAGGAGGGATGTGTTAGCACTTGAAAGCATACAGAGGAGATTTACCAGGATGTTGCCTGGGGTGGAGAGTTTTAGTTATGAAGAGATATTGGATAGACTTGGGGCCAGATTCTTCCGTCCCGGCCATTGCAAGATCGCCACGGGTAGGACGCAGACCATGTAATAGTCCATTGGCCTCGGGTGGGAATTTCTGGTCGCCTGGCGGACATGGCCGAAGAATCCCGTCCTTGGTTTGTTTTCCTTAGAGCAGAGGAGACTGAGGGGGATGTGATGAGATGAATAAAATTGTGAGGGGCATAGATAGAGTAGACAAGAAGGACCTTTCCGCTTGGTGGAGGGATTAATGTCCAAGGGGCATAAATTTAAGGTAAGGCGCCGGAGGTTTAGAGGGGATGTGAGTTCCAGACTCTCACCACCCTCTGGGTGAAAATACATTTCCTCGTTCCCCTATAAACCTCCAGCACCTTACCGTAAATCTATGCTCAAGTCCTGGAACCCACAACCATCTGGCTCTCTGGCAAGAGTGGTCCAATCTGAGGCACAGTTAACAATTAATACAAGAGTAACAAGCATTGTGAACCCAAAGCAGGTAGGTGGAAAAGTAAACTACTGTGGAAAATAGAAAATGCTGGAAATACTCAGCAGGTCCAGAAACCTCCGTGGAGAGAGAAAAACAGTTAATGTTTCAGGTCAATGACCGTCCATCAGAATTGGTAAAAATTGGAAGCGTAACAACCTTTAAGCAAGACTTGAAGCCAGGAAAGCGAAGGGCGGGCGATGGTGTTAGTCACGGATCAGTCATGGTCTAACAGAATGATGGAACAGGCTCAAGGGGCTGAATAGCTTACTCTTATTCCTGTGCACATTCCATCAGTAAAGCCCAAGTTCATCGCCAGGTCTTGGTCCAGCACTGCCCGAGAATAAATGTAAAAGAAAAATCACTTTAAACGTGTTACTTTTTTAAACCTTGAAATGAAGCATCACAGAATGTGATCCCTCGCTATAACAAACCGTGAAATTTAATCTGTGTGAAGTTGAAGGTCGCTTCTAACCACTCATGACCTGTGTCCTTTGTCTTAACTTCTCATTTTGATTTAAGTCCCATCTGTCGCTGACAAAAGGGCTTTATTAAAAGCTTTATCACATCAGTTCTTAGATTTATTAGGATCCTTGCAAATGTGTTCAGCTTCCACTGACAGGAAAGCCTTGAATTTTAAATGAACCTGCTACAATCAATACTGCATATATAGTTGATCCAACAATCATTTATGAAGTCAGTGGCCAAAAGGTCCAATAAAAATACTGTTAAATAACACAAATAGATGTGAAGAATTAGCTGGAAGGTTAACTGGTCGCAAATAACATAGCCATTACAGAAAAATATATCTAACTCGACATCCAATACCACCCATAAATTTGGCAAATACATTTTAACAGCAGTTATTTGTTGTTCCGGAAATCATTTAACCAAAGAAGTATTTCACACCTTGGAAACTAAGGACCTGAAATTTCACAGATGGGCTCTCAGGCGCTTTGTTATTCTTCCAAGGAATGTGTGCGTTTCCAGGAAGGCCTGCATTTATTGCCCATCTCTAATTGCTCCTAATTGACATCTAAAAATGTCTCCATTTCCGAAAAATGTTTTTCAAAAAAACTTCCAACTGACTGGAAATTCAGAACTGTGAAAAAAACAAATGGGACAGCAAACTGCTTTAAAAATGGGAGACCAACTTCCACAAGCAGACCGGAACATCTTCTCAAAGGGAATGTGAAGAGAGAGAAATCTCGATGGAGATCTGCAGACGCCGACACCCAGCACTCCGACTAAGGAAGAGATTAAAAAGTGAGGGATTTTAATCGACAGCACAGGCAATGGGAACTGCTGACCAGTCAGATATGCCCAACAGACATGCTAACCCTCCTGTGGAGGACAAAATAACTCCATCTCTTGTCATTTCCTGCTATCTTGCAATATGTCAGAATTCTCTGAGCTGAAAGATTAGAATGTGATTATTTTTTTTCTACAGCAGTGACTGCAGGACATGCTAATCAAATTCCTTTTTGTAAATATAGGAGATTTGGGGGATTTTGTTTTATCAGGCCTGACACCAAAGTCATCTGGAAAAACTGTTGAAAGGAGCCAAAAGGAATCTCCCTCTCCCTTTCGACCAAGTTAAGAAAAGTTCTATCTCTGCAGTATTGTTCGGAAAACAAAGGTAGTTGTAAGGGATTTATATTGGTATGGGTAAACATTAGCAATAAGTATAGCTTTAGGTGTGTTTAATTTACTGTTTCTGTACTTGGAAGGGATCTGTAGTTAGCTTCATGCTGGAAAAAGGTGTTTGTTTGTGTAGGGGTTGGTTAAGTACCAAGTATGGTAGAGGGAGCTACAGCGTAAAGAGTAAATATAGTTGCTTGGCAACTAGAGGTCCTTGTAAGGGAAAGAAAACATTCCTTTGTTCTTTAGTTTTAATTGGAAATCAGAGCAGTTGGTGCAAATCGACCGCCAGAGAGGGGACATCTCCAACAGCTCTGCTAACAGCAGTTGGAGACAGGAAGAGAGCGAGAAGGCAGTTCTCATAGCTCTGCTCAAAGCAGTAAAATGCAAGAAGGAAACTCCAGAGGAACTAAAGGATGATCGGTTCTAGAAACCTGGAAATAGGGCAGGATAATGTTCATTGGTGGCACAAAGATGAGAAGGAATTGGCTGGTGAGAAGTTTCTAAAGGTTACTAAAGTAATCCTATGGTTTGGAATGTCTTGCCACGGTCTGCAAAACAAATTTTTACGTAACTGGGAAGACAGTGTTGGCTGGATATCAGAGTGTGTGTTTACCGTGGAGGGTATCTGGGACAAACAAATCCTGAAAGGGGTTGGTGAAAAATGCAACCTGGATTCACTGGTAAATGTGGAGCAGAAGCTCTGTTCACATGAGTCTTTTGGAAAATGTGGACTGGATTTCTGAATGCAAACCACTAATGGAAAGCATCATTCTGAGAGAAGATCTAAAAGTATATTTTTGAAAGTAGAGTTTGGAAACTCTTATGTGAAAATCATCTGGAGGGTTTCTGAGGAGACATCTACAGACATTCACTTGGGGTTTCAGAGTGGAAAGTGTATTTGACCACAGGCATTTTGTGTGCGTCAAAGAGACTTTGTGTGCCAAAGGGACTTTGTAGCTTCAAATGTACTATTTTTTTATCCATGTTAATTTTAAAACCGGTGTGTAATTGTTAAGCTAAGGGGGGAGGAGGTAAAGGAATATATATTATAATTTTCCATGTTTAATACATTTTTATTTCTGTTCTTAAAACTAGTTATCAGTCCTGTGACTCTGTTCTTCCATGTTTGATCAAAAAAAGTAAATATTATGGTCTTTTAATCCACGGATCCATTCTGGAATCTTCATGTCCAGTTACACCATCAACCGGGATTGTAACAGTATAAAAATACAACCCAAGAGATAGTGACTGCTCATCGGAAAGTACCTCAGGAGAAACCATCGATTTCTGGGAGACAGATCACGGAATTAAAAGTAAGGAAATGGTCTCCGGCAAAGTGCAGTTACCTGGACTTCAATTCAACACCAGGATTTTAAAGGGAACCAACTATCTTCACATAGCTGCAATGTTCAACAATCCAGGTCTCAAGCACAACCTTATATTCTTCTAACTTTTATTTGGACTCTTAACATAGAAACACTGAAAATAGGAGTAGGCCATTCGGCCCCTGGAGCCAGCCCTGCCATTCATCACGATCATGGCTGATCATCCAACCCAGTAACCTGTTCCCGCTTTCATAGAATCGCTACAGTGCAAAAGGAGGCCTTCGGCCCATCGAGCCTGCACTGACCCTCTGAAAGAGCACTCAGCCCAAGCCCACTCCTCCATCCTATCCCAATAATGCCTTAACCTGACCTACACACCTTTGGACACTAAGGGGCAATTTAGCATGGCCAATCCACTTAACCTACACATCTTTGGACTGTGGGAGGAAACAGGAGCACCTGGAGGAAACCCACGCAGACACGGGGAGAAAGTGCAAACTCCACTTTCAATCACCCAAGGCCGGAATTGAATTGGGTCCCTGGTGCTGTGAGGCAGCAGTGCTAACCACTGTGCCACCATGCTAACAAAATTCAGCATCAAACCAGATAAGGAGATATTAGGTCATGTGATTAAAGGCACCGGGGGGGGGGGGGGGGGTGGTGTCTTAAAGGAGCGTTTTAAAGGAGGGAAGGGAGGTAGGAAGGCAGAGAGGGGCAGGGAAATTACCAAATGCATCCCCCACACCCAGTCCCTGTCAAATAGTATCAGCAACGGATTTTATTGGGCTTGCAAAGCAATCCTGCTTCGCACACAAGATTTTTAAAATAATTCATGATGGACGAATGAAAAGCAGTTCTGAGAGGTTCATCCAGATATAGATATTTCCAGATAGCAACATGCAAGGACGATTAGGCATGGAAATGAAAATGACAGCTGTTTATGTGGCTGTTCCTTTGCTGCAAATCTTCCTTGCATCCAACATCCACTCCTCTGGAACACCTGGTAGGAACTGCCTCATGTTTACTCTCCTGAGCCCTGGTTTCTCACCACATGGCTAAAATTAACAACTGAAAATTATTACTGATCTCACAGAGCAGTTAGAGCCAATCTGGTAAATTCACTGCTTGCGTGCTCGGGGAGCGCACATCCTGAAACTAATGAACAAAAGCTACATAAATTTGGGATGCACAATATCATGAGGTGAATTCTTGACTACATATCAGCTTGCAAAATCGAAGAAACTTCCCCGAGTGAGCCCTATTGGGATTTGTATAGAGGTTGAGAAGCCAATTATAGAAATAGTGACAGTATTTTATGAATTCAAAGATTTGGTTGGTGCTGCTTGGGTGAGAAAGAAGGAATTGCATTTCTACAGCGCCTTTCACGTCCGTCAGGCGGTTTTATGGAACGGAGTAGCGTCTTCGCCTCGGAGCCAGAGGCTACATAAATTTGGGATGCACAATATCATGAGGTAAACTCTTGACTGCATATCAGCTTGCAAAATCAAAGTCCTGGCTAATCAGTCTGAGCATCAACCTTCAATATCTTTCCAACACATGCCAATGGCAGGCCGCAAGTGCGGGAGAGACTCCTGGTCAGCCATGGTTGGTGCAGAGTGGCGCCCCTCAAGCTACAAGCACCTGGCAATAGGCTTGCAGCCTGTTCCAGGAAAAAAACCTTGCGATGAGAACAGATGAAAGTCTGCCCTGTGCACCACTGGATGTGGGAAGCGAAAGAACAGCAACAAATCACAACCCCAGACATCTCACAGCACTTTCCAAGCATGAGGTACATTTGAAGTTTCGTCACTGTTGTAATGTGGGAAACTCAGCGGCCAATTTGTGAACAAGATCTCACAAACAACAATGTGATAATGGCAAAAAACTGTCTATTTTTGTAATGTTGACTGAGGGACAAATATTGGACAAGACACCAGGAATAATGCCCCCCCCCCCACCCCACACACACACACACTCTTCTTTCCAATAGAGCCATTGGATATTTGAGGGCAGGTGGGGGTCTGGGTTTAACATTTCTTCCGAAAGGCAGCAATCCCTCAGTACTGTACTAGAGTGAGCTGATTGATTTATTTTTGTGCTGTTCAAGGTCTTGACTAGGACACAAACCCAAAATCTTATGCTTCAAGGAAAGAGTGCGACCAGCTCAGCCACAGCTGGCACACTGACACATAGCATTTGCTGCACAAACAGGGATTTGCTTGGAAAAGACCTCTGACCAATAATGATACAGCATTAACATCTTTTTTGTACCATCAATGCAGAAAGGAGGAGGAATTCTAATGTGCCACTGTGACTCTGTGCTGGGAAAGCAGACAGATTGCTGCATCTTACATTGCTTAATGTTGTTCAGCGAGTCATCAAAAGCACCAACTTACCCGCTCTCAGTGTGAGGTACACACAACACACACGGCTCATTTTAGGTCACTGTCAGCGAATGAAAGTACAGTCGGCACATCACCAGTTGCGCTCAGCGAGCTCTTGAGGCTTAATGGTCGCGAAGAAGTCCCAATGTAAAACCAGTATGGTTTTTGTTTAAAATCACCAGCAAGGCACACACAAATAAAATCGCTCATTCAGATCAATTCTGCTCAGTTTCTGTACGGGCATAACACAGTTTGCGCCCACCTATCTAATTAGAGCTTTTCCAACTCATTGCGCATAATCTTGTGATAATGCTGCCACGCCACCAGTGTTTAACATCAGCCAGCGACAACAGTTGCAAATAGGGCAAAGTCATGTGTTTTTAAGTTTAAAAAGACACCACGCACAGGTGACTGTGCCAGGCTGCAGGTGCGGGATCTATTGTTCACGTCAATGAGAATGATGTGGAGATGCCGGCGTTGGACTGGGGCGAGCACAGTAAGAAGTCTTACAACACCAGGTTAAAGTACATCAGGTTTGTTTCAAACACTAGCTTTCGGAGCACTGCTCCTTCCTCAGGTGAATGAAGAGGTATGTTCCAGTATGTTCATGAGAATGTAAGCAGAGACAGCAGGCTTCTGCGAACATTGAAAATCAAGGTTTCCGCACTAACAGCTGTGTATGTTAAATAGACAGAGCTCCCAGTTGGGTGGGAGGGTGAGCTGTGAGGAAGATGCAGAGATCATTCACTGTGACTTGGACAAGTTGAGCAAGTGGGCAAATGAATCAGACGCAGTATAATTTGGATAAATGCGAGGCTATCCAGTTTGGTAGCAAAAATGAGAAGGCAGATTATTGTCTGAATGGCCGTAAATTAGGGGAGGGGAATGTGCAACGAGACCTGGGTGTCCTCGAACACCAGTCATTGAAGGTAAGCATGCAGGTACAGCAGGCGGCAAAGGAGACAAATGGTATGCTGGCCTTCATTGTGAGAGGATTCGCGTATCTTCATTTCGAGAGGATTCGAGTACAGGAGCAGGGATGTCTTGGTGCAATTATACGGGGCCTTGGTGAGGCCACACCTGGAATATCGTGTGTGGTTTTAGTCTCCTTATCTGAGGAACGATGTTCTTGCTATAGAGGGAGTGCAGCAAAGATTTACCAGACTGATTCCTGGGATGGCAGTACTGACGTACGAGGAGAGATTGAATCGGTTAGGATTGTATTCGCTGGAGTTCAGAAGAATGAGGGGGGATCTCATAGGAACATATAAAATTCTAACTGGACTAGACAGGGTAGATTTAAAAAGGATGTTCCCGATGGTGGGTGTGTCCAGAACCAGGGGTCACAGTCTGAGAATACAGGGTAGACCATTTAGGACAGAGATGAGGAGAAATTTCTTCACCCAGAGAGAGGTCAGCCTGTGGAACTCATGACCACAGAAAGTAGTTAAGGCCAAAACACTGCATATTTTCAAGAAGCAGTTAGATATAGAAGATGGGGCGAAGCGGATCAAAAGATACGGGGGAAAAGCGGGATTAGGCTACTGAGTAGGATGATCGGCCATGATCATAATGAATGGTGGAACAGGTTCGAAGGGTCGAATGGTCCCCTCCTGCTCCTATTTTCTACATTTCTAGGTTTCTAACAGAGTCAGCAGTGCTGTCACCTTACATCATTCTGGTGCAGGTGTCTGTATCACTCCACAACCAGCAGCTTTTAATAAGGTATTAAAATCGATCCTAACGGCAATGTTCGCGCTTTTAAGCGAATTTGTCAAAGCATAGCGTTCCGACCAGATGCCACAGGCATCAATAAGAATTTTCAGCCTCAAGTTTAAAGGTTAGCCTTGTGTAATTTTTCAGGAGCCTCGAGACATTTCTTCTCCAATTCTGTTTCAACTTTTTTCCCTCCTTTATTCTAGGGCACAAATGATTTCTGCCAAAGTGTCATTTCCAAAGAAGAAATTTTAATTGTTCTTTTCTGGAGCTGTCTCTTCATATCTTTGCCATTTGTGAAACGTGACTGATGTTCAATTCACTGTTCTTTGTTGCCATGGAGACCAGAAAACCTCACGAGAGTCTGCTAAACGTAAAAATGTAGGGTTTGACGCTGCTCTCTCACCTCGGGGGTCATAGGTACAAATTAAGTCTTATCTGACTGTTGATGGCTTGAAAGCCTGCTGGCTTCTTGGCTGTAATGGTGATATGAGGAATGGATTGTCATGCTGTTGTAATTATGACCTCTTGCCAGTGACCGGGTCAAGTTAACGTTGGCAGTTTGCATTGTGTGGGACATAATATAACAGAAATATAATAGTAAGCACAGAATGCATGACTTTTAAATGTAGACTAAATTACCTCTGCCCTTGTGGCCCAATTATTCCTCACCGTCTGATTCCCCCTTGGGTACTTGATTCCCCATGTCAAAGCTATGGTAGATTATTATGCAACTCATATTACATCCTTGCTGCTAAAGCGTCACATGATGTGTAGTGACATCAGCAGAATGTTTGCGTGGGCTTTGCAGTTATCCATCTTGATTGTGTGAAAAACACCTCTTAATGAACCTCTCATTGTGTTTTGAAAGAATCCAGAGTGTGAGCAGCTCCATACCTTCTTTCTTTGCGGCAACAAAGAAATACCACAGAAGGCAAAACTGGCGATGAGGATTGAGGCAGGAAAGATTTGCTGAAAGAAGAATTCCGCCATTTAAACAGTGGAGACGGTATCGGGAGCAAAAGCAGATTCTCGGGACTAGACTCTCTCATGCTCATACACACATTGGGCGAAGCACTGCCGCCGATGCTGAAAGATTACAAATTTCGACTGCAACTGAGTAAGAAGACCGACAGTCAGAGAAGATTTGCTTGCAGTTAAAGTGAGCATGGTCCAGGCTGCAGGAACTTCACATGTGGCAAAGCTTAACGGGCTGGGCGGAATGGGGATCTCGAAGTCTGCTGACTCTGCCTGGGCTACTATTATGGGAAAAACTCAAACTACAGTCAGACAAAACGAGAACGAATAATAATATTAATAATAATAATAATAATAATCTCTTATTGTCACAAGTAGGCTTCAATGAAGTTACTGTGAAAAGCCCCTAGTCGCCACATTCCAGTGCCTGTTTGGGGAGGCCGGTACGGGAATTGAACCCCTGCTGCTGGTCTTGTTCTGCATTACAAGCCAGCTGTTTAGCCCACTGTGCTAAACCGGCCCCAAATCTAGTTGCTTGTAATAAAGGAAAACTGTGGTGCATGCCTCGGAGCCCGGATCTGAAATGAAGATGAAGACTGTAAGACTTGGAACTCAGATGAGGAATGATTCCAATTATATCTCACAACAAATCAGACACCAGAGTACCTAAAGGTCACAACATTTCTCAGCAGGGAGTAAAATATTTCTGCTGCTACAAAATTCAGTTCACCCGGCAAAACTAGGCAAGTCCTACATCGAACTAATGAAAATCGGACAGTAGCATTTCTCTGCTAGGCTGTTATTGATTGCAGAAACGCTGTGTTTCCACCACCGTAGTTAGGAAGCAGGTGAGAACATTTTACAATTCAAAGGGACTTTATGGAGGCTAGCAAAATATTGCTAATTTGGTGCAACACTTGATGATACTCTTCGTGATAGGCTGGTTTGCGGTCTCAGCAGTGAAGCTGTTTCAGAGGAAGCTGTTTACTGTAAGTGATTTAACTCTAAAGGTTGCTGTGGGAGTTACCACATCTATGGAGCTCGCAACAAAAGGAGCTTCACAGATACGGGCTGGAATGAAGATCCACAAAATGGACTCCATAAAGAATAAGTCAGCATTGTACACAGATTGGAGACTCAGGAGGGAAATGTTGGGATAAAACAAATACATGCAAGAACTGTGGCCAGAAGGACCACATTGCCATGGTATGATGGACTCGGAAATCTTCTCCTACCGCAAGAACGTGCAAGAAATAAAACACATCTAAACTGACTAATCATTTTTATCAACTCATAGATGAAGCTCAAGATCACTCAAAAGACAATGCAAATTTTGTGAAGGGGAGACAGCTGAATACGAATATACGGAGGCTGCTAGGGGTAATGATGATGCCCCCATCAGAGGGGGAAGCGGAGATAGTGGTGGCGATGGATGCCGAAAAAGCATTTGATAGAGTGGAGTGGGATTATTTGTGGGAGGTGCTGAGGAGATTTGGCTTTGGAGATGGGTATATAAGATGGGTACAGCTGCTGTATAGGGCCCCGATGGCGAACGTGGTCACGAATGGACGGGGGTCTGAATATTTTCGGCTCCACAGAGGGACGAGACAGGGATGTCCTCTGTCCCCATTATTGTTTGCACTGGCGATTGAGCCCCTGGCAATAGCATTGAGGGGTTCCAGGAAGTGGAGGGGAGTACTCAGGGGAGGAGAAGAACACCGGGTATCTCTGTATGCGGATGATTTGTTGTTATATGTGGCGGACCCGGCGGAGGGGATGCCAGAGATAATGCGGATACTTGGGGAGTTTGGAGATTTCTCACGGTATAAATTGAACATGGGGAAAAGTGAGTTGTTTGTGGTGCATCCAGGGGAGCAGAGCAGAGAAATAGAGGACTTACCGTTGAGGAAGGTAACAAGGGACTTTCGGTACTTGGGGATCCAGATAGCCAAGAATTGGGGTACATTGCATAGGCTAAATTTAACGCGGTTGGTGGAACAGATGGAGGAGGACTTTAAGAGATGGGACATGGTGTCCCTGTCACTGGCAGGGAGGGTGCAGGCGGTTAAAATGGTGGTCCTCCCGAGATTCCTTTTTGTGTTTCAGTGCCTCCCGGTGGTGGTCACAAAGGCTTTTTTCAAAAGAATTGAGAAGAGTATTATGAGTTTTGTGTGGGCCGGGAAGACCCCGAGAGTGAGGAGGGGATTTTTGCAGCGTAGTAGGGACAGGGGGGGGCTGGCACTACCGAGCCTAAGTGAGTACTACTGGGCGGCCAATATCTCAATGGTGTGTAAGTGGATGGGAGAAGAGGAGGGAGCGGCGTGGAAGAGATTGGAAAGGGCGTCCTGCAGGGGGACTAGCCTACAAGCTATGGTGACGGCGCCGTTGCCGTTCTCACCGAAGAAATACACCACAAACCCGGTGGTGGTGGCTACACTGAAAATCTGGGGGCAGTGGAGACGGCACAGGGGAAAGACGGGAGCCTCGGTGCGGTCCCCGATAAGAAATAACCATAGGTTTGTCCCGGGGAGAATGGATGGGGGATTTGGAGCATGGCAAAGAGCAGGGGTAACACAATTGAGAGATCTGTTCGTAGATGGGACGTTTGCGAGTCTGGGAGCGCTGATGGAAAAATATGGGTTGCCCCAAGGGAATGCATTTCGGTATATGCAACTGAGGGCTTTTGCGGGGCGGCAGGTGAGGGAATTCCCGCAGCTCCCGACGCAGGAGGTGCAGGACAGAGTGATCTCAGAGACATGGGTGGGGGACGGTAAGGTGTCAGACATATATAGGGAAATGAGGGACGAGGGGGAGATCATGATAGATGAGCTGAAAGGGAAATGGGAGGAAGAGTTGGGGGAAGAGATCGAAGAGGGGCTATGGGCTGATGCCCTAAGTAGGGTAAACTCATCGTCCTCGTGTGCCAGGCTAAGCCTGATACAATTTAAGGTGTTACACAGGGCGCATATGACTGGAGCACGGCTCAGTAAATTTTTTGGAGTAGAGGATAGGTGTGCGAGATGCTCGAGAAGCCCAGCGAATCACACCCACATGTTCTGGTCATGCCCGGCACTACAGGGGTTTTGGGTGGGGGTGGCAAAGGTGCTTTCGAAGGTGGTGGGGGTCCAGGTCGAACCAAGCTTGGGGTTGGCTATATTCGGGGTTGCAGAAGAGCCGGGAGTGCAGGAGACGAGAGAGGCTGATGTTTTGGCCTTTGCGTCCCTAGTAGAATGGCGCAGGATATTGTTAATGTGGCAGGAAGCCAAGCCCCCGGGTGTGGAGACCTGGATAAATGACATGGCAGGGTTTATAAAGTTGGAACGGATTAAGTTCGTTCTAAGGGGGTCGGCTCAAGGGTTCACCAGGCGGTGGCAACCGTTCGTCGAATACCTCACAGAAAGATAGAGGGAATGGAAAAGAAGAAGACAGCAGCAGCAACCCGGGGGGGGGTGGGGGGGGGGAGGAATCAGAAGGACTCTCAGGGATGTTATTGTATATGTATAGGTAGTTGGTATATGTAATTGTATATTGGATTGTATTTTTGGAGAGTATTTATCTTGGACAAGGCAGTTGCCATTTAGTTTTATTTTTGATTTTGTTCATATATTATTTATTTACTTGTTTAAAACTGGCCATTGTTATTTATATTGTTTTATTGCTGTGTAAAGGAAACGCTATGTGCTGTTATGTTTGGCCAAAAAATCTCGAATAAAATATATATTTTTTAAAAATTAAAAAAAAAGACAATGCAAATAAGCTACTGCAGGAGCTGAAGCTAGGTGTCTTGTCAATGTCGGCCAATGAACAATATTTTTGGGCACATCCAAAACTAAAAGATCATGAAATTAAAATGGAAGTGGATACGAGCGCAGCAGTATCATTAATATCTGAGGCAATTTATCATCAAAAGCTGAAGCATCTGCCTTTACAACCATCAAATGTGATCCTAAGGGAAACGTTGGACCATTAAAATAATGCATTATGGTGAAAGTAGACGCAAATAGACAGTCGGCAAAGTTATTTCTTCACGCTGTCTATGGAAATGTTCCTGCTCTAATTGGCAGAGCATGGCTGACAAAGATTAGGCTTAATTTGGGAAGCAGTAAGTCAACCAGTGAATTCAAGGAACAATTTGCAACAACTTCTAATGAAGGACAAGAAGGTGTTCAAAGATTTGCTAGGTTCTATGACTGGAGTTGAGGTATACCTAAAATTCGAGCTGGACTGCACACTCTGATATCTCAAACCTGGAACCATATCATATGCCATCAGGCCAAAAGTTGAAGAAGAACTTGGAAGGACGAACACGAATCACTGAACCTGTTGCTACACGCGATTGGGCAACAGCAACAGTTCCTGAATGGAAACGCGGTGGCTCAGTGAGAAATTGTGGAGCTTTTAAAACAACTATCAATCCAATATTGTGCACAGATCATTATCCATTGCCGCTGATGGAAGACTTGTGGGCTGGACATTTTCCGGAGGGCAGAAATTCAGTAAAATTGATCTTTCACAGGCATATCTGCAGATGAATGTGGCTGCTGCATTACAGCCGCTACTCACCATTGCGATGCACAAAGGCCTTCCTTTTGGAATAACATCTGCACCTGCTCTTTTTCAGAGATCCATGGATCAAATTCTAAGTGGGCTGAATGGAGTGTTAGGTAATTTAGATGACATACCCATCACTGGTTCGAGTGAACAGTGACATTTGGAGAATTCAGAAGCTACCCTGAAGCGTTTACAGAGCCACAATCAGAGTTAAAAAAGAAAAGAATAACTTTTTCAAGTCATCTATAAATAACCTCATCAACAATGATGGCTTACTCAAGGCACCAAAGTAAATGTCAGCAATCTTAGAAGCACCACGTAGTGAAAATGTGACAAAGTTCAGGTCATATTTAGGATCGATCAATTATTATGGTAAACCCGTGCTGAATTTAGAAACACGATTAAAGCCTTTACACACTTTTCTATGTGCCAAACAAGCATGGCACTGGTCAGAAGAATGCAAAAGTGCATATAATGAGGTAAAAAAATGCCTTCCAGAAGTCAGAGTGTTGGTTCATTATAAGTAAAGTAAGTAAAGTCGCCACAGTCCCAGAAGACCATAGGCTGCTTTCCCCTTTGAGGGAGAGAGCTGACTGGCAGTGGTTTAACCTGAGGGTCACCACACCTCAAGACGAGGGGCAAGGTTGAGAAGGCGGGCCTTCACGAATAACTTCAGCTGGTAGGGGAATTGACCCCGCGCTGCTGGCCTTGCTTTGCATCATGAACCAGCTGTCTAGCTAAGTGAGCTAAACTGGCCCCCCTCATTGGGTTCATTATAATCTCAAGCTGAAGTTGCAACTTGCTTGAGATGCATCACCCTCTGGGGTTGGTGCAGCTGCCTCGCACATTATCCGTTCAGGAGAGGAACAACCGAAAGTTTGCTTCACAAGCTCTTATTAGCACAGAAACAAATTACGCTCAAAGAGGCTTTGAGCATCATTTTGGGGGTAAGGAGGGTCCATCATTACCTTTATGGGTGTCATTTCACGCTTTTGACGGATCCTCAACGCTTGACCACACTTTTTGGGCCGAATAAAGGTATACCTTCTTTGCCAGCTAGTAGATTACAAAGATCGTCATTGATATTGTCGGCACATACTTACGATAGCCAACTATCGTAAGGCAGAGCAGCATGCAAATGCTGATGCTTTGTCACGATTGCCATTACAAGTCAAGCATGAACTTGAAGAACATTTTGTCCACATTCTGTATTTCTCACTCGTGGATAATGTACCTGTGAATTCTTCTCATGTTCAAAGATACGCAAGAACCAGTCTAGCGATGGAGAAGGTGATGTACTTGGTCCAAAAAGTAATGCTATCAGACGCTCATAGGAAAAGTCCAAACCTTAAGCCCTACATCACACAAAGACTCATGTTATCAGTGCAGAATGGAGTTCTATAATGGGGAAATCTGCGTGCTTATTCCTCCGTGCTTGCATATTAGAGTCTTTGACCAATTGCATGAGGGGCATCCTGGTGTGGTGAAGATGAAGGAACTGATATGCAGTTATTTTTGGTGGCCAGGACTAGATGCTCAAATTGAAAAGAAAGTTGGGCAATGTCAATTATGTGCAAAACTAAAGGACAGTCCACCATAACAGCCATTCACGCATGGGAACAGGCAATGCAGCCATGGCAGAGAATACATACCGATTATGCTGGTCCACTGGAGGATCGCACGTTCTTGGTGACTTTGGGCGCACACTCAAAATGGCTAGAAGTCATGACAATGAAATCAATGATGACTGAGCAGACAATTGCGAAACTTGACAAAATATTTGCAAGATTTGGAACACTAGAGTAGATTGTTAGTTACAATTAAACTCAGTTTACTTTATTGACAGGGTCCCTCGCTCCAGTTGATTGATGGAAACAACAACTTTAACTTCAAATCACATCACGCATTTATTGAACACAGTATAAAATCCCAATGCTTATTAGTACTGCGAGAGATTCTATCATACACAGTTTTAAAAGCAGATAAATTATTCTATCTTTCTTTGTTATCACTCCAAGTTCACAAGCATAGGTTAAACTGTTAATACTTATCTAACTTCTACAGCGGATTTCTAGATGGTGTCACTACCCAATTACACTGGCAAAGTGGTGATCGGATTCCTTCGTCAAGCTGGAGGCTTGATGCCTCTTCATTGTCCGATGTTGTTCCTCAACGTTTCATTTCAGAAATCTCTTTGTCTCTCCTTTTTATGCCGATCTCGCTGGAATTGACCTCATGCTTAAAATAATGGAATCACAAAATTTATACAGTGCAGAGGAGGTCATTTGGCCCATCGGGTCTGCAACGACCCTCCGCAAGAGCACCCTACCTCGGCCCACTCCCCTAACCTATCCCTGAAACCCCACCGAACCATTGAACACTAAGGGGCAATTTAGCATGGCCAATCCACCTAACCTGCACACCTTTTGACTGTGGAAGGAAATCGGAGCACACAAGAGGAAACCCATGCAGTCATGTGCAGAATGTGCAAATTCCGCACAGACATGTGTCCACTCATGTGCTCGCAGGGCAGTACCAGTCAATCACTGTCCTTGAGTCACAATGTTTAAAGAGTCGTGACTCATTCAGGGGTCATAATTCTCTCAGGAGAACACAGGGAGGGGCTTGTGTTTAATTACTGTCTGTCTAAAGCATAGCAACAGCCATTGTCCAATCAACTCTTGTGCTCACTCCCTGACTGCACATTCTGGGCAGGATTCTCTGATCCTGAGGCTAAGTGTTGACACCGTCGTAAACGCCGTCGTAAAACAGACCCCTAGGAGCAGCGATCCTGCGCTCTACAGGGAGCCAGCACAGTATTGGAACAACTCACGCAGCTCCAGCTGCCGATACCGGCGTCAAACAGGCGTTGCGGGTCTGCGCATGCGCGCTACGGCTGGCCCGAATTCGCGTGCTACAACCGGTGCAAACTCACGCATGCGCACTAGTTGCCTTCTCCGCGCCAGCCCCGACGCAACATGGTGGAGAGCTACAGGGGCTCGCCACGGAGGAACATAGGCCCCAACCAGGAGAAGCAGGCCCGCCGATCGCTAGGCCCCGATGGCGGGCCAGGCCACGGTGGAGGCCGTCCCCCCGGGATCGGATCCCCCCTCCCCCCCACCAGGCTGCCCGTCTGCAGGATGTACGCCGAGGTCCCGCCAGTAGGGCCACACGTGAACGGCGACGGCGGGACTCGGCCTATCTCGGCGGCCACTTGGGCCAACGTGCGCAGAGAATCACCGGGGTGGCCGTGTGGGGCAGCCCCCGACCGGCGCCGCGCCAACTGCGCTGATTCTCTGGTGAATCGCCCCCCCCCCCGGCGATTCTCCGACCCGGCCCGGGGTCGGAGAATCCCAACCCCTGTTCTTCACTGCTGATCCCCGCTGTTTGTGTTGCATATTCTGATACAGAGTTAGCCTTTTTAACCATCAGGCTTTGCTGTCTTCACTTTCCTGATACTTTTACAAATACCCATCAGACTATAGTGTCTCTTTTAACTCGGTCATATTTTTCTGTAGGCTTCAGGGCCTGGGCTACATCTTTGAAAGAGTTTCAGGACTACTTGGAAGGAAATATCAAGTCAGCTCCATTTCATCCTGCAAGGAATGGATTGGCTGAGCATTTTGTGCAATCATTAAAGCGTTCTATCAAAGTGTGGAAGGACCAAGGGACATTGGCAAGTAGAATAAACAAATTCCTAATATTTTACAGGAACACCGTACATGCGACAGCATAGAGTTCCACCGGCAATGCTGTTCATAGAATCATAAAATCACAGAATTTACAGTGCAGAAGGAGGTCATTCGGCCCATCGAGTCTGCACCGGCCCTTGGAAAGAGCACTCAACCTAAGCCCACACCTCCACCCTATCCCGTAACCCCACCCAACCTTTTTGTTTTGGACACTAAGGGCAATTTAGCATGACCAATCTGCCTAACCTGCATATCTTTGGCCTGTGGGAGGAAACCGGGGCACCCAGAGGAAACCCACGCAGACACGGGGAGAAAGTGCAAACTCCACACAGACAGTGATCCAAACCGGGAATCAAACCTGGGGCCCTGGAGCTGTGAAGCAATTGTGCTAACCACTGTTCTACCGTGCCCCCCCCCCCCCCCAATATTGTGCAAAAGGAAACTACGGACACAATTTGATTTGTTAACACCAGCTGATATTTCAGAGATTGTGAAATGACAACAACAAGCACAAATTTCTGGGAGGCAGACAATCTCAAAGAGGCGAGTATCCAACCAGGGAGAGAGAATGTTAACTCGGAGTTACACCACCTAATGAGAAATGGGTACCTTCTATGATCCTGGCAAAGACAGGTCCAATATCATACATCGCACAGACAGATGATGAAAGAGTTTGGCAACATCATGCTGATGAGCTACTTGCTTCACAAAGAGAATTTGCCAAAACTTCTCAAGAGGTCCTTTCCTCGGACAATCGAGAGAGCAGCACTTCGGAACAGAGAGCAGACACAGTGACAAGTTCAGATTTGGTTTCTGAGGACTGTCCTAAAAGCTATGGTGACAGATACTGGAGTAACTACTCAGGAAATACAATCTACTGAAGTGAATGAGGATGCTTCCAAGGCCAAGTTCCAGAACACTGAATTCTACCAAACAGGAATCGACGTCCACCACAGGGGCTGTCTTATTGAATTCTACATCTGTATATAAATAATGTATAAGTGGATCTGTTGTATAAATGTTTATCATCGTTGTTCCACTAATGAAGTAAATGGGAAGTGATTTTATGTATCAGCGAATACATCCCTTCTGGCAAAGTGTCACATGATATGTGGTGACATCAGCCGAATGTTTGCGTGGGCTTTGCAGTTCTCCATCTTTGATTGTGTGAGCAACACCTTTAAATGAAACCTCAGGGCAGCACGGTGGCGCAGTGGGTTAGACCTGTTGCCTCACGGCGCCGAGGTCCCAGGTTCGATCCCGGCTCTGGGTCACTGACCGTGTGGAGTTTGCACATTCTCCCAGTGTTTGCGTGGGTTTCGCCCCCACAACCCAAAGATTTGCAGGCTAGGTGGATTGGCCACGCTAAATAGCCCCTTAATTGGAAAAAATGAATTGGGTACTCTAAATTTATTTTATTTAAAAAAAATTTTTTTAAATGAAACCTCTCATCGTGTTTTGAAAGAATCCAGAGTGTGGGCACCTCCATACCTTTTCCTTTTGCGGCAACAAAGAAATATAACAGAGATCAACTGGCATTTTATATCTTTAGCACAGGGCTAATTTGCTGGCTTTGAAAGCAGACCAAGGCAGGCCAGCAGCACGGTTCAATTCCCGTAACAGCCTCCCCGAACAGGCGCCGGAATGTGGTGACTAGGGGCTTTTCACAGTAACTTCATTGAAGCCTACTTGTGACAATAAGTGATTTTCATTCATTTTTGTTTTCATATGCTCCTTAAAATGATGGGCCCCAGTGCCAGTGGGGAAAATGAGTTCCTTTTTAACTCAGTGTTTCCTGAATTCGTCACCGAATAAAGTGTGCATTTTGCAAACAGCAGCAGAAGGACAGAAACATTTACAATGCAGTGACAAGGCGAATGCAACTTCAAATCTGCTCTTGGCAACATCACGCAAATTGTAATGAGATAAAATACCAGTCAACTTGCTACGATGAAAACTGAAAATGCAGCAGGTCTGGCAGCATCTGGGGACAGAGAAACAGCGTCAACATTTCAGATTGATCAACCTTCATCACAACTCCTGATGAAAGGTCACGACCAGAAAAAGCAACTCTGTTTCTCTCTCCGCCGAAGCTGCCAACCTAGTTTCCCCCGTTTTCTGTTTTTATTTCAGGTAGCTGGCATCTGCCGCATTTTGTTTTTGTGTTTGAGTTAGTTTGTGGAATGTGTTAAGGACGAACTGTTGATCAGGCCAAGACTCTTGCTCGTTCTTCAATCGTTCGAAAAATGAACTCCACTTGAACAGTCTAGCGGGATTGCAATTTAACTTCCTCATCTGAAGTTCGGCACTTCCCATTACTGAAAATAAGTGCCCGCTTATCTTAGAATACGGAACTCCTGTCGTGGGGCATGAACCCACAACCTTCTGACTGACAATGCTACGAACTGAGACAAACTGACTTACGTGCTAAATCGACGCAGAGCAGGGATTGTCCTCCAGAGATTCCTAGTTTAATACCTTCAAATCTTTCCCAAAGTGCGGCGGCCCAGAATTAGATACAGTACTCCAATTGAGGTTAAAGGTTTATCAAACCTCTGCGTTTTTGTATGCCGTGCCTCTATTTTTAAAGGTCAGAATTACATATGCTTTCTCACTCTGATCTGCTAACCTCAATATATATAACCCCCGTCCACCTGCTCCGACATCACTTTAGAATAATACCCTTTATTTTATATTGTCTTTCCACATTCTTCCTCCAAAAACATTTATTGTTTCTGTCGGTGATTTTACTTCTTTCTTAGATGCAGATACGGATATATGATTGATATAATTTCTCACTAAATCCAGCATTTTTCTATTGAGAATTTTAAACAAAACATTTTCAATTAAATCCTCCCCTTAGATGGTCAGTTTGGAGTAATCTGTAACTGGGACCTTCCTGCTTGGTTCACTGGACCCTTCCTGTCGCTATGCATTTTCTGTCTTCCTTCTTGAGCAATGGCATGTGGGACTTATTCAGGGATTTACATACAGAATGCGGTTTTTGAAAGGGCTCATTGACAAACTTTTCCGAGATGTAGATTGGTTAGTTTGGTGCATGACTGGGTGTTGATGGGTTAACATATTTGAAAATCGTCTTCCATCGGTTTATCCATAGAAGGACTTCTTCCTGCCCCACGGTGATTGCCTATCTGGTTCAATCAGTTTGCTGCTACAAAATGTTCTATTTCAATGCAAATTGTCCTATTTAATTCAACAGTATCACTGCCATTAATAATATTAATGTAAATAGCAAGCATCACACTGGTCTAGTTTCCACATAACAAATACCACTCTGAGCTTGTAGCCAGCTCGTTAACCCTTTCCTTACACTTCTCAATATTACATTTCACCTGCCACATGTCTGCCCATTTCAACAGTCTATGTCCTTTGAAGTTGGTCTCTAATTTTTAATTCATGGGATGTGAGTATCACTGGCAAGGCCCACATTCATTGCCCATCCCTAATTGCCCTTGTGAAGATGGTGATGAGGTCTTGAGCTACTGCACTCCACGTGAAAAAAGACACACTCTTCGCGGTAACACAGTGGTTAGCACTGTTGCTTCACAGCATGAGGGTCGCAGGTTCGATTCCTGGCTTGGGTCACTGTTGGTGCGGAGTCTGCACGTTCTCCCTGTGTCTGCTTGGGTTTGCTCCGGTTTCCTCCCAGAAGTCCCGAAAAGCGTGCTGTTAGGTAATTTGGACATTCTGAATTCTCCCTCTGTGTAGCCGAACGGGCGCCGGAATGTGGCGACTAGGGGCTTTTCACAGTAACTTCTTTGCAGTGTTAATGTAAGCCAATTTGTGACAATGAAGATTATTATTATTATTCATGCTGTTTGATCCCAGGAAAGGCAATATAGTTCCAAGTCAGTTTGGTGTGTGGGCTGGAGGGGAACCTGCATGTAGACATGTTCCCATGCATCTGCTCCCCACGGAATGCTACTGATTCATCAGCAGGTTTCCTTGCCCGTGTTTGACCTGAGGTCATGAGACTGGGGTCCAGAGTCAATATTGATGTCTCCCAGGTCCACTCCCTCCTGACTGTATATCACCATGTCGCCACCTCTGGTGGGTCTGTCCTGCTGTTGAGACAGGACGCGGTGATGGTGATCAGGGACGGTGATGGAGAAATCGAGGGAATTGGCTGTAAAGCATGATTTGGTGAGTGTGGCTATGTCAGCCTGTTGCCTGGCTAGTTGTATGAATTTTGGCAGCATTGCCCAGAAGTTAGCAAGGAAGTCTTTGCAGAGTGTCGCTGAGGCTCTCACTATCATTTAGGGTCTATGCTGGGTGGTCTTTTTGATTTTATGCTTATTTGACGTTTCTGTAAAGGTTGATACACTGAGTACCTTGCCAGGTAAGAGTCAAGGCAGTTAAACATTGATTGCTGTGGGTCTGCAGTCACATTTAGGATAGACCAGTTCAACAAGGCAGATTCCCTTCCCTAAACAAAGTTAGCTACCCAGATAGATTTTTACGCTCATCTGGTAGTTACATCGTTACCCTTAGACAGACTAACTCAGATTGATTAATTAAATTTAAATCCCACCAGCCACCCAGGTGGGCTTTAAACTCACATACTTGGAGCAGCATGGTAGCACAAGTGGGTCCCAGGTTCGATTCCGGCTTGGGTCACTGACTGTGTGGAGTCTGCACCTTCTCCCCGTGTCTGGGTGGGTTTCCTCCGGGTGCTCCAGTTTCCTCCCACAGTCCAAAGACGTGCAGGTTGGGTGGATTGGCCATGAAAAATTGCCCTTAGTGTCCAAAAAGGTTAGGAGGGGTTATTGGGTTACGGGAATAGGGTTGAAGTGAGGGCTTAAGTGGGCCAGTGCAGACTCGATGGGCCGAATGGTATCCTTCTGCACTGTATGTTCTATATTAGTCCAGGCCTCTGAGTTACTAATCCAGTAACATTACCATTATGTTCTCGTTCGCTTCTAAAACAGTCCCACAATTTGTGGCATCTGTAAATTTTGCAATTTCGTATTGATCAAGAAAATTACAATTATTTATTCAAATGAGTTGAGAGCTTTGTATGTTTGCGGCTTTGGCATATATAGTGCCATTTTCGAGGAAAGACCAGAAGAAAATCTCATTTTCGTGGCTTGGCCTGGTACCTGCCATTTCCATGAAACACACCTGTAGTTCTGACTTACTGGTTTAAACCCGCTGACAGGCAGATGATTGCAGTTAATACACTGTTCCTATCTTTGAGCAACCCAGGGCGCCATGGAGTGACGTGCAAATTTATGTTTCAACATTTGACCTTAAAGACTGCCAGATACCAGGGTACAACTCTCACACACAAAAACAATTTCTGTGAGCCTTCCCTGGAGCCTTGTCTCAAATCATTTCGTGGCAGCTCTGCAGAGCCAGCATGTTTTTTGCTTGTGGCCCTGATGCCACAGGAAGCTCCCCGGCACTTAATAGGAGAGAGTTGCTATGGTTACGGCTTGCTGGTGCTGAGAACAAATGCGTAGCTGTTTGCTTTTTCTTCTCTCCAACTGCCAGTGGCTTAGGGCAAGATAGTTTCAGTTGAGTTGTTATCCCGCGGACATGAGACAACTTCTGCCTGTGTGTGGTAACTTGGTCTGATTGCGTTGGCCACAATAGTTTGTAATTGGATTAAAGAAAGACTCCCACAGATGCTTGCCGCTGCACCCTCTGATCGTCTTGTGTTAACCTGTCCTTCAGTCGATTGTAACAAAGACAACACACTTTCCCATGACTTCCCGCACTCCTTTCGTGTGAGGCAGCAATTTACATGTACTCCTTCCATCCGGGCATCATGATCTCTCGTCTGTCTTGATGAGGAGAAACGCAGATTGCAGGGATGACTGCTTTGTCAAATTCAGTCAGTCACCTGCAAGGGTGATCCATATACAGTCACCCCCATGTCTCATCAGTTCAAAAAGAATCTCTTCTATATGGCACCTTTCACAACTTCAGGACACCCCCCCCCCACCCCCAAGGCTTTTTACAGCTGTAGAAGCACGTACCTCTTGAAAAGTACTCACTGTTCTAATGCAGGAAACACAACAGCTGATTTGTACATGCCGAGGTCCTACAGTCATGTGATAAACACCAGATAATCTGATTTTGTGATGCTGGTTGTGGAATATATACGGACCAAGATAACTGTACTATTCTTCTTCGAAATAGTGTCATGGAGTCTGCTACGCCCAGCTGAGATAGCAAGCTGGGTTAACGGCTTGGCTGCGTTTAATGACTCATTTGAAAGACAGTGGGCGGGATTCTCTGTTGACTGACACCAAAATCGCAAAATGTGATTGGGCGGAGAGTAGGTTCCGATACCAAAGTCGCGGTGGGCACCGATTTACTGGCAAATCGCAATTCTCCGTCACCTCGACAGCGGCGTCAACGCGGTCAGGAACGCATGTACACTAAACACTATTTGCATGTCATTAGCAGTCCTGATCCGGTATTTTCCAGGACGTCCACGATGCTCCGCCTCAGATGGGCCGAGTTCCCAGTGGCGCAGTTCGCTTATGCTTCTAAAAATCGTGAGATCGGCATCGTGGTTGCTGAGGGAGAGAGAGGGGGAACGGAAAGTGTCCAACAATGCCATAGTTTGCTGACAGTTGTGCCAGGGCCGGGGGTGAGGGGTGGGGGGGGGGGAGTAGCGGGTGTGTCAGGAGGTGGGCTGTGGGGTCGGGGTGGAGGGTCACAGAACACCATTGCTGCAGCCGACTAGGAAGCCATGCAGCTGCACACGCCACTGACTGCGTACTGTGAACTTAGCGCTATGGGTCATATGTCTATTCCCCCAGGTCAATCCCCTAGATGCCCTCTGGCCCCAGCCAACCCATCAGCTGTGTGCACGCCCTCCAGCACAACCATTGCCATAATGTTGGCTGGGATGAGTGTGTGTGTGGGGGGAGTGAAGTGTGTACATGCGGCTGCAGCTTGTCAGCCTCCCGAGTGTCAGTCACGGACCGGCAAATCCGACACCATTTCTCATTGATTGTGTTCCACGTGGCCCCGGTGCTAGCCCCTCCACAGTTGCTGAATCGGTCCAGGAGCGGCGCCAGTTTTGCTATTGTGAAAGTGTACGAATTCTGCCCCGGCGTCAACATTTAGCCTCAGAAACGGAGAATCCCGCCTCATACCTCCAACGGTGCAGCACCCAATTTTGGGCTCACGTTTCTGACGCTGAAACTGAACACTCCAGCCTTCTTGCACCGAGGCGAGAGTGCTGCTGGTGAGTCACGGCTAACGACTCCCCCTCTCTGTCCTCCTCCCAATCTTCCTTTAATTTTCGTCTCTGTTGTATTCACACCAAGCTCGATAGTCTACTCCAGAACCAGCAATTTATCATTTTCCTGGCTGCCTGATAGCTGGAACGTTGGTGTGAATATTGTAAACACTAACTATCTCTTCCACTCTCTTGTCCACCTTTCACACCCGCTTCATTTCCTCCATATTTATTTTTGTATTGTGTGCTTCTGATAATCTGAAGTCGTTTTGTACCCTCAAGAATGTGAATAATTCAAGAGCTTGAATTCAGCACGTTTGTTGACTCACTGTGGGAATCAAATGCTTCAAAAAAATTAAAATCAGATACTTTTGAATTAAATTTGGATTCAGAGTAAACATACTGTATCTTTCCACGTCCCTTTCACTACCTCAGTTGTTTAAATTCCCTTGTTTTTTTTAATACCTTTTCATTACCTCGCTTTGATTCTTTTTAATGTACGTCATCCAATGCATTTAATCTCTTCGACATTTTAAAGGCATTAACTCCACTAACTGTGATGGGGTCAATATTTCTGACTCTTGACTATTCATCAACATTCTTCCCCCTCTCTCTTCACTTCTTGTGTCCTATTAAGATGATTGCTGAGCTCCAGTTTCTGACAACGCGTTTACATCCAAAATATCTACCTGCCATTTCCCATTCCAGACGCTGGCAGACTTGTTTTGTTTATCCATCATTTTCTATTTTGTTTTCGGAATTCCAGCATTTACCGGCACTTTCTCTCTCCGTTCATAGCGTATAGCTGGGGAGACCATCTGGCACTTTGCAAGCTACGCGTGGTTCCACCAGGCCTACAATGCAGCTTTTTGGATGTTCCACTTAGCTGCCCTGGGCCACGTGCATGCAGTCCCTTTGACAGGGGTACCAAATCACAAAGGTGGAGATCAGCCGCAAAGGGACTAAATGGAAGGGTTAAACAAAGCCTTCACTGAGTCATGCTACCGCAGTGAGGAACGATTGTCTATCTGCACTGCTGCTTTGATTTAAGTTTGCTCTGATTTGAAAACATTCCCACTTCCGTTCTATCATTACATATTTTGACAGAGAAAGCTGCTAAAATCCTAATTTTGCCAAGGGACTGGTTGTTAGCACATAAGTGTGCAGATGTGGCCACGGTTTAGTGCAGTGCTCCCTCAGTACTGCCCTGCAAAGTCAGGCTAAGTTTTATTCTTAAATGTCTGAAGTGAGGTCTGAACCATCAACCTTTTGGCTTCATAGGTGAGTGCACTGCCACTGATCCGTGGCTAACACCATAGGAAAGTCGATAAAACACCTGATGAGTATTGATTGAGCTGACCTCAACTGTGGAAGCAGTAAAGTTGGTCCAGTTGTCCTCCTCACCCTAATCAGGGAATCTTTATGTGTAAAGTCAGGGGATAGGTGTTGGAAGGCTCCATATGGCAAGTGCACGCTAGTACAACCATCGCAGAGGGTGGTGAGGCGACAGAATCAATAATTATGAAGTATCCAATTTATATCATGGAAACTCTGATAAACTTCATTATCTGCATTATATTGCATATATTTCCATCATGTGCATGCAAAATTTAACTTTTGAGTGCTCATTTTTACAGATATATAGTATCAAACATGATATCCTATTGTAATATGGAATTAAAATAGATGGGTTAAATCCTTTATGAAAACAAGGTACAAAGGGATTTTATGTGAACACATTACCATGTACATGTCAATGCAACTCCAAGCCATGCATCTTTATAAGACCTCTAGCAATTGTGGGACATAGACATTTTCATAGAAAATAGGAGCAGGAGGAGGTGATTTGGCCCTTCAAGCCTGCTCTGCCATTTATTATCATCCAACTCACTAACCTGTTCCAGCCTTCATCCCGTATCCTTTGATCCATTTCCTCCCAAGTGTTATATCTCACTGCTTCTTGAAAACATACAATGTTTTGGCCTCAATTGCTTTCTGTGCTAATGAATTCCACAGGCCGACCACTCTTTGGGTGAAGAGATTTCTCCTCATCTCTGTTCTAAGTGATCTGCCCTGTATCCTCAGACTGTGACTCCTGATTCTGGACACTCCCAGCATCTGGAACATTCTTCCTGCGACTACTCGGTCTAGTCCTGTTAGAATTTTATAGGGTTCTATGAGATCCCACCCCCCTAATTCTTTTGAACTTCAGCGAATATAATCCTAGGGTTTAGGATGCGATTCAGCAGACTGAAGTTAAAGTTGGTTGTCAGGCGCTTTCAACAAGGTGTTTCTTGGCAGCTGCAGGTCCGAGAAACATACCGCTATCCAATGCCACTTTGACGTTTTTACCCAAGGCTGCACTTAGGTATATCTCCTGCTGGCGAGCTAAAGTTATTTTGTCCGGCAGTCCCAATCTCCCCCGCCCATTTTCAGGCTCCCCCCTTCCCCCTGGGTTTTTGGATCTTCTCCTCACCCCCCCTCCAACCTTGGGGAGGCCCCACGGAACCCCCCCCCCCTCTACTTGGCATGGCCCCGGGTTCGACCCTGGTGGTACCAAACTCGTACTTCCCAGGTGCGATTACACCTGATCCACGTTTGCGTGGGTCAGGACTAAATGGCGCCCTGGCAAGGTCTCCCAGGTACAGCTGGTGAGTGCCGGGTGAATCCGGATATTTAAATGAGCTGTTAGGTGAGATTCAGATCGTGCCAGGCGATCATGAGATAGCATTAGGTTTGCTGCATAAAGTACTTTCAGATTCTGCTGTAATATTTTGTCGTTGGAATCTATTTTATTTAAATCCAGCCAAGTATGGTAAAATAACATATTGTACCTAAAACATTTATACCCTCCACCACCAAGGCAGCATTGCTACAGTGAAAAGCAGTAACAAGATGCACTGCAGCAACTTACTAAAGTTTCTTCCTAAAATGAAGCAATTGTCCTCTTCGGAATGATTGAGTAGACTTGGCCTATACTCCCTTGAGTTCCGAAGAATTAGGGTAATCTCATTGAAACATATACAATTGTTAATAAGCTTGAGCTTGTAAAAATATTTTCAAACCTTTCCAAGCTCTCCACTTATTCGTCAGATTTCATATAATGCACTGTGCTGTCTTCATGACACTGTCTTTGAGAGTTGAATGTACTTTGAGTTATAACAAGCTCAACACCACCTCGGACAAAGCAGCCTGCTTGATTGCTACCCCTTCCACAAACATTCAATTCCTCCACCGCCGACGAACAGTAGCAGCCATGTGTACCATCTAGAAGATGCACTGCGAGAACTCACCAAGGTGCCTTAGGCAGCACCTTCCAAATCCATGACCACTACCACCTAGAAGGACAAGAGCAGTAGATACCTGGGAACTCCAACACCTGGAGGTTTCCCTCCAAGTCACTCACCACCCTTGCTTAGAAATATATCGCCGTTCCTTCACTGTTGCTGGGTCAAAATCCTGGAACTCCCTCCCTAACAGCACTGTGGGTTGTACCTACACCTCAGGGACTGCAGCGGTTCAAGAAGGCAACTCACAACCTTCTGAAGGGCAACTAGGGATGGGGAATAAATGCTGGCATAACCAGCAACCCCCACATCCAGTAAACATGGGGCGGGATTCTCCGACCCACCGCCGGGTCGGGAATCCCCGGGGGTGGCGCGAATCCCGCCCCGCCGCCCCAACGCCGGCTGCAGTATTCTCCGGCGCCATTTTCCGGGCGGAGGCGGGATTCACGCCACGCTGGTCGGGGGCCGTTGACAGCACCCCCACGGCTATTCTCCGGGCCCCGATGGGCCAAGCGGCCGTCCATTTTTGGCCAGTCCCGCTGGCGTGAATCACTCCACTCACGTACTGGCGGGACCTGGCAGGTAAGTCGGCGGGGCGGTCCTCAGGCGGGGCACAGGGGGATCCGACCCCGGGGGGGGGGGGCCCACGGTGGCCTGGCTCGCGACTGGGGCCCACCGATCTGTGGGCGGGCCTGTTCCGTGGGGGCATTTCTTCCTTCGTGCCGGCTCCTGTCGGGCTCCGCCATGGCCGGCGTGGAGAAGAAAAGCCCCCGCGCATGCGTCAAAATACGCCGGTGATTCCGCGCATGTGCGAGATCACGCCGTCCCTTCGGCGCCGGCTGGAGCGGCGCCAACCCCTCCGGCGTCTACCTAGCTCCCGAAAATGCGGAGAATTCCGCACTTTCAGAGGCTGTTGATGCCGGAGTGGTTGGCGCCGGTTCTCCCGCCGGCGTGGGGACTTAGTCCGCAGAAGGGAGAATCCCGGCAATGATTTTTTAAAAAGTTGCAGTGTTAAATTTAATGTCCTGTGACACAATTTCGTCTGAAGAATTTCACAGAAAATCTGGCAGCATTACAGAAATGAAAGAGAACTAACTGAAATTCTGTCAAGAAGGTCGGATGTGCAGTGCAATGAATAGCTGAAAAATAGCCTTGTAACCTCTCATAAGTTCTGTGATCAATGGCTTCTTTTGGCTTATATACATGAGATCAAGGGTTCCTATTTGCTCATGTCACTGATTAAAAGAACAGGTTTCATCGAGTGAGAAGCATTTTTCCATATATTTAAATGAAGCCAAACAACAATCGAGGCAGTTTACACAAATTTACGGCTTTAAATGAAGTTATAAATCATTTGAGCTGTGGCCTCAAGGTTTAAAATGTTCTCTAAACCCCTCAGCTGTGTAACTACCTTGTAATACACTTGCATTTGTCTACTGCTGCATGTTTATTTCATTCAATATATTTCTTTCCTATTAACTATGTGAAGAGTTGCGGTCTGGTAATTTTTTTAATAGAATCCCTACAGTGCTGAAGGAAGCCATTCGGCCCATCGAGTTTGCACCGACCCTCTGAAAGACCTAGGCTCACTACCCCGCCCTATCCCCGTAATCCCATCTAACCTGCACATCTTTGGACTGCGGGAGGAAACCGGAGCAGCCCAGAGAAACCCATGCCGAAAAAGGGAGAATGTTAAAAGTCCACACCGTCACCCAAGGTTGGAATTGAACCCAGGTCCCTGACGCTGTTAGGCAGTGGTTCCTTTGTTTTAAAGATCCTGGGCGGGATTCTCCGAACCCCCGCTGGGCTGGAGAATCGGCGGGGGATGGCGTGAATCCCGCCCCCGCCGGCTGCCGAATTCTCCGGCGCCGGGGGCCGGGGTTTTGGCGGGGGCGGGACCACCCGCCCCGCCGGGTAGGGGAGAATCCCGCCCCCTGTTTCTTTGTTCTAAAGATCCAGAGGAGAGCTATGAATGCTCAGGCATGATGCTGCAGCCATCATGAGTGTTGGCCAGGCTCAATTGACCACGATGTTAATTTTATGTCCATCATTTTTGTATGTTGGTGTAAATAAGAAAAAAAAAATCAACGATTCCCTTGTACAGTTAATGAGCAAAACCCCTCAACATTTGTTCTGAAGTGTTAAATGTCAAAGGACTTTGAAAGCAAAGGGTGTCTCCTACAGCTTGTTATAAGGCTGAATCCTTCATTGGCCAATCTTGGGCAGCACGGTAACATAGTGGTTAGCACAATTGTTTCACAGCTCCAGGGTCCCAGGTTCGATTCCCCGCTGGGGTCACTGTCTGTGCGGAGTCTGCACGTTCTCCTCGTGTCTGTGTGGGTTTCCCCCGGGTGCGCTGGTTTCCTCCCACAGTCCAAAGATGTGCAGATCAAGTGGATTTGCCATACTAAATTGCCCTTAGTGTCCATAATTGCCCTTAATGTTGGGTGGTGTTACTGGGTTATGGGGATAGGGTGGAGGTGTGGACCTGGGTAGGGTGCTCTTTCCAAGAGCCGGTGCAGACTCGATGGGCCGAATGGCCTCCTTCTGCACTGTAAATTCTATGATTCCAGAATAATCTATCAGGAAATTAAACACTTGCAACTGTCCCAGCCAGAGACAGGAAGGAAAATATACATCTACATCAACGTGGCTAATTTATAAAATTCTTTTTTTACTTTAACAAATAGACAAAGCTTTACCCTGATGAGCCATGACTCATACCAGAGGAATTTCTAACCTGCAGAAGCCAGCAGGAACCTCGTTATCCCCACAGACTCTCTAATGGCCTCTGTTACTGCAGATAATCAAATCCCAGAGAAATGCACCAACACCCTTTACATTTCTACAGCAGAGCTCCGGCCAATGGAGATGGTAGGCGGGATTCTCCCGAATCAGTGTGATGGCCCGACGCCGGCATAAAAAATGGCGTGAACCACTCCAGCGTCGGGCCGACCGGAAGTTGCAGAATTCTCTGCACTTCCGGGGGCTAGGTCGGTGCCGGAGGGGTTGACGCCGCGCCAGCCAGCGCTGAAGGGACTGTGTGAGTTAGCGCATGCGCAGAACCGCTGCCGTGGTTCAGCGCATGCGCAGACTGGCCAGCGTATTCTGGCACATGAGCAGGAGGGTGTCTTCTCTGCACCGGCCATGCGGAGCCCTACAGGGGCCGGCGCGGAAGGAAGAAGTGCCTCCACGGCACAGGCCCGCCCACAGATCGGTGGGCCCCGATCGCGGGCCAGGCCACCGTGGGGGCCCCCTCCAGGGTCGGATCCCCCCACGCCCCCCTGAGGACCGTACCAACCATCTTACCTGCCAGGTCCCGCCGTGTGGGACCATGTTCAAACCACACCGGCGGGACTGGCCAGAAACCGACGGCCGCTCGGCCCATCGGGGCCTGGAGAATTGCCGGGGAGGCCGCTGCCAACGGCCCCCGACCGGCGTGGCATGATCCCCGCCCCGCCCGAAAACCGGCACAGGAGAATGCGGCAGCCGGCGTCGGAGCGGGATTCACGCCGCCCCCTGGGGATTCCCCGACCCGGCGGGGGGTCAGAGAATCCTGCCCGGTATGTCCGCAAAGGACGAAGGGGACCCTGACTCCTCTATTGAACACCTCAAGCTCAAGATTCCAGACCAGGGAAAATAGACTCTTTGTCCAACACCCAGGAGAAGTGGGAGTTATGTCACATGACCGCTCCAAACTGCTAGAATCGGTAACGCTGCCATGTGGAACTGAACCCAGACAGTCTACCATTTTGCCATCTACCAGGTAGCAACTGAAATTACCATGTCCAGGTAAAGTGCCCGCTGCTCATCTGTACTGTGAGCTACTGGGACTTCAGTATCTGTACCTACAAAACCAATTCATCTCGAGATGTCTTCTCCCATGATTGAAGTCCTCATTTCTGGAAAGGTGGATCACCCTGTCACAGTCAACCTGCCACCACCTGAAGGAAGACACCATTGGACTTTTGATTCGGGACTCACATGAAATCATAACTCTGGTTCTTATTGTGGTCTTGCCCTGTTCCTTGTACACTGCCCACTCTTCAATATACGAGTGCCAAAAGAGGCAGACATTGTTTTTGTATGTGTAAAACAAGCAAACCTCTTATTTTACCTCGGGCTGGATCCTTCCACCCTGCCCGCTACAAGGCAGCCACGGGTGAGAGGCGGACAATGAAGAACTCCATTGACCTCAGGTGGGATTCTCCAGTCACCGGGCAGAGGATTCCGCCCCTCATCTCAGGTTTGCGGTGGGATTATTAAGAGAGGATTGGATCACTTCAAACTGAAAGGTTGGAGAAACTATGCCACCACTCATAAAGGGGAAGATCAGAATTAAAACAAAACCCATTTCTGCTCATGGACGGGTCGTGAGAGGTGAAGTCAGGGCTGTTCAAATTAATCCCCCTCCTGTCCGTAACACACCCCTTCATTTTCCATCCAGTAAGATAGGTGGGCTGCGGACCTGCAATGTCGAGGGGCATGTAACCTTTGCTGGAAGCATCCAAGTCAGGAACCCACCCTCATATATAATAGAGTAGGAGAATGAGGCATTCAGAGAAATCTTTCCTTCGTTACGGCAGCTGCATTTGAAACAGCTGGCTGCTGTGATCAGAGGAATGGTCAGTTCTTTCACAATGAATGAGCTGTAATAAACTGAACAGTTTTCCTCCTCAGTGTCTACCTAATGTCTTTGTGAAATTGATGTCCCCACTCCCCAGTTGTCACTTACAATTTCACCATTTATGCCAATGAGCCTGCCCATCAACCATATAAAAATTAATGTGCTGTAGGCCTGCGAGCCTCAAATCTAAGTATGCTTACCAGTCAGTGAAATGTGGAGGAATTATGCTGCCAATATTTCAGATGATGAATATTTGCTTTGTGCCCCTGCATGCAGTATAACTGTTAGTCAGCGGCATGATTGTACTGAACGCTTAACTCACAAAGTCACATTTTATGCAGAGGATTAAGTATTCCTGTAGGGGAACCAAAGTTGCATTCAGGTTAAACAGGAGTCAATGATGTTGATTTGGTTGCCAATGCCACCCAAGAAGGATTATGTCGAAGGAAAGCTGAGATTTGCATATTTTATTTGTGAAATAGTTCAAATTGGCGGGAGCTCAAACTGATGTACAAGTGCTGAGAAAATTATATTACTTTTTCTAAATCCGGCTTCAGTCTGCTCGAGATCATTTGTATATGACTTCTTTTTGGTCAGGTAAAAGCTAATGTCATAAAGTAGATTGTTAACAGTTTGCTCCCAGGTCACTTCCCTTGCTTCACTTCCTTTCACGATTAATAATCTTTAATAATAATCTTTATTGGTGTCACAAGTAGGCTTACATTAACACTGCAATGAGGTTACTGTGGTAGTACTAGGTATTGCGGTACCTGAGAGGCTGATGACCATTGGTTACACCCAGGATTCTACCATTGGCTGCATTACGTAGCTCCGCCCTGAAGGCGGAATATAAGAGATGGTGCCGTCCCAGCAGCCTTCACTTTCTGTACCGAAGCTGCTGGGAAACA
This sequence comes from Scyliorhinus torazame, assembly GCF_047496885.1. Lineage (NCBI taxonomy): Eukaryota > Metazoa > Chordata > Chondrichthyes > Carcharhiniformes > Scyliorhinidae > Scyliorhinus > Scyliorhinus torazame. Next base: position 194,481,413 of record NC_092718.1, read on the forward strand.
AGTTCTAGTAGATTAAAGCCTTCAGTTATGAAATCACTTCGTCTTGAGTGTAATTGATTGCGCATCAATTTAATCTACTAGACTTAAGCTGGAAGGATGGATCTCCGAATCAAACCAGAGTGCCTTCAACTCAGCCCCCACGCGGAGAACTCAGCCGCAATTTTAAAACACTGGCTGGCGTGCTTTAAAGGCTACCCCGAGACGGCGGGAGGCACCCCCACAGAAGGACAGAAAATGCATCTCCTGCGTTCAAGGGTCAGCCTTGGGATCTACCCCCTTATCGAGGAGGCGGAGAACTATGATGCTGCGATCGAACTGCTAGAAGGACAATATATCCGCCCTGTAAATCAGGTCTACGCTTGTCACCTGCTTGCGACTAGACGGCAAAGCCCCGGGGAATCGTTGGAAGATTTCTACCGGGCACTACTGGTGCTGGGACGAAACTGTGGCTGCCAGCAAGTTTCGGGGAGCGAGCACATGGAACTTTTAATCAGGGATGCTTTTGTAGCAGGTATGACCTCCCCAGATATCCGCCGAAGACTCCTAGAAAAGGACAGCCTGGGACTTAGCGAGGCACGGGCCCTGGCAGGGTCCATGGACGTTGCCTACAAAAACGCGCAGTCCTATGCGCCCGACCGCACCGCGGCCCCCTGGGCTGCGTGGCACCTCACAGTGGCAGCCCCACAGACCTTCCCCCTGACCCCGCAGGCCTGCGCTATGAGACAGCCCGCTAACGCCGCCGGGCCCGCTGTTTCTTCTGCGGGCAGGCGAATCATCCCTGCCCGTGCTGCCCGGCCCGCACCGCCACCTGCAAAGGGTGCGGCAAGAAGGGCCACTTTGTGGGGGTCTGCCAGGCCCGCGCCGTGGCCGCGGTCTCCAGCGACTCCGGACCGCCGCGGCAACCCCCCCTTCAGGCCCCGACCGGACAGCGCTCACCGCCACCCCGCGGTCTCCAGCGACTCCAGAGTGCCGCGGCAACCCCCCCTTCAGGCCCCGACTGGCTCACCGCCACCCCCCTATCCCGCGCCGTGGCTGCGGTCTCCAGCGACCCTGGACCGCCGCGGCGACCCCCCCTTCAGGTTCCGACTGGCCAGCGCTCACCGCCACCCCCCTATCCTAGGGCCACGTGCGTCCCATGGGCGTGGCCATCTTGCCCCCCGGACACCGCGCTGGACGCCATCCAGCGACGCCATCTTGGATGGGGCCCCAGGCCCCCAGCACGGCCAACTACACGCTGCCCAACCAGAACTCGCAACGGCTTCATCTGGCCTCGGTGACGCTGAACCAAAGTCGACCTCGGACACTCGCAACAGCTACAACGACGGTCTTCATCAACGACCACGAGACGTCTTGCCTGATTGACTCTGGGAGCACGGAAAGCGTTATTCACCCCGACACGGTAAGGCGCTGTTCACTGGTAACCCACCCTGTAAACGAAAGGATCTCCCTGGCCTCCGGGTCACACTCGGTGGAGATAGAGGGGTTCTGCCTAGTGAACCTCACTGTCCAAGGCAGGAAATTTGTCAATTTCCGCCTGTATGTCCTGGCCCACGTCCAATGCCATTTGCAAAGCCTGACCTTTAAATTCGGTGGCCCTATACCTCCCCTTACTGTCTGCGGCCTCGTGACCCTAAAGGTTGACCCGCCTGCCCTGTTTGCGAACCTCACCCCGGATTGCAAACCCGTCGCCACCAGGACCAGGCGGTACAGTGCCCAGGACCGGACCTTCAGCAGGTCAGAGGTCCAAAGGCTGCTGGGGGAAAGGGTCATCGAAGCGAGCAACAGTCCCTGGAGAGCTCAAGTAGTGTTGGTAAAGACCGGGGAGAAGCATAGGATGGTCATTGACTACAGCCAGACCATCAACAGGTTTACGCAGCTGGACGCGTACCCTCTCCCCCGTATAGCCGACCTGGTAAACAGGATCGCACAATACAAGGTTTTCTCCACGGTGGATCTCAAGTCCGCCTACCACCAGCTACTCCTCCGTAATAGTGACTGCAAGTACACTGCCTTCAAAGCAGATGGGCGGCTCTATCAATTTTTAAGAGTTCCCTTTGTCGTCACTAATGGGGTCTCGGTCTTCCAGCGAGAGATGGACCGAATGGTTGACCGGTACGGCTTACGCGCAACGTTCCAGTATCTGGATAACATCACCATCTGCGGCTATGACCAGCAGGACCACGACACCAACCTCCGCAAATTTCTCCAGACCGCAAAAATCCTTAACCTGACATACAATAAGGATAAATGCGTGTTTATCACCGACCGTCTAGCCATCCTAGGCCACGTAGTGCGAAATGGAGTTATAGACCCCGACCCTGAACGCATGCGCCGCTTTATGGAGTTCCCCCTCCCTCACTGCCCCAAGGCCCTGAAGCGCTGCCTAGAGTTTTTCAGCTCTTACGCACAGTGGGTCCCCAACTACGCGGACAAAGCCCGACCCCTAATCCAGTCCACAACCTTCCCCCTGTCGACGGAGGCCCGCCAGGCCTTCAGCCGCAGCAAAGCAGACATTGCAAAGGCCACGATGCGCACCATCGACAGGTCCCTCCCCTTCCAGGTCGAGAGCGATGCGTCCGACGTAGCTCTGGTGGCCACCCTCAACCAAGCGGGCAGACTCATGGCTTTCTTCTCCCGTACCCTCCATGCTTCCGAAATTCACCACTCCTCGGTCGAAAAAGAGGCACAAGCCATAGTGGAAGCTGTGAGACATTGGAGGCATTACCTGGCCGGCAGGAGATTCGCTCTCCTCACTGACCAACGGTCAGTTGCCTTCATGTTCGATAATGCACAGCGGGGCAAGATTAAAAACGACAAGATCTTGCGGTGGAGGATAGAACTCTCCACCTTCAACTACGAGATCTTGTACCGTCCGGGGAAGCTAAACGAGCCTCCTGATGCCCTGTCCCGCGGCACTTGTGCCACCGCACAAGCGGACCGCCTCCGAGCCCTCCACGAGGAGCTCTGCCACCCGGGGTCACTCGTTTTTTCCACTTCATTAAGACCCGCAACCTGCCCTACTCCATCGAGGAGGTCAGGACAGTCACCAGGGACTGCCAAATCTGCGCAGAATGCAAACCACACTTCTACTGGCCAGAGAGGGTGCACCTGATAAAGGCTTCCCGTCCCTCTGAGCGCCTTAGCATGGATTTCAAAGGCCCCCTCCCCTCCACCGACCGCAACACGTATTTCCTGAACATGATTGACGAGTACTCCCGGTTCCCATTCGCCACCCCCTGCCCAGACATGACCACGACCACCGTCATCAAGGCCCTCCAGGGTATCTTTACACTGTTCGGGTTCCCCGCCTACATACATAGTGATAGGGAGTCCTCCTTTATGAGCGACGAGCTGCGTCAATTCCTGCTCAGCAATGACATCGCCTCGAGCAGGATGACCAGTTACAACTCCCGGGGAAACGGGCAGGTAGAGAGGGAGAACGGAACGGTCTGGAAGACTGTTCTACTGGCCCTGCATCCAGGCATCTCCCAGTCTCCCGCTGGCAAGAAGTCCTCCCGGTGGCCCTCCACGCCATCCGGTCGCTGCTCTGTACAACCACAAATCAGACACCTCGTGAACGTCTCCTTGTTTTCCCCAGGAGGTCCTCCTCCGGGACCTCGCTCCCAACCTGGCTAGCGACACCCAGACCCATCCTGCTTCGGAAGCACGTGTGGGCGCACAAGTCGGACCCGTTGGTCGAGAGGTCCACCTGCTGCATGCTAACCCCCAGTACGCCTACGTGGCGTTCCCTGACGGCCGGCAAGATACAGTCTCCCTTCGGGACCTGGCGCCCGCCGGAACCCCACGCGCACCCGAACCATTCCCCCCCCCACAGCACCTCACTGGAGGGTCAGTACTCCCGCCGCTCCTGCCTAGGCCCACCCACCCACTGACACCCCCTACAGGTGCCCTCCCCCCCGTGTCAACCTTTTGCCCCAACAGCGCCGCCTACGGGTGACAAAGCTGCCAGGGAGGACAAAACCACGCTCCCGGAGTTGCAACCACCGGGACCCCCACCAGAATCACCACCGAAGCCCAGACGCTCCAGAAGGATGGCCAGGCAACCCGATCGACTGATTGCTTCGCTGTGACTCTGTGAACTTTGTAAATATCCTCGACAGCATGGTACCTCCATAGCTGGTCATACCATGTTAAAGGCGACTGTTACCACTGCCCACCACCCCTGCCGCACTCTTTTTTAACAGGGGGTGAATGTGGTAGTGCCAGGTATTGCGGTTCCTGAGAGGTTGATGACCATTGGTTAGACCCAGGAGTTTACCATTGGCTGTATTACGTAGCTCCGCCCTGAAGGCGGAGTATAAGAGATGTTGCCATCGCAGCAGTCTTCACTTTCTGTACCGAAGCTGCTGGGGAACAAGTTCTAGTAGATTAAAGCCTTCAGTTATGAAATCACTTCGTCTTGAGTGTAATTGATTGTGCATCAGTTACTGTGAAAACCCCCTAGTCGCCACATTCCGGCACCTGTTCGGGTACACAGAGGGAGAATTCAGGATGTCCAATTCACCTAACAAGCATATCTTTCTGGACTTGTAGGAGGAAACTGGAGCACACGGAGGAAACCCACGCAGTCAAGGTGGAGAACATGCAGACTCCGCCCAGACAGTGACCGAAGCGGGAATCGAACCCGAGACTCTGGCCCTGTGAAGCAACAATGCTAACCACTGTGCTACAATTACCTGCTTATGGCACCTTTTGCAGAGTAGATTATAATGCCATTGTTTCATATTCAACTGGCAGGATTCAGTTGAAGGGAAGTACAACAGAGATTGACCCATTATCGGAGATACTGTCTGACAGACTAGCACATGCTAATCAATCCCTGATCTTCTGATTCACACTAATCTCTGACAGTTGAGCTAGTTTCCCAATAAGCTTGTGCTTTAAACAGATTTTCCTGAGGGAGTCTTGGTGGATCTCTGCTATCCTTAATCCACACATGAAGAAGAGGGCAGTTCAAAGTCATTAGCTGCTAAAACCAGTGAGATTGTGGCAGTGTGATCTGAAAACTGGTGGAGGGGGCTCAACCTGTGATCAAACACACTGACAGCTTTGCTACTGGTTTTCAATAATGAGATGTTGTATGCAGTAGCCCGTTAGGAAAATTATACAATTTGTAGCATTCCTATTGTGCACACAGGGAGAGTCCAGCTCAGCAAAACTGTAAGAGATTAGGAAAGAATTGTGACATGGAAATGGAGTCAAAAAGGCAAGAGTTACCAGGTGGTATTGATGGCTCCACATTGCCTGGCTCTTGTCCCTGTCACTTCTTCTGCTCACCTCTGCTTTAATCAGTTGTACCTCAACTGAATGACATAGCTAACTCGGTGATAATTGGAATATCTGGATTTATCATGAAACAGACTCAAAACCGCGGAGCCGTTTTTATGTGAATTTATTGCAAGAAAGGAATCTCTTCCGAACCATAAAAGAAAATTGAAAATTCAAGTAAAATTGATGGTTTGGCCAGCGCATAACCGAACCATGAAAGAGAGGCTAGAGAGAAGATTTGCGAGAATGGTTCCAGGGATTAGGGATTTGAGTTAAAAGGACAGATTAGGGAAGCTGGGACTGTCCTTCGAGGAGAGAAGATTGAGAGAAGATTTGATACAAGTGTACAAAAGCATGAATGGCCTGGACAGAATAGATAGGAAGAAACTGTTTGCATAGGCAAACATCGGACACGGGTTTAAGGCGAAGGCACCATGGTTACGCAACAAGTGGTGAGGATCTGAAATGCACTGCCTGGGCGTGCGGCGGAGACAGACTTAATCGGAGCTTTCAAAAGGAATTGGATAACTGTCAGAAGATATAAATATGTGCAGGAAAAAAAGCAGGGGAGTGGGACTAGCTGATCTGCTCTTGCACAGAGTCAGCACGGGGCCAACACAGTCCAAACAGCCTCCTTCTGTGGTGTAACCATTCTATGAATCAAAAACAGAAAATACTGAACAATCACATCAGGTTTGACAGCAAATGTGGAGAGAGAAGGGAGCTAACATTTCGAGCCTAGATAATAATCTTTATAATAATCTTTATTGTCACAAGTAGGCTTACATTAACACTGCAATGAAGTTACTATGAAAAGCCCCTAGTTTCCACATTCCGGCGCCTGTTCGGGTACACGGAGGGCGAATTCAGAATGTCCAAATTACCTAACTGCACGTCTTTCGGGACTTGTGGGAGGAAACCGGAGCACCCGGAGGAAACCCACGCAGACACAGGGAGAACGTGCAGACTCTGCACAGACAGTGACCCAAGCCAGGAATCGAACCTGGGATCCTGCCGCTATGAAACAATAGTGCTAACCACTGTGCTACCGTGCCGCCCACTGATGACTCTTTGTCGAAGTCAGTGTCATCCAGACTTGAGACTTTAGCTCTCTCCTCTCTCCATAGATGCTGTCAGACCTGCTGTGGTTGTCCAGTATTTTCTATTTTTATTTCAGATTCCAGCATCTGCGGTGATTTGCTTTTATTTCTATGATTCTGTGATATCCACCGTAAATATTTCACAGAAAATGGTAAAGCAATGATTGGCATGGTGGGAGGGGTTTGTCAAAAATATCCAAATGTTGGTGTCAATTGTGAAGCAAGAGGATTATTTACAACAAAGATTAATGACTTGGATGAGGGAAGCAAATGTACTATTGCCAAGTCTGCGGATGACACAAAAGACTAAAAGTACCGTGGTCTAAACACTACATTTTCTAGGCAACGTATACTTCAAACCACAAAACAGGACATTTCCTCTTTTCTTTTAACATAACTAAAGACCCAATTCACAGATATACTTTACACGGTCTTTAAAAGAGACATTCAATTTTCCTGAGGGTTTTCTTCCATTTCTGAGCCTGGGAAATTTTATTCAGAACTATCTTTCACGGTGAGGTTTCCTCCCCAGAGAGTTCCTCTAGTGCAAACTAAGTAAATCTTCCAGCCTTGTTTCAACTCCTCATGAATTTGTTTTTATTTCAATCTGACAATGAGCTCCCACTTACATTTGTGTGTGGCAAACCACTCCGTCTTGTTGCCTACATTTGCTCTCCCAGATCCTGGCAGAGTAACCTGGTCTGTGAGTTTCCCGGGATACCTTAGGCCCTTCCCCTCTCAATGCTCACCTCCATGGTAATGTGAATCACCTAGTGTAATGCCCAGTACAGGCATGGAGATATTGCAACCTTGTGTAGATGGGCTTTAGAGTGGTTTCACAGGTCGGCGAAACATCGAGGGCTGAAGGGCCTTTACTGCGCTGTAATGTTCTATGTTCTAGTAATGTAGATGGGCTTTAGAGTGGTTTCACAGATCGGCGCAACATCGAGGGCCGAAGGACCTGTACTGCGCTGTAATGTTCTATGTTTAAAGCAGTATTTTGAAATGGACACAGCAGCTTTTAAGATTGCTGGCAACATATCATGTGACTTCAGCAATATCAGCTCCAGAATGATCTGAAACTCAAGCAAATACATAATTGGAATATGACAATTACAGCCACTTGTGAAGTTCACAAATCCCTTTGTTAAGGAAGAACTGTCAACAGAACCAGACTATCACTATCTTTTGACTTCACCTTGGGCCACAGAGACATCGGAACGCTATCTTTTCCTGAAAGGCATTTAAACGGGTTATTTAAATGGAGTGGGTGATTCCATGGCTGTCTCAAAACTCTCAAAGTGCGAAAGGATGTGTATCAGTGTGAAAGACAGGGGGCGTCATTCTCCGACCCCCCGCCGGGTCGGAGAATGGCCGTTGGCCGCCGTGAATCCCGCCCCCGCCCCCGCCGAAGTCTCCGGTACCGGAGATTGGGTGGGGGCGGGAATCGGGCCGCGCCGGTTGGCGGGACCCCCCATTCAATTCTCCGTCCCGGATGGGCCGAAGTCCCGCCCAGAAATTGCCTGTCCCGCCGGCGTAAATCAAACCTGGTATTTACCGGCGGGACCAGGCGGCGTGGGCGGGCTCCGGGGTCCTGGGGGGGGGGGGGGGGGGGGGGCGTGGGGCGATCTGACCCCGGGGGGTGCCCCCACGGTGGCCTGGCCCGCGATCGGGGCCCACCGATCCGCGGGCGGGCCTGTGCCGTGGGGGCACTCTTTCCCTCCGCCTCCGCTACGGCCTCCACCATGGCGGAGGCGGAAGAGACTCTCCCCACTGCGCATGCGCGGGAAACTTTCAGCGGCCGCTGACGCTCCCGCGCATGCGCCGGGAAACTGTCAGCGGCCGCTGACGCTCCCGCGCATGCGCCGCATTTCCACGCCAGCTGGCGGGGAAACAAACGCCATTTCCGCCAGCTGGCGGGGTGGAAATCCCTTCGGCGTCGGCCTAGCCCCTCAATGTTGGGGCTAGGCCGCCAAAGATGCGGAGCATTCCGCACCTTTGGGCCGGCGCGATGCCCGTCTGATTGGCGCCGTCTTTGGCGCCAGTCGGCGGACATCGCGCCGTTGGGGGAGAATTTCGCCCAGGATGTGTATCTGTCCAAACCATCACCTTTTTTTGGGCTCATCACAAGTCTCATGGTTAATGCAGCCATATTTGTTACCTGTTCTTTTTAAAAATAGCAGCAGAAACTATTCCGATCAGATACGCCAAGATTGATTCCATCGAAAAGTCACCGATAACAGCTGCAAGGCACCGTGCAGTCAAGGTAAAACAACTATACCTAGAAAATGGGAGATAGATTTTCTTCCAACCTGTTTCATCAAGTTCACCTGAGAGCTGACTTCCTGGCAATTCAATTACAAGAAGCCTTACACAGAATCCTCTGCTTTACAAGACCTCCACTCCAGCCACAGCATTAATTAATCTATAATAATAATAATAATATAATAATCGCTTATTGTCACAAGTAGGCTTCAATGAAGTTACTGTAAAAAGCCCCTAGTTGCCACATTCCGGCGCCTGTTTGGGGAGGCTAGTACGGGAATTGAACCTGCGCTGCTGGCATAGTTCTGTATTACAAGCCAGCGATTTAGCCCACTGTGCTAAACCAGCCCCTTTCTAAACCAGCCCCATTAATCTGAGAAATTACAGACCATCTACAAAAGAGACTGAAATAATTACTACATGTAACTGTATTACTATTCTTCTTCATCTGTACCAAATCGTTAAGTGTATGGCAGTGCGTGTGAGATGTTGCATTTAAACCTCCAGGGCAAATCATCTCTATTTTTAAATTCACAAATGTTTGCTGCTGGAAATTGTTTAAATGGGGAAAACATTCTGACGGTAAGAAATCACATTAATTGCCATCATTATTAAAAATATTTTGATCACGACTAATAATAAAAGACTTAGGGCGGGATTCTCCAATTACAGCTCTCTCTGGGTCGGAGAAACCCCGGGGGGGGGGGGGAGGGGCCGCGAATCCTGCCCCACCGCCGGCTGCCATATTCTTCGGCGCCGTTTTTAGGGCGGGGACGGGATTCACGCCTTGCCGGTCGGGGGCCGTTGACAGCGGCCCCCCCAGCAATTCCCCGGGCCCCGATGGGTCGAGCAGCAATCCGTTTTTGGCCAGTCCCGCCGGCATGGGTTACGCATGGTCCCACATGGCGGGACCTGGCACTTAGGTCAGCGGGGGCGGTCCTCGGGGGGGGCCCGCGTGGAAATACGACCCTGGTGGGGGGGGGGAGGGGCCCCTACGGTGGCCTGGCCCGTGATCTGGGCCCACCGGGCAGGCCTGTACCGTGGAGGCACTTCTTCCTTCCGCGCTGGCACCTGTAGGGCTCCGCCAGGGCCGTCGCGGAGAAGAGAACCACGCATGCGCGGGACCACGCCGACGATTCCGTGCATGCGCGGGTCCACGCCGGCCCTTTGGCAAATGCGCGAACTCACGCAGTCCCTTCGCGCCGGCTGGAGCGGCGCCAACCCATCCGGTGTCCACCTAGCCCCCGAAAGTGCGGAGAAGTCCGTACGTTCGGGGGCTGTTGACGCCGGAGTGGTTGGCGCCAGTTCTCCCGCCAGCGTGGGGACTTAGTCCCCCAGAAGGGAGAATCCCGCTGATAAACTCTGTCCGTGGTACCAGGTAGAAATGCTGATTAGCTATCCTCGTGATCCCAGCTCTTTTTTATCTCGAAAGTAAATGGATAATTCAAAGCACATCTGTTTATAACCCGACATTTTCCTGGGACTTTAGAGACTCACTATTTATTCATTGTTAGCATACGGATGCTGTTATTGTCTCCCAAGTGTAATCGTCTTGCGCCTTTCTCCAAACAAAACAATCTGGGCCCCCTTCAATCTCTAACAATAAAACCACCTAGCCTTCCAGTCAGGCAGGCTTCAGAAGAGGCCACATAATCCCTTTCATTTTTACTTGAAAGAAACAGTCCCAAAACTTCATAATCTTGTATACCTCATAATAGTACCAGACCACATAGACCACAAGGTTTTTGGTTAATTAACTCAGAATGGACAAGCTACGGAGCAAATAAACACGGTCTTTATTCACATAACACATTGAGCTCCGATCGTTCCCAGTTGTGAGTCCACATATTACCAACAGCTTTCACGAGTCACATGAACAGTCGCGAGGACAGTTATCATCCAACACCCCTGAAAATAAGATCACAATGTTAGATTTTAGGTTAAGGTATTCCACAAATATTACACCACACAGATTGTTTTCAAAAAAATCATTGGAAAGGCAACACAAATATACATTGTGCTGTGAAATATCATTCACAAACTGTGGGACATAGCACCCTAAATTAACTAGAAATCTAGAAAAAGTAGGAGCAGGAGGAGGCTGTTCGGTCCTTCAAGACTGCTCCATCATTCATTATGATCATGTCTGATCACCAACTCAATAGTCTAATCTTGCTTTCCCCCCATATCCTTTGATACCCTTTTCCCCAAGTGCTATATCCAACTGCTCCTTCAAACCATACAATGTTTTGTACTCAACTGCTTCCTGCAGTAACGAATTCCACAGGCTCATCACTCTCTGGGTAATGACATTTCTCCTCATCTGTTTTAAATGTTCTACCCCGTATCCTCAGACTGTGCCTCCTGGTTCTGAACACACCCACCAATGGGAACATCCTTCCCGCATCAACCTGTCTAGTCCTGTTAGAATTTTATAGGTTTCTATGAGATTCCCCCCTCATTCTTCTGAACTCCAGCGAATGCAATCCTAACCGATTCAATGTCGCTTTTTATGACAGCCCTGCCATCCCAGGCATCAGTCTGGTAAACCTTTGGTGCACTCCCTCTATGGCTAGAACATCCTTCCTCAGATAAAGAGTACAAAACTGTACACAATATTCCAGGTGTGGCCTCACCAAGGCCCTGTATAATTGCAGCAAAACACCGCTGCTCCTGTATCGAATCCTCTCGCAATGAAGACCGTGGTGCATACCATTTGCCTTAGTTCCTCTCTCCAGGTCTCCCGATGCGGAACTCTTCTGCATGCTTTAATGGTTAATCAATAATTTGAAACTTTTTGAATTTAAACCCATGGGGCCTAATTGACTTTTTCACAGAATCCCTACAGTGCAGAGGCTGCCATTCGGCCCATCGAGTCTGCACCAACCCTCTGAAAGAGCACCCTACCTAGGCCCAATCTCTCACCCTGGGCGGGATTCTCCCATGCCGCGCTGTTTGGGAGAATTGGCGTTCATGCCGGATTTTCATGCGACACCGGTTCGAGGAAGTTTCGCCATTCTCCCAACCGGCGAGAACGCCGTCATCAAGGTCGGCGCCGCGCCGCCCGGAGAATCACCCGAGGTGCGAGGTTTGGCGATTCTCCGTTCCCCCCGCTATTCAGTGGCCCGGCGTTTCGGAGGCAGCATGTTGTGGTGTCCACGGCCGGTGCTGGGTGGGGGGGGTGTGCCACCATGCTCGAGGGGGGGAGGATTGAGGCGGAACGGTGCAGCCATGTTCGGGGGGACGGGAGGGGGAAGGATTCAGCCATGTTCGGGGGGAAAGGAGGGGGGAGAAGGAGGGGGGGAAGGAGGGGGAGAAGGAGGGGGGAAGGGTGCAGCCATGTTTGGGGTGGGGGAAGGAGGGGGAGAAGGAGCTGGGAGAAGGAGGGGAGGAAGGGTGCAGCCATGTTCGGGGGGGAAGGAGGGGTGGGGAAGGGTGCAGCCATGTTCGGGGGTAGGGGGGGTTCGGGACAGAGGACCTCCATGTTCCGGGGAGGGTGGGGGGGGAGGGTTTTCCGTGGGAGCGACATGCCAGCTGGCCTGCCATGGCAGGGTGGTGGCGAAGCCATGCCTGCAAGTTGAGGTCATGCTAATGGGCAAAGGCCACTGGCGCCGCCATCCCGCGCGGCCACACGCCTTGACCTTGGGTGCGCCCAGCCCCACCCCTCCACAGGTGCCGCAACATCCAGCTGACGGAGACCATCTCTGGGAAGGTTCAAGGTGACACACATGCCAACCCCCTTGATGGCATGGCCAGCGCACGGTGGTGCAATGAGGAGGGATGGGCAAAACTGGGCGGTGGAAGGATACTGTGGGCAGGGGTCAGGGTGCCTGCGTGTCAGTAGCGACAACAGCCAACCAAGGAACACATGTATCCCATGGCACCTGGCTGTCGAGGTGTCAATGCGCCATCGTTAAACATGTTGTATCTCCCCCCCCCACTTCCTGCAGATCATAATGTTTGGGCACTAGCCAGCGATGTTTGCCGCCGTATTGGCAGCCGCTGCCCTGCAGGTGGCCCTTTGGCAGCGTCGTCGCAGGCGGCTCAGAGCAGCTGTGGCAGTGGCGGCTGCAGCAGAGGGACTGGCAGCAAAGGGCCCAGTGCCACCCGCTCAGGCTGCAGGCCCGCCCGCCCGACAGGTGCAGGAGGAGGCGGAGAGGGACGATAACCACCACATCGATGGGGATGCACAGGACGAGGAAACCGATCGTGAAGGGGCGCAGGGGGAGGCGGAGGAGAAGGTGGTGGTGCCAAGGCGCCGGAGGCGCCCCATGAGGCCTCGAGTGTAACGTCACCGCATGTCCTTCGAGTACCTGCCGGACACGGCATGCAGGAGGAGACTCCGGATGAGTAGGGAGACCGTCGCATATATATGCCACCTCATGGCACACCTGGCATCACGTGGAACGGAGGGAGAACATGCTATCCCGGTGGCCATCAAGGTGATGGTTGCCCTCAACCTCTACGCGACGAGGTCGTTCCAGGCGCCGAGCGGGGACCTGTCCGGTATCTCCCAGGCATCGGTGCACTGGTGCATCCGAGCAGTCACCGACGCCCTGTATGCCATCACCAACCGGTACATCCAGTTTCCAGAGGACCGCGCACACCAGGATGCCAATGGTCCAGGGGGTGATTGATAGGATGCACGTCGCCATGCGCCCACCATCGGAGAACAGAAAGGGGACCTACTCCATGAACATTCAGGTGGTCTGCGACCACCGCATGAAGATCATGCACGTGTGCGCCCTGTACCCCGGCAGTGTGCATGATGCCTTTATACTGGCGCAATCTTTCATCCCCGCCATGTTCGAGGGACACCCCCCCCCGGCTGAGGGGCTGGTTGCTGGGTGACAGGGGTTACCTGTTGCAGTCGTGGTTAATGACGCCTATACGGAGGCCACAGACCAACGCAGAGAGCGAGCACGTGAGGCATTGATCGCCGCACATTTCACCAACTAGGGGGAGGGCATTGCTGAGCAAGGCACTTGCACCACTGTTCCATCCAAACACACCACCCAGCTCTGCCCACCTCCCACACCATCTGACAACCCTAGCGCCCACACCACCACTTTCACAGCACCTTACACCTGCGGCACAACGGGATGGTCTCACACAATTGCTTGTGTAAGCGGGTGTGATCAGTGCCATGTTGAGTGACGACAACCCGCTCTGCGATGAGCTGTGAGCTCCGGATCGTTAGACAATGTCTGACTCATGGCCAGAGCTACACCCTCCACCTGGATGGTCCCTGTATGCGTTCATGACACTCCATCACATGGCCATGTGGGGGAGCTGGCATCGGTGTTCCGAGGACGACAGGGGGTTGAGGGGGGAAACACACACCCAGCCTCACCGCTGTACCGACCTTCGACCCCAGCGCCACTCGATCCCCTTCACGACCCCCCAGGCACCGGACATAGCACAGGGGCATCTAGGTTTGGTGTAACAGTGACTTTAATCGTGACATTCACATACAAGTGCCCTAGCCCCTATAACTAAGCTGTGCTCTGCACCCGTGCCAACTTACTACGTGTCGAACTTCTTTGCCTTACGGGCCCTACCACTGCACCTTGGTGTTTCCCCAGACGGTACAGCAGGAGTGGAGGCGGACTGCTGAGACTCCTGCCCTGCGACGTGGCTCCCCCAACGGCGCGCGTTTCCTGGGGCAGCCTGGCTTGTATGGGCCAGGCTGTTCGGCGGATGTGCTGGATGGCATGGTGCCACCCTGTTCTGCCCGCTGCCCACCAGATGCACCAGGGACAGAATGGGGGGGGGGAGTCTGATTGTTCCGGGACCTCCCTTGCAGGAGTCACCGGGAAAGGTCCTAGAACCTTCCCCTCCCTCGGGCAGCCCGGTGGCCCCTGGGCCTCACTATGGGATGGTGGTGCGAGCGGAGACAAGCGCCGTGGCACCACCAACAGTCCTGGAGGCCCGCTGTGGCATCGACCAGGGTCTGAACATTTGCAGCGATGGAGCTCAGGGAGTGGGCCATCCCTGTCAGGGACTGTGCAACCTCCCTCTGGGCTTGTGCGGCGCCACCCAGCACGTGCGCAAGGCCACCGATATTCTCAGCGATGGCCTGCTGAGACTCGGCCATGGCTGCTGAGACTGGGCCATGGCCTGCTGAGACTGGGCCATGGCCTGCAGAGATTGGGCCATGGCCTGCAGAGATTGGGCCATGGCCTGCTGAGACTGGGCCATGGCCTGCTGAGACTCGGCCATGGCTGCTGAGACTGGACCATGGCCTGCTGAGACTCGGCCAGACCCCGGAGCGCGGCGGCAATGTCCAGCTGGCTCTGGGACATGGTTGCCTGTGAGAGGGCAGCCCTGTCCTGGGCCACGGATGACGCGTGCACATGAAGCCCCACGCCTTGCAGAACCTGACCCATGGCCGAAACCGTTGCCCCAATTGCCTCGACCACGGACGCCACCCGTGCGGTGTCGGCCTGGGTGGCAGCCATGACCGGCACCATTCCCTGCTCCTGGACGCGGAAAGACTCCTTCAACTGTGTCTGCAGATGCTTGAAGGCAGCCGTCATCCCGTTGTCCACTACCTGGGTTTCCAAAGGCATCGGGTCTATGGGTGGGTCTGGTAAGTCCAGGAACCCGGGAACCGTTTGGGCGGCAGCTGGGTGCTGGGGCTGGGCTGACCTCCGACCGTCCAGCCCCTCAGCTGCTCCTGCCTCCACCTGCTGTACCGGTTCGGCTGTGTGGTGCGCACCAGTCAGTGTCCCAGAAGCCTCATTACTAATATGCCCAACCAAAGTGAGGGTATCTGCGATGGTGGAGGGTGTGGGTGACAGCAGTGACTCAAGGTCCATGTCCTCATCGGACCCCAGGTCTGGGGTCTCCTGGGTCGAGCCTTGGACCGTTGGACGTTGTCTTCGGCCCATGTGAGGGGCTGTGTCTGGCCTGTCCAACATCTGTTTGGCCGTCCTCTGTGCGTCACTGTCCTGGCCCTCCATCCTCTCTTCGTCCGTTTCATGGCCGTCAGTGTCCTGACTGTCCGTCCTCTGTTCGTCACTGTCGTTTGTGTCGGTCCTCTGTGTGTCCGTTTCCTGTGCCCCGGCTTCGGACGAGGGCCCTCCTGTCCGTCTTCCTTCCCCTCCCTGGCGTGCGTCCCTGTGGGCAGATGGACGTTGTCCTGGACGGGAGTGGCTTGTCTGAGACATTCCGGGACAATCATCGGCTCACCCTGGGATACACAATGAAGCATGTATTGTTAGACATGGGGTGTCGGTTGTGAGGAGGTGGAGGGGGCAGTGTGAGGGGTGGGGATTGTGAGGGCGGTTTAGGGGGTGGAGGGGGCGGTGTGAGGGGGGAGGGTGAGGGAGTGTAGCCAGGCAGGGGACTCTCACTTGGTGCTGCGCCTCCGATCTGACATGGCGCTATCTCCCGGGTGGCAGCTCCCCCAGTGAGGTCCAGAGCCCTCTGCTCATGGACGGTGAGGGGGTGCAGAACTGGTGATCCCCATCCGCTTCTTGTCCACTCACAATGGTTGTGGGCTGTCTAATCCTGCGGACAGGGGGGGGGGGGGGGGGGGCGGGGGGGGAGAAGCATCAGAGTTAGGCGGTCACCAGCAATATGCACAGATGTTGACAACATTATGACTAGGGGGATGGCACTCGGCACCACGCCACGGCGGCTCGCAAAGGGGGTGTGGTGCCCATGTGGGTCGGGTGAAACGTGATGCCCCACTCCTGCGTGGGCGGGGGGTGCGACATGTGGGGGGAGGGGGGCGTGAGGCGGCGGTGGGGTGTGGCCCGGGGGAACTCTCGGGGTACTTAGGCTGCCCTCGTGAGGGCATGGTGCTTCTTGCGGTACTGCTCTCCAGAACGTGGGGTGTGCCCCACAGCGCTAATGGCGATGCCCACATCACACCAGTTGCGCCTGACTGTGCTGGCCAGGTGCTGGTGGCCACGTCCTGGGCACAGGATCGCCCTCCGCTCTTCCACTGTGTCCAGCAGCGTCTCCAGGTCGTTGTCCCGGAACCTGGGGGCGACACGGCGGGGAGCAGCCATCTCCCTGTGTCGGGGCCTGTGCACGGATCGCGCACATAAAATGATGCGGCGTCCTGGCGTTGCGCTCAAGACGGCGCCGCTCTGGTGTCAACCCCACCGCGAGTAACGGCATTGCCATCTGATATGTCAGTGAGTTCAAAAATGCAAACAAATAATTTCACTGGGTCACTGAGATGTTATACAAGTAAATTAAAGTCCATCGCTCACAGTTAACAGGCACTCCATATTATTCTCCCATTTATTGGCGGGGGCCAACTGAATGTTATATGTACAAATTAACTTGAATTTTCTCACAGAGAGAATACCTGTCTCCAGCGCTTGGAATGTTTTCCCACGCAAATTGATGCACGGTCAGGCTGTGTGCCTGCTTTTGAAATTTTAGTTCATGTTTTCATCTGGATTTTAACAGCGAGAGGATTTCTCGAGTGCATCTTGAGCAATTGTAAACACTGCGTTACGTTCAACAGGCAGGAACTGCCCTCTGCCACTCCCGGTTCGATACTCAGTGACACGTCTACTTTGTCCTGGATGAAGAATGTAGCCGTGTTGGCTTCATTCTTGGAGCCGTGCTGCTGGCCAGGGGGACCTCCACGAGGGTTTGATGAACTGATGGGGGGTGGCCAGGGGGGCACTATTTCGCAGGTCGGGTCCAACGTGTCCGCTGCAGGTCTTTACCGTGCGCAAGCTCGGCCACGGATCCGGCCATTCTCCAGACATTTATATCGTAAATGTTTCCGGTATTTTTTGCTGATTTTAGTTTTTCTCTGTTGTTTTGTTTTTGGACAGCAGATGTTTATGTTTCTGCTATCCACAACTCCTCCCACTTCGGGTGAAAAGTCATTAACCTGAAATCATCGGTGCGATTCAACTAAATGAGAACAGAGTCCCATAGAGAGCGCATTTAGCCATGTGTTTCCGGCGCTCGCAGTGCTGAGAGACACATGGCTATACAACACCAGTCGCAATAAATAAGTGGTCTCAGTGGGGAATGCATGGCCGAGGTCGCACATAGCCCCGTTTTCTACACCGAGGAGCTGCGCTCGCCGTAACTTCTCAGTGTAGCGAGAGATCGAGACGCCATTTTTAAATAGCCTCCCAATCTCTAAAGCCTGCGATGCGAACCCCGACCGCCCCAAGCCCCAATGCATAATAGGGGGGGTCCCTTCCAACTCTGCAACTCCCCAACACCCACGCAGGGCATCCCGGCCCGATCCCACCCGTGCAAGAAATGTCAGCTTTCACCTTGGCAGTGCCAGCCTGGCAGTGCCCCTGCAGCTGCCCATGCCACGTGGGCACCTTGCCAGTGCCAGGCTGACACCCAGGTGAAACCCCATTTGTGGGAACCAGTGCTGACCGGCGTTCGCCCGAGGTCTCCAAGGGAAAGGGGATAGATCCTAACGCCTCGGGTACCTCAGGAAACTGCATATTAGAGTAAGACTAGCTATCTCACTGTAATATGCAGATTTGCTAAAAAGTGATCTCGCCCACAATGGGATTAAATCTCGTAAGGTGTTGTGAGCCAGGTAGATCCCAGGAGCTTTATCGGCCACGTTGTGACGTGGCTTTTCGGGCACAGTGTAACCATTGGATCGCGTCCATTAATTCTGCTTCTTTCTCCACAGATGGTGCTAGAATGACTGACGGAGTGGAGGGGACACCATTAACCAGGAGCTTAATTGGACCAATGACACATGTGCTGTGACTTAAAATCAGACCAAACTCTGAACATTCTGCAGCAAGAGTCTCATTACCTCACCCGTAAAAGCCTTTCCACCACCTAGTCATAGAATCATGGAATCCCTAAAGTGCAGAAGGAGGCCATTCGGGCCATCGAAACTGCACCAATCGACTCCGCCCTATCACCGTAACCCCCTTAACCTAACCTGCACATCCCTGGACACTAAGAGGAAATTTAGCATGGCCAATCCACCTAACCCGCACATATTTGGACTGTGGGAGGAAACCGGAGCACCCGGAGAAAACCCACACAGATACGGGGGGGAAGCTACGAACTCCAGACAGTCATCCAACACTGGAATTGAACCCGGGTCCCTGGCACTGTGAGGCAGCAGTGTTAACCACTGTGCCATTGTGGTGGGATATCCTCCACCGGCCTGGATGAGTACAGCTCCAACATCACTCAACAAGCCCAACACCATCCAGGACAACAACAAACCTTGAATAGTGCCTCATCAATCACCGTAACCATTCACAACCTCCATCACTGCCACACTGTCTCTGCAGTGTGTACTATCTACAAGATGCACCACAGCAACTCACCAGGGCTTCTTCTGTAACTTCTACCACCTAGAAGGAAGGACAAGGACAGCAGCAGCATGCGAACATCACCACCGACAAGTTCCCCACACACACATCATCCCAATATATATATCATCATGCACCAACCTTTATTTATCTAGAGTCTTCAGTGGGATAAAATGGCCCAATGCATTATGAACCTAAATGGTTTTATAAACCAAAGAATGACATTGAGCCACCTAAGGAGATCTTAGGCCAGGTAACCAAAAGATTGGCCAAAGAAGTAGGTTGTAAGGAATGTATTAAATGGAGAAAGCAAGATAGAGATACCTTGGGCCTAGGTAAATGAAGGTGTGACCACCAATAGTGGAGTGATTCAAATCAGGGATGTAAAAGAGGCCGGAATTAGAAGAGGACTAATGTCTCTTGTGGATTGTGGGGCTGGACGGGGTTTTCAGAGATAGGCAGGGGTGAGGCCCCAGAGGGATTTGAAAACAAGAATGGGAATTTTAAAACTAAGATGGGAGCCAATGTCGGTGAGCAAAATCAGGGGAGATGGGGGAATGGAACTTGGAGTGAATTAAGACAGCGGTAAATAAGACAGAGATTCAGGTGACCGAAATTTACAGAGGGTAGCAACAGATGAAGCTGGAAAATGTTTTGGGGGTGGCAGCCTTAGTGATGTCGTAAATCATGAGGAATTGTATCATTTACAGATTGTCATGATATTCAAACACACACATCATGATGGACACACCAACAGACAAATCAGAGCACACAACACCACAACCAATCACACACAAGGACAGCAACCACATAAAAGCACGAACACGACACCTAGTGGACAGTAGGTCTGGGGACAAAGACACGGACACGACCTGTTTCAAGATCACAAACAGGGAATCCCCACGTGCAGAGTATCAAGACAAAACTGTACATAGAAAGTTTAAATAAAATAGCGTTGTACCATA
Source organism: Scyliorhinus torazame (assembly GCF_047496885.1). Classification (NCBI taxonomy): domain Eukaryota; kingdom Metazoa; phylum Chordata; class Chondrichthyes; order Carcharhiniformes; family Scyliorhinidae; genus Scyliorhinus; species Scyliorhinus torazame. The sequence continues at coordinate 194,501,318 of NC_092718.1, forward strand.
TACAACCGTGTTGGCTCATCTGTGTGTCAGAACGCCCAACACCACATGGTACAGGAGTGGATCGATACCTGCCAACTAACCTGCCATTCTGGACATGGACCGCACCGACAAACCGCAGCCAAGTCGCGGGGAACCTAGGTACCAATTGGAAGCTCTTCAGGCAGCGATTTGACCTGTACATCCGAGCCAACGAGAAACAGAGTGCCTCGGATGAAACGAAGATTGCAATGCTCCTCTTCTACGCAGGTCAGCACGCCCTCGACGTCTTTAACTCTCTGGTGTTCGAAGAAGGTGAAAACCAATCCAAGTATGACACGGTCATCCTCAAACTGGACCAGCACTTTAATGTTGAAGTGAATGAAAGTTTTGAAAGATACCTCTTTCAGCAACGCCTACAAGGTAAGGAGGAGCTTTTTCAACCCTTTTTGACGCACCTCCGAATTCTAGCGCAGTCCTGCGGTTACGGCAGCACCACAGAGTCCATGATCAGGGACCAGATTGTTTTTGGCGTTGCCTCCAGTGGCCTACGCCAGCAGCTTCTTAAAATAAAAAGCCTCACCTTAGCGTCTGCTGTGGAAGCCTGTGTCCTCCACGAGAATGCAACCTGCCGTTTTGCCCGATTTCAGGCGTCCGAGTTGGCACGGAGGGGGTCCCCTGCCGTCGAATCGGCAAGCCAGGCCGCCCACGACGCCGAACGCATCCAGGCCATCGATTACTTCCCGACCCACGGCCCGGACGACAGCGGCTGCTTCCCGCGCTTTTCGCGGTCTCCCGCGCTGGTGCGCGCCAAAAATAACGGCCACATCGAGGGACGCACTGCGCATGCGCAGTGGCACAATGAACGCCGTGACGTCATGACGTGCGGCAATTGTGGAGCTGTACACTTAAAAGGGCAATGTCCTGCTAAAAACCGACAGTGCCTCAGATGTGGCAAGATGGGCCACTATGCTGCCCACTGTCATTCGGCTCAACCCATGGATCCTGCACATCCCCGACAATCTCGCAGACAAGTCAGGACCGTCCAGCCCACGTATCAAGACTTCCAGTTAAGTGATGCAGATGACCAGGATGCCTTCCGCGTTTCCGTCATCGATGTCAACAAGGTCAATGCCATCAATCCAGCCGATGAGTGGTGTGCCACCCTGACGGTCAACCGATCGCGCGTCACCTTCCGTCTGGACACCGGCGCATCCGCCAACCTGATTGCATATTCTGCATTCCAGGCCATGAAGGTCAAACCACCCATCACGCCATCCCGGCTCAAGATGGTTGATTATAACGGGAACGTCATCCCGTCCATAGGATCTTGCCAGCTACAGATAACTCACAAGATGCACACGGCCACACTCCCCTTCAAAGTTGTCGGCTCATCAAAAGACTCGTTACTGGGCGCACAGGCGTGTAAGGTCCTTCACCTGGTACAGCGCATTATGTCTCTCTCTCCAGGTGAGATATCCGACTTCCCGGATGCTGAGTTCCACGCAAATCTCCATTCCCTCCTTGCTCACAACCAGGAGGTTTTTGACGGCATGGGGACATTGCCATACGCGTACAAGATTCGACTCAAACCGGACGCCATCCCTGTCGTTCACGCACCTCGCAGGGTTCCTGCGCCACTCAAAGACCGCCTCAAGTTGCAGCTGCAGGCTCTTCAGGACCAAGGGGTCCTATCCAGGGTCACGGAGCCCACGCCATGGGTCAGTTCCATGGTCTGTGTAAAGAAGCCCTCTGGCGAGCTCCGCATATGTATAGATCCTAAAGATCTGAATAACAACATCATGCGGGAACACTATCCCATCCCGAAACGAGAGGAACTCACCAGCCAGATGGCGCAAGCCAAAATATTTACCAAATTGGATGCGTCCAAAGGATTTTGGCAGATCCAATTGGACCCGGCCAGCCAAAGGCTATGGACGTTCAACACCCCTTTTGGCAGATTCTGCTACAACCGGATGCCATTCGGCGTCATTTCAGCATTTGAAGTTTTCCACCGCATTATGGAGCAGATGATGGAAGGCATCGAAGGGGTACGTGTATATGTGGACGATATCATCATTTGGTCCACCACTCCGCAGGAACACATGCATCGTCTACGACGTGTCTTCACCCGCATACGACAAAATGGCCTGCATCTCAACCGCGCCAAGTGTGCCTTCGGCCAGATGGAGCTGAAATTCCTCGGAAACCACATCTCACGATCAGGGGTCCGTCCCGATGCAGACAAAGTTAGCGCCATCACAGCCATGCCACGGCCGGCTGACTAAGAAGGCTGTCCTAAGATTCCTGGGCATGGTCAACTTCCTTGGGAAGTTCATTCCCAACCTGGCTTCTCATACAACGAATATGCGCCATCTCGTAAAAAAATCAACAGAATTCCACTGGCAGCAATCGCATCAGCTGGAATGGGAGGAGCTCAAGCACAAACTGGTCACGGCACCAGTGCTGGCGTTCTTTGACACGACTCGCCCTACAAAGATCTCAACAGACGCCAGCCAATCTGGTATTGGAGCGGTACTCCTGCAAAAAGACAGCACGTCGTCATGGGCCCCGGTTGCATATGCCTCACGAGCCATGACCCCTACCGAACAGCGCTACGCGCAAATAGAAAAAGAATGCCTGGGCTTGTTAACTGGACTGGACAAGTTCCACGACTATGTGTATGGCCTGCCACGATTTACGGTTGAAACTGACCACCGCCCCCTGGTCAACATCATTAACAAAGACCTGAACGACATGACCCCTCGCCTTCAGCGCATCTTACTTAAACTCAGGAGGTATGATTTCGAACTGATCTACACTCCGGGGAAGGATCTCATCGTGGCGGACACGCTCTCCCGAGCAGTGAGCACACCACCAGATGCGGAGGGGTTCGTGCGTCAAATTGAGGCACACGTGACTCTGACAGCAGCAAATCTGCCAGCTGATGATCCAAGTCTGGCCCACATACGCGCATAGACGGCGACTGACCCCCTTCTACAGCGAGAGATGCGCCACATGACGGAAGGGTGGCTCAAAGGGCAGTGCCCCCAGTTTTATAATGTGCGAGATGACCTTACCAACATAGACGGGGTCCTTATGAAATTAGACAGGATTGTTATTCCGCACAGCATGCGCCAGATGATTCTTAATCAACTACACGAAGGCCACTTGGGCGTCGAAAAATGCAGACGAAGGGCCCGAGAGGCGGTATATTGGCCGGGTATTAATGAAGACATAGCCAACATGGTGCTCAATTGCACAACCTGTCAGAGGTTTCAGCCGGCGCAACCTCCGGAGACGTTTCTACCACACAAGTTGGTGACGTCCCCCTGGGCGAAGGTGGGTGTTGACCTATTTCACGCGCTCGGCAGAGATCACATCGTTATTATAGACTACTTCTCAAACTACCCGGAAGTCATGCCTCTCCATGATCTGACATCGTCCGCAGTCATTGGGGCCTGCAAGGAAACATTTGCTCGCCATAGCATTCCAAGGACTGTCATGTCAGACAATGGACCCTGCTTCGCCAGCCGTGAATGGTCGTCCTTTGCCGCAGCATATGGTTTCACTCATGTGACATCCAGCCCTCTACATCCACAGTCGAACGGGAAGGCTGAAAAGGGCGTCCACATTGCCAAGGCGGCTGCTGCCGGATCGGACTTTAACCTCGCCTTGCTGGCCTATCGATCGGCCCCGCTATCCACGGGTCTCTCGCCAGCGCAGCTCCTAATGGGTCGCTCCCTCAGGACGACGGTACCGTCCATCCTGGCACCAACAACAGACCATGAGACGGTTCTTTGGAACATGCAAATGCAGCGTGATCGCCAGAAAAGTCAGTACGACACACGAGCGACGGACCTGCCCCCCCTGTCCTCCGGAGACAAAGTACGCGTCCATCAACCGTATGGTGGCTGGTCAGCACCGGACGAAGTCCTCCGACATGTGGCTCCCCGCTCGTTCCTGGTTTGCATGCCGGATGGTTCAGTGCGTCGCCGCAATCGGCGCGCCCTTCGCCGACTTCCACGTTCGCAGCCACACAGTACGCACACGCCAGATCCTCAACAGGCTTCCGAGGATGACTTTGTGGAGCTGCCGCAGATCACGCCCTCTCCATCGCCACCCATGGCCATGCTTGCACATCAGCCGGTGGTTCTTGACCCACCCTTGAGGCGGTCAACCCGAACTCGTCGCAAGCCCATTAGACTGGACTTATAACACCGTTCATATGTCTAACAAGTTACACAATTATGTATGATAACCTGTTGTTGTTTATCGTTCCAGATATCGTATGACTGGACCACTGTTCAAGTTTTTTTTCTCGTTCGCATTCATGTTCTGTTATGGTACAACCTTGTTCATGTGACGCACCCGACATCGCCCCATGTAAATAGTTACGTCATATGCACTTGCTGTACACAACACACACACACTCTTAGATGCACTCACGACGCAATCATATTTATTACCACGTAGGCACATATCTTTGTAAAAAGGGGGGATGTCATGATATTCAAACACACACATCATGATGGACACACCAACAGACAAATCAGAGCACACAACACCACAACCAATCACATACAAGGACAGCAACCACATAAAAGCACGAACACGACACCTAGTGGACAGTAGGTCTGGGGACAAAGACACGGACACGACCTGTTTCAAGATCACAAACAGGGAATCCCCACGTGCAGAGTATCAAGACAAAACTACATAGAAAGTTTAAATAAAATAGCGTTGTACCATATACAACTGTGTTGGCTCATCTGTGTGTCAGAACTCCCAACACCACACAGATGAGGCCATCTCTTATCACTTCCTGCATCACTCACCACCCACACCCATCTTCCTCACCCCTCCCCTCCCTCCTGTATTCGTCTCTGGAAAATCTATTACCTAATTCAGCTACAACTACACTTTAAAATTATCAATGAGCTAGTTTTCTTTAAAATTTAGAGTACCCAATTCATTTTTTCCAATTAAGGGGCAATTTAGCGTGTTCAGTCCACCTATCCTGCACATCTTTGTGTTGTGGGGGCGAAACCCACGCAAACACAGGGAGAATGTGCAAGCTCCACACAGACAGTGACCCAGAGCCTGGGACCTCAGCGCTGTGAGACTGCAGTGTTAACCACTGAGTCGCCATGCTGCCCTAACTAACTAGTTCCTTCCTCTGACTCAAGGGCAGAGAATTTCAGAAAAAGCTCAGCAGGTCTGGCAGCATCTTCAGGGAGAGGGAAATAGGGTTAACGTTTCGAGTCTGTCTGACTCTTCATCAGAGCCAAAGCGAAGGAAAACGTGTTGGACAGTAAACTGTAGCTGGGAGAGATTGAAACGAGATGCAGCAACCTTATGTAGCAACATGAGAGAAATGGCATGGAGTGGTAGTGGGAGGCACAGGGGAAGCAGAGAGGGAGTTATTTCATCGAAACAATAAATGTACGGGATATGGAAAGAAGGGGGTTTAAGACAGGAGAAAGGTCTCAGTCTAAAGCTGTTGAACTCAATGTTGAGTCCCCAGGTCTGTAACGTGCCGATTCGAAAGAATAGGTGCTGCTTGCGGTAGGCTTCACTGGATCATTGCAGCAGGTCAAGGATGGACATGTGGCCATGAAAGTAAGGTGCTGAGTTTAAATGACAAACAACAGGAAGGTTGGGTCATGCTTGCGTACTGAGTGAATGTGTTCCACCCAGTCTGCGTTTAGCCTCCCCACTGCAGAGGAAGCTGCATTGGGAGTAGCGAGTACAGCAGACACACAGTGGTATTTTGATCTGTTCGCTTCAACATTTTAGCACATATTGATTTGTCCAGTTGCACCCTCACCTCCACCTTTGAGCCCTAGTCTCTGATGTGTTAGGCAGGTCTGTTCGGTGTGGACTGCACTTGATGCAGCGATGCGAGAAACAGTCCTCTAACACTGTAGGAGATCCAACACGGTTTTATTGAACGATAGAACTAACATACATGTTTAACTGTGGGTCGACACTATACTGAACTGACTGGAGACCTTGTAGTAGCCTGACCAGACTTACTAGCTACCGCATGGTGTTAGTACTGTGCTAGCTCGTGGACTCTGACTGTCTCAGTGGCTGGGTCCCGAGAGAGCGGGAAACCTAGTGTCCTCTGGCTTTATAGTGATGGTGTCCAGTCTAGTGATTGGCTGCACTGTGCTGTGTGCTTACTGATCATCCTGTGTGTCAATCACTGCCTGTCTGCACTTCATTATATACTTGCGTGGATATTATGACAGTCTCCAATAAAAGCTCTCTCTCACCCTGGCTGTTCACCCAGTGCAGCCCTCATCTCCACTTCCTTAGATCCAAGGGATGGAGACTTAGAAAAAAAACATGGCAGATGACTGGCTTAGCCATCCACCTGCCACCGGATCTGACTTGATCACTGAAAACACAATCAGGAGCTGATCTCAGCTGCTAAAAGAGCTCACTGTTCCAGGTTCAGTAAGCCCGGTTTCTTTTCCCAACTGCAAGCTGCCAAATGAAACTCCCGTCTGCTGAAAGAATTCCTTCAATATTGCACGGTCAAGATCCCGGATCTTCTTACCGAAAGGCACTGTGGGCGTTTCTTCGCACATACACTGCAGCCATTCAAGAAGGCAGCTCATCACCGTGTTCTCCAGGGCACTCGGCAATGGGCAATAAATGCAGCCCTCCCCAGAGATATCCACGTTCCATCGTTCCTCAGGCATTTGTGAAAAGGTACTTTCCAAAACTCAAATGCCTACGTGCAGTTCTGCGTGGGGGCAAATTGACGCTCTATACTTGGGCATATGTAATGGTACATAGATTAAATTAATTCAAGAACATTTAATTCCAGTTCTGGGAGAGGGAGAGAGGATAATTTCGCGAATTCATACATGGCTACGGGCTAGAACGCAGGCAAACACCCTGGAGTACAACACTGGAATGTGCCTTCCGGCACACACATAAGAAAGAGAATGTTTAATTTTATATTTGAATACAAGTAGTCATTTTCTTTCCCCAAAGCTGATTATTGAAGTGGTACAGTTTCTAGGGCTGAGCTGAAATCAAAAGCTGACTTGGTGTACCCAGTTGAGTGAATAATTACTGATGATCAATTTACTGCCCAAATGGTTGTTTTCATGGACTGGCAAACAGTGTCAGGCTGAAGGTGAGGGCAAACGCAGCGCCAATCCCTTCTCTTGTGTACAAACCTGCACCCCTGGGCTGGTATGTAAACCACTTCTCTGTTAAAATTAGATTTTCAGGAGGACAGGTTTTTTTGTAAGAACCAAGGGCGGGATTCTCCGCCCCCCTGCCGGGTCGGAGAATCGCCGGGGGTCAGCGTGAATCCCGCCCCCGCCGTCCTCCAAATTCTCCCGCCCCCCAGAAATTGACCCGCCGTGAGTCGTGCCGCCCGCCTCAGAGAATGGCGGGGACCGGCGCGACTCAATGGGCTCCGGGGCTCCACGAATTCTCCATCCCCGCGATGGGCTGAAGTCCCGCCCATTCTTTGCCAGCCCCGCCGGCGAAAAGAGTAGGTCTCTTACCGGCGGGACCTGGCGGCGCAGGCGGCCTCCGGGGTTCTTGGGGAGGCGCGGGGGAATCTGGCCCCAGGAGGTGGCCCCACGGTGGCCTGGCCCGCCATCGGGGCCCACCGATCCACGGGCGGACCTGTGCCGTAGGGACGCTCTATCCTTCCGCACCAGAGACTGTGGTCCTTCGCCATTCCCATTGCGGAAGCGAAACCCTCTGCACATGCGCGGGGATGACGCCGGCACACGCTGGCGCTCCCGCGCATGCGCCGACTCACACCAGCTGGCGGAGGCCCTTCGGCGGCAGTTGGCGTGGCGCCAAGCCACTTTCCCACCGGCCGGCGGGGCGCAAACCACTCCGGGGTTCTGCACCTTTGGGGCGGCCCAACGCTGGAGTGGTTCATGCCACTCCATCCTGCCGGGACCCCCGCATCGCCGGGTAGGGGTGAATCCCGCCCCTACAGTCTGATCCTTTTATCCAACAGACATAGAACATAGAACATACAGTGCAGAAGGAGGCCATTTGGCCCATCGAGTTTGCACCGACCCACTTAAGCCCTCGCTTCAACCCTATCCCCGTAACCCAATAACCCCTCCTAACCTTTTTGATCACTCAGGGCAATTTAGCATAGCCAATCCACCTAGCCTGCACGTCTTTGGACTGTGGGAGCACCCGGAGGAAACCCACACAGACACAGGGAGAACATGCATACTCCGCACAAACAGTGACCCAGGTGGAATCGAACCTGAGACCCTGGCGCTGTGAAGCCACAATGCTAGCCACTTGTGCTACCGTGCTGTCCAAGCAAAACAGCAAAACTCCACAATCCTGCATTTCTTCCCTTCCATCCAGCCTCCTGTAGTTTCCAGCAACACATGGAAATTGCAAAAACCATGGTGCTAAAATTACAGTCATCAACACTAAGTGGCAGCGAATCTTCCAATTTCAATAATTTATGGCGTTGTTGTCTGAACCTGCAGCAGATAAACAAGGAATTGGAGTACAAGGGAGGAGGAGTCAAAAATTTGAAACAAGCATTCAATTCTATATAGTTGCCATCACAGAGTAGGTGAAATAACAGATTGTAAAACAATTCCTAAGTAGTTTTCTCCATGAGCCAGAGCCCACTTGACACCTTTGAACATGATCATCTGAAAGTACAAATCATTAGGTAGCTTTGCAATTAACAGTTAAACAGTTCTTAAATAAAAGGAAAAGCTTGAACTCACTGTCTACACCTGCCACTATATATATTCCAACTCAGCAACCCACTACAGTTCAAAATCCATTCATAAATAAAGTTAGCAATCAGGGTTACTTGCTGTTCTCTGAGCAGACCTTTGCAGAGAGACTCTTTCAGGAACAACCAGAAAATCCTTATATCGGTGAGACTCAAATCCTCTGGCAAAACTGCCAAAAACTAGACAGATTTGGCTCCTCCCGTTAATTACATAATCTCTATCGCAATAAGATGCCCCATGACCTGCTTAGTTAGGAATAAAAACCATCCCTTATTACTCATCTATACCCAGGGAAAGTCCTTTCTATGAAAAATATTCTATTAACTATCTCTCTGTAAATACGTAAATGGTTAAAATCAATTATCTCCTCACCTTTACAACACCTTAATCATAGCTTTAGCAAACATACAGCCTGTATGTATTTAAATCCAATATTTTTAAGAACATGACTACTGCAAGATAAAAATATAATATGTAAAAAATTCCTACGTGCACCACAAAATTTAAAAGCTTAAAAGACCACAGTTGCTGAGCAACCACTGCTGGTTTAATTACTCCTCACACCATAACCCTCTCTAAGCACAATAGGATCATGGTTGGAACTGAACCAAACCCCATACGCATACAAACACCTTTGACCAGCAAGAATCTAACAATAGGTTTTACCCTTCCAGGCATGGAAACAGTCATGGAGTCGCAGAGTTACACAGTACAGTGCAGGCCATCAAGCACCTATCTATTCTAAAATCATTTTCCAGCACTTGGTCCGTAGTCTTGTATGCTATTGTATTTCAAGTGATCATCTAAATGCTTCTTAAATGTTGTGAGGGTTCCTGCCCCCACCACCCTTTCAGGCAGCGAGTTCCAGATTTCCACCACCTTCTGGGTGAAAACATTTATCCTCAAATCCTCAATAAATACCTTGCGAATTATCAATCTATGCCCCTTGGTTATTGACCCCTCAAGTAATTTCTTCCTTTCTTCCCTGTGTCTTTCACAATTTTGACAACTTGAATCATGTCCCTCCTCAGCCTCTGCTTTAAGGAAAACAAACTCAGCTTAACCAGCTTCTCTTCATAGCTGAAACACCAAAATCCTCTCTGCACCATTTATAGCACAATCACATCCTTCCAATAGTGTGGTGACCAGAACTGCACCAAGTACTCTAGCTGTGGCCTAACAAGCAATTTTTTTTTTTCATTTGAGAGTATCCAAGTACTTTTTTTTCCAATTAAGGGGCAATTTAGTGTGGCCAATCCACCTAACCTTCACACGGACAGTAACCCAGGGCTGGGATTCAAACCCAGGTCCTCAGCAACGTAGTCCCAGTGCGCACCACTGCGCCATGTGCTGCCCTAACAAGCATTTTATACAGCTCCATCATAACCTTCCTGCTCTTATATTCTACGCCTTGGTTAATAAAGGTAAGTATCCCATATGCCTTCTTAACTACTGTTCTCCTTTCCTGCTGCCTTCAGGGACCTATGGACATGCACTCCAATTTCCTGTTGCTCCTCTGTGTTTCCTAGTGTCCTCCCGTTCATTGTGTATTCCCTTTCCTTGTTAGTCCTCCCAAAATGCATCACCTCAAACTTTTCAGGGTAAAATTACATTTGCCACTGTTCTGCCCATCTGACCAGTCCATCTATATGCTAATGTACTGTATGGAGTTCCTCCTTGGTATTCAACACACCACCAATTTTGGGCCATCTGCAAACTTATGATCATACCACCCACATTCATGTCTAGATCATTAATGTACACTACAAACAGCAAAGGACCCAGCACTGATCCCTGGACCAACCGGACACCGCTGTAAACAGGCTTCCCATCACAAAAACAACCTTCGACCAACACCCTCTGCCTCCCACCGATTTTGGATCCAATTTGCCAAATTGCCCTGGAACCCATGGACTCTTACTTTCTTGATCAGTCTCCCAAGTGGAATCTTGTCAAAAGCTTTCCATGTCGACTGTATCATCGGCACTGCCCACATTTACACACATAGCACATAGTCACTTCGTCTGGCCCGCGATCGGGCTCCACCGATCGGCGGGCGGCCTCTCCACCCCCCACCCCCACCCCCCCCCCCCCGGCCTACCTCCTTCCGCGGACGGCCCCAGAACATCGGCGCCATGTTGGTGAGGGGCCGTCGCGCGTAAGAAGTTCCCCGCGCATGCGCAGGATTGGGCTGCCCCAACTGCACATGCGCGGGTTGGCGCGGCGCCCGTTTGGCGCCGCGTAATGACGCTGGAGCGGTGTGAACAGCTCCAGCGGCGTGCTGGCCCCCACAGAGGTCGTGCCCGGGCCCTGTTCGCACCATCGTGAAACGCGACGGCGTTCACGATGGCGTGAACACTTAGTCTCCATTTTGACGAATCGCGCCCACAATCTTTACAGAAAACAATGTGTTTGTACTCTCCTTTTTGAATGACCCCCACTGCTCTGATGTGGATTTTCCTACCTAAAGCTGTTCTCAGTCCACTTTGGCAAGATCCCATCGTATCTGATTAAAATTGCCTTACCCCGATTCAGAATCTTTATTTCCGGTTCATCTTTGTCCGTTTCCATAACTATCAGAATCGGGAATAGTCAGCATGTCTTTGTCAGAGGGAGGTCATGCCTAACAAATTTGATTGAATTTTTTGAGCATGTGACTAGATGTGTAGATGAGGGTAGTCCAGTTGATGTAGTTTACATGGGTTTCTGCAAAGCCTTTGACAAGGCCCCACATGGGAGACTTCTAAAGAAGGCAAATGCATATGGGATGCAGGGTAACTTGATAAGGCGGGTTCAAAATTGGCTTAGCTGTAGGAGACAGAGAGTGATGACAGATGCTGCTTTAGTGACTGGAAGCTAGTGTTCAATGGCATCACCCAGGGATCTGTGCTGGGTCCCCTATCATTTGCCATTTATATAAATGTCATAGATGTGGGGGGTTAGGATCAGTAAGTTTGCGGATTACACAAAGATTGGCCTTGTGGTTAACAGTGAGGTTGAGTGTCTTGTGTTACAGGAAACTGTAGACGGGATGGTCAAATGGGCAGAAAAGTGGCTGATGGAATTTAACCCTGAAAAGTGTGAGGTGATACACTTTGGAAGGAGTAATGTAACAAGGAATTATTCAATGAATGGCATGACACTAGAGAACTCCGAGGAAAAAAGGGATCTTGGCATGTTTGTCCATAGATCGCTGAAAGCAGAAGGGCAGGTTAATAGGGTTGTGAAAAAGGCATATGGAACACTTGCCTTTATCAATCGAGGCATAGATTACAAAAGCAGGGAGGTCATGTTGGAGTTGTATAGAGATTTGGTGAGGCCACAGCTGGAGTACTGTGTGCCATTCTGGTCGCCACATTATTGGAAGGGTATGATTGCATTGGAGGGGTCGCAGAGGCATTTCACCAGGATGTTGCCTGGATGGAACATTTAAGTTATGAAGAGAGATTGGATAGACTTGGGTTATTTTTACTGGAGTAAAGAAGATTGAGGGGCAACAAGATCGAGGTTTACAAGATTATGAGGGGCATGGGCAGGGTGGATCGGGAGCAGCTGTTCCCCTTAGTTGAAGGGTCAGTTATGAGGAGACACAAGTTCAAGGTCAGGGACAGGAGGTTTCGGGGGGGCATTTGAGGAAAAAATGTTTTACCCCGAGGATGGTAACGGTCTGGAGTGCACTGCCTGGGAGGGTGATAGAAGCGAGTTGCCTCACATTCTTTAAAAGGTACCTGGATCAGCACTTGGCACAACATAACAATCAAGGCTATGGGCCAAGTTCTAGCAAATGGGATTAGGTAGACAGGTCAGGTGTTTTTCATGCGTTGGTGCAGACTCAACAGGCCGAAGAGTGTCTTCTGTGCTATATTATTCTGTGATACCTTAAAATAAATCTACTTAAAGCTGTGCCTTATTTCTAATGTTTACCTATACAAATATAAATCCCTCAAAACTACCTTTATTTCCTCACAACGTCGTGCAAATTCATTCCATTGCGTAAACCAAATGTGAATGTCAGGCAAAGCTGGAACTGGAGCCTAAATCTCCCATTCGACAGCAACGCAGCGAGTGAGCTGCCTGAAAGGGACTTTTACAGTCAATGGTTAGGAGTGTGATTGTTTGCTCTGTGCAAACAGGTTGTTTACAGAGCAGAGATTCTGATCTTATGAAGGTTTCAGAGCCCCATGACATTTTGTGATAAGGCGGCTACTTTCATCAGCGTTGCCTGCACAGACTGCACCCTTTGATTCACAGTCGCATTACTTGTACTGTTGATCATCCCATAAACTTAAAATTAATTGCAGCAAAACTATTTTGTGTTCTTCCCAGTCTGTATCCTATACTCCCGACTAAATCTGGTCTCAATTAAATCCAGATAATAAGCACAATAACATTTCAACTGAATCTATTAAAATTCCTGAAATGTTACCATGCTCATTATTCGGATTTAATTGAGACCTGATTGACATGTTAGAACAGCAGGTAGACAGAATATTGTAGATACTGTAACCTTTATAAATTAAAAACCACCTAATTTCCCGCACCAAATAATGACCTTGGCCAACTCCTGCGACAAGGTCGCTGAATAAATGTTATTTTCTGTACTCATTTGTATTTCATCTAAAAAGGTACCACGTGACTATCATAAAATATGTACCCCACTAATGGTGTCAAAAAAGCGAAGGGTAAAGTTGAAGGAGTTCTAGGGATGTTAGAAGACTTCACACTGAACAGCTCCACCCACCGAAGTCGAGCAGTCAGCAAGGCAAAGGGAATGTCGATCTGTATTGGCAGAAGTCATGATCAAACTACCCTTGTTAGACCACACACTGAATATTCTGCCCATCTCTGGTCACTGGGACACAAGGAAGCTAGCAAAACTGCTGGGGTGAATCTGAGGAAGTTGGAATGAAATGTTAAGTAAAGAATTGGATAAAAAGCAAAACTGATAGGGATTGTGAGATGTAGATTAGCATAGTGGAAGAGGGAAATGGATACCTGGTTATGCAAAGTGGAGACTAGCAGTCTAGGGACCTAGATCATAGCCACACCCCGTTGCAAAGCAGAGTTCTCTCAAAGAATCAAGCTGCTGTGAACAACAGAAAGATGAAGAAACTGACTGTGTTGGACCCCATAGATTCTGCTCGAAACAAGAAGGAAGGCTACCAAAAAAAAGTTACAGGTCCGCTGTGGTACTTATTTGCTGGATATGGCTCATAGTACTAAAACCTATGAGGTATTGTTTTGGGGCAGGCTTATTCCCAGAGTCTATGAAAATAGATACATTTATAGGGGGTAATTTAAGTATATTGTCTGGGTGATGATTATTGCAGTTAATTGTAAATGTTGTTCTGTACTGTTGCCTTTTTGCATATTTTCAAGTTTAATATACGTTTCGCTATTTGAATAATTTACAAAAGCACTGACCCCTTTCCTCACCCTTTCATCTCTTTTCTCACATTTTTTCCAAATCACAAAGATAAGTAGTTAAGAACCGTCTTTCCAAGTTCCCCTTCTGAGCTTTGGGATGCCCTGGAGTGAACATCAGTGGGTTTCACAACAGGAGTTCCACCAAATTATTTCTAAGCATCGAGGGACTGCTTCAGCTTTGAAAGGAAGTGATTGTAAGGCAACCACATATGGTACACAAAATCAGGAATGCTTTGATACAAAGGTCCATGGCAAAGCTTCGAACTAATCTGGGAGATTTGGGCCCAGGACAGTAGGTTCACACAAGTAAAAGTCAAATTTAGGACTTCATCCAAAGAGTAATCAACAAAAGTAATTTCCTATCAAATACAGCATTGGAGGAAAATCTTTGGAATCATTCAAGAAATAATTAGATGCCATGATGTGGGGTGCAGGGGGTGGGAACGTTCTGCATGGATTCCAACTGGTTCCCGTACAAGTCAGAATAAAGAGCTGGCTCCTGCAACCCAACATAACAGCTAATAATCTTTTTAAAAAACCCTTTCAAGGGAATATTTTGCGTATTAATTTAATGGGTTCACCGTGTCAGCTAAAGGAGATACGTGTATAATAAAGTAATTTGTTTCCTTTATATTAAAGAGTGATGTACCATCTATTGACGACAGACGAGGAATCGGGAGAAAAACTGTGGCTTTAACCAGCTTAAAGACACCTGCTGGCAGCCGGTCCCAGAATGAGGGCAGGGCTGGAGGTTGGCCACCTTTATACATGAGCCCGAGGGGAGGACCACAGGTGGAGCCAGCAGGGACAAGTCCAGGCATGTAACAATACAACTGGACAATATAATACAATACAATGGTTTACCACATTCACCCCCCTGTTAAAAAAAGGAGTCTGGCGGTGGTGAAGTGGACGGGTTGAGTTATAGGTCGAGTCTGTCGGGGGCTTTGACTTTCCGCTGTGAACGCCTCAGTCCCGGCTGTGGTGTGGATATTGGTGTTGGAGGAGGTGTTGAGGCCTGCGTGTCCAGGAGCGTGTCGTCTTCTGTGTCTCGTAGTAGATGAGTAGCGATGGGGGGAGACGGTGTAGGGTAGGGCGTAGTGGTGATGGTCACTGGGGAACCTGCGGGTGCCAAATCCCGAAGGAAGACTGTGTTAGTGGTGATGGTCACTGGGGAACCTGTGGGTGCCAAATCCCGAAGGGAGATTGTGTCCTGCCGCCCGTCATGGTGTGCCACGTAGGCATATTGGGGGTTAGCATGGAGGAGAAGGACCTTTTCGACCAGTGGATCCGGCTTATGGCTCCTTGCATGCTTCCGGAGGAGGGCGGGCCCTTGGACTGTCAGCCAGGACAGGAGCGACACCCCTGAGGTGGACTTCCTGGGGAAGATAAACATTCGTTCGTGAGGGGTCTCATTGGTGGCAGTGCACAGGAGTGACTGGATGGAGAGGAGCGCATCGGGAAGGACCTCCTGCCACCGGGAGACAGGGAGACCTCTAGACCGTAGGGCAAGAAGGACGGCCTTCCAGACCGTCGCATTCTCCCTCTCCACCTGTCCGTTTCCCCGGGGGTTGTAGCTGGTAGTCCTGCTTGAGGTGATGCCCTTGCTAAGCAGGAACTGACGCAGCTCATCACTCATGAAAGAGGAACTATGGATATAGGTGGGGAAACTGAACAAGGTGAAGAGGCTGTGCAGGGCCTTGATGACTGTGGCAGAGGTCATGTCAGGGCATGGGATGGCAAAAGGGAAACGTGAGTACTCATCAATGAAGTTGAGGAAGTACACGTTACGGTCAGTGGAAGGGAGGGGCCCTTCAAAATCGACGCTGAGGCGATCGAAGGGGCGGGAGGCCTTTACCAAGTGTGCTCTGTCTGGCAGATAGAAGTGCGGTTTGCACTCCGCGCAGACCTGGCAGTCCCTCGTCATGGTCCTGACCTCCTCGATGGAGTAAGGCAGGTTGCGGGCCTTGATGAAGTGGAAGAACCGGGTGACCCATGGGGACAGAGGTCATTGTGGAGGGCCCGAAGTCAGTCTACTTGTGCGCTGGCACATGTACTGCGGGATAGGGCATCTGGGGGCTCATTGAGCTTCCCAGGTCGATACAAGATATCATAATTATAGATGGAGAGTTCGATCCTCCACCTTAGGATCTTGTCATTCTTGATCTTTCCCCGCTGTGAGTTATTGAACATGAAGGCAACCGACCGTTGGTCAGTGAGGAGAGCGAATCGCCTGCCGGCCAGGTAATGCCTCCAATGTCGCACAGCTTCCACAATGGCTTGGGCTTCCTTTTCGACGGAGGAGTGTCGGATTTCGGAGCCCTGGCGGGTACAGGAAAGAAAGCCACGGGCCTGCCCGCCTGGTTGAGGGTAGTGGCCAGGGCAAAGTCGGACGCATCGCTCTCCACCTGGAACGGGATGGACCCGTCTACTGTGTGCATCACGGCTTTAGCAATATCCGCTTTGATGCGGTTGAAGGACAGGCGGGCCTCAGCCGTCAGGGGAAAAAGGGTGGATTTACTGAGTGGGCGGGCCTTGTCCGCATAACTGTGGACCCACTGGGCATAGTAGGAGAAGAACCCCAGGCATCTCTTCAGGGCCTTGAGGCAATGGGGGAGGGGAAGTTCCAGAAGGGGGCGCATGCGGTCGGGGTCGGGCCCTAGCACTCCGTTTTCTACAACGTAGCCAAGGATGGCTAGGCGGGTTGTGCGGAAAACACATTTCTCCTTATTCTAAGTGAGGTTAAGGAGCTTGGCGATGTGGATGAATTTTTGGAGATTGGTGTCATGGTCCTGCTGGTCATGGCTGCAGATGGTGACATTATCCAGATACGGGAACGTGGTCCACAGCCCGTACTGGTCAACCATTCGGTCCATCTCCCGTTGGAAGACCGAGACCCCATTGGTGACGCCGAAGGGGACCCTGAGGAAGTGGTAGAGGCGGCCATCTGCCTCGAAGGCAGTGTATTGACGGTCCTCCAGGTGGATAGAGAGCTGGTGGTACGCGGACTTCAAGTCGATGGTGGAGAAGACCCGGTACTGCGCAATCTGATTGACCATGTCAGATATGCGGGGAAGAGGATATGCATCGAGCTGCGTGTACCGTTGGTTGATGGTCTGAATGTAGTCGATGACCATCCGGTGTTTCTCCCCAGTTTTGACGACCACCACTTGGGCTCTCCAGGGGCTAGTACTGGCCTCTATGATCCCTTCCCGCAGGAGTCGCTGGACCTCCGACCTGATAAAGGCCTTCTCCCGAGCACTGTATCGTCTGCTCCTAGCGGCGACGGGCTTACAGTCCGGGGTTAGGTTGACGAAGAGCAGGAGTGGGACGACTTTAAGGGCCGAGAGGCTACATACGGTGAGGGAGGGGAGGGGGTCCATCGAAATCCAGGGTAAGACTTTTGAGGTGGCACTGGAAGTCAAGACCTAGTAGCACGGCAGCGCAGAGTTGTGGGAGGACATAGAGTTTGAACCCTTTGAACTCAATGCCCCTTACTGTAAGGGTTGCAACACAGTACCCACAGACTTCCACAGAATGAGATTCGGAAGCCAGGGAGATTTTCTGGGTCGCGGGTAAGATTGGGAGGGAGCAGCGCCGTACCATATCTGGGTGAATAAAACTGTCTGTGCTCCCGGTGTCGAACAGGCAGGACGTCTCGTGACCGTTGATCCGGACTGGCATCATGGATTTGGCGAGGTGATGAGGTTGAGACTGATCGAGGGCGATCTTCGGAAGGTGTGGGGACCGATCGGATGAACAGGGGTTCTGGGAGGTGGCAGGGCAAATCAAAGATGGCGGCCCCCACGGGTCGCACGTGGCGGGTGGCGTTGAAGATGGCGGCCAAGATGGCAGCCCCCACGGGTCGCATGTGGTGGGTTGCGTCGAAGATGGCGGCCCCCACGGGTCGCACGTGGTGGGTGGCGTCGAAGATGGCGGCCCCCACAAGTTACACGTAGTGCTGCTGGGCTTACAAACAGGTCGGGCCTGGCAGACTTTAGAGAAGTGGCCCTTCTTACCGCACCCGTTGCAGATCACGCTCTTCACTGGGCAGCGTTGCCTGGGGTGCTTACCCTGGCCACAGTAGTAGCATTTTGGGCCTCCGGGATTGGCAGGTTGCTGCACGGCACAGGCTTGCGGCACCCCCGGATCGGGTGATGGCGGTGCCCATGACGTCCACGAGGGTGCCGCGTGGTCGGAGGTATAGGCATCCAAGTTGCGGACGGCCACTTCTAATGAGTCCGAAATCCATACTGTTTCTTGGAGGTCGAATGTACCCCCTTATAGTAGGCGCTGGCGGATGCAATTCAATTTTATGCCTGCGACATAGGCGTCCTGGATCAGCAACTCTGTGTGCTCGGCAGCCAATACCGCCTTACAACTGCAGTTCCAGCCGAGTACCCGCAATGCGCGCAGAAATTCGGCTTGCGTTTCTCCGGGGCGCTATCGCCTCGTGGCAGGGAGATGCCTAGCATACACCTCATTGACTCCCTTAACATACCGTCCTTTCAACAGCGCTATGGCATCCTCGTACTAGTCAGCGTCCCTGATGATAAGGAATACTTGCGGGCTCACCCGGGAGTTGAGGATTCGCAGCTTGTGGGTCTCGGCGACGGCGATCGCGGAGGACTCGACGTCCGATTCGAAGCAGTGTAGCCAGTGTTCAAACGTAATAGTGGTGTCGGCTGCTTGGGGGTCCAGCTCCAGGCGATCAGGTTTTAGCGATGGATCCATCTGAAAATGTTATGCTGATTAAATTGATGTACCGTCAATTGACGACAGACGAGGAGTCGGGAGAAAAACTGTGGCTTTAACCAGCTTAAAGACACCTGCTGGCAGCCGGTCCCAGAATGAGGCCAGGGCTGGAGGTTGGCTACCTTTATACATGAGCCCGAGGGGAGGAGCCACAGGCAGAGCCAGCAGCGACAAGCCCAGGCATTGAACAATACAACAGTACAATACAATACAGTGGTTTACCACAAATAGTAAGTTTCCTGAGTATGTAATAGTGGTGCGTACCTCAGCTGGACAACCAACAGATAAACACACTCAAATCACACAGGAATTAAACTATTATATACAAATATAATCCAAAATCATTAAAATGTAAGCATTGAGATTACAATTTGCTCTCCGGTGCATAATTAGAGTTACTTCAGAATTAGATGCATAAAACGTAACTGTTATCATCATTGATAGTCCTGCAAAAATGGCACCCATTTCCGAATAAAAGATAATTTATAGAAAGTTTAATAAATAAGCAATTGACCTTCTTACACTGACAATGCATAATGCAATTAGCGTCCTGAAGTGCAAATCAAAAATGACTGCTAGAGATGGTCTAATGGAGCTGCCTCAAATCATGTTAGAGGATATTTGCTTGACTCCTGATGACTGATAACAAGTCTGAGGAAAAGTGACACTTTTGTTTCACCATTTTTCTTTACAAAGTGCTGCCGTGGGTTAGAACATTCTTTCTACACTAAAACGTCATCCAAACAGATTTAAACAGATTGCTCACTTCAAAGCCGACACGAATAAAATTCTTGAAAGAATTCAGTGCCACACTCCAGTAAAGCACCACTGCACAGCAGTGGCTGGGATGGTAGCCTTGTAATTATGGCACACAACAAGTAACGCAGAGATCAGGAGTTCAAATTCCACCGTGACAAGTTGTGAAATTGAATTCAATAAATCCACTAATTTGTGGGTAGGAACCAGATAAAATGACATGAACTCTGCTGGTGGGTCGTAAAGACTCAATGGATTCACCGATGTCCTTCAGAGATGCCACTCCTATCGTGTCTGTCCTACACGGTGCGGTTGTTTCATAATCAAGAGCATTCTAAGTGCAAATAAGACAAATGTGGAGTGCTGACGTTTGATATTGCTACAGCTCTGATTTTCGGAACAGTAAGGTTTCCAGAACATGTGTACCTGTCACCAGACTACTCTCCCCAATATTCAGCACAGCACCGATGTGAGGCCTTGCAATGTTCCCTGCTGCTCTGAAGAAGGGTCAGACAGACTTGAAGTGCTAACTCTGTTTTTCTCTCCACTACTGAGTTTTCCCAGCATTTTCTGATTTTATTCCTTGGTGTAAGAAGTGTGTGGTTAGGGGTGGCATACTAAAGAAAGGGAGAAACTGACTTTGAAGAGGGTCGTACGCACACACAAAAATATGCTGTAATTAGCTTCAGTCCCCGGGCTAGATTTGGGAAAGTCAGCCAGGGTTCTCTTACTTTATCACCAGTGCTAGCAAGTACAGGCATGTGGATGCTGGTTCAGAGGGGAATTAGGATGGACTGTTATGTCACTCCCACGCTGCTGGATGCGATGCTGAGACTCTCTGCCTGTGATCAAACAAGAAGGACTTCAAGAAGAGTGGTATAGTGGTTAGCACTGCTGCCTCACAGCTCCCGGGCCCCAGCTTCAAATCCGGCTTCAGGTGACTGTCTGTGTGGAGTTTGCACTTTCTCCCCGTGTCTGTGTGGGTTTTCTCTGGGTGCTCCGGTTTCCTCCCACAGTCCAAAGATGTGCACGTTAGGTGGATTAGCCGTGCTAAATTGCCCTTAGTGTCGAAAAGGTTAGGTGGGGTTATTGGGTTACGGCGATAGGTTGGAGGCGTGGGCTTAAGTAGATCAGTGCAGACTCGATGGGCCAAATGGCCTCCTTCTGCACTGTAAATTCTATGCCTACGACTGATAAAATACCACAATGCTGCAACCCAAACGCTTCATAAGGGGAGCCGAGCCTGTGGTGGAATTATTTGAAGTATTCGTACTGCTGCAACTTAAAAATATATATTCACAGAACATGCTCCAAAATGCAGGATACAAGCCTGTGCTCTCATCCTCACTTGATTGAAGCACGTTTGGAAAGTTAGAACCAACAGCACAGTCGTTCTATTTCTCCAACCTTCACTCCCTTTGATCGTGGGATTGATGAAATTCACCTTCATGTGTGAACACTGAGTAACTCGATGCAGAGAAACAAAACCTAATGTTGCATTTTTGAAATTAAGTTTTGCAGTTTTTGCCAAAGGGGGTGTGAAGATGAAAGAGCTGCTTTTACATGGGAGAGATCTATTTAAATGTCACACATAGAGATCCCTGCATAACTCTTCTGCAGTGTGTTACCTCAGCACACAGCTGCCATTATCTGCAGCCTACTTGCTGTAAGCATTCATAGAAAAGGTGTCAAATCACCTGCACAAACCTGCCTTCAACATCACAGGCAGCATATCAAATCATAACTTGGTCAAATGGAAGCTTCACTCCACTTACACCTTCTAATGCTTTAGATTTTTAGTTTAGATTTGTCAGGTATACAGAGGTACAGTGAAAAGTATTGTTCTGCGTACAGTCCACGCAGATCATTCCATGCATAACAAAAAATATAGGACATACAATAAATGCACAATGTAAATACATAGACATCGAGTGAAGCATACGGAGTGTAGTGCTACAACAGTAAAGAAGATGTGTGGAGATATCAGTTCAGTCCATAAGAGGGTCATTTAGGAGTCTGGTAACAGCAGGGAAGAAGCTGGTTTTGAATCTGTTAAGTCTGTGTTCTCAGCTTTTATATCTTCTGCCTAATGGAAGAGGTTGGAAGAGAGAATAACCCGGGTGGGAGGGGTCATTGATTATGCTGCCCGCTTTCCCAAGGCAACGGGAGGTATAGACAGAGTCAATGGATGGGAGGTGGGTTTGTGTGATGGACTGGGCTGTGTTCATGGTCTCTTTGTAGTTTTTTGCAGTCTTGGGCTGAACAGTTGTAAAACCAAACAGTCATGCAACCAGATAGGGTGCTTTCTGTGGTGCATCTGTAAAAATTGGTAAGAGTCAATATGGACATGCATAATTACCTTAGTTTCCTGGGGAAGTATTGGCGCTGTTGTGCTTTCTTGGTCGTAGCGTCAACGTGGGTGTACCAGGATAGATTGTTGGTGATGTGCACACCTAGGAATTTGAAGCTGTCGACCATCTCTACCTCGGCCCCGTTGATGAAGACAGGGGTGTGTACGACACATTGCTTCCTGAAGTCAATGACCAGCTCCTTAGTTGTGCTGACACTGAGGGAGAGATCGCTGTCGTTGACCATGCCACTAGGTTCTCTATCTGCCTCCTGTACTCTGACTCATTGTTGTTTGACACTATGGTTGTCTCATCAGCAAACTTGTAGATGGAATTGGAGCCGGATTTTGCCACGCAGTCGAGTGTGTATAGGGAGTATAATAGGTGGCTAAGTATGTAGCCTTGCGGGGCTCGGTATTGAAGATTATCGTGAAGGACGTGTCATTGTTTATTCTTACTGATTGTGGTCTATAGGTCAGGAAGTCAAGGATATAGTTGCAGAGCCATAGGTGATCCTGCTCATGGCAAACTACCTTCCCAGAGAGCCACATGGAAACCCTTTTGGGTCCATTAAAATGCTCCTATGTGTGAAGTAGACTCATTCATTCGGCTTATCTCTGACGATTAGAAATTGTGGGCTGGGCTCTCCGATTTTGAGGCTATGTCTGAAGGAAGTGTCTAGTTCTACGACGAAAAAATTGGTGAGGCCCAAGCGCCGGCCCTCCGACTGGTGAGGGGCTAGCAGCCGCATCACATAAAACACACGGTCTTTACGAAATAAACGGCCGGAGAATTGCCGGGTCCATTGCGGCGCAAGCGCAGGGCAACGGCACAGTCCGCAGTCACCACGCCAGGTTCACGAAAACTGAGAACACACGTGCCCCGCGCCGTCATGAACTCGGCCAATCGGGGATGGAGCATCGGGGGAGGGCCTTCATGTAACGTCCTGAGGCCATCCCAACAACCTGTGGCATACTCCCTGATGATGCCGTTTTGGAGGGGGCGGAGCATCCGAAAACAGGCGCTGCCCCCAATTTGATCATAAAAAGAAATTCTCTTTCTGCACCGAGCTCACATGACAGTGGCCCGGATGAGCAGATTCTTTGGGGTGGAGGACAGGTGCGCAAAATGGTGGCCAGCGAACCATGTCCACATGTTCTGGGCATGTCCAAAGCTGAGGGGATTTTGGCAGGGGTTTGCTGATGTCATGTCCAAGGTATTTAATACAAGGGTGGCATTGAGTTGGCAATTTTCGGGGTGTCGCAGGGTCCGGGAATCCAGGAGAAGAAAGAGGCAGATGTTCTGGCCTTTGCTTCCCTGGTCGCCTGGAGGCGGATATTACTAGCATGGAGGGACTCAAAGCCCCCGAAGTCAGAGACCTGGCTATCGGACATGGCTGGTTTCCTCTGCCTGGAAAAAATTAAGTTCGCCATGCGAGGGTCATTGTTCGGGTTCGCCCGGAGATGGCAACTGTTCATCGACTTCTTTGCAGAGAATTAATCGTCAGCAGAAGTTGGGGGGGGGGGGTCGGCGGGTAGGTTAGAGTAGAGTAGGGGGTTAAGTAATGGTGGGACCTGTGGGAGAGGGAGGCGGTATTTGCACTATGTTAATATTTTTATGTACATTGTTTATATTGTTGCTGTTACAATGCCAAAGAAATACCTCAATAAAATGTTTATTAAAAAAAAAAGAATCTCCGCCCAATATCCATTAAGAAATCGCCGTCGGGGAACGGAGAATCCTGCCCTGTATTTTCCACTTTTTAAATCGTTTAAAAAGTGACCCTTTTTCAGAAAGACAAGCAGGGTTCACCTCTTCAACCATTTCTGCATGTTTTGGTTCCATGCAAAAACGCAGTTAAATCTTCAGAGGAGCAGCCGCCTGGGTTTAATCGATTTGAAAAGGTTTATTAATCTCTTGATTGTGGATTCGTTGGAAGTTCATTTATAATGAAATTTGGAAATTAGCTAGCTATCTCCCGCTTGTCACTTTCATCATTGAGATTCTGGAATCAATCATCTATCCACTGCTTTGCAGCTGCGGCCAGCGGACTGAGTGGCAGGAAGATAGTGCTGAGTGACATTCTCCAACGTATTGCAGACTCAGGTATGACACTGCAATTTCCTCTAAAACAATTTCCTAGTTTAGCTCTGCCAACCCCATAAACACGCAAAAATTGACGACAATCAGCAACAAGAAAGTCTGCAGGGTGCCCACCCATTTCAATTATCAGGTGGACTTCAGTTTAGTTGGCCAGAAAAAGGTGACGCTATCAAAATATTCAAACCAGAGCCAACTGCCATTACCATGAACCTGTGCTCCCAACAACATTTCCACGTCAATCGCGACTTCCTCAACCCACCCATAAGCCACAACGGGAGGGGTGGCGAGGCAGCTATTAGCAGCAGCCTTCAACAAGACATGATTAAAGTATTCCCTGTCCCCTACCCCATGATTAAAGTACCCCCTATCCCCTACCCCATCCACGATGCAAGAAACCAAAATCAGCTATTTTCTTCTCTTATTCGTTCCCAGTTCTGACACACACTCTTATTCTTCCCTGGTTTCCCAAGACGTTGTTCACATAAACAAATGACAAAAAGGAATCAGGAATCACCCATAGTCACCAGTAACACACACCGCCCCCCAGCCCTCCCACCCCCCCCCCCCAACTAATGTTCAATGTTATCCAGTTCTCGAATAATGAATAATGCCCATGAATTGTAGAACCCCTCCATCCTTCTCCTCAGTTCAAACTTAAGCTACTCAAGAGTCAAGAATTCCAACAGATCCCCCCGCCACGCCAGGGCACAGGGTGGAGAGGTTGCTCTCCAACCCATCAGGATCCGTCTTCGAGCGATCAACGAGGCGAAGGCTACAACATCTGCCTCTGCACCCGTTTCCAACCCTGGCTGGTCCGACACCCCGAATATGTCCTCCCGGGGGCCCGGGTCCAGTTTCACGTGCACCACTTTAGAAATTACCCTAAAAACCGCCTTCCAGCAATCCTCTAGCTTTGGGCAGGACCTAAACATATGAGCGTGACTAGTGGGGGCCCCCCCGCAACGTTCACGCACATCTTCAACTCCTTCAAAGAATTGGCTCATCCTCGACCTCGTGAGGTGTGCTCTGTATACCACCTTCAGCTGTATCAGCCCCAACCTCGCGCACGAGGTGGAGGCATTCACTCTCCGGAGCACCTCACACCTGAAACCCTCCTCCATATCCTCTCCCAACTCTTCGTCCCACTTTGCTTTGATCCCTTCCAGTGGTACCTTCTCCTCTTCCAAAACAAGACATTGAAGTATAGATCACTGTGGGATATCTACCTCCAGTACCTTCTTACTTCAGATCCTAGAACTGTGGACTTGGCACCTTGCCTTCTTACAACCAACAAGGGCATTGAGTACAGTGATATGCAACGTAACCATTATTTTTTGATTTTTCCTGCATTTCATCCTCTTTTCAATTTGATAGTATGTTGCAGGGAGGATTTTGACCCGCACACTTTGATTAGCAATAAAAACATCCCACAGGGAGAAGATCATTTTTTGACAGGGAGGGCGGGGTACGAGCCAGATGATACTAATGCACCTCCTCATAGATTATGCCAAAAGAAGCAGAGAAATAATGAGGCAAAAGGTCATTCAGCCCAATCAGTCCTAGTCAGCGTTTTTTTCCAAATGCGGTTTCATATTTCTATTTCCTCAAATCAATGAGAATCACAGTGATTCTGCCTTGGGCCATCTTTTATAGCCTCAACTGCCTTCCTGTTGTGTGGGATCCCTGAATGTACATAGTAATCTAATTCAGATTTTTCTGTAGGCTTACCTCTGGGTTTATTTTTAATAAAAAATTATATTTTAATCTTAAAAATTAAATTCATATTTGCTTTATTATGAGTTTAGCAATGGTGCCTTTAACCGTCCTATTGGACCCCAAATATTGCTGGACTTTCCATCTTGAACCTATCAAAATGGAATTTTATCTGTCACATTTTGGCCATTTCCACCCCCCCCCCACCCCCGCCCCCGGCACCCATTTAGAGAGGTCTGAAAATAGGTCACCAGTCTCTTCTCTCAAATGGGGAAGGGTCCATGGCATTGAGGAGAAAAACTATATTATCAACAGAAGTCAGAATGAAAAACCAATTCAAAATGATAGGGAATAAACCATCATTTAATATGGGGCTGGGGTTGACGTCAGGTCATCACTTGAAAACATCCAATGGAGAAAACTTGTAATGTCAATGGTACTTGCAGCACAGAAACATGTCATTCAGTCTAACAGGTCTATTTCAGTATTTATGCACCCCATGATTTTCCTCCCACTCTTCATCTAGCCCAATCGATATATCCTTCTGTTCCTTTCTCCCTCGTGTATTTTATCTAACTTCCGCTAAAATGAATCTACGCTGTCCACCTCAACCGTTCCTTTGGATAGCAAATTCCATATTCTAATAACGCTGGGGCTAACAGAAGGTTCTCCTGAATTGGATTTTGGATTCTCTTCAGTGATTGTCTTACACTTAGGGCCCCTGGCTGTGGTCTCACCTGCAAGTGGAAATATTTGTCAATGTTTAGCTCACCAGGTGGCAGAACAATAAACCTACATGATTGGTCAATTAGAAGAATCAATGAAATAACGTGTCAAGTTCTACAATGCGCAGGTGATCTGCTCCGCCACATTACTGCCCAGGCAACCAAGATGAGATTTTATCACCATGCATCCTCGATTTGTACTGATACCGAATCTCCCGAGTCTCCTGCCACCGCACTGGAATAGGAAGTCGGCACGCGCTCCATCTGTAGCTGTATGTGCGATGTTGCTGATATCATTATTGTCCGCCCGTTGTCCATTGAACGCCTACCACCCACTTACTCACCCCACTCGTTTTCCTGCTCTGCTCGCTGATACACACAATGATCTGGACACTTGAATTAGAAGACTTGTACCTTTAATATATCTATGCTTTAAACAAACTGCACTTTCGGCATTACAATTCGTTCAATTGTAGCGGTCATTGATGCAGGTAGCTACCTGTGGCATCACAGGCATTGCATCTGCAGCAAGTGTGCTCCCCTGCAGTTGTGGTGGCATGTAAACACATCTATATGATCATTGCACTCAACTGGTCTTATGCAACTTGGAAATGAAGCATTCACTGAGGGGACCAGCATCCACAGTATTCTGCTTTTATATTAACGAGAAAAGACCATTCATTCCATTTAGCTTGCTCCTGAGCTCAGGAACCCGTTGTGGAGCTTTATGTTACATCAGATACTATTAAGAATTAGAACATTTTAAATTTTGAACCAATTAACCAAGGAAAGCTTCAGAAAGCTGAATTAAGAAAAATAAATAATTGGACTCTCAAGTCAAATTTAGGACAATTTAGAATTTACCAGGGATATAAAAGCTGTGCTAAGGACTAACATAATTCCCCTGAACACAAGGGTGGCATGTGGCACAGTGGTTAGCACTGGGACCACGAGCTGAGGACCCGGGTTCGAATCCCGGCACTGGGTCATTATCCGTGTGGAGTTTGCACATTCTCCCTGTATCTGTGTGGGTTTCACCCCCACAACCCAAAGATGTGCAGGTTAGGTGGATTGGCCACGCTAAATTGCCTCTTAATTGGAAAAAAAAATAATTGGGTACTCTAAATTTATTTTTAAAATTCCTCTGAATACAGACAGGGTCAGCTCCACCACTCCTTGATGCACAGCACATAATCTGTTCATTTTATTTGTCGCCCTAAGCATTAGAGATGGATTACAACTGTGCTTACTGTAAAAAATGGAGGATTTTAGGAATATTAGCATCTAAATATTTGGACAATTTAAGGGTTAACAGCCTGGGGCTATAGTGCGCTTGACTGCAGTGGTCTGGTTTCTAAAAAGGATTTTGCTTTGTAAAGTCCTGGGAACTTCTGGGAAACAGCAGGTGGAATTGGCCAGAGGAATGCTGTTTGACTGGGGAAGTCCCTGGAGAGTTAATGTGCTTTCGCAGCCTGTCGAGATCATTAGTTTTTCAGCTTGGGGAGATGAGGTCAGTGTTTGGGTGAAGCCCAGGAAAGCAGAGAGGCAATGAGTTTTGGAGAAGGTTTTGGGAAAAAGAGGAGCTGAATTCTGCCTGGCACTGAGTCCACATTTTACTCACAGTAGAATAGTTATAAAAGAAAAATAATATTGCCTGGAGACAAGGAAGAAGCTGAAACACACAAGGTGAACCAGCTTTTTGAAGACATTCAGCCAGAGTCTGAAGGGATACTAACAAGAGGCAAATCTGTTGCATAAAGCAAGTATTATTCTGTGCCCTGCTGATTTTAAAATAGATTGAGAGCTGTATGTTTATTTTCTTGTTGTTTAATGGGAAATTGTACAGTAGTGTTAAGGGGTAATTGTAAGCTGTTCTTTTCGGGTGTGAAGTTAAAAAGTTTAATATTGTATTCACAATAAATTTTTCTTTCAGAAATACCAACGCCCTATTTCTTCATGCAATGGCGCGAATTATTCTTTCTACACAGTCTTACAAACAAACTAAAATATTGGCAATTTGATCCAGTACCCTAGCCACTGTTGGGGTCTGTTCTGGGATCGTAATACGCATAATGAATTTACACTGAAAGTAAAGCTTGCAGTTAAATTACTAACGTTAAACATTTTTAAAATCATGGAACTGTTAATTAGTTCATAATGTTTATTATACATCTTCCTTGAAATGACTACATACAGACACTGATATTTAGACAGAGGCTTAGGGCAGCTTGGTGGTGAGTGGTTCCAAGTTTTGTTAATAAGAATTGTGGCATTAAACGCTTTATGTCACCATTGGTGGCGCCTATACTTTAGCCACAGTGCTAGGAATTAAATAAATAAATGTACTTTTACCTCTCGACTCACCAAGAACCACCCAAAGATGGGTAGTACTGCTGCAGACAGCAGAGGCTGAGTTAAGATTCTCCACTCCTTCCTGGTCAGTTGGTGGGTTATCTTAGCAGGAGGCTATTTTCTAGACACAGTCTAGACTGTAAATGTCAGTGACGCAGATTCCGCGATACAGATCTGAACATTATTTCCCCAGTTGTAACGGAAATTGCTATTTGTCTTTTGTGAATCTTCCGAAGTTCAAGAACACTGGTGTGTTTTTTATTATTGTAGTACTGTAGAATCCACCACACAGTTTATATCGAGAGTTCCTATTGATGTGTTGTCAGGACTTGCTAGTGGGGCATGCAGATGGTATTAATTGGGGCCTGGGTTCATTGAGCTTTTCAATTGGGATGCTCAGTGCACAAAGCAGCCAATCCCGCGGTTAGATCATGCTGATTGACAGTGTACTCGGCCAATTATTGCTGTTGCGCTGAACTGTTACAATCATTGGCCCATGCTGCAAGATAAGGTAAAGCAAAGTGCCTGGTGCCCCATTTCTACCACCAGAAAGCCCTTCCCAACCTCTGTGGTGTGTGGCCCTGGGCCCAGCCCTTGTCAACCCCATTGCCTGTATCCCTAAAACTGTGCGTTCTTGGCAACCACACCGCTCACACCCTAGCCTAAACCCCATCCCACTGAATCCCTGGATTATTTGCGGATCATGCAGACTTTTTATGTGAAATTTATTTGAAACACAACTGACCCCGGAGCCACAATGTCCGATTCATAAGGCCACTGGTAAGCACTAAACAGATTAAGACGGGTGTTTGGAGTTGAAGCATGTGGATGGATGGCATGGTAGCACTTGGTTAGCACTGTTGCTTCATAGCGCTAGTGACCCGTTTCGATTCCTGCTTGGGTCACTGTTTGTGCGGAGTTGGCACATTCTCCCCATGTCGGCGTGGGTTTCCTCCGGGTGCTCTAGTTTCCTTCCACAAGTCCTGAAAGACGTGCTTGTCAGGTGAATTGGATGTTCTCAATTCTCCCTCAGTGTACCCGAACTGGTGCCAGAGTGTGGCGACTAGGGGATTTTCACAGTAACTTCACTGCAGTGTTAATTTAAGCTTACTTGTGACAATAATAAAGATTATTGTTATTTCCCAGAACCTCGTCCATGACCTCAGACGATGTGAATGAATATCAGGCTGTGTGTCCCCTCCCCCACAAAATTCAGTTTAGAAAATATGGGTACACTACTTCACATCATCACATAGTTAGGCATGAATGCAGCCAGGCTGTGTGTCTCTGTGAGTGAACCCTGCAACTGGGAGAGAACTGGACACACACACACACACATACAGAGACTGCTTGTTGCAGGAATACACACACAGGCCCTTCACTTCCTCTTTCTCCTCCCTCCTTGAAAATCTATCCACACAGGCTAAAAGACAACATGACTGACACCCATTTTCATACAAATTCCACTGAGGCCAGCTCCGAGTGTGTGCCCACAGAGGCTACTGCAAGGTCAGTGTTAGTTCAATCCTTATCTTGGTCTGTACCCATGATGTATCATCAATGACCACGAGACGAAAATGGTGAAACTATTGAGGCTTTATTGCATTAGATGTTGAGTCTCCTGCAGCTGGAACCAGAATGGAAGCAGCGCAGGACAGCTTACACTTTATACATCGCCTGCTGGGAGGAGCCAGCAGGCTGGGATTTACTGTGGTAACTGTAATACAGTGGCAGAACCGTAATACACGTAGTGTGTGACCAGTGGTGTTTACCACAACCCACCCCTTCCTTGATGACCTAGTCTGTCTCTCTATAGCTCTGCTTAAGTGAAAAGGCAAAATGGTTGTATTAGTTCTGTTGATTGGAACTTCCTATTGGCCAATTAATTACTTTTTTCAAATGATCAATTTATTGTTTTGACATTGATTCTTGTCTTTGCTCAGGAAATTGGACATGTTTTCTTCATACCTTCACTTTTTTTGGAAATTCATGATTAATGCAAAAGCAGATCTCAGGCAGCTGCTGCTGGGATTCACGCTGAAGTGGAATAAGAGGCTCAAAAAAGTTGGATTTTTGGGGGGGCCTTGGCAAAAGGAGTTATTTTTGCCCCAATAGAAATGGGAAATGTTAGAAATGTTCAGCACATCTGGCAGCATCTGCGCAGAGAGAAAGAGAGGTGAATGATCCTTTGCCAAAACTAGTGCAGAATGTGGAGCTGAAGCATCGGCTCGGTTTCTATCCCCACAGAGGCTGACTAACTTGCGGAATATTTCCAGAGTTTTCTGTTTATATTCCAGATTTCCAGCACCTGCAGTGCTTTGCTGTCCTGTTACCTGCTCCTTGCTGGGCATCTATTAAGTGTTTCAATTTAAAATGAGAAAATATTTATCACATAATACAAAGTATGCATTTTCTGTTTATCCACGCGCGTGGATAGAAATAGCACATTATTGCGCGTGAATTGGGTGGTGCTAATTTACTGGCAGGTTTTGACATTTTTAAACTTGTAAGCCAATAGAATACGTCACTGATAGTTCAGGATGTTCTCATTTGTCAGTAGGTTTGTTGCTTGTGGATCCGTGGTGCTTGTGAGGGTGAACACTATTGCAGGGTTTTTCAAACTGTGGTTGTCAGGAGGGTTGTGGATCAATTGATCGAGGAGTGGTGATCCTGGTGATGGGAGAAGCAGCCAATGGCTACTGGCATTTCTATTGAGAATGGTGGCAGCTGCCACATTTTAAATGAGAAGAAATTAGGCTTTGGGCAGTCTTCCAGCCAGAAGCAGTTGCAGTGAACATGTCATGCGTCCTGTGGACACATTTGACGCTAAGCACCTTGTAGGTATGTGTTTTTGGCTCGAAATCATGGAGGTGAACTTCTTCCATTTTCCAGCTGTTTTCTAGGCAGGAGGATTGTGAAGATTAATCATTTTCTTACAAGTGACAGTCAGAGACACACACAGGCAGTATCTACTGGACAGGATCTCACAGCAGTATCTGCAGGAGAGTCTAGGGCAGGACAGAGCAGTGCTAGTGTTAGCTCTGTAAAGAGCTCCAGGGCCTCTGGTTAACAGCCTACAAAGAAGAAAATTAACTCAGAAATAAAGCAGTATAAAGATGATTTTCTTGAGGTATGGTTTTGTCAATTGTGCCAATGCAAATAAAGATGCAAAGCCTATGTATGTTATATGCAGGAACGTACTGGCAAATGAAAGGAGAAGTTTCAGATTTTGAACGAAAAGTGGTCGGCGAAAAATTCCTTGAGTTGAGATCCCAGAGCCAGTTATTAATTTACAACTGACTCCAAATGAAAAGACGACACTGCTGTACCTGAACTGTGATAGCACATTAAAAACGCACCGGAAGCAAATGAGGCTGTCAGAATTCTAGAGCAGCATCTCCCAGGACTATCTAGTGCTTTGTAAAACAAGCATTTTGTTGCTATTGCCCTTCCCGATGACCTAGATGTGTGAGGTTGGATTTTCCATTATCACAAAGGTGAAGATGGCACAAAGGAACTGGCTGAGGTCTGCACCTGATTAATGCATTGCTGTCTCCCCTTATGAACCTGATTGGAGTGAGATCATGAAGACCAAGCGGGCTCACCTGTCGCATTAAAGGTAAGTGAACGTGGCATGGGTCTCGAACACAGCTGGCGTGGGTCGTGGTGGTGGGCCAATGTGGGTTGGGTAGGTCGGCAGGTGAGGGTCGCAAAGATCAGCCAGTGTGGCTCACAAAGATCGTCTGGGTGGGACGCGATGGTCGGCTGGCGTGGGTCATGAAGGTCAGCCAACATAGGTCCTGAAGGTCGACCAGAGTGGGTCGTGAAAGTTGGTCGGTTAGCAAAAGTGGGTCCCAGGAAAAAAGTTTGAAAAACACTGGTCTATTGATTTTGCATCTGGACATTGCATTGGGCCAGGTTCAAAGAAGCAAAACTGATTGATTAATATGAATGACCGAGTTTTGGGCAATTGTCTGACAATGATTGTCAGGTGCATCAAACTGAAACCGAGCTTTTGATATGCTTTATAAATAGAGGTAGGAAGTACGAAAGCCAAATCCAATATAAACCAGTTTAACTCCAATGTGACAATGGAAGGATGCGAGGGGGGAGGTTAAATGGGGAAGGGGAGGCGGGGAGTGAGAATAAGGCATCCTGAAACAGGTGAAGCACCAGGGCCCACCATTTCTATCCCTGGCCTCCAGTCTTACTAATAAAGTCCAACAGGAAACGCACAACAGGAACAATGCAACAGGAAAAATAGTGCAGGAAATACATTTGGGAATGCTGTAATTACAGCCTCCTGCCAATAGTGGCACTGCACCACCTCCAGTCCAGCCATCAACACCATTACACTCACCCAGCTTCTCAGGAAACGAGTTTAGACAAATTCAGCTCCACTGAAATGTAAGAATTTTACAGCAAGTAAAAACAAGACTTCTAATGTTTTATTAATTTACAATGTGGGAAATCAAGATTAAGTCTAGTCTTTAGAAGAAGCCGGGTTAGATGTTAAGGGATACTTGTGTCAGAGAATTCATAATGTAACTCGGCTAGCATCATTATTGTTATGAATCACAGAATTGTAAAATGCCAGCAGTGCAGTAGGAGGCCATTCGGCCCATCGAGTCTACACTGACCCTTCGAAAGAGCACCCCACCTCAGACCACTCCCCTGTCCTATCCTATGCTGGTAAAGCTGTTTGGGATTTAGATTGTCAGGAAAATAAGTTTACACAAATTAAGCTGTATCTAAGTTTAAGGTAGGAGGTGAACTGGTTGATCTGAAATGTCAAAAAGAGGGCCATTTTTAGGGAGAAATTAAATTGTGGTGCTATCACAGATCAAATCACACAAGTTCTATCCACGTCAAACTATTACTTTCCATGAATGTCATTCTCATCAAAATCTGTAAGAAGTGAGGAAGAATTTCCTCCAGCATTGCTCCGAGTCCCAGCAGTATGGAGTAAGATGGAAAACAAGCAACAGCCCGGAGCAACCGGGGCAGGCCCTGGTACGGTAAAGAAGCTGCAAAACCTCGAGGTAGACAGTGGAGCTGGTTTGGAATATACTTGATGATGTTATAATTCGGCAGTCTACACTGAGCGGAAGCTTTGCCGGCCAGGAGTATCTGTAAATTGAAGCTTGGGTTTATGTACATTATGTTTCAATTCCAATTGACAGGCAAGCCAGAAGGGAATAAAATGTTTCAGACAAATAGAATTTGCTGCTTCAAAGACCTTGTGATTGTCCATAAACATTGCACCAAAAGAAGTAATTACTCATAATGGAATGTCTTCACATTTACACCCAATATTTACACTGTATATGCAAATAATTCCAATGCTGCACATTTCTGATGAAATGCAACTCCAAAGTGCTTTTTTAAAAGTCTGTACACTCTGGTCAATAATATTTGAGTAACTGCATGATATCGTGCAGTGTCCTACAAAGCTGTTAGTTGATCCAACACATAGCTAAGATAACGTACAAGATCAGGGGCGTCATTCTCCGACCCCCCCAGCAGGTCGGAGAATGGCCGTTGGCCGCCGTGAATCCCGCCCCCGCCCCCGCCGAAGTCTCCGGTACCGGAGATTGGGCGGGGGCGGGTATCGGGCCGCGCCAGTTGGCGGGACCCCCTGCTCAATTCTCTGGCCCGGATGGGCCAAAGTCCCGCCCAGAAATTGCCTGTCCCACCGGCGTAAATCAAAGCTGGTATTTACCGGCGGGACCAGGCGGCGTGGGCGGGCTCCAGGGTCCTGGGGGGGGCGCGGGGCAATCTGACCCTGGGGGGTGCCCCCACGGTGGCCTGGCCCGCGATCGGGGCCCACCGATCCGCGGGCGGGCCTGTGCTGTGGGGGCACTCTTTCCCTTCCGCCTCCGCCACGGCCTCCACCATGGCGGAGGTGGAAGAGGCTCTCCCCACTGCGCATGTGTGGGAAACTGTCGGCGGCCGCTGACGCTCCCGCGCATGCACCGCATTTCCGCGCCAGCTGGCGGGGCAACAAACGCCATTTCCGCCAGCTGGCGGGGCGGAAATCCCTCCAGCGCCGGCCTAGCCCCTCAATGTTGGGGCTCGGCCCCCAAAGATGCGGAGCATTCCGCACCTTTGGGCCGGCACGATGCCCGTCTGATTGGCGCCATTTTTGGCGCCAGTCGGCGGACATCGCGCCGCTGGGGGAGAATTTCTCCCCAGATTCTTAAAGTACAGCTGCCAAATGTAGGGTGCGAAATGGTGATAATGATCCCAAGAATTTGTACTACTGTCCCATTATATTAACACCAGCGTTTTCTTACTGATGGTTTAACTGGCAAAATTAAATGTAAAAAATCCCACAATCTAAAGGTAATAAACTCGCAGATGGAAATTTTACTTACCCAATCATTAAGTTTTCAAGGCACAGATAGACAGATCTTAGTTAGATCAGTCAGGGAATCAAGGGTTAAGGGGATAAGACGGGAAAGTGGAGCTGAGGATTACCACATCAGATCAGTCATGATCTCATTGAGCGGCAGAGCAGACGCAATGGGACGAGTAGCCTCTTGCTCCTATGTCTTCTGGTCTTTTCCCCACAATCATGGAACCTTGCAGAACAGAAGGGACCCATTCAGCACATTGTGCCGATGCTGGCTCTTTGAAAGAGAGTCCCAATCGTTCTCACTCTCCCAGCTCTTCCCCATCGGTCTGCAATAATTTCCCTTTCTAGGATTCGTCCAATCCTTTTGGCCTCTCCACTGTGCCTACTCCTCTGCATTGCGGCAGACTTCATTAAAGATTATTTGCACAATAAATCATTCAAAAAATAAATCAGCTGCCACTAATCTCAGGATAAGTACTTCCAATTTCTGGCACTTGGTGTTTCAATAGTCTGGATGCTTGTTTGAAGTTGATTATAAATTTAGCTTTCACATGACGCACGCAAAGTGTGCTGGAAAGATTAATGCATCTTTTAGCTAAACTGATTCAGCTTTAAGTACAGAATACTGATTCGAATATGGTATTTGTCGAAGATTATATCTAACTTTAGAAACATCATATTCATGGGTTAGGCTAATCAATGATTACAAAATGGCCCCAAACTCTTTGGGAGTTCCATGAAGAAGGCCTGCAATTATCTTACCTCCATCTTTTAGTCAGTGTCTCTGTATATTGATTTCTTCACAATGGTGTACAAACATTGTTACCCAAAGTGAATAAAATTTCTACAACAGAAGGAACTATAGATCCTGGAGATAAAACCTGGACTTTGGCCATATATCAAATATAACACATGTGTGCAAGAGAAAGGTAGTCAGTACTGATAACAAGGGGATACTGTTGTTACGTTCTTTGGTCACAATGTCGTATGGTTGGATATTGGGCACACCCATAAATGCAAAATGCTCAGACAACTTTCAAAAGTGACTGCCCCACAGCACTCATAGGATCCCTACTGTGCAGAAGGAGGCCATTCGGCCCATTGACTCTGCATCAACCCTCCAAAAGAATAACCCACCTCGGCCCACTCCTCCGCCCCATCCCTGCAACCCACCCAACCGTTGGACACTAAGGGGCAATTTAGCTTGGCCAATCCACCTAACTTGCACATCTTTGGACTGGCAGCCTTTTGCCATTGGTGCATGTCTGGGATAAAATAAATTGGTGGGTTTCTGATCAAGATAAAGATAGATAGTGTTTTTAAGAATAAAGGAATAAAGGGTTATGGTGTTCGGGCGGGAAAGTGGAGCTGAGTCCACAAAAGATCAGCCATGGTCTGGTTGAATGGCGGAGAAGACTCGAGGGGCCAGATGGCCTTCTCCTGCTCCTAGTTCTTATGTTCTTAAAGGGGGTTTAAAGGGAGAAATTAATAAATCCTGAGGTATAGAGGGAGAGACCTGAAGAGGGAAGAAATGTGACCTTTTTCTGTTCATGTTTTCCTTTGGTTATGCTGCTTAACATTTGTTTCAGCCACTCTTCCACTGTCGGGTGAAAATATCTTAGCGGCTATTGACAACCCTTGGGCTTGCATTTAAAGAACAGAGGCTCGCACCTCACGGGTTTGGAAGGTGCTGTCGATGAGTGCCTTGGTGAGTTTCTGCAGTGCGTCTTGTAGATGGTACACTCTGTTGACACTGTGCATCGGTGGCGGAGGGAGTGAATGTTTAATGTGATGTATAAGGAGCAACAAATGGAAACACTTTAAAAAAGACCAAAACATATGGCCACTTGAACCGTTTAGGATCAGTAACTATGTTGTCTTTCCTTTACAAGATCAGGTTATCAGCTTTAATAAGCCTCATTAATTGGCACAGGATCACAAAGCACTGACCTGAAGTTCCACTCCATATCCTCTATAGACTGTGATGGTATAGATGCAATCCAAGTTGCTGTAGTACAGGTGACTGGGGTATTCTGGAGACTCAATGTATCCCTCAAAGTCTGTGAAATTTAAACTGCAAGGAGCTGCAAAGGAAAACAGACAAAGGAATTAGCAGTTGCAAAACAGAGTCTGGGTCTCCCTTGATCCCATTTCACTTTCTATTCTGCACAAAATTGACTCCTTGAAAGGGTTTGCTGTTCAGATCAATAAAGATGTTTTGTCTCCATTGACTGCAGTAAACTGCTGTTGTGCATCTCAGTCTGTGATGTATCAGTTTTCACATCGCTGGCTTGGTAGTGTTGCCTTATTTTCTCACACCCTTAAACATGGAACAGTCCCACGGGACATTTCAAACCATCCAAAGCATTGACATCAGATTGCACGGAATGTTTCCTCGGTTTGGCCTTTATCTCTTACAGGCAATTATGAGTGTCTTTTTAAAAATTCTTTTTAAAATTTGATCATGGGACTTGGGTGTCGCTGGCCAGGCCAGCATTTTAATGCCCACAAGAAGGTAGTGATGAGCTGCCTTCTTGAGCAGTTGATGTCCATGTGGTGTAGGTACACCCTCTGTGCTGTTAAGGAGGGAGTTCCATGATTTTGATTCAGCGACAGCGAAGGAACGGCAATATATTTCTGTAAGAGGGGAACCAATGAATAGGGTTTAATTACCACAATTTATTAGGGCAATCAATAATTATAGTCTATTAAGAGGGTCTTAGGGATGTTTTTGAATGTAAATAGTGCAGTATAACATATTAGAACAGTGGAAGAAAATGCCACAGTCTGGATAAAGATACCAACCAGTAACATGTGGATCTGCCCAAAAAACACAAATTATGCTAATTGAATGCTTACGTAGTGATAAACACCACCTGCAAGACCCTCAACAACATGTTTTTCAGTCTAACTGGTTCTTCAGTGACCTCAGCAATAAGAAGGGTCAATATCATGTTTTCCAATTCTAGCGCACAAAGGCTCCATGAGACGAATAGAGTGAAGTCGATGAGGCTTTATTAAGCGTGTCTGTTCCCCCGCAGCTCGATAGTAAACTGGCCTGCGGGGGAAGACTCCGGCTTCTTATACTCCGCCTTCAGGGCGGAGCTTGAGGTCAACGGCCAACCAGGACCCGGGATCTGTCAGCCAATGACATTAGGGCTTCCAGTCCCACATGACCCCCAATACATACTACCACACCAATCTAATGTGGTTTTTCTAAGACCCAGAGACGCAGACACAACCAACAATGTTAGCAACAAGGAAAGAGATTAGGGAAAGAGTCACAGAAAAATAAGGATATAAAATAGTCATGCTGCCTGGGTGAACACCTGTAACTTAATAAATCTAAATTTTGAACCAGACAACGTTCAAATGTAAATAATGTCTTTGTCTACGTGACTGACAATGTATAAATATCGCTTGTTTCTTCAGTTGGGTAGAGTCAGCTCCAGAGATCCTTCTTTGAGGTTGTGCTCTCCTGACACATTAGCTAATAAACAATCATTCTGTACCTGGGTCTCCTGCGATTATTTCATATGATAGTCTAGCACTATAATATTTTCAAGTCAAGATGGTGTGTGACTTGGAGGGGAACTTGTAGGTCGTGGTGTTTCCATGCACCTGCCACCTTGTCCTTCTAAATGGTAGTGGTCATGAGTTCGGAAGGTGCTAAAGGTGCTAGCAAATGAGCCTGGGCGAGGTTCTGCAGTGTGTCTTGTAGATGGCACACACAGCTGCCACTGTGCGTGAATAGTGGAGGGAGTGAATGTTTAAGATGACGGATGGGGTTCTGATGTAAGTGGGCTGGATGGTGTCAAGATTCTGGAGTGCTGGAGTTTCATCCAGGCAGGTGGAGAGTATTCCAATGTACTCCTGACTTGTGCTTTGCAGATGGTGGACAGGCTCTGGGAAATTTGTTACCCACCACAGAATTCACAGCCTCTGACCAGTTCTTGTAACCACAGTATTTACACGGTAGTTGCTGGTCAATGGCAACTCTCACGATGTTGAGAGTGGGGGAATTCAACGATTGTAATTCCATTAAATGTCAAGGGGGGGAAATGGTTAGACTTTCCCTTGTTGGAGATAGTGATTACCTGGCACTTGTGTGGCATGAATGCTACTTGCCACTTATCGGCCCAAGCCTGGACATTGTCCAGGCCTTGCTCCATATGGATTTGGACTGCTTGAGGAGTTGCAAATAATGATAATCATTGTGCAATCATCAGCAAACATCACCACTTCTGATCTTATGATGGAAAGAAGGTCATTGATAAAGCAACTGATCATGCTTGGGCCTAGGGCACTACCCTGATGAACTCCTGCATGACCGAGATGATTGACCTCCAATAACCGCAGCCATCATCCTTTGTGCCATGTATGACTCCAGGCAACGAAGAGCCTTCCCCTGCTTCTCACTGACTCCAGATTTGCTTGGGTTACACTTGGTCAAATGCTGCCTTGATGTTAATTGCAATCACTCTCACTTCATCTCCGGAGTTTAGCTCTTTAATCTATGTTTGCGCCGAGGAGTAATGAGGTCAGGAGCTGAGTGATCATGGCGGAACCCAAATTGAGCATCCATGAGCAGGTTCAGTGTTGTTTGATAGCACTGTCGATGACATTTTCCATCACAGTGCTGATGATTGAGAGTAGACTGATGGGGACGATAATTGTTTGGGTTGGATTTGTCCTACTTTTTGTGGACAGGACACACCTCGGTAATTTTCCCCATTGTTGGATAGATGCTGGCATTGTAGCTGTACTGGAACAGCTTGGCTGGGACTAGACTAGTTCTGGAGCACAAGTCTATTGTCAGAATGTTGTCAGGGGCTATAGCCTTTGCAGTATCCAGTACCTTCAGCTGTTTTTTAATGTCACAAGGAGCAATTTGACTTGGCTAAGATTGTTGCAAATGCTTGCTTCGTCTTTTGCTCTGATGTGCTAGGCTCCCCCACTATTGAGGATGGGGATATTTGTGGAACATCCCCCTCCGGTTAGTTGTTTATTGTGCATCACCCTTTACGGCTGAGTGTAGCAGGACTGCAGAGCTTTGAGCTGATCTGTTGGTTGTGGGATTGTTTCGCTCTATCCATCACAGGCTGCTTCTGCTGTTTAGCACACAAATAGTCCTCCTGTATTGTTGCTTCACCAGGTTGACACTTCATTCGAAGGTGTCATGTGAGAGTACCTTTAAGAAATGGGTGTTTATCAAATAGCTGTAGTGGATGTATCATTAAGAAATGGGTGTTTATCAAATAGCTGCAGTGATGTCAACGTGTGGGTGGAGCTGGGTTGTTTGTCTGCTTTACTTTTGTTTTTGAGCTGGCAGCTATAGCGTGTGTTTAGTTTCGTTTTCAGAGTTGGAGCTGCTTCCATCCAAACAAGGTGTAATTTTGACCTCACTCTGCATGAAAAGAATGTCTTCAGATCACTTGCTAATTTAAAAGTGATAACTGCTCTCAGTAGAGAATTTAAATCTGCTGTCTGTGTTAAAGAGGGTATTTGTCTTATGGATGTTGCTAGGAAAGATTAAGGGTTACTTATAGAGTATTGTATTCTTTGGGGGAAGTATTTGAGTTGATAGTTGCCAAGATGTTTACTGTGTGTTTATAAAATGTTAACTGGATTCATATAAGAAACATTGTTTTGTTTTAAAAGTACTTTAGATCTCTGTTGCATCACACCCTTGTGCTCCCCATAACCAAAATCTATAGAATCTGGGTCAGGTCAACACTATGATACACTTTGGGGTTCTCTAAACCCTGGCCGTAATAGTAGGTATACTTG
Organism: Scyliorhinus torazame; assembly: GCF_047496885.1. Lineage (NCBI taxonomy): Eukaryota > Metazoa > Chordata > Chondrichthyes > Carcharhiniformes > Scyliorhinidae > Scyliorhinus > Scyliorhinus torazame. The sequence continues at coordinate 194,542,383 of NC_092718.1, forward strand.
CTATTGCTCCTGACATGCCCTCCTACACTCTTAATTGAGCCAGGGTTGATCCCCTGTCTTGGTGGTAATGGTAGAGTGGGGGATATCTCGGGCCAGAGGTTACAGATTGTGGCTGAGTACAATTATGATGGTCCACAGCGCCTAGTTGCTCAAATTTATGATGGTTGATCTACCCCACAACATAATGGAGAGCACCCTCTATTTGATACAGGACTTCATCTCCATAAAGACTGTGTGCCGGTCACACTTATCGATACTGTCATGGACATGCATCTGCGATTGGTAGATTAGTGAGGATGACCTCAAGTAGGTTTTTCCTTCTTGCTGGTTCCCTCAAAACCTGCCACAGATCCAGTCTAGCAGCTATGTCCTTTCGGACTCGACCAACGGTTGTGTTACAGAGCCATGCCTGGTGATAGACATTGAAGACACCAGAGTACATTCTGTGCCCATGCCACTCTCCGTGTTTCCTCCAAGTGGTGGTTAACATTGAGAAACACTGATTCATCAGCTGAGGGGGGTGGGGTGGGGTGGTGGTGGTGGTGGGGGAGGGGGTGGGGGTTGTGTGTGCTTGTGGTAAGTGATATTCAGCAGGATAATCAACAGGTTTACTTGTCCCTGTTTGAGCCAATGTCATGAGATTCCATTTTCAATCAGCTTTAAACAAAGCTTCTACTTGTAGGCACTTGCAGCTGGAGCTTGTTAATTAGTTAATTGGATTAGGCCAGTTTTCAGGGGCTAGATTCACAGTATAGAAGTGATCCCCTACAGTGCAGACTTTGTTTGCACTGAGTGCTGAATTTGGTGCATTTGAGTGCTATAGTAAGAGTTTGGTGACTGAGGGAGTGCTGAATTTGGTGCATTTGAGTGCTATAGTAAGAGTTTGGTGACTGAGGGAGTGCTGAATTTGGTGCATTTGAGTGCTACAGTAAGAGTTTGCTGACCGAGGGAGTTAGGTGAGGAGGGAGTAAGGTGCTCCTTTCATTTTGTTTCCGACATTTCTGCAAAGAGTGAGAAGAGAGCCAGGAGTTTACAGAAAGTGTAGCTGACTGGGAGCAGAGTCGGAGGGCGGAGGTCCAGTTGGTCCACAGGGCAGCTATATTCTGTCAGGTTAGAGGGGATGGAGGCTAGGCCAGTTGCATACTCCTCCTGTAGGATGTGGGTGGTGAGGGATACCCCCGGTGTCCCCGCTGACTATACCTGCAGGAAGTGCACCCAACTTCAGCTCCTCAAAGACCGTGTTAGGGAACTGGAGCTGAAGCTGGATGAACTTCGGATCATCCGGGAGGCAGAGGGGGTGATTGAGAAGAGTTATAGGGAGGTAACCACACTCAAGGTACAGGACAAGAATAGCTGGGTTACAGTCAGGGGGAAAAAAACAAACAGGCAGACAGTGCAGGGATCCCTCGTGGCTGTTCCCCTTCAAAACAAGTATACCGTTTTGGATGCTGTTGGGGGGGATGACCTACCGGGGGAAGGCCCTAGCGGCCAGGTCTCTGGCACTGAGTCTGGCTCTGGGGCTCAGGAGGGAAGGGGAAAGAATAGAAAAGCAATAGTTGTAGGAGATTCAATGGTTAGGGGAACAGATAGGAGATTCTGTGGTCGCGAGCGAGACTCCCGGAAGGTATGTTGCCTCCCGGGTGCCAGGCCCAGGGATGTCTCGGAGCGTGTCTTCAGGATCCTTAAGATGGAGGGGGAGCAGCCAGAAGTCGTGGTGCACATTGGTACCAACGACATAGGTAGGAAAAGGGGTGTGGAGGTAATAAACAAGTTTAGGGAGTTAGGCTGGAAGTTAAAAGCCAGGACAGACCGAGTTGTCATCTCTGGTTTGTTGCCGGTGCCACGTGATAGCGAGGATAGAAATAGGGAGAGAGTGCAGCTGAACACGTGGCTGCAGGAATGGTGTAGGAGGGAGGCCTTCAGGTATTTGGATAATTGGAGCGCATTCTGGGGAAGGTGGGACCTGTACAAGCAGGACGGGTTGCATCTGAACCAGAGGGCCACCAATATCCTGGGAGGGAGGTTTTCTAGTACTCTTCGGGAGGGTTTAAACTAATTTGGCAGGGGAATGGGAACCGGATTTGTAGTCCAGCAACTAAGGTAGCCGATATTCAGGACGCCAAAGCGTGTAACGAGGCAGTGGGGAAGGGAACACTGACAAACGAGAGTACTTGCAGGCACGGAGATGGGTTGAAGTGCGTATACTTCAATGCACGAAGCATCAGGATTAAGGTGGGTGAACTTAAGGCATGGATCGGTACTTGGGACTACGATGTGGTGGCCATCACGGAAACTTGGATAGAAATGGGGCAGAAATGGTTGTTGGAGGTCCCTGGTTATAGATGTTTCAATAAGATTACGCAGGGTGGTAAAAGAGGTGGGGGGTGGCATTGTTAATTAGAGATAGTATAACAGCTGCAGAAAGGCAGTTCGAGGAGTATCAGCCTACTGAGGTAGTATGGGTTGAAGTCAGAAATAGGAAAGGAGCAGTCACCTTGTTAGGAGTTTTCTATAGGCCCCCCAATACTAGCAGAGATGTGGAGGAACAGATTGGGAAACAGATTTTGGAAAGGTGCAGAAGTCACAGGGTAGTAGTCATGGGTGACTTTAACTTCCCAAATATTGAGTGGAAACTCTTTAGATCAAATAGTTTGGATGGGGTGGTGTTTGTGCAGTGTGTCCAGGAAGCTTTTCTAACACGGTATGTAGATTGTCCGACCAGAGGAGGGGCAATATTGGATTTAGTACTTGGTAATGAACCAGGGCAAGTGATAGATTTATTAATGAGGGAGCATTTTGGAGATAGTAACCACAATTCTGTGACTTTCACTTTAGTAATGGAGAGGGATAGGTGCATGCAACAGGGCAAGGTTTACAATTGGGGGAAGGGTAAATACGATGTTGTCAGACAAGAATTGAAGTGCATAAGTTGGGAACATAGGCTGTCAGGGAAGGACACAAGTGAAATGTGGAACTTGTTCAAGGAACAGGTACTACGTGACCTTGATATGTATGTCCCTGTCAGGCAGGGAAGAGATGGTCGAGTGAGGGAACCATGGTTGACAAGAGAGGTTGAATGTCTTGTTAAGAGGAAAAAGGAGACTTATGTAAGGCTGAGGAAACAAGGTTCAGACAGGGCGTTGGAGGGATACAAGATAGCCAGGAGGGAACTGAAGAAAGGGATTAGGAGAGCTAAGAGTGGGCATGAACAATCTTTGGCGGGTAAGATCAAGGAAAACCCCAAGGCCTTTTACACATATGTGAGAAATATGAGAATGACTAGAGCGAGGGTAGGTCTGATCAAGGACAGTAGCGGGAGATTGTGTATTGAGTCTGAAGAGATAGGAGAGGTCTTGAACGAGTACTTTTCTTCTGTATTTACAAATGAGAGGGGCCATATTGTTGGAGAGGACAGTGTGAAACAGATTGGTAAGCTCGAGGAAATACTTGTTAGGAAGGAAGATATGTTGGGCATTTTGAGAAACTTGAGGAGAGACAAATCCCCCGGGCCTGACGGGATATATCCAAGGATTCTATGGGAAGCAAGAGATGAAATTGTAGAGCCGTTGGCAATGATCTTTTCGTCCTCACTGTCAACAGGGGTGGTACCAGGGGATTGGAGAGTGGCGAATGTCGTGCCCCTGTTCAAAAAAGGGACTAGTTAGTCTTACTTCGGTGGTAGGCAAAGTAATGGAAAGGGTACTGAAGGATCGGATTTCTGAGCATCTGGAAAGACATTGCTTGATTAGGGATAGTCAACACGGATTTGTGAGGGGTATGTCTTGCCTTACAAGTCTTATTGAATTCTTTGAGGAGGTGACCAAGCATGTGGATGAAGGTAAAGCAGTGGATGTAGTGTACATGGATTTTAGTAAGGCATTTGATAAGGTTCCTCATGGTAGGCTTCTGCAGAAAGTAAGGAGGCATGGGATAGTGGGAAATTTGGCCAGTTGGATAATGAACTGGCTAACCGATAGAAGTCAGAGAGTGGTGGTGGATGGTAAATATTCAGCCTGGATCCCAGTTACCAGTGGCGTACCGTAGGGATCAGTTCTGGGTCCTCTGCTGTTTGTGATTTTCATTAATGACTTGGATGAGGGAGTTGAAGGGTGGGTCAGTAAATTTGCAGACGATACGAAGATTGGTGGAGTTGTGGATAGTAAGGAGGGCTGTTGTCGGCTGCAAAGAGACATAGATAGGATGCAGAGCTGGGCTGAGAAGTGGCAGATGGAGTTTAACCCTGAAAAGTGTGAGGCTGTCCATTTTGGAAGGACAAATACGAATGCGGAATACAGGGTTAACGGTAGAGTTCTTGGCAATGTGGAGGAGCAGAGAGATCTTGGGTTCTTTGTTCATACATCTTTGAAAGTTGCCACTCAAGTGGATAGAGCTGTGAAGAAGGCCTATGGTGTGCTCGCGTTCATTAACAGAGGGATTGAATTTAAGAGCCGTGAGGTGATGATGCAGCTGTACAATACTTTGGTAAGGCCACATTTGGAGTACTGTGTACAGTTCTGGTCGCCTCATTTTAGGAAGGATGTGGAAGCTTTGGAAAAGGTGCAAAGGAGATTTACCAGGATGTTGCCTGGAATGGAGAGTAGGTTTTACGAGGAAAGGTTGAGGGTGCTAGGCCTTTTCTCATTAGAACGGAGAAGGATGAGGGGCGACTTGATAGAGGTGATCAGGGGAATAGATAGAGTAGACAGTCAGAGACTTTTTCCCCGGGTGGAACAAACCATTACAAGGGGACATAAATTTAAGGTGAAATGTGGAAGATATAGGAGGGATGTCAGAGGTAGGTTCTTTACCCAAAGAGTAGTGGGGGCATGGAATGCACTGCCTGTGGAAGTAGTTGAGTCGGAAACATTAGGGACCTTCAAGCAGCTATTGGATAGGTACATGGATTACGGTAAAATTATATAGTGTAGATTTATTTGTTCTTAAGGGCAGCACGGTAGCATTGTAGATAGCACAATTGCTTCACAGCTCCAGGGTCCCAGGTTCGATTCCGGCTTGGGTCACTGTGTGCGGAGTCTGCACATCCTCCCCGTCTCTGCGTGGGTTTCCTCCGGGTGCTCCGATTTCCTCCCACAGTCCAATGATGTGCAGGTTAGGCGGATTGGCCATGATAAATTGCCCTTGGTGTCCAAAATTGCCCTTGGTGTTGGGTGGAGGTGTTGACCTTGGGTAGGGTGCTCTTTACAAGGGCCGGTGCGGACTCGAGGGGCCGAATGGCCTCATTCTGCACTGTAAATTCAATGATAATCTATGATTAATCTAGGACAAAGGTTCGGCACAACATCGTGGGCTGAAGGGCCTGTTCTGTGCTGTATTTTCTATGTTCTATTCCATGAGGTCTGGAGCCAATGTTGAGGTCTCCCAGAGTGGCTCCCTCCCGATTGTATACCGCTGTGCCGCCAGCTCTGCTGGGACTGTCCTTCTGATGGGACAGGACATGTTCAGCAATGATGATGGCTGTGCCTGGGACATTATCTGTAAGGTCTGATTCCGTGAGTATGACTATGTCAGGATGTTGCTTGACTAGTCTGAGACAGCCCTGCCAATTTTGGCTTAAACCCTAATTTCTTAGTAAGGAAGACTTTGCAAGGTCGACACGGCTGGGTGTGTCATTTTTGTTTCCACTGCCTAGATCGATATCAGATGGTGCATCCGGTTTCACTTTTTCACTTTGTATAGACTTTTCTGTAGCTGATTAGTTACAACTGAGAGAATTGCTAGGCCAATTCAAGAGAGCATTTAAGAGCTAATCCATTACTGTGTCTGGAGCCACAAGTAGGCCTGTGAGGTGAGGATGACAGATTTATTTCCCTGTCATGGGAGTGTACCTTTAAGAAATGGGTGTTTATCAAATAGCTGCAGTGATGCCATTGTGTGGGTGGAGCTGGGTTGTGTCTCTGGCTTTTACTTTCGTTTTGAGCTGGAAGCTGTTTGTGGCTTTGTGTTTGACTTTCATTTTAGGGAGTTGAAAGCTGAATTCAGACAAGGAAGGATCATTTTGTCTCTCTCTCGCTGTATGTTAAAAGGTGGCCAGATCATTTGATAATTTAAAAGTGATAACTGTCCTGTGTAAAGAATTTATACCTACTGCTTTGTTAAAAAGGGTGTTTGGCTTATGGATATTGTTAGGAAAGTTATTAAGGGTTACATATAGAGTACTGTATCTGTGGCATAAGATCTTAAATCCTATCTTACCAGGCATCTTGAGCTGACAGTACAAAATGGGGTATTGTTGTGGGTTATTAAGAGTAATCATTCCATTGTGCCTACAGAGTAGAATCCTGGCACAGATGTACGAGGGCTATCCCAGTGTGGTTAGAATGAAGGTGTTGGCAAGAAGCTAGTTCTGGTGGCTCGGGTTGGATGCCCGAATAGAGGAGAAGGTGGGGTTATCCCAATCATGCGCTGCGTTGAGAAATGTACTTCCACTACAGCTGTTGCATCCATGGAAATGGCCTTCCAGGCCATGGCAAAGATGCGGGACCAGTCGAAGGACAAATGGTTTTGGTCATGTTTGACAGGCGTTCAAAGTGGCTGGAAGTTGCCATTATTAAAACGACAAGCACAGAACAGACCACAGAAAGGCTTGACAAGGTATTTGCAAGATTCGGGCAACCTGGACAACTCATGAGTGAGGACGGTACCTAGTTCACATCATCTGAATTCGAGGACCAACTGAAGGGGTGTTGCATCCGCCTTATAAAATCTGCCCCTCAACTATCCAGCTATCAATGGTTTAGCTGGATGTTTCGTACAATCGCTCAAGTATGCAGTGAAATTTTCGAGGGATAAAGGCTCTCTACCTACACGTGTCAATAGCTTTCTAATGACATACAGAAACACTGCATTCAACAACTCAAAGCTCACCGGCTTTACTGATGTTACAAAGGAAACTAGGCACAGCTCGATCTTTTGACTCCCCCCTTCAACTTCAAAGGTAGTCAGGCAACAACATCAGAGGCCAGTGGCTTGAAGGGAACAACATTCCAAAAGCAGATTCTTTCCCGGGGGAAACGTGTTCTTGCGAGAAAATTCACCTCAGACATAAAGTGGACTCCAGCAACTCTATGAGCCAAAACGGGTCCGATTTCATATACTGTACAATTTGATGAAAAACGAATTTGGTGTCGGCACGCTGACCAATTACTGTCTGCACGTAGTGAGAGCGCAGAATCTGTATCAGGTGTTTACACCACAGAGAGTACGGACAATGAAATTCCCGACTTCAGGACGACTGCCAAAATTACAGAATCTGTTGAGACAGAGTCACCCACACAATCAGAGGCAGTCTCTGAGTTGGTTTAGTCAGATGTAACACCAACCAGTGTACAGGAAGACTCTCCTAGTACCCCCAACAGCCAAGCTCCTGAACATCAGACATTCACCCAAGAGACTTTCTCACTAATGTACATATATATCCGTAACATAACAATGTTAGTTACGGCATAAAGTGTTAGATCTGTGTTAAAGTGTTTGATTACGTAAAAATGTCGGGGACACTAAAGGAGTAAAGAGGGGTGGTATGTATCAGAGTAACATCATTGGCTGGTGTAATGTCACGTGTTAGACAATTACAACACCAGAGCATTTTGCAGGCTTTTGGCGAGTTCACCATTGTAACCTGTCTGTATATAAACCCCTTGCACTATGTTATACAAATCAGACTTCTCTGTGCCGTATTCTTCCTGACGGCCTGAATCCTTGCAAGTTACAGGTCACAAGGATTTACATTTACCTCGGTGGCTATGAGGACAGTGAGAGGGACAAATAGATTTGAATGTCATTTTTTCTTCTGACACTAAAAGTTCATTGGAGGTCAGTGGTCTTAAATAAATACCAGTCTTAATCATAAAAGTGCAGAATGTATATTGTGGGTGTTCTACATAAAAGCAGGCATTCTGCTGGATCTAATTGAAGTGTAAGATGAGCTGAGTACTTTGAGTACCTTAAGGTCACCAAATACAGCCCAGAATGTGCATCTCCACACTAGAACTATTAGTAGTTAGTGTGATGAGCATTTATTTCAAGAAGTTGCTGTTTTTGTGCACTCAGGCCTGAGTCAAAAACATTAAAAACTCTAATTTGCCCATTCACTGTTGTCGTCTTGTTTCTTATTGTTACGACTCCCGACACGGACACAAACTTGTCATAGAGTCATAGGTGTTTACAGCATGGAAACAGGCCCTTCGGCCCAGCTTGTCCATGCCGCCCAATTTCTATCACTAAGCTAGTCCCACTTGTCCGCATTTGGCCCATATCCCTCTATATCCACCCTGCCAGTGTAACTGTCCAACTGTTTTTTTAAAAGGAAAAAATTATACCTGCCTCTACCACTGCCTCTGGCAGCTCATTCCAGATGCTCACACTCTGTGTGAAGAAATTTCCCCTCTGGTCTCTTTTGTATCTCTCCCCTCTCACCTTAAACCTATGCCCTCTAGTTCTAGACTCCTCTACTTTTGGGAAAAGATGTTGACTATCTACCTTGTCTATGCCCCTCATTATTTTATAAACCTCTATAAAATCACCCCTCAGCCTCGTATGCTCCAGGGGAAAAAGTCCCAGCCTATCCAGCCTCTCCTTATAGCTCAGACCATTAAGTCCTGGTAGCATCCGATTCCCCTTCTATACCTCAGAGTATGAGCTATTCAGATGACTAGGGGGTGCTTCCTCCTATTGGAGGAACTCCCCACAGGATATAAACCCCGACCTGGAAGCAGTTCAAGGAAGGAGACCCTGCAGGGAGAGGAGAGGAGTGATTATTGTGGCTAGTGTGGAATAAAGTGAGTTGTGCCCTGACAGCCTGGCCTCTCGTGGAGTCTTTGCCTCCATCTACAACACAAATTATGATTCTTTTGAGAGTCGTGGGCTCACAACATCTCCAAATGAGATGATTAAATTAATGGTGCAGTGGCACAGTAATTATGTTACTGGACTAATATTCCCAAGGCTTGGAGTCCCAAGGTCTGATGTTGAGAGCTGAAATTGCACCAGAGCAGTTTGTGATTGAATTCAGTCAATTTACGTTAGTTAAATGGCTGGGAGTGTGATGCAGAATTATGACAACAATGTGCACTCAATCTCTGCATCAGCTTAGGTTGTTCAGGGAGGCCTGCTTCCTGGTCTTGCCCCACGTTTGATGTGGAGTGGTGCCCTTCATGCTACATGTCCAATTGTCTCTTGTTAATGGAGAGAGATGCCTATGGCCTCTCATAGATTACGGGTAATTATCAGTCAATCAAATAAATCTGGAATAACATGCTACTGTCAGGAACGGCCCCCAAAAAGCTGTTAGATTACTGTAAAAATCCAACGGGTTCACTAATAATGTTCGTTAAGGAAGAAGACCTGCTGGCCTTACCTAGCATGGTCTCAGTACAATATACTGAAGGGCTGGAAACTGTGGCAAGCCCTCGGGCTGAATGCTTGCATTTAATGTATATAGTGAATATCACGTATATTACTATTTACTGCACTCTCTGCAATGTCCTCTTTGAAATGTTTTGGAATGTACTTTCATAAATTTTTTTAAATAATGTATATTTTTATAGCCTTGAACGACCCAACCTCTGCAGTTCTCTGCAGTAAAGAATTCCACAGATTCACGACCCTCTGAGAGAATAAATTCCTCTTGATCTCTGTCTTAAATGAGTGACCCCTTACTCTGAGATTATGCCTTCTGGCCCGACACTCTCCCACAAGGGGAAACAACCTCTCAGCATTTACCCTGTCAAGCCCTCTGAGAATTCTACATGTCTCAATAAGGTCGCCTCTCGTTCTTCTAAACTCCAATGAGTACAGGCCTAATGTGGCTGACTTTTAACTGCTCTGTGAGACGACCAAACGAGTCACTAAAGGCAGCTCATCATCATCTCCTCAACAACAATCAGTGATGGGCAAAAAATGCTGGTCATTCCATTAATACCCTGGGAAGAAATAAATACAATCAGCTCATCGTGTATTGTAATTATATGTTCATCTCGTGCAGAAGCCCTGCTTTTATTCATTAACCCGACATTACAGCTTCATTGTGCCATATTCAATGAAATATATGTGTGGCAAGGGGCAGAATATTACACATGAACATCATCCTTATTATTTCACAACATGAAAGGCCTTTGGAACAGCTTGATAAGTTATATGAATTACAATTTGCAAAAGCTGAACAGCAGGTCGCTCAAACACCAGGACGATATTAAACATTTGGGGAAAATATTTAAACAAATGAAAATAATTCCTTCAAAAGGAGTTAGCATTTTATTACAGATGCTAGCTACCACGGGCCTTATGGGCAGGAGGTGGGTGACCATAAAATATAATTTTTGATGTTAGATGTTGTCCCATAGTTTACAGGATGGCCATAAATTCGATCTGGGGCTTTGTGGAAGCAATGAGGCAACTAATCTACTGATCGGCCTTGTACGTGGGCATATTTTTAAAACAAGAATTGTACTGAAATACATTTTAATTCACTTGCTAGCTAGCAGGTCATTAAAATACATTTTTCTTTCAACCTCCAGTAGAAACCATGTATAAGAGGCTTTCTGATGTAGGCAACATCCCATGACATCCACATTCGACATCTACTCATCAACTATTCTTGCCTCCACCCTGCACGGTGTTTAGGTCTGAGATGGCCTGAGGTGTGGAAAGGCACTTTATCTATACAGGTCTGCCTGTCTTTAAATTGTCACCGCACATGGCAGTAGCACAGCCTCATTTCCAACAACCCCCCCACCCCCCGCCCCACCACCTGTAATTGCCTACATAAAAATTGCACACCTGCCAACAGGATGCAAAAATCACTTTTGTACCAGCGTTGGAGCCCTTGCTAAATCAAGGCTATAAAATGTGCTGTGTGCACAACTGCTAAAGTCGCACCTTCAACTGTCAGCATGAAGTAAAATTGCAACCTAATACCGAATTCCTAAAAATATATGTGAAACCAAAAATATAAGGGAAGACTGTCGCTTTTGCCTGCATGGGAGTACTGCTTTGGAGTGCTAAAGTTGGAGTTTGGCGAGTGAGGAAACTTTAAGGATTAACCTAATTTAAGGGTTCATTTCTATCGAAGGTCTCGTCTTTTCTTTAATATAGCAATAAACTAAAAGTTGCTCTTTGGGTTCAGAGACATTGAGCTTTATTCCAGCTTTAAAACAAAAGTTATACAGGCTCACTGAGCAGCTAGTTAATTAGATTACTGGCTTAAAGTAGCACAGTGGTTCGCACTGTGGCTTCACAGCGCCAGGGTCCGGGGTTCGATTCCCGGCTTGGGTCATTGTCTGTCCGGAGTCTGCACATTCTTCCTGTGTCCGTGTGGGCTCCTCCGGGTGCTCCGGTTTCCTCCCACAAGTCCCAAAAGATGAGTTTGTTAGGTGAATTGCACATTCTGAATTCTCCCTCAATGTACCCGAACATGCACCATAGTGTGGCGACTAGGGGATTTTCACAGTACTTCATTGCAGTGTTAACGTGAACCTACTTGCGACATTAATAAAGATTATTATTGTTAGTAAACTGGTTTTCAGAATCTTGAATCAGTGAACATAAAAAAAGGCCATTTTCAGTGCTGCTGTGGGTTGCATTAAAGAGCTTAAGTTGGAGTTTGGTGAGGGAGGGAGTTTGGTGAAGAGGGAAGGAGCTTATCATTTTCACCTTTCTGCAGCCTCCAGTAGCTGGCTCTTATCTTGCTAATAGGAGAAGAGGTTGATTGGCAAGTTATTCTACTTATTCTCATTGCAATGAATCGAACGTTATGGTAGGTCTGTTCAGCAGAGTGGAATGCACATCCTGCAGTATGTGGGAAGCCATGGATGCACGGTGTCCTAGACAAATATATCTGCATGAAATGCTACAAGTTGTAGAAGCATGTTCGCTAGCTTTTCGAATTTGAGTGGTGGCTGGAATTACAGCTGTGCACAGAGAACTAGGTGGATAGCATGATTCGGGAGGTGGTCACACCACACCACATGCATGTAGTCTAAGTGATCTGGGTAGGTAGCGCAAGAGTCCCCAGCGTCTATCTTGCTTGCTAATCAGTTTTCCATTTTGGATACTGGTGAGGGTTATGGTCCCTCAGGGGTGTTCAGTCAGAGCCGGGTCAGTGGCACAATGGGTGGTGTATAATTTATAAAGTAGTTTTAATGGGGGATTTTAATTATCAGAGTGCATACTGGGATAGAGGTAGTGTAAAGGACAAAGAGGGACAAGTGATCCTAGACTGTGTTCAGGAGAGTTTTCTCCATCATTAGGTGTCCAATCCAGCTGGATCTTATACTTGGAATGGAGTTGGGCCAAGTGGTTCAAGTGTCAGTGGAAGAACATTCAGGATACAATGATCATCGTGCCATAAGGTTTAGGACAATTGTAGAAATGGGCTGACAAGTGGCAAGTTACATTCGCACCACACAAGTGTCAGGTAATGACCATCTCCTACAAGAGATGATCTAACCATCGCCCCTTGACATTCAATGACATTACCATCGCGGAATCCCCCACAACCAACATCCTGGGGGTTACCACTGATAAACTGAACTGGACTAGCCACATTAATATTGTGGCTACCAGGGCAGGTCAAAGGCTAGGACTCTTATGGCGAGTAATTCACCCCCTGACCCCCCCAAAGCCTGTCCACCATCTGCAAGGCACCCCAAGTCAGGAGTGTAATGGAATACTCTCCACTTGCCTGGATGAGTGCAGCCCCAACAATAAATCAAGAAACTCGACACTATCCAGGACAAAGCAGCCCGCTTGATTGCTCCTCCTTCCACAAACATTCAAACCCTCCACCACCGGCGAACAGTGGCAGCCTTGTGTACCATCTACAAGATGCACTGCAGTAACTTACCAAGGTTCCTTAGACAGCACCTTCCAAATCCGCAACAACTACCATCTGGAAGAACAAGAGCAGCATATACCTGGGAACCCCATCACCTGGAGGTTCCCCTCCAAGTCGCTCACCACCCTAACTTGGAAATATATCGCCGTTCCTTCACTGTCACTGGGGCAACATCCTGAAACTCTGTCCCTAACAGCGCAGTGGATGTACTTACACCTGAAGGACTGCAACGGTTCAAGAAGGCAACTCACCACAACCTTCTGAAGGGCAACTAGGGACGGGCAATAAATGCCGGCCTAACCAGCGACGCCCACATCCCGTAAATTAATAAAACAAAAAGGAAAGGACAATGGGCAGTCCAGAATAAGAATAATTAACTGAGGGACAGTCGACTCCAATGGGGGCAAGAATGAAACTGGGTTGGATAGATTGGAACCAAATATTGGAGGAAAGAATTGTAGCTGGACAATGGGCTACCTCCAAAAAGAAATGATTCGGGCACAATCAATGTTTATTCCCTCAAAAGTGAAAGGTAGGGCCAACAAATCCAGAGCTCAGCGAATGAAAAAAGGAGACAGAAGCTAAGATAAAGAAGAATAAAATGTGTTTATGGCAAGAGTCAGGTAGAAAATACAACTGAGTCAGGCTGAATACAGAAGGTTCAGAAGGGAATTAAAAAAGCAAATCAGAGAAGCAAAGAAGGATTATGAGAGAAGGCAGGCAGCCAACATTAAGGGGAATTCCAAAGCATTCCATAGGCATATAAATAGAAGGGTTGTAAAAGGAGGAGTAGGGCCAACTAGGGACCAAAAAGGAGACTTACATATGGAGGCTGAGGCATGGCTGAGGTACTAAATTAATACTTTGCATCTGTCTTTACCAAGGAAGCAGATGCAATTGTGGCAGAGAAGCAAACTCTATCATTAGAAGGGTTGGAAGTTGATGAGGGGGAGGCATTAGATAAACTGTCGGCACTCAAAGCTGGCAAGGCACGGGGACCGGATCAGATGCATCCAAGGATATTGAAAGGAGTGAGAGTAGAAATTGCAGGGACGCTGGCCGTAACCGTTCGTCTTCCCTGGACTCAGGAGAGGTGCCAGAGGACTGGAGAATTTTAAACAATATGCTCTTGTTCAAAAAAGGCTGCAGGGATAAGCCCAGCAATTACGGACTATTCAGGTTAACTCAGAATATTGATTGTGGGGGATTCAGCAATGGTAATGCCATTGAATGTCAAGGGGCAATGATTAGATTCTTTCTTGTTGGTGATTGTCATTACCTGCCACATGGGAGCCAGAAATGTTCCTTGACATTTGTCAGCCCAAGCCTGGATATTGTCCAGGTCTTGCTGCATTTGGGCATAGGCTGCTTCATTATCTGAGGGACCACAAATGAACAAAGAACAAAGAACAATACAGCACAGGAACAGGCCCTTCGCCACTCCAAGCCTGTACCGGTCATGTTACCAACCTTGGCTAAAACCCTCAGCACTTCCTTGTGCTGTATCCCTCTATACCCATCCTATCCATGTGTTTGTCAAGATGCCTTTTCAATGACGTTAATGTATCTAATGTTGCTGAATATTTGTGCAATCATAACAAACATCCCCATTCTTGACTTTTTGATGGAAAGAAGGTAATTGATGAAGCAGTTGAAGATGGTTGGACTTAGGACACTACCCTGAGGAACTCCTGCATCGATACCCTGGAGCTGAAATGATTGACTTCCAACAACCATCACCATCTTGCATTGTGCCAGGTATGATTCCAACTCACATTCTCCCCGTATTTGCATGGATTTCGCCCCCACATCCTAAAGATGTGCAGGGTCGGTGGATTGGCCACACTAAATTGCCCCTTAATTGGAAAAAATTAATTGGACACTCCAAATTTAAAAAAATGATATGATTCCAACTAGCAGAGAGTTTTTATTGATCATATCTTGATCCCAGATCAAAATAATGAGTTGAAAGCTGTCCAAATTCATTGAAAGAAAATCTTACTTTATTAACATATTCTCTTGACAAACTGGCCAAATTAACAGAACTTTCCAGGAATCAGAATACAAGCCGCCAAAATGGGCAATTTAATTTGTCACAATTGAACCACTCCAAATATCATTTTGTTCAGAGGGTTTAAGCAACAAAGCAGCTTTTTCCCCAAAGCACAGTTCAAACCAATGTAATTGTGAATCTCACGCTGCGAGTCCAACTTGGCAGATTTGAATTTCTGTGACGGAACTTCTGAAAATGCAAACGAGGACAGATCACACATTGATCCTGCACAAATGGCATCAAACAAGTGCTGCATGCGCTGGATGAACAGATCTTTTCTGTACCATTTTATTGGAGAACAATTTATGAAAAACAATAACCCCATTCTGAAAACCCAAATGGAACAGAATTGCTTGAAATTGGATTTTTTTTTCTGCCTTTATATAATTCCCTCAGGGTCTGTTGCGGAGATTGATTGTCGTGGTTAGGCGACAACTCACAGTGTCACGGAATCATGTGATAGAAAACAATCTCGACAGACCTTGGTCTTTTTTCGTCTTGCAATTCCCATGTTGCTGAATTCAGAGTGATTAGGATATCCAACCTTGGTCAGTCACACAATGAGCCCTTTGGTGCCAAATTACGCCAACCCCTAAACTGAAATCTGATTGAGGGATACAAGGGCCATCTGATATTCTGCGCTATGGTACTACCCACAGTTGAAGTAGACTTTTCTGTAGCACAGTAGTTTTACTTTAATAATAATAATAAAAATAGTTTTTTATGTTTATCTTGTATTTTTGCAGCAGTATTTTTTGATGAAGCAACTTCTCCAGCAAAAAGGACAGGTTGGAGTGGTCCGGGTGACTAGATTCAGACCACCTTAGCTGCCCCTGACTTTGGTATTAAACAGGCAGATCAAGGACGCAGGAGTGTGGAAGGTAATTGAGTAAGAAGTACCCTACTGTGATATTCTAACCCTCCGCAACCCAAAAAAGATAATTCTGTACCTGGTGTCTGCACAGTTGTAATTATAGTTGTTGTAATGATGGTCGTAGTTGTAGTTTCCTCATCAGCCTCACTAGCCGCTGATGTGACGGTGGCGTCTACAGCGGGGTCATTATGTCGCTCAGAACTTGGCCCTCGCATTTGATGCTTGTCTGCTCCAACAGTTGTGGTAACGGCTGTCGGAGTATCGCTAGTCACCACAGTAGCTGCCCCTTGGTGACCGAAGTGCCGAAAGACATTGGATTTGCTCCGAGGGGCCCCTGTCGCAATTGAGGGGCGGCCGGGTTCCGTTTGAACAAATGCAGTGTTGCTATTCTGGAACGCAGTACCTGGAATCTCGGGTGTCACTGTGCTCACAACGGGCGTTGTTAGAGAGTCTGTGGTGGCAGCCATTCGCACCATTGGAGGGGTTTTGCCTCCTTGTGTTGCACCAGTATTGTGGGCCAATGGAGCAGCATCTGTAGTCAAAGAAGCAGTGGTGCCCAAAGTTGTCATTGGAGAGGTTGAGGCCATTGTAGTGGTGGTTACATCAGAAAGAGCCGGAGTGTCATTGGTGACTATCTGATTAACCAAGGGATCCTGAGGTTCGTGTGACTGAGTAGTTGGCAAGGTAGGGCTCATTCTTATCCCCATTTTACTGGTAAAAAATGGTTCCTGACCCAGGAAATCCTTCTTCAGCAAAGCCTCATGAATGATTTCCTCCAGCAATGGATGATGGTTGTTGTTGTTGATACTGGGCATGGTACTAACAAAATGAAATTCCGCTTCGGGATCAGTGGTTGTCGCAGTCGTCCATCCAATTTCTGTCTCGCCATCGCTCTTTCCTTTCCCACTTACGGTATTCAGATCTTTGGACAGGTCTTTAAAAAGAAAACAAGAAGAACATGAGTCACTCCAGGATTACGAGGAGGAATACCAGTTTATCTTCAAAACTTACAACACCAGGTTAAAGTCCAACAGGTTTATTTGGAATCACGAGCTTTCAGAGCTCCTTTTTGGATAGATCCCGCGAGGCGTATTGGCTTCTGGGAGACCCGCATTACTGGCCATGCCACGCTCCTGGTCGAGCGCGACGCTGCCGTTAGATCGCGCCCTATGTAAAAGTTACCTATAAGAATGGTTTATCATATAGATTGCAACATTTAATTATATTCTTTAAGATGAATTTAGAAGGATTCCAACTATTAATAAAGTCATGCGCGTTGTTATTTAATTCATTTGTTGATCATTTATGAAGGAAATTAATTAAATTTTTAATTTCTGTTGTTGTGATGCTCTACCGCTTTCAAAAACCCAGGAGGTTGATGGAGGCAGATGATAATTCAGTTCGCAACATTATCAGAGAACCTGCTCTGATCATTAGCCTCAGCTCATTAACACAGCTTTACCCAAATAGCAGTGTTAACAGTGAAAGCAGAAGGAGATTGGACTGACCACTGAGAGCATTCAAAAATAAGGAGAGTTCACAAAAGGTAGACCAATAAGGAAAGAAAAATGGAATGAAGTTCTGTTCTTTGGCAGTGAGCGAGGGTGATGAGAAGTATCATAACATAATCATTTATTCTATTAATAATTCCTGGTTAACACCCATTTGACTATTGGGACAATAATAATAATCTTTCTTATTGTCACAAGTAGACTTACATTAACACTGCAATGAAGTTACTGTGAAAATCCCCTAGTCGCCACACTCTGGCACCTATTCGGGTACACTGAGGGAGAAATCAGAATGTCCAATTCACCTAACAAGCACGTCTTTCGGGACTTGTGGGAGGAAACCGGAGCACCCAGAGGAAACCCAAGGATTTTCCAAGGCTTTCCTTAATCTAAGACTATTCTTACCTGTAAAACACCAACAAAGCTGTTAGTTAAGTGATGAAATAAGGTGAACACAGAAATAAAGTGAGGTTTCAAAACCTTGGTTGACAACCAGTGATTTAAAGAGTTGACCACATCTAAATTTTCAGATGTTAGACCATAAGACCATTAGACATAGGAGCGGAAGGCCATTCGGCCCATCGAGTCCACTTCACCATTCAATCATGGCTGATTTCAACTCCATTTACCCGCTCTCTCTCCATAGCCCTTAATTCCTCGAGAAATCAAGAATTTATCAACTTCTGTCTGAAAGACACTCAACGTCCCGGCCTCCACCCCCCTCTGTGGCAATGAATTCCACAGACCCACCACTCTCTGGCTGAAGAAATTTCTCCTCATCTCTGTTCTAAAGTGACTCCCTTTTATTCTAAGGCTGTGCCCCCGGGTCCTAGTCTCCCCTGCCAATGGAAACAACTTTCCTACATCCACCCTATCTAAGCCATTCATTATCTTGTAAGTTTCTATTAGATCTCCCCTCAACCTCCTAAACTCCAATGAATATAATCCCAGGATCCTCAGACGTTCATCGTATGTTAGGCCTACCATTCCTGGGATCATCCATGTGAATCCCCGCTGGACCCGCTCCAGTGCCAGTATGTCCTTCCTGAGGTGTGGGGCCCAAAATTGCTCACAGTATTCTAAATGGGGCCTAACTAGTGCTTTATAAAGCTTCAGAAGTACATCCCTGCTTTTATATTCCAAGCCTCTTGAGATAAATGACAACATTGCATTTGCTTTCTTAATTACAGACTCAACCTGCAAGTTTACCTTTAGAGAATCCTGGACTAGGACTCCCAAGTCCCTTTGCACTTCAGCATTATGAATTTTGTCACCGTTTAAAAAATAGTCCATGCCTCTATTCTTTTTTCCAAAGTGCAAGACCTCACACTTGCCCACGTTGAATTTCATCAGCCATTTCTTGGACCACTCTCCTAAACTGTCTAAATCTTTCTGCAGCCTCCCCACCTCCTCAATACTACCTGCCCCTCCACCTATCTTTGTATCATCGGCAAACTTAGCCAGAATGCCCCCAGTCCCGTCATCTAGATCGTTAATATACAAAGAGAACAGCTGTGGCCCCAACACTGAACCCTGCGGGACACCACTCGTCACCGGTTGCCATTCCGAAAAAGAACCTTTTATCCCAACTCTCTGCCTTCTGCCTGACAGCCAATCGTCAATCCATGTTAGTGCCTTGCCTCGAATACCATGGGCCCTTATTTTACTCAGCAGTTTCCCGTGAGGCACCTTATCAAAGGCCTTTTGGAAGTCAAGATAGATAACATCCATTGGCTCTCCTTGGTCTAAACTATTTGTTATCTCTTCAAAGAACTCTAACAGGTTTGTCAGGCACGACCTCCCCTTGCTAAATCCATGCTGACTTGTCCTAATCCGACCCTGCACTTCGAAGAATTTAGAAATCTCATCCTTAACGATGGATTCCAGAATCTTGGCAACAACCGAGGTTAGGCTAATTGGCCTATAATTTCCATCTTTTTTCTTGTTCCCTTCTTGAACAGGGGGGTTACAACAGCGATTTTCCAATCCTCTGGGACATTCCCTGACGCCAGTGACTTTTGAAAGATCATAACTAACGCCGCCACTATTTCTTCAGCTATCTCCTTTAGAACTCGAGGATGTAGCCCATCTGGGCCCAGAGATTTATCAATTTTTAGACCTCTTAGTTTCTCTAGCACTTTCTCCTTTGTGATGGCTACCATATTCAACTCTGCCCCCTGACTCTCCTGAATTGTTGAGATATTACTCATGTCTTTTACTGTGAAGACTGACGCAAAGTACTTATTTATGTTGTCAATTAAGTTATATGCCATTCCATAAACAAGGCCTTCCAAAACACATTTATGTTGAAGTGTTTAAACAATGTACAGGCTAGTGCTATTAAAGTGTAGTCATTTATTTTTGAATTGATGGATGATTTTAATGGTCAGCAATAAATTCAATAGGGAAATAGAGAGAAATCTTGTTCCCTAAAGAATTGAGAAAACTCACCTCATCACAATGGAAAGGGTCATGGAAAATAGTTTAGATGCTTTCAAAAAGAAACTTGATGATGACAAAAGGAATGGAAATATATGCTGAAATGCTGATGTCGGGCAGATGGAAAGGGAAGGGACATGAGTGGGATATAAATACCATAGCTTAGTTTGGTCAATTGTTTTTTAATTGTTCACGACTAGTCCACCATTTATTGCCCATCCTTAATTGCCCTTGAGAATGCGGTGGTGAGCTGCCTTCTTGAACCGCTGAGTCCATGTGGTGTTAGGGAGGGATATTGAGGCAGGACAGTGAAGGCCTGCTTTTGTGCAGCACATTCCATGTCATTGTAATTTTCCTTGAACCAATAACGAACTTTGATAGGAATGGCTGCACTCCCTCACATCCTCCTGTAGTTTTGGGAGTGAAAAATGCATTGCGATCAATACATTCGCTGGAAGACACACTTTGAATGGGGTGATTTTGATTCAGCCGCTTTCATTTTGTCTTTCAAACCCAATCGTATATCCCTTCCTCGAGCACTAGAGACCTACATGTGATTCTTCACCGCGTAGAGAGAGAAAGGAACCGGAGAACTCATCAAAACAAGCTGAATGAAAATCTCATAACCACGGTTATTTGCACCAACAGGTCAATATCGCCATTGTGAAAAATGTAGACGGTGTCATCACTGCTAAGGTTTGTCATTTTCCTTTGCTGTAAACAGCTGGGCAGCAATATAGATCAGCCACTTGGCCTAGCTGCAAGATTAAAATCCAGATTTCATGCTGCAATGCCAGATGTTATCAGCACAGGTGCAGATAGGTTTACCTTCATGTGGCAATTGTTACACCTTTCCAATTTAGAATGATTGGCGAGCTATCAATTGCTTCAAAAGTGCGGCCATTAAACTGTGCTTAATCGATTGATATGAATGTTCCAGGAGTCTTCACTCTTCGAGTGTTTCAAAAGGTCACGCTTGTTAAACAAGGACGCTAAAAGGGTAAAATGTCATACTATAAATGTCTAATTGGATAGCTTACTGATTAAAATGTTAGATGTCTATTTCTAATGCCTTTTATGCTTTCCAGAATTGTATTACCACCCACTTATTATGCTGCTACATAGTCCTACCTCGTCTTTAGTAGGTGCTAGTATTATGTCAATAGCGGGAGAGCTTTTAGTCATTAAAACACGTACTCCTCACCATCGCTGCACAATTGCTTTACAAAATTGCCACCATTTCGTCTTCGCCACCTGTTCCTGTCTTTCTGTTCACTGCAGTGCTGTTCCCCAATATTTCAATCAAGAATTCAACTTTCTGAAACCTTTCAGATTCCGTTAGGATGAGGGATGGTTGTCCTGGAGAGCTGACTACTTTTGTCACTTTATATCAAATATACTCAGATGTAAATCGGAGCTTTCTTTGAAATCCTCTCCCCCCCCCCCTCCCCCCACACACACACACAAACACTTTCCATCCTATCCTCTCCATTTCAAGATTTGTAATTCAGATAAAAGTTGAATCTCACAGGCATAAATCAGCTAATATAAAATCAGAAAGATACATGATTAGCTTGACCCCCATCCCCTCGCCCCCCCCCCCCCCCCTAAAGTCCATCACTGCAATTTACAAATGGAATATTAAGAGCAATAAACATTCCTCTGGTTTATTCCTTTAAAAATTGTTTTCAGAATTACCATTTCGAAATTATGAGAACTGAAGATATTATCCCTTTGTGGTGATTGTCCCTTTAAGGGCCACACAGCAGAGTAAGAGTCACCTGACCTGGGTGACCATTCGTCTGCTGTATTGCCCGTAAAGGGACAATCACCACACCCTTCTAGCCAAATTAAAATATTGCAACACTGTAAATTCGCAAGGATTTTTCCACTGTCAAGAAAATGCAATAACTAAATTAGAAAAACATGGGCAGTTACAAAATAGAGAACACATGGTCTTGAAGAAGAAAAACGGCAAGACAAACAGTTCCCCCCCACTCCCCCAACTTTTAAGATTGTCACAAATTTTGGGATAGTCTGTTGCCAACTGAAAATAATCGGTCAACCGCAGACCCATTGATCAGCTTCCCTATTATGCAGAGCATGTAATAACTATCGTCATTACTTGCAGATTGATTTGGGTATTTACTCTTTCAGGTACTCAACGTCAGAGTGCACGCTGAAGCCTGAGTGCGATGAAAAGCCACTATAGAGTGGAAGATCTCCGAGTAACAGTTGAGGAATTAGAGATGGACGTTTGCGTCTACAGAAGTCATCAGTCAAATTACGCAGAAAAATTAAATTGCTTTTATGCTAGGCCACAAAAACATTCCTTTGAAATATTGTGTCAGGAAAGGAAGAAGAATTACTGCAACTAACGTAGCAGCCATTTAATTGGGTTCTGTCATAATATGCACTCATGTTCATAATGAGATACAGACAGGCAGTGATGGACACACACAGGAACCAATCACCACACAGAATACAGAACAACCAATCACCAGGCAGGACACTACAGGGTACATTACCAGTATAAAACACACGAGGCAGGAAGGCTCGGCCTCTTCGCACTGGTGATAGCTGTAGCAGCAGTCAGGGTGCAATGTACAGTCAGCACCTACTACACATGGCACAGAGCAAGTCTGGGCAAGCCAGACCAAGGTTAGCAAGCTTAGATTAATAGAGTGTCGACCCACAGCGAACTATGTACATTACTCGGCAAGTTCAATAAAGCAGTGTTGAACCATCTACAGTGTTGGAAGCCTGTTTTCAAGTGATACTGCATCGAGTTGCAGTCCGTGTTAATCCAGCATATATAACATATCAGGTCCTTGGCACGTGACTCCTGAAATGTGTTAGTTTTTCTATTGCTCTCCTATATGACTCCAGTGGGAGATGAATGGGAAACCCAAGGAAGGGGCAGTTTTCTGGGAATGAAGGGAAAACTTGTGCCTCCCATTTGCAAATGATGGCTGGGGAGCTAGTGCTGGAATCCAAGTACTGGTTTCCAGTTCCCACTCCTGAGTCAGGACCCAGAGTTTGCACAAAAGTCGTGACTCTGGGCGACATCAGCCTCTACAAGAAAGGGTCTTGGTGATGAAGTGGATATAGGGTGAAAAGTCTGCTAGTCCCTAGGTGGAGGGCTGTTGTCGGCTGCAAAGAGACATTGATAGGATGCAGAGCTGGGCCGAAAAATGGCAGATGGAGTTTAACCCTTATAAGTGCGAGGTGATTCATTTTGGTAGAAAACATTTGAATGCGGATTACAGGGTCAACGGCAGGGTTCTGAGGAATGTGGAGGAACAAAGAGATCTTGGGGTTCATGTCCACAGATCTCTGAAGGTTGCCACTCAAGTGGATAGAGCCGTGAAGAAGGCTTATAGTGTGTTGGCGTTTATTAACAGGGGGCTTGAGTTTAAGAGCCGTGGGGTTATGCTGCAACTATACATGACCCTGGTGAGACCACATTTGGAGTATTGTGTGCAGTTCTGGTCACCTCTGTCTTGTTATGCTCTAGGCGTAGCATAAGCGGCTTCCTTGTGGTGCATTTGACAAAGGAAGGTTCAGATGTGGAGATAACTTCAATACGTTTATTAAACTATTTACACTTCAACTACTCGGGTTCGCCACTACTGTTAATCCTTCTATAGCTACTCAGACTGACTAACCAGTCTGCTACAATCCACGTGGTGGGTGTAATATTGAATCAACCCTGTGTCTCTACTCACTGACTGTCTCCACTGGAAAGAGGAAGATCATGTGTGTTGTGTCCTTTATATATGGGTTGGTGTAATGCCCTCCTGTGGTCGTGTCACCTCTGTGTGTATCGTGAATGCCCATTGGTTGTGTCCTATCTAACTGTTCTATTGGTTGAGTGTCAGTGTGTCATGTCTCTGGTGCTCCCTCTAGTGTCTAGCTAGTCTACATGTATTTACATTAACCCCTTGTGTCTTGACAGTGATGCATATCACCACATCCCCCTTTTTTATATGTTGCATATTTTCTGTACACTTAAAGAAAACTGAACAAAAAACAGGTAGATAAGTTATGGTATGTACAAGTCATGAGAACAGTGATTAAATAATAAGTCCAAATCAAATGTGCGAGTCCAAAACCCTTCAATCATCATGGTCAAATGTCTCTCTTGATGGGGTGGTGAGTTTGATGGTGGCATGTCCTTGTAAACGCTATCGGTGTCCCTGTGTATCAGGAACCAAGAACTGGTCAAATCACTTCGCTGTCTGATGCAGAGTCTTTTTTGGGGATGTTTGTGATGGTGATGTTGGATGGCATCTTGTAGCTGATAAGTCGCTGACGTTGAAGAGGTACCATCAACAGTATCATTTGAGGTCATGTATGTGCCATATGTGGAAGTTGGATAATATATGCACACTGGTTTTGGCCAAATGCTGTGTAGGAAGAATAATCCTGATGAGAACTGTTGAAGCTTGTCGAATTGGAAACAGAATTGCTGCTCGCATAAATACCGGGTGATGGTGTGAAACTAGAACCTTGCATCTGATAGGAATATGCCGTCTGGCCAGGCTGGGGTGCAGCAAATCCTGGGCTGTAACTAAGGCATCCAGTCTGCAGTGCAGATTGTGCTTGCGGTCGTTCTCTTTCGGTTTTGATTCCATAAGTGGACGATCCGTAGTGCTGGCCTGTTTGAGAATATGCTGCATAGACTGCTGGCTGCTGCATTCCTGAATACTGGGTTTGTCCAGCATAAGCTGCCATTGACTGCACTGCTGGTGTGGAAAGAATGTGTGGGTATGGCTTGGAAGGATATAGCTGTGGTGAATATTGGTGTATTCCTCTTGGACTGTAGCTACTACTTGTTATTACTGACCCAGTGTAATTGTCAAGTGATCCATCTCCTGTCGTCGTCGTCACCCTGAGCGTGCAGTCACTGAGTTTGCGGCACTCCCTGTCTGGAGTAAAGTCCGGCTTACATGAATCAGAGTTGGACTCCACCTGGAGTCTGGTCTGTTTTAACTGAGTCAGTGTTGGTTTGTTGGTGCTCCTTGTCCGGAGTCTTAGTAGGTTCACTGGAGTCAGCTGAGATTTCTTGAAGCTCCACGTCTGGAGTTGGAACATGCAGGAATGCATTGAATTGTGGAGAGGTTCGAGCGAATGAGGTTGGAAGTAACGTGGTGTCACCGGATTCACCAGCGGTCTCACAGTGATCGTCGAGTGCCTCTGTACACACTAGCTGAGGTCTGTCACATTGCACATCTTGCATGGGAAGTGGGATACTGTCGTCACTCATCTCACATACCGTGGGTATAGCCTCAGTAGCTTCTTGTTGTTCACTTGGGCTGGGTATATTGTCAGCGTCTTCTCCTTATGGCTCATACAATGTGGGTGGACCGTCATAGTCGCTGTGTTGTTCATTTGGGCTTGGACTGTCATAGTCACTTTGTTCTTCACTGGAGCATGATAGACCGTCATGGTCGTCTTGCTGTTTACTTGAGCATGGCAGACTTGCATCGTCTGCTGCTAGTTGGTTAGAGGAGGTTGCTAGACCCTCATGGTCTTGTTCCTGCAAGGACTGCGCTTTGGAGTCTTGCGTTGCTTCTATGGTGGAGGCTGTACACGAGCTCGCTGTGGAGGCTTGTGACACTGGAGTCACTTCTTGTTCGTGCAAGGACTGCGCTCTGGCGTCTTGCGTTTCTTCAATCGTGGAGTCTGTCCACGAGCTTGCTTGTGACACTGGAGTCACTTCTTGTTCATGCAAGGACTGCGGTGTGGAGTCTTGCGTGTCTTCTATCGTGGAGTCGGGAACCCTTAGCGGTGCGTGGACCACTCTCTGTGTGGCAGCAGGCCGCTCTCTGTGGGCTTGTACCGCTCTCTGTCTCTTGGTGTCAAGCCGCAGTAAAACCCTGCACTCACGAGTCGGGTTGTCACATATGCTGGGCTGAAGATCCTCAAATCCGAAGAACGAATCCGCGTCTGCGTCGGATTCAGTACGGGGGTCACCATTTCTAATGAAAAGATCTTCGTCCGAGTCGTAGTCCTCTAGGACCATATCATCACTGTTTGTGTCGGAGCTGGCATGGGGCTCACGATGTCCAGAGAAAAAATAAAGGTTGGTGTCATAGTATTCAAGGTCTGTGTCATCGCTTTGGGCAGTGCTAACTGCTTGTTGCAGGGTTTTGCGGAGGTTACTTTCAGTTCCTGGTTGAATTTGAGGCATTGTGCTGTCATTCCAGGTGAAAGAAGCTTGTTTTAGGCTTTAAGAGATTTTTTTCCTGATTTGGGACATTTCCCCTTTAAATGGGCGTGGTCCGGGGCCTCAACGTCATGACGCACGTGACGTCAGATGTAGGAAGCGTTTGCGCATGCGCATATCGCGGTTACTGTACGGGGCCGTTTTCGTAATTGCACCTGCGCGGTTTCTCGTGCATGCCACACGGACCTTCCCCTTCTATGCGCTTCTCGCGCAACTGCGCATGTGCAGTACCTTTACAAAGATGGCCACCAATCAAAATTGTTCTCTGCTCAGGGATCTCGGCCTCGTGGTGAGTACTGGCGCATCTCTTACCGTTTTCAGCTGGTTGGAGTGAGTTTTCCTCACAGTATTTCCCAAATTTGTCCAGGACTGCCTGGAAGTCGCTCCTGTTTTGCCATCCACGTGGTGGGTGTAATATTGAATCAACCCTGTGTCTATACTCACTGACTGTCTCCACTGGAAAGAGGAAGATCATGTGTGTTGTGTTCTTTATATATGGGTAGGTGTAATGCCCTCCTGTGGTCGTGTCACCTCTGTGTGTATCGTGAATGCCCATTGGTCGTGTCCTATCTCACTGTTCTATTGGTTGAGTGTCTGTGTGTCATGTTTCTGGTGCTCCCTCTAATGTCTAGCTAGTCTACATGTTTTTACATTAACCCCTTGTGTCTTTACAGTGATGCATATCACCACAACCTCATTATAGCTTGATCTTGGTTTCGGACAATGCTCGGCACAACATCGAGGGCCGAAGGGCCTGTTCTGCGCTGTACTGTACTATGTTCTATGTTCCCTGCTCGTTGGGTCAAAGGCAGGCAAATGCCCTCAGGACAAACAAAAATAATTTTCAAAAAGAAATTCTCGATGCCAGTTAGGTTGGTCTCCAAAGGTGGTGGAGGGGAATCATAAACTTTTCAAGCCATCGTCAGTCGGGGCCAGTGTTACGTCTGCAGTGACCAATGAAATTCAGGTGATTTCTCACCTTGTCAATTCTGGTGGGAAGGGTAACGGAGTGTCACGAGGGGAACAGACACGAGAAAAGCTCAGGACAAAGTAAGAGCTTCCATCTAGCGCACGAGAAAAGGGAAGCCATGAATATTAACATGATTGATATAAACAGGCCACGGTTTGAATTAGGGCAAGCTCGCATATGGGCAGATGTGTCTATTCAGATTTTCTGTTTCTGCACAAGGGAATATTCAACCATTGCAAAACAGAAAGGAGTTACGCAACGTAGATTATGGTGAAAAAACTGTCGCCATTCAGCCCATCCCTTCCATGCTGTGAAGTTTAATAGGACTGCATTTAATAGGAGTCTTGAAAGTTTATAAAGCTGACCAAAATGGGAAATGACTGTACTACCTTGGACTGTACTGGACTGCACATTAGTGCTAACCTACGTTCACTATGCATAATGCTATGGGCCTACATGATCAGTCCTGTTAATGAAAAGAAACTGTTTTCTCCAGTATGGTGTTGGACATTATACAGGAATCGGAGGAACCAAAGCAGTTGAAACAAACCATGTTGGCATTAATAATTAGTGAACCATTATGCTGGGTGGAACATTAACCAGGGCACACAGCAACATTATTTCGCACTGAGGGGGTGAAACCAGCAGAAATGGGTTTATAATGAAACGGATGCCAATTTTTCACTGCGCCTGGTCTTCTCTCAAGTGAAGTTCACAGAGTATTGATGGGCGGGATGTCCATCCTCACTTGGCAGAGATCCTGCCCTGCCGGATGGGCGGCCAATTAGACAGTGATGCACGATCAATGACCACTAAAGCGAGGTTGTAGTCCAACTGAAGGCTTTGGGGCGTACTGGGGATTAGGGTGGAGAAGATGGACCCTCTCGACCAACGGGTCCGACTTGTGCGCCCGCATGTGTTTTCGGAGTAGGATGGGTCCGGGAGCTGCCAGCCAGGTCGGGAGCGAGGTCCCAGAGGAGGACTTCCTGGGGAAGACAAGGAGACGTTAGTGAGGTGTCTGGTTGGTTGTGGTACAAAGCAGTGACCGGATGGAGTGGAGGGCATCTGGGAGGACGTCCTGCCAGCGGGAGACTGGGAGATTCCTGGACCGTAGGGCCAGTAGGACGGTTTCCAGACCGTTCCGTTCTCCCTCTCTACTTGTCTGTTACCTCGGGGCTTGTAACTGGTCATCCTGCTCTAGGCGATGCCCTTGCTGAGCAGGAATTGACGCAGTTCGTCGCTCATAAAGGAGGACCCCCTATCACTATGTATGTAGGCGGGGAACCCGAACAGTGCAAAGATGCTATGGAGGGCCTTGATGACAGTGGCTGCGGTCATGTTGGGGCAGGAGATGGCGAATGAGAACCAGGAGTACTCGTCAATCACGTTCAGGAAGTAAGTGTTGCGGTCGGTGAAGGGGAGGGGGCCTTTGAAGTCCATGTTGAGGTGTTGAAAGGGACGGGAAGCCTTTATCAGGTGCGCTTTCTCTGGCCGATAGAAGTGCGGTTTGCACTCCATGCAGATTTGCCAGTCCCTGGTGGCTGTCCTGGTCTCCTCGATGGAGTAGGGCAGGTTGCGGGTCTTGATAAAGTGGAAAATGCGAGTGACCCCCGGGGGGCAAAGGTCCTCGTGGAGGGCTCGGAGGCGGTCCACTTGTGCGGTGGCACATGTGCCGCGGGACAGGGCATCAGGAGGCTCGTTTAGCTTCCTGGGATGATACAAGATCTCGTAGCTGTAGGTGGAGAGTTCGATCCTCCACCGCAAGATCTTATCATTTTTTATCTTGCCCCGCTGTGCATTATCGAACATGAAAGCAACCGACCATTGGTCAGTGAGGAGAGCGAATCTCCTGCCGGCCAGGTAATGCCTCAAATGTCGCAGAGCTTCTACTATGGCCTGGTCCTCCTTTTCGACTGAGGAGTGGCGGACTTCGGAGTAATGGAGGGTACGCGAGAAGAAGGCCACGGGCCTGCCCGCTTGGTTAAGGGTGGCCGCCAGAGCTACATCAGAAGGGTCGCTCTCGACCTGGAAGGGGAGGGACTCGTCGATGGCGTGCATCGTGGCCTTTGCAATGTCCGTTTTGATGCGGCTGAAGGCCTGGCGGGCCTCTATCGACAGGGGAAAAGCTGTGGATTGGATCAGGGGACGAGCCTTGTCCGCATAGTTGGGGACCCACTGGGCGTAGTAACTGAAAAACCCAAGGCAGCGCTTCAGGGCCTTGGAGCAGTGAGGGAGGTGGAACTCCATAAGGGGGCGCATGCGCTCAGGGTCGGGGCCTATAACTCCGTTTCGCACTATGTAGCCGAGGATGGCTAGGCGGTCGGTGCTAAACACGCATTTATCCTTGTTGTATGTAAGGGTAAGGATCGTTGCGGTCTGGAGGAATTTTTGGAAGTTGGTGTCGTGGTCCTACTGGTCGTGGCCGCAGATGGTGACATTATCGAGACATTGGAATGTTGCCCATAAACCGTACCGGTCAACCATTCGGTCCGTCTCACGCTGGAAGACCGAGACCCCGTTGGTGACACCGAAGGGAACCCTTAAGAAGTGATAGAGCCTCCCATCTGCCTCAAAGGCAGTGTATTTTCGGTCACTAGTGCGGATGGGGAGCTGGCGGTAGGCGGACTTAAGATCCACCGTGGAGAAGACCTTGTAATGCGCGATCCTGTTTACCAGGTCGGATATGCGGGGGAGAGGATACGCGTCCAGCTGCGTAAACGTGTTGATGGTCTGACTGTAATCGATGACCATCCTATGCTTCTCCCCGGTCTTTACCACCACTACTTGAGTTCTCCAGGGACTGTTGCTAGCTTCAATGACTCCTTCCCTCAGTAGCCTTTGGACCTCTGACCTAATAAAGATCCGGTCCTGGGCACTGTACCGTCTGCTCCTGGTGGCGACGGGTTTGCAATCCGGGGTAAGGTTCGCAAACAGGGAAGGCGGGTCGACCTTAAGGGCCGCGAGGCCGCAGACAGTGAGGGGGGGGTATAGGGCCGCCGAATTTGAAAGTTAGACTTTGGAGATTACACTGGAAGTCTAAACCTAGGAGTGTGGCCGCGCAGAGGTGGGGAAGGACGTAGAGCCAGTAATTTTTAAACTCCCTTCCCTGGACTGTGAGGTTTGCTACACAAAACCCCTTTATCTCTACTGAGTGGGAACCGGAGGCCAGGGAGATTTTTTGATTAACGGGGTGGATGAGGAGAGAACAGCGCCTTACCGTGTCAGGGTGTATGAAGCTCTCCGTGCTCTCAGAGTCGATTAAGCAGGACGTCTCATGCCCATTGATAAATACAGTCGTTGTAGCAGTTGAGAGTGTTCGAGGCCGGGACTGATCCAGAGTCACCGAGGCTAATCGCAGCAGTTGTGTGTTCTCTTTGGGCAGTGTGTGGTCAGCCGAGCTGGGGTCCTGGGGGCCCATCCAAGATGGCGGCTCCCATTGGCCGCACATGGCTGGGGGTGCACAAAATGGCGGCGCCCATCCATCTAACGTGGCGTCCGCGGGACAAGATGGGGCCCGGGGTCCGCACATGGCCCTGGAGTAGGAAGATCGCGGCGCCCGCTGGCCGCACGGGGACCGTGGAGAGGTTTGTGGTGGTGGTCCGCATTCGCCGCCGGAGACTGCGGCAACCGCACGGGCCTGGCATACCACCACGAAATGGCCCTTTTTACCGCATCCCTTGCAGGTGGATGCGCGGGCCGGGCAGTGCTGGCGGGGGTGCTTGGCCTGCCCGCAAAAGTAGCAGCGGGGCCCCCTGGGGTTGCCAGGCAGCCTTGCAGCACAAGCTTGTGTGGGGATGGGGGATGTCTCGGGGTCGGCTGCGGAGGGGTTCCACGCTGCCCAGGGGGCTGCCGCGCAGTCGGGAACATAAGCGCGGGCGTTTCTGGAGTCCACATCCAAGGAGCCTGCAAGGGCCCGTGCCTCCTTGAGACCTAGAGTGTCTTTTTCCAGCAATCGCTGGTGGATTTTGGAGGACAGCATACCTGCCACAAAAGCGTCCCAGACCAAGCGTTCTGTGTGTTCGTTCGCCGAAACCTGCGGGCAGCTGCAGTTTCTCCCGAACACCAGGAGTGCATGATAGAATTCTTCCAGCGATTCCCCAGGGATTTGTCGCCTCGTTGCTAGCAGATGTCGGGTGTAGACCTGGTTTACCGGGCGAATATAATGTCCTTTTAGCAGCTCTATTGCTGCATCGAAGTCTTCCACTTCCTCGACGAGTGTATAAATCTCCGGGCTCACCCTCGAGTGCAGGACTTGCATTTTCTATTCTCCCGTGGGTGAGCACAGCCACACTCCTTCAAGCCAGTGCTTGAAGATTGCCGCTGAGTTCGCCGCGTGGCGGCTGAGTTGCAGACACTCTGGCTTGATTCGGAGCTCCATCCTTTTAAATCTAGCTTATTAAATTGATGCACAATCAATGACCACTAAAGCGAGGTTGTAGTCCAACTGAAGGCTTTAATAAGCTAGTTGTTTCCCCCAGCAGCTCAGGTACAGAATGAAGGCTGCTGGGGCGGCACGGGATCTTATACCCAGTCTAGCAGGGTGGAACTACCATACAGCTTGACCAATAGGAAGCATACAATGTCTACCAATGGTGTTCCAGCATTACCAGGTACCGTAATACCTCTTCACAGACTACCACAGACAGGGCGGCAGCTCTCAGGCCCAGTGCTGCAATGGCCTGAAGATGCACTACAGCAACGTGCCTGGGACAAAGCGTTGGGGCAGGCATGTGGACCATGTAAGTGGTAGGAGTTCCGGGAAGGGATGGTTGGGACACCTGGGGGGGAGAGGGGGTGCCTGCCCCCCTCCCCGTCAACCCCTCTCCATTTTGTAATCTACTCCAGCCGTAAAACACAGAGACAACCACTCTCCCTCGGTTTCGAGCCTCTTGTACACCTGATTTTAGTTGCTCCACCATTGGCAGCCATATCTTCAGCTGCCTAGGCCGTAAGCTCTGGAATTCCCTCGCAAACCTCCTCCACATCTCCACTTCACTCTCTCCCCCCTTTACGGCACTCCTTAAAACGTACCTCTTTGACCCATCCTAACATCAATTGATGCCCCCTTGGGGGGCCAAATATATATTGAAAACACTCCTGTGAAGCGCATTGGGACATTTTACATTAAAGGCACTGTATAAATATAAAATGAAGCTGTGTTATGTTGTGAGCACGACACACTGAACACTCTGCATCCCGTACCAGATCGATTACATACCAGAGTTTTTATCTTTCAAAGCATTATCAAACAGTATGACACCTCCTGAATAATAAACATCCATGAGAAATGTCAAACTAACAGGTCTAGAATTTTCAGGGTAATTTTGACATTTTTCCCGAAGCGTGGTACGTTGGTACATTGGCGAGACCATGCAGACGCTGTGACAACGAATGAACGGACATCGTGCAACAATCACCAGGCAGGAATGTTCCCTTCCAGTCGGGGAACACTTCAGCAGTCAAGGGCATTCAGCCTCTGATCTCCGGGTAAGCATTCTCCAAGGCGGCCTTCAGGACGCGCGACAACGAAGAATCGCCGAGCAGAAGCTTATAGCCAAGTTCCGCACACATGAGTGCGGCCTCAAACGGGACCTGGGATTCATGTCGCATTACATTCATCCCCCACCATCTGGCCTGCGAAATCCTACCAACTGTCCTGGCTTGACACAATTCACACCTCTTTAACCTGGGGTTACCCCATCTCTGGATCTGTAAAGATTTAATCACCTGCTAATGCTCGCATTCCAAGCATTGTCTGGCATCTTTGAATCTGTCTATATATATGTTTCTGGAACATACCTCTTCATTCACCTGAGGAAGGAGCAGCGCTCCGAAAGCTAGTGACATCGAAACAAACCTGTTGGACTTTAACCTGGTGTTGTAAAACTTCTTACTGTGCTCACCCCAGTCCAACGCCGGCATCTCCACATCTTGACATTTTTTAGCAGGGCAGTAACTACTTTCCAACGTTCTCACAACAAACTACTGTTTTAATTAGCAGTGTAAAATTCACTCAATTCCACTTAATTCTCCCTTCACTTCCTTGTACTTTTGAATGCATTCTGGTCGGTCCAGTTGTCTTATAAATATTCATAAACTCCATTTTTTTTAATGACCCCTTCATTACTGATATTTATTTTCTAATTTGCTCGTATATAGTTTCTCATTTTCTCCGTGAACTTGGATGCCTCTCCTGCCCGCTAGCTGCCAGGGGAAAAGCATTATTATTCCACACAATCAAAACTTCTGTAACAATGAATCATTTGAAACGTCCATATTTGCGTATCTCTCATCATCTCACTCTCCTGAGGCCCAGTTCCTTCTTTAAACCTTCGTCTATTGGGAAGCCCCGAAAATAGATTTTATTATTTCTAACATGTCTTGCAAAGTCAGCAATTTTTGTGCTTTGTCCAAGGATTATTTTTAATAGAAAGTCATTTTTAAACTAGCCCCAGGTAACCACAGAATTGCATTACTTATCTACTTCTTTTATATATTTCCTTATCTACATAGGTAATCTTCCAATAATTTGACTTGCTTTTACATTGCTGAAACACCTTGGGGGTCTAAATTGAAATAGGCGCTGAAAAATGGACGGTTATCTCTTGCCAACTTGGTGTGGCTAGTTCGTTTGAATGATCTTTGTGTCCTATTAGTGCTGACCACATTGTTCATTCGCTGGATACATCGACAGGAGGCCAATAACCTTTTTAAAAATATATTTCCAATTAAGGGGTAATTCAGTGTGGCCAATCCACCTACCTACACTGCACACCTTTGGGTTATGGGGGTGAGATCCATGCAGGCACGGGGAGAATGTGCAAACTCCACATGGACAGTGACCCGGGGGCGGGATCGAAGCCAGGTCCTCGACGCCGTGAGGCAGCAGTGCTAGCCACTGCGCCACCATGCCGCCTGGGAGGCCAATAGTCTAAGCGTCATGCACCTCGTTCCAAACATTCACATCCTTCACCTCACTCTCATACTCTTAGAAATGTCAAGCAAACCGGCCAAGTATTTTCAGGATAATTTGGATTTTTTTAGTGGGGTCGTAACTACTTTCTAATGTTCTCTCAACAAACCACTGTTTGACCAATGTCAAGCAAACCTCCACTTCCTTGTATTTTTGGATGCATTCAGGTGGAGTATGTGAATGTTTGGTAAGAGGCCCGAATGTGGG
This sequence comes from Scyliorhinus torazame, assembly GCF_047496885.1. Classification (NCBI taxonomy): domain Eukaryota; kingdom Metazoa; phylum Chordata; class Chondrichthyes; order Carcharhiniformes; family Scyliorhinidae; genus Scyliorhinus; species Scyliorhinus torazame. The sequence goes on from NC_092718.1 coordinate 194,576,495, forward strand.
TCCAAAGTGCCCTCTTCCCTCCTGTAGATACAGGACACCTCCCTTTGTTTCTACCTTCTCAAGACCTGCCCTGCAATGGACTGTTCAAAAGTCATACAGCCAACCCTACCCCCGGTTGTGCCATTCGTCAGTCTTTCCCAGGTTAGATTTGCTTCAAACATGACTGCCAGTACCCGCTCCTTCCAGAAGGCACCTTCCCTTTGTCATGTGAGAGTACCTTTAAGAAATGGGTGTTTATCAAATAGCTGCAGTGGATTTACCTTTAAGAAATAGGGTTCATCAAATAGCTGCAGTGATGTCAGATTGTGGGTGGAGCTGGGCTGTCTGTCTGCTTTCATTTTGCTTTGGGCTGGCAGCTACAGGGTGCGTTTGGTTTCGTTTTGCAGATTGGGAGCTGCATCCAGAGAAACAAGGTGTAATTCTGATCTCTCTCTGTATGAAAAGAATGCCTTCAGATCACTTGCTAATTTAACAGTGATAACTGCTCTCAGTAGAGAATTTAAACCTGCTGTCTTTCTGTAAAAAGCGTATTTTGTCTTATGGATGTTGCAAGGAAAGATTAAGGGTTACTTCTTGAGTAACTTTGGGGAGGTATTTGAGTTGATCGTTGATAAGATGTTTACTGTGTGTGTTTAAAAATGTTAACTGGATTCATAGAATAAACATTGTCTTTTTGTTTAAAATACTTTAGCTCTCTGTTGCTTCACACCTGTAAAGTGGGACCTTGTGCTCCTTATTACCAAAATCTATTTAAAGTTATGGGTCAGGTGAACTCCATGATACACTTTGGGGTTCCTAAACCCTGGCCCGTAACACCTTCAAGAGGGTAAAAGCAAATTACTGCAGATGCTGGAATCTAAAATAAAAACAGAAAATAATGGACAATCTCAGCAGATCTGACAGCATCTGCTGAGAGAGAGGAGAGCTAACGTTTTGAGCCTGGATGACTCTTGGTTTTGCCAAGAGTCACCAAGCACCTTTTTCACCACCTATTTCCATTTACTACGTGCTACGCGCATCACATCCACATCTCACAACTTGCACACACTGACAAACATGATCTCCACACCAGCCAAACACATTTCTATACACACACTGGCACGTTTCTTTTTTAAAAAACGTTTCCAATTGAGGGGCAATTTGGCGTGGCCAATCCATCTACCTTGCACATCTTTGGGTTGTGGGGGTGAGACCCACGCAGTCATGGGGAGAATGTGCAAACTCCACACGGTCAGTGACCTGAGGCCAGGATCGAACCTGGGTCCTAGGTGCCGTGAGGCAACAGTGCGAATCACTGTGCCACCATGCCTCCCTTACTGGCACATTTCGTGCTCTTTTACAGAAAAAGTTGGCACACAACTGGAGACAGTCAGAGCTAACCAGAGGGGGAAAGATGAACCTCTATATCCGAAACTCTATGAAGTGGATGGTGCTGATCATCATTGATATGGCAATTGGTCAGACTAAGGTCAGTGGTGGGGCTGAAACCAACACAGATGACAATGCCCTCATACTAATCCTCCTCGTATCCCATCTAGAGAGGGGGCTCAAAAGCTGCTGGTATCATGGACCGCTGCAAAATGGTGCATCATGGCTGCTGCCAGGATACTGGGTATTAACCTGCATGATTCACTGCCAAATGGCACACTGGACGTCGAGGGACAGGAATCCCTTTGGGTCCCGATATGGGGCAGAGTTCGGATGTGGCACACGGACAGCAATATTTGTGCAGTCAATATCACCCTGAACATAGGAGGTCTTTCATCCTAAAGAAGCCATGCACTTGCTCTGCCTGCTTGTCTCAAGCAAGACAGAGTGAAATGTATTTAGTCCTCATTTAATAAAGAGCCTCAGTGAACTCCATTAAACAACAGTGATAGAAATTTGTAAAATGTTACAACCATCTCCAGCTCGAGCCAGGAAAGAGTCAGATGCATAATAGCTTATTGCCGTGGTCACCTACACACCCATTGAAAATAAAGTCCTTGCCCTGCTCTGAGGTACAGTTGCAGCTGTTGCAGCTGGCAGATTTCAGGGAGGACATTTTTAATGAAGGGCAGACATTTCACACATATTGACCCTCACTGAAATTCAGGAAGTTCAACAGGTAAGAGTTGAAAAAGCAGAAGGTGCATTTTCATACATTGTGTTGGCACAGATTGTATGTCTGCAACATCATTTCACCACGTCCTCTCTGTTAAAATCCTAACTTCACTTGTTACTTTAACACCGTTAAAATGTAGCCCTTAGGGGTGCGCGTATATGTGGACGATATCATCATCTGGTCCACCACTCCGCAGGAGCACATACATCGTCTCCAACGCGTTTTCGCCCGCATACGAAACAATGGCCTGTGCCTCAACCGCGCAAAGTGTGCCTTTGGCCAGACCGAATTGAAGTTCCTGACGGACCATCAGGGGTCCGTCCCGATGCGGACAAGGTGAGCGCCATCACAGCCATGCTGCGGCCGGCCGACAAGAAAGCTGTACTACGATTCCTGGGCATGGTCAACTTCCTCGGGAAATTCATTCCCAACCTTGCTTCCCACACAACGGCTCTGCGCCATCTCGTAAAGAAATCTACAGAGTTCCAGTGGCAACATACACACCAGCTGAAATGGGAGAAGCTCAAACACAAACTTGCCACCACCAGTGTTCTTCGACACGTCTCGTCCCACGAAAATCTCAACTGATCTACACTCCAGGGAAGGACCTCATCGTGGCGGATACCCTATCCCGAGCAGTGAGTACACCACCAGATGCGGAGGGGTTCGTATGTCAGGTTGAGGCACACGTGGCTTTGACAGCGGCAAATCTGCCGGCTAACGACCCCAGTCTGGCCCGCATACGCGCAGAGACAGCGGCCGACCCCCTTCTACAGCGAGTGATGCGCCACATGACGGAAGGTTGGCTCAAAGGGCAGTGCCCCAGTTCTATAATGTGCGAGATGACCCAACCACCATTGATGGGATCCTTCTGAAGCTAGACAGGATCGTCATTCCGCACAGTATGCGCCAGATGATTCTCAATCAAATACACGAAGACCACTTGGGAGTCGAGAAGTGCAGACGGAGGGCCCGAGAGGCGGTATATTGGCCGGGCATTAATGACGATATTGCCAACATGGTACTCAATTGCACAACCTGCCAGAGGTTTCAGCCGGCGCAACCTCCTGAGACGCTTCTGCCCCATGAGCTGGTGACGTCCCCCTGGGCGAAGGTGGGTGTTGACCTATTTCACGCGCTTGGCATGGACTATATTATCATCATAGACTACTTCTCCAATTACCCAGAAGTCATACCCCTACACGATCTGATGTCGTCTGCAGTCATCAGGGCCTGCAAGGACACCTTTGCTCGCCACGGCATTCCGATGACTGTCATGTCGGACAATAGGCCCTGTTTCGCCAGCCGTGAATGGTCGTCCTTTGCCGCATCATATGGTTTCACACACGCAACATCCAGCTCTCTACATCCACAGTCAAATGGAAAGGCGGAAAAGGGCATTCACATTGCCAAGCGGCTCCTCTGCAAGGCTGCTGCTGCCGGATCGGACTTTCACCTCGCCCTGCTGGCCTATCGATCGGCCCCGCTAGCCACGGGTCTCTCGCCAGCACAGCTACTGATGGGTCGCACCCTCAGGACAACTGTGCCTTCCATCCTGACACCAACAACGGACCATACTAAGGTACTGCACAAGATGCAACTGCAGCGTGATCGCCAGAAGAGTCTGTACGATACAAGGGCGGCTGACCTCCCCCCCCAGCCTCCGGGGATGAAGTCCGCATTCATCTGCCAAATGGTGGCTGGTCAGCACCTGCCGAAGTTCTCCGACGTGTGGCTCCCCGCTCGTTCCTGGTACGCATGCTGGATGGATCAGTGCGTCGCCGCAATCGGCGAGCCCTTCGCCGCCTTCCACGCTCGCAACCGAACAGTGCACACACGCCGGGTCCTCCACTGGTTCCCGAGGATGACTTCGTGGAGCTGCCACAGATCATGCCCCTTCCATCGCCACCCGTGGCCAGGCTCGCGCCTCAGGCGGTGGTTCTCGACCCACCCTTGAGGCGGTCAACCCGAATTTGTCGCACACTAGATTGGACTTATGAGACTGTTCACATGTTAAAGTTGAAACACTATTGTATTGTAACATGTTACTGTTTTATCATTCCAGATATCGTTTGACCGGACCACACTTCAAAGTTTTTTGTCTTCCTGTTTTGTTATGGTACAACCTCGTTAGCATGACACACCCGACATCGCCCCATGTATATAGTTACGCCACATGCACCTGCTGTAAATATCACGCACACACACTTTTAGATGCACTCACGACACATTCGTATTTATAACCACGTAGGCACATAATTTTGTAAAAAAGGGAGGGTGTCATGATATTCAAACACACACATCATGATAGACACACCAACAGACAAATCAGCACACACAACACGACAACCAATCAGAGACAAGGACAGAGACAGTATAAGAGAAGAAACACGACACCTGGTGGCCAGTAGATCTGGAGACCAGGACAAGGACAGGACCTGATTAACATCAAACACAGGGAGTCACCACGTGCAGAGTATCAAGACAGAACTGTAAATAACAAGTTGAAATAAAACAGCGTTGTACCAAATACAACCGTGTTGGTTCATCTGTACATCAGAACACCCAACACTACAACCTCAACAACCTTGCGATAGAAATCTCCATTTTGTACTCTACTATCTGGGCTAATATCTTCCTTACTGGACCAAACAGACCATCAATAAATTAATCTTCCTCTCCAAATACTCTTCAAAATTAACTGTGCTTTGAGCAACATACCCACAAAACGCTGGGTAAGCTTGACAGGTTAGTTTACTCTGGAAGAGATATTTAAAGTATGATTAGAGCTCCGACCACTTATTTCTTTCAGATACTGACTGGATTGATATATGCTTCTGATATTCGTGACTTTCACAACACAACTTTAAAGAACTTTTTAAAAAGTGTATAGTGTATAGCGTTGCATTTTAGCATTAGCTTCTCCGTCCTGCCTTATTTTTTAAATTTGACATTTCCAGTCCACTTTCACATCAGCATTAGTGCCTTTTATTTCTCTTAACCATTAAAAAAAAATCATCTTTCCCGCTGAGTAAAAATCTCTCCACAGACGACAACAGCAACTGATGGATATTTTCTAGACACCCCTGGCACAATTCTTCCTCTGTTACTGCATTTCTAAAGTTCGCTGTCAGTGGAGGAAGCCCAGGAAGGGTAATTTTGGGCAGAAATGCTTCCCTTTTATCTTCTCCTTGTGAGAGATTTCTTCAGTTGTGTGATTAATTTGCCTTTTCCATGCAGAATTGCTATTTCGGATTCTCACCCATACAACTGAGGCACTCGGATGACTCGACCACTACTGTGTTTCAAAACTCCAACTATCTGAACTATCTGAAAGTTTCCTGAACAAACCTTCAATTTCCCAGCTGAAAGCTTCTCACAATAGGCTGACCTTAGTTATTGTACAGCTGGGTGTCCCGACCAGCTCAGCTAAAGACTGGTGCTGTTGTGCTTAACCATAGATGTTTCAGTCGCTGTTAGCTGATCCCAGGGGCCAGGGTAGTAGCAAGTGCAGTACAATTGGTTTCTTTGTGTCTTTGTTTGCATTCATGCTCACAATGCCCGGCAGTTGAATGGCCTGCTGAAACTCTCTGTCAAGGCTGACAAATGGTGAACAGCCTCGTGAGTGAGGTGGGGAACGGATAATGGAAACCTTGGAACTGGATCTCAGCACAAGTCAGAAAAGCAACGGCGAAAAATGGATAAATAACACAATACACCCAAAGGCAGCTTTGTGCCGTTTGTCCACAATTTGTTCATTTAGGTGCTCATGGGAGGTGAGCGTCACTGGTCCGGCATGTCGTGTTGGGTGTTCTGGTTCACAAACAAGCCAACAATGCTGGAAGTGGTGTAACGCTATTTTATTAACTGTTCAACTATTCTAACATACTGTAAACGTGGGTATAAGCAATACCAGCTTAACTGTGGACCCTTTCCTATCACTAGCTATGGTGAGGCACTCAGCACATGGTGAATGTCTGTGATGCAGGCTGTGAGCTCTGTGCTCTGAGCTGGCTGCTGCTAGAATGAGCGGGAACTCTCCTGTCCCCTGTCTTTATAGTGCTTGTGCTCTCACTGGTGATTGGCTGCGGTGTTATGTATGCTGGTTGGTCCTACTGCATGTCCATCAGTGTGTGTATATGATTGCACCATGATGCACTGATGTATATTATGACATCCCCCTTTTTTACAAAGAACATGTGCCTATGTGAGAATAAATAACTTGTAATGAGTGTATCTGACCATGTGTGTGCAGTATTTACATAACTATGTACATGAGGCTAGTCTATATACACGGGAAGGTGCCTGGTGCAGAGAAAAGAAAAACAAGGTGTTACACCAACAACAAAACTAATAACGAATGCTTTAAACAAACTAGTGAAATGCTGAAACAGGATGAAAGAACAAAGCATTAAGCCCAACATTGTAAGGCTCATAAATCAAGTCTCTGAGGTGGGCGGCGAATTCGGGTTGACCGCCTCAAGGGTGGGTCAGGAGCCACCGGCTGAGGATCGGGCCGGGCCACGGCCAAGTGAGGAGGATGCAGAGTATCCGGAAGCTCCACAAAGTCCAGGTCGGGGACAACAGGAGGGCGTGGCACCGGTGGAGGATCGCGTAGCGAGTGTGGAACCAGACGAAGGGCACGCCGATTGCGGCGGCGAATGGAGCCATCAGGCAGACGAACCAGGAATGAGCGGGGAGCCACCAGCCGAAGAACCACAGCAGTCGCAGACCAGCCACCCTCCGGAAGATGGATTCGGACGTTGTCACCTGGCGCCAGAGCAGGAAGATCAGTCGCTCGAACGACATGCGCCGCCTTGTGCTGCGCGCGAGACTGTTGCATCCGCTGAAGAACCGGAGCATGGTCGAGGTCTGGGACGTGAATGGACGGTACAGTGGTGCTGAGGATGTGACCCATCAGCAGCTGGGCTGGTGATAGACCCGTGGACAGTGGAGCCGAGCGATAGGCCAGCAAGGCGAGGCAGAAGTTGGATCCTGCATCAGCAGCCTTGCAGAGGAGCCTCTTTACGATGTGGACACCCGTTGCTGCTTTGCCATTTGACTGGGGGTGCAGGGGACTAGACATCATGTGTACAAAGTTGTACCTGCTGGCGAAGTTAGACCATTCCTGGCTCGCGAAGCAGGGGCCATTGTCCGACATCACAGTGAGTGGGATGCCGTGACAGGCAAAGGTCTCTTTGCAGGCACGGATAACAGCCGATGAAGTGATGTCGTGCAGGCGTACAACCTCGGGAATGCTGGAAAAATAATGAACTATGAGAACATAGTCCCTGCCGAGCGCATGGAACAGGTCCACGCCTACCTTAGACCAAGGGGACGTGACCAACTCATGGGGCTGAAGGGTCTCCCGTGGTTGGGCCGGCTGGAACCGCTGACAGGTGGGGCAATTGAGCACAGTGTTGGCAATGTCCTCATTTATGCCAGGCCAGTAGACAGCCTCTCGGGCCCTCTGTCGGCACTTCTCTATGCCGAGATGACCCTCGTGCAGTTGCTCTAAAACCAGGTGATGCATGCTGTGTGGGATCACGATGCGATCCAGCTTCAGGAGGACGCCATCAACGACTACCAGATCATCTCGAATATTATAGAACTGAGGGCATTGTCCCTTGAGCCATCCGTCAGTCATGTGGCGCATCACACGTTGTAGCAGGGGGTCAGCCGCAATCTCACGGCAAATGTGGGTTAGGCGTTCATCCCTGGCCGGCAGATTGGCGGCCGTGAATGCCACATGGGCATCCACGTGGCAAATGAACCCCTCTGGGTCGGACTGAGTGGTGACTGCCCTGGACAGACGTCGGCTATGATCAGGTCCTTACCAGGTGTGTACACGAGCTGGAAATCGTATCTCCGGAGCTTGAGCAGAATGCGTTGTAGGCGAGGGGTCATGTCATTGAGGTCTTTTTGGATGATTCCGACCAGCGGGCGATGGTCAGTCTCCACAGTGAACTGGGGAAGGCCATACACATAGTCATGGAACTTGTCGACACCGGTCAACAGGCCTAGGCACGCCTTCTCGATTTGCGCATAGCGCTGCTCTGTGGGGGTCATGGCCCGTGACGCATAGGCAACAGGGGCCCATGACGAGGCGTCATCTCGTTGCAGGAGCACCGCCCCTATGCCAGATTGGCTAGCGTCCATTGATATTTTTGTCACCCTTGCAGGATCGAAAAACGGCAATACCGGGGCGGTGGTCAGCTTGACCTTGAGCTCCTCCCATTCACGCTGGTGGGCGGGAAGCCACTGGAAGTCCGTCGTCTTCCTAATTAGGTTGTGGAGAGCCGTGGTGTGGGAAGCGAGGTTAAGGATGAACTTTCCTCGGAAGTTGATCATTCCTAAGAACCGGAGCACCGCCTTCTTATCCGCCGGCTTCTGCATGGCCGTGATGGCTGCCACCTTGTCCGCATCCGGCCGCACACCCAACCGGGAGATGTGGTCTCCTACAAACTTGAGTTCGGTCTGGCCGAAAGAACATTTGACTCTGTTGAGGCGCAAACCTTGGTCCCGTATTCGCTTAAAAACGCGTTGGAGGCGACTGATATGCTCCTGCGGGGTGGTGGACCAGATGATGATGTCGTCCACATAGACGCACACACCCTCGAAGCCCTCCATCATCTGCTCCATGATGCGGTGGAACACTTCAGATGCTGATATGATTCCAAATGGCATTCTATTGTAGCAGTACCTGCCAAATGGGGTATTGGAAGTACACAGCTTTCTGCTGGACTTGTCCAATTGAATCTGCCAGAAGTCCTTTGATGCATCCAGCTTGGTGAATATGTTGGCTTGAGCCATCTCGCACGTGATCTCACGCTTGGGGATAGGGGAATGCTCCCGCATGATGTTACGATTTAAATCCTTCGGGTCGATACAGATCCGGAGCTCGCCGGAAGGCTTCTTGACGCACACCATGGAGCTGACCCAGTCGTTGGTTCCGTCACTCTGGAAAGCACTCCTTGGTCCTGGAGGTCCTGTAGCTGCTGCTTGAGGCGGTCCTTGAGGGGTGCTGGGACTCTGCGAGGTGAATGAACCACAGGCGTGGCGTCCTGTTTGAGCAGGATTTTGTATGTGTAGGGAAGTGTGCCCATGCCTTCGAAGACATCTCGGTGTGAGTGATGATGGCACTTAGTTGCGCCCTGAAGTCCGCATCTTGGAAGTCAGACGTGTCCTCTGGAGAGAGGGAATGTACGCGCTGCACGAGGTTGAGGAGCTTGCATGCCTGTGCGCCTAGCAGAGAGTCCTTTGAGGAGCCCACGATCTCGAAGGGTAGGGTGACTTTTCGCGAGTTGTGCATCACCTCGAGTTGGCATGACCCGGTGGCGGGGATGACGTTGCCATTATAGTCGACCAGTTGGCAATTGGATGGAAGAATTGTTGGTTTGACCCCCAGGGTCTGGAATGCTGACCATGCGAGGAGATTGGCGGAAGCACCAGTGTCCAGACTGAATCTGATCTGGGATCGGTTGACCGTCAGGGTGGCACACCACTCGTCGTCCGGATCAATGCTGTGTACCAACAGCGGCTGGTGTTTTGATTAGGGGATAGCCTGTTCTTGGTTATGACAGCGACTCGAAAAGGCTCCCTGTCCTCGGTGTCACTGGTCTGCATGAAGTCAGGATCGGACTCGGTGAAGGTGGGTTGGATTGCCCGAACATTCCTGCGAGGCTGGTTAAATCGTTGCGAGTTGGCAGGCTGGGCTGCTTGACAGCAGGCAGCATAGTGGCCAAGCCTGCCACAGCGTAGGCACTGTCACGATTTTGCAGAGCATTGCCGCTTTAAGTGGGCGGAGCCACAGTTGCCGCACGTCGTGACGTCAGTGCATTCGTTGCACCACCGCGCATGCGCAGTATGGTCTTGCGTGGTGCGGGCCTGCGCATCGCGTTCCTCCACGTCACCGTCCCCTCGTTTGGCGCGTACAAGCGCGGGAGGCCTCGGAAAGCGCGCAAAATGGCCGCCCTCCTCCAGACTGCGGCCCGGGAGGTGTTCGATCGTTTGGACCCATTCAGCCTCATGGGGCCCTTGCCGCGCCGTTTCAGCTGCTTGTATGTAGGAGTACCGGCTGGTGGCATTCTCATGCAGGACACAGGTCTCGATGGCAGTCGCTAGGGTTAGTTGCTTAACTTTAAGGAGCTGCTGATGCAGGGTGTCCGACATGACCCCAAAAACAATCTGGTCGCGTATTATGGAGTCGGAGGTGGGCCTGTAGCCGCAGGATTACGCGAGGATGCGGAGGTGTGTTAAATAGGATTGGAAAGGCTCTTCCTTACCCTGCAAGCGCTGCTGTAACAGGTACCTTTCGAATCTTTCGTTGACTTCAACACTGAAGTGTGTGTCGAATTTGAGGAGCACCATCTTCTACTTGGTCTTGTCCTCATCGTCCACGAATGTCAGGGAGTTAAAGATGTGGATGGCATTTTGCCCAGCCATGGAGAGAAGAAGAGCTATCTTCCTGGTGTCCGATGCATTCTCCCTGTCTGTGGCCCCGAGGAAGAGCTGGAAGCGCTGTTTAAATATCTTCCAATTTACCCCGAAATTGCCAGCGATGCGGAGGCGGCGGGTTGATGTTCTCCATGCTGTAGGATGCCGGAATGCTGGGAAGTTGCAGGTAGGTTTCACAAGTGCTAAATTGCGGCTACTCCTTGTACCATGTTGTGTTGGGTGTTCTGGTTCACAAACAAGCCAACAATGCTGGAAGTGGTGTAACGCTATTTTATTAACTGTTCAACTATGCTAACATACTGTCAACGTGGGTATAAGCAATACCAGCTTAACTATGGACCCTTTCCTATCACTAGCTTTGGTGAGGCACTCAGCACATGGTGAATGTCTGTGATGCAGGCTGTGAGCTCTGTGCTCTGAGCTGCCTGCTGCTAGAATCAGCGGGAACTCTCCTGTCCCCTGTCTTTATAGTGCTTGTGCTCTCACTGGTGATTGGCTGCGGTGTTATGTATGCTGGTTGGTCCTACTGCATGTCCATCAGTGTGTGTATGTGATTGCACCATGATGTACTGATGTATATTATGACAAGGCAAGCATATGTTTTCCAACCCTAATTGCCCTCGAGAAAGTGGTGGGCCGCCTTCTTGAACCGCTGCAGTACATCTGGTGTAGATGCACCTCAGGTGCTGTTAGGGACAGAGTTCCAGGATCTTGACCCAGCGACAGTGAAGGAACGACAATATCAGGTTGGTGGGCGGCTTGGAGGGGAATGTGCGGGTGGTGGTGTTCCCATGCAACTGCTGCCCTTGTTCTTCAAGGCGGGCGAGGTCGCTGGCATGGAATGTGCTGTCAAAGGAGCCTTGACAAGTTGTTGCAAGTGCATCTTGTAGATGGTCCACAATGCTGCCCTTATTCGTCAGTGGTGGAGGAGAAAGTGAATGTTCAGCTGGGCTGTTTTGTCCTAGATGTTGCCCAGCTTCTCGAGTATTGCTTGAGCTGCACCCATCCAGCATTCCATCACACCCCGGACTTATGTCTTGTCACAACTCCCTACTTGCTCCTGTAAACACAGTCTTTACGTGGCAGCACGGTAGCACAAGTAGTTAGCACTGTGGCTTCACAGCGCCAGGGTCCCAGGTTCGATTCGCCGCTGGGTCACTGTCTGTGCGGAGTCTGCACATTCTCCCCGTGTCTGCGTGGGTTCCCTCCGGGTGCTCCGGTTTCCTCCCACAGTCCAAAGATGTGCGGGTTAGGTGAATTGGCCATGATAAATTTCCCTTAGTGACCAAAAAGGTTAGGAGGGGTTATTGGGTTACGGGGACAGGGTGGAAGTGAGGGTTTAAGTGGGTCGGTGCAGACTCGATGGGCCGAATGGCCTCCTTCTGCACTGTATGTTCTATGTTCTATGTTCGATGTGGCTGATCCAAATAATTCTATGGTCAATGGTAATCCCCAGGATGTTGACAGCGATTGATTGGTTGATTGATATTTATTGTCACATGTACCGAAGTACAGTCAAAAGTACCTTTCTGCGGCCAAGGGAATGTACAAAGTACGTATATAGTAGACAAAAGAATAATCAACAGAGTACGTTGACAGTGGTGCATCAACAAATAGTGATTGGTTACAATGTGGAAAAAGGCCAAACAAGAGCAGCACAGGGCATCGTGAATAGTGTTCTTACAGGGAACAGATCAGTCCGGGAGAGCCGTTGAGGAATCTAGTAACTGTGGGGAAGAAGCTGTTCCTATGGCTGGATGTGCGGGTCTTCAGACTGCTGTATCTTCTGCCTGATGGAAGGGTCTGGAAGAGGGTAAAGCCTGGGTGGGAGGGGTCTCTGACAATGCTGTCTGCCTTCCTGAGGCAGCGAGAAGTGTAGACAGAATCAATGTGGGAGTGGCAAGCTTGTGTGATGCGTTGGGCTGAGTTCACCACACTCTGTAGTTACTTGCGATCTTGGGCCAAGCAGTTGCCATACCAAGCTGCAATGCAGCCGGATATGATGCTCTCTACAGTACATCTGTAGAAGTTTGTGAGAGTCGATGCAGACATGCCGAATTTCTTTAGCTTCCATAGGAAGTAGACACGTTGTTGGGCTTTCTTGACTGTTGCATTAACGTGAGTGGACCAGGACAGACTGTTGGTGATGGTGACCCCCAGGAACTTAAAGCTATCGACCATCTCTACTTCAGAGCCATTGATGTAGACAGGGGTGTGTGTCATGCTACGCTTCCTGAAGTCGATGATCAGTTCCTTGGTCTTTCCGGCATTTAAAGAGAGGTTGTATTTGGTACACCATTCAACCTTCTGTAGTCTGATTCGTCGTTGTTTGAGATATGAACCACCACAGTCGTATCACCTGCAAACTTATAGATTGAATTGGAGTTGAATCTCGCCACACAGTCGTGTGTGTACAGGGAGTAGAGGACTGAGCACACATCCTTGCGGGGCCCCGGTGTTGAGGACTATTGTGGAGGAGGTGTTGTTGCCTATCCTGACGGAGGAATGAAGGGTGTCATGTGATCTTCCCTGAATTCTCCTGACACCAAACCTGGGTGGCTTGTTTGTCAAAGGTTAAAATGGGCCCCAGGTTGTTTTATTGGGAAAGAGATGAAGATATTCACACCTGTAAACATTGACCAAAGCAGTGGAGCTGATGGTGGATAGACTGGTAGTCTCCAAGTTCCAGAGAGTTGTTAGGAATGTTTAAACTGTCTATGTAATACCAACATAGAATTAAATTGCGGGTCAAGAGGATAGCGAATTAGCATTCCTGCCTGGATGCAAGGGCCATATGATTCATATTGCCATGAAAATGTATTTTGAGAGGGGATGAGTCCACGGGAATCCACTGTCGGAACAGATTTCAGGCTTTCCTAAAATGTCACAGATTCTTGCAGACATGGGGCGGGATTCTCCCAGCCCCGTGCCGGAGAATCCCCGCAACCGCGCCACGCCGCCCCGACGCCGGCACGCGATTCTCTGCACAGTGGAGAATCGGTGCCATTGGCGCGGCACCGGTTGCGGGCCGCTCTACGCAGCCGGGCTGCCTATTCTCCGGCCCGCATGGGCCGAGCGGCCGCTCTAAAAAGGCAGAGTCCCGCCGGCGCCGGAGGGGTGGGGAGGGGGGCTCCGATCCCGACGGGGGCCTCTGATGGGGCCTGGCCCGCGGTTGGGGCCCACCGATCGGCGGGCCGGCCTCTCGCACCCCGGGCCTATTTTCTTACGCGCCAGCCCCTGAACTCCTGTGCCATGTTGCATCGGGGCCGGCACGTCGAGGGAGGCCACCACGCATGCGCGGGTTGGCGCCAGCGCCACTGCGCATGTCCTCGTCGATGCCGGTGCCACTGCGCATGCGCGGGTTGGCGCGTCGCACAGTTCGTGCCAGGATGGGAGGCTGGAGCAGCATGAACCGCTCCAGCGCCGTGCTGGCCCCCTGTAGGAGCCAGAATCGTTACTCCCAGCGGCCCGTTCACGATGTCGTGAAAGGCGACGGTGTTTCCGACGGCGTGGACACTCTGCCGCCGAATGGGGGAATCCTGCCCTAGGTTTGTCTGCAAGAAGCTGAGAGAGAGAGAGAGAGAGAGAGATTGAAAGCAGAGAGACAGAGGCAGCATAGGTGTACTATTAAACACACACACAAAGTAAGTGGGAAATTGCACTTGGATTGAAGAGACCAAGGTCATCAGGGTTTAAATGAAATGGAAGGTTCTCCTAACTTTGATTAAAGAGAAGAATCTCCAATTGCCCCCTCGCTGTAAAGGTTAGTTCAGGGATTAGAAGTTATCCTCTGGGTAAGAAAATGAAAATAAGCAATCCCTCAGGATCTAAGAATCACCCTGGAATTGTTCCTGGAAAATGAAGTGATTACTTAAGGAACCTAGCAAAGTATAATTGCGCAAGGGGGATTTTCTGTAATTTAAAAAGTTAAATGAGGGATTTTTTCTGCAGCTCAGTGTGTTAAATTGCCGACTGAATAGTGTTTGGACAATGGTGCTTTTAGTTTGTTTATTAAAGTAAAAGTCTTGAAACTTGCAATTTTTATTGTGATCCTTCCAGTCAACTAATGGAAATTTGAATACCTTTTTAAAAGATATTGGCCTCTATGAGGATCGTACCAGCAGTACATACACCACATTACTGCAATATATAAAGCCAAAAATAATCATGTCGATAATGTACTTTCTTTCCCGCGATAAATCGTAAAACGAGTTCCATGTTGGATATCAACAGTGGAGGATTTACGATACCTCAGGAAAACCCATTTACACGAAAAAGGTAGGATTAATGGAATCCAGCAAAATCATAAATTCCTTTTTTATTTTAAATGTATTGCCTCAGCAAGAGAAAGATCTAGAAGATACCCATCTGCCAGTCACCAATGACAGCCAGCTTCCTTCAGTTATGTGAAGGATCCATAATTCATGAGCACAACAGGGAGAAGTGAGTTATGATGGTCTTTTACATGAGTGAAAGAGCTTCTGGAATCCACCGTCACTGAAATACTCTGCTTATTCTATGGGAGTGAATGATCACCGGTCTCTTAGCATGGCATTTACATTCATCTTCCGCTGCTGTGCATGGCTGCTCTTATGCGATAATTCACATGTTTGTTATCACTTGGATTTTTTCACTTGTGTGAATTATTAGCCCATTGGAGCCAAGTCCACCATCCCTGCATTTCAGTCCATCTTCTGAATCATAATTTACTCATCACCATTTAATTAAATAAAGCAGCAGACAAAAAATAAAATAATGGAGTAGCAAGACAGTGTAATACATTCCAGTGTCTCTAACCTGCGACGGAGTTTAATCTCAACAACTGCTTTTAATCTCTCAGCTCATCATCACGTGTCCAGACACTCAGCATCAGCCTGTTGGATGGACGTATGCGCATTTCCGCCGTCAGAGGCAGATTTTCAGTGAAGCCAACACCGGTTAATAAAAATCAGGAACTGGGAACCTAATCCATGGTCAATCCAGAAAACAACCGTGCTGAAAGACATTCAGGCCCAAGGCACAATCTGAGGTTCAGCTGACGTTCATCTGTTGATCAAGCTTTTCTCAAAGTCAAGGAACTTGTACGCAGCTTTAGCGGGGAGACCCACAAATCGAATTGTTTAGTTAAATGATGCCGGAGCAGAAGCTATAACAATTAATTAAAGTCAAGAGAGAGGACGCGATTCAATAGCCACGCTGCGCCTGAAAAGCACCTCGCCCTGGCCCATAAAAGCCGAGACACCCCACACCCAGGATCTACCCGGCTCACAACGCGGATATCCCCAGTGTACAAAACGGGGCCATGTGCGACCTTGGCCGTGCGTTACCTACTAAGGCCCTTTATACAACATGAGTCGCATTGTATAGCCATGTGTTTCTCGCCGCTGAAAGCCTCGGGAAACACACAACTAAGCGCGCTAGCGATAGGACTTTGTTCCCAATTCATTGAATCAAGCCCAGAGCCAAATAAGAGGCCCGACTGACAAGATGCATCTTTATGACTGCCTACTGATGTCGAGTGACCACCAGTCACTCTGTACTTTGTAGTAGTTTAGAAAGTCTGAGCATATGAATACAAATTTATATGTTTGCATGGTTAAGATAGTAACTGATTACTTGACTATTAAATAATAATGACGAATTTGAGCACATTTTGCTGCAGCATAACATTTTAATATATGCAAGTGAAAATATATCTGTGAATCGGTGCCTCTCTTAAAAATCACAGATTATTTAAAAAAGTTAGTTTGCTATTCAATGTACTGCGTGCAAATGTAACACGGAGGTTCGTCTCACTCAAGACTCCCATCTCTCAGAAAGCTTCGCGAGATGTGACAAATGGAAAAATTGGTTGAGAGCAAAAGGTGAAATCTTCATGCGCACAATGACAGTGAAAAACGGGGCAGATGGCGGAAATTCAACTTGTCACAAGCGAATGTGACAAGTTGTAAATGAGTTAACAATCTGAAAATGCTCGCAATGGTAAACTGCAGCTTTCAGGGCAAGTTATAACACTGAAGGTTACATTAATCATGCTGCGGAAGAAAGACCACATTTTCTAATGAAAAAAAACTTGAGTGATGCCTCTGCTGGGGTGGGGGTGGGGCTGGGTTGGGGTTATGGTGGTGAGATGTGGCAGATGGGTGGGCACGAGTGGAGGGGTGAGGGAATCGACAAAGGAAGAAAAGTCTTCTGCAAAGCTCTCTATAAATGTCACTGATTGACAAAAGGTCGGCAGGTTTCACCCAAATTGCTTTTTTGGGGATAAGTTGTACTTAGCAGGTGAACAAAAGGAGGATGAATTCAGTAACAAGATTCTGGAACATTCTGTTCCTAACAGCATCAATGCCATATGCATGGAGACAGCCTGTAAAATATTGACAGATGGGCCTGTATTTTTATAGAGGCTTGCTTTCAAAAGTGAGTTATATGTGCAACGATAGGCTATTTATTACTTGCATTTGTCAGGAAGCATTTGGAACATCTCCAGATTCTTTGGAGAGCTGGATAGGTTTGTTACTTTGCAACACTATGTCTGCAATTTCTACAGAGCTGTCAGTGGGCAATAGTTTTGCAGTAGTAATAGCCTAAAGCTCCAATGAGCCACTGCCATTTAAGTGCTACTCTACAAAGGGTGTGTGAATGTTTTCCCTGGTTCATTAATGGGGACTGGGCACACCTTTGATTCTGCAGGAGAACCCGAGACTGAACTCCACTGCAGATATAAAAAACAAATCATAACATTACCAGTATACCACCGCCCACCACATGTCTACTGAAGGCCATGTTATGATGAGGAAGCAGCGACAGTACAGAATGGAGGCGAGCTGCAGGGCTCCAAATAGGGATCCTGATCCAGTTTCCCCGATTGAGACCTACCTGTTGTAGCATATACCAGTCGCCAGAAAGGTAATTGCAGGGAGACCTGTGTCAATAGTGGGATAAATTGTCTTCAGGGAGAGCTCAGATGTATGAAAGGCAACCTTATAGACACATAGGATTTTCAGGGGCATGACCAGGGTAGATTCTGAGAGGTTGTTTCCCCTTGTGCGAGAGTCTAGAACCAGAGGGCATAATCTCAGAGTAAGGGGTCTCCCATTCAAGACAGAGATGAGGGGGAGTTTCTTCTCTCAGTGGGTAGTGAACCTGTGGATTTTCTTTACTGCAGAGGGCTGTAGAGGCTGGGTTGTTAAGCATGTTCAAGGTTGAGAGAGACGGATTTTTCATCAGCAACGGAATTAAAGGTTATGGGGATAAGGCGGGAAAGTGGAGTTGAGGATTATCAGATCAGATCTCATTGAATGGCGGAGTAGACTCGATGGGATGAATGGCTTACTTCTCCTCCTACGTCTTACAGTCCTTGAGAAAGACGCTGCTCCCCCGGTCTCAATAGCAACACATGAAATTAACTTGGCTTCTCCTCTGCCATTCCTCAAAATGATGATAGGACTGGAGAATGGAACTAGCTGCGCAGTTCTTTTGGGAGCCAGTGCAGACACGATGGGCCGAATGGCAACCTTTGGTACTGTAAATAACAATAACATACGCAGCACACACTCTAACCATTTCCAACCTAAAATGGCCTCAGGATTTTGATATTGAAATGAGCCTGTCATCTGAAATAGGGAGATGCTTCAAAAACCCAGTGGAAGGCTCTTTACCAAATGAGGGTTGCAGTGCTAACTAGATGCATGTCGGTCGGGGGAGTCAAAACACTGCAGCGTCCTTTGCTGGGGAAAGTTTATTGACTGAGTTTACAATCAACACAACTCCAGCCCCCTCGTGTCCCAGTTATCCCCATTAACAGATGTACAAAAACCCATCACCTGTTTAACAATGTAATTGCCATTAAACCTTAATATGATTGCTGTCAAGACTTAACAATGCAATTAATAAGACAGTCACAGGCCGTACTGTTGAGTTTAACATATGTTAATGCTACCAACCTCATTAAGAAGCCATTATCACCTTGCTAACACCAGCTAATACAAGTTAAAATCTACTCCCTTGTATCCATATGAGGATGGTTTTGGGGTTTTCACCATATCATATGGCTGCTGGAGCTGGTAATAATAAGATAACAATAATGGAGGAATGATAGTAGGAGATGGTCACTTTAAAAACAATTAACCTTTCTTTTTACTTACAGGAATCAAGAGATGACTCGACCAACTTTCTGACTTTATCACACATGTCCTCCATTAGTTGGGGTCACCAAACCAAAGAATTAACACAAAATTTGCATAGAACTGAATAATCAGTTCGTGAAATGAATTTTACAGTTGCAAATGCACTGAAACTATCACACAGGAGACCTTTCGAGGTGACCTTTGAAAATCTAGCCTTTCGTTCCAAAATTACCAAACTCCAGGTACTTAACTCCACTTGCACATTTAATTTAGGCTACTTGAAACTTCAAAATGCCTAATTGGATGTGAAGAATTTCCTTCCCGTCTCTTTCCTCCCACCAAAAACCTAAAATATGAGCAATGCTCACTAAGTTCATCTCACTTTGCATTAAAATTGAAATTGTGTCAGGTGAACTGTAGGCACATGTCTATTTAATGCAAATTCAAACCTCTGGGCTACCACATGGTAGCATGACATCCATTCCTAAGTCCTTCATGTTTTCATGCACCCTTTCAATTCACTCTTTCAGCCGATGCTTAAACGGTCTGAAATTTAAATTGAATTGATTTAAATCCGATCACGGCAAGTCTTCATTTTTAGCCTAAATACAAAAGGAACCTGTACCTGCAGTCAACACATAAATTACAAGGGCCCACAAGGAGGGACTTAATTCAAACAGATGTGAGAACCTTAATTAGGATGCCTTGAAATTTCAGCTGAATTCTTTTGTGTAGTACAGTTAAATTGAGGTTTAGAAAGTGTAACAGATTTTTAATCAAATATGAATGGCAGGGCCTGAATACATTACCAAATCTGCATTTCAGTATTCACGGAAATGCGGCACCTTTTAAAAACACATGTCCAAACATCAGTTGAAGACATGGTGCAAAAACATTTGAAGGCCTTGAACCCCCAAGATATTTTTTACCATGGCGCAATAACAAAAAACAAAGAAAACACTCCTTGCCAAACGTGGCAGAGGTATTTTAGAGACTGGTCCAGACACAGAGGGCGCGATTCTCCGCTCCCGCGCCAGTTGGGAGAATCGCCTGGTGCGCCATTTTTCCCCGCGACGCCGGTCCGACGCCTTCCCGCGATTCACCCAAGTGGCGAGAACGGCCCCGTCGAGTTCTGCGCGGCGCAGGCCGGAGAATCGCCTGAGACACCCAAAATGGCGCTTCTCCGCCACCCCCGCTATTCTCAGGCCCGGATGGGCCGAAATCCCGACGGCGTGAACTGCGATTTAAAGTCGTCAGCCAGTCGTGCTGGCTGACGCTGAGCAGTGAGGAGGTGAGCGGACTGTTCCGCAGCTCCTGGAGACCGGGTCGGCTTACCCGAGAAGGCTGCGGCCAACGGGGGGAGTGAGGGAGCGGAGTTCAGGTGGGAGGGTGGGGGGAGGGAGAGTGTGCAGGTGGGAGGGGGGGGGTGAGGGAGCGGAGTGCAGGTGGGAGGGGGGGGTGAGGGAGCGGAGTGCAGGTGGGAGGGGGGGTGAGGGAGAGTGTGCAGGTGGGAGGGGGGGATGAGGGAGCGGAGTGCAGGTGGGAGGGGGGCTGAGGGAGCAGAGTGCAGGTGGGAGGGGGGGTGAGGGAGAGTGTGCAAGTGGGAGGGGGGTGAGGGAGAGTGTGCAGTTGGGAGGGGGGTGAGGGAGCAGAGTGCAGGTGGGAGGGGGGTGAGGGAGCGGAGTGCAGGTGGGAGGGGGTGAGGGAGCGGAGTGCAGGTGGGAGGGGGTGAGGGAGAGTGTGGATGGTATCGTCCATCCGCGGATGCCACATGTCAGCCGCCCTGATATGGCAGGACGGTGACGAGGACACGGCCGCAGGTTGCGTGTGGCTGATGGGCACAGGCGAGTGGCACACTGGTGAGGAGTACGGTGTGAACTGACCGTTGGACGCAGACAGTGACCAGATGTTAGGCTGGCTGCGTATCTGCAGCGTGACCATCCCACCGGGGCACACAGGTATCCCATGCAACCCGGCTGCCGAGGTGTGGAAGAACCTCAGTGTAACATGTCATTTCTCTGCCCCCCACCACCCTCCTGCAGGTCACCATGTATGCCAACCAGACAGTGATGTTCACAGCCGTGGTTGGAGCCGCAGCTCTGGAGTTTACAATCCGGCAGCGTAGAGTCAGACGGCCCACAGTAGCTGCAGATGCAGCGGTCGCCGGTGCAGCAGAGGGGATGGCCGCAGAGTGGCCCGTCGTCGCTGCGCAGGCGGTCAGGACCCGAATGGACAGGGGGATGCCGAGGGGAACATTGACCCCCTGACGGCGAGGAATGCAGAGGAAGTGCTTGGGGGGGGGGGGGGGGAGGAGGATGAGGAGGAGGACCGATCCGGAGGGGCCCTGCAGTACCATCCCGACAGGGTCGGTTGCATGGTTGTGGTCTGCTGTGCGCTGCACAACATTGCCATGCAGAGGGGAGATGCCCTGGTGGAGAGTCGGAGGGAGGACCCGACGGCAACGGAGCCAACGCGAACGAGGGGGATGGGGAAGAGGAGGATGCGGAGGAGGAGGATGATGGTGCGCATCAGGGTGGGGGGAGGGACGCAGGACACAGACACTGCCCGGGTGCTGGTTACGTCCAGGAGGCTGTGCGACGGCACCGCCGCGGACAGCGGGCACGCGACGCGTTGGTGGCCGCACGGTTCACGCACTGTGGGGGTGGGATTCGCTGAACACTGCCACTTGCACTGCCAGTCCTGCACACGGGCACCACACAGCACCCACCACCCCCGCACCCCGTTCACGGCACCAATTCCACATCACCTTACCACTGCGGCACTACGGGATTGCACAACATTGATGATTTGGTAAGCGGGTATGATCAGTGCCATGTTGAATGATGACGGCCCGCTCTGCGATGAGCTGTGAGCTCAGATTCGCCAGCCGAGGTCTGACTCACGGCTATAGCTGAACCATGCACTCCGGTCCGGGTCACAGCCTTCGTGACGGATATTTCACCACATGCCCGTGTGGGGTGGCTGGCGTTGGTGTGCCGAGGACAATGGTGTCCGATTATGGGAGGCAGGGGGGAAAGGGACAGCACATCCGGAACAGACCTTGAACCGCCCGTTAACCACTACACCAATCGGGCACCCTCATGAGCCCCCTGGCACCGGACATAGCACGGAGTCTTACAAGTCAAATTCAACAGTGAGTTTATTTGTGTGATTAACATAAATGCCCTACCCCCTACAACTAAACTGTGCCCTGAACCCAGGCCAAATGGAGCTACCGGGACGGGCCCCAGAACCTCCTCCTCCCTCGGGGTGCCTGGTGGCCCCCGGGCCTCACTGTGGGACGGAGATGCGATCGGAGACATGCCCCATCGCACCACCGACACCTGGCACTGCCAGTCCTGGAGGCCTGCAGCGGTATCGACCATGGTCCGAATGTTCGCAGAGACGGAGCCCAGGGAGTGCAACATTCCTGCCAGGGATTGTGTTATCTCAACCTGTGAGTGCGCAACGTCATCCATCACGTGCGCCAGGCGGTCAATGCTCTCCGCGACTGACTGCTGGGACTGTGCCATCGCTTGCTGGGACTGGGCCATGGCATGGTGTGACTCAGCCAGGGCCCGGAGAGCGGCGGCAATGTCGTGTTGGCTCTGGCGCATTGCTACCTGTGAGACGGCAGACCTCTCCTGGGCCATGGATGACGCGTGCACGTTAAGCCCAACGCCTTGCAGAATCTGACCCATGGCCAAAACCGTTTCACCCATTGCCGCCACCGCGGACGCCCGTGCGGTGTCGGCCTGGGTGCCTGCGATGAGCGGCACCACTCCCTGCTCCTGAACACGGATGGACTCCTCCAACTGCATGTGCAGGTCCTGGAAGATGGCCCTCATACCGTTATTCAGTCCCTCGGTGTCCTCATGCATCGGTTGTCTGGGTGGGTCAAGTACATCCAGGAACCCGGGAACCGTCTGGGCGGCAGCTGGTTGCTGGGCCTGGGCTGCCCTCCGACCGTCCAGCCCCTCGGCTGCTCCAAACTCCACCTGCTGTACCGGCTCGGATGTGGGGTGTGCACCAGACCGTGACCCGGGAGCCTCATCACTTATATGCCCAACCAAGGTGAGTGTCTCTGTGATGGTGTATGGTGTGGGAGACAGCAGTGCCGCAAGCTCGAGGTCATCGTCCGTTAGGAAGTCTTGTCTGTTCTCCTCCCACTCATGGCCCGGCGCAAGCTCCATGCGGGCCATGTCGTGCTGACCTCCAGGTGAATCCACGGAGTGTGTGGCCGTGATGTGCGCTTCTTCATGAATGTCCGCCCTGTGCCCCTCACTATTGTCTCTCTCTGTGGTGTGAGCGTCCCGGTCCTGCATCCCATACTGAGAGGATGGCCCTCCTGGCCGACCGATTGCCAACCTCTGGCGTGCGTCCCTGGGTGCGCTTGTCGTTGGCGATGTTCCGCTGTCTCTTGGCCGAGACGCGGCTGGCCCTGGGGAACATAAAGATTCGGGGTTCGTTAGACACGGTGGCCCGGGTGTATGGTGGTGGTGGGTGCACAGTGTGAGGGGGGGAGGGGAGCGAGGGTGCAGTGGCATGAGTGTGAGGGGGGAGGGGATCGAGGCTGCAGTGGGCAATGTGTGAGGGAGACGATGACGGGTTGGGGGGGTGGTGAGGACATGCAGGGTTCTTTCACTTGCTTCTGCGCCTCCGACCTGGCATGTCGCGACCTCCCGGGTGGCGGATCCCCCAGCGAGGTCCAGGCCCTCTGCTCGTGGACATTTAGCGGGTGCAGCACAGGGGAACCCCCTCCGGTTCTCAAATGCTCACGCTGGTTGTGAGCTGTCTTGTCCTGGGGTGGGGGGGGGGGGGGGGTTGGATAAAGCATCACAATTAGGCGGGTATCATCAGGGCGTGCAGATATCAACTACATTCATGCTGGTTCAGGAGACAGCACGCCATGGCATCGCTCCAGGGGGGGTCCGGGGGCTCATGTGGGTCAAATAAATCGTTGTGCACCCTGACCCCCCCAAACCCCCCCCTGACGCCCCAACCCCCCCCCCCCCCCCCCCGACCCCCTCCGTGTCCCTGAACCTCGGTGCGGCTCGTCGGGGCTCAGCCATCTCTTCCTCTTTTTTCTACTCCGGGTCCTTCTGTGCGCGGATCGCGCCATTTATGACACAGCGCCGCGTCATTCGGGCGTCGCGCGGTGACCACGCGGCTTTCACGACACGCCCCCTTGAGTTTCTCGCGGCTCCGACCCTAGCCCATTTTCGGGCCCTCAATCGGTCGAGATCGGGGCCGTTTCACACCGTCGTTGACTTCGTCGCGGGAGCGGAGAATCGCGCCCAGAATTCTCCAAACCCTCTAATGCTCATGTAGGAGGACAGGCCGGACACAAAATACAATTGGATAGATTTTCTGCTTGGCGTGATTATCGAACAGATGGCACTGGTTAGCCACAATGTTATTCCATTATGCAGGTTTTATGCAACATCCAATTTTCCATAAACTTTTGTTTTGTATTCGTTCATGGGAACATGGCTTCGCTGGCTAGGCCATGTATTGCCCACTCCTAATTCCCCTTGAGAAGGTGGTTGTGAGCGGCCTTCTTGATCTGCAGCAGTCCATGTGGTGTAGGTACACTCACAGTGCTGTTAGGGAGGGAGTTCCAAGATTTTGACCCAACGGCAGTGAAGGAACGGCGATATATTTCCAAGTCAGCATGGTGTGTAGCTTGGAGTGAAGGTGATGGTGTTTCCATGCATCTGCTGCCCTCGTCCTTCTAGATGGCAATGGTCCTGTGTTTGGAACGTGCTGTCTGAGAAGATTTTGTTTTCCTGCAGTGGGTCTTGTAGATGGCAAACACACAGCTGCCATTCTGCTTCAGTAGTGGAAGGAATGACTTTTTGTGAATGGGGTGCCAATCAACAGATTGCTTTGTCCTGGATGGTGTCAAGCTTCCTAAATGTTGTTGGAACTGCTCTCATCCAGGTAATTGGAGTACACCATGTCACTCCCGGCTTGTGCCTTGTAGATGGTGGATAGGCTTTGGGAATCAGGATGTGAATTACTTGCCACAGGATTCATAGCCTCTGACCTGCTCTTATTTAGATGGAAAGTCCAGTTCAGTTTCGGGTCAATGGTAACTCCCAGGATGTTGATCGTGGGGGATTCAGTGATGGCAGTACCATTGGATCTCACGGGTGATGGTTAGATTCTCTCTCATTGAAAATGGTCATTGCCTGGCACTGGTTTGGCACAAATGTTACTTGTCAGCCCAAGCCTGGATATTGTCCAGGTCTTGCTGCGTTTGGACACGGACTGCTTCGGTATCTGTGGAGTCGCAAATGGTGCTGAACAAATCACCAGCGAACATCCCCACTTCAGACCTGATGACGGAAAAAGGTCATTGATGAAGCGGCGGAAGATGGTCAGCCCCAGTGCTTAAGGTCAACCATTAGGACAATATCACTAAATATTCAAGATCTTAAGTTATAAGCCAATTTGATGTCAATGCACTCTGAAGGAATTTCCAAAGTTTTACGGAATCGTAACCTACGTGTCTTTCACAAAGTCATGTCTAAATGGTGAAGGGCTGGAATTTTGAAGCAGAAGCCAAAGGAATTTGAAAATATGCTAAAATTCAGAGATGACGATGAACACCAATGCCGTAGATGCCAATGTCGGAGGCAGTATCGCTACACCTCCCAGTGTCCACTGAATGGTGGTGAAATACCCAAGTGCACCAATTAGAGAATGTCACAAGGGAACTGTCTAAATTTCACTCGACAAGCAGCAAAAGAATAGTGTTGCCCAAACCGACGAGCAACCATGCTCAAACACAGACGTGGCACTGCCAGGGCGGTCAAGGTGACAAATATCCTCAACTTCTATGCCTCTAGGTTCTTTCAAGCAGGTATAGATGGGAATCTGCAACAGTACACACTGCACAATCAAACCAGTCCTTTGTTTACCAGCAACACCTTTATCATTTGTGTCCAAAAAAGCACTAACAGAAGGACATGGTGATTCTACACTGCAAGGTTGAGGGCCTGATTGGTAACACCCATGTGGCCATCTGGGCACCTAGAGATGTTCTGTTTTCTAAGAATATTAATCTGACCATTCACCAAGAAAGTCACCAGGGATATCTCGTCTCTGGGGGTAAAGAACACCTTCACCAAAGATAATCAAAACAGGAAATGCTGGAAATACTCAGCAGGGCTGACAGCGTTACAAAGAGAGAGACAGAGTTCATGGCAGGGATTTTCCAGCCCCGCCCACCACCATGATCTTCCAGTCCCGCAGGAAGTCAACAGACTTTTGGCTGGCATGCCGCTTCTCCCATGGGGGGGTGGGGAGGGGGGCAGCACTGTGGCATAGTGGTTAGCAGTGCTACCTCACAGTGCCAGGAACCCGGGTTCAATTCCAGCCTTGGGTGACTGTCTGTGAGGAGTTTGCACGTTCTGCCCCGTGTCTGTGTGGGTTTCCTCCCACTGTCCAAATATGTGCAGAATATGTGGATTGGCCATGCTGCCATGTGCGAGTAGCTTTAAGAAATGGGTGTTTATAAATGGGTGTGTATATAAGTATTTGTAGTGAGAGTACCTTTAAGAAATGGGTGTTTATTACTGAAGTGATGTCAGAGAGTGGGTGGAGCTGGGCTGTCTGTCAGCTTTTTACTTTTGTTTTAGGCTGTTTGCGGTAGGGTGTGTTTTAGTTTCGTTTTCAGAGCTGGATAGCTGCAGTCACAGCCAGAAGGTGTATTAGAGTCTCTCTATGTAATCTAAAGAATGTAAATCGATCCTTTAGTGATTTAAAACTAATAACTGCTCTTAGTAGTGACTTTAACCTGATGTGCATCTGCTGAAAGTTTTTTTTTAAAGTCTTCTGGATGTTAAAAGGACAGCTTAAGAATTACTTAGTGTTGTAGTCTTTAGGGGTTGTATTTGAATTAATGGTTGCTAAGATGTTCACTGTATGTTTTAAAAAGGTTAACTTGAGTACATAGAATAAACATTGTTTTACTTTAAAAAATACTTTTCCATTTCTGCTGTACCACACCTGTAGAGTGGGCCGTGTGCTCCCCATACCACAATCTATTAAAGGTTGTGGGTCAGGTGAACTTCATGATACACTTTGGGGTTCTCTAATCCATGGCCCATAACAATGCTAAGTTGCTCCTTAGTGTTCAGGGATGCGCAGGTTAGGTGGGGTATGGAGATAGGGTGGGGAGTGGGCCTAGGTAGGGTGCTTTTCCAGAGGGTCAGTGCAGACTTGATGGGCTGAATGGCCACCTCTGCACGCTAGGGATTCTATGGGTACTGCCATGGTGGGCCTGGAAAATACCGACCAGTATTTCAGGTTGAAGACTTTTGCATTCTGACAGATTCAACATCAAAAGATTACTTTGTTAAAGGCCAGAACATGACCAATCTTGAACACCCATTCCACACACAAAACTTGGAAAATTACACAAAAACACATTGGCATCTGTACATACATTTGGTAATATTTTTGTTCAAGGTTTTTTTTTAAAGGAGAGTATTTATGCTTTCTCAAATACTTTCTTCAGAAATTCCTTTCTTTACATATTGTAATTTTTTGACAAAAAATGCACTGTAAGGTTTTTACTTTACAGTTTTAAACTTGGAATCTGGGCCTTGGAAACCAAAACAGATCTGCTTTGAGCCTGCCCCTTTCCTCTGCTGAGAGGGAAGTGATGCTTCAGGAGATGCCTAACCAACATAACGGGCTACAAAGCGAAGCTGAGCAGAATCTCCGGCAGCATCGCTCCCCTCCCCGACGAACTCAATGCATTCTATGCTCGGTTCGAACAGGAAACCATCAAACCTCTGTCGACTGCCCCACCTGCTTCAAGAAGACTACCTTCATACCGGTGCCAAAGGAGAACCGGGCAATGTGACTCAATGACTAACGTCCGTTGGCCCTGACATCGATCGTGATGAAGTGCTTCGAGAGGTTGGCCATGAGGCACATCAACTCCGTACTCCCAGAATGCCTAAATCCACTGCAATTCACATACCGCCACAACAGGTCCACAGCAGACACCATCTCCCTGGCCCTACACTCATCCCTGGAGCATCTCGACCACAAGGACTCCTACATCAGACTCCTATTTAGACTACAGCTCTGCCTTCAATACCATAATCCCAGCCAAGCTCATACAAAGCTCCAACACCTAGGACTTGGCTCCTCACTCTGCAATTAGATCCTCAATATTCTGACTCATAGACCACAATCAGTAAGAGTAAACAACAACACTTCCTCCATGATAGTCCTCAATACCGGGGCCCGCAAGGCTGCATACTTAGCCCCCTATTATACTCCCTTTACACATACGACTACGAGGCACAATTTGGCTCCAACTCCATGTACAGGTTTGCTGACAACATGACCGTAGTGGGCCATATCTTAAACAACGACGTGTCTGTCATAATATCCACTCATGTATATAATGAGATGCAGACAGGCAGTGATTGACACACAGGATAACCAATGAACACACACAACACAGAACAACCAATCACCAGACAGGACACCACCACTATAAAGCACACAGGGCATTAAGGCTCTGCCTCTCTCTACAGGACACAGCTACTGAGAAAGTAAGAGTGCACAAGCCAGTGCGCACTATCAACATGAGGTAGTTAGTCCGGTCAAGCCAGTGGGAGGTTATCAGTTAGATTGATAGAGTGTCAACTCGCAGCAGACTATGTACAGCAATCAGGAAGTTCAATAAAACAGTGTTGGACCATCTCCTGTGTCAGAAGCCTGTTTCTAGTTTCACTGCATCCAGTTGCAGTCAACGTTGAACCAACTTACATAACACATCAGAGTCAGAATACAGGAGGGAGATAGAGATCCTAGAGGAGTAGTGTAACGACAACAATCTCTCCCTCAATGCCAACAAAACTAAAGAGCTGGTCATTGACTTCAGGAAGCAAAGTACAGTACAGACCCCTGTCAGCATCAACGGGGCCGAGGTGGAGATGGTTGACAGCTTCAAATTCCTAGGTGTGAACATCACTGTCCTGGTCCACACACGTCGATGCTATGACCAAGAAAGCACAATAATGCCTATACTTCCTGAGGAAACTAAGGATATTCGGCATGTCCACATTGACTCTGACCAACTTTTACAGGTGCACCATAGAAAGCATCCTAGCTGGCTGCATCACAGCCTGGTATGGCAACTGTTCGGCCCAAGACCGCAAGAAACGTCAGAGAGTCGTGAACACCGCCCAGTCCATCACACAAACCCGCCACCCATTAATCGACTGTATCTACACCTCTCGCTGCCTTGGGAAAGCGGGCAGCATAATCAAAGACCCCTCCAACCGGCTTACTCACTCTTCCACCTTCTTCCATTGGGCAGGAGATACAAAAGTCTGTGAACACGTATGAACAGATTCAAAAACAGCTTCTTCCCCGCTGTCACCAGACTCCTAAACGACCCTCTTATGGACTGATCAGATTAATACTACACTCCTGTATGCTTCACCTAATGCTTGCCTCGATGTATTTACATTGTGTACCTTTGTTGTCCTATTACGTATTTTCTTTTCATGTACCAAATGATCTGTTTGAGCTGCACGCAGAAAAATACTTTTCACCGTACCTCGGTACACATGACAATAAACAAATCCAAATCCAAATCCAAAATACATGTAGCAGAGGAAACCTTTGGCTGCTACCTATAATACCCCTGCATTCCTGTCCACAAAAGAAGCTGGGTAACTTCAATGTGACATCCCTGGACTGTTTAAAAGGTCACACTTCCCCCACAATGCGTTAACTTCAGCTGCCAGAACAGCACAAATAGCAATGAACATGTCCTCTGCCAGATGAATCCTGCATTAATATCCTATTTCAACAAAGTTGATTTAATCTTGTGCAGATATTGAGCTACCAAAAGACCCCATTTAAAGGTAATTTTGCAACTTCCTCATGCAGGTATTCCTCCATTTTGTCTCAAATCATCCTGAACATATTGAGTTAATCTCAAAAAGCATCTCTGACAATACTCTTGACAACAATCTTTGTATAAATCTAGCTTGACCCCTGGTTTCCTACTCTCAAGTTAAATCCCTGACTTTGCCTCAGGTGGCAGGAGGTTTGAAGGTGTATTTGTGCCTATTTCTTGGCAATTCCTATTAAAACACGAGTTATATATGATAGAACACTGACTGAATGATGCTACTTCAGTATTATCTAAGTGGTAATCTACCGCTTCCACGAAATGTGCTTGAATGAATGCCTTGGTATATTGAACAACCAAACAGAAAAAATGGTCACGAGAAGGATAACACCAACTCTGTTTCGGTTTTGGGCCATCTCCCAGCTTCAGTCGAGTTGACTCTATTAATAATAATCGCTTATTGTCACAAGTAGGCTTCAATGAAGTTACTGTGAAAAGGCCCTAGTCGCCACATTCTGGCGCCTGTTCGGGGAGGCCGGTACGGGAATTGAACCCTCGCTGCTGGTCTTGTTCTGCATTACAAGCCCACTGTGCTAAACCAGCCCCTGTTGTTAATGTTGTTAATCCAAATGAAGTTACAGACACTCCACAGTCTATACAGCTGAGACACTTGTCAAGGCTCCCTTCTGTTACAAGCCCACCTTGTTTTACAAGTAAAATGATAGGGCGCGATCCAACAGACACATTGCGCCGAAAAAGCAGCTCACCCCGGTGCTCAAGAGATCTATCCAGTTCGCAATGCCTCGTGAGATCCAATGCAATGTAAACCCCGCCCAATGTGGTTGCGATGACTTTTTGGCATTTTACAAATTCATTCAGGGGACTTGGGCTTCGTAGGCTGGGCCAGCATTTATTGCCCAACCCTAATTGCCCTTCAGGGGGTAGATAAGAATCAACCACATTGCTGTGGATCTGGAGTCACATGTTGGCCAGACCAGGTAAGGATGGCAGATTTCCTTCCCTTCCCTAAAGGACATTAGTGAACCAGATGGGTTTTTACGACAATTGTCAATGGTTTCAGGGTCATCATTCGACTTTTGATTCTAGATTTTATTGAATTCAAATTTGCAGTGGCAGGATTTGAACTTGGGTCCCCAGAACATTACTCGGGGTCTCGGGTTTGCTAGTCTATTGACAATACCACTATGCGACTGCCTCTGCATTCTAGAACTAGACAGTAAGTCTCACTTTAATGAACAGATTCCTGAGGTACCGGAGGCTTTGGGATTCATCACCTTCGCCTCGGAGACCTCGAGCGAGCACCATTCAGCACTAGTCCCCACAAACGGGGACCAGACGGAACAGCACTTGTGAGGATCGCTCAGGGGATTGGAGGCCCCCAGCTGCATGCCCTTTGGGCAGGGTGGTGTCCTGATACTGCTGGTGCCAGCCTAGCACTGCCAAGGAGCCCAGGTGACATTGCCAACTGGCACTGCCAAGCTGGCATTTTTTGCACATAAATGATCAGGCTCGGGTGCCTGCGTGGTGTTTGGGGAGGAACGTAGGGGGGAGGGTCACACCCTCCAATCGTGCCTCCCGGCTTCAGGGAAGGTCACAACACTTAGCTGTAACACTAGCGGGGATCGCTTTGGTGGCCTTGGAGATCGGGACTCCATTTTTAAATGGCGGAGCTCCCCACTGTACAAAACGGGGCTATGTGCAGCCTCTGCTGCGCGCTCCCCATTGAGGCCCCTTATGCAACATAAGTCGCGTTGAATAGCCATGTGTTTTTCAGCACTGCGCGCACCGGTAAACACACAACCAAACGTGCTCGCTATGGGACTTTGTTCCCATTTGGTTCAATTGAGCCGAGTGTCTCAAAACATTAAATGTATCAGGAGCACATTGGATGTGTTGCGTATATAAACCTCTGCGATGCAGTGAGGTTTTATTTGAATAATTGCTTGGGAGAATTCCTTTGAGAGTGTCAGCATTTGAACAGTCTGATTGACAAACTGCATCTGGAATTGGTGCAGTAAGGACACACAGAATAAGCATTCAAAGGGCTATAAAGCAGTCATTTGAGCACTTTGCACAATCATTGTGTAGTTGGGTGTGAGCAAGTATTTTTTAATGTGTCAAACAATTCAATAAAGTGCACAGTAGGTTTTGGAGTCTAATCATGGCTAATTTCTTCAGGTCTAAGAACTTCTTCCTAATTTGTTGCCATTATCTGAGTGGTCCCATAGGAATTATAAAACTGCTTCAGGTGATAAGACCACCAAGCCTAGAGGACCAAAAGGGCTGATGACTCAGGGCAGGGTTTTCAGATTAAAGCTGTGCTACACCATGAACATTTTGCTGTTCTAAGTGGTAAATTTCTTTAAATATTCTCAATGTGATTAAATGGTGTGCTGTGCCAATTCTTGCAGTCACTATTGAACATTTTACTGTGGGTCATAGTCAGTCAAAACATCTTCATTTCTTCAATCTCCTGCCGTAGCATCTTGGTGGTTGCATCTGTAAACCCTGGCGCTGTTGCTCCTTGGTATTAAGTTCGTAATTTAGTCAAAAAAGCAGAACTTCGGAAATCACATCGAAACAAAAGTGAAATGTCTTCTCTTACAAAAGCTGCTGCAGCAGCTGACTGCTGTTCTTGAATCATCAGCCTCTTCAGGCAAGTTACACGCCAGGCGCTTGCAGTGAATATCGAGCAGCAGTTCTCCAGCTGGCACAATGTGTAACCACTACTTGGGTGGAGTCAAAGCACTCGGACAGGTCAGGAAATCCTCGGTTTGATCCCCGCTCTATGAAGTGATTGCTGTTCTCGTTGGTCTTAGGCTAGGAGAGGCTAGGGTATTACCACTGACCTCTGTAATATTGGGCTAGAAACAGTAAACAATAGTCAAGATTGAAGGCAGGATCAAGCTTCAACTATGATGGCCTGCTAAAACACAGTATTCCCGCATAAAATA
This sequence comes from Scyliorhinus torazame, assembly GCF_047496885.1. Taxonomy (NCBI): domain Eukaryota; kingdom Metazoa; phylum Chordata; class Chondrichthyes; order Carcharhiniformes; family Scyliorhinidae; genus Scyliorhinus; species Scyliorhinus torazame. The sequence continues at coordinate 194,609,054 of NC_092718.1, forward strand.
CAGTATGTGTGCACATCAAGAATAGTCGTTTGGACAAGCTGCCAACAGATGACAAGTGCCTTTGATACAATACCACAGCAAGATGTCAGGAAAGGAGGGGGTCAAAATTCTTGGGTAGGGGGTGCGAAGGACTAAGACTTTATCTCTATATATTTACAGTGTCTGTTCATTGTGTTATGGGAGAGGCGTTTTCACAACCCCAAAATGTATCACGGTGTTCAACCAACCTCCCCCTTTAATGTATTTGTTGCTTTTCCGAGCACACGGCTTGTTCTCCAGGTATGATACAGCAATTATGGACACGTGGGCTTCTAAACACAAAACAATGTTTATTCCATGAACTCAACTTAACACTTTCAAATAAACATTGGATCTCTCAACACCCCCCTACTTCAAAGATAACCCCGAAAAAATTACAACATTAAATAATCCTTCAGTTATTCCTTTCAACATCCAAGAGAGACTTAACACCTTTAAACAGAAACACATCAGGTTAAAGGCTTTACTATTATGAGTTTCATGTCTTTCATGGCAGAGATCACAGCAGATCCAGCTCACTGCAAACACAGATACACACCCAAGCTCTCTTCAAACTGAAAATAAAAAACTGCAAAATGGCTGATCGAAAGCCCAGCTCCACCCAAACTCACATCACTACATTTCTTAAAGGTACATTGCTTAAACATCCATTTCTTAAAGGCACTCTCACATGACACCTCCCCCCAAGAAAAAAAAAACCCATCAACTTCAAGATGGTTTCATTTTTCACTTTTGCACCATCCACTAAGAAATGTACACAGTAAACATACCTTTTCATTAAAAAAAAAACACGCAAACAGGTATAATAATATAGTCCATTTTTCTTTGTTCTTCTTCCTCCAACCAAAGTCCTTCTCGATTCACAGTCTCTTGGAACAAAGTCTCTACACGATCCATCCATTCCTCTACTCCTCGGCATTTCTCTTCAGAATCAGGGGCGAAATTCTCCGTTATCGGCGGAAAGTCCGCCGATCGGCGCAAAAAACGGCGCAAATCCTACTTGCGTCATGTCGGAAAAATGGGTCGAAGGTCTCCGGCCCGAAATGGGCTAGCAGCGACGTAATGGGATCCGCGCTTGCGCAGTGGTTCACACCGTGCAGCGTCATACGTGCCGCACGGCGTGACGGCTCATAAGGCCGCGCTGCTCCCCCCCACCCGACCGCAACACCCGACCGCAACACCCGACTGGATGGCTGGCCGCCGCTCAGCCCCGAGGTTCGAGTCACGGGATGTGGAGGCGCTCCTGGACGCGGTGGAGCAGAGGAGGGATGCCCTGTATCCCGGGCACGGCCGCAGTGTTGTCCCACGCCACAGCCGGCATCTGTGGAGGGAAGTGGCAGAGGCCGACACCGCTGCGGCCCTGACACCATGGACAGGCACCCAGTGCCACAAGAAGGTGAACGACCTCGTCAGAGCAGGCAGGGTGAGCCTCCCCCATATCCCCCCTCCCCCATATCCCCCCTCCCCCATATCCCATTACCCCCCTCCCCCATATCCCTCCTCCCTCATATCCCCCCTCCCCATATCCCCCCTCCCCATATCCCCCCTCCCCCATATCCCCCCATCCCCATATCCCCCATAATCCCCCCTCCCCCATATCCCCCTCCCCCATATCCCCCCATCCCCATATCCCCCATAATCCCCCCTCCCCCATACCCCCCATATCCCCCCTCCCCCATATCCCCCCTCCCCATATCCCCCTCCCCCATATCCCCCATAATCCCCCCTCCCCATATCCCCCCTCCCCCATATCCCCCCTCCCCATATCCCCCCCTCCCCTATATCCCCCTCCCCCATATCACCTGATCACTGCCTGATGTCTAACCATGCATGCTTCATTGTGTATCGCAGGACCAAACGTCCAGGCACCCATCCCCGCAGATGCAGACCGCCCGCAGGATGCCCCTCGGAGGCCACGGGAGACGGAGAGACCCGGACCCTCCAGCATGCGACGTCCGCAGGATGCCCCTCGCACACCACGGGACACCCGCACCCTCCAGCCTGCGACGCCCGCAGGATGCCCCTTGCACACCACGGGAGACGGAGAGACCTGGAGCAACAGGGAGACGACACCCCGTCATGTGCGGGAGCAACCACCCAGCGACGAGGGGGGCAGCCACAGGCCCCCGTCACATCCGAGTCAGGACACCACTACCCAGGACACCACTACCCAGGACACCACTACCCAGGACACCACTACCCGAGACACCACTACCCGAGACACCACTACCCGGGACACCACTACCCGGGACAGCACTACCCAGGAAGACGAAATACCGGACAGTGACTCAGAGTGGATGGGTGGAGACGAACCCCCACCCCAAAGTGCCATGGACTCAGAGTGGGACGAAGAGCACGACACAACGCCACTGCTGTCACCAACACCCTCCACCATCGCAGAATCACTCACCTCGGTTGGGCACTTTAGTGATGAGGCGTCTGGTACACTCACTGGTGCGCACAACACAGCCGTCCCGGTACAGCAGGTGGAGGTAGGAGCAGCAGAGGGGCCGGGGGGTCGGAGGGCAGCCCAGCCCAAGCGAACATCTGCCGCCCGGATGGATCCCGGGTTCCTGGAGTTACCACACCCACACATAGATCCGATGCAACCACCGACCCGGAGACGAGCGAAGAGGGTGACGGGCGGCTTGCGGCGGCTGCAGTCGCAGGTGGAGGAGTCCACCCACGTCCAGGAGCTGGGAGTGGTGCCGGTCATGCGTGCCACCCAAGCTGACACCGCACAGGTGGCGTCCGCGGTGGAGGCAATGGGTGCGACGGTGTCAGACATGGGGAACGGTTTGCGAGGCCTGGGGCTTTCCGTGCAGGCGGCGTCTGTGGCCCAGGAAATGGCTGCCCTCTCACAGGAGGCCATGAGCCAGTGCCAGAGCCAGATGGCAGAGGCGCTCAACGCCATAGCCCAGTCTCTGCAGGCCATGGCCCAGTCTCAGCAGGCCATGGCCCAGTCTCAGCAGGCCATGGCCCAGTCTCTGCAGGCCATCGCTGAGGGCATCGGCGCCAGTGGCCATGTGCGAGCTGGCGTCGCACTGTCACAGACAGGGTTTGCCAACCCCCTGGGCTCCAGGGCTGCAAACCTGCAGACCCCTGTCGATACCAGCACGGGCCTCCAGGACTGGCAGCGCCAGATGTCGGGGGGGCGTCGGATGGCCAGTCCGTTCGCATCCCCCACCCATGTAGAGGCCTGGGGGCCATCGGGCACCCTGTAGGGGAGGTCCCGGTACACCGCGACACCTCGGACTCCCCCCCCCTTCCGTCCCAGGTGCATCGGGTGGGCAACGGGCAGGACAGGCTGGCAGCTCGCCATCCCAGTCGCCCGGGCCGCAGCCTGGCCCATCTAGGCCAGGACGCCCCAGGAAACGGCCGCCAAAGGGATCCAGTGTCAGAGGGCAGGAATCACAGGAGTCCACCTCCAGTTCTGCTGTACCGTCTGGGGAACCACGTAGACGTAGTCAAAGGGCCCGTAAGGCCAAACAATTAGACACTGAGTAAGTTGGCACGGGTGCAGGGCACAGATGAGTTTTAGGGGCTAGGGCACGTGCATGAACTCCTTTGGTTATTAAAGTCAATGTTACACCTACAGAAGCTGCCTTTGTGCTCTGTCCAAAGCGTGCGGGGGTGTCATGTACGTTGAGCGCAAGTGTGTGTGTGAGGGGTGGTCTTACCTCAGCCCCAGGTGAGTCTGCCCCCTTCCCCCTGGGCCGCCATCAACATCCCCCGGGCAGAGGACGGGACCGTGCGCTGCAGTGTCACAGCCGCATGCAGGGATGGTCCGGGTGGATGGTGGTACTGTGGCCATGGGTCAGACATAGTCCAATGATGTAGAGCCAGGAGCTCACCGCAGGGTGGGTTGTCATCATCCTCCATGGCCTGCAATAGACACGCGTCCACCCGCAACTGTGTGAGCCCGGCCCGTTGTGCCGCAGGTGGATCGGCAATGGGGGGGGGGGGTGGGGTGCATGCGGGTGGGGTGGGTGGGGTTGGGGAGGGGGGTGAGGGTGCTGGGTGGGTGGATGGGTGGGGGGTGTGGGTGGTCGGCTGTTGCCATGGTGTGCGGTCTGTGGCCATACTACCCGATTCCCACGCCCATCTAGTCAGTGAAGCGGGCGGCTATCAGTCTGTCCCATGCCCGCTGGGCCAGCCGGTAACGGTGGACAGCCACCCGCCTGTGTCTACCCCGTCTGCCCTGACCATTACCCCCATCCCCCTCATCTGGGGAGGACTGCGCCTCTTCCTGCTGCTCCTCCACTCCGCCCTCCTCTGCCTGTGGCACATCGCCCCTCTGCTGGGCTATGTTGTGCAGGACGCAGCACACCACAATGATGCGGCCGACCCTATCTGACCGATACTGGAGGGCGCCCCCAGAGAGGTCCAGGCACCTGAAACGCATCTTCAGCACGCCAAAGCACCTCTCTATCACTCCCCTTGTCGCTACATGGGCATCATTGTAGCGGTTCTCCGCCTCATTGCGTGGCCTCCGTATAGGCGTCATCAGCCACGATCGCAATGTGTAGCCCCTGTCGCCCAGCAACCAGCCCCTCAGCCGGGGATGGCGTCCCTCGTACATGCCGCGGATGGATGACCGCGACAACACGTATGAGTCGTGTACACTGCCTGGGTAACGGGCGCAGACGTGCAGGATCGTCATGCGGTGGTCGCAGACCACCTGTATGTTCATCAAATAGGTCCCCTTCATATTGGTGAACACGGCACTGTTATCTGCAGGTGGCCGCACGGCGACGTGCATCCCATCGATCGCGCCCTGGACCATGGGGAACCCGGCCACGGCAGAGAAGCCCACGGCCCGGGCATCTTGGCTGGCCCGGTCCACGGGGAAGCGGATGTAGCGGTGCGCCATGGCATATAGGGCATCTGTCACTGCCCGGATGCACCGATGTCTGCGATATGCCGGACAGGTCCCCACTCGGTGCCTGGAATGACCCCGTTGCATAAAAGTTCAGGGCCACCGTAACCTTGACGGACACGGGGAGAGGGTGTCCCCCGCCAGTGCCACGCGGTGACAGGTGTGCCAGCAGGTGGCAGATGTGTGCCACGGTTTCCCGCCTCATCCGGAGTCTCCTCCTGCATTCCCGGTCCGTGAGGTCCTGGTATGACTGCCGGGGCCGGTACACACGGGACGCCCTCGGGTGCCTCCGTTGCCGTGGGGCCGCGACGCCCTCCTCCCCTTCCTCGTCCTGTCGGTCAGGTCTCCCTCCATCCTGGGCGGCTGCCGCCTGTCCCTCTGCGGCAGCCTGCGCCGCCTCTCTGGCACGCTCCTCCTCCTCCTCCTCATCCAGGGCAACATAGACATGAGCGGCTGCCGCCACGGCGGCCAACATCGCTTAATGATCGGAAAACATGACGGCCTGGTGGGGGGGAGGGGAACGACGACATGTCATCATTGCCCATATCCCCTCCTCCTCCCAGCCAGGTGGCATGGACCGCATGAGTCCAACTGTTGGAGGCTGGCACCTGGCCAGGTGGACCAACTCACTTGCCCTCGCATCCCCCTCCCCGGCACGGCCCCCCCCCCCCCCCAACCTCCACCCCGGCACGGACACCCCCCAACCTCCACCCGGGCACGGACCCGCCCCCCCAACCTCCACCCCGGCACGGACCCCCCCCCAACCTCCACCCCGGCACGGACCCCCCATCCCCCTCCCCGGCACGGACCCCCCCAACCTCCACGCCGGCACGGACCCCCCATCCCCCTCCCCGGCACGGACCCCCCCAACCTCCACCCCGGCACGGACCCCCCCCCCCAAGCTCCACCCCGGCATGGACCCCCCCCAACCTCCACCCCGGCACGGACCCCCCCCCCCCAAGCTCCACCCCGGCACGGACACCCCCCAACCTCCACCCCGGCACGGACCCGCCCCCCCCAACCTCCACCCCGGCACGGACCCCCCCCCCCCAACCTCCATCCCGGCACGGACCCCCCCCAACCTCCACCCCGGCACGGACCCCCCATCCCCCTCCCCGGCACGGACCCCCCCAACCTCCACCCCGGCACGGACCCCCCATCTCCCTCCCCGGCACGGACCCCCCCCAACCTCCACCCCGGCACGGACCCCCCCCAAGCTCCACCCCGGCATGGACCCCCCCCCCCCAACCTCCACCCCGGCACGGACCCCCCTCCAAGCTACACCCCGGCACGGACCCCCCCCCAACCTCCACCCCGGCACGGGCCCCCCCCCAAGCTCCACCCCGGCACGGACCCCCCCCCAACCTCCACCCCGGCACGGACCCCCCATCCCCCTCCCCGGCACGGAATCCCCCCATCCCCCTCCCCGGCACGGACCCCCCCATCCCCCTCCCCGGCACGGACCCCCCCATCCCCCTCCCCGGCACGGACCCCCCCCCATCCCCCTCCCCGGCACGGACCCCCCTCCCGGCACTCCCCCGGAGCCCAGCCTACTCTAACCACACCCCCCCCCCCGGCGCACACACACACACACAACCCGAGACACACCTCTCCTCACGCATTTAGACTGCGGCCACGCCATTGCCTGCCCAGAGCCAACCCCCCAGGCCGTCACTCACCTCCACGCTGGTCGTTTACTTTACGTCGACGTGAACGGTCATCACGTCGACGGGACTTCGGCCCATCCGGAAGGGAGAATATCGGCAGACCGAAAATCGGCTGCCTTGCGCAGACCCGTGACATTCTCCAACGGCAGCGGCGACATTAACGCCCCGCCGACTTTTCTCCCTTCGAAGACTTTGGCAACCGGCGGGGGCGGGATTCACGGCGGCCAACGGCCATTCTCCGACCCTCTGGGGGGTCGGAGAATGACGCCCCAGATACTTTAGGCGAGATTCTCCGACCCCCCGCCGGGTCGGAGAATCGCCGGGGGCTGGCGTGAATCCCGCCCCCGCCGGTTGCCGAAGTCTCCGGCACCGGAGATTCGGCGGGGGCGGGAATCGTGCCGCGCCGGTTGGCGGCCCCCCCGCGCGATTCTCCGGCCCAGATGGGCCGAAGTCCCGCCGCTAAAATGCCTGTCCCGCCGGCGTAGATTAAATCACCTACCTTACCGGCGGGACAAGGCGGCGCGGGCGGGCTCCGGGGTCCTGGGGGTGGCGCGGGGTGATCTGGCCCCCGGGGGTGCCCCCACGGTGGCCTGGCCCGCGATCGGGGCCCACCGATCCGCGGGCAGGCCTGTGCCATGGGGGCACTCTTTCCCTTCCGCCTCCGCCACGGTCTCCACCATGGTGGAGGCAGAAGAGACTCCCTCCACTGCGCATGCGCGGGAATGCCGTCAGCGGCCGCTGACGCTCCCGCGCATGCGCCGCCCGGAGATGTCATTTCCGCGCCAGCTGGCGGGGCACCAAAGGCCTTTTCCGCCAGCTGGCGGGACGGAAATTCTTCCGTTGCCGACCTAGCCCCTTAAGGTTGGGGCTCGGCCCCCAAAGATGCGGAGCATTCCGCACCTTTGGGGCGGCGCGATGCCCGACTGATTTGCGCCATTTTGGGCGCCAGTCGGCGGACATCGCGCCGTTTCCGGAGAATTTCGCCCATGAGTTCAATCTGAGCACAGAGTCCCTTGCAATTCTCCAATACAGGAGCATTGGTGATCACAGCTTTCAGGCAGTCAAATGCCTGTTGAAAGTCCGCTCGCTGTCCATTGAATTTTTTAATGTTTCTTCAGCAATTCCATCAGTGGATTAATCACGCCACAAAACCTTTGCACAACTGTTTGATCAAATCCACTCATGCTAAGAAATCACATTATTTGCCTTCGTCTTGAAGGTATCGGAAACTCCGCAAGGAAAGTGATTCGGGCTTCTCCAAATTCACTTTCAGCTAGGTTCATCACCAAACCCGCTGTCTGAAGTCGATCGAAGAACTCCATACGATGTTTTAAATGTTCTTTCCATGTCTGGAAGTTGTAAATGAAAGCAGATTGTCCCAATTTCTCAATGCAATCCTTCAAACGCAGGATAGGATAAGAGTTTGTTCTTGTAACTGCATTCACCTTTCGATAATCTACACACAACCATTGGGTACCGTCTGGTTTAGGTACCATCACTATGGGTGAGCTCCATTGCCTGCAACCCACTTCAATAATATGCCATTCTTCAGCATACTCTCAATCTCTCTGTTAACCTGTGCCAATTTTAAAGGATTAAGTCTATATGGATGTTGTTTGATAGGAACAGCACTTCACACATCTACATCATGTATAGCCATTTTAGTACTTCCCAATTTATCTCTACAAACTTGCCCATGTGATATCAATAACTCTTTCAGGTCAGTTTGTTTTTCCTCTGGAAGGTAACTTAACAATTCATCCCAATTTTTAAGAACATCCTCATTTTCCAATTTAATTTGAGGTATGTCAAATTCACAGTCGTCTGGATTTGGTTCGTCACTCTGAGTTAGAATCATTAAAACCTCCTCCTTTTTCTCTCCTTCCCTTTCAAAGTACCTTTTAAGCATATTCAAATGACACACTCGGTGAGTCTTCCTTCTATCTGGTGTTTTTACCACATAATTCACCTCACTTAATTTCCTTTCAATCTGATACGGTCCACAAAACCTAGCTTTTAAAGGCTCCCCTGCCACTGGTAACAACACTAAAACTTTATCCCCACTGGCAAAATTACGAACTTTGGATTTCTTGTCCACTACCCGTTTCATCACATTTTGTGCAACTTTCAAATGTTGTCTAGCCAATTCACCTGCTCTATTTAATAATTCCCTAAAATTTGACACGTAATCCAATGGTGTAATTTCCGATTCCCCACCCACCAATTTTTCCTTAATCAATTTAAGTGGTCCTCTTACCTCATGACCAAAAATTAGTTCAAAAGGACTAAATTTGGTTGACTCATTAGGTGCACCCCTAATTGCAAACAATACAAATGGAATTCCTTTATCCCAATCCTCTGGATAATCTTGACAATACGCCCTCAACATTGTCTTTAATGTCTGATGCCACCTTTCTAACGCTCCCTGCAATTCTGGATGGTACGCAGTTGATTTAAATTGTTTTATTCCTCAGCTATCCATAACTTCTTTGAATAACTTTGAAGTAAAATTCAATATTTGATCCGATTGAATTTCTGTGGGTAGTCCATAACTAGTAAAGAATTTAAGTAACTCCTCCACAATCCTTTTAGCTGTAATATTACATACTGGAATGGCCTCTGGAAACCTAGTAGACACATCCATTATAGTCAAAAGATATTGATTCCCACTTTTTGTTATAGGAAGCGGTCCAACACAATCGATTAGGACCCTCGTAAAAGGTTCCTCAAATGCTGGAATGGGTATTAAGGGCGCTGGTTTTATTACTGCTTGAGGTTTCCCTATCACTTGACATGTGTGACATGATTGACAAAATTTAACTACATCTGTATGTAGTCCAGGCTGATGTGTTGGGTGCTCTGGATCCGTGGAACACATACAGCATGGGCAGCACGGTAGCATAGTGGATAGCACAATTGCTTCACAGCTCCAGGGTCCCAGGTTCGATTCCGGCTTGGGTCACTGTCTGTGCGGAGTCTGCACGTCCTCCCCGTGTGTGCGTGGGTTTCCTCCGGGTGCTCCGGTTTCCTCCCACAGTCCAAAGATGTGCAGGTTAGGTGGATTGGCCATGATAAATTGCCCTTAATGTCCAAAATTGCCCGCCCTTAGTGTTGGGTGAGTTTGCTGGGTTATGGGGATAGGGTGTCGAAGTGTTGACCTTGGGTAGGGTGCTCTTCTCCAAGAGCCAGTGCAGACTCGATGGGCCGAATGGCCTCCTTCTGCACTGTAAATTCTATGATACAGGCCACCAACACTTAAAATAGTGCAACACTATTTTACTAAGTTAGAAACTGTTGAACATACTTGCACTGTGGGTTAACATGATGTTAGATTAAACTAAAGACCTATGCCTGTCCGAACCAGTCTATGCACTCAGCACATGGTGAGTATCTGTGCTGTAAGCTGTAAGCTCTGTCCTTGTAGGAGGCTGCATCTGAATGAGCGGGAACTCTGATGCCCCATGTCTTTATAGTGAGTGTGCTCTAACTGGTGATTGGCTGCGGTGTTGTGTGTGTTGATTGGTCTTGCTGTGTGTTCATCAGTGTGTGTGTATCTGCACCAGGAAATACTGGTGTATATTATGACATCCCCCCTTTTATAAAAGAATGTATGTGTGTGGCAATAAATAATGTATGGTGAGAATGTTCCTAACTACGTGTGGGGTGCGAAGACATATTTACAGGACTACATACATGAGAACTAAGTTATTTACATGGTAAGGTGCCTGGTGCAGAGAAGCAGTATGCACCAAGAATAACGAGATCAACTCTATATACAAACCAGGGAAACGATCAAACAAAGCAACGAAACAATTCAGAGAGTCTATAAGTCCGCAAAGTTCATAAATTAAGTCTCTGAGGTGGGTGACGAATTCTGGTTGACCGCCTCAAGGGTGAGTCGAGAGCCACCGGTGCAAGAGCGGGCTGGACTGCGTCAGAGCCAGGGGGATGCCGAGTGACAGGGAGCTCTGCATCGTCCGTGGCAGGGTCAGCAGGAGGGCGAGGCGACAGCGGATGATCATGTGGTGAGCGTGGAACGAGACAAAGGGCGCGTCGATTGCGGCGCAGAATAGATCCATCCGGTAGACGAATCAGGAACGAGCGGAGGGCCACCCGCCGAAGGACAACAGCGGCTGCAGACCAGCCCCCATCCGGAAGATGGACGCGGACATTGTCATCTGGAGCCAGAGCAGGGAGATCAGCTGCACGGGAGTCATGAGCCGCCTTGTGCTGTGCACGAGACATCTGCATCCGGCGAAGGACCGGAACGTGGTTGAGGTCTGGGACATGAATGGACGGCACCGTCATCCTCAGGGTACGACCCATAAGTAACTGGGCGGGCGACAGGCCAGTGGACAGTGGGGCGGAGCGATAGGCCAGCAAGGCAAGGTAGAAATCGGACCCAGCATCGGCAGCCTTGCATAGGAGCCGTTTGGCTATATGTACTCCCTTCTCCGCTTTGCCGTTGGATTGGGGGTACAGGGGACTGGATGTCACATGGGCAAAATTGTACTGCCTGGCAAAGTTGTACCATTCCTGGCTGGCGAAGCAGGGGCCATTGTCCGACATAACCGTGAGCGGGATGCCGTGTCGAGCAAAGGTTTCTTTACATGCACGAATGACTGCAGACGAGGTGATGTCGTGCAACCATGTCACCTCCGGGTAATTCGAAAAGTAGTCCACGATCAGGACATAGTCTCTACCCAGCGCGTGGAACAGGTCGATGCCCACCTTGGTCCATGGTGACATGACCAACTCATGGGGCTGCAGGGTCTCACATGGTTGGGCCGGCTGGAAACGCTGACAAGTGGGGCAGTTGAGCACTGTGTTGACTATGTCCTCACTAATGCCGGGCCAGTACACTGCCTCTCGGGCCCGTCGGCGGCACTTTTACTCGCCAAGGTGGCCCTCGTGTAGTTGTTCCAGGACAAGTTGGCGCATGCTATGCGGGATGACAATGCGGTCTAGTTTTAGAAGAACCCCATCTACTACCGCCAGATCATCTCTGACATTATAGAAGTGAGGGCATTGGCCCTTGAGCCACCCGTCCGTAAGGTGGCGCATGGCACGCTGTAGCAAGGGGTCAGCCGCCGTCTCGCGGCGAATTTGGACGAGGCGTTCATCCGTGGCAGGTAGATTGGAGGCCGTGAATGCCACATGGGTGTCAACCTGGCAGACAAATCCCGCTGGGTCACATGGAGTGTTGACTGCGCTGGAGAGAGCGTCAGCAATGATGAGGTCTTTGCCTGGGGTGTATACCAGCTGGCAGTCATATCGCCGGAGCTTGAGAAGAATACGCTGGAGGCGAGGCGTCATACCATTCAAGTCTTTCTGTATTATATTGAGCAGCGGGCGATGGTCGGTCTCGATGATGAATTGAGGAAGTCCGTAGACATAATCGTGAAACTTAACCACGCCGGTCAGAAGGCCCAGGCACTCCTTTTCTATCTGCGCGTAGCGCTGCTCCGTGGGGGTCATCGCACGTGACGCATATGCAACGGGGGCCCATGATGAGGCCTCATCACATTGAAGGAGCACTGCCCCAATGCCGGATTGACTGGCATCGGTCGAAATTTTGGTCTCCTTTGCTGTATCAAAGAAGGCTAAGACCGGGGCAGTGGTCAGTTTTGTTTTGAGTTCTCTCCATTCGCGCTCATGGGCAGGGAGCCATTGGAAGTCTGTCGTCTTCTTGACCAGGTTCCTGAGAGCCGTTGTATGAGAGGCGAGGTTAGGGATAAATTTCCCTAAAAAATTGACCATGCCCAGAAATCGGAGGACCGCCTTCTTGTCCTCTGGTGTTTTCATAGCTGTGATGGCAGCTACCTTGTCCGCATCCGGCTGCACACCCAATTGGGAGATGTGGTCCCTGAGGAACTTGAGTTCCGTCTGACCAAAAGAGCATTTGGCCCTGTTGAGGCGGAGGCCATGTTCATGTGTACGTCTGAATACGTGCTGGAGGCTGTCATGATATTCATGTGAACATCACAGCACATACACACACACATAATGATGGACAAATCAACGGACCAATCAACACACACAACACGACAGCCAATCACAGACAAGAGCATACACAGTACAAAGCAGGGAACACGACACTTCCTGGGCACTCGAGCAGGAGAGAACTCAGGGCACAGACCTCATTGCCAGCCACTCAGAGGTTCACCATGTGCTGAGCACCAGAGTTTATTATGTTTATATTTCAATGAAATAAAACTGCGTTGTACCATACGCAACCGTGTTGGTTCGTCTGTGTGTCAGAGTACCCAACACTTCATGGTACCAGAAGTGAATTGACACCTACCCACAAATCTGCCATCCTGCGCCATGGACACCGTCAACACACCGCAGCCGCTGCAAGTCGCTGGGAACCTCGGCGTAAATTGGAAGCTATTCAAGCAGCGCTTCCAGCTCTTTCTGGAAGCCAACTAAAGAGGGAGCGCCTCGGACACCAGAAAGATTGCCATCCTCCTCACCACTGCAGGGCAGCACTCCATCCATATCTACAACTCCCTGGTGTTCGCGGAAGGCGAGGACAAATCCAAATATGAGACGGTCCTTCTCAAGCTCGACCAAAACTTCAACGTCGAGGTCAACGAAAGCTTCGAGAGATACGTCTTCCAGCAGCGCCTGCAAGGTAAGGATGAGCTCTTTCAGTCATTCCTCACCCATCTCCGCATCCTCGCGCAGTCCTGTGGTGACGACACCACCTCAGACTCCATGATTCGTGACCAGATCGTTTTTGGGGTCGCCTCGGGCACCTTACGCCAGCAGCTTTTAAAAATAAAAGGCCTCACCTTAGCCTCCGCAATCGAAGCCTGTGTCCTGCACGAAAACGCGACTAGCCGCTATGCACAATTTCGGCGACCAAATCGGCACGGCGGGGGTCCTACGTGGCCGGATCGGCGAGCCAGGTGCCCCACAAGGCTGTACGGGTCCAGGCGATCGAGTTCCTCCCGGCCCGCAGCCCGGACGATGTCGGCCATTTCGCGCGCTTTTCGGGGCCTCCCGCGCTTGTGCGCGCCAATACCTATGGCAACACTGAGGGACGTGATGCGCAGGCGCGCCCGACGCAAGATCGAACTACGCATGCGCAGTGGCGCAACGAACGTCTTGACGTCACGACGTGCGGCAACTGTGGAGCTGCACATTTAAAGCGGCAATGTCCCGCAAGAACCCGACAATGCCTACGCTGTGGCAAGGTGGGCCACTACGCTGCTTACTGTCGAGCAGCTCAACCTGTCAATCTTCCACAACTCCGACAACCTCGCAGGGACATGCGGACCATTCAGCCTCCCCATTACGAATCTTGCCCAGACGACATCCAGACCGGTGACACAGATGACCGAGACGCCTTCCGTGTTGCGGTCATTGATGGGAACCGAGTTAACACGATCAATCTGGGTGATGAATGGTGTGCCACCCTGACGGTCAACCGATCGCCGATAACTTTCCGCCTGGACACTGGCGCCTCCGCCAACCTCATAGCATGGTCAGCCTTCTACGCCATGAAGGTCAGACCACCAATTCGGCCGTCCCGGTGCAGGATGGTCGACTACAATGGGAACGTTATCCTGGCTATGGGATCCTGCCAGTTCCAGGTGACACACAAAATACACACTGCCACACTCTCATTCGAGATAGTCGGCTCATCGAAAGATTCCCTGCTAGGCGCACAGTCATGCAAGGCTCTCCACCTCGTGCAACAAGTCCACTCTCTCCAGACGGAATGTCTGACTTCCCGGATACAGAGTTTTACGCACAGCTCCAATCGCTCCTCGCCCACAACCAGGAGGCATTCGAGGGCGTGGGAACACTGCCATACACCGATAGAATTCGGCTCAAACCAGACACCACCCCGGTCATTCACGCACCTCGCAGGGTCCCTGTGCCACTCAAAGACCGCCTCAAGCAGCAGCTGCAGGATCTCCAGGACCCAGGGGTCCTATCCAGGGTCACGGAGCCCACGCCGTGGGTCAGCTCCATGGTGTGTGTCAAGAAGCCCTCCGGCGAGCTCTGGATCTGTATTGACCCAAAAGACCTCAATAATAATATTGTGAGGGAACATTACCCCATACACAAATGGGAAGAGATCACGAGTGAAATGACTCAGGCGAAAATATTTACCAAACTGGATGCCTCTAAAGGCTTTTGGCAGATCCAACTAGATCCGTCCAGCCGAAAGCTGTGCACTTTCAACACCCCTTTCGGCAGGTTCTGCTACAACCGAATGCCATTTGGCATCATCTCGGCATCCAAGGTCTTTCATAGGATCATGGAGCAGATGATGGAAGGCATCGAAGGGGTGCGCGTCTACGTGGATGACGTCATCATCTGGTCCACCACACCACAGGAGCACATCTATCGTCTCCAACACGTCTTTGCACGCATACGTGAAAACGGCCTGCGCCTCAACCGAGCCAAGTGTTCTTTCGGCCAAACCGGGCTGAAGTTCCTGGGGGACCACATTTCCCGGTCAGGGGTCCGTCCGGATGCAGACAAGGTGAGTGCCATCACAGCCATGCCGCAGCCGGCAGACAAGAAAGCAGTACTACGCTTCCTAGGCATGGTCAACTTCCTGGGGAAGTTCATTCCTAACCTTGCCTCCCACGTGACAGCTCTGCGCCACCTCGTCAAAAAGTCCACGGAGTTCCAGTGGCTGCACACACACCAGCAGGAATGGGAGGAGCTCAAACTCAAGCTCACCACTGCACCGGTATTGGCGTTCTTCGACACGTCTCGTGCCACTAAAATCTCGACTGATGCCAGCCAGTCCGGCATTGGGGCAGTGCTCCTGCAGCGGGATGACACTGCGTCATGGGCCCCGGTGCCTATGCCTCGCGGGCCATGACCCCCACAGAGCAGCGCTGCGCGCAGATCGAAAAAGAGTGCCTGGGCTTGCTAACCGGTTTAGACAAGTTCCATGATTATGTGTATGGTCTTCCCCGGTTCACTGTTGAAACTGACCACCGCCCCCTGGTCAGCATCATAAACAAGGACCTGAACAAGATGACCCCTCGCCTCCAGCGCATCCTACTTAAACTCAGGAGGTATGACTTCCAACTGGTCTACACCCCAGGGAAGGACCTTATCATTGCGGATGCCCTATCGAGAGCAGTGAGCACGCCGCCAGACTCGGAGGGGTTCGTATGTCAGGTCGAGGCGCAGGTGGCCTTCACATCGGCAAATCTGCCAGCTGACGACTCCAGTCTGGCCCGCATTCGCAGAGAGACTGTGGCCGACCCCCTTCTACAACGTGTGATGCGCCACATGACGGGAGGGTGGCTCAAAGGGCAGTGCCCGCAGTTCTACAATGTCCGAGACGACTTGGCCGTCATTGATGGTGTCCTTCTGAAGCTGGACCGGATTGTGATTTCGCACAGTATGCACAAGCTGGTTCTCGAACAACTACACGAAGGCCACCTGGGGGTCGAGAAGTGCAGAAGGAGGGCCCGAGAGGCGGTATACTGGCCGGGCATCAGTGACGATATTGCCAATGTGGTGCTCAACTGCCCAACCTGCCAAAGGTTTCAGCCGGCGCAACCTCCTGAAACGCTTCTGCCCCATGAGCTGGTGACGTCCCCATGGGCGAAAGTGGGTGTAGACCTCTTTCATGCGCTCGGCAGGGACTATGTCATCGTCGTTGACTACTTCTCCAACTACCCAGGTCATACGCCTCCACGATTTGACGCCGTCCGCTGTCATAAGGGCCTGCAAAGACACCTTTGCTCGCCACAGCATTCCGATGATGGTCATGTCGGACAATGGGCCCTGTTTCGCCAGCCAGGAATGGTCGTCGTTTGCTGCCTCATATGGCTTCACACACGTGACCTCTAGCCCTCTGCACCCCCAGTCCAACGGAAAGGCGGAGAAGGGCATTCACATTGTCAAGCGGCTCCTCTGTAAGGCTGCTGCTGCCGGATTGGATTTCTGCCTCGCCCTGCTGGCCTATCGCTCGGCCCCACTAGCCACTGGTCTCTCACCAGCCCAGCTGCTGATGGGTCGCGCCCTCAGGACTACTGTGCCATCCATCCTGGCGCCCACGATTGACCATGCTCCGGTACTGCACAGGATGCAACTGCAGCGCGGTCACCAGAAGAGATCATATGATACACGGGCAACTGATCTTCCCGCCCTGGCCCCTGGAGACAAAGTCCGCATCCACCTACCAGAAGGTGGCTGGTCAGCACCTGCCGAGGTTCTCCAACGCGTGGCTCCCCGCTCGTTCCTGGTTCGCATGCCTGATGGATCCGTTCGTAGGCGCAATCGCCGGGCTCTTCGCCTGCTTCCACGCTCGCTACGAGACCTTACACCGACACCATGCCCTCCTGTTGTTCCTTATTTCGACTTCGTGGAGCTGCATGCTACCATGCCCCTTCCGTCGTCACCCGTGGCCAGGCCCGTTCCTCAGTCGGTGGTTCCAGACCCACCCTTGAGGCGGTCAACCCAAATTTGTCGCCCACCTACTAGACTGGACTTATGAGACTATTTATACATTGAACTCATGCAACCACTTTGTTAATATGTTTATGTTCTTCTCGTTACAGGAATTCGCTTTATCGTTCAACGTTTCCCCGTTCTTTGTTCATGGTACAACCTCGTTGTTATGTCACACCCGACATTGCCCCTTGTATATAGTTAAACCCCATGTACATGCTGTAAATATTGCACACACACACATTTAGCTACACTCAGTACACATCTCTATATATAACCACGTAGGCACATAATCCTGTAAAAAAAGGGGGATGTCATGATATTCATATGAACATCACAGCACATACACACACACATAATGATGGACAGATCAACGGACCCATCAACACATACAACACGACAGCCAATCACAGACAAGAGCATACACAGTACAAAGCAGGGAACACGACACTTCCTGGGCACTCAAGCAGGAGAGAACTCAGGGCACAGACCTCATTGCCAGCCACTCAGAGGTTCACCATGTGCTGAGTACCAGAGTTTACTATGTTTATAGTTCAATGAACTAAAACTGCGTTGTACCATACGCAACCGTGTTGATTCGTCTGTGTGTCAGTGTACCCAACACTTCAGATGTGACTAACATGCTCCTGCGGGGTGGTAGACCAAATGATTATGTCATCGACATAGACGCAAACACCTTCAATGCCTTCCATCATTTGTTCCATAATCCTATGGAACACTTCTGATGCAGATATGATCCCGAACGGCATCCTGTTGTCACAATATCTGCCAAAGGGGGTACTAAATGTGCAAAGTTTCCTGCTGGATTTATCGAGCTGGATTTGCCTGAATCCTTTTGAGGTGTCGAGTTTGGTGAAGAGCTTGGCGCGAGCCATCTCACATGTGAGTTCTTCGCGCTTGGGAATTGGATAATGCTCCCTCATGATATTACGATTTAGATCCTTGGGATCAATGCAAATTCTCAATTCGCCGGAAGGCTTTTTTACACATACCATGGAACTGACCCAGTCGGTCGGTTCCATGACTTTGAAAATCACTCCTTGATTCTGGAGGTCCTGCAGTTGCTGCATGAGGCGGTCCTTAAGGGATGCTGGGACCCTGCGAGGTGCGTGCACCCCAGGCGTGGCATTCGGTTTTAATAAAATCTTGTAGGTGTACGGGAGCGTGCCCATGCCCTCGAAGACGTTGTGGTACTGGTTGATAATGACGTCGAGCTGCACCCTGAAGTCAGTGTCCTGAAAGGCAGATGCGTCAGCAGGAGAGAGAGAGTGAACTCGCTGAACTAGGTTCAACAGCGTGCATGCCTCTATGCCAAGCAGGGAGGCTTTCGAGGAGCCCACGATTTCAAAGAGAAGGATGGCTTTGCGTGACCTGTGCGTCACTTCAAATTGACACGAGCCGCTGGCAGCAATGGCATTGCCATTATAATCTAATAGCTGGCAGGCTGATGGGAGGATGGCTGGTTTGACACGAAGGCTTTGGAGGTCAGACCGCGCAATGAGATTGTCAGAGGCACCAGTGTCCAGGCGGAGGGGGTCCGACTGAACACCGAAAACAATCTGGTCGTGTATCATGGAGTCGGAGGTGGGCCCGTAATTACAGGACTGCGCAAGGATGCGGAGGTGGGTGAGAAAGGACTGGAAGGGTTCATCCTTACCCTGCAAACGCTGTTGGAATACATAGCGCTCGAAACTTTCATTCATCTCGCTGTCGCAGTGACTGTCAAATTTAAGGAGGACCGTCTTGAATTTTGATTTATCTTCATCATCAGCAAAGGTGAGAGAATTGATGGCATGTTCCCCAGCCGTGGATAGGAAGAGAGCGATCTTCCTGGTGTCTGAGGCAGCTTCCCGGTTTGTGGCTTCAAGGCAGAGCTGGAAGCATTGTTTGAATATCTTCCAGTTGGCCCCTAGGTTACCGGTGATACGGAGCGGCGGCGGCGGGCGGACGCTGTCCATTTTGCAGGATGACGGTATGCTGGTGGAAGGCAGATCATTTGCAGGTAGGTCTAAGAAGTTCTAATGTCCCTCAACTCCTGGTATCATGATGTTTTGGGTGCTCTGGATCCGTGGAACACATACAGGCCACCAACACTTAAAATAGTGCAACACTATTTTATTAAGTTAGAAACTGTTGAACATACTTTCACTGTGGGGTTAACACGATGTTAGATTAAACTAAAGACCTATGCCTGTCCGAACCAGTCTATGCACTCAGCACATGGTGAGGATCTGTGCTGTAAGCTCTGTCCTTGTAGGAGGCTGCATCCCGAATGAGTGGGAACTCTGATGCCCCCTGTCTTTATAGTGAGTGCGCTCTAACTGGTGATTGTATGTGTTGCTTGGTCTTGCTGTGTGTCCATCAGTGTGTGTGTATCTGCACCATGATATACTGGTGTATGTTATGACACAGGCCAATAAAAATGTTTCTGGATTTTAGCTTGAGTTTTCCTTATTCCCAAATGACCTCCCACTGGATCCTCATGTGCAACCGCAACACCTCCTTTCTATACCATACCGGCAATACTACTTGATGAACTTCTGCCCACTTTTCATCCGCCTGCATATGTACAGGTTTCCAATTTCTCATCAAGACATCACTTTTACAGTAATAACACTCTGGTATACTCTCAGATTCCTCTTCCGTATATGCTTTCTGATACATCCGTTTTATTTCTACTTCTTTCTGTTGTAACTCTGCCAATTTTCCTGAGCGAAAAATATCCACCTCGTCCTCCACCTGTTCTTGTTATTTTTCAACCACCTGATCAAAAATCGTAGAACTTTAAACTAAAGATTGGGGGGGAAGGGAAAGTCAGGGAACCAAGAGGTGAAGTAATCAGTGGGAAGTGTAGCTGCTTAGGAATACAAAAAAGCACGAAAAGACAAAACTCAGGAGAGGTTACGATAGTTCCCATCCCACAAAATATGACACAGTGTATGGAAAGGCTCAGTAAACCAAGGTCCACCACACTAAGAAAACAAAAAGGGACGGTCAATAGAGAATTAAAGGTGCTATATTTAAATGGGCGCAGTGTACGGAACAAGGTAGATGAGCTTGTGGCCCAGATTGTGACTGGCAGGTATGATGTGGTAGGCATCACAGAGACATGGTTGCAGGGGGTTCAGGACTGGCAGTTAAACATCCAGGGATTCACAACCTATCGAAAAGACAGAGAGGTGGGCAGAGGGGGTGGGGTTGCGGTGTTAATTAGGAATGAAATTAAATCAATAGCACTAAACGACATAGGGTCAGATGATGTGGAGTCTGTGTGGGTAGAGTCGAGGAACCACAAAGGCAAAAAAACCATAATGGGAGTTATGTACAGGCCTCCTAACAGTGGTCAGGACCGGGGGCACAAAATGCACCACAAAATAGAAAGTGCATGTCAGAAAGGCAAGGTCACAGTGATCATGGGGGACTTCAATATGCAGGTGGACTGGGTAAATAATGCTGCCAGTGGACCCAAGGAAATGGAATTCATTGACTGTTTACAGGAGGGCTTTTTGGAACAGCTTGTGATGGAGCCCACGAGGGAACAGGCCATTCTGGACTTAGTGTTATGTAATGAGCCAGACTTGATTAAAGATCTTAAAGTAAGGGAGCACTTAGGAGGCAGCGATCATAATATGGTAGAATTCAATCTCCAATTTGAAAGAAAGAAGGTAGAATCAGATGTAAAGGTGTTACAGTTAAATAAAGGTAACTACAGGGGCATGAGGGAGGAACTGACGAAAATCGACTGGGAGCAGAGCCTAGTGGGAAAGACAGTAGAACAGCAATGGCAGGAGTTTCTGGGAGTAATTGAGGACACAGTACAGAGGTTCATCCCAAAGAAAAGAAAGGTTATCAGAGGGGGGATTAGGCAGCCATGGCTGACAAAGGAAGTTAGGGAATGCATCAAAGCAAAAGAGAAAGCCTATAATGTGGCAAAAAGTAGTGGGAAGTCAGAAGATTGGGAAGGCTACAAAAACAAACAGAGGATAACAAAGAGAGAAATAAGGAAAGAGAGGATCAAATATGAAGGTAGGCTAGCCAGTAACATTAGGAATGATAGTAAAAGTTTCTTTAAATACATTAAAAACAAACGGGAGGCAAAAGTTGACATTGGGCCGCTCCAAAATGACGCTGGTCATCTAGTGATGGGAGACAAGGAAATAGCTGAGGAACTAAATAAGTACTTTGCGTCAGTCTTCACAGTAGAAGACATGAGTAATAACCCAACAATTCCGGAGAGTCAGGGGGCAGAGTTGAATATGGTAGCCATCACAAAGGAGAACGTGCTAGAGAAACTAAGAGGTCTAAAAATTGATAAATCTCCAGGCCCAGATGGGCTACATCCTAGAGTTCTAAAGGAGTTAGCTGAAGAAATAGTGGAGGCGTTAGTTATGATCTTTCAAAAGTCACTGGAGTCAGGGAAAGTCCCAGAGGATTGGAAAATCGCTGTTGTAACCCCCCTGTTCAAGAAGGGAACAAGGAAAAAGATGGAAAATTATAGGCCAATTAGCCTAACCTCGGTTGTTGGCAAGATTCTAGAATCCATTGTTAAGGATGAGATTTCTAAATTCTTGGAAGTGCAGGGTCGGATTAGGACAAGTCGGCATGGATTTAGTAAGGGGAGGTCATGCCTGAAAAACCTGTTAGAGTTCTTTGAAGAGATAACAAATAGGTTAGACCAAGGAGAGCAAATGGATGTTATCTATCTTGACTTCCAAAAGGCCTTTGATAAGGTGCCTCACGGGAGACTGCTGAGTAAAAAAAGGGCCCATGGTATTCGAGGCAAGGTACTAACATGGATTGACGATTGGCTGTCAGGCAGAAGGCAGAGAGTTGGGATAAAAGGTTCTTTTTCGGAATGGCAACCGGTGACGAGTGGTGTCCCGCAGGGTTCAGTGTTGGGGCCACAGCTGTTCTCTTTATATATTAACGATCTAGATGACGGGTCTGGGGGCATTCTGGCTAAGTTTGCCGATGATACAAAGATAGGTGGAGGGGCAGGTAGTATGGAGGAGGTGGGGAGGCTGCAGAAAGATTTAGACAGTTTCGGAGAGTGGTCCAAGAAATGGCTGATGAAATTCAACGTGGGCAAGTGCGAGGTCTTGCACTTTGGAAAAAAGAATAGAGGCATGGACTATTTTCTAAACGGTGACAAAATTCATAATGCTGAAGTGCAAAGGGACTTGGGAGTTGTTATAACCTGCCTACTTACGATTGGCTGGGGACTAATGACTATCCCACAATCCTATGGGAGTATGAACTTCCCCAATGAGGGGGGCGGAGAAACTCCTAGTATAAATAAGCTGGCCAGTTCAGGAACCAGCAGGAAGGAGAAGGTAGCAAGGGAAGTTACTGCTACTGTTATGTATATATTGTTATAGTAAATAAACATTATTACTTTGTATCCTTAAAACTCGTGCTGGATTCTTCGTGGCCCTTACAAAACTGGCGACGAAGGTAAAAGTGAATAGCTGTCTACACTGCTGAAGCCACCTCCCTGGATTTTGTTGGATACAGGTTGGAAGTTGTTTTCTATTCTCCCATGCCTCTGTACGGACGTTTGGTTGTTTTTGATGCTGCGCTGGAAAGCTGGAACCAGTACACACAACGGATGCGTTACTATTTCCGGGCAAACAATATCACTGAAAACGAGCGCCAGGGGGTCATATTGCTCACCGCCTGCGGGCCGCATACGTTTGGGGTGATTAGGAGCCTTACGTACCCAGCTGCGCCGGACACCAAAACGTTTGACGAACTTGTGAATATAGTGGGGCAACACTTTAACCCAACCCCGTCCACGATAGTCCAGCGTTACCGGTTTAATACCGCTGAGAGGACCCCTGGAGAATCCCTTGCCGATTTTTTATCCAGGCTACGCGGGATTGTGTGTCGGGGGGAAACTGAAGTGACATCACAGAAAAGCTGTGACCTGAGTGGCTGGTTGGGATTCTAACCTAAATTTAAAAAAAAAATTTGAGTATTTGGGAACTAATTAAACATAATAACTTAATTATAATTTAGAGGATATCTAAGCCAGAGATCGGAGAGTATTATAGTTAGCTATTGCATTTCTATTAGAAATCTAGTGCTAGGAAACAGATAGTTGACAGTAACTTTGCAATTTAAAAAAAAAGTATTTAAAAAAGAAAAAAGACAAATTTTAATTTTAATTAATTGACGCAATGTCAGTTAGAGGGGTGCTGTGCTCTGACTGTGAGATGTGGCAGGTCCGGGAGGCTTCCAGCGTCCCGGATGGCTTCATCTGCAGAAAGTGCACCCAACTGCAGCTCCTCACAGACCGCATGGTTCGGTTGGAGCAGCAATTGGATGCACTTAGGAGCATGCAGGTGGCGGAAAGCGTCATAGATCGCAGTTATGTAAATGTGGTCACACCCAAGGTGCAGGCAGAGAAATGGGTGACCACCAGAAAGGGCAGGCAGTCAGTGCAGGAATCCCCTGTGGTTGTCCCCCTCTCGAACAGATATACCCCTTTGGATACTGTCGGGGGGGATAGCCTATCAGGGGAAAACAGCAGCAGCCAGAGCAGTGGCACCACTGCTGGCTCTGATGTTCAGAAGGGAGGGTCAAAGCGCAGAAGAGTAATAGTAATAGGGGACTCTATAGTCAGGGGCACAGATAGGCGCTTCTGTGGACGTGAAAGAGACTCCAGGATGGTATGTTGCCTCCCTGGTGCCAGGGTCCAGGATGTCTCCGAACGGGTAGAGGGAATCCTGAAGGGGGAGGGCAAACAGGCAGAGGTCGTTGTACATATTGGTACTAACGACATAGGCAGGAAGGGGCATGAGGTCCTGCAGCAGGAGTTCAGGGAGCTAGGCAGAAAGTTCAAAGACAGGACCTCGAGGGTTGTAATCTCGGGATTACTCCCTGTGCCACGTGCCAGTGAGGCTAGAAATAGGAAGATAGAGCAGACAAACACGTGGCTAAACAGCTGGTGTAGGAGGGAGGGTTTCCATTATCTGGACCACTGGGAGCTCTTCCGGGGCAGGTGTGACCTGTATAAGATGGACGGGTTGCATCTAAACCGGAGAGGCATAAATATCCTGGCCGCGAGGTTTGCTAGTGTCACACAGGAGGGTTTAAACTAGTATGGCAGGGGGGTGGGCACGGGAGCACTAGGTCAGAAGGTGAGAGCATTGAGGGAGAACTAGGGAATAGGGACAGTGTGGCTCTGAGGCAGAGCAGACGGGGAGAAGTTGCTGAACACAGCGGGTCTGGTGGCCTGAAGTGCATATATTTTAATGCAAGGAGCATTACGGGTAAGGCAGATGAACTTAGAGCTTGGATTACTACTTGGAACTATGATGTTGTTGCCATTACAGAGACCTGGTTGAGGGAAGGGCAGGATTGGCAGCTAAACGTTCCAGGATTTAGATGTTTCAGGCGGGATAGAGGGGGATGTAAAAGGGGAGGCGGAGTTGCGCTACTTGTTCGGGAGAATATCACAGCTATACTGCGAGAGGACACCTCAGAGGGCAGTGAGGCTATATGGGTAGAGATCAGGAATAAGAAGGGTGCAGTCACAATGTTGGGGGTATACTACAGGCCTCCCAACAGCCAGCGGGAGATAGAGGAGCAGATAGGTAGACAGATTTTGGAAAAGAGTAAAAACAACAGGGTTGTGGTGATGGGAGACTTCAACTTCCCCAATATTGACTGGGACTCACTTAGTGCCAGGGGCTTAGATGGGGCGGAGTTTGTAAGGAGCATCCAGGAGGGCTTCTTAAAACAATATGTAAACAGTCCAACTAGGGAAGGGGCGGTACTGGACCTGGTATTGGGGAATGAGCCCGGCCAGGTGGTAGATGTTTCAGTAGGGGAGCATTTCGGTAACAGTGACCACAATTCAGTAAGTTTTAAAGTACTGGTGGACAAGGATAAGAGTGGTCCGAGGATGAATGTGCTAAATTGGGGGACGGCTAATTATAACAATATTAGGCGGGAACTGAAGAACATAGATTGGGGGCGGATGTTTGAGGGCAAATCAACATCTGACATGTGGGAGGCTTTCAAGTGTCAGTTGAAAGGAATACAGGACCGGCATGTTCCTGTGAGGAAGAAAGATAAATACGGCAATTTTCAGGAACCTTGGGTGACGAGTGATATTGTAGGCCTCGTCAAAAAGAAAAAGGAGGCATTTGTCAGGGCTAAAAGGCTGGGAACAGACGAAGCCTGTGTGGCATATAAGGAAAGTAGGAAGGAACTTAAGCAAGGAGTCAGGAGGGCTAGAAGGGGTCATGAAAAGTCATTGGCAAATAGGGTTAAGGAAAATCCCAAGGCTTTTTACACGTACATAAAAAGCAAGAGGGTAGCCAGGGAAAGGGTTGGCCCACTGAAGGATAGGCAAGGGAATCTATGTGTGGAGCCAGAGGAAATGGGCGAGGTACTAAATGAATACTTTGCATCAGTATTCACCAAAGAGAAGGAATTGGTAGATGTTGAGTCTGGAGAAGGGGGTGTAGATAGCCTGGGTCACATTGTGATCCAAAAAGACGAGGTGTTGGGTGTCTTAAAAAATATTAAGGTAGATAAGTCCCCAGGGCCTGATGGGATCTACCCCAGAATACTGAAGGAGGCTGGAGAGGAAATTGCTGAGGCCTTGACAGAAATCTTTGGATCCTCGCTGTCTTCAGGGGATGTCCCGGAGGACTGGAGAATAGCCAATGTTGTTCCTCTGTTTAAGAAGGGTAGCAAGGATAATCCCGGGAACTACAGGCCGGTGAGCCTTACTTCAGTGG
This sequence comes from Scyliorhinus torazame, assembly GCF_047496885.1. Lineage (NCBI taxonomy): Eukaryota > Metazoa > Chordata > Chondrichthyes > Carcharhiniformes > Scyliorhinidae > Scyliorhinus > Scyliorhinus torazame. The sequence goes on from NC_092718.1 coordinate 194,634,850, forward strand.
TAGGGAAATTACTGGAGAGAATTCTTCGAGACAGGATCTACTCCCATTTGGAAGCAAATGGACGTATTAGTGAGAGGCAGCACGGTTTTGTGAAGGGGAGGTCGTGTCTCACTAACTTGATAGAGTTTTTCGAGGAGGTCACTAAGATGATTGATGCAGGTAGGGCAGTAGATGTTGTCTATATGGACTTCAGTAAGGCCTTTGACAAGGTCCCTCATGGTAGACTAGTACAAAAGGTGAAGTCACACGGGATCAGGGGTGAGCTGGCAAGGTGGATACAGAACTGGCTAGGCCATAGAAGGCAGAGGGTAGCAATGGAGGGATGCTTTTCTAATTGGAGGGCTGTGACCAGTGGTGTTCCACAGGGATCAGTGTTGGGACCTTTGCTGTTTGTAGTATATATAAATGATTTGGAGGAAAATGTAACTGGTCTGATTAGTAAGTTTGCAGACGACACAAAGTTTGGTGGAATTGCGGATAGCGATGAGGACTGTCAGAGGATACAGCAGGATTTAGATTGTCTGGAGACTTGGGCGGAGAGATGGCAGATGGAGTTTAATCCGGACAAATGTGAGGTAATGCATTTTGGAAGGTCTAATGCAGGTAGGGAATATACAGTGAATGGTAGAACCCTCAAGAGTATTGAAAGTCAAAGAGATCTAGGAGTACAGGTCCACAGGTCATTGAAAGGGGCAACACAGGTGGAGAAGGTAGTCAAGAAGGCATACGGCATGCTTGCCTTCATTGGCTGGGGCATTGAGTATAAGAATTGGCAAGTCATGTTGCAGCTGTATAGAACCTTAGTTAGGCCACACTTGGAGTATAGTGTTCAATTCTGGTCGCCACACTACCAGAAGGATGTGGAGGCTTTAGAGAGGGTGCAGAAGAGATTTACCAGAATGTTGCCTGGTATGGAGGGCATAAGCTATGAGGAGCGATTGAATAAACTCGGTTTGTTCTCACTGGAACAAAGGAGGTTGAGGGGCGACCTGATAGAGGTATACAAAATTATGAGGGGCATAGACAGAGTGGATAGTCAGAGGCTTTTCCCCAGGGTAGAGGGGTCAATTACTAGGGGGCATAGGTTTAAGGTGAGAGGGGCAAGGTTTAGAGTAGATGTACGAGGCAAGTTTTTTACGCAGAGGGTAGTGGGTGCCTGGAACTCGCTACCGGAGGAGGTAGTGGAAGCAGGGACGATAGGGACATTTAAGGGGCATCTTGACAAATATATGAATAGGATGGGAATAGAAGGATACGGACCCAGGAAGTGTAGAAGATTATAGTTTAGTCGGGCAGTATGGTCGGCACGGGCTTGGAGGGCCGAAGGGCCTGTTCCTGTGCTGTACATTTCTTTGTTCTTTGTTTGTTCTTTGTTCTTTGATTGCGGAATACTGTGACTATGGTGAGACCTTGGGCGAAATTCTCCGTTATCGGCGGAAGGTCCGCCGATCGGCGCAAAAAACGGAGCAAATCCGACTTGCGTCACGTCGGAAAAATGGGTCGAAAGTCTCCGGCCCGAAATGGGCTCGCAGCGACGTAACGGGATCCGCGCTTGCGCAGTCGTTCACGCCGTGCAGCATCATACGCGCCGCACGGCGTGACGGCTCATAAGGCCGCGCTGCTCCCCCCCACCCGACCGGAACACCCGACCGCAACACCTGACTGGATGGCTGGCCGCCGCTCAGCCCCGAGGTTCGAGTCACGGGAAGTGGAGGCGCTCCTGGACGCGGTGGAGCAGAGGAGGGACGCCCTGTATCCCGGGCACGGCCGCAGAGTTGCCCCACGCCACAGCCGGCGTCTGTGGAGGGAAGTGGCCGAGGCCGTCACCGCTGCGGCCCTCACACCACGGACAGGCACCCAGTGCCACAAGAAGGTGAACGACCTCGTCAGAGCAGGCAGGGTGAGCCTCCCCCATATCCCCCCTCCCCCATATCCCCCATAATCCCCCCTCCCCCATATCCCCCCTCCCCCATATCCCCCATAATCCCCCCTCCCCCATATCCCCCCTCCCCCATATCCCCCCTCCCCCATATCCCCCTCTCCCATATCCCCCCTCCACAATATCCCCCATATCCCCCCTCCCCCATATCCCCCCTCCCCCATATCCCCCCTCCCCCATATCCCCCCTCCCCCATATACCCCCTCCCCCATATACCCCCTCCCCCATATACCCCCTCCCCATATCCCCTTCCCCATATCCCCCCCTCCCCCATATCCCCCATATCCCCAAGTGAATCCAGCCCTAACCTTAACCTCTGCAATGCACGCGCAACCGATGGCGTGCATTCATATACCTGCCTAACAGTGTTGCCTTTTACCCCTGCCACCCGCCCCCCCCCCCCACAGGATAAGCGCGCACACAACAATAGGGAGCATGTGAGGACTGGAGGTGGCCCCGCTGATGAGAGGGCACTGACCGAACACGAGGAAAGGGCCCTGGAACTGGCTGGCGGACCTGAGGACCGGGAGGTTGCTGATGCAGAGGTCGGGGGCGTAGTAGCAAGTGAGCCACCGACAGCCCGTCCCCATATCCCCCTCCCCTATATCCCCCTCCCCCATATCACCTGATCACTGCCTGATGTCTAACCATGCATGCTTCATTGTGTATCGCAGGACCAAACGTCCAGGCACACATCCCCGCAGATGCAGACCGCCCGCAGGATGCCCCTCGGAGGCCACGGGAGACGGAGAGACATGAACCCTCCAGCATGCGATGCCCGCAGGATGCCCCTCGGAGGCCACGGGAGACGGAGAGACCCGGACCCTCCAGCATGCGACGCCCGCAGGATGCCCCTTGCACACCACGGGAGACGGAGAGACCCGCACCCTCCAGCATGCGACGCCCGCAGGATGCCCCTCGCACACCACGGGAGACGGAGAGACCCGCACCCTCCAGCATGCGACGCCCGCAGGATGCCCCTCGCCCACCATGGGAGACGGAGAGACCCGCACCCTCCAGCGTGCGACGCCCGCAGGATGCCCCTCGCACACCACGGGAGACGGAGAGACCTGCACCCTCCAGCATGCGACGCCCGCAGGATGCCCCTCGCACACCACGGGAGACGGAGAGACCCGCACCCTCCAGCATGCGACGCCCGCAGGATGCCACTCGGAGGCCACGGGAGATGGAGAGACCTGGAGCAACAGGGAGACGACACCCCCGTCACGTGCGGGAGCGACCACCCAGCGACGAGGGGGGCAGCCACAGGCCCCCGTCACATCCGAGCCAGGACACCACTACCCAGGACACCACTACCCAGGACACCACTACCCGGGACAGCACTGCCCAGGACACCCCTACCCGGGACAGCACTACCCAGGAAGACGAAATATAGGACAGTGACTCAGAGTGGATGGGTGGAGACGAACCCCCACCCCAAAGTGCCATGGACTCAGAGTGGGATGAAGAGCACGGCACAACGCCACTGCTGTCACCAACACCCTCCACCATCGCAGAAACACTCACCTCGGTTGGGCACTTTAGTGATGAGGCGTCTGGTACACTCACTGGTGCGCACAACACAGCCGTCCCGGTGCAGCAGGTGGAGGTAGGAGCAGCAGAGGGGCCGGGCGGTCGGAGGGCAGCCCAGCCCAAGCGAACATCTGCCGCCCAGATGGATCCCGGGTTCCTGGAGTTACCACACCCACACATAGATCCGATGCAACCACCGACCCGGAGACGAGCGAAGAGGGTGACGGGCGGCTTGCGGCGGCTGCAGTCGCAGGTGGAGGAGTCCACCCGCGTCCAGGAGCTGGGAGTGGTGCCGGTCATGCGTGCCACCCAAGCTGACACCGCACGGGTGGCGTCCGCGGTGGAGGCAATGGGTGCGACGGTGTCAGACATGCGAGGCCTGGGGCTTTCCGTGCAGGCGGCGTCTGTGGCCCAGGAAATGGATGCCCTCTCACAGGAGGCCATGAGCCAGTGCCAGCGCCAGATGGCAGAGGCGCTCAACGCCATAGCCCAGTCTCTGCAGGCCATGGCCCAGTCTCAGTAGGCCATGGCCCAGTCTCTGCAGGCCATCGCTGAGGGCATCGGCGCCAGTGGCCATGTGCGAGCCGGCGTCGCACTGTCACAGACAGGGTTTGCCAACCCCCTGGGCTCCATGGCTGCAAACCTGCAGACCCCTGTCGATGCCAGCACGGGCCTCCAGGACTGGCAGCGCCAGATGTCGGGGGGGGCGTCGAATGGCCAGTCCGTTCGCATCCCCCACCCATGTAGAGGCCTGGGGGCCATCGGGCACCCCGAGGGAGGAGGAGGTGGTGTGGTCCGTCCCGGCTCCCCCTGTAGGGGAGGTCCCGGTACACCGCGACACCTCGGACTCCCCCCCCCTTCCGTCCCAGGTGCATCGGGTGGGCAATGGGCAGGACAGGCAAGCAGCTCGCCATCCCAGTCGCCCGGGCCGCAGCCTGGCCCATCTAGGCCAGGACGCCCCAGGAAACGGCCGCCAAAGGGATCCAGTGTCAGAGGGCAGGAATCACAGGAGTCCACCTCCAGTTCTGCTGTACCGTCTGGGGAACCACGTAGACATAGTCAAAGGGCCCGTAAGGCCAAACAATTAGACACTGAGTAAGTTGGCACGGGTGCAGGGCACAGATGAGTTTTAGGGGCTAGGGCACGTGCATGAACTCCTTTGGTTATTAAAGTCAATGTTACACCTACAGAAGCTGCCTTTGTGCTCTGTCCAAAGCGTGCGGGGGTGTCATGTACGTTGAGCGCAAGTGTGTGTGTGAGGGGTGGTCTTACCTCAGCCCCAGGTGAGTCTGCCCCCTTCCCCCTGGGCCGCCATCAACATCCCCCGGGCAGAGGACGGGACCGTGCGCTGCAGTGTCACAGCCGCATGCAGGGATGGTCCGGGTGGATGGTGATACTGTGGCCATGGGTCAGACATAGTCCAATGATGTAGAGCCAGGAGCTCACCGCAGGGTGGGTTGTCATCATCCTCCATGGCCTGCAATAGACACGCGTCCACCCGCAACTGTGTGAGCCCGGCCTGTTGTGCCGCAGGTGGATCGGCAATGGGGGGGGTGTCTACCCCGTCTGCCCTGACCATTACCCCCATCCCCCTCACCTGGGGAGGACTGCGCCTCTTCCTGCTGCTCCTCCACTCCGCCCTCCTCTGCCTACGGCACATCGCCCCTCTGCTGGGCTATGTTGTGCAGGACGCAGCACACAACAATGATGCGGCCGACCCTATCTGACCGATACTGGAGGGCGCCCCCAGAGAGGTCCAGGCACCTGAAACGCATCTTCAGCACGCCAAAGCACCTCTCTATCACTCCCCTTGTCGCTACATGGGCATCATTGTAGCGGTTCTCCGCCTCATTGCGTGGCCTCCGTATAGGCGTCATCAGCCACGATCGCAATGGGTAGCCCCTGTCGCCCAGCAACCAGCCCCTCAGCCGGGGATGGCGTCCCTCGTACATGCCGGGGATGGATGACCACGACAACACGTATGAGTAGTGTACACTGCCTGGGTAACGGGCGCAGACGTGCAGTATCATCATGCGGTGGTCGCAGACCACCTGTATGTTCATCGAATAGGTCCCCTTCCTATTGGTGAAAACGGCCCTGTTATCTGCAGGTGGCCGCACGGCGACGTGCATCCCATCGATCGCGGCCTGGACCATGGGAACCCGGCCACGGCAGAGAAGCCCACGGCCCGGGCATCTGGGCTGGCCCGGTCCACGGGGAAGCGGATGTAGCGGTGCGCCATGGCATATAGGGCATCTGTCACTGCCCGGATGCACCGATGTCTGCGATATGCCGGACAGGTCCCCACTCGGTGCCTGGAATGACCCCGTTGCATAAAAGTTCAGGGCCACCGTAACCTTGACGGACACGGGGAGAGGGTGTCCCCCGCCAGTGCCACGCGGTGACAGGTGTGCCAGCAGGTGGCAGATGTGTGCCACGGTTTCCCGCCTCATCCGGAGTCTCCTCCTGCATTCCCGGTCCGTGAGGTCCTGGTATGACTGCCGGGGCCGGTACACACGGGGCGCCCTCGGGTGCCTCCTTTGCCGTGGGGCCGCGACGTCCTCCTCGTCCTGTCGGTCAGGTGTCCCTCCAGCCTGGGCGGCTGCCGCCTGTCCCTCTGCGGCAGCCTGCGCCGCCTCTCTGGCACGCTCCTCCTCCTCCTCCTCCTCCTCATCCAGGGCAACATAGACATGAGCGGCTGCCGCCACGGCGCCCAACATCGCTGGATGATCGGAAAACATGACGGCCTGGTGGGGGGGAGGGGAACGACGACATGTCATCATTGCCCATATCCCCTCCTCCCCCCAGCCAGGTGGCATGGACCGCATGGGTCCAACTGTTGGAGGCTGGCACCTGGCCAGGTGGACCAACTCACTTGCCCTCGCATCCCCCTCCCCGGCACGGACCCCCCATCCCCCTCCCCGGCACGGACCCCCCCCCAACCTCCACCCCGGCACGGACCCCCCCCAACCTCCACCCCGGCACGGACCCCCCATCCCCCTCCCTGGCACGGACCCCCCCCAACACGGACCCCCCCCAACCTCCACCCCGGCACGGACCCCCCCCCCCAACCTCCACCCCGGCACGGAACCCCCCCCCCAACCTCCACCCCGGCACGGACCCCCCATCCCCCTCCCCGGCACGGACCCCCCCAACCTCCACCCCGGCACGGACCCCCCCCCAACCCGGCACGGACCCCCCATCCCCCTCCCCGGCACGGACCCCCCCAATCCCCCTCCCCGGCACGGACCCCCCCCAACCTCCACCCCGGCACGGACCCCCCATCCCCCTCCCCGGCACGGACCCCCCCCCAACCTCCACCCCGGCACGGACCCCCCATCCCGCTCCCCGGCACGGACCTCCCCCCATCCCCCTCCCCGGCACGGACCCCCCCATCCCCCTCTCCGGCACGGACCCCCTCCCGGCACTCCCCCGGAGCCCAGCCTACTCTAACCCCCCCCCCGCCGCACACACACACACACACAACCCGAGACACACCTCTCCTCACGCATTCAGACTGCGGCCACGCCATCGCCTGCCCAGAGCCAACCCCCCAGGCCGTCACTCACCTCCACGCTGGTCGGCGTGAACCTGGAGCACAGAGTCACGCCGATGAAAAGGAGGTTTAATTTACGTCGACGTGAACGGTCATCACGTCGACGGGACTTCGGCCCATCCGGAAGGGAGAATATCGGCAGGCCGAAAATCGTCTGCCTTGCGCAGACCCGTGACATTCTCCGACGGCAGCGGCGACATTAACGCCCCGCCGACTTTTCTCCCTTCGGAGACTTCGGCAACCGGCGGGGGGCGGGATTCACGGCGGCCAACGGCCATTCTCCGACTCGCCTGGGGGGTCGGAGAATGATGCCCCTTGTCAGAAATGTTACGCGACCGTTTGGTTTGCGGTATTAACAACGCAGCAACCCAGAGAAAGTTGTTAGCGGAGCCAACATTGACTTTTCAACAGGCAATACAAATAGTCTTGTCCCGAGAGAGCGCAGAGCAAGGAGTACAGGAGCTACAGGGAATGGAAGTGCATGCCTTGGGGCGCAACCCTTTCCGCCCAAAAACGTCCTCCCGCACTCCTGCGGTACCTTGGGCGAGGCAACGACCGGACCGACGCCAGTGGCCATCGGACATTCCTCCCCGAAGGGAGCCTTCTCCGGAGCCAATGGATGAGGAGCCATGTCCGTGTCAGACTTGTAGGCGCCGACCCCGTCGCGGACGGCGGTCCTGGGGACGCCAGAGGCGCCGTCGTTCCGACCGAAACTGGGACCAGCCCAGGGGCCGTAACTGGGACCAGCCCAGAGGCCGTACCTTCCATGTGGATGAGACCACTCCTGAGGACGTGGAGACGGAGGATGACTGCCTGCAGCTGCATTGTGTGGCAGCTCCCCGTGGGGCCCCCATTAAGGTGACAGTACGGGTCAATGGCCACCCGCTGGAGATGGAGTTGGATACTGGCCCAGAGGACATTCGACCGCATCAAGCAGGGTATTCAGACCCTTACATTAACTGACTCACAGGCCAGGTTGGCCACCTACACGGGGGAACCACTGGACATTGCAGGAACTACAATGACCCCTGTTGTCTATGGACGCCAGGAGGGGCGTTTCCCACTTATCGTAGTGCGTGGCCATGGGTCCAGCCTGTTGGGTCGGGACTGGTTGCGCCATTTGCGGTTGCAATGGCAGCACATCCTCCAAACAGTTTCTGGAGGGTTGACTGAGGTGCTAGGACGATACCCAGAGGTATCCCAGCCTGGTTTGGGGAAAATAAAAGGGGCCGTAGCTCGTATCCAAGTTGAACCAGGAGCCACGCCGCGCTATTTCCGGGCGCGCCCAGTGCCTTACGCTTTGCTCGAGAAGGTAGAAGGGGAGCTCACTCGTTTGGAGAGTTTGGGTATTATCAGGCCCGTCCATTTTGCTGACTGGGCAGCACCAATTGTACCAGTAATGAAGCCAGATGCCACAGTTCGCTTGTGTGGCGACTATAAACTTACAGTGAATACAGTTTCCCGACTCGACCGATACTCAATGCCTCGCATAAAGGATCTCTACGCGAAACTTCCAGGTGGACTCTCATTCACAAAATTAGATATGAGTCACGCCTACCTGCAGTTGGAGCTGGACCCTGCCTCCCGACCATATGTAACAATTAACACACACCGGGGCCTGTATGAATATACACGGTTGCCCTTTTGGAGTATCCTCTGCCTGCGCAATTTTTCAACGTGTTATGGAGGGCATTTTGAGAGGTTTACCACGTGTGGCTGTCTACCTAGATGACGTGTTGATTACAGGGACGTCGGAGCAAGAGCATTTGGAAAATCTGGAGGCTGTCCTTAGACGCCTTTCGGAGGCTGGAGTCCGTTTACGTCACACAAAGTGCGTATTTCAGGCGAAAGAAGTAGTCTACCTAGGTTATCGGGTGGACCGCGAGGGTCTGCACCCCGTCGCAGAGAAGGTGCGTGCAATTCAACAGGCCCCCGCCCCGACTGACACTTCGCATCTTCGTTCTTTTCTCGGTCTCGTAAACTATTACGGGAAGTTCCTCCCCAATCTGGCAAACACGCTGGCCCCCTTGCACCTGCTGCTAAAGAAAAATCACACCTGGGTTTGGGGTCAGCCGCAAGAAACCGCTTTCCGGCGGGTAAAGCAACAACTGTCGTCGTCTGGGTTACTAACCCACTATGATCCGGGAAAGCCTTTGCTTGTCACATGTGATGCATCCCCGTATGGTATTGGGGCTGTCCTGTCCCACAAGATGGAGAACGGGGCCGAGCGACCGATAGCTTTCGCCTCCCGCACATTGGCTGCAGCGGAGAAAAAGTACGCGCAGATCGAGAAGGAGGGCCTGGCAGTGGTTTTCGCGGTGAAACGTTTCCACCAGTATGTGTACGGCCGCCATTTCACTATCGTGACTGATCATAAGCCCCTGCTGGGACTCTTCAGAGAGGATAAGCCAATACCGCCCATTGCTTCTGCACGGATCCAGCGCTGGGCTTTGTTGCTTGCTGCATATGAGTATTCTCTGGAGCACAAACCAGGTACGCAGATAGCAAATGCCGACGCACTGAGCTGATTGCCTTTATCGACCGGCCCCATGTCGACCCCCACGACCGGTGAGGTGGTTGCAACCCTAAATTTTATGGACACTTTGCCTGTCACGGCATCACAGATCCGTGAGTGGACCCAGACGGAGCCAGTCTTGTCAAAGGTTCGGCACATAGTCCTGTATGGTGGGCAGCATAGACATCTCCCAGGCGAGTTGCGGGCATTTTCCTCCAAGCTGTCAGAGTTCAGCGTGGAAGACGGCATCCTCTTGTGGGGGACGCGTGTGATTGTCCCGGAAAAAGGCCAGGAGCTGATATTATCAGACTTGCACAATGGGCATCCGAGCGTGACCAAGATGAAAATGTTGGCCCGGAGTTATGTCTGGTGGCCAGGCCTCGACACCGACATTGAGAAGGTGGCCCAAAACTGCTCCATTTGCCAGGAGCATCAGAAGCTTCTGCCGGCCGCGCACCTACATCACTGGGAATGGCCAGGGCGGCCTTGGGCACGCTTACATGCAGATTTTGCAGGCCCTTTTCAGGGATCCATGTTCCTTCTACTAATTGATGCCCAGTCCAAATGGCTGGAGGTGCATAAGATGCAGGGGACAACGTCCTGCGCAACAATTGAAAAGATGCGTTTATCGTTTAGTACGCATGGCCTCCCCGAGGTACTGGTCACGGATAATGGCACTCCATTCACGAGTGAGGAGTTTGCTAGGTTTACAAAGATGAACGGCATCCGCCATATCCGCACTGCCCCTTACCACCCGGCTTCAAATGGGTTGGCAGAGCGTGCAGTGCAAACATTCAAAAGAGGCCTAAAGAAGCAGTCTTCCGGATCAATGGACACGAGGCTGGCTCGCTTTTTGTTTACGTACAGGACCACCCCCCATGCAGTGACTGGGGTAGCTCCCGCAGAACTCCTAATGGGCCGAAGACTTCGCACCCGCCTTAGTATGGTCTTCCCGGACATTGGCGCAAAAGTACGCCGCACACAAGATCGGCAGGGACAGGGATTGTCTTGGCATCGTCCGATTCGGCAGTTTGCGCCCGGTGACCCAGTATTCGTGCGGAATTTTGCTGGTGGTGCCCAATGGGTTCCTGGTGTAATCTTTCGCCAAACGGGCCCTATATCTTACCAAGTGCAAGCCCAGGGTCGTCTCCAGCGAAAACATGTAGACCACGTCTGGTCCAGAAGATCATCCCCTCAAAAGATTCCCCGCCCCGGAGCTCATTTCAACAGCCGCAAAGACCAGAGACAAGGGAAGGTAGTCCTCAAAATCTTCCACTGGTGCCTCACTCAACGCCTGCGCAGGTCGTTACGGGACCGAATGGAGATAGAGACACTGACATGACGGAGACAGCAGACTCTGACTCCGAGATGGAGACACAGGATGCATCAGAGGGGGAATCCTCGGGTCCACAGGCCGTGGATGTACAACCGCGCCGTTCATCACGGAAGCGCCGGTCTCCGTCTCGTTACACGCCGCCTGATCCAGCGCCGCGTGCAAATGGCGTCCAGCCTGCGGCCAAACGAGTTTGACGCCTTCCTTCGCCAGGGTCTTCGGTGGATTCCTTGGACTTTGGGGGGAGGGATGTTATAACCTGCCTACTTACGATTGGCTGGGGACTAATGACTATCCCACAATCCTATGGGTGTATGAACTTCCCCAATGAGGGGGGCGGAGAAACTCCTAGTATAAATAAGCTGGCCAGTTCAGGAACCAGCAGGAAGGAGAAGGTAGCAAGGGAAGTTACTGCTACTGTTATGTATATATTGTTATAGTAAATAAACGTTATTATTTTGTATCCTTAAAACTCGTGCTGGATTCTTCGTGGCCCTTACAAAAGGAGTCCTAGTCCAGGATTCTCTAAAGGTAAACTTGCAGGTTGAGTCCGTAATTAAGAAAGCAAATGCAATGTTGTCATTCATCTCAAGAGGCTTGGAATATAAAAGCAGGTATGTACTTCTGAAGCTTTATAAAGCATTAGTTAGGCCCCATTTAGAATACTGTGAGCAATTTTGGGCCCCACACCTCAGGAAGGACATACTGGCACTGGAGCGGGTCCAGCGGAGATTCACACGGATGATCCCAGGAATGGTAGGCCTAACATACGATGAACGTCTGAGGATCCTGGGATTATATTCATTGGAGTTTAGGAGGTTGAGGGGAGATCTAATAGAAACTTACAAGATAATGAATGGCTTAGATAGGGTGGATGTAGGGAAGTTGTTCCCATTAGCAGGGGAGACTAGGACCCGGGGGCACAGCCTTAGAATAAAAGGGAGTCACTTTAGAACAGAGATGAGGAGAAATTTCTTCAGCCAGAGAGTGGTGGGTCTGTGGAATTCATTGCCACAGAGGGCGGTGGAGGCCGGGACGTTGAGTGTCTTTAAGACAGAAGTTGATAAATTCTTGATTTCTCGAGGAATTAAGGGCTATGGAGAGAGAGCGGGTAAATGGAGTTGAAATCAGCCATGATTGAATGGTGGAGTGGACTCGATGGGCCGAATGGCCTTACTTCTGCTCCTATGTCTTCTGGTCTTATAGTCTTATGGTTTCTGATAATTGCACTTCAACCTCATCTTCACTCTTTGATTTCTCCCCTTTTCTTAACCTGTGACTTTGCGACCTTGTTACTACACAATCCGGAAAAATCCCAGGATATTCGTCCTTCAACCCTTCAGTTGTCTGATTTTCCACTGGCTTATCAACCACAGTAGGCATCACTCCCACTTGCAATCCAGCTATATCATTACCCAAGATAAACTGTATTCCTGGACAAGATAGTTTCTCTATTACTCCTACTACCACTTCACCACTCTTCACTGGACTTTCCAACCTTACCTTATATAATGGAACGCTACTCCTCTCACCCGGATTTCCACATATCACCACCTTTTCTGGCAACATTCTTCCCAAACTACATAATTCCTCATCTCTTACCATTAAAGATTGGCTAGCCCCTGTATCTCTTAAAATTGTGACTTCTTTACCTGCTCCTCCTGATACACATAAGTAAACTTTACCCACACAAGTAAATTCTGTAAAGACATCTGTCACCTTCTCAACAATTACTTCTTGAACAGGCTGTACAATGGTTTGCACCTTGGGAAGTACATCATCACTTATAAAGAGGGAAAAAAATCAAAACACCTTTCTGTTTCTGGACAGGAAGAGGACAAAATAGTTCTGTTTACATTAAGCCCTCCTCCTGTGGGTAACAGGGGAAAAAAGCCATCTTACTTGGGGTGGCATGGTAGCAAAGTGGTTAGCACTGTTGTTTCATAGCACCAGGGTCCCAGGTTCGATTCCCGGCTTGGGTCACTGTCTGTGCGGAGTCTGCACGTTCTCCCAGTGTCTTCTTGGGTTTCTTCTGGGTGCTCCGGTTTCCTCTCAAGTCCCGAAAAACATGCTATTCGGTGGATTGGCCATGATAAATTGCCCTTAGTGTGCAAAAGGTTTAGGTGGGGTTACTGGGTTACGGGGATAGGGTGGAGGTGTGGACTTGGGTGGGGTGCTCTTCCCAAGGGCTGGTGCAGACTTGATGGGCCAAATGGCCTCTTTCAGCACTGTAAGTTCAATGATTCTATGATACTTCAGGACTCAGAAGGTTGTTCGCCCCACAGCACCCATTCCGAATTGCAGAACTTAGCAAATGTCTGTCACTTGTCTTCGACCTTAATGAGTCGCAGAACACAGGAGGGATGAATTGAACATTTTGCTTGTGTGTTCCTAAGATGTATTAGTCACTCTATAATGAGGGAGGGGGGGAGTGCAGAAACAACAAAAAGCAGATTAAAGTACCCTGGTCTCTGTCTATTCCAAATTTAATCAGTACTAAATCAGTAATAAAAAGCCAAATGCTTCACGGCTCAAGAAGTTATTTAACCTTTCAGATTCAATTTTAAACAAGTTGCTCTGCAGTCCAGCATTAATCTTCATTGGACTCACTAAAAGCAACGTGGGGAACTCTTCAGGCGAACTGCTATTAATGAAAAAAAAAGTTAGATTTTCTAATTCAAAATGCGATACATGAAAAAAAATCATCCAATGATTAATGGAACATTTTTGTGCTTTACCTTCGTACTGTCGGCATTGGACAGTCTCACACGGGCCTGCTGGGCAAACCTGCTTGTTTTCACTCCAGCATATATGCGTAATGCTGACAAATGGGGGCAGTAGTTGAGTAGTTGGTTGAAGGGTGTGCGGTTTGGCGGGGGGGGGGGGGGGGGGGGGGAGGATCTGTGCTTTGAGGCCATCCAGCAAACAAACAAGAGGCTAACCTTCAAAGCTTTTAGCAACCATCCCCAGCTTTGCAAAAGCATTACACTGACATCGCTCGCACCAAATTGTACCTTGTACCAAGGTGTAGATCAAGAAATAACAGCATCGTCTCATTTTAAAAAAATAAGATAGCAACAGCCCCAGTGAGTCAAAGATGCACAAAATTTAAAACTGCTGTCTTAAATATCTTAGTTACAAATTCAATACATAAAGAATCACTAAGTTCACTACCTCTGCTTGACAATGTGGTAAATTCTCTTTCATGAGGTGAGGCAATTAGATGGAAATCACCAAGAGAGGTTTAATGTCTTGCGGTTAATACATGTACAATTGTCAACGTGTTAATGTTGTACACAGACATGTTAACCAATCTGCGAATGAATTAAATGAAACAGGGAACGACGGGAGAAAATAGTAATTTTGCACTGTTGATTGAAGGTGACGTCCAGGATCTCTACAATTGCACTAGCGGGGAGGAATTAATCCTTCTGTGCCTTAACATAAAACTGTACAGAGTGCCCCCTAATTCACCGGCGCATCACATGGTACTTCCCTTGTGGCTTCTCGGGAGTGACACGGAATAATTATTATCAAGGTAAAAGCTGCCCTGTCCTGGACATTATTTCATCCACTGGGAACTAAGATTGCCAAAGCTCATTTCACTGAGGGGCCTTAACGTAGACAGGCTGTGGCTCTATTCAAATTGAATCCACAGAATAAAAGAGCTGTGTTTTAATCCACGTTCCACCTTATCCAACAGGAACAAAACATGTTCAAATATTTCCAATGACAAATTAGCAGGGCACTTTTATCTTGTTCAGAACATTTGTAGCAATTTCACACAGAACATAGAACACCATTGAAGTGTGTCATCGTCAAGCAACAATCTGGGAAATTGGTGTAATACAATGGGGAACCTTTGTTTTCATTTTTCTCCTAATCCCCTGCTCTTCCCCATCCCACAATATACACAGACACCAATAGTAAATATAGTACGAATGCCAGCAATCTGTAAGTTTTATTGTTATTGCTTGCACTCAGATAAGGCTTCATCTCCATCTAATTGAGAAGCTTGTAAAATATCATTGTAAGGAACAGTAAATCCTAGTGTGTCCAAATTCTAAATGTTTCAGGCAGAACCTAGCTTCATTAAAGCGAACAAAAAAAGTCGACTTCCTGATGACTCAAACAGAAAAGTGTAATGGAGTGAAATATTAGTAAATAAAACAGCAGGGACAGACACAGGGGAAAAGCAAGTAACACAGACTTGCTTACCTCTCATGACTTATTCATCGTGAGGCACCAGTGTGAGATACAATTTGCCCTCGAGAACTGCGGCACATACCTTTCCTATTTAATCAAATAGTAAGCAACAGAAGGGTTCTGTCACAGGCTCACATACATATTCAAAACAATCACTGAAAAGAAACTACCACCAAATGGTTTGAAAAAAATCGGATTTTCACAAGCTTTCCGTCTCAGAATTAACCTGGCACATGGTGTTAACAAATGTCTCTTGTCTAAGAACGAGGTCCGCGAGCAGTTACTTTTGTTCATGCTGTCATAACTACAGGAATAAAGTGACGGTCTGTTTCTGCAGTCTGCAGCAGCCGGTTTACAAGAGTATTGAATCATAAAACACTATAAATACGGGGTTCACATGTTCCCCGGCGGTTCAGTATGGTGGACACCGTGTCCCGTTTACTCTATGTCATTAACAAACAAAACAGATAGAGCGGGAGGGACTGGACTCAAATGTAGAAACACAAATATTGATTATGACAGTAATGTCATGATGTTCAAACATACATCATAACACATACATAATGATAGACAGACCAACGGACCAATTAACACACATAACACGACAGCCAATCGCAGACAAGAGCAGACACAGTATAAGGCAAGAAACACGACACTTCCTGGGCAGTCCATCTGGAGACAGCACTGGGCCTGGACCTCATTAGCAAGACACTCACACAGTCACAACGTGCTGAGTATCAAGTCAGATGTATAAATAGTTGGTTGGAATAAAACTGCGTTGTACCAATCGCAACCGTGTTGGTTCGTCTGTACCTCAGAGCACCCAACACCTCATGATACCAGGAGTGAATCGATACCGACCGGCAAATCTGCCATCCTGAGCCATGGACACCCGCAACAAACCGCAGCCGTTGCAAGTCGCTGGGAACCTGGGCACAAATTGGAAGCTCTTCAAGCAGCGATTCAAACTCTTCATGCAAGCCAATGAAAAACAGGGCGCCTCGGACGAAACAAAGATTGCCATGCTCCTCACTACCGCAGGTCAGCACGCCATCGATGTATACAACTCCTTGGTGTTCGCGGAAGGTGAGAACAAAGCTAAGTATGACACGGTCCTCCTCAAGCTCGACAAGCACTTCAACGTTGAGGTGAACAAAAGCTTTGAGAGGTATGTCTTTCAGCAGCGCCTGCAAGGTAAGGATGAGCTCTTTCACTCCTTCCTGACACACCTCCGCATACTCGCGCAGTCCTGTGGTTACGACACCACCTCAGAGTCCATGATCCGGGACCAGATCATTTTTGGCGTCGCCTCCAGTGGCCTACACCAGCAGTTTCTAAAAATTAAAGGCCAGACCTTAGCATCTGCAGTTGAAGCCTGTGTCCTGCATGAAAATGCGACCAGCCGCTATGCCCAATTTCAGGTGACCGAATCGGCACGGAGGGGGACCCACGCGAACGAATCGGCAAGCCAGGCCGCCCACGAGGCCGAACGCATCCAGGCAATCGAGTTTCTCCCGGCCCGCGGCCCGGACGAGGGCGGCCGTTTTGCGCGCTTTTAAGGCCACCCGCGTTTGTGCGCGGCAAAACCTATGGCAACACAGAAGGACGTGCAGCGCAGGCGCGCCCGACGCAAGACCGAACTGCGCATGCGCAGTGGCGTAACGAACGCCTTAACGTCATGACGTGCGGCAACTGTGGAGCTGCACATTTAAAAGGACAATGTCCTGCAAAAACCCGACAATGCCTACGCTGTGGCAAGATGGGCCACTACGCTGCCTACTGTCGAGCGGCTCAACCTGTTGATCTTCCACATCTCCGACAACGTCGCAGGAACGTGCGGACCATTCAGCCTCCACATCACGACATCCAAACCGACGACACAGATGACCAAGACGCCTTCCGGGTTGCGGTCATTGATGCGAACCCAGTCAACACCATCAATCCGGGCGATGAATGGAGTGCCACCCTAATGGTCAACCGATTCGGGGCAGCACGGTAGTATTGTGGATAGCACAATTGCTTCACAGCTCCAGGGTCCCAGGTTCGATTCCGGCTTCGGTCACTGTCTGTGCGGAGTCTGTGTGTGCGTGGGTTTCCTCCGGGTGCTCCGGTTTCCTCCCACAGTCCAAAGATGTGCAGGTGAGGTGAATTGGCCATGATAAATTGCCCTTAGTGTCCAAAATTGCACTTAGTGTTGGGTGGGGTTACTGGGTTATGGGGATAGGGTGGAGGTGTTGACCTTGGGTAGGGTGCTCTTTTCAAGAGCTGGTGCAGACTCGATGGGCCGAATGGCCTCCTTCTGCACTGTAAATTCTATGATCGCCGATCACTTTCCGCCTGGACACTGGCGCCTCCACCAACCTCATAGCATGGTCAGCCTTCTATGCCATGAAGGTCAGACCACCAATCCAGCCATCCCAGTGCAAGATGGTCGACTACAACGGGAACGTTATCCCGGCCATGGGATCCTGCCAGCTCCAGGTGACACACAAAACACATACGGCCACACTCTCGTTCGAGATAGTTGGCTCATCGAAGGACTCCCTGCTGGGCGCACAGGCATGTAAGGCTCTCCACCTTGTGCAACAAATTCTCTCTCTCTCTCTCCAGACGGCACGTCTGACTTCCAGGATGCTGAGTTCTACGCACAGCTCCAATCGCTCCTCGCCCACAATCAGGAGGCATTCGAAGGCATGGGAACACTGCCATACACCTACCGAATTCGCCTCAAACCGGACGCCATCCCGGTCGCTCACGCACCTCGCAGGGTTCATGCGCCACTTAAAGACCGCCTCAAGCAGCAGCTGCAGGATCTCCAGGACCAAGGGGTCCTATCCAGGGTCACGGAGCCCACGCCATGGGTCAGCTCCATGGTGTGTGTCAAGAAGTCCTCTGGCAAGCTCCGCATCTGTACACACCCCAAAGACCTCAATAATAATATTATGAGGGAACATTATCCCATACCCAAACGGGAGGAGATCACCAGTGAAATGTCCCCGGCGAAGATATTCACGAAATTGGATGCTTCTAAAGGATTTTGGCAGATCCAACTGGACCCGTCCAGCCGAAAGCTATGCACCTTCAACACCCCTGTCGGCAGATTCTGCTACAACCGGATGCCATTTGGCATCATCTCGGCATCCGAGGTCTTCCATAGAATCATGGAGCAGATGATGGAAGGCATCGAAGGGGTGCGTGTATATGTGGACGATGTCATCATCTGGTCCACCACACCGCAGGAGCACATACATCGTCTCCAACGCGTTTTTGCCCACATACGGGAAAACGGCCTGCGCCTCAACCGAGCCAAGTGCTCCTTTGGCCAGGCCGAGTTGAAGTTCCTGGGGGACCATATCTCCCGGTCAGGGGTCCGTCCGGATGCAGACAAGGTGAGCGCCATCACAGCCATGCCGCAGCCGGCCTACAAAAAGGCTGTCCTACGCTTCCTTGGCATGGTCAACTTCCTGGGGAAGTTCATTCCCAACCTTGCCTCCCACACGACGACTCTGCGCCAACTCGTCAGAAAATCCACAGAGTTCCAGTGGCAACACACACACCAGCTGGAATGGGAGGAGCTCAAACTCAAACTCACTACGGCACCAGTGTTGGCGTTTTTTGACACGTCTCGTGCCACCAAAATCTCAACTGATGCCAGCCAATCCGGCATTGGAGCAGTGCTCCTGCAGAGGGATGACACGGCATCATGGGCCCCAGTTGCCTATGCATCGCGGGCCATGACCCCCACAGAGCAGCGCTACGCGCAAATCGAAAAAGAATGCCTGGGCTTGCTAACCGGTTTAGACAAGTTCCACGATTACGTCTATGGTCTTCCACGGTTCACGGTGGAAACTGACCACCACCCCCTGGTCAGCATAATAAACAAGGACCTGAACGAGATGACCCCTCGCCTCCAGCGCATCCTTCTTAAACTCAGGAGGTACGACTTCCAACTGGTCTACACTCCAGGGAAGGACCTCATCGTGGCGGATGCCCTATCCAGAGCAGTGAGCACACCGCCAGATGCGGAGGGGTTCGTATGTCAGGTCGAGGCACAGGTGGCTTTTACAGCGGCAAATCTGCCGGCTGACGACTCCAGTCTGGTCCGTATCCGCCGAGAGACTGCGGCCGACCCCCTTCTGCAGCGAGTGATGCGCCACATGACGGGAGGATGGCTCAAAGGGCAGTGCCCGCAGTTCTACAATGTACGAGACGACCTAGCCGTTATTGATGGTGTCCTTCTGAAGCTGGACCGGATTGTGATTCCGCACAGCATGCGCCAGCTGGTTCTCGACCAACTACACGAAGGCCACTTGGGGGTCGAGAAGTGCAGACGGAGGGCTTGAGGGGCGGTATACTGGCCGGCCATCAGTGACGATATTGCCAACATGGTGATCAACTGTACAACCTGCCAAAGGTTTCAGCCGGCGCAACCTCCTGAGACTCTTCTGCCCCATGAGCTGGTGACATCCCCTGGGCGAAGGTGGTGTCGACCTATTTCACGCGCTCGGCATGGACTATGTCATCATAGTTAACCACTTCTCAAACTACCCAGAAGTCATACGCCTGCAAGATTTGACGTCGTCTGCTGTCATCAGGGCCTGCAAAGACACCTTTGCTCGCCACGGCATTCCGATGACTGTCATGTCGGACAATGGGCCCTGTTTTGCCAGCCATGAATGGTCGTCCTTTGCTGCTTTGTATGGCTTCACACATGTGACGTCCAGCCCTCTGCATCCCCAGTCCAATGGAAAGGCGGAGAAGGGCATTCACATTGCCAAGCGGCTCCTCTGCAAGGCTGCTGCTGCCGGGTCGGACTTCTACCTCGCCCTGCTGGCCTATCGCTCGGCCCCACTAGCCACTGGTCTCTCACCAGCACAGCTGCTGATGGGTTGCGCCCTCAGAACCACTGTGCCTTCCATCCTGGCACCAACAATAGACCATGCTCCGGTACTGCATAGGATGCAACTGCAGCGCGGTCGCCAGAAGAGATCGTACGACATACGGGCAACTGATCTTCCCTCCCTGGGCCCTGGAGACAACGTCCGCATCCACCTACCAGACGGTGGCTGGTCAGCACCTGCCGAAGTTCTCCGACGCATGGCTCCCCGCTCGTTCCTGGTACACATGCCGGATGGATCCGTGCGTAGGCGCAATCGCCGAGCCCTTCGCTTACTTCCACGCTCGCAATGGGACCCTACACAGACGCCGTGTCCTCCACTGGTTCCTGATAGCGACTTTGTGGAGCTGCCACAGATCATGCCCCTTCTGTCGCCGCCCGTGGCCAGGCTCGCACCTCAGCCGGTGGTTCTCGACCCACCCTTGAGGCGCTCAACCCGAATTCGTCGCCCACCTACTAGACTGGACTTATGAGACTGTTCACACGTCAAACTTTAGCAACTACTGTTTTGTAACATGTCACTGTTTTATCGTTCCAGGCCTCGTTTGATCGTTCCAAATTTCAACGTTGTTCTTCTTTTGTTATGGTACAACATCGTTAGCATGTCACACCTGACATCGCCCCTTGTATATAGTTAAGCCCCATGTACATGATGTAAATATTACGCACACACACCTTTAGCTGCACTCAGGACACATTTATATTTATAACCACGTAGGCACATAATCTTGTAAAAAAGGGGGGATGTCATGATATTCAAACATACATCATAACATATACATAATGATAGACAGACCAACGGACCAATTAGCACACATAACACGACAGCCAATCACAGACAAGAGCAGGCACAGTATAAGACAAGAAACACGACATTTCCTGGGCAGTCCATCTGGAGACAGCACAGGGCCAGGACCTCATTAGCAAGACACTCACACAGTCACAATATGCTGAGTACCAAGTCAGATGTATAAATAGTTGGTTGGAATAAAACTGCGTTGTACCAATCGCAACCGTGTTGGTTCGTCTGTACCTCAGAGCACCCAACACCTCAAGTAATAAAGGAATAAGTTAGTTCTGAGGGTTTTGCTTTCCTGAAAACTGCTTCAGGTTTTGAAGAAACAAATGATGGAATAGTTATCTTCAGGTGATGCTGCAGCTGGGCCAAGAAGGGCATTTAAAAGTTTATTGGATAAACATATGGATGATAATGGCATAGTGTAGGTTAGATGGCTTTTGTTTCGGTGCAACATCGTGGGCCGAAGGGCCTGTACTGCGCTGTATTGTTCTATGTTCTATGTTCTAAGGGACCCACGGTCAAATGAGGCCTTGTGTGAGATCCACTGGTAGATGCTTTAAATAAATAATCATGTAATAAAACTGTGTTGGACTTTTTATTTCACCTCACTTAATTAAGCTGTTCGCTGAAATAGTTCATTAGTGTGCAGAAGTAGAAGTTGTTTTAGTGAACAACACTAAATAGTCTGATAAGAAATTAGAACATACAGACTGACGAGCCATGATGAATAGCTGATTAACAGCCAACATGAACAGTGACGTCTGGGAGGATGGTATTTGAGGGAACAGCCTTGGTGCAATCATAAAGGGGTGCTGTAAGGTCCAGCCCGATTACAGAGTTCAGAATTGGCACGTGAAGGCTCAGGAAGCTAATGTCGGGTGAATGACATTCAAGGTGTCCTTTTCAACCCAATGTTTAGACAAAGAGCTCAATGTTTTGTCGCACGCTTTCAAATAAAGTTAATCTTGACAGTGGGAAAAGGTCGTGTCAATAATCTATAAAGGGATCCAGCCCTAAAAAAAAGGATAGAAGATAAAAGAGATTGGGAGATCTCGGTGCAGGAAGCGATGGGGAGAAACCCCTAAGGGTGGATCCATGTGTAGTTTGGGAAGTTGTGAATATATGTGAGACACTGAGGAAAAAGAGGAGAACGAAGAAGAAAGGAGCTGTTCGTGCATGCCAGCTGTCCTGTCCAATCTGGACCGTGTCTCACTACTTCTCACGGTCATATGTTTTTGGTGCTAATCAGATCTTAAACTCTGACCAACCGTGATATACCCAAAGTACTGCTGGCAGTTGGTCCTAATTGAAAGATCAAAATAACAACATTACGGTTTATTTCCTTTATCCCTTCCCTATGGAATTTTGCTCTCCTCCACCCCTAAACTCCAGTTAATGGTAATGGTCAAGGAGATCAGACAAGCCTGTAGGGGTGGATCCAATACACATCCACCGAGTTAAAAATTTGCCGCACTATTTCTTAAACCTTTGAAGCATTAAGGGAAATATTTAAATGTTTCCTCTTTATTCCTTACAAAGAGGAGGCGTTTGAATTTCTTACACATCTAGTTCATAATAACTGACCTAAATCCTGAAGCAACAAATATGCCATCTGAAGAATGATAGGGAATGATCTTCTGGGGAAATTAGGAGTGATATGCTAATTCCTCGTTGAATCACAGATACATGAGAAGTTGTTGGAATCTATAACAATATAAAAAATCTTCAATTTTCTTTGTCAATATTTACTTCTATGGACTGTAGGTGAAAATTAAACTAGATTCAATTATAATTTCAAGATCATCATGTGTTCCATGTATGTACAACAGGTAGCATTCCGATAAACGTGACTGTTTACTTGCGTTTATTTTACTAGGTATATTAATTTGTTCAGTCCCTTATCATCTAATAGGAGGTACAGGATCAGGTCGCGATTAGGCCAGGTGGCTGTTGTGCTTATAAGGAATAGGGCTGGGGTGCTGCTATACTGGTAAGGATTGGACCTGGAAAGCTATTGCATCAAGGAGTTGGCCTGAGGGTGACTGCATTAAGGAGTAGGACAAAATGCAAGTAGCTTCATGTGGTTAGTGGGAGTTGGCCCAGCAAACCTCAGAATGTGGGGAAGACCAGGACAAGAATTTTCCACCCATTAATTTAGATGGATGGAGACTTGGGCAGACTCCTTTATGGGGGTGGTCCCTCCTAGCTCATGGAATCTAATACACTTCAACATAAACATGAATGGCTTAAAAATCTCGGATAAACTCAGTAAAACCCAGAGATCCCGAGTTCACGTAAAATGTGAAGGTTCCATATTATTGCAAACGACAAGGCACTATCTCTGATTAGGAACAAAGAGGCAGAATTTACTCTGATCTGTCTGAGGTCAGTAGTTCAAAGCTCAATAAATTACATTAAGTTAATTTGAAAAATTGGCCTTGGTCAGTAAATAAATTCATTCTGCTTTGTAAATAAGTGAGCAGGCACTGGTAATTGTACCAACAAATCAGAAAAAAAAGTGTTTATTGTGGCTATGGCTGACACTGATAGCTAAATGACAACAAATGTTCAGCAAGTCTATCACAGCCCCAGACCGAGAACGGTTCACCTCCATTGTGCACAGCTTTATATACAACCCGTAGCTCAGAAAATCATCTATTAAACTTCAAAAGGTGTTTTTCACTGTGAAGAACTGCAGGTCACGTATATTTGACATCTTTTTAAAAGTCAAATTTCTAAAGGTACTAAGGATAGATTGCATGAATGAGGACACATCACGGTAGTGGATAGGGTGACCCTGGCAGTTGTGGAAGGGCTTCTAAGGCCTAAATTGAGATGAATTGCAAAGAGAATGGAAGTGGAGGCAAACATTTTAACTCATCCATGGCACATCTAACTTACAAATGCTTCGTACCACAGTGGTTGCCAAGTGCCAATCATCAGAATGTAGAACCAATATGCAATCAAACTATTCTTTTCTCAAGGTCATTTCAGTCAGAGTGGCTATCAGTTACAGTATACATCAGATAAGGCAATACTAGTCATTCTATGAAACAACAAACTGAAGTGACTTACATGAGGAATATTATGCCCTTTCTGAAAGGGACATCAATCCATCCTTTAAATCCTTAGAAAGAAAATAAAATGGGCACTGATGCAATCCAGCCCAAAGTTGATTTTCATTCCCAATTGCTATGGGCGGAATTTAACTGAAAAATGTTGAGGTTCATTTGTGGTGGGTTTTGCAGGAAGTTTCCGACCACTATCAAATGACTTTGTCACTTTTGTGGGCCCTGAAGAGTTTCTCAGCAGTTTAGCCCACACGTAGGGTGCAATCTTCCCAAAAGGGAACAAAGTCCCCAAGCGAGCGTGTTTAGTCGCGTGTTTCCCGGCACTCACATTGCTGAGAAACACATGGCTATTCAACGCGACTCTCTTTGAATAAGGGGCCTAAACGGGGGACGTGCAGCCGAGGCCGCACATAGCCCTGTTTTTTCACAACAGGGAGCTCTGTTCGCCAGAACACCAATCACTGAGGCCCCACGAAACATCTCCAACCTAGACCCGGCCCGAACGCAACATGGGGTCCCCTGGACCCACACGCACCCCCCAACACTCACGGTGGGCAACCCTGGGCCGATCGCGTGTGTAAAAGATACTTATCCTTGCATCTGTCTTTGGAATGCTCTCCCCCACAACGGTAACAGGCCTCTAACCCTTGTGACTGCTGGTCACTTATATTTTGGCTGCTCCGTTGCTTCGGGAACCTCGAGTAGCCGCTGCTTCCCGCCGTAACCGGTTCACCTCGCTCTGCACGCTTTGTAATTCGAAAGCGCTCTGTTCAGCACTTTCAGTTGTTTGAGCCAACTCACCCGCTTTGCCCAAGGATGTCTTGGTTTCTGCCAACAACGTCCTGTGAATATTTAAGTTGTTGATCCCGCAGGACAACCGGTCACGCGCAGCATGTCGCCGAGAGAGGCTGCTGCTCTGCTCCATTCTCGGCTCTCGCTAGCGTCGCCGGGCCTGGAACCTCAACTCATAACAAACGTGTGTGCTCCTGGCTGGCTGCCTAGCTGCCTGGCTGCTGGCTATCTGGCCTGGCCTCTGCTCTCTTTGATTGGGTGCCTGTCTGCCCTCAGCTCTGGCATGGAGAGTCACCCCACTGCTCTACTCGACAGCCGGTGGACAGCACCGCCTCCTCACCTCGCTGAAGGCTTCGCAGCAGAGGAGAACTTACATTTTTGAGACACACTTCTCAGTATGCCCCCCACCCCCATTGGCCGGGCCTCCGAAGCGCTGTGTGTTTCACTGCACGTCCGTCTCACAAAGTGTTTATTTCTCTCTCCTGGATGCAAATCTCCATAGCAGGATTCCAAACCATCGGGATAAATAAATAAAACATCCGACAATGTCAGAACAGTCATAGGATTCATGAATTACAAATGGCTACAACAGAACATTTTATGATCTGTATGATATTTTTAAAATACAGGCACGCAGACCTCGACGGTACAAAATAAACAAGAGCTTTATTGGAGAGCTGTTTGCTCTACGGGCTGTTAGGATAGACTGACTGTTAGCCCGACCAAATGGCTGATGACTGCGTCGTTATGTCACATGATCGGACTCTTAAAGTGAAAAAATGAAATGAAAATCGCTTATTACAAGTAGGCTTCAAATGAAGTTCCTGTGAAAAGCCCCTAGCCGCCACATTCCGGCTCCCGTTCGGGGAGGCTGGTACGGTATCTTGTTCCAACTGGGGATCTTATTCCAAGTGATCTTGTTCCAACTAGGAACAAATGTGAGTACACAACACTTTCCTCCCCCTTTACACGAGAGGTAACTGCAATGAAACACAATATAACCGTAACAATCAAGATTTGCAATATGAACAATTAACAAACACAAGTCAATAAGTTAGACATTTCGGAAGACGTCAATTCCTGTGTGGTTGTTGGGGAACCTCGGCGTCTGTTTTCTTGTGTTGACTGTAACCTCTGGTGTTTTTGGTTGAGTTTAGACACCGTCCGTTGTTGCCTCATCCGGAGGTGACGTAGTGTTCGGAGGTTGACTCGGTGTTGAAATGTCTTCAACTGGAGTACTGTCTTCCTCAGTTTTTTTCCGGTACTGTCCAGCTCTCAAATATGTACAGGTCTTCACTTGGCGCAATTTGTCATTGACGATCTGTTGACTCCGTCTCTGGTAACCTTGTTCCAGCTGCTAATAGTTGATCAGTGTGTCTCCTCCACACTACATCGTCCTGAGTTTGAACAGTGTCCTATCTGTGCCAAGATGAAGGCAGGTTTTCACTTCTCAATGGTGGTGTAGTTCCATGCCAATACTTCATGGCCCTCTGAAAAAATTGGCGTTTAGTCCTGGTCTCACATCGCAAAACCTGACTGCTGTTTCCGCTCAACAATTTATCTTGTCTTAGGCTGCTTCAGTAAGTCAAATGCTGTGCATAACTGACCATCCTCATTATCTCACAATGACCGTCATGAAGTTGGTTTGGGATACATTTCCGTAACAATGGCAGAATGATGACCCTCATTCCCCAGAGGAGATAACGAGCTTCTATGGTTAGTTTGAGTCTTCGGGTATCATATGGCTTCAATTATGGGTTTGCTACCATGGTCTTGTCACTAAGTACCAAGTCCATAACCTCTAGCAGTAGTGGATTATTTCTGGTATACTTCTTAACTTGTCCTGCAGACAGTTCTAGATAGATAGTGGGCTAGATTCTCCGCAGCCCTGCACTGAAATCGTGTTTGGCACGGGGGTGGAGAATCCATTTTTATGCCCGAATCGGGCCCGGCCCCACTCCCGCGATTCTCCAGTCCATTCTTGTGCGCAGTTTAACGGCGTGGCTGGGGGGCCATTGCCAGAGGCCCTCCAAGTGATACTCTGGTCCCGACCGGCCAAATTCCCGACGGCGTGGTTATAACCACGTCTGGCCGCTCGGGACTCTCACACGCGCCCGCCCCGTTGGGGGTATCAAGTACCGGGGGTCCTTATGGGCGGGCGGGGCGGGTCCGATGCAATGGCGTGGGGCAGAAAGTTGGGACTTTCTTTGTTGGTTCATGTCCACTGGATGAGTCCGCCATCACGTTCGGCTCTGCCGCTGCTGTGCGCATGCGCGGACTCGTGACCGGAAGCGTGGGGACCCGTTCACGCAGCTAAAGCTGAGAGAAGCACTCCGGGGGCCTGCCAGCTCCCTGCAAGTAGGTGAATAGCTCTTAATTTTTTTAAGGAAAGTCTGACGTGAGACACCGGTGTTTTTACGCTGGCGTGGGGACATAGCCCCATTTTGAATGCCATATTCGTGCCAAATCATCCTTCGTCATCATGGGTACTATGGGCGTGGCCCAATCACTGACCTTAACGGGTTCGAGGACGCAAGTCTTGACGAGAACAATAGAAAGACTAGGTGGGATTTTTGCAAGATTCGGTTACCCTGGGCAACTTGTTAGCATCAATGGGCCACTGTTCATTTTGCAAGAGTTCACAAATTATCTCTAATTCTACCTTGAACTTAGGCCTATTGGCACACAGCGCTGACCTAACCTCTGAGCATCTTGCTTGGCTTTTGTGCTTAATATTTAGCTTGACTAAGCTCTCTTTCATGCTTCCCAGCTCTCCATTAAAGATTCTGGCATGTTTCTTTAGAATCTTCAGTAGACCAGCTTTGAACTCCGACATGAGATTCACCTCGGCCCAGTTTAGCCTGATTCTCTCCAGCCAGGTTCTCCCCAATAGGGCTGGATAGTTACTTTTAACACCGTGCAGGGACAAGCCTGCGGCCTGTCCGTTTAGCTGCACATTCACATCGATACGGCCCCTCAATGGCACTACTTCTGTGGAATACATTTTGAGTATTACCTTTGGGGCGGGGGGGTTCAAGGTGATATGTCGTAGCTTCTCTTGGTAAACAGTTTCTGGGACCAACAAAACAGCTGCGCCAGTGTCCAGCTCCATTTTCACAGGTTGCCGTCCAGTAAAGGAGTCACGCATTAACGGTTGGTTGCAACCGCCGTGACCAGTACGTTCAACGACATCTCATCATCTGGCTGTGAATCTAGTCCTTTTTGTTTAATTTTGGTTCCTTCGATGGTTGCTGCTATTATTAGGCATTCCTCCATTGCCAGCTTTGGTGCAGTGATGTTTTTAACTTCTTCAACCCTTATTGGATGGTTGCAGCGCAGATCGATGATTTTTCTTACTCTACCAGATCTCTGCAGTTCTTTTCAGGGTGTTTGCAGTGTGGATCAATGTCACAAAGCACGCTGATGTTATCTGTGAGGGTATCCCAACTTGGAACATGGGTTCATGGAGGGGTGTTTAGTTTAGTTTTTGTATTGGTATGAGGAGACAAGTGAAACCCCATTGAGAACAAGTAGCCCAGTCATCGTGTAACAATTTTAAAGACCATTTATTAAAATAAAGAAAAGACACATGCATACGAACAGGACTGGTCTGCTCTAAGACAATTAAGGTATATGAATTACTAAACACACACTCAGTTTATGAAGAACATACCTCTTGTTCCAAAATATATCTATGATCCCTGAACTCCTTAAGGCCGCTCTATGTCCCAAATCAACATTTAAATTAAATAAATCTGCAAGTTAAAACCAGCTTATAGTTACCACACAATACAGGATGATAATCAAGTCTGGGAAGCGTCTTGTACTGGTCCAGCGAAGATATTTATACTGCCTTTATGAAGGTTTCCTGCACTGTCTTGTCTCTACGACTTCAAGACTGTTAGATGTAAAACCTGGTCTTCAGGCTTGGTGCCAGGAAACTAACTTGTCTGCTTCTAAGCCTGCTACGTGCCAAGTGGACTCCCTTGCTTCTGAGGCTCCAGTCAATTATACCTTTGTTCCACTTTGATTCTGCCGTCTGTGTATTTTGCTGTCTGCCCCTATCAAATTCCTTGACTCGAGACTTTATAATATGTATACCTCATTGATCTTCCCAATCATCTAGACAAACTGTTTCTCCTCATAAACTACTCTCTCCTGAATCTAATCTAAAATGTCTTCTAATCTCATTATTGGGAGACAGATCTCATCTGGTCTTTTGAATACTATCTACTGCTGTCTCTGGGCAGATTTCGACCTGTTGCTGGGCAGGTCGCATCCCATTATGTTTTTTTAAATTGGTTTTACTTCTGTTGCTAGGCAAACTCATAATAATCAACAGCCTTGTTGCTAGTTTCTTTGTCTATTATTTTTAAAATACAGGCTTGTAGACCACGAAGGTACATAACAAACAAGAGCTTTATGATGGGAATAGAGGGATACGGATCCCGGAAGTGTAGAAGATTTTAGTTTAGACGGGCAGCATGGTCGGCGCAGGCTTGGAGGGCCGAAGGGCCTGTTCCTGTGCTGTATCTTTCTTTGTTCTTTGTTCTTTATAGGAAAAATGTTTCCTCAGCTGGCTGTAAAGATAGAGGGTTGTTCCCCCAAACTGTCGATGACATCATTACTATGTCATGCCAAACTCTTGCAGTCACCTTGTTCCAACCAAGAACAAACATGAATAAGCAATAACCTTTTAATTTGCATTTGCTGGTTTCACAATGATAACTGCATATTTCTCTTACGGGAGCAAGTAATGGACAGACCACGTAAAACAAACAAACAAATACCAAATTCAAAAATGGTTCAGGGTTTGCGGGTGGATCTCCCCAAGCTTTGGACCATGAAAACCAGTGGTGGAACTTGCAATTGAAAGGTTATGCACATATTAAATTATCTGCTACCATTTCTTCCTCATCCTCCCCTATCCTACCTAGACTGGCTATTATGCACAAAATGATCATTAACATAATGGGTGCAGTTACAAGTGGAGATTGCAATATGTAAATTTTTGAATAATCTGCATAAATACATAAAATCCCCGAATAGCTGTATAACAAATGTTTATGTCACTCACAGACATCAGTTTCTGACACAATTTATATAACTGTACCTGATTGTTAAATTTAAGAATAAAATCATTAAGCGTCTTTTAAATGCACATTAGCTCAAACCCCTTAGCACACACCAACAGGTTTATGATCTATTCTCCTCTCTGAACAGGTGAATGTGTTCATTATTCATTTAACCAGGCCAGTACATCAATCATTCTAACTACAGTTCCAACCAGCATCCATTGAATTTCCAAACTGTTACAAAATTGCACTAGGATTGGAAATGCTGCACTATTTTCCTCTGTAAATAACTTTGATTATCCATCGTCTCAATTAAGTTATTGATCTGCATCAGTCTGTCCAAAAACCCGAACAGGCACGCTACTGCTTTGCTCCTTTTATGCTCCCATTGCACATCGATGGGCAGGCAATGCCAAAAATGAAACAGCATTATTTTTGTTAATACACGTTTAATATAGCAGGTTTATGCACTGACACAAAGCACACCCTGTAATATTGATTTATCCATTTACTTTGGCATTCAATACCTTTGAGAAATTAGAGGGTTTTGCCAACTTTCCTGACATTTTCTCTTACCGATCGTTAACAGAAGGTGGTGACTCAAGCTAGAGTGCAAATTAGCAGTTGGCCTTTCACAGAGCCAAGCTGGACAGGAGTTAGAACCTGACCATTTTTTTCTCTTCCCCGCCAAAAACAAGTTCCAAGTTTCGCAGGGCTCCTGTGGTGGCTCAAGATGAACACATTGGGAGACTTCCGCTGTGAACCAAAAGGGGCTTATTGCAGAAGAGAAAAGGCAAACAAGCTACAAGATGCGGAGCGACTATTTACACGTGTTAGCTCCCCTGCTCCCGGTTTCACTCTGCCGGGCTCCCAACTCCCCGGTACTCGCTGTCACGCTATTGGCTGGAGCTTCGCTCGCTTCTACGCGATTGGGCCTGAGCTAGAAACATGGGCCGCCAAGCCCGTCCCTTAAAGGGCACCGTCACTGCTGCAACATATTGCATTTTAACTCAAAAGCGATCAGATCGGGGCCTTTCTAGTTTGTGCCTCAGTATCTGGTTCACGTTCAGTAAAGGGAATAAAAGTCCCTTTTCTTCTCCTGATTCTGTAAGAATGCAGCAGAAGTCAGTTTGGGCAGTCTGAACCCAGTCCCCAATGGGCCATTTCAAGTACAATTAATTTAGTGCGGTCACCAAAAAGGCGCACTAACTCTGGTTATTAGATGGTTTGCTAAGTGAAGAGTGGCTGTGGGAAGTAGGAATTTTATTCTGATGTAACAGGAGGTACCGTTCCAATAATGACATTGACAAAATCAATACTCTTGCGGTGTCAAGTTATTTTGTTAGTGAACTGCTAATAGAAAGAAGAGCAAAATGTCAGATGGCAATGTTTTTTTTAAACCCACCACCCCCCCCCCCCAGGCTAACTTTATTTTTACTACCATCATTGTGGGAAGGAGGGGATTGGAGGACAGGCAAAGTATAACTTGACTTCTCTATCAATCTAATGAAGCTCAATGTAAGTTTGAAGACCGGAAGTTCATCTTTCTACCAGGCACTTGGCAGTTCTCTGAGTTTGACTTCTTCAACAACACCCATTTCCTCTCTTTGGAAGCAAGTGCCCGCAACATGGGATGGGCGTGCCAGTATTTCTGGAGGTGGGGCAGGACGGGAGGAGATTGTTATTTGGATTGAGGATCTAGGGCCCGATCGAAAGACCTTGCCGCACCCGACTCGCTGACGTGACAAGGCCGTTAAATCTCACGAGATCTAACGAGGCCTTACGAGACGTCGCGATCTGGATCTCACCCTCACTGGGCGGGATCCAGATTTGCATATTTAAGTGAGCAGTTAACTTCACTTAAATATGTCTTCACAGGAGCATCCCAGTGCCGGAGATTGGACGCCCGTGCCTGGGAGACCTCACCCTGGCACCACTGTTGCCACCTGGAGTGCCAGGGTGCCTGTACTAGAGATCAGGTCCGGGGGTGCCCTGACCTTATGAAGTGGGGTGAGGGGGGCTTGAGCACCTCCAAATCGGGGTGACCCAGAGGCTGAGGTGGGGTGCGGGTCGAGAGATTGGGGCGGCATTTAAAATGCAGCTATGTGCAGCCTTGGCGGGGATTTCCTGGCAGAGGCCCTCCCAAAAAATGAAATCCCGTTTAGTAGCGGGGTTGTTCCTGGTGTCATGTGAGAGTACCTTTAAGAAATGGGTGTTTATAAATGGGTGTGTATATAAATATCTGTAGTGAGAGTACCTTTAAGAAATGGGTGTTTATTACTGCAGTGATGTCAGAGAGTGGGTGGAGCTGGGCTGTCAGTCAGCTTTTTACTTTCGTTTTAGGCTGTTTGCTGCAGGGTGTGTTTTAGTTTCGTTTTCAGTGTTGGAGCTGAAGCCAGACCAAGCAGGTGTACTGCTGTTCTCTCTGCCACCAAAAGACTATTTCTTGATCATTTGGTGAATTCAGAATTATAAATGTTCTCAGTAGTGAATGTAAACCTAATGTGCTTCTGGTAGAAGGTGTTTTGAGTCTTATGGATGTTAAAAGGAAAGCTTAAAGGATTACTTAGTGTTGTATTCTTTGGGGGTTGTATTTAAATTAATGGTTGCTAAACTATTCACTGTTTGTTTTAAAAAAGTTAACTTGAATTCATAGAATGAATATTGTTTTGCTTTCAAAAATACTTTTCAATTTCTGCTGTACCACTCCTGTACAGTGGGCCGTGTGCTCCCCATACCACAATCTATTAAAAGTTGTGGGTCAGGGGAACTCCATGACACACTTTGGGGTTCTCTAAACCCTGGCCTATAACACTGGTGCTGCGCCCCGACTGTCTGAACACCCGGTTGGGGTTGTCTGCTTTTTATATTTCTCCATACTCCCATACCACCTGCTCCATTTTGATAGCTTCCTATGCATCCCTTTTTTTTTTAACCACTCTCTGTGGCTCTTACATTTCCTTCAGTTTCTCTAGGCTCCTTCCGGCTCTTGCTAATATCATTCTGCCATGCAAACATCTCTTCTCCCTCTCATGTACTCTGCAATTTTGCCATTGCTTTTTCTGTGTGACTTCCACCACCACAACCCCCCCCAAACCCTCACAATGACCACCACCCACATCAGACCCCATCCCCACACACACCCTGACCTTTCCATTGTTCTTTTCCATTTGAAATGCTGCCGATGTGCAAATACCTTCCAGGCCCCAAGTGAGAGCTTAAGATCTGACATGTCAATCTTCTGCTCGACCAACTCTCCTCTGGAGTAATTATGCTCCTTATTTTTGGCTTATGAGAAGCAGCCATTCAACAGAAAGCTGTCTTTTCAACCCAGCCAATGTTTCCTTCCTTTCCTTCTCTTGATGATTCAAGGATTTGCAAGATCCTCATTAACAGAGTTTGGGCTCCATCTCTGATGGATTGATGCCATTGGTGAGACTGTGCACTTGGATCCATGCAAACTTCACATTGATACCTGAATTGGAAAGACAGCAAAGGGCAACACCACTGATCAAAATATAAACCAATGATTTTCTTTTCTGGTCTGGGCATCACTTTTTGAAGATCAGGCAGGTTTATATTTTGTACCTCCTGGTTGAGAGAGAGCTGTGTTTCAGGAATGGTGCCATAAACACCCCACTGACATCAAGATAATGGCAACTAAACGGTGCTAAATGTTTCCAAGTATCTGCCAGGTGGATCAAACGCATTGCACAAACTCAAAATGTAGCTTGTCGCTGTACGAAGGAAATGAACACATTTGAAGGATAAACTTTGATGTGCTGATTGGTATTTTCCTACAAAAAATCCTCTCATAAGTCACAGTGAGAGGTGCATGCAGACGAAACAGGTTGCGCTGGATTGTCATACGGAGACGGGCTCAGAGGTGGCGCTGCCACTGTTCGAGGACCTTCTGCTGGGCCTCCAGACTCAGGAGCCTCTAGTTTTCCTTAATTGGACAGGGATGATGGTGGCTGCCTCCTGCCACCTCTCCCTCGATTGTCTCACATGTGTAGGTTGCCGACCCCGCATTCCGTCCCTACAGTGGGGTTGGGACATGGGAACTAAAATCTTGCCCGAAATGAGCCCATTTCACTTTAACGATAGAACTGCTGTGATTCTATTAATCTCCGAGGTGCTTATACTGACTGAGTGGGTACAGGTAGGTGTCATGTTCTAAGCTAATTTTCACAATTGCCTCAGGCTGCGCTGTGAAATCTCGAAATGCACAGGATCAGAATCCCGTCAATAAAGCTGATTGCTTTATCTAGGGATTCATTCCTTTGTAAATTGTAATGAGAGATACTGAAGCAAGTTAATTGACATTGCAGTCAGTAATACCGGCAGCCAACCCTGACAATTTAATACGGTTGCTTTAATACTTCTCCAAGGCTATAGGAAATCGGCATCAAATATGCAGAAGCTGAAACATTTGTTCAAGATTGATGGAGGTTTCAGATTAATTTATAAATGTAACTATAAAATTTGATTATTTTTACATCGCTTTACACTTTTAGTTATGTGGCTTTCTTTTCCGGTCAGTTTTTGTGTTCATCAAAATGAAGGATGCCCTTGCTGCAGAAAGGAGTGGTTTATTCTTCCTGACACTTGCAAAGCGATGTTAAAATCAAGCGCACCCGTGGCAAATACAGCTTTACCTGCGAATGAGGGGTCTGGAAACAAGAGGACAGGCAGGGTATCTGTATAGAAATAGGGTTGGATTCTCTGGCCCCCTAGCCCTGTGCTTCTCAGCGGCGCGCTGTTCCCTGGTGGGGGGGGATTCTATACTCACGCTGCTTGTCAATGGGATTTACCATTGAAGCCACCCCATCGGGAAACCCGTTGCGGGGGTGTGCTGGCGGCAGGTAAAGAGAATCCCAACGGCCAGAGAATTCTGGCCCTAACGCATTGTCGTCCTGCTGTGCAATTTTGCTTCAGATCACCCATAAGACCAGAAGACATAGGAGCGGAATTAGGCCACTCGGCCCATCGGGTCTGCTCCGCCATTCAATCATGGCTGATATTTTTCTCATCCCCATTCTCCTGCCTTCTCCCCATAACCCCTGATCCCCCTATTACTCAAGAGCCTATCTATCTCTGTCTTAAAGATTTGGCCTCCACAGCCGTCTGTGGCAAAGAGTTCCACAGATTCACCACCCTTTGGCTGAAGAAATTCCTCCTCATCTCGGTTTTAAAGGATCGTCCCTTTAGTCTGAGATTCTGTCCTCATACGACAAGCTATTCATTTCAGGGATCATTCTTGTGAACCTCCTGTGGACCCTTTCCAAGACCAGCACATCCTTCCTTAGATATGGGGCCCAAAACAGCTCACAATACTCCAGATGGGGTCTGACCAGAGCCTTATATAGCCTCAGACATGAATGCTAACATTGCATTTGCCTTCCTAACTGCCGACTGAACCTGCACGTTAACCTTTAGAGAATCATGAACAAGGACTCCCAAGTCCCATTGTGCTTCTGATTTCCTCAATATTTCCCCATTTAGAGATAGTCTGTGCCTCCATTTCTCCTTTTAAAGTGCATAACCTCACACTTTTTTACATTGTATTCCATCTACCACTTCTTTAGCCACTCTCCTAGCCTGTCAAAGTCCTTCTGCAGCCCACCTGCTTCCTCTATACTACCTGTCCCTCTACAGATCTTTGTATCATCTGCAAACTTAGCAACAGTGCCTTCAGTTCCTTCTTCCAGATCATTAATGTATATTGTGAAATGTTGTGCTCCCAACACAGACCCCTGAGGCACACCACTAGTCACCGGCTGCCATCCTGAAAAAGACCTCTTTATCCCCACTCGCTGCCTTCTGCTAGTTAGCCAATCCTCTATCCATGCCAGGATCTTACCCTTAACACCATGGGCTCTTAACTTATTTAACAATCTCCTATGTAGCACCTTGTCAAAGGCCTTCTGGAAATCTAAATAAATCACATCCACTGGTTCTCCTTTGTCTAACTTCCTTGTTACCTCCTCAAAGAACTCTAACAGATTTGTCAGACATGACCTCCCTTTGACAAAGCCGTGCTGACTCAGTCCTATTTTACCATGCACTTCCAAGTACTCCGCAATCTCATCTTTAATAATGGACTCTAAAATTTTACCAATGACCGAAGTCAGGCTAACGGCCTATAATTTCCCGTCTTCTGCCTCCCTCCCTCCTTAAACAACGGTGTTACATTAGCCACTTTTTAGTCCCCTGGGACCCTTCCTGCCTCCAGTGATTCCTGAAAGGTCACCACCAATGCCTCCACAATCTCCTCAGCTATTTCCGATAGAACACTGGGGTGTAGTCCATCCGGTCATAGAATTTACAGTGCAGAAGGAGGCCATTCGGCCCATCGAGTCTGCACCGGCTCTTGGAAAGAGCACCCTACCCAAGGTCAACACCGCCACCTATCCCCATAACCCAGTAACCCCACCCAACACTAAGGGCAATTTTGGACACTAAGGGCAATTTATCATGGCCAATCCACCTAACCTGCACATCTTTGGACTGTCCATCCTGAATTTTACTGCTTTTCACACTAGAAGTCGTTACCGTGCATTACTTTAGCACAATGTGTGTGAGTTGGCCTCACGTCAACGTGGAATAGTGCAAGATAGTTCAATTAATCCACGTGGAGGCAGAAAATAACAACTTTAGAGAACACTTTTCTTGATTGGACTTTTCTTGGCCAATTTCCGTCGAGCTACTAATAGGATCTTCAGATATGACCAAATGAATTAGCACCAGTAATTAGATAATGATAATTCAGATTCTACTCTTTGAGGTAAAAACATCATTGGGGCAGCATGGTGGCGCAGTGGGTTAGCCCTGCTGCCTCATGGCGCTGAGGTCCCAGGTTCGATCCCAACTCTGGGTCACTGTCCATGTGGAATTTGCACATTCTCCCCGTGTTTGCGTGGGTTTCGCCCCCACAACCCAAAGATATGCAGGCTAGGTGGATTGGTCACGCTAAATTGCCCCTTAATTGGAAAAAATTAATTGGGTACTCTAAATTTATTTTTAAAAACATCATAGCTTTCCAACTTGCTTTCTGATATAATGATGAATTCATTGTCCTCTAAATGTAGTGCTCTTTTTTCAGCAGTGTTAATGGAGCTGGTGAAGTGCGGAGTGCATTAAGATTACAGTTTCAAGCACAGCCTCCCATGTCCTAATTAGTAAGTTCCTTTTATTTTCTACAAATACTTTCTTTGAAACTTGTCCTCCTTTTGTTTTCCCCCAGTGACTTTTACAGGAGGGATTTTAAAATATGCGCAGTTTGATTGGGTGAAAAATATTACAACCCTGCACTGTTCTTACATCTCCGAGACCTTTAATTCAAATCCAACTTAAACAAACGGGCCGACCTCTCATTCTGACAGCACCTTAAATGACAGCACTGCATTAATTGGTGAAGAAGCTGAGAAGTCGGCTGCATTTTGTTTTTGGGTCCAAGGTAAGCTGCAGGTACCAGAATATGCCCAGTTCCATTCTGTGTATCCTATAATGGATACTCATTAATAAAATCACATGCTGTGTGTTTGTAGACCTGGGTCTTGTTAATGCAGCAACATTTAAAAACAGCCAGCATGGCTCCAAGTATAGTAATGAGCTAGACTGTCAGTACAAGGATAATTTGATCTGATTTTTCAAGAATTTCGGTTATGATGTATATTTTACGTCCATTTTTATGACAGTTGAATTTTTCTTCCTGTTTAAGGGGTTGGGATGTCACAACACAGTGAGGAGGAACTAATTAAGGAATGAGCACAAATGATTTCCTTGCAGATGATGTACTTCCAGCAAAATTGTTTACGGTGTTGCTACATATAGCAGCTGGAGGAAATCATTCCCACAGGTCCCTTTGCATTTCTATTGCCAGTTTGTTATCAGCACCAACTAGTAGGATGAACCAGCAGACAAACTAGGTGGCCAATGGCAATGATTCCACTAAGAGGGATAGCTTTGGTTGGTGTATCCTCAGTGAACAAACATAAATTGTTCTTGGAGGATGGGACTACCATAGTTCAGAGTGCAAAATATGAAATGATGTGGAGATGTGATTCACCTGTGGAAGTGATTTGAAATAAGTATTTTGGACTTTAAGCTGATGTTGTAAGACTTCAAAATATGAAAGGTGATGGGACATCTTTAACTTCTCCCTCTCATTGTGCAGAGATATTGTTGTGGCATCTTCCCATCATCCCATGGAGGGTTTCGTAGCGGGTTGGAGCAGAGGTCCTAGCGGCAGGCAACAGGTCAGAAACCCATCAGCATAAACATCGTTTTCAATTGTCCAGAGAGCGGATTTATGGCTGGTTAGTTAACCCACTGCCAAGTGTCAAGAAGGCCATTTGCATTCATTTAACCCCCACGAATGCTGCTTGCCGGAATCTCTTCATAGCTTCCAATCTTGCGTGACGCCAGCGGGAAATTACATCGGTCTTAAACCTGTTTGAAAATGTGTGGCATGCACAAGTCGGCCTCAGTTCACGTGTGACTTTGAGCTGAGTACAATACATATAGGCTACCTGCCATAGTGCCGTGCCACTCCTGCTGCGTTGAACACCACTCTACTGGGGCTGGGGGGGCGGTCTCCTCCTGCTCTTTGTCCATGTTGACTACAAGGACTCCACTGTGCTGCAGGAATCACGCAGGCTGCCATTTTCAGACATTCACCAATACTGTGCTCGGGGTTTGCGGGTTCAGGGGTCCTCTGCCCTGTTGCTGAGACTGTTGTCCACAAGGACACCACTGTGCTGTGGTACTCAGGCAGAACTAACTCCAGTTTTGCAAATGATCATTGTGACCAGGGGTGGGGTGTGAGGGGAGGGTGGGGATGACAAACACCAGGGGGACAATGGGGAGGGAAGGCTATGGAAGGGCAGTGAGGGGGGGCAAGGGAAAACAGAAGGGGGCAATGGGGAGGGAAGGCTATGGAAGGGCCGTGAGGGGGGCATGGCAACTAGAAGGGGGAAAAATGGGGAAGGAAGGCTTTGAAAGGGGACGATGGCAGGCAGAGAGGCAAGGAGGTGGAGGAAGATGAGGAACAATGGAAGGCAGTAGGTAGACTGACGAGTGGGAGGCTGGACCTCAATAGGGGTAAATGAAATGCTGACAAACAAGGGGGTTAAAGGGATACCACATTTTTGACTGGAAATGGAGACATGCAGACTCAAGAATAGGAAGGTGGCAGAGGCGGTTGTTAGTGTAGCACATGAGGGAAGAGTGGCAGGGACAAGATGGGGGATGGTGGTGATTTGGGAAGCACTATACTCTGCAGTCCTCAGGGCAATGGGGAACTCTGCGAAAGTTCTGCAGTTGGCAGTGAGAGTGCAGATACTCCTGTGGTGATTTGGAAAGAAGTCACAGATTACAGGCAGTCCATGGGCTATGTGGACCTCATAGTTAGAAGTCAGACATTGAAAACAGTCCATGGGTGCAGCAGGGGTAAACATTGGGCGTAAATGAAACTCCAGCTGTAGGGAGGCTGTGTGCTGCGAAGGAATAGAGCACAGGCTTGGTGTTCAGGCCTGCCTCACGTCCGCTGTGCTTGGCTGCACTTGGAATGGTGATGGCAACAGGAGGCATCGGCAGCCTGTGGATTGGAAACACATAATAAAGGGCAGGTGAGGGTGTGGGTGGGGGTGCGGTGAATGGTATGTGAAACTATCCTGGGGGGGGGGTTTGACCTCAGTAGGTGACCAGGCACACAGTCTCTAGATTGGTCTTGGGCACGTGATGGCCTGGGAAGGAAGGTAGGAATGTCCCCCACAACAACTACAACTATGGGGTCCAAAATTACTGGGGACGGCTGGAGAACAGGAGGAAGCTCGACAATTGCATTGTGAGGTTTGAGGTGTATATCAGGCAAGTGGACAGTGAGAGAGGGAGTGTTGAATTTAATCTGGAAATAAAAAATGAGGAACCACCTTCTTGTGCATCACAGCAATCACACTGGCTCAAGAACAACCAGTCTAACTGGGAGGGTCTGGGACAGCATGGGAGGAGTGCACTGCAGGGCAAAGGGCCCCCTCCAGGGGTGTCCCTCTAACTTGTTATTGCCGCAAGAGTGAACACTCATGAGCTCAGTTAGAAAGGAGGAAAACCTCCTTGGGAAGAAAGCTACTGAAAGTCAATTTGTACCGTAAAGGAAAACTCAGAACTCAGTGGCTTCATATCACAGCCAGTGCATCTAAGAATAAGGCGTAAGAACATAGACTTCATCAATGCAGGCGATAGTGAAGGAGGCACAGCTGCATCCTATATGGCATTCCATCAATGAAGACCAATCACATTTCAGCAGAATTTACATTCTGATAGCGCCAAAGGGCATCCACTCATTGACCATGAACAGGTGATTGGTCAGTAGATTGGCCACATCTGAGATCGCAGCACAGAGCTAATTTTGGCCACTCATCTCATTTGCACCTTATCATCCCTCCTTGACCGCAAGCGCAAGGCATTCTTGAACTGGCAGCTCCACCAAATCTCGAGTGAGAGAAAACAAGCCTACGGGCAACTGAAGGCCAAGGTGCAACAAAGAACCCACTACCAAAGGACAGTTGGTGGGTTAGGGAACGCAGGAGACTCAGCAACTTGCCAACAACTCCGATGCGCACAGCTTCTTCAGCACAATTAAAACCATCTACGGTCCGAGTGCCCAGGTGCCCATCCCACTAAGAGCCAAAAACAGAGAGGCGCTCATCAACTACAGAGAGGCCGTCAACGCCCGCTGGAGGGAACACTTAGAGGACCTTCTCAACCAAGACACAGTCTTCGACACAAGTATCCTCGTCACCATCCGTCAACCCGCTGGCCACCACAATCTCAGCACAACCCCAGCTCGCCAGGGTTGAAAAAGCCATCTAACAGCTGAAGAAGAACAAGACCTCTGGTGCAGAAGGAATCCGCGCAAAAGTACTAAAATGCAGCGGAGATGCACTCGTGACAAGAATTCACAACCTCATCACCCTTGTCTGGAAGGAAGAGAACATGCCGGATGAATTGTGACCATCCTGAAGAAAGGAGACAGTCCGACTTCGGAAATTACAGAGGGATTTCCCTACTCTGCCACGGGAAAGGTCATCATGAGAATATGACTCAACCCAGTGACTGAAGAGTTCCTCCCGGAGTCTCAGTGCGACTTCCATCCATCAAGTAGCTCAATGGATATGATCTTCAGCACGTGACAAATCCAAGAAAAGTACAGCGAGCAGCTTCAACCACTGTACACGGTCTTCTTCGATCTCGCAAAGGCCTTTGACTCTTATCAATCATGAGGGACTGTGGAGCATCCTCCTCAAATTCGCTGCCTGCAAAAATTCGTCAACATTCTCCACTTGCTCTACGCTGACAGTTTTCAGACACCTGAGAAACAATGTAATCGAAGACCGAAATCTCAAATTCAGCACAAAGCTCATTTCTACAGGGCAACCCTCCTCTATGCATCAGAAACATAGACAATGTACAGGGAACACCTCAAATCCTTGGAGAGATATCACCAACGCTGCCTCCACAAAATCCTGCCAATCCACTGGCAGGATAGGCATGCCAATGTGAGCTGCCTCTCCCAGGCCAATATCCACAGTATCAAGGCACTGGTCATGCTCCACCAGCTGTGATGGGTGGACCACATTGCCCCGCACAATACTACTAAAACAAGTGCTCTACTCCAAGCTCCGCAATGGCAAGCGATCATGAGGAGGGCAGAGGAAATGTTACAGGGACACTCTGAAAGCCTCCCTAAATAAATGCAACATCCCACCCGACACGAGGGAATCGCTTGCCTTAGAACGCACTAACTGGAGAAAAAGCATCCATGAGGGCACCAATCACCTCGAGCGTCACAAGGTGGAGCACGCGTAAACAATGGAAGGAGAGCATAGGATCCAGAGCATTTCACCCAGGGGCAAGGCTGAATCAGCCACCATGCAGGTCGGGCAAGAAAAGCTGAGGACCCCAACACTTCCCATCAGTTTCATTTTCAGAGCCTCACTTTCATGAGCCTTTAGTCCTGGTCTTCAATGTTTCATTTCACAAAGAAGGCAAAAGTACAAATGGATCCTGGGCTTAATGTGCTAATGCAATAGAGGAGGCAAAGGAGGGAGAGGAAATGCAAAGTTCAGCTCCAGCAGGAAGGAGACCATGCCTGAGAGACATGGTCAAGGGGAGTCACAGCATGTGCAGGAGGGTCAGGAGGAGAGACCCAGACAGCGGAGGCAACTCACCAGACCTAGGGTCTATTGTGGAAGAACCTTCTAGTTACAAATGAGAGAGGAGAATGTCTGTGCCGGGTATGTCTGTTCTTGTCCCGACATCTGGAGGTCTCATATGTGACCTTCATCATGAAGACTTCAAGCCCCATTCGGTAGGAGGCTATTGCCTGCCAGTGGTTTCGAAGGTGGCCACAGCGCTCTCTTGTCCTCTGAGTCTTTCCAGGGATCATCAGGGAACCTGTGCAGCATCTCTCGGTCCAATATGAGAGTGCCTAGTTTCCAGCGTACTCGCCTGTGCATAATTAAACAACTTCCGACGAAACCGCCTGCCACCACACTCACTCTCAGCAGTGGAAGAATTTGGCCTATTGTGTGGGAGGGGTTAAAAATCAGGTGAGTGGACTCCTGTGGAATGTTGCTCTGTTTCTTAATACACCATTTTATCTTTGTCAGCTTTCTAACCAGGCAGAAGCTTCATTAAAGGTTAGAATGTAGGGGTCTGATTAAGTCATTCTCATCCCAGTGTAAATTAATCTTCGAATCCCACAATTCCCCAGGGTTGTCTGCAAAAATAGGCAGAGTCCTTTGCGACATCACTGTTAGATCAATTTGTCGTCCTCAACTTTGACATTGTTTACTACAAATGATCGTCATGAAGATGCCACTGCCCGTTACGAAATACACATTTACCAATTTCAAAATTACAATGAGACACCATTTTATTTTCAGCTACTGTGTGTTGAGGCCTCCCCTCTCCCCACACACTGCAATCAGTGGGAAGTCTACGAATTGATGTGAACATCCACTGCTGCCCCGCTCGAAAACCATTCAAAAGTTACATCTTGCTGAATAAGATGCTACTGGATTTTTAACAATTTACGAACTGTATAATACTACTGAGCATCCTCACTGGCCATGCGAAAATAATTTTTTACTTGTTGAATGTCTAACATCTCCATTGTAATGAAAAATTCACCTTTCTTGAAAAAGCATTTGTAACATTTTCCTGTGTTTTAGCTTTACCTTAATCCAACCATAATCACCCATTCTGCCAGCTAAATGTTTGCCAGTGAAGGATTCAGTGCTTTTAACATCCTGGTTTGCTGCTCGAGAATGCTTCAGTGTGATTGGCTGACATCACTGCTGCCACATGCCAGGTGTCAGATTGAATCAACCAATGAGAAAGGAAGAAGTCTGCACCGAAGCTCACAGGTTCTTTGTAGGCAGTTTCCACGTCAGTGGCAAACACTGTTGCTTCACCATTAAATGTGCCAAATGACTTCACAGTCCTGGAAGCAAACACTACGCTTACCCAAAATTTAGGTTATTTGAGTTTGGGGGGGAAAATGAGCAAGACGTTATGCTCAAAATGGCTTGATCCTGGGCGGCGCAGTGGCACAGTGGTTAGCACTGCTGCCTCATGACGTCGAGGACCCGGGTTCAATCCCTGCCCCAGGTCACCATGCGTGTGTGCAGGGTAGGTGGATAGGCCACGCTAAATTGCTCCTCAAAAGAAAATTGGCTTGATCCTCGCCCGTAATTTTAAGGCCAAATTTTAGCCAAGCTGCATTACGGAAGTTGTAGTTTCATTCTGCCTGTGTAAAAACGCAGGAGCCACGGCTGAACTTTGACAACTTGACTACCAGGTGGAAAATGTGCAAAATGGCTACAAGGTGTGAGCAGCCAAATAAAACAGTAAGATTCACCCATTTCCAGCATTTCAAGTAATTGAATAAAAACAAATGTTGTTCGGGATGAGGTTTTTCTTTTGTGCCATTAAGAGGGACTGCTGTTTGTGACCGGCAGGAAAGGAATGCTAACGAAGCTCTTCAATGCTCAGACCGCGAACACGGAA
The DNA here is from genome assembly GCF_047496885.1 of Scyliorhinus torazame. NCBI lineage: Eukaryota > Metazoa > Chordata > Chondrichthyes > Carcharhiniformes > Scyliorhinidae > Scyliorhinus > Scyliorhinus torazame. The sequence continues at coordinate 194,678,642 of NC_092718.1, forward strand.
AATGAGCACCCATTTGAGATTCTGGAGATTCAACGGTTGGAAAAGCTCCTACTGATGCAGTTCCACGCCAACAGCTGCGGCAATAGCTATGGGCCCAAGACGAGAACCAAGTAGAAGCAAAATGTCTCTCTTATATAATCAAGCTAGTAGCTGTGAAATTGGAGAGATGCTTTAGGAGGAGCCTGGATAGAACAAAACAAATAAATGACTTGTATCTTGAAGAAACCCACAAATGGGATTTTAAGAAGGACCACGAGTGAAGAGAAGATGCAGTGAACTGATCGTACAACTGCTTTGTAACGTAAACAGGACTGGAAATGTTATATCTGCAGTGTCAGAATGGTGTTGAAATATTTCCCCCCCAATATCAGTCCTATACTCAGCCACATTGCAGTTATTTTTATTTTTTAATTTTTTTAATGTAGTTTAGAGTACCCAATTCATTTTTTCCAATTAAGGGGCAATTTAGCATGGCCAATCCACCTACCCTGCACATCTTTGGGCTGTGGGGGCGAAACTCACGCAAACACGGGGCGAATGTGCAAACTCCACACGGCCAGTGACCCAGAGCCGGGATCGAACCTGACACCTCGGAGCCGTGAGGCAGCTGTGCTAACCACTGCGCCACCGTGCTGCCCCCACATTGCAGTTATAATCCAAACCTCATCACGTTCAGTTTGCAGTGGGCTGCAGTGTGCATCAGAACATGCACATCCTGAACTGCCCACGAGCAACACCATCGAGTGATCTATTATTAGGATTATAATTATAGAAGCACAGAAGCCCTGTATCAAGATTGTGTTCATTTTTCCAGTGCTCTATGAAAGGTAGCAATTTGGGATTAGGGTACCAAAATTAGGTTAATTTAAGATTGTTCGTTATTTATATAGAATGGCTCGATGGGGAAATATATATTTTTTTAAACTGTATTTTACACTTTAGGGCCTGAAAGGGTTTTAGCAAAGTGCTGAAAGATACCCATTGAACAAGACAGATTTTTCTCTCGCTCTCTCTCTCTCTCGAGGTCACTTGAAGCCTCACAGCTCACCATGGCAACCACGTACATCTGGATATTTTACTGGACTGCGTTGATTATAGTACCATTCCCGTGTAAGTGTACATGCTGATAGCTAAACAGTCGAAATGCTCATGACCCAACTGACCTTACTGATGAGCAGACTTATAGAATCATTTTCAGATTCTCGCAGGCCTTCCGTACACTACACATCTTATTGAAATAGCCCTTCAATTATTTTGACTAGAATTACTCAGAACATTGTGTTACTGGAATCATTTTAAAGTTAATCGAGGATCTGACACTGCAGTTAAAACTCTGTACATCTGAGAGACTGCAACACACCAGTTACTTGATGTTAAGTTTACAGCGCAGCATCTTTTCACAGTAACTTCACTGAAGCCTACTTGTGACAATAAGTGATTATTATTATTATCTATTAGGACCACACAGATAGTGCTTTAAAAAATATCAGCACGTCCTGACCTCGATGGCAAGTGAAGAAATAGATTGTAAATGCAACAATTCACAAGGGGTTAGCAATTAAGTCTTGAAAAGAAGTCTTGCATGGTGATTTCAATCTGATGGACCTATTTTAGAGTGTCTCGCTGAGACGTGAGGCAAAAGGCAGGAGATGAGAAGCCAAGCATGAGACTTTGACTCACTCAATACTCATGCAGGGTATGGGGCCCTCAATGGGAGATCTGACACTGAGTCATGCCATTTCCTACTATCGCTGTGGCAATAGGCTTCAGGGCAATATAATGAAGTGCAAGGAAATCATTACAGCACAAACAATTTCCAGATCTGCCTGCCATGTGGAAGGTTTACCTTCTTCACTTCTAATTATTGTGACCTCGCTCTTCCGCCCCTCGTAGAGTTTTACAGCACAAAAAATTAGCCATTCGGCCCATCGTGTCTGCACCTGCATCTGGTCCTCTTGGCTACTGTGGTTGCCAGGGTCAGTGAAGGGAAGTTCTGTCAAATAGCTGTTCACTCAGGATATCACTGTATTAGAAGTGAAAGCATTTATTAAGGTTTCTCTGAACAGCTGAATGCAGGGTGAAGTTTGCTACATGTCCCATCATGCATTAGGTTGAGCGTAGTTGAGGCACGATACACATCTGTCCTGATGTGAACATTATGAACCTAACCTTTTCCAGCTAAATCCATTGCTCCATTTGAATGTGACAGTGACTAAAGTACTAGGTTACACAGTGATAGGCTGTGTGGCCAGAAGAACCTCCAGTGCAAGCTGCAGATTTATCTATTCTGGCTGAAAAAATAAGAACAAGATGATTGCTTGAAACAAAAACATATTATTCTCAAGAAGCTGATTTTGGCATTCTGTTTCACCAAATATTTTCTACTTATTGAATTATGGTTCCATTTTTATTTAATGAGGGGCAATTGCAGGGGCCGGCCAGTCGATTTCGGCGGGAGAACAGCTGGTGAGTCAGTTTCAGCGGGAGCAGTGCGGAAGTGGTTGCTGGGAGGTAAGTCTGTCCTTTAAAAGCACTTGTCTTTGCAGGGGCAGGCCGGTCGATTTCGGCGTGAGAACAGCTGGTGAGTCAGTTTCAGCGGGAGCAGTGCGGAAGTGGTTGCTGGGAGGTAAGTCTGTCCTTTAAAAGCATTTGTCTTTGCAGGGGCAGGCCAGTCGATTTCGGCGGGAGAACAGCTGGTGAGTCAGTTTCAGCGGGAGCAGTGCGGAAGTGGTTGCTGGGAGGTAAGTCTGTCCTTTAAAAGCACTTGTCTTTGCAGGGGCAGGCCAGTCGATTTCGGCGGGAGAACAGCTGGTGAGTCAGTTTCAGCGGGAGCAGTGCGGAAGTGGTTGCTGGGAGGTAAGTCTGTCCTTTAAAAGCACTTGTCTTTGCAGGGGCAGGCCAGTCGATTTTGGCGGGAGTGGAGCTGGCTGGTTAGTCAATTTCAGCAGGAGCTGAGAATTTTTTTTTTTTTTAAATTAGTGTTTTAGGCGGGAACAGGAAGTCGACCCGCGGACGTCTGGGAAGACCCTCACCAATAAATTCTGGTGGAGAGGAAACCCGAGACACTACACGTGTAGTGTCTCCCACCCGCCCTCCTCCTCTAACCTAATAATAAAACCATTGGTCTGAGGTAAGTACCATATTTTATTATATTATTATTATTTTTTATAAAAAATTTAATTTAGTTGTTAGCCAGATCTTGGTAGAAAGTTAGAGGAATGGCAGGGAAGGGAGTGCAATGTTCCTCCTGCAGGATGTTTGAGGTGAGGGATGCAGTTAGTGTCCCTGCTGATTTTACCTGCAGGAAGTGCTGCCATCTCCAGCTCCTCCAAGACCGAGTTAGGGAACTGGAGCTGGAGTTGGAAGAACTTCGGATCATTCGGGAGGCAGAAGGGGTCATAGATAGCAGCTTCAGGGAATTAGTTACACCAAAGATTGGAGATAGGTGGGTAACTGTAAGAGGGACTGGGAAAAAGCAGTCAGTGCAGGGATCCCCTGCGGTCGTTCCCCTGAGAAACAAGAATACCGCTTTGGATACTTGTGGGGGGGACGACTTACCAGGGGTAAGCCATGGGTTACGGGCCTCTGGCACGGAGTCTGTCCCTGTTGCTCAGAAGGGAAGGGGGGAGAGGAGCAGAGCATTAGTAATTGGGGACTCTATAGTCAGGGGCACAGATAGGAGATTTTGTGGGAGCGTGAGAGACTCACGTTTGGTATGTTGCCTCCCAGGTGCAAGGGTACGTGATGTCTCGGATCGTGTTTTCCGGGTCCTTAGGGGGAGGGGGAGCAGCCCCAAGTCGTGGTCCACATTGGCACTAACGACATAGGTAGGAAAGGGGACAAGGATGTCAGGCAGGCTTTCAGGGAGCTAGGATGGAAGCTCAGAACTAGAACAAACAGAGTTGTTATCTCTGGGTTGTTGCCCGTGCCACGTGATAGTGAGATGAGGAATAGGGAGAGAGAGAGCATTTAAACACGTGGCTACAGGGATGGTGCAGGCGGGAGGGATTCAGATTTCTGGATAACTGGGGCTCTTTCTGGGGAAGGTGGGACCTCTACAGACAGGATGGTCTACATCTGAACCTGAGGGGCACAAATATCCTGGGGGGGAGATTTGTTAGTGCTCTTTGGGGAGGTTTAAACTAATGCAGCAGGGGCATGGGAACCTGGATTGTAGTTTTAGGGTAAGGGAGAATGAGAGTATAGAGGTCAGGAGCACAGATTTGACGTCGCAGGAGGGGGCCAGTGTTCAGGTAGGTGGTTTGAAGTGTGTCTACTTCAATGCCAGGAGTATACGAAACAAGGTAGGGGAACTGGCAGCATGGGTTGGTACCTGGGACTTCGATGTTGTGGCCATTTCAGAGACATGGATAGAGCAGGGACAGGAATGGATGTTGCAGGTTCCGGGGTTTAGGTGTTTTAGTAAGCTCAGAGAAGGAGGCAAAAGAGGGGGAGGTGTGGCGCTGCTAGTCAAGAGCAGTATTACGGTGGCGGAGAGGATGCTAGATGGGGACTCTTCTTCCGAGGTAGTATGGGCTGAAGTTAGAAACAGGAAAGGAGAGGTCACCCTGTTGGGAGTTTTTTATAGGCCTTCTAATAGTTCTAGGGATGTAGAGGAAAGGATGGCGAAGATGATTCTGGATAAGAGCGAAAGTAACAGGGTAGTTATTATGGGAGACTTTAACTTTCCAAATATTGACTGGAAAAGATATAGTTCGAGTACAATAGATGGGTCGTTTTTTGTACAGTGTGTGCAGGAGGGTTTCCTGAAACAATATGTTGACAGGCCAACAAGAGGCGAGGCCACGTTGGATTTGGTTTTGGGTAATGAACCAGGCCAGGTTTTGGATTTGGAGGTAGGAGAGCACTTTGGGGACAGTGACCACAATTCGGTGACGTTTACGTTAATGATGGAAAGGGATAAGTATACACCGCAGGGCAAGAGTTATAGCTGGGGGAAGGGCAATTATGATGCCATTAGACGTGACTTGGGGGGGATAAGGTGGAGAAGTAGGCTGCAAGTGTTGGGCACACTGGATAAGTGGGGCTTGTTCAAGGATCAGCTCCTGCGTGTTCTTGATAAGTATGTACCGGTCAGACAGGGAGGAAGGCGTCGAGCGAGGGAACCGTGGTTTACCAAGGAAGTAGAATCTCTTGTTAAGAGGAAGAAGGAGGCCTATGTGAAGATGAGGTGTGAAGTTTTGGTTGGGGTGATGGATAGTTACAAGGTAGCGAGGAAGGATCTAAAGAGAGAGCTAAGACGAGCAAGGAGGGACATGAGAAGTATTTGGCAGGAAGGATCAAGGAAAACCCAAAAGCTTTCTATAGGTATGTCAGGAATAAGCGAATGACTAGGGAAAGAGTAGGACCAGTCAAGGACAGGGATGGGAAAATGTGTGTGGAGTCTGAAGAGATAGGCGAGATACTAAATGAATATTTTTCATCAGTATTCACTCAGGAAAAATATAATGTTGTGGAGGAGAATGCTGAGCCCCAGGCTAATAGAATAGATGGCATTGAGGTACGTAGGGAAGAGGTGTTGGCAATTCTGGACAGGCTGAAAATAGATAAGTCCCCGGGACCTGATGGGATTTATCCTAAGATTCTCTGGGAGGCCAGGGAAGAGATTGCTGGACCTTTGGCTTTGATTTTTATGTCATCATTGGCTACAGGAATAGTGCCAGAGGACTGGAGGACAGCAAATGTGGTCCCTTTGTTCAAAAAGGGGAGCAGAGACAACCCCGGCAACTATAGACCGGTGAGCCTCACGTCTGTAGTGGGTAAAGTCTTGGAGGGGATTATAAGAGACAAGATTTATAATCATCTAGATAGGAATAATATGATCAGGGATAGTCAGCATGGCTTTGTGAAGGGTAGGTCATGCCTCACAAACCTTATTGAGTTCTTTGAGAAGGTGACTGAACAGGTAGACGAGGGTAGAGCAGTTGATGTGGTGTATATGGATTTCAGCAAAGCGTTTGATAAGGTTCCCCACGGTAGGCTATTGCAAAAAATACGGAGGCTGGGGATTGAGGGTGATTTAGAGATGTGGATCAGAAATTGGCTAGCTGAAAGAAGACAGAGGGTGGTGGTTGATGGGAAATGTTCAGAATGGAGTACAGTCACAAGTGGAGTACCACAAGGATCTGTTCTGGGGCCGTTGCTGTTTGTCATTTTTATCAATGACCTAGAGGAAGGCGCAGAAGGGTGGGTGAGTAAATTTGCAGACGATACTAAAGTCGGTGGTGTTGTCGATAGTGTGGAAGGATGTAGCAGGTTACAGAGGGATATAGATAAGCTGCAGAGCTGGGCTGAGAGGTGGCAAATGGAGTTTAATGTAGAGAAGTGTGAGGTGATTCACTTTGGAAGGAATAACAGGAATGCGGAATATTTGGCTAATGGTAAAGTTCTTGAAAGTGTGGATGAGCAGAGGGATCTAGGTGTCCATGTACATAGATCCCTGAAAGTTGCCACCCAGGTTGATAGGGTTGTGAAGAAGGCCTATGGAGTGTTGGCCTTTATTGGTAGAGGTATTGAGTTCCGGAGTCGGGAGGTCATGTTGCAGCTGTACAGAACTCTGGTACGGCCGCATTTGGAGTATTGCGTACAGTTCTGGTCACCGCATTATAGGAAGGACGTGGAGGCTTTGGAGCGGGTGCAGAGGAGATTTACCAGGATGTTGCCTGGTATGGAGGGAAAATCTTATGAGGAAAGGCTGATGGACGTGAGGTTGTTTTCGTTGGAGAGAAGAAGGTTAAGAGGAGACTTAATAGAGGCATACAAAATGATCAGGGGGTTGGATAGGGTGGACAGTGAGAGCCTTCTCCCGCGGATGGATATGGCTGGCACGAGGGGACATAACTTTAAACTGAGGGGTAATAGATATAGGACAGAGGTCAGAGGTAGGTTCTTTACGCAAAGAGTAGTGAGGCCGTGGAATGCCCTACCTGCTACAGTAGTGAACTCGCCAACATTGGGAGCATTTAAAAGTTTATTGGATAAACATATGGATGATAATGGCATAGTGTAGGTTAGAAGGCTTTTGTTTCGGTGCAACATCGTGGGCCGAAGGGCCTGTACTGCGCTGTATTGTTCTATGTTCTATAAACGATAATCACTTATGTTCTGTGGGCACAACCTTTCAACTGTGACTTGTATCCACTTCTAGATTTTGCCAAAAGCCTATGTTGTTCCAGCATTTGTAATATAGGATGCGATCTACCGGTCACGCTGCACCCAAAAAGCAGCGCACTGCGGCGCAATGTGGCCAGCAAATGACGAGAGAACCTGGTCCCGGGATCTATCTGGCTCACTATGATTTGCGAGATCTAATGCGATCTCACGCGACGTCGTGATCTAAAGCCTGCCCATTGTGGGCAGGGTCACTTTTTGGCAAATCTGCATATTAGAGCGAGACAGCTAGTTTCACTGTAATATGCAGTCCCCTGAGGTAACCAAGGTGTTGGCAACTATCCGCTTTGCCTTGGAGACCTTGGGCGAGCATTGTTCAGTGCTCGGCTCCACACACAGGGCGATGGAATGGCACTGGTGGGGGTCTCCCAGTGGATCAGAGGCTTCCACGTGCGTGTCCTCTGGGCAGGGTGGCACCCTGACACTGCTGGTCTGGCACTACCAGCCTAGCACCCTGCCAGTGCCACCTGGGTGCCATCTAAAAATGGCATCCCGATCTCTCGCTGCATGATGGGTTCTGCCAAGCAGAGCTTCACAGTGCAGAAAATGTTGTTGAGTGCGGCCTCTGCCCCACTGAGGCCCCGTATCTAACCAGATGGGTTTTAGATAGTGGGTGTTTCTTGGCACTGCGAGCGCTGGCAAACACACAGCTAAACGCGCTCGCAAAGGAACTTTGACCCTATTTTGTGAGATCGGGCCCATTATCTCACGAATTTGAGGTCAAGAACCATGTTGGTGACAAAAACAGGAAATAGTTGTGTACACATAGCAGACACAGGAATACAGCATGGGAGTATTAATTACTTATATGTTGACTTCACCAGTGGGAATTTTTACCGTTTAATGTTAGCCCTAAACACTCATAGATCAAGCATAGAATGAGCCAGATATGGAGCAGAGCTCCCACTGTTACCAAAGCAACGTAATAATTTAGAGTAGTAGTCTCTCCGATACTACTTTGAATGTTCCTAATTTTCTTGCCAGACATCATTGCAGGCCAAGGTTTTTTATATGTTCTTTTCCTTGGATATGGGAATCACTACGGTCAAGTTTTCTTCGCCAAAGGGGATGTTGTCAGGAAAGAGGAAGAACTAAGAACAAAACACAGCACACGAACAGGCCCTTCAGCCCTTCAAGCCTGTGCCAACCAAGGTGCCCTAACTAAAAAAAATACCTTCTGTCCTTGCGGTCAGGAACAACAGGTCTCGGTGTGTCCCTGTTTTTTCTAAACGTGAGCAATTCTGGAGTGGGCTGTGTGCGTGCACAGTTCAGTATTGTGAGATCTTCAGGCCAGGGGCTAGCGCCCAGAGGTGTGTCTGCTTGGGGGCAGGGGGGAACAGCATGATAATCTGATCACAAGACCCAGGACTGGGGTGCCGGAAGGAGAGGAGTCCCGGGCCTGGGGACAGGGAGAGGTTCCATAGAGAAAGACGGAGAGAGAGAGATGGGGAAGGAGTCACTGGGAGGAGGAGACAATTGGGAGGAGACCACTGCGGAGAGGAGAGGAGCAAAGAAAAAGGCTCTGTGCAGCAAAAAGTCTGCGGTTGACAGGTCTCGAGTAGCGAGGGTTCAGTAGAATCCCTGGAGAGAGCTGATGATGCAGTGACCGCTTGCTGCGGCCGTTGGGGCAAAGATAACCGATGGAGCAGTGGTGTTCTGCTCAGCACGGCTGAAGAGCTGCAACAGTGTCTGTGAGTTAGTGTTGAAGTGAAGACACTGGAATTCTAAAGGAACATACTGTCAGGAAACATGATTGAAACCCTGGGAGGGGGCAGTTGTTGATGTTGACCGAGTCAGCGTCGCTTTGAGAGAAATTCAGAGACATTGATCTTCGAAGGTGAAAAGCTTGCGATCCCTCATAAGGAGACTGAGTTTTAACAAGATTGCGTAATTCACAGTGTAAGCTGACATCAGGGTGGGTTGCCATGAAATCCATGGGATGTGTCTTGGTCACATCTGCTATTTATTGTGCACTGCAATTCTTCAACCACAGTGCGCTTGTTAATGCACAGGTACCTCATGTTAATTCTGAATGTCGGGAGTATAAGGTAAATATTGTAAATTGTTTTACTTTTCTGACTTTGTATCAGAAAGTTTATTTTGTTTGTTGAAAAACCATGGAACCTTGTGGCATTATTCTGCTCGTAAGTTCCTTGGACCTTAAACTTGGTCTACTTAAGACAAAGTTCTATTGGTCCCGAACCCAATGGTGCAAAACACTGGGGTGTGGTCCAGGATGATAACAAAATGCAGATGAAGACAATTAGTGGGGAGGTCAGGCTTGCAAAACAGGCAATCACCTTTCATCAGTATTTTCTGCAAAGGTTGGCACCTGTGTGCCTTTAATCAAGTACAAAGGGCATTGAATTCACAGATGTTTGAACAGGCCAAATCCTCAAAAATTTGTTCATCCCTTAGTTCTGTTTGAAGGTCCAAACTGAATGGATTGATTAAGCTGGATAAGGAATATCTTTTCGTACCTGGGGCGGGATTCTCCCATACCCAGCGGGGCGGGAGGTCCCGGCGGGATGGAGTGGCGTGAACCACTCCGGCGTCGGGCCGCCCCAAAGGTATGGATTTCTCCACACCTTTAGGGGCCAAGTCCTCACCTTGAGGGGCTCGCCCCGCGCCGGAGTGGTTGGCACGCCGCCAGCCAGCGGGAAAGGCCTTTGGCGCCACGCCAGCCGGGGCCGAAAGGTCTTCGCCAGGCGGCGGAAGTCCGCGCATGCGCGGGAGCATCAGCGGCTGCTGACGTCATCCCCGCGCATGCGCGGAGGGGTGTTTCTTCCGTGTAGGCCACGGTGAAGACTATGGCTGAGGCGGAGGGAAAAGTGTCCCCACGGCACAGGCCCGCCCGCAGATCAGTGGGCCCCGATCGCGGGCCAGGCCACTGTGGGGGCACCCCCCGGGTCCAGATCGCCCTGCGCGCCCCCCAGGGCCCCGGATCCCGCCTGCCCCGCCACGTCCCGCCGGGAAGAGAGGTGGTTTGATCCTCGCCGGCGGGACAGGCATTCCAGCAGCGGGACTTCGGCCCATCGCGGGCCGGAGAATCGCCCGGGGGGGGGCTTGCCGACCGGCGCGGCGCGATTCCCGCCCCCGTAGAATATCCGGTGCCGGAGAATTCGGCAACCAGCGGGGGTGCGATTCACGCCAGCCCCCGGCGATTCTCCGACCCGGTGGGGTGTCGGAGAATCCCGCCCCTGATTTATTTTTTTAATAGAACAGTAAATTATTATAACAGGAAAGGGAGGCCATTCAGCCCATCACCATTTGTCTCACAGCTATAGAATGGCCCCCATTCTTCTAGCCTTTCACCATACATGCACTTTTTCCTCCTTTTTCAAATACATATACACATCCTTTTCCAAATCGATTATGGATTCTCCACTGTCATTCCTGATCGAATTCTATTAACCCTGGAATAAAAGTAAAATGATAATTTGCCTCTCATTTGGTTCTTTTGATAATGGTCTTATGTGTATTCCTTCCAGATATTAACTCAGTAAACAGTGGAAAGAGTTTTTCTGTTGTTGGTGAAGAAAAGCATGGTTCTCATTCAAAGTCTTTATTGTTTCTCAGCATTGTACTTTCAGTATTGTCTATTTTCTTACTGCTGTCTATATAATACTTAACTAATAAATCTGATTACTGGTTTTAGCCTATACACTTTAATTAGGAGAACTGATAGTTTCCAACTTATGAAAGAATCGATGGACCTAATGGACAACCTTGTGAATCATCAATTCTGCAATTAGGGGATGATCATCGAAACCTTGAATTGTTTAACAGCAAAGCCAAAAATGATAGATACAATGGTTGGCGTTAGTTAAATCACAGTAGAATAAGAGTCGGAGACCCAAGTATCATAAAATCCCTACAAGTGCAGAAGGAGGGCATTCAGCCCATCGAGTGTGCACTGACCCTCTGAAAGAGCACCCTACCTAGACCCAATCCCACGCCCTATCCTCGTAATCCAACCTAACCTGCACATCTTTGGACACTAATGGGCAATTTTATCATGGCCAATCCACCTAGCCTGCACATCATTTTGACTGTGGGAGGAAACATGAGAACCACGCAGACACGGAGAGGACGTGCATACTCCAAAGAGCATGAGAGGCTCCCAGTCTTTTGGCCTCCCAGAATATGCTTGATCGCCTGTAGAAATTAGAAAGGAATTTCTCTTCACCAACAACCACCTTGCCCTGCACTCCCTTCCGTTCACCCTCCCAATTGAGCCTAGAATTTTCACGCCTGTCGTTTTGCCACCCTCAGATTGCAAGCCTGCTGACGGGTGGAACAATGAGAAGCATGCTGCAATGTTGCACCTGGACTGTACAAGGGAGCCACTCTTTTTTTTTTAAACAAACAATTTTAGTAAGGTATTTTAGGCATATAGAAAAAATGACATTGTACAGTACAAACAAAAAAAGAAGTCAAGACATAAATTACACATTAAACATAATGCAAACCACAGCTCTGTTCACACACGGACCTTCCTCAATATCCCCCTACTCTACTCTACTCTACCCTAGCCCCCCCCCCCCCCCCCCCCTTGCTGCTGACGCTTACTCCTCTGCGAAGAAGTCAATAAATGGCTGCCACCTTTGGGCGAACCTACTGCCGAACCTCTCAAGGCGAACTTGACTTTCTCTAGGCCAAGAAAGCTCGCCATGTCCGATAACCATACCTCAGCCCTCGGAGGCTTTGAGTCCCTCCATGCTAACAGTATTCGTCTCCGGGCTACTAGGGAAGCAAAGGCCAGAACATCGGCCTCCCTCTCTTCCTGGACTCACGGGTCCTCCGAAACCCCAAAGGTTGCCACCTCCGGGCTCATTACCACCCCAGATTTCAACACCCGGGACATGACATCTGCGAATCCCTGCCAATACCCCCTGAGTTTAAGACATGACCAGAACATGTGTACATGGTTTGCTGGCCCTCCGGCGCATCTAGCACACTTGTCCTCCAGCCCGAAGAATCTGCTCATCATGTGAGCCTGGTGCACAACCTTAAACTGGATCAGGCTGAGCCTGGCGCATGTTGCGGTCGTGTTTACTCTGCTCAGGACTTCTGCCCAAATACCATCCTCCAGCTCCCCCGAGCTCCTCCTCCCACTTAAGCTTCAGGTCCTCGGTCTGCGTATCCTCAGCTCTCATTAGCTCCTTGTAGTTGTCTGAAACTCTACCCTCTCCCCTATAAACTACCCTGTCCTGCTTCCCCTTTGGCAGGAGACGTGGGAAGGACGGCACCAGTCTGCGTACAAAATCCCTTACCTGCAAGTATCTAAAGGCGTTCCCTCGGGAGCCGCTCTTATCATGTTCTGCAACCCACAAAGCTCATATCAACTCAAAACTACCCAACTTTACTCAAATGGGTGCACTTACAACACAAAATCTTCCAGTTCAAGTTACTTCGGGATTTCAACTCAGTTGGCTATTGTTTCGCAAGCAGTCCCAAAACACTGCAATGCAGTCAATTACTTGTGATTTATGAATATCAAGGCCTTTCTAGTTCATATATTTACTCACTATTTTCACATTTAGGGCTTTTGCTCACCATGAGTCTTGCAATATGCTATCAGAAGACTAGCCCAGAATATTTGCAGTCAGCAAGATAATAAAGAAGATTCAAAGGCAACCAGTGTAATATTGGATCTAAAAATTTAACTTGCAACATTGGCATTCGACCAGCCTTAACGAGGTATAATGTAGCCTTAGTTATGTTCAATCACTGTAACTTAGTTTTCATAATCATAAAAATTAATGGAAGTAGTGGGTCATTACTCAGGATTGTTAGAAGGTGGCTTGGATTTTTTCTACCGGCTAAATATCTGAAAATGTAGCCAGGGAGAATAAAATGGCACAATTATTCAATTTATTTAATCAGAATGCCAAGGGGGGGGTCTTTACTTGCTCTCCACAACATTTCTATGACACGAGGTGGCTATCCTGCCTCCTGAAATGTAATAGAAATGCTCGTTTATGTCCAAACTCTCAACAAAATTTAGACGCGTGATTTCTCAAAACAAAATTTCCCTACAGAAAGAAAATGACTTTCATTTATATAGCGCCTTTCAAAACCACCAGGATTTGTCAAAATGCTTCAGGGCTAATGAAGCTTTTCTTTTGAAGTGTAGTCACTGCAGGAAGCTTGGCAGCCACTCTGTGCACAGCAAGCTCTCTCAAGGTGATAATGATCAGATAACCTGGTTTTGTGATGTTGACTGAGGGATGAATGTTGGCCAGGACACCCCGGGATATCTCTCCCCAACCCCCATTATTTGAAATAGTGTCAGGGATCTTTTACATTCATCAAAGCACGCAGATAGAGCATTGGTTTAAGGAGGTCGCCTCCAAAAGGTGGCACCTCCAACAGTGCAGCACATAGCTGGATTGTCAGCCCCGACTTTATGTTCAAGCCCTGCACTGGGACTTAACCGAGAATCTTACAGCTCAGTAAAGAGCCCAACAACTGAGCCACAGCTGGTGCTACTTGAACAATCACAAACAGCCAACTACACTGTTTCTGTTGTATGGTTTCTTTTAGCTTTGCAAGTAACCGACGTGAATATCCAAATAAAACAGAAAACGTTGGATAAATTCAGCAGGTCTGGCCGCATGTGTGGAGAGAAAAACAGAGTTAACGTTTTGAGTCCATATGAGTCTTCTACAAACTTGAGAAAGATAGAAATGCAATGAATTATAGAGTTGGAGAGGGAGGTGGGGCAGAATGGAGGGTCAGTGATAGGTCGGGCCTAAGGAGTGATTGACAAAGATGTTGTGGTGTTCTTTGTGTTGCTTATTTCAGGATGGTTGGCGTAGTGTTTACAAAGACCACAAAATAGCTTTAACTTAAAACAAAGCTATAAACTTATTTACACTTCTAACTTGGATTTGACACATACTCCTTAAGAATACGCAGTTGATTAATAACATTTAAACTACACTCATCTACAGCTAATCTCACTACTGGTTTAAACTATGATCTGCACTCACTTACACGATCTGCTCTTCTGACTTTCACTCGTTAGCTCATGCATACACGCCTCCCCGAAGGTCTAACATCACTGCTTTATATAGTTGTAACTGTAGCACCCTCGATTGGCTACTCTCAACATGACATTAACCCATACAATGCTGATAGTTATGATAATACCACAGATGTCATGCACACAAGAAAAAGGGGGTGTTAATCGTGGAATTAGGGATTGACAGTGCTAATAGTGGCATAAAGGGAATCCAGGATTATGGGAATAAGGTGGGAAAGTGGAGTTGAGGATTATATCAGATCAGTCATGAATGGTGGAGTAGACTCGAAGGGCCAAACGGCCTAATTCAGCTCCGATGTTTTATGGTCTTGCAGCAGAGTGTGTTAATAGGAGAACAAAGGTGCTCAGTGGGAGCAAAACTGAAAACCAAGGGACAGATGGCCCTGGGAGGGGAAGGGTGGGGCTGTATTGGGATAAGCCAAAGGAAACAAAAAAAAGAAACAGAAGGAGGTCATAATAGAACATAGAACATACAGTGCAGAAGGAGGCCATTTGGCCCATCGAGTCTGCACCGACCCACTTAAGCCCGCACTTCCACCCTATCCCCGTAACCCAATAACCCCTCCTAACCTTTTTTAGTCACTACAGGCAATTTATCATGGCCAATCCACCTAACCTGCACGTCTTTGGACTGTGGGAGGAAACCAGAGCACCCGGAGGAAACCCACGCATGCACGGGGAGAACATGCAGACTCCGCACAGACAGTGACCCAAGCCGGGAATCGAACCTAAGACCCTGGCGCTGTGAAGCCACAGTGCTATTCACTTGTGCTACCATACTGCCCATAATGGTTGGGCAAGTTCAAAGTCTAAAATTGTTGAACTCAATGTTGAGCCTAGAAGGCTGTACCGTGCCTAATTGGAAGATGAGATATTGTTCTTCCAGTTTGCATTGGGCATCATTGGAACATTGCAACAAGCCGAGGACCGTGATGCGGGCATGAGAGCAAGATGCTGGGTTGAAATGGCAAGCAACCAGAGGGGGTGGAAATGTATTTTAGTGCTTGCCTTTCATTGATGATCATGAGGGCTGCTGAAAAGCCCTGACCAGGAAAGGCACCAACACCTGCCCCTTGCATTATCGACAAGTCTTGAAAACGGAGTCTTTCAGCAGGAATTGCTTCCCTAATTTACATATTTAAGACCATCGTGCCAGTCTCAGTTCCAAACTGAAGTGAACAGTATTAGATCCATTGGCCGGGATTCTCCGACCCGACGCCGGGTCGGAAAATCCCCTCGTGCCGCACCGCCCCAACACCTGCCTCCCTATTCTCCGGCGCTCTTTTTTGTGCGCCGGTGGGATCGCTGCCACGCCGGTCAGGGGCCGTTGACAGCGGCCCCCCCAGCGATATTCCCGGCCCCGATGGGCCTAGTGGCCGACAAGTTTTGCCCAGTCCCGCCAGCGTGGATTACTCACCTCACACACGACTATCCTGGCGGGGGGGGGGGGGATCCGTGGCCTCGCCCGCGATCGGGGCCCACCGATTGGTGGGCGGGCTGGTTTCGTTGGAGCCTTCTTTCCTCCGAGCCGGGCCCCTGTTGGGCTCCGCCATATTGCCCGGGGGCCGGCAGGGAGAAGGGAACCCCCGCGCATGCGCGGAAATACACTGGTCGTTCTGCGCATGCGCGAGATCATGCTGGCTGTTCCGCCGGACTCGCGCGGGCCGTTCCACGCCGGCTAGAGCAGTGGGGACAAGTCCGGCAACAACCTAACCCCCTAAAAAGGTGAGGATTCCTCATTTTCGGAGGCCGTTGACGCCGGAGTCGTTGGCGCCGGTTTTCCCGCCGGAGTGGGGACATAGCCCCAATTTTAGAGAATCCCGCCCATTGAGTCCCGGCAGTGCAGAAGGAGGCCATTTGGCCCATCAAGTCAGCATCAAACCTCCGAAAGGGCACCCGACATAGGTCAACTCCGTCGCCCTCTCCCGTAAACCTTTAACCCCACCTAACCTGCATCTCTTGGGACACTGAGAAAAAAATTTAACACGGCCAATCCACCTTACCTGCACACATTTGGACTGTGGGAGGGAATTGGAGCACCTGGAGGAAACCCACGCAGACACGGGGAGAATGTGCAAACTCCAGACAGATGGTCACCCAATGTTGGAATCGAATCCGGGTCCGTGGCGCTGTGAGGCAGGAGTGCTAACCACCGTGCCGCCCATATTGACATCATGATGAATGAACAAGTTCCATTTAAATAGCACCTTTAAGCATAATAAATATCGCTTATGAATAACAGGTGAGGCAATGGGCAGTGACCAAAGTAAAAAGGATAGAGAAGCCAACAATCCAAAGTCAAAATAGTAGAGTTGAAGTGCAGAGAGTTGCAAAATGAAGGCAATTAGGGTACCTGAATGCAGAAATAAAGCACCTGATTTTTCCGTGACTGAAGATGGGGTGGAACAGGGGTGAGGAATGGGGGTGAGGGGGAGGATTGTGGGTGAGGGGGAGGATTGTGAGTGAGGGGAGGAATGGGGGTGAGGGGGAGGATTGTGAGTGAGGGGCGGAATGGGGAGGGGGAGGATTGTGGGTGAGGGGGAGGATTGTGAGTGAGGGGCGGAATGGGGGTGAGGGGGAGGATTGTGGGTGAGGGGAAGGATTGTGAGTGAGGGGAGGAATGGGGGTGAGGGGGAGGATTGTGAATGAGGGGAGGAATGGGGTGAGGGGGAGGAATGGGGGTGAGGGGGAGGATTGTGAGTGAGGGGAGGAATGGGGATGAGGGGGAGGATTGTGAATGAGGGGAGGAATGGGGGTGAGGGGGAGGAATGGGGGTGAGGGGGAGGAATGGGGGTGAGGGGAGGAATGGGGGTGAGGGGGAGAATTGTGAATGAGGGGGAGGATTGTGAATGAGGGGAGGATTGTGAATGAGGGGAGGATTGTGAGTGAGGGGAGGAATGGGGCTGAGGGAGAGGATTGTGGGTGAGGGGGAGGATTGTGAGTGAGATGAGGAATGGGGTGAGGGGGAGGATTGTGGGTGAGGGGGAGGATTGTGAGTGAGGGGAGGAATGGGGGTGAGGGGGAGGATTGTGGGTGAGGGGGAGGATTGTGAGTGAGGGGAGGAATGGGGGTGAGGGGGAGGATTGTGAGTGAGGGGAGGAATAGGGGTGAGGGGGAGGATTGTGAGTGAGGGGAGGAATGAGGGCAATGGGGGAGGAATGGGGGCGATAGAAGTCAATAGTGAAGCATGAATCCAGAAGAATCATCATCCAATGCATGTAGGGATGGAAGAGGCCGTCAGGATGGGGGAAGATGAGTGTTTATGAGGGGCTTACTAAATAAGAACAAACATTTGAAGTTAATGCTTTGGCTCTGAGGAGTCAATAGAAATTGGCCAGGGCAAGGTGCTAACTTAGTGGGATTTAGCACAGGATAGATGTGGGTAGCGGGGAGCAGAAGCAGCTTATTTGTAGAAGATGGAATAGGCATTCTTACTTCTGAGTAACTCAGGGTCAGATAGGACAGCACTATGTGGAAATTGGGTTCAGTTTGAGGGTAGTAGGCAGGAGTGTGAAACAAGAGAGGGAGGTTAAGGGGGCAAAGTTTCCTTCTTTTCCAGCAGCAATTTTGATGTTTCATTTTGGGTAGCAGCTGAACACAGAAGAGTTGGTCGATGATACCATCCTCTAAATATCATACCCATTTAAAACCAGTGACAACATTTTAAATAAAATTGGTGAAGAAAAAGATTGCAGCTCTGGAAGATTTTAATCAACACAGCTCTCATTTTATTCATGACCAAGTATGTCCTGCAAGCCATATTTACGCAACTGAATATTGGGATTGAGGAACACACCATAAATTTTCTTTGACACCAGCTAACAGTTGCTCTTACTTAATTGCATTCTGGGCTACGCTCCCTGAACTCTCGGAAGCAGCATGCATGCTCTGGCAACTTAAGGAAGCTCGTCAGAAATGTGCCATCTGGGGGCAGTCATGAGGGAGAATGTTACTGAGCTTGGGATTATACATTGTCCTCCCAGTCTGTGGTTCCACACACTAACAGACCAAGCTTCAAATGATATCAGCCATGGATAATTGTACAGTGCTGCCTTCTATTGCCCATGATCAAATGTTGACGTGCATATTTTTTTTCCCCTCAAGAGCGCGTAGTCAATTTTAAATAACCCAACAGCAAGCTTATTTGTATTTAAAAAGGAAAAGGTTAGTTTATTTTCACAACCTTGCCCTAGCAGTTACTGAAGTAAACGGTGGGTGGTATTCTTTGGCCACCCAGCTGCACGCCATTCGCTGACGGCGGGATTCTCTGCTCCCACCGCTGGTCACTGGGAATTCTCAGTGACGCCTGCCCGCGCCGCCAGGAAATCCGAAGGCAGGGCGACGCTACCGTTGGGACCAGAGAATTCCACCGCTAGCGCACAATCGGAGAATTCCGGCCTATGTCTCACATTCGCTCACACAATTAGTCAGAGACAAAGGTAAAACGGCAGTCATAAAAACAGAATTTAACTCTGTCGCTGTTCGGTGAGGGGCTGAAGTCTCAGAGTATAGTTTCACATTGCCTGAAGTGTGATGGAGCTGTGATGGTTCTGAAAGTAGATCCGCCAGGGGCTGAGTCCTCAGGTAGGCTTGAAGATTGGAGTAAGGTAAAAGGGGGAGAGAGGGAGATTGGTTCTTTTTCTCAAGGTGTTGCAGTGAGGCACTTCAGCAGCCCACCTGACTACAGCCGTCCAAAGGCCTTTTTATTTTGCTGGATTCCTCTCTTTCCCTGATTGAAAGAGGTCTGTCTCGGAAAAGCGGCTTGAATTTCTCTGCCACACCTTTAGCAGAGAGCTAAAGATGGCCGCTGTGCCATGTGACCTCACATCAGTGTCAAGTAATGCTCCAAATACTAGACCGTGGTAATCCCATTAAGTTGGGTCCTTCTCCCAGGCGTGGTTTCAGTACACCAAAACATTTTGTTTCTGTAAAAGGCAAACTTGCATTTTTACAGTGATTGTATCTGTGGAGTTTCATTCATCGCCTCATCTGACAAACATTGAGTCAATATCAGAAAGTAGGTCTTTGTCCGCTCAAGAAATGAAGCCATCTTGATATTCAGTCATTAAAAAAAGGTTGTATTTTAAAATGTTTGTTTTTATTTAAATGAATAGTGGAGTTCTGCAACAATGTGTGCTGGGGTCTCAGCTATTTATGAGCTATATTAATGACTGAGATGAAGAGGCGGACAGTGATGAATCTAAGTTTGATGGTATACCATAACTAGATGGCAAGATAAGCTGTACGGAAGACTCAGGGAGGCTGCATAGCAATGGACAGGTTAGGGGAGTGTCATAATATACATCTATGTATATAATGGAGTGCAGACAGGCAGTGATTGACACACAGAATGACCAGTAAGCATACAGAACAGAGCAGCCAATCACCAAACAGGACACGACCACTATAAAGCCAGAGGGCACCAGTTTCCCGCTCTCTCGGGACCCAGCCTCTGAGACAGTCAGAGTTTGTGAGCTGGCCAGTGCAAACACCATGTGGTAGCTAGTAAGTCTGGTTAGGCTAGTATCAGGTCTCCAGTCAAGTCAGCATAGTGTCAACCCAAAGTTGAACATATATAATAGTTTAGATGTTAAATAAAATCGTGTTGCATCTTATCAAGTGTTGGAGGTCTGTCTCTCGCGACAATGCATTAAGTGCAATCCACATCGACCCAGCCTACCCAACACACCAGGGAGTACACAAGATGGCACAGTGGCACAGTGGTTAGCATTGCTGACTCACAGCGCCAGGGACCCGGGTTCAATTCCAGGCTTGGGTGACTGGAGTTTACACCTTCTCCCCGTGTCTGTGTGGGTTTCCTCCGGGTGCTCCGGTTTCCTGCCACGATCCAATGATGTGCAGCTTAAGTTGATTGGTCATGCTAAAATTGGCCCTTACTCTCCAAAGATGTGCCAGTTAAGTGGGGTTACGGGGATAGGGTGGGGGAGTGGGCCTGGTTAGGGTGTTCTTTCAGAGGGCAGACTTAATGGGCCAAAAGGCCTCCTACTGCACTGCAGGGATTTCATGGAATTAAATGAAAGTGACCATAGTCCCCAAGGACTGACCAGAGGCTGCCCTCCCTTTGGAGGGAGCTGACTGGTGGTGATTTAACCTGAGGGTCACCACACTTCAGGCGAGGGGCAATGGTGAGAAGGCGGGCTCTTCAGGGATAACCTCAGCCGGTACGGAAAATGACCCCATGCTGTTCACGTCACTTCACATCACAAACCAACTGTCCAGCTAACTGAGCTAACTGACCCTCGTGCCAGGTGGAGTATGATACAGAGAAGAATGAAATTATTCATTCTGGCCACAAGAATGACAAAAAACAGATTTTTTTCTTTTAAAAAGGTGAGGAACTTGATGTTTAAAGAGTCTTCGCTGTGCTGGCACAAGGAACACAGAAAGTTAGTAGCAAGTAATTAGGAAGGCAAATGACATGTTAACCTTTGTTGTAAGGGGATTGAATACAAGAATAGAGCAGTTTTGCTACAGTCGGACAGGGTTTTGTTGAGGTTGCATCTGGAATAATGTGTGTAGTTTTGATCACCAAAGATGCAAAATCATGAGGGGTGGGGAGAGGTATTGGTGGGGAAGGAGGGTGAAGGAACATCAGTCTGAATTTCAATAAGTGCTCTCAGAAGACAGAGCTCTGTTTGAAAGAATTCTGCACCATTAGCTACGCGATTAACAAACACACAATTATCAAACCAATACGTCTTAAACATTGCACAGCTCTGCAGACAAATTACAATTCAATTCAATTATTTTTCTTTGTATCTGATTGGATTCTGCAGGGCACCATATCAATCAACAGCAAGATTGGAGCTAACACTTCCATGTCGAACTATCGCCTGGTTAGAATACAGATGGAGACCATTCGGCCCATTGACTCCATGCCAGCTTGCCACAAGAGCAACTGTACTCATCCCACTCCCCCGCCCTTTCCCTGTTGCCCTGTAATTTTTCCCCCTCGGGAGCTTATCGAATTCCCTTTTGAAAAGCGCAATTGAATCCAGCTCCTCCACCCTCTCAGCCAGTGCATTCTTGGATGAAAATTAAAATGCTAACTTGTTCATTTCAGGTAAGTCTTTGTCCAAAGGTGATTTCATCAACTAAGTCCAGCGTCAAGTGCTGCCCTCACACCAATGAGAAACAGAGTGCTATACCCTCCTCCACAGAAAAATCTTCCTTCAAGTGACTCTCTCCCCCAACTCCACTTTGCTTTTCCAGGGTGTCTCACTTGGTTTTGTGCAGGGTCTTGACTCTAGCTGAGAATTTCCAACTCTGGCTGGGTCTATTTAATCACAAGGCCTCCCCCCTTTGAACACCCGTAATCAATATACATCCTCCAAGCACACTGCTTTCCCATGCTCATCAGAAACCAAGTCAATGAGATTCATTTTGACTATTAGTCAAGCAGCCTTTTCCCAATCCCGATATTTCTATAAATAATAAACCGAAGTGTTCAACAAAACCAAACTCATGGCTGTATGAATTTACCCCGGGTTGCTCCTAGCAGCGAACACGAGATTGATCATCAATTTTTGGAGACTTCAGGTCAGGCCTCTAGAGTTGGCAACTGTACTCCGGATTTCGATTACATTTGTACGATTACTGAATCATCAATGTGAACTGAAACCAATACACTTCGGTCTAAATTCACCACCAATTTTGAATTTCAACCTTTAAATTCAGATCAGGGTGGCTCTATTATTGGAACATTAAATGGGAATTTTAAATCAAATATACAATCCTGCTTATTGCCACAATTAATATTTCCAGACTTTTAATGGACTTTTCCGACATTTGACAGGATACATAATTGAAACCAAACTCTAACCACTATGTCACCTCTAACCCCTGTTTTTTTCCAAGGGTCAGTGCAGACTCGATGGGCCGAATGGCCTCCTTCTGCACTGTAAATTCTATGATTACTTCACAGAATGAGCATACAAAAAGCAGGACGCGACACAATTTTTCTCAAAAGGAAGGGTTTGATTCACAATCTTAAGTACTTCAATCTAGTGAGTATATTTCAATTCCAGAATATCATTGGTTAGACATTGATGAGATACTCTCATATGGAGTTATTGTATAAACACACTGGATTACAGTGTTAGCCATAGTCAGGGAAGAAGTGCTTAGAAAAATTGAAATTGATGGTGAAACTTGAGAGCATCAACTTCTAATATGAAGATAACTATTGTTATTTCTCTAGGATCTATAGATATAGGTAGAGTATAAAACGCCCTTTAGATCTAAAACGGTTAGAACAAATAAAGAACAAAGAAATGTACAGCACAGGAACAGGCCCTTCGGCCCTCCAAGCCCGTGCCGACCATACTGCCCGATTAAACTACAATCTTCTACACTTCCTGGGTCCGTATCCTTCTATTCCCATCCTATTCATATATTTGTCAAGATGCCCCTTAAATGTCCCTATCGTCCCTGCTTCCACTACCTCCTCCGGTAGCGAGTTCCAGGTACCCACTACCCTCTGCGTAAAAAACTTGCCTCGTACATCTACTCTAAACCTTGCCCCTCTCACCTTAAACCTATGCCCCCTAGTAATTGACCCCTCTACCCTGGGGAAAAGCCTCTGACTATCCACTCTGTCTATGCCCCTCATAATTTTGTATACCTCTATCAGGTCGCCCCTCAACCTCCTTTGTTCCAGTGAGAACAAACCGAGTTTATTCAATCGCTCCTCATAGCTTATGCCCTCCATACCAGGCAACATTCTGGTAAATCTCTTCTGCACCCTCTCTAAAGCCTCCACATCCTTCTGGTAGTGTGGCGACCAGAATTGAACACTATACTCCAAGTGTGGCCTAATTAAGGTTCTATACAGCTGCAACATGACTTGCCAATTCTTATACTCAATGCCCCGGCCAATGAAGGCAAGCATGCCGTATGCCTTCTTGACTACCTTCTCCACCTGTGTTGCCCCTTTCAATGACCTGTGGACCTGTACTCCTAGATCTCTTTGACTTTCAATACTCTTGAGGGTTCTACCATTCACTGTATATGTTAGAGTTCCTTTTCATAGTTAAATAGATATTAAAGCAGGTGACATGAGGTTCGGTGCGGGTCTAAATGTGTGTAAGTGTGAATAATATGTATATGAATTAATGCTTGTATGTGTGAGTAAATGTACGTGTGTATGCGTGAGTAAATGTGTGTACGTATGTGTGAGTAAATGTGCGTATGTGTGAATAAATGTGTGTGTTATGTGTGAGTAAATGTGTGTGAGTAAATGTGTGTGTGTGAATAAATGTGATGTATATATGTGAATAAGTGTGCATGAGAGTGAATAAATGTGTGCGTGCGTGTGAATAAATGTGTGTGTGTGTGTGAATGTGTGTGTGTGAATAAATGTTCATGTATATATGCAAATAAATGTGCATGTGAATGTGAATAAATGTGTATGGATATATGCATAAATGTGCATGTATGTGTGAATGAATGTGTTTGTGTGTGAATAAAAGTGTTTGTGAATAAATGTGGATGTGTATATGTGAATAAATGCATGTGTATATGTGAATAAATTTACATGTGTGTGAATAAATGGGCTTGTATATATCTGAATAAATGTGTTTGTAAATGTGTATATGTGTGGAAGACTTCTTCAAAATAGCCAGCAGAGCCAGTATGAAGCAAATGGAATACTGCTCAGTTGAGAAAGTGTCAGTTTTAAATCCATAGGCAATTTGTCAGCCACCCAGCTAAAAGAGGATAAGTGTGTAGCCACAAAAGGCAGTGAATAATGGTGAAAATAAATGGGACCGAGGTACAATAAAACAAAGTCATCCTTCTCACTCAGCAAGAGGCCAAGAATCTATGCATTCATCACAGGCACTGTACTGAACTGCTCTGCAAACCTGGCCTCCTCTCAGCTCCTTCCCACCAGTGACAGCGGGGTAAGAGATGCATTCCTATTAATCAGCACAGCAGCAGCAGTGGCAAAGGAGGATTTCAATATTTAATATTATTCCAAAAACAAAAAAAAAAAGGAGGGATGGCAGATTGGCGAACAGATGAGCAAAGTACATTGAAGCTCATGAACAGATGATGATAGGACGATCAGCAGAGGATTCTGACACTTAGAAACATTGTTGCTGTCACATTTGTTATTTAAATGCCCCCCAGAAGTGCCAGTAATTTCTCACTTTTTAAACGAACAACTTAGGATAAAAGCATTTTTCTGGTTAAAATAGAACCAGTTTCAGTCATCTCATTTTGAAAAAATGTAACAAGTGCTACTCCTTTTACACCATGTGGGATGCTAGCATGTCACAGACCGAAGGGCAGCATTTCAAAAGCTGATGTTTCAACAAGACAGCCTTAACTTTGCGCAGCCAAACATTCCAGAGACGGCACCCTTTTTTGTGCTTTGGCGCAAAGTCAAAGATCACAGAAAGATATTTTAAGCGTCCTCGTGTTGTAATTTTATTCTCTGATCTCTTGCCTGGGAAATATATTGCCAGGATGGGGAGCAAGTGATCTGGCCTTTACCAGCATCATCCGAAACTAGTCTAAACGTTGCATGCAAACATTGCCCTCCATGGGTATTTGGGCCTCTGATTGGCTCCCACAAGATGTGGCCGAGATAAGGAACTCAACAGGACGAATTTGCACTGACCTGACGCACAGGGAGTGGCTTGGTCAGAAAGGAAAATGCTCCGTCCGGGAATTCCAGCTCCGGGGGCGTGTTGGTGACATCAGTGATGGGTTCCCCACCCACAGACCCATCTTGATTGGCTGCTGGGGAACCACTCAACTGCCAGCACCGCAATAGTATGGGAATAGCAGGTTGACTGGACAAAGGCGAGTGGGGTCGTGCAACGGGGAGAGTTTCATCATGGGAGAGATGATTGGATGCCTAGTGGTGAGGGGTTTGCAGGCTGAAAGGGAAGTTGGAGGTCTTTTGATGGGAGGTAGGCAGCCCCAAAGTTTGGGGTGGGACAAGAAGATGGCCATTGGGGGTGGGTGGCGCGAGGATCCGATCAGAGAGGATCCTCAGACAGGCATTTAGCCCCCTGAATGCACCATTTCCTTGCCACAAGGAATGCACCTGGCCAGCAGCAATATATGGCAAAAAACGCTCAAAAATGTGGCCCACTGCCTCATACTTAATGTTGTAGCCTGCCTCCTTATTATGTTTGGTTGTCTTCCACTTTTCAGCTTCATTCAAAGTCAGAAATAGACTTTAGGAAGTGGGTCTAGATTTTGATTTTGATTTGTTGTCGCATGTATCAAGGCACAGTGAAAAGTATTGTTCTGGGTACAGTTCATGCAGATCGCTCCTACATGAATACATGGAACATTCTATAAATACAACAATGTAAATACATAAACATAACATCGGATGAAACATACCGAATGTAGAGCTACAACTGTAGAGAAGATGCGTGGAAAGATCAGTTCAGTCCATAAGAGGGCCATTCAGGAGTCTGGTAACAGTGGGAAAGAAGCTGCTTTTGAATCTATTGGTGCGTGTTGTCAGACTTTTGTATCTCCTGCCCGATGGAGGAGTTTGGAACAGAGAATAACCCGGTGGGAGGGGGCCTTTGAATATGCTGCCTGCTTTCCCAAGACAGTGGGAGGTGTAGACAGAGTCAATGGATGGGAGGCGGATCTGGGGCGGGAACCAGGGGCGGGATTCTCCGACCCCCCGCCGGGGGGCGGCGTGAATCCCGCCTCGCCGCTCCGGCGCTGGCCGCCATATTTTCCGGCCGACGAAAAATCGCGCCGACGGGAATCGCGCCTCGCAGAATCGCGAGAATCGGTACGACGCAATGGG
The DNA here is from genome assembly GCF_047496885.1 of Scyliorhinus torazame. NCBI lineage: Eukaryota > Metazoa > Chordata > Chondrichthyes > Carcharhiniformes > Scyliorhinidae > Scyliorhinus > Scyliorhinus torazame. The sequence goes on from NC_092718.1 coordinate 194,704,690, forward strand.
CCCTCGGGGTGCCCGATGGCCCCTGGGCCTCTCCATGGGTCAGGGGTGCGGATGGATCCAGAATCTGACGCACCCCCGGCACCTGGCACGGCCAGTCCTGGTGGCCCGCCCTGGTATCAACAAGGGTCTGCAAGTTTGCAGCCATGGAGTTGGCCATTCCTGTCTGTGCCTGGGCGATGCCAGCCAGCACCTGGTGAGAGTCTCTGCGATGGTGGAGGGTGTAGGAGATAGCAGTGGCGTAATGTCGTGCTCCTCATCCGACCCGAAGTCCGGGGTCCCCTGTTTCCTGTTTGTCTGTCCCCTGTGTGTGGGTGTCCTGGGTGGTTGTGTCCTGTGTGTGGGTGTCCTGTGTGTGGGTGTCCTGTGTGTGGGTGTCCGGTGTGTGGGTGTCCGGTGTGTCAGGTGTGTCAGTGTCCGGTGTGTCAGTGTCCGGTGTGTCAGTGTCCTGTGTGTCAGTGTCCTGTATGTGGGTGTCCTGTGTGTGGGTGTCCTGTGTGTCAGTGTCCTGTGTGTCAGTGTCCGGTATGTCAGTGTCCTGTGTGTGGGTGTCCTGTGTGTCAGTGTCCTGTGTGTCAGTGTCCTGTGTGTCAGTGCCCTGTATGTGGGTGTCCTGTGTGTGGGTGTCCTGTGTGTCAGTGTCCTGTGTGTCAGTGTCCTGTGTGTCAGTGTCCTGTGTGTCAGAGTCCGGTGTGTCAGTGTCCTGTGTGTCAGTGTCCGGTGTGTCAGTGTCCGGTGTGTCAGTGTCCTGTGTGTCAGTGTCCTGTGTGTCAGAGTCCTGTGTGTCAGAGTCCTGGGTGGGTGTGTCCTGTATGTGGGTGTCCTGGGTGGTTGTGTCCTGTGTGTCAGTGTCCTGGGTTGACTGGGACGGGGTCCTGTTGGTGTGGCTGCCCTCCCCGTTGCTGGGTGTAGCCATCCGGCGTCGCCGCACTGGCACTAGATGGGAGCAGCGAACGCCTGACGGTCCGAGTCTATCCCTGGCTCGTGGGCGCCCTGGCACCGGGTGGGGGCATCGTATGCCTGACAGCCCAGGTCTATCCCTGTCTTGTGGACATTCTGGCACAACCTGGGGGCGGTCGGCATCCGCAGGGATGGGTGGGTCGATGTTTGGTCCTGCAAAACACAATACAGCATGCATGGTTAGATACGCAGACGGCGATGGGGGAAGGGGGATGGGGAAGAAGGGGCGAGGGGGGTAAGAGGGGCAGGCAGTGGGGGTTCTCACTTGGTGTTGCGCCCCCGACCTCTGCATCCGCAACCTCCCGGTCATCGGGTCCCCTGCAATGTCCAGGGCCCTCTCTTCATGAACGGTGAGGGGGCGCAATTCAGATAGACGCCCTCCAGTCCGTTCACGCTCCCGGTTGTTAAGAGAGCGCTTCTCCTGTGGGGAGGGGGAGGGTGACAGAGATAAAGGGCACCAGTGTTAGGCGGACATATACTTGCGGACCAGCGGTTGTGTGTATGTTGGCACAGGTTTACACCCCATCCTGCCAATGCAGCCTGCATGGGTGGGTGCAGCCATGCCGCCCATCCTGGGGTGGGGGGGGGGGGGGGTTACTCACCCTGGCTGCTCTGACTAGGTCATTGATCTTCTTGTGGCACTGGATGCCTGTCCTGGCTGTTACGGCCACGGCGCTGACGGCCTCTGCCACCTCGCTCCAGAGCGCTGGCTGAGGTGTGGTGCGACCCTGCCCGGGGTACAGGGCCTCCCTCCTCTGCTCCACCGCATCCAGGAGCGCCTCGATGTCCCGCTTCTGGAACCTCGGCGCTGGGCAGCGGGCGGCCATTTTGCCGTCTCCGGCGGTGGCGTCTTTTGTGCTGCGACGCCGCGCGCGTCTGTAACGGGTGACGCCGTCATGATTGGTGTCACGTGCTGCTAGCCCCTTCCGGGTCAGAGGTGGCCCGACGCCGGAGTGGTTCGCGCCATTCTTGCCGCCGGCTTCGGGCCATCCCGCCGATTGTGAGAGAATCCCGCCCCAGGTTTCTGACACTTTAATGTCTGATTTGACCCAATTTCATCTGTTTTTTTGCAGTTAAAATTCAATACAACAAAATGGGGGATCCAAAATTCCATAAAATATCATATCTGCAACAGATGGTCCAACCATGCAGTATTAAAATAAAAATTGAGCTTAAATGGATATTGTTTTACACTGTCGCATGATTTTTGTCCATTTCTAACAAAAGAGTAGAATTTGCAAAATATGTAACACAGACTACTGTGGTACTTATTGTAACCTTAATCGTTTTAGATTTAATCAAAGTACATCTTGATTAAAAATGACCTTTAACCCAGATATTTCCAGAATGAGCCACTCATATTATACAGGTACATGCTTTGGGATTTATCATATGGTAGCTAATTTTGGTAGCCAAACAATAGTCATAGAGTTCTACAGAGTTCTACAGCACAAAGAGAGGACCTTTGGCCCATTGTGTCTGCATCGGCCATCAAGCACCTAACTATTCTAATTCTATTTTCCACCATTTGGTCCGCAGTCTTGCATGCTATGGCATTTCAAACGCTCTTCTAAATGCGTCTTAAATGTTGTGTAGCTTCCCACCAGTTAAAAAATGTTCCAGAATTTCAGAATTCCAAATTCATCAAAGGGTAAAGTTTTATCTTAAGAAGCTAAAATTATTCACAGTAGGATGACTAGACAGTGTAACCCAGGAGAGAGAGCGAGAGAGATCTTTACAGGGATATGTATGTTCTTCTACAATGGCGAGGAAGGATAAATTGTCGACCCCTCCACCTCAGATGCGTAGTGATGCCCAGTCACCTGTCCATGTGTCCTTGGACCTCCCACGCATGCTTCCCGGTAGCTGGCCTATTCAAAAGCTTTGCCTACAGAGCAGGTCACCAGCCTTCCCTTTGCTGATGGAGGAGAAGCATGATCGTACGGACATGGGGTTGAAGGGGGTCGGGTGAAAGACTGGATAGAACAGGAAATGGGATGGGATGGAGAAAAACAGCAAGGTATTGTAAATGGGACAATTCCTGAGAAAAACACGAGATGTCTTAAAAAAAATTTTTAAAATATTTTTATTCAAATTTTTACATATTTTCAACCACCCTTACAGAAATAAGAAAAAACAAATAACACGTAAATAAACATCTTATAGCTATGTCACGTATTCCCCCAATATACAAGCCCCCCATTAAACGATAATAAACACAGTAGTAAACACAAAGTACCCCCCCCCCCTCCCCCGGGTTGCTGCTGCTGCTGTCCACCTCCTAACGCTCAGCTAGAAAGAGTCTAGGAACAGTTGCCACCGCCTGAAGAACCCTTGCACAGATCCTGAGATGTCTTAAATTTGTGACTTCTGGTCACTTAAGCAGTGAAATATGGTCATATTGCACATCCCCGGATTTGTGGAATTAATAACAATAATAGGGGTGAGGCTGTCATCATTGCATGAGGGGAAATCATATTTCTGGATACCTTCTTCACTAAATTTGACCTTAAGTCAATCCATTTCTACACCATAGTTGTTACCTTTCAAAAAAAATCAGTTAAAAGATTGTGTAAGTTTTTTTTAAAAAAACGGTTAGCAAAACATCTCTTGAAGGTGGCCATCAGGTTTCCTCAGCTTATTCCAATGGAACTCAAACTCACCCCGCAACAACTTTGAACTTGTGACACCGTTGAATGCTGATGCAGACCTAATTTAAATAATTAACTTCTAATTGCACATAATGCCAAAAATTCCCGAGAAGAAGGAAAATACTTCTATCACTCAATGGACCAATTAAAATCTCTCCATAATCTGCTCCATCATTTGTACACATTGTTTATTGCTGTTTAAATACAAATGCGATTATGAACACTAAACGTTGATATTAGGTAAAAGGAATTGAGTGTACGGTGACTTGGAGAACTTCATGTTGCAGTTAAGCATAAGCCCACTATAGGGGCAAAATTCTCCCCCAACGGCAGGATGCCCGCCGACTGGCGCCAAAGCCGGCGCCAATCAGACGGGCATCGCGCCGGCCCAAAGGTGCGGAAGGCTCCGCATCTTTGGCGGCCTAGCCCCAACATTGAGGGGCTAGGCCGACGCCGGAGGGATTTCCGCCCCGCCAGCTGGCGGAAATGGCGTTTGTTGCCCCGCCAGCTGGCGCGGAAATGCGGCGCATGCGCGGGAGCGTCAGCGGCCGCTGTCAGTTTCCCGCGCATGCGCAGTGGGGAGAGTCTCTTCCGCCTCCGCCATGGTGGAGGCCTTGGCGGAGGCGGAAGGGAAAGAGTGCCCCCACGGCACAGGCCCGCCCGCGGATCGGTGGGCCCTGATCGCGGGCCAGGCCACCGTGGGGGCACCCCCCGGGGTCAGATCGCCCCGCGCCCCCCCCAGGACCCCGGAGCCCGCCCACGCCGCCTGGTCCTGCCGGTAAATACCAGGTTTGATTTACGTCGGCGGGACAGGCAATTCCTGGGCGGGACTTCGGCCCATCCGGGCCGGAGAATCCAGCGGGGGGTCCCGCCAACCGGCGCGGCCGGATTCCCGCCCCCGCCCAATCTCCGGGAGCGGAGACTTCGGCGGGGGCGGGGGCGGGATTCACGGCGGCCAACGGCCATTCTCCGACCCGGCGGGGGGTCGGAGAATGACGCCCTAGGTTTTTAAAAAAATGTTTTTATTCTCCATTTTCACATTTTCCTTCAGAATTTACACCCCACCCACAGATAGTAAATGGTAACAAATACAAAATCAATCCCCTTAACAATAACAACGATCCCATCCTCCCACCACCCCAAACAACGGCCCACCTGTCAATACATGCATCCAATAAACCAAACCCTCCCACGGTGGAAACAAAAAACAAAGGAGAAAAAGAAAAAGGAGTCTGGGACCGCCCATGGTCACCATTAACCTATAGGGTCCACTCCCCCCCCCCACCCCCCTACACTCAACACCATCCAACCTCTGAAAGAGTACCGTACATGATACCCAAGAGTTGTAAACCGCCCCCCCCCCCCGCCCCTCTCCAACTCCTCCCGTCCACTGCCTCCTGTAAAACTCCTCCCCCCAACCTCGGTTCCCCAACTGTCCACCCCAGCTAGACCACTCGGACACTGTTCTGCCAGGCTCCGATGGCCGCAGCCCCTCCCCCCACCTCACTCCCGTTCGCTAGCCGGCTTAAACCGGCCAGCGTGGAGGCCCCCGCCCGGGTCCCTTTCCCCCTTGCCCGGCCCTAGGAAAGCCCAGAAATCCCCTTTTAGCACACAAACCCCGCATATCCATCTACACCCCAAAGAGCCCTCATTTCGAGTGAAAGTCCCATCACTTCCCTTGTCCAAATATATACAACATTGGCCCCTTTAGTCTCTGCACCCGCACGCAGTGAAACAAAAAAGAAGAAAATACAGTCCTGAGGTTACATCGGCACATGGCCATTCCTCAATTTGTCAGTTCTGTCACAGTCCTTCTGCCTTCGCAAACTCCTCCGCTGCTTCCGCCGTTCCAAAATAAAAGTCCTTGAGCTTGTAAGTCACCCTCAGCTTAGCTGGATATACAATGCCGCACTGCACCTTGCTAATGTACAGCGCCCTCTTCACCCGGTTGAAGGCAGCCCGCCTCCTCGCCAGCTCCACCGTAAAGTCCTGGTATACACGGATACCAGCTCCAGCCCACTGCACCACCCGTTTCTGCTTGGCCCAACACAGGACCTTCTCCTTCGCACTGTACCTCCGGAAGCACAGAGTCACTACTCTTGGCGGCTCACTCGCCTTTGGTACAGGCCTCCACGACCGGTGAGCCCGATCCAGCTCATATTGGGAGGGATCCTCCCCCTCCCCCAATAGTTTCGCCAGCAACGCGGCAAAATACTCAGTCGGCCTCGGTCCTTCAACTCCTTCGGGCAGCCCCACAATCCTCAAATTCTGTCGCCTCGACCTGTTTTCCAGGTCTTCCATTTTTCCTCGCAGATCCTTGTTAATCTCCATCACCTTCCACATCTCCTTCCCCATCGAGGTAAGTTGATCACCGTGCTGCAATAATGTCTCCTCCACTTGCTTCAGCGCCTCCCCTTGCTCCCGCACCTCCGCTACTGCACTCGCCACCGCCGTCGTCACCGGGGAAATCGCCTCCTCCACCAACACACTCAAAACGTCCCTCACCTCCTTCCTCATTGTCTCCATGTATTTTGTAAACTGCCTTTCGAATTCCGCAGCCATCACCTTAGTTATTTCTTCAGCCGTAAGCAATGCGGCCTCCACTGGTGCTCCAGCCTCCATTTTCCTTGGTGACCCCGTGGTGACCTTTTCACTCCCCGACAGACCATCAGCTGTTTTTTTTACGGCCGTTTTTTTGCTCACCCTCAACGTTTTTCTTTACTGTGCCTTCTCCCTGCTTTTGCCACCTCCGTGGACCCTGGGACCGAGCTTAAAGCCCCGAAAATGCCGTTCCCGAACGGGAGCCCTCCATTGTGCGGCTGCCTCCCGCCCGCCGTCACCGGAAGCTCTAAGCCCACTATAGGTTAACCAATGAACCCATCGGTAGAACACAACTGCTTCTTTGTGAGGCAATAGAACCTTTCCCAAAACCTGAACTGCATTTCAGAATGTAAATGTCAGGCAGATTTTATTCCTCCGAGATCAGAGTCAAATGTAAATGCTCATCTAATCGTATCCTCTTTCTACCATGTGTAAACATCTTGCATGAAAGGAGCTTTCACAGGCTCAGTACAGGTCACATTGGATGCAGGCCCAATGCAAAGCAGTCCATAACTCAACACTAATTGACAGTTAATTGGCACTTGCTATCTTAGGAGATGGTGCACGGTTGCTGAAATGGGAAATCAAAATATTTATGTGAGGGCAGCACAGAATACTCTGGGATTTGGGCAAGGATGCAACTTTCATAGATCATAGTTCATAGAACATGCAGTGCAGAAGTAGGCCATTCGGCCCATCGAGTCTGCACCGACCCACTTAAGCCCTCACTTCCACCTTATCCCCGTAACCCAATAACCCTGTGGTAATACCAGGTATTGCAGTACCTGAAAGGTGAATGACCATTGGCTAGACCTACGGGTCTACCATTGGATAATGTACATAGCCCCGCCCTGAGAGGCGGGGTATAAGAACCGATGCCGTCCCAGCAGCCTTCACTTTCTGTATCATCGCTGCTGGGTTCAGTTCTAGCTGATTAAAGCCGATTAGATATGACTCCTCTTTGTCTCGAGAGTACTGATTGTGCATCAAACCCCTTCTAACCTTTTTGGTCACGAAGGGCAATTTATCATGGCCAATCCACCTAACCTGCACATCTTTGGACTGTGGGAGGAAACCAGAGCACCCGGAGGAAACCCACGCAGACATGATGGGGAGAATGTGCAGACTCCGCACAGACAGTGACCCAGCGAGGAATCGAACCTGGGAACCTGGCGCTGTGAAGCCACAGTGCTAACCACTTGTGCTACCGTACTGCCCGTAAACTTTGCATTAAGCTTCTTTTACTTTTGAACTGGGATAGCTCAGTACTGATAATGAATGTCAAATCAGAGGTATGCCCTTGGCACTTAAACCTTCCACTTCATGAACCCAAAGATTCCTCCCGCCCCCCTCTCCCCAAGCAAAACGGGAGCAAATTAAGTGCTCTGGATAGTCTTTGGGCGCGATCGAACGGCCTTGTCTGCCTGATTCGGTGAGGCCATTGAATCTCGCAAGACGCCATTTGCGAGACTTGCGTTTCTCGGAACGCCTCGGAGATCTAGACTCACTTAGATATGTCGCCACCCGATGCTCCCAAGGCCCGGGAACGGATGCCTGCGCATACGAGACCTTGCCGTGGCGCTGTTTCGCACTGATCCACACAAACGTGGATCAGACTTAACGCCATCTAGCGGTGGTATCCAAGGCCACTAGAGGCCCTGGGTGGTCGGGTTCTGGACAGGGTGGCACCCGAGCATTCATGCTGTCACCCAGGCACCTTTGCATTGCCTCCCGAGTGGCACTGTCAGGGTGCCAGGTTCAGTGCCAAGGTGCCTGGGTGCCAGGTTGCCCATGCCAGGCATCGGGCCCGGGAGTGTCCTGCCCTTATGAGGCAGGGGCAGGGGGGTCGAGGACCCTCTAACAGGTAGGTTAGAGTGCTTGAATGGTCTGGAGGCTGTGTTGGGGAATCCAAGGAGTTTGAGAGTTTGGGGCGGCATTTAAAACTGCAGCCACAGTGGGGCGTTCCTCTCTTGGACCAAATATAAGAGTCCGTTTGATAGCGTTGGGCGCCGAGAAACACCCCGCTAAATGCGCCCAATATGGATTCTGGTTTTTTTCCCCGTTAAATCGCGCCGTATCTTACAAGACTCACTTCAGAGCCTACCATAAAGCTGGTTCTTATAACCAGTCTCCACCACCGTTACACCATGTCATACGTGATGCTTAGTTCTCAGACCTGCTGAATCATTCTGCACAATGAATTAAAAGGATAAAATTGCAAAAGTAACAGCGCTCTACAGTGTGCAAATTGCAATCAGCCATGTATCTATTATCAAGGTTCAGAACAAGACAACTGCATGTCACAGTTAGATCTCTGCACCTTACACTTACAGTTGTCGGAATTTTGCAAGGTGCTTCATGGAAAACCTCTTAAACTGTGTCATAAGCCAGAAATTAACTGTTTAACAGCTTGTTGGGGAAGGCTTTATGCACAGTTACTCGTGGAGTCAGAAAGTTACATCACCAAAAAGAAGCCGTTCTGTAATTATTAATCTAACTCCTCTGCATGCCCTGCAGATTGAAACTGTACGGCGAAACCTAACAAACTGTAAACAGATTACACCAGTGTATAATAGAAGACTTTTCTATACATATATTTCATCCAAGTACCACAGTGTAATTTCACACCTAGAATGGGAAAATAATGTTTGAGGGGACTTGTCCTTCCAATGCAGATAGAGTGAAATTTTTTCCTGACCTTTCCATGGTTAAGCAAAACATAAATAGCTGTTTGGTAGTACAGAACTTGAGCATTGTTGAAAAAAAAAGAGATATGTCGAAGGTTAATGTCTTGCACTCATAAGAAAACTTCACAAGAATACTCGTATAAGGTACAAAGAACAATTTATACTGTATGTGACGAGAACACAGATTGGTTGACAAGTGAACGCTGGTATAGATATTGCCATGGAGAATGCACCAGTTGATAGTGACTGACCGATAACTGCCAAACATTGATTGAAGTTTAAACAGCTTGCCCCTGATTGGTCAAGGCATTGCCCTTGGGAACGAACCAGAAAATGGCTATCACTTATTTTGTCTAGCTGAAACAGATGCAGCATGTGTACAACTTCTTTCTGTCTGCAAAGAACAGGGCCCTGCGTATTAATATATACATAGCTTCCAGATGCATCACACTGCAAGCCTGACTGACAATCTTGAATTGATTGTCAGCAATTCTTTGCACAGAGGGTTATTTAGCAAGTGTTGTCAAATCGGGGAATCACATTGAATATTGGTCACTGTGCTTTGAAATCTGCAACTACGGGCTGGTTGGGTACGGTCTGTACATTGCCGATTGCGAATAGTGACTGGGGCCTACTATTCTATACAATCCACCAGTGTTTGGAATGCACAGAGACATACCAAGCATCACACTGGTGCTGAAAATCACTTACAACATTGCTCACTTGTGTGATGGGCAGAATGCATTTTTGGACACCAGAAGGCTACAAAATGACATAGATAGGTTAAGTGAGTGGGTAAAAATCTGGGTAAAAATGGAGTATAATGTGGTCAAATGTGAAATTGTCCATTTTGGCAGGAAGAATAAAAAATAAGCTTATTATCTAAAAGGTGAGAGATTGCAGAGCCCTATGGTGCAGAGGGATCTGGGTGTCCGAATGCATGAATCAAAATGGCTGGGTAAGCAGGTGCAGCAAGTAATTAGGAAAGCTAATAGGATGTTATGGTTTATTGAGGGGAATTGATTACAAAAGTAAGGAAGGTTATGCTTCAGTTGCAGAGCACGAGTGATACCACATCTGGAGTATTGTGTACAGTATTGGTCTCCTTATTAAAAGAAAGATGTAAATGCGTTCAGAGAAGGTTTAATACACTAATTCTAAGAATGGACAGGTTGTGTTATGAGGAAAGGTTGGAAAGGTTAGGTTTGTATCCAATGGAGTTTAGAAGAGTAAGGCGACTTGATTGAAACCTTAAGATCCTGAAGGGTCTTGACAGGGTGGATGTGGAAAAGATCTTGTTGGAGAACCTAGAACAAGGGGTCACTGTTCAAAAATAAGTGGTCGCTGTTTAAAGAGCGAGATGAGGAGAAATGTTTTCTCTCAGAGTGTCGAGGGTCTCTGGAATTCTCTTCCTCAACAGGCAGTGAAAGTAGAGTCTTTGGATATTTTTAAGACAAAGTTAGATAGTTTCTTAATTAACAAGGGGGTGAAAGGTAATCAATAGGCAGGAATGCAGGGTTAAAGTTACAAGCAGATCAGCCATGATCTTATTGAATGGCGTATGTATGTGCATTCGTATGTATGTACATTCTCCATTGCATCGCCTCTACCAGCGTTCACTTGCCTTCCAATCAGCATTTTCTTCTCATGCAGTATAAATTGTTGTTTTCCCTTATACTGGTATTCTTGCAAAGTCTCCTGATGAGTGGAAGACAAAAAAGTTTCAACAGATCTCTTTTCTTAACAATAAAAAAGAGCACCTTCAGCCTATGTGCATTCAGGACCCTGACCTTCCCGGTGCTTGCCATTTTCACACAAGACCCTGCTCCCATGCCCACATGTCTGTTCTTGGCCTGCTGCAATGTCCCAGTGAAGTTCAATGCAAACTGGAGGAACAGTAACTCATCTTCCGGTTGGGCACACTACAGCCTTCCGGTCTCAACATCGAATTCAACAACTTCAGATGATTAGCTCTAACCCACCTCAACCTCTTTGTTTTTGTTCCGTTTCATTTTAACTGTCTTTTATCTTTTATTTATTTCTTGTCTTTCTTTATGTATATATTTCCCCCTATTCTTCCCACTATATTATCCCTACTTTTCTTACCTTTTCTCCCCTTTGCTTCCTCCTTCCTCCATTTTTCTCTTTTTCCTCTCTCCCACCCATGTCCCCCCTCCCCCCACATCTACATCTGTCACAGCTTACCCTTTGATCTTAGTTTCTCTGCCATTTGGCCTTTCACACTTTTTATTCTCTCTGGGGACTGCCATTAGCACTCTCTTCCCTTGGTTTCTGTGGCCATGACTCATCTTTCATTCCCTCACCCTACAGTATAAATATCTCCCACTTTCTATGCCTTTTAGCTTTGACAAAAGGGTCTTCTGGACACGAAATGTGAGCTCTTTTCTCTCCTTACAGATGCTGCCAGACTTGCTGAGATTTTCCAGCATTTTCTCTTTTGGTTTTAGATTCCAGCATCCGCAGTAATTTGCTTTTATTCAGAACAAAAAGTGTAGTCTGGACATGAGAACATTAGCTTATTGTTGCATGCAATACCCTTGTTGAAATAAAGCTTACACACCAGTTATTTCTTCAAGACTGTGAAGGCAGAGGACAGCAGGTGCAAATGTCAATTAACTAACGTTAGTTAATATCTCTGTTCAGCTAAAATATTCAAAAATTCAGAGAGTAAACCATTCTTGGCTAATTAACCTTGTAGCATCATCAGGAATAGCATCATCAGCTATATCATGTATAAAGTGAAAATGGTGCAGGAAATTTCCACTGAACAGTGTACTTTCGTAGAAGGAAAAAGATCTAGACTGTAGGGGATATCTTGCACAAATGCAGGTTAAACGTCTGACATGGAAAGGGCTGGCCAATTAATTTGCCGCAGTTAACAAGTCCTCGTGAGACACAAAAACGTGAACGATGTTCCAGTAGGTTTTGTGGAAAATGTGTTGAGGCAGAGCTGTTCAATACCAGAGATAGTCTTAGCGAATTCCACTTAAAATAAGACCTGCTCAGCAGTAATTCATATCGCAAATACCTTCCTCCGTTCCCCTACAATTTGTACCAGACTTCCCTAAGATGTGAGTACTTCAATTCAAGGGTAATGGGTTGAAAGGAAATGGTTCTTCACTATAAGTTAAATGTGCAATGCAATAAAGAATACCTCAGTAAAATAACACAATTTCAACATTTCCACTCATGTTAGAGCTACATTGAGAAACTGGCGACATAATTAACACGATTAGCAAAAACACACAGGGACAAGCAAGAATATTTTATTAACAGACCAGTCAGTTGCTTGCTATGAACTCATTTGCAAGTGTGATCAAATGAAAAAAAATAAGAAGATGAAGGACATGCAATCAAACAGGCAGACAACTAGAAAGATTTGGACAAATGCGGGGTTATCCATTTTGATAGCAAAAATGGGACAGGCAGAGTATTATCTGAATGGCCATGAATTAGGAGAGGGGAATGTGCAACAAGACCCGGGTGTTCTCGTACACCAGTCGCTGAAGGTAAGCATTCAGGTGCAGCAGTGGGTAAAGAAGGCAAATCATATGCTGGCCTTCATAGCGAGAGGATGCGAGTGCAGGAGCAGGGGTGTATTGCTGCAATTCTACAGGGCCTTGATGAGGCCACGTCTGGAATATTGTGTGCAGTTTTGTACTTATCTGAGGAAGGATATTATTGCTCTAGAGGGAGTGTAGAGAAAGTTTACCAGACTGATTCCTGGGATGGCAGGACTGACATCAGTATGAGAGATTGAGTCGGTTACGATTGTATTCGCTGGAGTTGAGAAGAATGAGGGGGGATCTCATAGAAAGCTGTAAAATTCCAACAGGATTAGAGAAGGTAGATGCAAGAAGTATGTTTCCGATGGTGGGGGTAAACAGAACCAGGGGTCACAGTCTGAGGATAGGGGGTAGAGCATTTAGGACTGAGATGAGGAGAAATTTCTTCACCTAGAGAGTGGTTAGTATGGCGTAACCAATTACTCACGAGTCGAGAAGTGATGAAGTCAATCGAGGCTTTATTAAGCAAGACCTGTTCCCCAGCAGCTCAGTTACAGAATGCGGCTGCTGGGAAAACCCGGGCTCTTATACTCCGCCTTACTGGGTGGAGCCAGCAGGCGGCAGATCCAACCAGGACCCAGTGTCTGTCTACCAATAGCCTCTCGGCATCACAGGTACTGTACTACCCCTAATACATACCACCACATTCACCCCTTGTTAAAAAGGAACCCGGCGGGGTGGTGGGTCGCATGGTTGTAGGGGTTTGCAAAACTGGTCCTGGAATTATTTTCATACAGTGGCTATGCATTGATCTCAACAGTTGAATATTTACAGGTTTTGTCAGAATTATTTACAGATCTTTGTTTTGTCACATGGATTCCACGAGTCGAGCGGGTGCCCTGGTCGTCCTCGTCGATCGTCTCAGCCCCAGTAGTGGTGCAGGTGCTGGCTTGGGCATTGTCGTCTCTGGGAGCGTTGCGCTGTTTGTCCGTGTTTCCTTACTCCTGGGCGGGCATGGGAGGAGGACCGATCCACCCGGGAAGGGAGCGGCCGTGGGGTGCGCCGGTGGGAGGGAGGGGTTGATTGGTGCTGGGGGGTTGTGTGTGGTTCCGGCGGGTGCCAGGTCCCGCAGGGAGACCGTGTCCTGTCGGCCGTCGGGGTATGCCACGTAGGCGTACTGAGGGTTTGCGTGGAGAAGGTGAACCCTCTCGACCAATGGGTCCGATTTGTGCGTCCGCACGTGCTTTCGGAGCAAGCTGGGTCCTGGGACTGCCAGCCAGGTTGGCAGCGACGTTCCGGAGGAGGACTTCCTAGGGAAGACAAGGAGGTGCTCATGAGGCGTTTGATTAGTGGTGGTACACAGCAGCGACCGGATGGAGTGGAGGGCTGCCGGGAGGACTTCCTGCCAACGGGAAACTGGGAGGTTTCTGGACCGTAGGGCCAGTAGGACGGTCTTCCAGACTGTACCGTTCTCCTTCTCTACTTGACCGTTCCCCCGGGGGTTGTAACTGGTCGTCCTGCTCGAGGCAATGCCCTTGCTGAGCAGGAACTGACGCAGTTCGTCACTCATAAAGGAGGACCCCCTGTCGCTATGGATGTACGCGGGGAAACCGTACAGTGTAAAGATGGTGCCGAGGGCTTTAATGACTGTGGCCGCGGTCATGTCGGGGCAGGGGATGGCGAAGGGGAAACGGGAGTATTCGTCCACCACATTTAGGAAGTACGCGTTGCAGTCGGTGGAGGGGAGGGGGCCTATGAAATCCAAACTGAGGCGTTCAAAGGGATGGGAAGCCTTTATCACGTGCGCTCTATCTGGCCTGAAAAAGTGCGGTTCGCACTCTGCGCAGATTTGGCAGTTCCTGGCGGCTGTTCGGACCACCTCAACAGAGTAGTGGAGATTGCGGGACTTTACAAAATAGTAGAATCGAGTGACCCCCGGGTGGCAGAGATCCTCATGGAGGGCTTGGAGGCGGTCTACTTGTGCGTTGGCACATGTGCCACGGGATAGGGCATCAGGCGGCTCGTTCAGCTTTCCGGGACGATACAAAATCTCATAGTTATAGGTGGAGAGCTCAATCCTCCACCTCAAGATCTTGTCGTTCTTGGTTTTGCCCCGCTGTGCATTATCGAACATAAAGGCTATCGACCGTTGGTCAGTGAGGAGAGTGAATCTCCTGCCGGCCAGGTAATGCCTCCAATGTCGCACAGCTTCCACTATGGCTTGGGCTTCCTTTTCCACTGAGGAGTGGCAGATTTCTGAGGCGTGGAGGGTCCGGGAGAAAAAGGCCACGGGTCTGCCCGCTTGGTTGAGAGTGGCCGCCAGAGCTACATCGGATGCGTCACTCTCGACTTGGAAGGGGAGGGACTCGTCAATTGCGTGCATCATGGCCTTTGCGATATCCGCTTTGATGCGGCTGAAGGTCTGGCGGGCCTCTGTTGACAGGGGGAAGGTAGTGGACTGGATTAACAGGCGGGCCTTGTCTGCGTATTGGGGAACCCACTGGGCGTAATAAGAGAAGAAGCCCAGGCAGCGTTTCAGGGCTTTGGAGCAGTGGGGGAGGGGAAATTCCATAAGGGGGCGCATGCGTTCAGGGTCGGGGCCTATCACTCCATTATGCACTACGTATCCCAGGATGGCCAGACTGTTGGTGCTAAACACGCATTTTTCCTCGTTATAGGTGAGGTTCAGGGCGTTAGCGGTCTGGAGGAATTTGCGGAGGTTGGCGTCGTGGTCCTGCTGGTCATGGCCGCAGATGGTTACATTGTCGAGGTATTGTCAATCGAGGCTTTATTAAGCAAGACTTGTTCCCCAACAGCTCAGTTACAGAATGTGGCTGCTGGGAGAACCCGGGCTCTTATACTCCGCCTTACTGGGTGGAGCCAGCAGGCGGCAGATCCAACCAGAACCCAGTGTCTGTCTACCAATAGCCTCTCGGCATCACAGGTACCGTACTACCCCTAATACATACACCACAGTTAGCCTGTGGAATTTGCTACCACAGGAAGCAGTTGAAGCCAAAACAGTGTATGTTTTCAAAAAGCAGTTAGATGTAGCACTTGGGGCGAAGGGGATCAATGGATAATGGGGGGGGGGGGGGAATGGGATGAGGCTATTGAGTTGGATGATCAGCCATGATCATGATGAATGCGGAGCAGGTTCGGAGGCTAAATGGCTCCTCCTGCTTCTATGTTTCTATGATACATGGAGTTGAGGTTCAGAAGCAACCTATAATCTCCTGTGTATTTTTTGCATTGACCAATAAACAGTTCCACATTCGCACATGGAACAAACATGGAACATACAATGCAGAAGGAGGCCATTCGGCCCATCAAGTCTGCACCGACCCACTTAAGCCCTCACTTCCACCCTATCCCCGTAACCCAATAACCCCTCCTAATCATTTTGGACACTAAGGGCAATTTGTCATGGCCAATCCACCTAACCTGCACATCTTTGGACTGTGGGAGGAAAGCAGAGCACCCGGAGGAAACCCACACAGACACGGGGAGAACGTGCAGACTCCGCACAGACAGTGACCCAGTGGGGAATCGAACCTGGGACCCTGGCGCTGTGAAGCCACAATGCTACCCACTTGTGCTACCGTGCTGCCTGTTGGAGTCTCACTTGGTTGAGAAATTGCCAGCGTTCAATTGAGGCTGGGAGCCAGAGGAAACAGTCTCCATTATTTTTTAGAAAGTTTGTAACTGCAAATTTAAATCAAACATTTCTTTCTATAAACTTTTTTCAATGTTGGCCAAGATTCAACTGCCCCCTCCACTCAAATTAGCATTACAATTCATTTGACACTTGAGGGCAACTCTGTTAATTGGCCTCCATGTATATAAACAGCCAAGCATAGCTCTTCAATATTGCTGATTGGAGTTCAGTGCAAAGGCAGAAAGAAATACTATTAGTCTCTTCTGGCTAACTCCAAGTAGTTCCTATAGTAGAACAGCATCCAACATCGTCACCATAGCTCAGTGTCTCCCAGGTTCTCACATCTATCAGTGGGATTGTGGCTTAGAGGAAAGTGCAGAGGGCTGCTTACTATAGGTACACCACTGTAATTAGAATTACTACTGAGCTTCAGAAATTTGTCTTTGTTCATTGCGTTAGTTAGCAGATGAGCTTTCACCGTGTTAGAATCATTACCGAATCATACAAAAAATCACGCAGAATCACCGGTGTCTTTAACAGTGATCATAAAAGAAATGGGGCGAAATTCTCCCCCAACGGCGCGATGTCCGCCGACTGGCGCCAAAAACGGTGCCAATCAGACGGGCATCGCGCCGGCCCAAAGGTGCGGAATGCTCCGCATCTTTGGGGGCCGAGCCCCAACATTGAAGGGCTAGGCCGACGCCGGAGGGATTTCCGCCCTGCCAGCTGGCGGAAATGGCGTTTGTTGCCCCGCCAGCTGGCGCGGAAATGCGGCGCATGCGCGGAAGCGTCAGCGGCCGCCGACAGTTTCATGCGCATGCGCAGTGGGGAGAGTCTCTTCCGCCTCCGCCATGGTGGAGGCCGTTGCGGAGGCGGAAGGGAAAGAGTGCCCCCACGGCACAGGCCCGCCCGCGGATCGGTGGGCCCTGATCGCGGGCCAGGCCACCGTGGGGGCACCCCCCGGGGCCAGATCGCCCCGCGCCCCCCCCCAGGACCCCGGAGCCCGCCCACGCCGCCTGGTCCCGCCGGTAAATTCCAGCTTTGATTTACGCCGGCGGGACAGGCAATTTCTGGGTGGGACTTCGGCCCATCCGGGCCAGAGAATTAAGCGGGGGGGCCCGCCAACCGGCACGGCCCGATTCCCGCCCCCGCCCAATCTCCGGTACCACAGACTTTGGCGGGGGCGGGATTCACGGCGGCCAACGGCCATTCTCCGACCCGGCGGGGGGTCGGAGAATGACGCCCCTGATCTCTGAGAAGCAAAACCTACTGACAATAAACAGCATTCATTTTCTTAGTTACTTACGTAAACTGAGGGCATAAATAATAAATCTCATTTGATCTCTTTAGGCGCTTAATTAGAATTTACTCTAAGCCCAGTCACTTCATATGCATGGAAGTTAAAGACTGATCTCGTTGAAAGACACAGGATTCTCCGACCCCTGGGGGGCGGCGTGAATCCCACTGCACCGACGCCGGCTGCCGTATTCTCCGGCACCGGTTCTCGGGCGGGGTTCATGCCACGCCGGTCGGGGGCCGTCGGCAATTCTCCGGGCCCCGATGAGCCGAGCGGCCGTCAGTTTCTGGCCAGTCCCACCGGCGTGAATTGGACATGGTCCCACATGGCGGGACCTGGCTGGTAGGCCGGCTAGTGCGGTCCTCAGGTGGGGGGCGCGGGGGGGGAATCAGACCTTGGGGTGGGGGGGCGGTGGCCTGGCCCGCGATCGGGCCCCACCGAACTGCGGGCGGGCCTGTGCCGTGGGGGCATTCCTTCCTTCCGCGCCGGCCCCTGTAGGGCTCCGCCATGGCCGGCGCGGAGAAGACACCCTCCTGCGCATGCGCGTACGCTGGCCGGTCTGCGCATGCGTGTAACCACGCCAGCTGGCACGGCGCCAACCCCTCTGGCACCAGCCAGAGGATTCCGCAACTTCCGGTTGGCCCGACGCCGGGATGGTTCGCGCCGTATTTTACGCCGCGTTGGGCCATCGCGGGGATTCGGGCAACATCTTCCAGTACATCTCGAATCGAGGGATTGGAGCACGTTGGTGGGCTAAGTGCGAGGCATTGAATTATATTTCCACTTTATACGCGCATCATGGTCAAGCAAGTCTTGGGTCAAGAAACACAGGGGCTACTCCATGTAAATACATGGCATTGCCTCAACACCAACTCAGAGAATTACAGGTGCACATGCAGCAGTGTAGCAATTCCATTTCCCCCATTGCTTATACTCGTGATCCCTTTAGTGAGAAAGGGAAGTCATGGTTGATCATTATTGTTATGGGCCAGGGCTTAGAAACTCCAAAGTGTATTATGAAGCTCACTTGACCGATAACTTTTATGTTGAATTTGGCTAGGATGAGCACATAAGCCTTCACTTCAGGTGTGTTTGATCAGACTTCCTAGGCGCTTTTATCAAAACAAAGTGTATTATAAGAATTTAGTTAACATATATAAAACACTTAGCAAGAATTTGTTCTCAATTACAAGAATGAAAAAAACATACCAGCTACCGTAATCTATGTATTTAACTCTTAATGAATCCCCCTTAGCTGTTCCAATTCAATACTAAATAAACCAAAACCCCTTTCAAGGGCGTGGCCCAGCACACTGTATTCTCACTTGAATGGGACTGGTCCTTTCCCTGAGATTCTGGTCCCGTTTCCAACCAGCAGATTCAAAACTCCTTCAGTAAAGCAACTCGAGCTTTAAGGATACCAAGGCAGTTTGCCACGCCCAATGTGCTTTCAGTTCACCTGGAACAGCTTTAAAATAAATCAGCAGCTTAACAGTGCTTCTTTTTCTGCAGTCCAAACGAACAAACCGAAAATGAAACCAAAAAACTAAACCTCCTCTCACCTGTCAGCCACAGCCCAACTCCACCCACAAATGACATCACTGAAGCCTTGCTACAAGCCATGTGGTAAAACAAAACCTTTCTTAAAGGGACACCCACATGACATTATGTATCGGTTTTGTGTTGCAGACGGCCATCATCTGGCGGTAACATAGAGCTTCATTAGAAACTTTGAAACAAAGGATTGATCAGCCCACCCGAGGGGCCTGGCTGCGAATCAGAGTTAAAAGTGCTCCATCCTCGTCACTCAGTGGCCAGTACATCATTTCATGTGCTGGGAAACACCATAGGAACACCGCCACCTTCCAGGTTCCTCTCCAAGCCACACACCATCCTGACTTGAAACCATATCGCCGTTCCTTCACTGTCACTGGGTCAAAAATCTTGAACTCCCTCCCTTGAACACAATAGGTTGTCAAACGCCACATGGACTGCAAGGGTTCAAGAAGCGGCTCACCACCATCTTCTCAAAGACGATTAGGGATAAGCAATAAATGTTGGTGCCGTCAGCGACACCCACATCCCATGACTGAACATATCCAGCATTTTCTATTTTTATTTCAGATTTCCAGCGTCCACAGTATTTTGCTTTTAGGAAAGACTTTTGGGGGTCATGTGATGTAAGCGCTGGAGTTCTGGCTCTGCTTGTCTTTTAATCCTTTAATTCATCCCAGTACACATTTCATAATTGTTTTTGTTTTGGGCTATATGTCTTACACTATGTCCCTGGTTGATCCTGATTAGAGTTTTGTGATGGGGAGCAGAGTTAAATCACAGTAAGTCTTTGTTTGATCGTGACAGTTGGAATTGGCTGGTTTGGGGTCCAACTTGCGTTATTCCCAGTGGCGTTATTGCCGGGTGAGTGTGCTACTGCCTCTATAGCGTTGTGAGCATTAGGATGATGCCCGCCATTTTGAATGTTGTTCTGGATGAGGATCTCAACCCCGTTGACATGAATGGAGGATTTTAGGTTTATCGGATTCTAAATATTGGGAATTTAAGGGTTGAAAACTCGGGGTTAGTGTGTTTGACTGAAGTGGTCATGTTTTTTTTTAAAGGATTTTGTTTGCCTCAGAGTTTTTAGGGACCAGAAGGAAAATTGACCAGAGGAATGTATTTTTCAATCTGGGCTAATGCGCTGTGGTTCGACTGGGGAAGGTCCCTGGGGAGCTAATATGGTTTTAGCCTGAGAAGGCAATTAATTTTTCAGCTTGGGGAGATGATGTCATTGCTGGTGGAGCTAAGCATTGGAGAGATTGTTTGAGAAAAGCTTTGGAGAAGAGGGAAGTCCGATCTGGCAACTCTTGTTTTGATCTTAAGTAAAGGCAGTTTTCTCTCACAGCAGGACAGTTAAACAAAAGAGTAATAATATTTAAAGCAGAGCAGTCTTGCCTGAGGACAAGAAGAACCTGAAGCACACCAGGTGAACCAGTTTTTTGAAGACATCTAGCCAGAGTCTGCAGGGGTTCTAACTGGAGTCCAAATCTATATAGCAAGTATTAGTCTATGTCATGCTGATTTTAAGTTGTGATGTGGAGATGCTGGCGTTGGACTGGGGTGAGCACAGTAAGAAGTCTTACAACACCAGGTTAAAGTCCAACAGGTTTGTTTTGAATCACTAGCTTTCGGAGCACTGCTCCTTCCTCAGGTGAATGAAGAGGGAGGTTCCAGAAACATATATATAGACAAAGTCAAAAATGCAAGACCATACTTTGAATGTGAGTCTTTGCAGGTAATTAAGTCTTTACCGGTCCAGATGGAGCAGGTTAAAGAGGTGTGAATTGTCTCAAGCCAGGACAGTTGGTAGGGTTTCGCAAGCCCAGGCCAGATGGTGGGAGGTGAATGTAATGCGACAAGAATCCCAGGTCCCGGTTGAGGCCGCACTCATGTGTGCAGAACTTGGCTATAAGTTTCTGCTCGACGATTCTGCGTTGTCGCGCGTCCTGAAGGCCGCCTTGGAGAATGCTTACCCGAAGATCAGAGGCTGAATGCCCTTGACTGCTGAAGTGTTTCCCGACTGGAAGGGAACCTTCCTGCCTGGCGATTGCAGCGTGATGTCCGTTCATCCGTTGTCGCAACATCTGCATGGTCTCGCCAATGTTCCACGCTTCGGGACATCCTTTACTGCAGCGTATGAAGTAAACAATGTTGGCCGAGTCACACGAGTATGTACCACATACCTGGTGGGTGGTGTTCTCACGTGTAATGGTGGTACCCATGTCGATGATCTGGCACGTCTTGCAGAGATTGCCATGGCAGGGTTGTGTGGTGTCGTGGTCACTGCTCTGAAGGCTGGGTAGTTTGCTGCAAACAAAGGTTGCGCGGTTGTTTGAAGGCAAGTAGTGGGGGTGTGGGGATGACCTTGGCAAGATGTTTGTCTTTCCTCCTGCAAGGGCATGCAAGGTGTGAGCAAGAGGACGAGAGTCACCTGTTACCCTGTTCTAGCAAAAGCCATATTGGGTTGATCATGTGAAATGTGATGGAAAATGTTATGGGAAAGAAATATTTTTTGGGCACCCCTTATCTCGCTTATAATGTTGTGGGTTTGGATGATAGAGTAAGTTAAGTTCATAGAATCTCTGAAGTGCAGATGGAGGCCATTCAGCCCATTGAGTTTGCAACGACCCTCTGAAAGAGCACCTTACCTCGGCTCACTCCCCCACCCTATCCATGTAACCCCACCTAATTTTAGCATGGCCAATACACCTAACGTGCTCATCTTTGGACCGAGAGAGGAAACCGGAGCATCCGGAGGAAACCCACGCAGACACAGGGAGAACATGCAAACTCCACTTAGTCACCCACGGTCGGAATTGAACCCAGATCCCTGGTGCTGTGAGACATCAGTGCTAACTACTGTGCCACGATGCCGCCAATCCCACTGTGCCACTGTACCACCCAGTCCCATTATGCCACCATGCCATCCAGTCCCACTGTGCCACCGTGCTGCCCAGTCCCACTGTGCCACCGTGCCACGCAGTCCTCACTGAGATTGAAGAGCTAACCATACCTGGTTTTTAATTTTGTTTATTGTTATTTAGAATATAAGAATCTGTGCTCGTCTCCTTTGATGACCCGGGCAGATTACATATCCTGGGGTGGACTGGGTTCTTTCTGACCCTTCCTTGAGGTTGGAGTGTTTTTTTGTGTTTTTTTCTTCCGAACTTTTATTGATTGATTGATTGATATTTATTGTCACATGTACAGTGAAAAGTATTTTTCTGCGGCCAAGGGAACATACACAGTAGTAGCCTAGCAGACAAAAGAGCAATCAACAGAGTACGTGGACAAATGGTTCATCAACAAATAATGATTGGAGAGCAGCATAGGGCATCGTGAATAGTGTTCTTCCAGGGAACAGATCAGTCCGAGGGAGTGTCGTTGAAGAGTCTAGTAGCTGTGGGGAAGAAGCTGTTCCTATGTCTTGATGTGCTGGTCTTCAGACTTCTGTATCTTTTGCCTGATGGAAGGGTCTGGAAGTGGTCAAAGCCTGGGTGTGAGGGGTCTCTGACAATCCTGCCTGCCTTCCTGAGGCAGCGGGAGGTGTGTACAGAATCAATGGGAGGATGGCAAGCTTGTGTGATGCATTGGGCTGAGTTCACCACACTCAGCAGTTTCTTGCAACCTTGGGTCGAGCAGTTGCCATACCAAGCTGTGATGCAGCCGGATAGGATGCTGTCTACGACACATGTGTGGAGAAGTTTGTGAGAGTCAATGCTTCTGTAGGAAGTAGAAACGTTGTTGGGCTTTCTTGACTGATACATCAACGTGAGTGGACCAGGACAGACTGTTGGTGATGGTGACCCCAGGAACTTAAAGCTATCAACCATCTCCACTTCGGAGCCATTGATGTAGACAGGGGTGTGTGTCGTGCTACACTTCCTGAGGTCGATAATCAGTTCCTTGGTCTTTCCAACATTTAGAAAGAGGTTGTTTTCGCTACTCCATGCAACCAAGTGATTGATCTCCCTTCTGTAGTCTGATTCGTCGTTGTTTGAGATACGACCCACCACAGTCATATCATCCGCAATTCGAATTGGTGGAATTAAGTGGCGGCGATGCATTTGGTCAATCCTTGATCATTTGAAGAGAGAGGACATTTGCCATGCCTCAATATTGTTGGCGCCCTTCTCCAAGTGGTCTAATATGGTGGTTTCCAGACTGTCCAAGATGCCCAATTATTGGGTTCCTTGATGATTCTTCTTCCCTTCGGTGAGGTGGTCTCCCCAGCTGGGATTGGTGTAATATTTTTTAAGTCTAAATGGCGGTGGTGCACTGCCCTGGGTGTGGTTGGTGAGGTGCAGGATTGGCTGGGGTGTAGGTTTTGAGGTGTGCTGGAGGTCCTGGGGGTATTGATTCTTGTGTGTCTGGACTCGACCAGGTCCGATGTTATGGTTGGTATCCGATTGCTCCCCTGGAGCTTGGGATGTCCCTTCATGATGGCACTTTTTTAGGGACGTCCTGAGAGGTTGGGTTTTGCTTCTTCTCTGCACGGGGGCCTGGGTTGAGCCAAGTCCAGTACTTTGGTGATATCCTGTTGCTCTCCTAATTGTCGGGGCGCTTTCTAGTTTGAATGAGCATCTTGTTCTCTTCTTCATTAATGGGTGATGGGCGTGCCGAGGGATTATGGGCTTGTGGTGGGTTTCTGATCCTTTGATGCACTCCCGGTAGTTCTTTTTCGTTTTTCTTTGGAGGTGTTGACAGCACTGATCATGATCCAAACATGTTCCTGCTGGTCCTCTCTGTATAAATGTGTGGAATGATATTGGTTCTGTACTGGGCCTGAGACTGGGGTTATGTTGCGTTGTGTGATATATATCTAACACCTCGTAGGACTGGGGTTCTTGCGTATTTCAGTTGTATGTTTTCTTTTTTTTAAAGGAATAGGTGTAAAGATTACTTGATTTGAGCTGCATATGTGCAGATCACAGAGTCACACAGTACAGAAGAGGAATTTTCATCGATACGTGATAAACACCTGACCGACCTACCTAATCCCATTTACCAATACTTGGCCCATAGCCTTGAATGTTATGATGTGCCAAGTGCTTATCAAGATACTTTTTAAAGCAGTGTTTTTCAAACTTCCTTTCCCGGGACCCACTTTTACCAACCGGCCGACCTTCAGGACCCATGCCGGCTGATCTTCGCGGCCTACGCAGACTGACTTTCACAACCCACGCAGACTGACTTTCGCAACACACCATTTTTGCTTATCTTTAATGTGACAGTTGAGCCTGCTTGGTCCTCACAATCTCCCTCCAATCCGGTTCACAGGAGGAGAGGGCAATTCACATATCAGGTGTGGAGTTCAGCCAATTCCTCTGTGCTGTCTTTATCTTTGTGAGGACGGAAAGTCCAACCTCACACATGTAGGTCGTTGTGAAGGGCAGTAGAAACAAAACGTTTGTTTTGCTCCGCACTGGGTTATCCTTGGAGATGTTCCTCCAGAATGCTGGCAGAATGCCTACCAGGTACATACCAGACTTATTCTTCATTTACTGGGTATCCTTATGCTATTTGGTTGATCCAATGTGGAGTTACTTCACTGCAATTGCTGGGCAAGATGGAGAAGTGGATTTGTGGCGTGTTTTTAATGTGCTGTCAAAGGTGAGGCGCAAAAGCTCAGTCTCTTCATTTGGAGTCAGCTGTAAGTTAATAATTGACTCTGGGATCTGAAACTCAAACGGAATTTTTATCCACCTCTCTTTCAAAATCTGAAACGTCTCTGGAAAGTAGTGACTTAAACTGTTGATCAGCGCTACCAGGTGGCACTGAATAAGGCTTGCCAGACTATTAACAGTTCTCTTACTATTTTATTCGATGTGTCGTAGCAGTGTGAGGAACATGTAGTAGTTTTGGTTTTGTACTCACACTTGCCAAACTTTCAACAACTTTTGGAAAGCATTGATTTCTTCACGGTGCTGAAAGCAATCATCATCCTTCCCTTGCAATTTGAGGTTCAGTTCATTTAGAATTGAAAAGGTGTCTGCAAGGCAAGATATATTCAGCATCCAACTTTCATTTGCCAGTACTTTCCTGCATATTACACACATGGGCTGTGCATCCTGTTTTGCATCGGCACAATTAGCAAAGCCATACTTCAGGAAATAATCTTTATACTGCTTTGTTCCCAACTTCAGTTTCTTCTTAGTAGGCTGTTCACCAGAGGCCCTGGAGCTCTGTATGCAGCTCACACCAGCACTGTTTTGTCCTGCCGTGGACTCTCCTGGGCAGCTCTCTCCAGCAGATTCAGTTGTGAGATCCTGGCCCATTTGTGTCTCTGGCCTTCTCTTCCTTATCACAAAATGATGCATCTTCAGTTCTTCACAGTCCTGTTGCCTTGCTTGCTGGCAGCTAGAAACTCCTCCGTGATTTTGCACCCAAAGCACGGGCGCACCGGGTGTGTGACAGCAGTGGACATGGCAAGTGCATGGCCTGTTCTCTGCCACCGCTTCTGGTGCTAAGGCTCCATCGTTCGCATTGAAAGGTGAGTTGTGGCCAATATTCTCAACTTAAAAGCCAGTCGCTGTCTGCATTCTTAAAAGCCGGTCACAGCCGTTGGGCGCTTCTCCCGCGATCGGGAATGCCGTGACCGATCACTCCTTAACCCTCCCGACACACGCTGGCGGCCCACCCACAGGTTGCGACCAGCAGTCTGAAAAACCCTGTTTTATAGGATGTGAGGCAAACTGCCTCTACCACACTCCCAGGTGATGCATTCCAGACCGTCTCCACCCTCTGGGTAAAATGGTTTTTCCTCACATCCCCCCGAAACCTCACCTGAAACTTTTGTGTCCCCTCGTGACGAACTCTTCAACTAAGGGGAACAGCTGCTCTCTATCTACGCTTCTCATAAGCTTGTACACTCTGACACTGCTAGAGTTGAGGTATATATATATCGGTGTGCACCCGAACATATCGCAAATGTTTATGTGTACTCTTGAGACAATTACAAGAAATTGCTGCATGGGAAGGTGTGCACCATTTTACCATGTTTTCATGGTCTTATCCTGTTTCTCGCTTGTTCTCTGGTTGGTTCATAGAGGCATCACGTTACGTCTAATGATTGTAGCGAGCTAGTTATACTGATGCTCTCCTGTTCCCCTCTGCATTCATGTAAGTGGAGCCTTCTTTTTTGCTTGCTGTGCCGTATCATTCTTGTGGTTTTGTTGCGATGTTTGTCAAAATGAACATACTTTTTTAAAAAAGACTTTACCCTTTGAAGTGCAAAAAAGCTTAACAACTTTCTGCTGTTGAGGCATAAGCTGACAGTAAGAAGACAACACTTGCGTAAATAGCAGTGAGCTCAGCGGCTTTCTTGTGAGGATGGTTTTGTGGATTAAAAGACAGAAAGAGAAAGAAAATTGTGCAGAATTTTCAGTTATATTTGTCCACCAGAAATCCTTGGAGTATTTAGGATGGGATAAAAACAGCACTGAGTGAAAATACAGGAGATCATTTCTCTGCTAGGCACCATGCTGAGAAGTGAAGAATAATAATTAAAGGTGAGGTCATACTGAGTGCATGATGCCTAATCAAAAATGTTATCCTAGTACCTCTATGATTTAAGTTTCACTCTAGGTTTTGAGCATGTTGACACTGCAGTGCTGAACTGAGGGAATCCTGCACTGTCAGAGGTGCTGTCTT
The DNA here is from genome assembly GCF_047496885.1 of Scyliorhinus torazame. Lineage (NCBI taxonomy): Eukaryota > Metazoa > Chordata > Chondrichthyes > Carcharhiniformes > Scyliorhinidae > Scyliorhinus > Scyliorhinus torazame. The sequence continues at coordinate 194,731,278 of NC_092718.1, forward strand.
TTAGATGAAACTTTAAACCAAGGCCCAATGCCCATTTAGGTGGACGTAAGGGATGCCACAAAATCATTCAAAGAACAGCAGAGGTCTCCCAGTGTCCTGATCAATATTTCTCCCTCAAACAACACCATCGGAAATGGTTTATATTGTGCTGCGTTTTGGGGCAAAATGAGTGTCGCATCTACATACAGAGCAAGCTCATTGCCATTTGTGAAGTGCTTTGGGACAACTGAAAAGACAAAATTTGTGATTGCTCTCCAAATTGTGAAACATTTTAATAAAAGCAGAAATGTTGGTACACGAGGGGACAGGTTCTGACATATGGTCATAAAACCTGAAACATTAACTCCAACGTATAGGGCAGCACGATGGCGCAGTGGTTAGCACTGCTGCCTCACAGTGCCAAGGACCTGGGTTCGATGTCGGCCCCGGAGTTTGGAGTTTGCACATTCTCCCTATGTCTGCGTGAGTCTCACCCCCACAACCCAAAGATGTGCAGGATTGGCCGTACTAATTTTCTCCTTAATTGGAATTTTTTTTCAAAAACTCGACCTTAATCTCATCGCAGATCTCGTCTGCAGCCCGACCTGCAGAAGGTTTCCAGCATTTTGTTTTTTAAAATTTCAGATTGCCAACGCCAGCAGTGTTTTGCTCTTCGTGTTATCGTGAAACCTTTTTCTGCCTGCAGCAGTTCCTTTCTGCTGCACACTTTCACAATGGTGACAGCTGAGCATGCCTTACTTCCTAATCTATCGCACTTTTTTCTCTGGGCTTCAGAGGTGTCCTGTGTTTTAAACCCTGACTCGTCACCTCGATTTCTTAGTTTAAAATAAAAATGAAGAAAAAGGCTTGCATTACGTCTGACTCTTTTAGTGAATAAATTCAATCCTATTACAGGAAGTGGGTTAAAATAATCTAATTAGATATCTGACATGCAAACGGGAGTGTCGTTACTTGTAGATTAAGTTGGCGAAGATCATACATGAGAATATTCTTGAAAACCTGTCAATTTTGCTTATGTCGAATAATGGAATATTGCAATCAGAGGGAGTGTATGAGGGACTTAGTTTATTTCTACTGTACATCCAATTCTCTTTAACTTCACCCGCCTTCTGCCAATGCCCAGCACCAACTCACAGGCAATGTGCACTGAAAGCTAGTTCAGGCTCTTCACCACTAACACCTCCACAGGGGGCTTATCTTTGCATACACTTTGCGATTTCTGTTACCCTATGCCACTTCTCGTTCCACGACTCCCCACCCCCATCTTGACTGCGATGAATAATCTTGGGGCTTGTAGCGTAAGTGGTCAAGCAAGTACGAGAGGAAGGATTAATCACTGTAGTAAATGTGCACAAGATCTGAAATTATTTTTCCAATTACAGTGTTCCATTTGCTTCAAAACCAATACAGACTGGGCTGTGTAACCTGTGTGGAAAGTTAGCCAATGCGTACTAAAACTTCTCCATTCATTAATTTCACACGGTTCCACTTTCACCAACCCCCCCCCCCCCCTCCCCCCCGACCGCCCCCCAGCAACAGAGACAGATTCATCTGCATTTATAGAACACCTTTCACAACTGGAGGATATTCCAAAGAACTTTGCAGCCAATTAAGAACTTTTAATGTACAAGCACATTTGTAAATTGCTGTAGCAAAACTAAGGATTTAAAACTTCATTTTAATCTTTTTTCTTGTTGACTGCTGACAGAAGAACCAGCAATTCAATGTGGAAGTTCAGATGCTTGCACTTTTTTAAATCAGCACTCTATCAAATGCATTTTCGAAGTCCATGTACACCACATCAATAGCATTACCCTCATCAACCCTCTGGGTTACCCCTTCAAACAAAATCCAGCAGGTTAGTTCAAAATCATTTTGCCTCAAGAAATCCATGCTGGCTCTACCTAATCAACCCACATTTTTCCATATGACTATTAATTCTATCCCAAATAATTGTTTCCAGAAGCTTCCCCACCAACAACTGGCCTGCAATTGCTGGGCAAATTATTAAAAACTTTTATGACTTGTAAATAACTTTTCATTTGCAAAATTTAAAAAATATATATTTTTATTCAGAGAAGATTTTCATTTTGACGAACACAACAAACAACAAATCCCAACCCCATATTATTCCCAAAGTGCTGCCACCCAATCCCTCCTTTCCCCACTCCTCTCCCCCCCCCCCATATCCCCCCCGTAAAGAAAACAAAACCTTAATCAAATTAAAAAGACCCCACCCTCTCCAACAGATGGTAACCAGTTCCCTGAAAAAGGAGATGAAGGACTGCCAACTCGAGTAGAACCCGTGCACCGATCTCCTCATGGTATACTAGATCTTCTCCAGATGCAAAAATTCCATCAGGTCCCAAACCAAGCCGAGGTCTTCGGCAGTAACGGGGACCTCCACCCAAGCAGAACTCGCCTCCAGGCTATTAGTGAGGCACAGGCTAGGACATCCGCCCTCGTCCTCATCTGTAGCACCGGCGAGACCGACACCCACCAATGGGCATGGCTCCAGCTGAACGCCCAAAAGGGGCTGTTTAGCACAGGGCTAAATCGCTGGCTTTGAAAGCAGACCAAGGCAGGCCAGCAGCACGGTTCAATTCCCGTAACAGCCTCCCTGAACAGGCGCTGGAATGTGGCGACTAGGGGCTTTTCACAGTAACTTCATTGAAGCCTACTTGTGACAATAAGCGATTTTCATTTCATTTCATTTCATTTCAAAATCCCTAACATTGTAACAAAAAAGGTGACACAGAAATGCACAAGTTTGGAGCAAGACCAAAACACGTGTATGCGGTTCACCGACCCCCTAATGTACTGCTCACATTTACCCTCCATGCCCGAGAAGAACCCACTCATACAAGTCTTAATCGGATGCACCCTCTGCACCACCTTGAACTGGATCAGGCTTAACCGCGCAAATGAGGAGGTGAAGTTGACCCTGTAAAGAGCCTCACTCCACACTTGCCCCCTCAAAGACCAGATCCAGCTCACCCTCCCACTTCCTCCAATGATGCCTGCTCCGTCGCCAACATCTGCCCATAGATATCAGAAAACATACCTAACTCAGCCAAGGACAGGACCCTGTCCATAAGAAAAGATGATGGTACCAGGGGAAATGAAGGAAGCTTCTTGCTTAAAAAACGCACACTTGAATGTACCTGAATACTTTGCCTCTCGGGAGCTGCAACTTCTTTAACAACACATTTAGACCGGCAAACCTACCCTCCAGAAACATGTCTCGAAACCTCTCAAACCGCTCCCTCTCCCATTCCCTAAATAATGAATCCAAGCCAGACGGCACAAACCTATGGTTCCTACAAATCGGAGCCAATAGTGATATGGAGCTCAGTTTGAAATGCTGCCTAAACTGATTCTAAAAATCCTCAAAGTGGTTATCACGACCGGGCTCGAAGAAAATCTAACAGGGGAAAACAGGAGCGAAGCTGTAACCTGGGCCTTCAGACTGGATCATCTGCACAAAACGTCCTCAAACCGCCTCATATAGAGTCCGCATCCTTGACCAACCCCTGCACCTTATCAATATTTGCCGCCCAGTTGCAGCGTAACAGATTAAGTAATGCCAACCCCCAACTACCTATCCCTTTGCAAAAATGTCCTACAAACCCGAGGAATCTCACCAACCCAAACAAAAGTAGATATCTATTTGTTAATCCTGCTAAAGAAAACCTTGGGACGAAAGATTGGGTGTCACTGGAACAAAAGCAAAATCCTTGGGACAAAATTCATCTTCACTTTCTGTACCCTTCTTGTTAAGGTCAGCAGGAGGACATTCCACCGTTTCAAATCGACCTTCACCCATCCACCAGACTGGAAAAGTTAAGTTTGTGGAGCGTGGCCCAGTCATGGGCCACCCTGATTCTCAGATACCAGAAGCTAATCCTGGCTGGACAAAATGGCAGCCTTCCTAGATCAGCTCCCCTCCCCGGGGGGTTCACCAGAAAATATTCACTCTTTCCCAGATTCAGCTTGTACCCCGAAAAGGAGCCAAACTTCTTGAACGACTCCCTTATCTCCTCCACATTGGAGAGTAGGTCCATAGTATGTAGTAATAAATCGTCCATGTATAAGGACACCCAATGCTCCCTTCCCCCACACCCCATCTCCATCTGGTAGACAAGCTCAACGCAATGGCCAACGGCTCGATTGTTAAGGCAAACAAAAGAGGAGACAACAGACACCCCTGCCTTGTACCCCTATTCAGCTGGAAATACCTGAGCTCAGGGCATTAGCATGCACACTCATAGTGGATGCTCTGCACAAAAGCCTAATCCATGAAATAAATCGTGGCCTAAAGTCAAATCGTCCAAGGATCTTAAAGATCCTCAACCCTATCGAACACCTTCTCCATGTCCATCGGAATAGTTACCTCTGGCTCGGTCCCTAAGGAGGGCGCCAACACAGCGTTTAACAATCTGCCGGCCCTTAACAAATCCAGCCTGCTCCTCCAAAATCACCCTCGGGAAAATTGAAATACAGTAACATTACATGATGTGCAAACTACCATTGTAAGAATATAAAAGTTGTAAGAAATAGGAGGAGGGCATATGAACCTTTGAGCCTGTTCTGCCAGACTTTCTGCACAGACTCCACTTTCCTGCCCTTTGAAATATTCCTTGATTTCCTCAGTGTCTCAGTGCATATCGATTACAGTCTTGACAACATCCAGCAACAGAACATCCGCAGCCTTCAGGGGTGAGGGGCGTTACAAAGATACACAGCCCCCAGAGTGAAGAAATTATTTCTCATTCCAATCTGGTTCCTTACCCTGAGACAGAGAGCCCCAGTTCCAGGCTCTCAAGCCAGGGAAATCAGTGTCTCAGCGCATACCCTGTCAAGCCGTCACAGTATCATGTGCGTTTCAATGAGATTCACCTCTCAAATCTTCCAGACTCCAGAGAATTCCGTCTACTCTACTCAAAACTTCTTTGCAGACAAACTCTTAGCCCGAAAATTAATCTGGTGAATTGTTGTTGCACCCCTTCTGAGGCAAGTATATCCTTTCTTAGATACATAGAATTCCAGGTGTGATCTCACCAAAGCCCGAAACAATTGCAGCAAGATTTCTTTACTCTTTTTTTCCAACTCCCTTGCGATATTTTCTTTATTCAGGGGTCATGGGTGTCGACGGCAAGGCCAGCATTTGTTGCCCATCCCTAATTGCCCTTGAACTGACTTGCTTGCTTGGCCACTGCAGAGGGCAGCTCAGTGTTAACCATAAAGGCTAACATAATTAATTTCTGTACCTGTATATTAATATTCTATGATTTATGTAGAATAGCAACATTTAGTGGCCTCACATTTCCCCAGATAGTACACCATCTGTCACTCTCTTACCCACTTACTCAACCGATCTCTAAACATTTGTTGCTAACTTTTGATTGGTTCTTAATTTGGCTCTATTTAATCACGTTTGCTCAAGAGTCACCAGGTATCTTTCGACACCGCCACAAGGTTCAGAACCGAATACTGATCAATGATTCGATACACCAGTTAGTAAGTTCAAAAGCAATGCTTATTTATTTACACACAGTCAAATCTACTCATGCCTAAACTCTACAAACTAAACTACCACTATTACTAAAGCCTATACTTAGCTTTGGGCGCCCACTCAGTCAGAGGAACAATGGCCGTTGCTCGGTTCTGAGGCTGCTGGGTTGAGCTGTTTACAGGGTAGCAACTAGGAGCGTCTATCTCGTAGCGTGCGTTGACTTGGAACTTACTTGGTCTGCTGTAGCTGCTAGGCAGGTTTCTCTCTTCAGTGAGAGCCAAAGCCAAAGGAGGGCGTTCTCCCTTTGGGGATACCTTTTATACCTAAAAGGGCTTTGCGCGCTTTTGGGTGGGCCTTGAACTTAGCCTCAACTAATTGGGTCTTTCCCAATCATCGGTATTGATTTTCCTCCAATAGAGGGGTGGTTCCCTGATCGCTGGGCGTGTCCTGGTGACTGTCAGTCAGCTTTGTCTTCGCTTCTTCTGGCGCCGAGGAGTCTGTCCTAACATTGTGTATCTAAATGTTTCCCTTTTGTCCCCGGAGATGGCTCATTAGTATGTAAATCGTTTGGTAGTTTCTGTCCTGTCTGGGCATTTAAGGTTCTAATCAACAGACAGAGCTTGCACCTGCTTGTTTCTTAGCATTGTCCAATTTTCCCTGCAGTCTTTGCAAGTGTCCATTTTGTAATCGGGACGTGGCCATCCCAGATGGCTACACATTTTGCCCCCTGTTCACGGTTTACTTTCCTGAAAACTTTGTATCATCAGCAAACATGGGTACTTCAGTTCTCTCATTCAAGTCATTGATGTGGATCGTAAATAGCTGAGGCTCACGCACTGATCCTTATGACCACTAGTTACAACCTGCCAACCCAAAATGACCTGTTTATTCGTACTCGCTGCTTTATGTCTATTTACCAAAGGCAGCATGGTAGCATAGTGGTTAGCACACATGCTTCACAGCTCCAGGGTCACAGGTTCGATTCCCGGCTTGGGTCACTATCTGTGCGGAGTCTGCACGTTCTCCCCGTGTGTGCGTGGGTTTCCTCAGGGTGCTTTGGTTTCCTCCCACAGTCCAAAGATGTGCAGGTTAGGTGGATTGGCCATGCTAAATTGCCCTTAGTGTCCAAAATTGCCCTTAGTGTTGGGTGGGGTCACTGGGTTATGGGGATAGGGTGGAAGTGTGGGCTTGGGTGCTTTTTCCAAGAGCCGGAGCAGACTCGATGGGCCGAATGGCTTCCTTCTGCACTGTAAATTCTATGAAATCTATGAAATCCATGTGAACACATTCCCCATTATGAGCACTCATCAAACATAATAAGCTCTTGTTGGCCCTTCATCAAATGCCTTCTGAAAATCTAAATGTACCACATCCATTGGTTCCCCTTTATTCACCCGGCTAGTTTCACCCTCAAATATTCTAATAGATTTGCCTAACATGATTTCTTTTCCATAAAATTGTGTTGACTCTGCCTAATCATATTACAATTTTCTAAGCACTCAGTAACCACATCCTTAATGATAAATTCTAGCATTTTCCATATTGCACATATGGAACTGGATAACTGGCCTATCGTCCACTATTTTCTCTCTCCCTCTTTCTTGAATAGCAGGGTTATGTACGTTACTCGTGGGAGGTTTTCTAGAATTTTGTGAATTCTGGAAGATGAAAAGCAATCCATCGACCATCTGTGAAGCCTCTACTTTAACATTATAAAATATAGATGTGTGGGGATTGGTTAAGTTCCAACTGTGTTTGTACTGTGCTTAGAGAGGGCCATGTGTGAAGAATAAATAGGTCAGCAGATGTATGTGGGTGTTGCTCAGCAATTGGGGCCTTGGAAGTTGGAGAAGCTTTTAAGTTTTAATTTAGCTAATTTGATAGCAGTTGGAGACAAGTGGTGAGAAAGAAGGCAGTTCTCACAGCTTTGCCAGAAGCAGTTGGTTTAGTAGGCTAGAGAGGGAACATCTCTCTCAGCTCGCAAGATGACAAGCCATACCGTGGAGTAATGGTTAATAACTGAAAAGATCTGATGAGCAGCTAATTAAAGAAACTAGATGAATGAAGAGAGGTTTCCAAGAAGTCTAAAGTTAAAGGTACTAGAAATTAGAACTGTTCAGTAAAGCCAGGCAGAGCTGAGAAGAAGGCTGAGACACCAGAAAGATATCTGAAGTGATTTTCAGGTTAGTGAGATTTTACTACAGCCTGTGGAACTTGAGTTCAAATACTTATGTAAATCGGTAGCTGGGTTTCGGCATTGGTATAAATGCAGTTAAGACAAAAGTTCTGGAATGGATACGTTGTTAAACGAGGAGAGTCATTTGTAAAACCTGGTCTAGATTTCAGAATGCAAACCGCTAAGGGGAAGCATAATTATGAGAGAAGATTTGAAAGCATCTTTTGAGAGTGGAGTTTGGAAACTCTCACGTGACAATAGTCTGGTGAGCATTCTGAGGACACATCCACAAACATTTACTTGTGGGTTCAGAACCAAATGTGTATATTTAACCAGTCATCTTGTGTAATTAAAAATGACTTTTTGCGTTAATGATATCATTATATGCAGATGCCGGCGTTGGACTGGGGTGAGCACAGTAAGAAGTCTTACAACACCAGGTTAAAGTCCAACAGGTTTGTTTCGATGTCACTAGCTTTCGGAGCGCTGCTCCTTCCTCAGGATTCACCTGAGGAAGGAACAGCGCTCTGAAAGCTAGCGACATCGAAACAAACCTGTTGGACTTTAACCTGGTGTTGTAAGACTTCTTACTGATATCATTATAGTTTAAGATGTACTTTGTTATCCATGTGGATCTTTAAGTCTGTGTGTATTTGTTAAGCTGAAGGGGAGTAAAGGAGGTATCATAATCCAATTTTCCCATGCTTAATAAATGTTAATAAATTAATAAATTTAACAAATGAAACCAATCGGCGGTCCTGAGACTCTCTTCCTCCATGTTTTATTAAAAATGACTTGGTGGGAGTCCACAGTTAAAGGGGAATTTTAACAAAATATTATCAAATGTTAAGGCCTACATCTTTTCAGCCTGTGTGTAGTAGAGACTAGTGATGCACAGGGGTTAAAATTCCTGTTCGGAGCTCCCTTTGCAAGGTTCCGTACCACCTGCTGGATTATTGCCTGTCAATGGTGTTAGGCAAGTGGAATTTTTACCCTTTGGGTTTTTACAATTGTTGCCTCCATAGCCATTGGAGCGGGGTTCAACTTTCACAAAATGCAGCTTCAAAATAACCCACCATCAACAGTTTCAAGTCAGGAGGATGTCTGACACTTTAGTCTGCCAGGTGTGCAACAAGAGGGGAAAAAGGTGCCTTGCCTTCACCAAAAAGGTACTGAGAACACTGTTAACTTGGAGGCAAATAAAAATCTGACCATGAAGATATGGTCCACCCAAAAGAGCGAAGGTTGAGGGCGGCGTCAGTGCCAGCAACAACCTTGGTTGGAGGTGATTGGCGAAGACGGTTTTTGAAAGTGGCTTTTTCCAAAAGTACCATCATACTTGTGCTGATATAATCTTTTGATGGCTTTGGCACAGTCCGTTTCTATTAGTTTCAAATGCATCAGGTGTTCAGCAGTAAAGTTATAACACTACAGTTAGAAATTGAGGAACATTTTTCCCTGCAACACTGCTGTCCAACTGAGTCAAAATCGCTCAAAGTTATTTGTGAAAGATGAAAAGGACTTCTTCACAAAACAGCCCACAAACACGGGAATTATTTTGTTTAAAAAGAAAAGTCTCAGCTGAGCGCCAGGTACAGCCCATTGATTTTCCAGCAAGACTTTGCGTAGAATACTCACTTTGATCTGATTTATTTTGCTATCCTCGCAGCTCATGCTGATTCGAAGGCAGATTACAGATAGGTGACAGGGATGAATGAAAATCCAGCTTTCAAGCTACTAATGGAAGTAAAATTTCTAGATGTCTGTTTTGTTAAAGTTATTGCAATGTATAATGATTGTAATCAGCGTTCCAGCCCTCTGCCTGTCTGCTGGTATCCATGGTTTGAGCCATGGTGATAGAACAAGAAGATAATGGGAGTTACCGAGGCAACGGCTCAAAAAGTTTTGAGCAATTTCCACTCCTCGGCAGCTTTGGTTTCTTGCTTTTAACAGCTTGTGTCGGTACTTCTTTAAAGGAGTGATTTAGGGAGGAACTTTGAAGTTCAGCAGGTTGGTATAACTGGCAGCATTGGAGCAACCAATTGTTGTAATTCCACCTGATTTCCCTTCCATATGCTTTGTTCCCCATCCTGCAACCCCAATGAATCAGCTTCCTGCTGTGTGCTGTACAAAAAAGACAGGTGCATAATGCATCAGATGCCACGTGATGCTTCCTCAATGTTGTTCCTTGAAGCATTCTTGGCTCAGACAAGGAGGGGTTACATGCAGAGTCAAAAATGCTGCTCTTTTGATTCTGTTTCATAAAAAAGATTGTTAAAGTAGAAGCCATTAAGGCTAATACTCTTACGCTGAGACTACAGTTGAGGGGAAAACGTTACCCAGGTTAATGGCATTGCAATCATTTGTTTAAAATAATTTCCATCACTGACTCATTCCTACCTGACAAATAAGGTCAGTGCTCATACTTCACTGAACATGGATTATTCAATTCAGCTTTAGGTGGTTCATGCAGACAGTGTCTGCCCATCCAAGAAAAATCTTACTACATTCATAAAGATCTGTACCCGGTTTTCGAAATTAAATTATGTTTCACAGTAGATGATAAGAACATCACCCTGCTTTACCACAAAATCCTGTAAACATAGTTTCTACTGCTTTAGCAAGTGAGCTAGCATAGGCACATAGGATTTAATGGCCTTCTTCTATAATACAGGTGCTTACGCAAATCAGTTCCCAATTTAAAAGAGGTAGCATGCACCTCTGCACTTTATGGCAGTTAATCAGCCTTATTCGGGAATTGTAGAAATAAATCCCTTCAGTAATTTCCAGCATGTTCGCACAGCCCCATAATTTGTGGAAAATTTAAATTTTCATCCATGGGAAAATAAAATCTAGCTCACACTGACACACGTTTACACAGTCCGGCTGATTGTCAAGAAGCCAAAAGGGAGATCAGGTAACTACGAAGGCTGCGTTTTTCTACCACTGCAACTGCATTCACTGCACATGCAGTCGCTGTGCCTGTGACGTCACTGCCATACACCGCAGGTAGCTGCCTGCGTCAAGGAGCACTGAAATTCAGCACTGTTTACAAATAGGGGGTCTTTCATTTAAGAGAGGAGGAGAATTTTTTTTCTGCAGTTTGGGTGTCTCTGGAACTCTCTCACTCAAAGGGTCGTAGAAGCAGAGTCTTTGAATATTTTAAAGGCAGAGCTAGGGGGTGCGAGGGGTGGAAGGTTTTCGGGGATAGGCAGGAATGTGGGGTTGAGGTTAAAATCAGATCAGCCATGATCTACTTGAATGGCGGGGCAGGCTCAAGAGGCCATATTAGTTTGTGTGAACTAATAATGCAGAAGGCGCAGTTTGTCCAAAGCTTGGATACACATTTAAGGTGCAAACTTTGGTTATTGATCACAAGATCCGGAGACCTCAATCTGTGGCGAGAGAATCGAGCTAACGTTTCGAGACTGGATGACTCTCTGTCAAAGCTCAGATCAGAGGCAAGCAGTTTGTCAAAGGGCAACGAGGAACAGGGAATGGATGGCCCACGCGGGGTGGGGTGGGGGGAGGGGGGGGGCAATGATGAGGGAAAAACAGATTAATGGAAGGCAAGCCGCAGTGCCACTGACAACATTAGTGTTCACCCGTTGAGCGTTCACCGCACTGGCCTGCCCTTGCTAAAAACGACTGTTTAGACTAGGATCATCAACAAAAAAAAAATTCACAAAAAAGGTTCGAGCATTAAAGAAAATATATAAACGTTTAAGTTTATGAACAAAACGGTGACCTGAAGACAAGAACAATTACATTTCTTCTTGAAGCAACTTTTTGCAACACAATTGCAAAAACTACATCATACTGTTTGGCAAATAAACCAAAAGGAACTTCTGCATAATGTGAGCCCTTTAATTGCAGCCTGCCATTTTGTCACCTCAATCACAAGACACACAGGTGTCAATTATCTAATTGGGGTGCGAAAGTGTTAAGACAAAGGGACTGAAGGTGTTGGGCTCGGTGGACCTCATGGAATTCTGAGCGAACCATTATTTGATTTTCTGAGGTCAATCTCATTAGCTATTCATATTTACCATGCGCGCACAGTGCCGGTCACCAAGAACTGATGATCGATCCGGTGGAGTCGTAAAGGGGCAGCTGTTATTTTTTTTTCTTGCTCCACTCAATCACCCTCATTGCAGCAAAGCTCCAAGAGACGTCAGTCAGTTCAACTTGAGGGCGGATTTACAAGATTCCAGGTGGCAAAGTGGTATTGTCACTGGGCGAGTAATCCAGAGACTCCGGATGAACACGGAAGCGGTGGGATTTGAATTCAATATGTTAAAAACAAAACCTGGAATTAAACATGTATGTCAGTTTTTGTAAAAACCCATCTGGTTCACTAATGTGCTTCAGGGAAGGAAATCTGCTGTCCTTATCTGGTCTGGCCTATGTGTGACTCCAGACCCATAGCTATGTGGTTGACTCCTGATCACCCTCTGAAATGGCCCAGTGAGCCACTCAAAGGAATGAAACCAGACGGACCACCTGGTATCGACCTAGGCACTGGAAATGACAATGGTAAACTCAGTCCTGAAGAGCCTGCAAAATCCTCCTTACAAACAGCTCAGGATTTGTACCAAAATTGGGAGAGCTGAATCACAAGCTAGTCGAGCAGCAGCCTGACATTGTCATACTGATGGAATCATAGCTGACAGATAATATCCTGGACACCAACTCGGAGTACATCTTGTCCCGCAGGCAGGATAGATCCAGCAGAAATGCATGGGAGGGGGTTGCGCTGGGAGTCCTAAACATTGACACTGGACCCCATAAAGTCTCATGGCAAACATGGGCAAGAAGACTTCCTGCTGATTACCATGTATTGTTTCCCCCTCAGCTGATGAGTCACTACTCCTCCATGTTCAACACCACTTGGAGGAAGCACCGAGGTTGGCAAGGGCACAGAATGTACACTGGATGGGGACTTCAATGTCCATCAGCCAGAGTGGCTCAGTAGCACCACTACTGACCGGGCTGGCGGGTCCTAAAGGACATAGCTGCTAGACTGGGTAGGTGGCAGGTGGTGAGGGAACCAAAAAGAGGGAAAAACATTTGTTGACCTCACCCTCACTAATCCGCCTGCAGCAGATGCATCTGTCCATGGCAGTATCAGTAGGAACGACCACCATACAGTCCGTGTGAAGACAAAGTCCCATCTTCACATAGTGTTGTGTGGCGCTACCACCATTCTAAATGGTATAGATTTAGAGCAGATGTAGCAACTCAAGACCGGGTAACTATGAGCCATCAGCAGCAGCAGCAGAATAGTACTCAACCACAATCTGTAACTTCATGGTTCGGCATATCCCCCATCCATCAATTACCATCAAGCCACGGGGTTCAACCTTAGTTCAATGAAAAGTGCAGGAGGCCATGCCGGGAGCAACACCAGGCATACCCAAAAATGAGGTCCCAACCTGATGAAGCTACAACATAGCATTCCAAACAACATGAGTAGCAAGTGAAAGTCAGAGCTAAGCAATTCCACAACCAACGGATTAGATCAAATGCCTGCCACATCCAGCTGTGAATAGTGGTGGACAATTAAACAACTCACTGGGGGTGGAGGCTCCACAAATATCCTCAGTGATGGAGGAGCCTAACACATCAGTACAAACAATAAGGCTGAAGCAATTGCTACAATTTTCAGCCAGAAGTGTTGAGTGGATGATCCATCTCAGTCTCTTCTGGAGGTTCCCATCATCGCCGATGCTAGTTTTGAGCTAATTCTATTCACTCCAGGTCATATTAAGAAGTGGCTGAAGGCATCAGATGAAATGAAATGAAAATTGTTTATTGTCACAACAAGGCTTCAATGAAGTTACTGTGAAAAGCCCCTAGTCGACACATTCCGGCGCCTGTTCGGGGAGGCTGGTACAGGAATTGAACCATGCTGCTGGCCTGCCTTGGTCTGCTTTAAAAGCCAGCGATTTAGCCCAGTGTGCTAAACCAGCCCCTGCAAAGATTATGGGCCCTGGCAATATTCTAGCAATAGCAATGAAGCCTGTGCTCCAGAAGTAGCCACCATTCTAGATAAGCTGCTCCAGTACAGCTACAACCAACTGGGATCTACCCAGGACTGTGGAAAATTGCCCAGATATGCCCTGTACACAAAATGCAGGACAAATCCAGCCCAGCCATTTACCGCCCCATTAGTTTACTCTCGCCCATCAGCAAAGTGATGGAAGGGGTCATCAACAGCACTATCAAGCAGCACATACCCATAAATATCCTGCTCATGGACTCTCATTTGGGTTCTGCCAGGGTCACAGATCCTGATTTCAATACAGCCTTGGTTCAAGCATGGACAAATGAACTGGACTCCAGAATGAGGTGAGAGTTACTGCCCTTGACATCAAGGCAGCATTTGACCAAATGTGGCATCAAGGAGACCTATCAAAACTGGAGTCAATGGGAATCAGGGGAAACTCTCTGCTGGTTGTAATCATACCTGGCACAAAGGAAGATGGTTGTGGTGGTTGGAGATCAATCATCTCAGCTGCAGGACATCATTGCAGGGGTTCCTCAGGGTATCCTAGGCTCAACCATCTTCAGCTGCTTCATCAATGACCTTCTTTCCATCATAAGGGCAGAATTGGTGATATTTTCTAATGACTGCGCAATGTTCAGCACCATTTTCGACTCCTCAGATACTGTAGCAGTCCTTGTCGAAATGCAGCAAGACCTGGACAATATCCAGGCTTGCGCTGGCAAGTGGCAAGTAACATTCGCACCATGCCAAGCAATGGCCATCTCCAACAAGAGAGAATCTAACCATCATCCCTTGGCATTCAATGGAATTGCCATTACTGATTCCCCACAATTAACATTGAGGGTTGCCATTAACCAGAAAATGAAATGGACTGGTCACATAATTACCATGGCTACAAGAGCAGGTCAGAGTCTAGGATTGCTGTGGTGAATAACTCACCTCCTCACTCCCAAAAGTTTGTCCACAACCAAAAAGGCACAAGCCAGAAGTGCGATGGAATACTCCCCACTTGCCTGGATGAGTGCAGCTCCAACAACACTCAAGAAGCTTGTCACCATCCAGGATAAATCAATCCTCTTGGCTGGCTCCCCATCCCCAAGCATTCACCCCTACACCAGTGGCAGCCATGTGTACCATCTACAAGATGCACTGCAGGAACTCACCACTATCATCTAGAAGGACAAGGGCAATAGATACATCGAAACCCCACCATCTGGACATTTCTCTCCAAGCCACACACCACCCTGATTTAGAAATATATCACCATTCCTTCACTGTCACTGGGTCAAAATCCGGGAACTCTCTCCCCAACAGCCCTCTGGGTATACCTACACCACCGGGACTTCAGCGGTTCAAGAAGGCAGCTCACCACCAAGGACAATTAGCAATGGACAATAAATGTTAGCCTAGCCAGTGAAGCCCTCATTCCTTGAATGATTTTAAATAATGCTCCTTTTTTGTGTCTACTGATAATCTAGAAGAGAAAACCACATAGGCGCCTAGGATGCAGCATGATCTAAGTAGAAATATTGAATGGCGTTGCACTTTCTGTGATGGCCATTTTGAAATGTTAACAATACTTTTATTGTATTGAAGCACCGCAGAGTGCAACATGATCTGTGTGGAAAACCTCAGATATTCTATGAATAAAATAAATGTTTGCGCAAAAAAAAATTGTACTGTATACCTTAGCACAGTGCAGTACTTAATCGTCCATCAATAAAGGTCTACCTGTTGTGGCAGTGAGGAGGAATTAGATAGTTGGTGCACATGGATGTACTGTGTGATTTCCAGAGCACAAGCGAGGAGGAGCAGATAGGGGCAGTGTAGCCGCAGGAACCTCATGGATTACCACATTTAAAATTATGTTGTGAACAGCATTTCTTTCAGTGGTTAATAGGGTAGGTCAGCATCCTGCCAGGTTTGACTTCACTGCCCTGAATTCCTCCCACACAGATCACTGGACATGTTGAGGGACTGCCCCACAACGTGGGTATGACTGGATCAGTATAATCAGGGTGTTGACTCTCTCGTCTTCCAACACATGTGACCCCTCAAAGTAAGAGAATGTTTCTAGGACTTGCCAAGAATCATAAACATGGATAAGGCAGAGTGACAGACTGGTTTGTGGGGAGTCTTGTCATACCAAACATTCAGGCGCCCTTTGATTCTCGCTGTAATTTGCAATCAAGGTGATGAAGTTGCTTCCTCTGGTGAGCAATGTGTTCAATCACCTTATAGGCACATGAACTGCCGATTTCGCGATGCTGTTCACATTCCGTTTGAAAACCTCGGGTAAGCCAGAGAAATATTCAGGGAGATGGTGACCTTGACTGTCACGTGAGTAATGTGCCTCCAATTCAGCTAGACGTCATCACTCTGTCACTGCCTGCCTGGTGAATCAGAGTCTGCAGAGGTAGTTATGCTTCAACACTGCCACCTTAGTACCAGGTTTATTTGATGAGGAAGGGCCACAGTCCGAGTCTGCCAAGATGAACACATTAGAGAAATTGGGGTAATAGAATAGGCATGTACAGTAGCAAAGTAAAGTATCAGTTGAGAAAATACATTAAAATTTTCCCTCAGATGCTTACTCCTTCAAATATTTATCCATTTCTTCCTTAACTTAATCCATGATATTTGACTATTTATGATAAGTTATTTTGTTTTACTTATTTAAGGGATGTGGAAGTCTTTCCCATCCCCAATTGCCCTCATTCAGAGTGCATTTAAGACTCTGAAGTAGCTCTGGAGTCACATGTAGGCCAGATCAGGTAATGATAGCAAATTTTCGTCCCTAAAGGGAATTACAGAACCAGAAGGGTTTTTACAACAATCATCTTTGACTTATTAATTCCAGATCTTCATTGAATTCAAATTTCACCACCTGCTTAGGTGGGATTTGAACTCGGGTCGCCAGAGCATTACCCGGGATTTCTGGAATGCTAGTCCAGTGACAATACCACTACGCCATTGCTTCCCTATTCTTGATATAACCACTCGTCCTCCCATCCCCCATATTGGTCAAATGAGCCTCAGGCCAAACTCAGCTGCAACACCATTTGACACACAGTGGGCAGGGATTTGGTGAGATAGATTGCTGCCTGATCTGCTGACCCCTTGGGCCCAATGTGAAGGGAGTTAAAATCAGACCCAGTGTGTGTTCCAGTCAGATACAAACTGCTAGTGACTAACACAGTCTTGGAATTCCATTGACTATCAGGTTAATGAGATATCGGAGTAATTTTCACAAATCTTTTGATTGTCCACATCGGATTGCCGACTGTGATTAAATGTATTCCTGGAGGTTTCATCACACAACTTGCCCCTCATCCTCCAGCCATCAGTTGGCCAACACATCCCTTCTTGTGACATACTGCCTTTGGACACCAATTGGAATGCAAAAAGACTAATTGTCCAATCAGATGATGCTCGACAGTCCCCCCGGTAAAGAGAACTATTCAAAGAAAATTACGACACATTTTTTTTTTTGAATGTCCTGATGACGTTGCTCCAGGGTTGTACACAACAGTGTCCTGGAGATTGATCTTCAATTCTTGGAGATTCCAAGCCAATCCTGATAGGCTGGCAACCCCATGTCCATGGAGGTCATTATGACCCAAATAATCTTGTTAACAGAAGCAAGAGTCAAATTACCGTCTGAAGCTAGACCTGCTCACCAATTCTGGTCCATAAACCAAGTCCATACAGCTGCATAAAGCCTGAACGCAAGTTCTTGTGTGATACAATGTTCAGTCTGAATCATAATATTGTTGAAGTAAATATTGTATGCAAGTGGGAGCAGACCAACAAATGATACCTAGTTCTGCAACAGCTTTATGAATAGATGGCATTACAAGAACACTCATTATCACGACCATTACTGGTCCAGTCCTTACACATCGGTCATGTACTTTGCAACATGCGACCAGAGACAAATCTGATTTTTGGAACACAGCAGGACGTTAGCAGACAGTATAATGGCTTCACCAGAGACTGACATTAAATCAAAGGTACAACGCCTCACTGAGGGGCCTAGCTGGGTTGCTGTGCCGACTTTACAAATGTCACATTAATGCAGCTTCCTTCACAAATGGCACCTCACAACTTTAGCATTTAGTGTAGGAGTAGTGGCTCCACTGGAATGATTTTGCATTCCATGTGCGCGGGAAAAGAAAAATCGCAGAAAACATCTTTGCAAGTGGAGTGAATGCCAATCCATCAAGTTAAAGCAAAATACTGCAGATGCTGGAAATCGTAAACAAGAGCAGCAAATGCTGGAAAAAACCAACAGGTCTGACAGCATCCAGCTTGCTGCTGGAGCAGCTGCGCTTCCCAGCATTTTCTGATGAAGTACCAATCCATTCTGTTTCTCAAGGGCTTTGGACTCATAACCAACCGGTATTATAATAATATAATATTTATTAGTGTCACAAGTAGGCTTACATTAACACTGCAATGAAGTTACTGTGAAAAGCCCCTAGTTGCCACAATTGGGCGCCTGTTCGGGTACACGGAGGGAGAATTCAGAATGTCCAACTCACCTAACAAGCACGTCTTTCAGGACTTTTGGGAAAAACCGGAGCACACGGAGAAAACCCACGCAGACACAGGGAGAACGTGCAGACTCCGCACAGACAGTGTCCCAAGCTGGGAATCGAACCCGGGTCGCTGTGAAGCAACAGTGATAACCACTGTGCTACCGTGCCGCCCCAGGTGTTAAGACACTGCATTTCAACAGTCTATATTAATGAACATGATTCACAGACAACACCTCATCACTTAGGTTCGCGGTTTACAAACCTGATATTTTGGGTGCTTTTACTGACCATTGAGTTTCTGGTAGCAGAACAGGATAGAAAGGAAAAAATATATAAGCGCTGAGAAACTCCTTATGCTGTGGTCAAACTGGAATTTTATTTAGAAGTGCTGGAAATGCACAGCAGGGTCAAACGAGGGATGAGACGCTGCCGAAGTGCGTGCCAGGCAATTGTGGGATGGAAGAAATTAGGGATCATTAACAAGGATATCAGACAAGAGGGTTGGGTATATGGCGGTTTATTTCTGATACTGTAGATTGAGAAAGCACTGAATCAAAGGATGGGATGAACAGCATTTGGATGTGGAGCAAGGTCTCAATGCCATGTCCGCTGCAAGAATGCTTACTGAGCAGTGCAGCGAAGAGGCTGAATATATCCTGGGCGAGAACGTGACGCAACAGCCCTGGCTGGAATGGTGATTCTGAAACCAAATCGTTTTGGGCAGTGCCTGAATTCTTCATTCAGACTTCGTGGCTGGCAACCAAAACAAATCAACACTGGTGCTGTTAAGTTTCAGGCAAAGCGCCTGACTGGCCTTAAAATCTATTTGACGTTGTGTGAAAAATGAGATAATTGCATTTATGTGTGCCTTTGAGTGAAGATTGGGGTGCAACAAAGCACGTTGCTGGATTGGAGTCTTTGCAATTGAGTTCAGCAGGTGGGAAGGGAGTAAATTCAGGAACATTGGAAAGTTCCTTCCACTCAATTGGCAATAATTATTACATAAGCAATTATTGGAGAAAGCAATTTCACACCACAGAAACATTGCGATTTGTGAATACAGCACTGCAGATTCTTTCATCCTTCTGCAGAGTACGTTTGAACTTGCCCCAAATCAGAAGCGGACCTATTTTCACAGCAGTGCTATTTTCTGCTATTCTGCTCAAATTGTTCTGTTACATGAAGGTCAATTTATTCAATGCAACAACAGAAGTTAATGGACACAAGGCATCACAATCTCCCGTGTGATGGATTATAATGAAATACAAAATATATAATGTTATCTACCAAGTGTGGAATTACAGTATTGTAGCTTTGTCAAGGCCCCGGTTTTGGATTCTAACTGGGTCTCCTTTACTGCCACAAAGCTCTTTGTCAGCCGAAAGGGATAAATGGTCTGAAGCAGTTAACTTCTCAAGGTTATCATTGTCATGATTAATTAAGAATGCACACAACTTAGTTCGCACAGAATTCATCCTGCTAGCTTTTCATCTTTTCAGAGCTTAGAGAGCTGGTTTTCTTTTTAAAGTCTGTAGAAAGGCTCCAACTCACACACTGACCCTGAACTTGCCACTTTTATCCAATGAGTCAGTAAGTTCAATCGTTCCATGCAGACAGGCGAACTTCGGCCCCATGCCAGGGCATCTTATCACGGTGGTTTACCTAACCACCTCCCAACAACACTTTTTCACTTCTCCTCCATACGCCACGGTCACCTTTCTCAAAAATATAAGTGCTCTTTTCAAGCAAGCCAAAGCCGAAGCAATTAGTCACGGAAGGAAAATGCAACAAACCACCTTAAACAGTAATGAAGCCTGTATGCAATGAAGGATTCAATCAAATTACTGCTGCGTTTTGGAAAATTAAGCTTTCCCAGCATCTCTGGATTCTTAGGTACTTGACAGATGGCGACAGGATCTCGCTCTTTATTTAAAAAGTAATCATGAACACCAGGCAGCGTACATCACAAAACAAACCACCCCACTGCACACCGGTTTGACACTCTGCATTTTGCCATGATCCTCGGATTCGACTACCAATCCGCGAGGATTGCTATTGCGTGAGAATTCGGATATTGAAATGACATTGTGAAAATGTACAGTCGAAGACTTGTTAATTGGGATGGCCTGTTGGGAACGCAATTATCCTGTTTCTCAGATTGTCCTCATTAACAATGTTCGTCGAGCATATTTTCAGACCTCTCTGATCCACTAATTTTCTTCTGCATAAATTCTAGCTGCATGAATTAGCAAGGTAACTTCCATCAAGATGGCTGCATTTTGAACAAAGTTGCAGTTCATTGACAAAGCACTACGTGCTATAAAAATGGAATTTGTTGTATCCTATTTATCAGCAAGTAAAGGGAGGGGCGGTTATTTTCTCAGTGTTTCAAATGTTGTGAATGCTCCTGCCACTTTATTGTAGCTAGGCCACATCTCACTTCACTATGAACCCACCATGGGCAACATCCCTGCCCACCCCAAACGAAAGTGAAAATGCTCCATCATATTCTCAACCTCATCCTCCATCTTAGAATGCAAGGAAAGGCTATTGTTCCTTTGCAGTAGTTGCATGTTATACATTAGAAAAGTAACAAATGCATCAGGCCGAAAAGTGAATTATCAAATATAGTTTCAACTTAAAGTTCTGTAGCCTGCGTTTTGTACGAGGTTCTTTTTGGAATAAAATGCACGAACATTGTGCAGTGACACTAAACATAGCATCAATATTAAAAAATAAAATACTCATTCCTAATTTTACAGAAATTCTTGATAATTGATTCCTTCCTATCCTCCTTCACATAACACATTGGGCGGCATGATGCCACAGTGGTTAGCCACGGACCTGGGTTCAATTCAGGCCTTGGGTAACTGACTGTGTGGAGTTTCCACTTCCTCCCCCTGTCTGCGTGGATTTCCTCCGGGTGCTCCGGTTCCCTCCCGAGTCCAAAGATGTGCAAGTTAGGTGGATTGGCCATGCTAAATTGCCCCATAATGCCCAGGGATGTATGGGTTAGGTTATGGGGATGAGGCAGGGGTGGGTGGGGTGCCCTTTCAGAGGTTTGGTACAGACTCGATGAGCCAAATGGCCTCCTTCTGCACTGGAGGAATTCTGCGATCCGACATCATACAGATGGAAAGGTAGGAGTTACGCCACATGGGGTGGCCATTATTGACTTATCGTAGCAGAACCTTGCTACAGAAACCCAAAATTAATTCTACGGACCCACTCTCTCAATTATAGCCTTTTTCTGCTTCAAATAATGATCTTCTTTCCCTTATAAGAAGCAATGGCTTCTGCATCAATACCTCTCTCTGTGACAAAGCATTTTATGCTCCAACAATATTGTTTTTAAAGATTTTTTTCCCTGACCTCTTTCCTCACTCAGTTTAAATTGATGATCTCTTCGCTCTCAGAAGTGTACATAATTAAAAGAAAAAATTCTCCTCTGCTCCCAAGAACAAAAGCAACTGAGCATATGCCCCCACTTTCAATCCTGTTCTTGGCTGAACAACACGCACTTGCCTAATACTGTTCCATCTCTCTCAACTAACTTTCCATGCAGACTATTCCATTTTCAAGTGCCAGCACTGTTCTATTAACACTCTTGAGCTACCTTCTGAAAATCCATATACACTACATCTACTGCATTCCCTTCATAACTTGAATTTGCATAGCAGTGGCTTAGCCCTGTGAGTAGGCACTTTTCCTCTAGCCACTTTGTTTGTGTTTTAACAGACATGAAGGGGGTGGGAGAAAGGGAGGAGGAGAGAGCTAAGGGACCTGGGGAGGGACAGAATGACAGAGAGAGAGAGATAGAGAGCCAGCATGGACACAACATACCGAATGGCTTCTTTTTGATGCTGCAACCATTTTAGAATGTGGGGGACAAAAATCCCAAGGTGCATCACTGGGGCATTATGAACAGTCTAAATTGACCACTTTTCCAAAAAGATGAAGACATTTGTTAAACGTGACTGTTAAATTGTTCTATTATTCACAAAGATCAAGGAAGTAACTGTATGACTGTACATTCCAGGATGCCCCAGTTACTGCTATATTGCAGTCATGTGCCATGTATCAAAGTATCAGTCTGCCGGCCGGCCATGTGGAGCGATGAAAGAAATAAACTTGATGAAGCTCCAGCATTTTGAGCCTACTGTGTGATTGTTTCTAACTAGTGGGAACCAGAACACCAGTAGCCAGCCTTTAAGTTTCAGCTGAGTTTTTATTTCTCAATTTATCCGCAGAACTTGATTATTTTTTGCACTATTTTTTCTTGTGACTGTTGACCTATCTTTCCTTCTCTGCTCCTCTTCTGTCTCACCGAATGTTCAGCTTCCTTCAATCTGGCATCTTTGTCAATTATGCTTTTCTATTCTTACACCAAACCTGCTTCAGGTGCGGTCACTATTTCCCAAGTAGTCTCCAATCTTTCCCATTTCACGTGCCTGGACAACAACAGGCTACTTTCCTTATTGGCGGGGGGGGGGGGGGGGGGGGGGGGGGGGGGGGGGCAGTAAATATAGGAATGCATTCTGAATGGATTCTACAAAGCAATCCAAGGCTGGATCACATGCGTTCATTTTATTCCATCTGATCATAAACTGCCAAGTGTGTGGAAATGAGAGATTTAATGGTTATTAATTCAGTTTTCTGAAAATGTCTCTGTATATCCAGCGACCTCCACCACCACCACCGCCAGCCTACCCCCATCAGAATTTTTCATTGTTAAAGTTGCCTTTGACTGCACATTATTACACCATTTAATGTATCAAAAGTGCTGGATTGAGTCCCAGTGAAGCAACAAAGCCCCCACATATCACGTACAGAATTGGGGGGAAAAAAACGTGGCCTGACATAAGCAGCATCAATAGAGTTCAAAGTACCGGTATTAGAAATATAGAACTGAGATTGATAACAATGGCATCATTTTGTTCAGGCACTATGGTCATTACTGGTCCTGAGGGCCTCATTATCAACCCTTGTGAATGAACACCTCAGGGCTGGTAATAACCATAATGCTGGAACAAAATGAGGTTATTACTATATTTTCAGGAATTATGTATTCCTTAAACTACTATAGATATTACAACAATATTGTACAGCCTCAGCACTGTAAAGCTGAGGTTTTGCTGGAAGGAGCCAAAAATTGCTTCAGGCTTGCGAATAAAATAAAGTTGTCATGGCCCCGAGTGCTGAATCAGAAAACCTCCAGGGAACTTGGTGGCACAGTTCGTTAGAACTGGGGTGCAGCATGGATCTAACCCAGTCTTCTTCAAACTTTTTTCCTGGGGACCCATTTTTACCAACCGGCTAACCTTCGCGACCCACACCAGCCAACCTGCGCGACCCACCATTTTCTCTTACCTTGTTTGCTGCTGACAAAAATGGAGGAAATTGTTTTGGGTCCCTTTGGCCCTTGTACACGCTCCTCCAATGGAACCTGTTGGAGGAAGGTGTTGGAAAGTATGGAGTCTCCATCTGTCCAAAGTTCTGCATTTTTTTTCCTGTAAAATGTTATCAAATATATCCCCCCCGAACTTGTAAAGAAAAAGAAAAATGAAATGAATAAAATAAATGAAGAAAAATAAAAATTAAATGAATAAAATAAATGAATAAAACCCCCCCAAACTTGTAAAACAAAAAGCTGCGACTGTTTAACAAAAAAAAGCGTCCGCACTGCGCATGCACACCGATGGTCGGGCACGCAATCGCAGTGCGGCAGTATTTGTTTTACATGATCGTGGCCATTTTGAAGGCCGCTTGCAGCTGGCGTTATCAACAGCCGGTTGCTGCTGCTGTTGCGCGCAGATTTGCGCGATCGGCAGCGCCGCGACGGACGGCTCTGCGACCCTCCCGACACCCACCCTCGACCCACCCGCGGGTCGCGCCCCCGAGTTTGACAATGCCTGATCTAACCTATACGTTACATACAATCTGGATGCAGTCAGCTTAATCAACAAAGAAGAGTACAGCACAGGAACAGGCCCTTCAGCCCTCCATGTCTGTACCGGTCATGATACCAACCTTGGCCAAAACCCTCAGCACTTCCTTTTGCCTTACCCCTCTGTACCCATCCTATCCATGTATTTGTCAAGATGCCTTTTGAACAGCATTAATGGATCTGCTTCCACAACCTCCCCTGGCAATGCGTTCCAGGCACTCACCACCCTCTGTGTAAAAAAACCTGCCTCGCACATCTCCTCTAAACATTGCTCCACAGACCTTAAACTTAAGCCCCCTGATGACTGACCATCCACCCTGGGAAAGAGTGCCTGCCCATCCACTCTATCCATGCCCCTCATAATCTTGTAGACCTTTATCAGGTGGCCCCCCAACCTCCATCGTTATAATGAAAACAGTAAAACAGTTGGGAATTATGTATTCCTTAAACTACTATAATTATAACAGTTGGGAAATATAAAAATCATTTGTCAGTTTCGGTGGGAGCTTTCTTAAAGAAGGAAATTTGCACATCTTCAGGTTTCCAACTGAAAGGGAAAGACGGAGAAAATAAAGTAACAGGTCAGATTTTGCGACAATTGACAATGGTTTCATGGTCATCCAGATTATATTTTTAGTAAATTCAAATTACGCCATCAGCCACGGTGGGATTTGAACCGGGTCCCCAGAGCTTTACCACTGTAGCTGGATTACTCGTCGAATGGCAATACCAATACGCCACTGCCTCCCCTCGAGAACAAGCGAAGAGGAATCTCACCTGGTGGTGGGTATGACCTGTTTGGTAATAACCTCACTTTTAAAAAGCAGCTTCAGATGTCTTTTGGTGCATTACAGATAATTTGAGAGCGCATTTCAAATACTGATGTTAACAATATGAAACCATTCAACTGAAGGAGGATGGCAGGAAGAGATGAAAAGACAGGCGCTTGAAACAAAGCCATTAGATCTTTCTTGTGAGGTGATTAGGTCATGCTTAAAAGCAAGAAATTCTTTAAGTACAACTAATTAGTCTGAAGCATGCTATGATCCCAGCGGATGTTACCACTGAGCAAGTCAGATTCCAGGATGGAATCTGGCTTGAAAGTTCCTGGGCGGGATTCTCCATTTCTGAGACAAAGTGTTGATGCCAACGCAGAATCCATGGACTTTTACCACAGAAAAACTGGCGCTGCACCTGGACCGATTCAGCTACTGTTGAGGGGCTAGCACCGGGGCCACGCAGAACACACTCGATTCCAATAAAATACGGTGTGGGATTCGCCGGGTCCGTGATTGGCACTCGGGAGGCTGACAAGCTGCAGCCGCTCATACACATTACAATCCCCACACACTCACCCCAGCCAAGAAGATGGCACTGGTTGTGCTGGAGCGCACCCATACAGTTGACGGGTCGGCTGGGGCCAGAGAGCACCGGGGGGGGGGGGGGGGGGGGGGGGGGCACGTATACGACCCGTGGCACTAGGTTCAAAGTGCGCTGTTAAGAGTGCGCGCAGCTGCATGGCTGCCTTGCCGGCTGAGGCAATGGTGTTCCGTGCACGTCCACCCCGAACCCACAACCCACCTCCTGGCCACCCCCCACTACTCCCTCCGGCCCTGGCTGAAGCCCCCCGGCCAGCGGCACAACTGTCAGCAAACTATGTTGGACACCTTCCATACCCACTCTCTCTCCCGCAGCAGCCGCCACACCGGTTTCACAATTGTTAAAAGCAGAAGTGAACCACGCCATCAGGAACTCGACCCATCGGAGGTGGAGAATCGCAGAAGACCAAGAATACCGAGTCGGGCCCGGTAATGATATGCAATCGGTATCTACTGGACGTGCATTCTGGAACGCATTGACACCGCTGTCGATGTGCTGGGGCATTATGATTTGGCCTCAAATCAGCGCCTGCTGCGAATTCAGCGTTGGAACTGATTCGCCGCCCAATCGCCTTTCCCGTTTCGGCACCGGCTAATGGGGAATCCCGCCATTCATGTATAACTTTTATTTTCTGTTGAGAGACATGGATGAAGAGTCACAGGATTGCCAATTAACCTTTTAACCAATGGATAAAACATTTATTAAACAAAAAAATATCCAAGATATTACACTACTCCTTCACCCTAGCTAAAGCTTTAAAGGTATATACAGATTTGTAAGGATAGCAAAAGTTACCAAATGTGTCTTATTCTCTCATGTCTTCAGTAAGTACACAGTCCATGTTAACCAATAGGTGAAATGTGGTCAGACACACCACACTCTGAAACAAAGGCTGCAATTTAATCAAAACTATTTAAATGGAATTTTGGGCTCATATGGCAGGGTGTTTCCCACCAGCCTTTTGGGTGAGATCCACACCGGTATTCACCCACGCTTAGGACACGATCTAACCAAAATAGAACATCATACATACAGTGCAGAAGGAGGCCATTCGGTCCATCAAGTCTGCACCGACACACTTAAGCCCTCACTTCCACCCTATTCTCGTAACCCAATAACCCCTCCTAACCTTTTTGGAAACTAAGGGCAATTTAGCATGGCCAATCCACCTAACCTGCACGTCTTTGGACTCTGGGAGGAAACCAGAGCACCCGGAGGAAACACACGCAGATACGGGGAGAACGTGCAGACGCTGCGCAGACTCCCAGCAAGGAATCGAACCTGGGACCCTGGTGCTGTAAAGCCACAATGCTATCCACTTGTGCTCCCATGCTGCCCACCGAGTCCATTCTGGGTGGGATTAGCGGGCTCGTTCCCAGTGCTACTAGCGTCAGAGGTGACACCGCTAACTATCGGCACTCTGTCTTGTTTTCATGCTCCAGCGGAGAATGCTCTCCAACCCCCCTCCCTCCCCGAGGCCGCACTTAGCGTCATTTCCTGCAGTGAGGAACTCCTACCAGCAGAGCTCCTCAGTGCAGGAAGAGATCGGGACGCCATTTATAAATGGCACCGCAATCCCTCGACCCCCCCAGACACACCCCTAGACTCCCCCAACGCCCAACTCACCTGTTTGAGGGTCCTCAGGCCCCTCTGAACACCCCCCCGGCCCGCTCCCCGGTGTGGGCACAATGCCACCAGGGCAGCTTGGCACTGGGACCCATGTGGCACTGCCAAGGTGCCTGGCTGGCAGTGCCAAGGTGCGCAGGTGGCACCATCAGTGCAATTTAGCCAGAGGCCAACCACCCGGGCGCTTCCATTTGCCTGGGAGAACACCCAGATACTGTTCCACCTGCTCCTTGTTTGTGGGGACCTGTCTGAATGGCACCCAGCTGAGGTCTCCTCGGTGAGGCCGATAGGTGCCTGGTGGCCGATCAGTCTGGCGTCAGCGTGACCAAGTGGGTTCTTAAACTCACTTAGCCGTGCGAGACTGGGTCCCGACGTATCTTGAGATCTGGTTAGATCTTGAGAGGCGTATGGCCATCAGGAATTCCGGCGTAGGCCTTTCCCGGGACCTACCAGCCGTTGTCCCGGCCAGATTCCGGCGGGGCGCAGTTGGTAGATCATTTCCTTAGGCATTTTATTTGGCCTTGGGGAGTTTTTCCCTGATCTAGCGCACACTAAGAAATGTTTTAAGCAATGGTTAGCAGAATTTGCCGGCGAGACCAGTTCCTCAGAAATCAGGAAGGCATTTTATAAGGGTGTCCCAATCTCGAAGTGAGCCTCAGGGTACCTCACACCACCACCCACAGACAATGTCACCCCCCGCACACACAGGGACCCCCCCCCCCCCCCGCCACAAGTGAGGACAACCCGCTGTGCAGTCACTGAGGGCCCCCCACCCTTTTCAGGCCTCCACACTCTTCACCCTCCCAACCTTTCTGAAACCCCTTCATACCCTCCGTTCACCCCCACCCTTCCTACCCCCCCCCCCCCCCCCCTCAGCCACCCCTTTTAAGGGCATGGCCCCCTCAGGCCCTGACCATTGCCTGTGCCATGTTGGCACACTGGCATTGCCATCCTGTTAACCAGGAAGTGCCCCTGCCAGCCAGGAAGTGCCACCCAGGCACCTTTACAGTGCCAAAATGGCAGGCTGGCAGTGCCAAGGTGCCTGGGTGACAGAGGGAGAGCCAGGGTGCCACCCTGCCCTGTGCCCGACCACCCAGGGGTCTCCAATGGCCTGGGATACCCCCCAGGTACTGTTACATGTGGTCCATGTTTGTGTGGACCAGTATTAAATGGCGCCCAGTTGAAGCCTCGCTGGGGAGACCGCTAGTTCCCAGGCACCGGGAGAATCCGAATGGCTCATTTAAATATGCTGATCTGGATCTCACCCAGCGAGGGCGAGATACAGATTGTGATTCAATGGGAAACCCACTGACAGCGACAGAACTGAGCAACGGCGGGCCACTTCCCGCTGCCGAGAAATGCCACAGGAGGGGGAGGGGGGGGGGCATGGAAAATACACTCCATGACTTCCACACAAGTGTCTTCAATCACTGCTCCTGAAGAATTCACCTGTTAATCTTCTCTTCAACAAAAACTTCTCCTGATGTCTTTACCAAGAATCTGCCTCTAGGATTTCAATCTTTCAATTTTCCACATGGGTTCAAGCTGCCACACAATCTCTCAGGTACCCATGCCAACGGAACACTACTGCCTCACGAGCTTAATTGAGGTGTGACCAACCTTAATTACCTCGGATATCTGGCTTCTTACCAAGCCAACTTTAAAATGGCTCCTCCAGCAGTATCTGCAATTCAGAGCCCCTTTTCTGCTTTTTCTTGAATTTCCCTGACCAGGACCTTGCTCAACATCCTTTTCATTGTTCCTTTGACTTAACTGGCGTCCTGACACATTCTTCTGTCCCCACGTCTGGGATTTTCCCTTCTTGCTCTTTTTGGGAAATCCTCTCTCTGCAGATCCCTGCCCCATGTCCAGCTTCTTCTGGTACTAGCTTACAGCTAACTCAAGAGTTCTCCCTATCCCAGGGTGGGCCCTTGTTGCTGGGCGACAGCATAGTTTTCCTTTTGAACCCGTTTGCTTTCACATTGTAAACCTTCATTACCACGCAGGCATCTGAACCAGCCTGAAGTCATTAGTCCTTTCAAATGCAGAAACACAAAATTAAACTTACTTAAAGATCTGCCTTACTTCGAACGCCCTCAAATGCAAATTATTTAAAACTACCTCTGGGTATTGACAAGAAAAAAATTTAAGCCAATTTGATTACATAAGCAGGATGGGTGACAATGTTTATGGTCAAGATGGTGCAGTTTAAATGTTCCAGATGACTTTGAAAGGAAGACAAACGAAGATGAGTAAAGGTGTATCAAACAGGCGTTGTGTCCGCCCTAAGGTAAAGTTAACCATTTCTGGCACCATTGGTCAGAGATGAAAGTCTGAGTTAGCAAAACAGCGAGGGCAATTTAATTTGGAAAATCTATTATCAGAATTTTAATGTAATAGCCATTAAGATAAGATCCTGATTTTATGTTTGCTATTAGTGCAGTGAGATGCTAATTGTAAATTTCTGCTCTACAGCACATCTTGTAGGGGCCCACTGAACAACAGAAATGAAGGTATAATTGATTCTTGGTGCACTGCTGTGCTGAGTCCCAAAGCGGGCAGAGGCTGGGGACCGATGAGGTGAGCACGGCCAAGAATTAATGCCAGGGATATACAATATAAAACAAAAACGTCCCAAAGACAAACTTGGCAGATGGTCCAATCACAATTACCGATTTGTCAGATTAGGATTGAGCAGTTCTTGGTTTTAAACCTATTCCCATTCATTCAAAATAAGCAATTTTGAATCCTGTGGTAATTTGAATTCTGATTGTGCAAAGAAGAAAAGACTTCTGTAAGATCTTAACGCAACCGCTTAATTTGAAGGATGGACTCATTAGTATGTTGATGGGGTGGGGGCGGGGCGGGGGGGGGGGGTGGGTTAAGCACAAAAACATTAATTATTGGTGGATTTTAATGTCAACTTGGTTCAGTCCAAAGAAATTAATGGACCACTCATCTCGGTGCTGCTGGAGTTATCGTGCTATGTGAAAATTGGCTGCCGTGTTGCCTTCACAATATTAGTTATTGCAGTTCAAAGTAATGCATTGGCTGAAAATTTCCTTTGGGACTTGAGACACTTTATAAAATGTAAGTTATTTTTTTCTCCACGACTAGGTCAAGCAGTGTAGTACAGCTTTGACTGAAGTAAACTGAATTTTCTGACGAGGGGGTGCGAGGGGGAAAGACGAGCCATTCAAATATAGGATTATGGTAGAACGGGAGATTACGTGGTTGATAAACTGCTAATCATTCTAAAATTCAAAGGGCAAATTAAATTACCTTTATTTTCATTGGAACAACGGAGGTTAAGGGGTCTACAGGATTTTGGGGGCATGGATAGAGTGGATGAGCAGGCACTCTTTCCCAAGGTTGGAGGGGTCAGTCACCAGGGGACATAGCTTTAAGGACCGTGGGGCTAGGTTTAGAAGGGATGTGCGGGGCTGGTTTTTAACACAGAGGGTGGTGAGTGCCTGGAACTCGTTGCCAGGGAAGGTTGTGGAAGCAGATACATTAACGGCGTTCAAAAGGCATCTCGACAAATACAGGGCTAGGATGGATATAGAGGGATACGGCACTAGGAAGTGCTGAGGGTTTTGACCAAGGGTGGTATCATGACCGATACAGGCTTAGAGGGCTGAAGGGCCTGTTCCTGAGCAGTATTGTTCTTTGTTCTTTCTTTGTTCCACCACGTTTCTTTAACCTCTTTTTCAAGTCACCGACACAGAATTACTTCCCCCCCCCCCCCACCCCACACTGATTTACACCCAAAATAAAGATTTAGGGGTTTGCTCTCGCTTTCTTTTGTTCACTAATAACTACATAGGCTGCCTGCAGACCCATTGGTTAATATCGATATGTGCCATCATCATGGCAGGTTTAGCTCAGTGGGCTAGACAGCTGGTTTGTGATGCAGAAGCAGGACTGCAGCGCGTGTTCAATTCCTGTACCAGCTGAGAATTCTGAATTCTCCCTCAGTGTACCCGAACAGGTGCGGGAATGTGGCGACTAGGGGATTTTCACAGTAACTTCATTGCAGTGTTAATGTAAGCCTACCTGTGACAATAAAGATTATTTATTTCATTACACTGGGCTTTTCGAGGTGAATTTATGTGGCAACAGTTTGAATTTGGGGCAATATTTAATATTAAGCATCCAAATCGCACTGGTTACTAGTTTGTAGTTCTGCCTCCAGTGAGATTCCCAAAGCTGGTGACAATAATGAAATCAAGATAAGTCAGATCCAGCGCAACTCCTGAAAATTAAACTGCATCAGGATTATATATCAAGATCTGCTTGCCGTCGTAAAGTCACTCACATTGAAATTTGACTTCAAGGTGACAAAGTCCATCATGTAGCCAAGTAAAGTGAGCCATATCATGCTGGGTATCCGTTCTTGTCCACGGGTCAGTGAAAGTCACAATGAGGTTATACAGCGATATGGTGAGAAGGAGCACTGCTCTCAGTTCCTGTAACCGAGACCCATGGGGATATTCAAACGCCATAGGTGGCAGAAGTAGTCACAAGGATGATCACCAGTCTTTCAAGATCTCAGCTAAAGGAAGGACGCAAAAGGCTTGAGCTCTCAAGCCTTGGAAGAAAACATACAGAGATAAGCAATAGAGAAAAGACAAAATCTGGAGAGAAAAAAATCACCTCAAATTGCAAAGGTAGGAAAAGGGTCACGGGTTTAAGCCAGTGAAAAAACTAATGTAGAACTAACGTCAGGAATAGCTTCACGCAAAGAACAGCCAGCACATAGAATGGACTCTTTCTGTGCAGGTAAAAACAGGAACTTTAAAAGAATCAAATGGCTGCTGCAGTTGTGTGGTCAGGCGTGGGCCAGCGACAAGAGTTAGGCTCACGTCAAATGTCTGAATCTAGTTGGGCAAAATGATCTCCTTCATTTATAATTGTTCATAATCATTTTGCCAACTTGTAATGCAGACTGCTAATGAAGAGAAGCTCGGAGTTCCAGATTAAGCACAATGCTGCTGACAACAGGACTATTAGCCTGTAGGGCGGCATGGTAGCGCAGTGGTTAGCACAGTTGCTTCACAGCGCCAGAATCCCAGGTTTGATTCCCGGCTTGGGTCACTGTCTGTGCGGAGTCTATACGTCTCCCCGTGTCTGCGTGGGTTTCCTCCGGGTGCTCCGGTTTCGTCCCACAAGTCCCGAAGGACGTGCTTGTTTGGTGAATTGGACATTCTGAATTTTCCCTCAGTATTCCCAAACAGGCGCCGGAGTGTGGCGACGGGGGGATTTTCACAGTAACTTCATTGCAGTATTAATGTAAGCCTACTTGTGACAGTAATAAAGATCATTATAGATTACTATTGTAAGTTGGATTTAGTTCCAATAGGAGCCAATAACAGAAAAACAGTTATGCCATAAATTTAAAGTTTTTACATTAAGTCACAGGCATTTTGCACATTCTATGATAGAGTCATAGTAGATCTGGTTGGTGAGTGGGGGAAAGGAGGGCATCACCTCTTTTATCATAGATTATCATAGAATTTACAGTGCAGAAGGAGGCCATTCAGCCCATTGAGTCTGCACCGGCTCTTGGAAAGAGCACCCTACCCAAGGTCAACACCTCCACCCTATCCCTATAACCCAGTAACTCCACCCAACACTAACGGCAATTTTGGACACTAAGGGCAATTTATCACGGCCAATCCACCTAACCTGCATATCTTTGGACTGTGGGAGGAAACCGGAGCACCCGGAGGAAACCCACGCACACACGGGGAGGATGTGCAGACTCCGCACAGACAGTGACCCAAGCCGGAATCGAACCTGGGACCCTGGAGCTGTGAAGCAATTGTGCTATCCACAATGCTACCATGCTGCCCCTTTAGATACCACTCGGGCACCCAACTGGACAGTGGTGGATCTTCCCCCAGCTTGAGGAGCCCGTGGGTGAAAAGCCTGCCCACCCAACATCTGCCAGCCAATCAGAGGCCCTATTGAACAGAGCAGCACCGGGGAGACAGTGGTTGCTGGCGCTACGTCACCCACGTGAGCTCTGCTATCATTGCTGAATGCCAGGCCACAAGGGGGAGGGGGAAGAGGAGGGAAGAGAGGGGGGGAAGGGAGGGGAAGAGGGATGGAGGGGGAGAAAGGGTGGGAGAGAGGGAGGGAGGGAGGGGAGGGGGAAGGAGGAGGCGAGAGGGGTGAGGGGGAGAGGAGGGAGGGAGGGAGAGGGGGAGGGAGGGGTGGGCAGAGGCGGAGAGAGGGAGAGGGGACGGAGGGAGAGGGGAGGGAGGGAGAGCGAGAGGGAGGGGAGGGAGGAGGCGATGGAGAGAGGGGTGAGGGGGAGAGGGGGGGAAGGAGGGAGAGGGGGAGGGAGGGGTGGGCAGAGGGGGGAGGGAGGGTGCTCACTGCTTGCCACTGGGTTAATGTCAATGGGGGTGGGAGAAGGCCCTTAAGTAGGTATTAATTGGCAACTTCCTCAAGAGGTGAGAAAGCAGAGCGTCTCCACCTGCCAGCCTCCCAGTCTCACATGCCCATCCACTACCAAACCTGCATTAAATTCCACCCAAAGAATGATTACAACACAAAAAGAGGCCACTTAGTCTGTCATAGCTTGCTGACTCTACACAAGAGCAACTCAGCCAGCGCCTCTTCTGCCCTTTCCCCGAAGCCCGGCAAACTTTCTCTTCATGCGCTTATCCAAATCCCTTTTGAAAGCCCCAATTGAACGTGTCTCCACCACACTCTCAGGCAGCGCACTGCAGATCCTAACTGCTCTCAACTTTTAAAAAAGTTTCCCTCATGTCGCCTCTGGTTCTTTTTTCAGTCGCCTTAAATCGGTGTTGTCGACTTCTGGCGGCTGAGGGGAGCGGTCGCACATAGAGGAGCTCCAGGGGGGGGGGGGGGGGGGGGACATAGTCGTGTCCCATCCCCCTCACGAAGAACGCGCGCCCGGGTGCGCGAGCTGTGCCGACTGGGCCCCCGCACGGCGGGAGAGAAGGATTCCCTCCCTCTCTCCCGCCCTTTCTCCCCCTTTTCTGGTTCCAGGCTGAGCGGGGAGCAGGGGAGGGGGGGGGGGGGAAAACTCCCTCTTTTTGAGGCAAGGGAAAAAAAAGGGGGAAAAGGAAAAAAAGGAAAGACTTAGAAAAAGAAAACTGTTAAAGTGTTAAAGGGGCAGAACACTCCCTCTACTTTCACGCTTACCTGAAAAAAGTCTCTTCAGAAGGGAGGGGGGAGAGAAAAAGAGGGGAAGGGGGGGAATAAGGGAATTTTTAAAAAGTGATAAAATTTAAAAAAAAAAAATTTATGCCAGAAGGGAGCCAAAGCAGAGGGAGAAAGGGCACCAAAAACAAACGGGGCAATACACGAGCCCACTCAGACGAGCTAACTGGCACACAAAGCGGCGGAATGGAAGCCGCACCGCAACTAAAAGAACTGGGCAGACAGGAGCTTTTTCCCCTGGGCCAGAGGGGAACTGGAAGGCAGCCTTTGCCGAGGCGCTGAGGGAACACCAGCAAGAAAGCAAGGCAGGGACCAAAGCAGACATAGAGGCCGCAGTACAGGCAGCAGTGGCCAAGGTCCTGGCGGAGGTGCAGCTCGCCCTGGGCAGAGCAGAGAAGAAACTGGAAGCCCAGGAGGAGAAACTGGAAACCCAAAAGGCGACCCTTAAGGAGCTGGAGAGTGCTGCGACTGACATGAGCGACCGGATCACGGCCCTGGAGAAGGAGGTGGCGAGACTGGGCACAACGCAGGGGAGCCTGAAGGGCAGGGTGGACGACCAGGAAAACTGCTCAAGACGACAAAATGTCAGGATAGTGGGCCTACCAGGGGGATCGAGGGTAGAAGCCCCACGGCCTACGTGGCCGAGATGCTGGGCAACTTAGTGGGGAGGGAAACGTTCCCCAACCCACCGGAAATGGACAGAGCACAGCGGTCGCTGCGTCCGAAGCCCAACGTGGGGGACCACCCGAGGGCAGTTATAGCTAAACTGCACCGGTACAAAGACAGGAAAACAATCCTGCGCTGGGCCAGGCAAAACAGAACCTGCAGATGGGAAGGACACCTCATTAGAGTGTACGAGGACATTGGGACAGACCTCGCCAGGAGAGGGGGCGAATTTAATAGAGCAAAAGCAGCCCTTCACAGGAGCAATGTGCCCTTTGGTATGCTGTACCCAGCAAAACTCTGGGTCACATACCAAAAAAGAGAGTATTTCTTCACACCCCCGCCGGCGCAAACAAATTCATCGAAGAACATGAGCTGGAAAACCAACAGCGAGGGTAGAAACACGCCCCTGCTAAGGGGCAACAACGCGTCGAGGGGGGCGGTGAGGCAATGCCAGGTCCCCTCGCCCCCACCCCCAACATGGCAAGCGCACCCTGAACAAAAAGCATACCGCTACCCAACGAACCTACATAGATGGGAAACCAGGCCCCAGAACAAGGGTATGAGAGTAGCGGAGAAGGGCGAGCAAACAGGGGGAACGCAGGGTAGGGCGGGGGAAGAGTGGGCGAAAAAACGCAGAGGCTGGGCAGCGGGGAACCAAGACAGTAACTCCCTAGAGGGGGGGTCGCCTCACTAGCAAGTAAGCTAGCACCGGGGACATGCAAAAAAGCAGGGTCGCTGATGGAACACACTCTCACTCTCCCCTGCGGGGAGAGTACAGACGATCAAAATGAACGTGCTGCCCAGGTACCTCTTCCTACTCAGAGCCATCCCGATCTACATCCCCAAGACCTTTTTCCAAGCAGTAGACAAACTAATCATGACGTTCGTAATGGGGCGGGCGGGGGGGATGCTGGGATCACAAAGAAGGCCTTACAAAAAACAAAATCAAGGGGAGGGCTAGCCCTCCCAAACCTACAATTCTACCACTGGGAGGCGACGGCCGAGCGAGTAAGGAGATGGATCAAGGTGCCAGAAGCCGAATGGGTGCACGCGGAGGAGGCCTCCTGCAGGGGGACCTCCCTCCAGGCCCTCGCCACGGCGGCACTCCCATCCCCACCCAAAAAACACTCCAGCAGCCTAATGGTAATAGCCACCCTCCAGTCCTGGAACCAGCTACGGCAGCAATTTGGCCTGACCAAAATGTCAGACAAAGTTCCCATCTGCAACAACCATTGGTTCACGCTAGCGCTGACCGACGCCACCTTCAAAAGGTGGAGACAGAACGAGACAGAACTGACAGTCAGGGACCGATACACCGACGGTAGGGTTGCGTCACTGGACGAACTGACGGAGAAATTCCAGCTGACCAGGGGGAACGAGCTAAGGTACCTGCAGCTCAGAAACTTCCTACGAAAGGAGACAAGGACTTACCCACAACCACCACGACAGACACTACTGGAAGAGTTACTGGACGCAAGCTTATTAGAGAGAGGAAACTGCAGCGACATGTATGACCGACTGGTAGAAGAGGCCGACACCGTACTGGACGCAACAAGAAGGAAATGGGAGGAGGACCTGGGGATCGAGATAGGGTGGGGACTCTGGAGCGAAGCACTGCATTGGGTCAACTCCACCTCCACCTGTGCAAGGCTCAGCCTGACGCAACTAAAAGTGGTACATAGAGCCCACTTAACAAGAACCGGGGCAGCACGGTAGCCTTGTGGATAGCACAATTGCTTCACAGCTCCAGGGTCCCAGGTTCGATTCTGGCTTGGGTCACTGTCTGTGCGGAGTCTGCACATCCTCCCCGTGTGTGCGTGGGTTTCCTCCGGGTGCTCCGGTTTCCTCCCACAGTCCAAAGATGTGCAGGTTAGGTGGATTGGCCATGATAAATTGCCCTTAGTGTCCAAAATTGCCCTTAGTGTTGGGTGGGGTTACTGGGTTATGGGGATAGGGTGGAGGTGTTGATCTTGGGTAAGGTGCTCTTTCAAAGAGCCGGTGCAGACTCGATGGGCCGAATGGCCTCCTTCTGCACTGTAAATTCTATGAAACCCGTATGAGGAGGTGGAGGATAGATGTGAACGGTGCCAAGGAGGCCCGGCCAACCACGCCCACATGTTCTGGTCTTGCCCCAGACTTGCTGGTTACTGGACAACCTTCTTCGAGGCAATGTCCAAACTGGTGGGGATGAGGGTGGAGCCATGCCCAAAAGTGGCGGTCTTCGGGGTTTCAGACCAGCCAGGTCTATTCCTGGGGAGGAGGGTGGACGCCCTCGCCTTTGCCTCCCTGATCGCCCGCCGTAGAATCCTCTTCGCCTGGCGGTCAGCAGCACCACCCAAAGCTGCAGACTGGCTGTTCGACCTCTCGGAATCCCTCCAAATGGAGAAAATTAAATTCGCCATGCGAGGGTCAGACGACGGCTTCCACAGAACGTGGGAGCCATTCACCCAATTGTTCCGGGACCTGTTTGTGGCCAACAAACAAGGAGAAGAATAGCCAAGAACCAGGGAAAGCAGCCAAAACATGAGAGGGTGAGACAGAACGGGAGGTGGGGGGTGGAACAACTCAGTCTAAGAGAAAGGAAAGGCGAACCACGGGGGGGGGGGAGGAAGGGAAAGGCGAACCGCAGAGGCGGGGGGGGGGGGGGGGGGGGGAGAGACAGAGAACAATAGAGAGTCAGGGAGTTGGGAATTGGGGGGGGGCAGGGAAACGTCAACCAACCTGGCATCCACAGGAACAGAGAAAAAGGAGAATACAGGTGGAGGACGGGAGGGCCGGCTAAAGCGGCAGTGTGCACGAGAAGACAACGGCGGCGAAATCCGACTGGGAGAAGCGAGGGGCAACACCGGCACCACACCCGCTCGAGGATTGCCCTCCAGAAGTGCCGCGCCGGCACAAACGGATGCCTACTTACATGTACATAGATATATCATATCCTGTGTACATAACAGCAAAATATACTCTGTACAAAAACCCAATAAAAAACATTTAAAAAAAATAAATCGTTGTCGTCTGCTTCTCGACTCTTTCATCAATGGGAACAGTCTCACTTGAGCTCATCTTTTGAACGCCTCTATCAAATCTCCTCTCAACCATGTCTTTTCTAAGGAAGACAACCCCAGCTTCTTGAATCTATCTACATACCCAAAATCCCTCATCACCCACACTGCTGTGTGCCCGGTAAGGGACCCAGCTTAGAGCAATATTGGTTAGTAACATAGAAACCCGAACTATATAAGGTGGGGTGAGGAAACTTAGGGGTGAACACACCACGTAAAATGACGTATATTCCACACCAGCAAAGTGCAAGCCCCAATGCCAACAGATACATTCCAACTCGGGCAAACAGGAACAGCTTGAACCATGTTCAAAGGCATTAATTACACAAACACCAGCTGCTTCTGGCTTTTCAGTCTTCAGGTCATTATTCAACTGTTCTTTCCTAAGTGCTCAGCCTGGTAAATATGAGGAATATTTTATACATTAGTGCAAGCTTTTGCTCTACATGGTAAGAATGCAGGCTCCCATTAAGCCCGCTGAATGGAAGCGATCACACAGAGGGGGAAGACAAGGGAATTAACTGAAAACCAACAGTTGAACTAACGAAGAAGTCAATTTTTCAGCTGCATATTCATCAGTCGGGGTCAAATCGTGAAGTTGACAAAATATCGCCTTGTGCGTTGCAAAATATGTGCAACTCATTTTCCATTGCAGGTCATTACGCTACAAGAAAATATTTACAACTAGGGTGTATTTTGCGAGCCAACACCTGAATATGATGCACAAGAGTGCGGATAAAACAAAATCCCCTGCACCTTTTCAATTTCACTCTCTCTGACTTGCCATCGCCTCTCAGCTCGATAATATTTCAGTTTAACAGCATAACAGCCTGCTGCTGTTATTCTGCATCTCAGCTCCCCCACAGCTACTTTGGACATCCAATTAACCAAATGATTGTCCGAATCAAACACTCCTGAATGTTAACTTGCATCTTGAACTTCCTCTGCCCCAAGAGTTCTCGTTGGTTTAACAGGCTTGGAGTGTGCTCTTAGCAGATTAAGTAAACAATTTCAACTCAAACAACATTTACACACCATCAATTATTGTTAAATTTTACATTTTTCAAATGTTAACATGCACGCATTCAAACAGCCTAATTTTTTTTTGCAGTCGAGAGGAGAGAGCAGCAGATGGTCTCCACATTTCGAAGAACTGTGCACGATTATTTATTCTCCTCTGCTGTTCACCTTTGATGCGGATCAGCTGACATCCCCAAATTTAAATATTTATAACAAATTGGAGGGAGAAAAATGTTTTATTCTTAAACTGACAGAAGCAAGTGCTCTCACAGGGAAGTTGGGAGTGTGCGCGAGAGTGAAAGCGCTTCTTCGGTGTCATGGCAGAAGCTTTTATTTAATAATTGAAACTCAAAGTTAATTGCAGCACGAGAGAATTCTACTGTCGTGGATGAAAAATGTATTTGTTCTTTATTAATTCAACTGACTGGCTTCAGATGGTGAATTGATCCTCCTTTAATTCCTTCCATCTTGTAAATTTGATGGAACTCAGATTTCCATGTGTAAAACAAGGCTTTTACACCGCACTATAAATTATTCTTTACTTTACCCTGAATTTGCACCAAAGGCTAGTTAAAATAGAACAGGCCAAAGACTGGGAAGCGTGCAGCAACTGAAGTTTTTGTGACTTCATACCTTTTAATTCAGTCCTTCACCTACGTTCATGCTAGGTTTGAACTCTGGCAAGACGAAGAAAGGAAATGAGTGCTTGTTCTTCGGAGGCATTTAACCTAGAAAATCATTCTTGACTGGCAAAAACGTGAATGCTAATTTTGCACCTGATTCAATATTCTCAACTCTTGAGGGGTCCAGAAGCATCAGAACAAAAATGGGTTGCCAAAGACGGATGGGCATCATTCCATTGTGCAAATGACAGGCTGAGCTCCTAAGACTGTCCCTCCGAGGGCTGTGCACTCAAGCTCTACAGCTGGAGTTTGACCCGATAACTTTGGCTGACATACCTATCCTGCTCTGGAGTCGTCGTTCTTCAAATGAGTCATTAAATCGATGCTCTATTTGTTCCGCTGCTTTGGGTGGATGTTGAACGAGCCAGGCATTCTATGAAAGGGGGAGGCAAGTTTTCCCAGAATCCTGGACAACATCCATCCTTCAATCAATATTGCACTTCATAAATTGGGGTGATTTATTTTAAAGAACAAAAGGACTTCACTGAGTGATTTGAGAGGGGCATTTAATGTTATGAAAGGATGTGACAGCAAAGATAGAAACATATAAATGGTGTTACTTTAACCAAACTGGCTGGCAGAAAGCTGATGGTGTGGGATTCATTGTCCGTCCATTTTATACTCTGCCCAATTTTATTTTTCACGAATTTAATTTTGTTTAGATATCATTGTGGTGTTCTCTGTGATTCTTATCATCAGGATGGATGACGTAGTGCTCACAAATACCACAGAAGCTAAGTTCAATAACAAAGCTAACATTTATTACACTACTTATTAAAGCTTGACCACTTACTTCTTAGCAAGCAATAATCTAGTAATCTACAATCTACACTCTATTAACACTAGTCCCTACACTCTATCTATAACTGTACT
Organism: Scyliorhinus torazame; assembly: GCF_047496885.1. Classification (NCBI taxonomy): domain Eukaryota; kingdom Metazoa; phylum Chordata; class Chondrichthyes; order Carcharhiniformes; family Scyliorhinidae; genus Scyliorhinus; species Scyliorhinus torazame. Next base: position 194,771,971 of record NC_092718.1, read on the forward strand.
CTGCACTCTCTAGAACTCTCATCTGCACTCTCTTCAGCCCTCTCCCAGAAACCTGAGAGTCAGTGTATTATATAGTTCCGTGTCTAGCTCCATCTAGTGATCAATTATGATATCACATTAACCCTTTATATTCTAGACATTCTACATCATGGGCGACATTCTCCGACCCCCCGCCGGGTCGGAGAATCGCTGGGGGCTGGCGTGAATCCCGCCCCCGCCGGTTGCCGAAGTCTCAGGCACCGGATCTTCAGCGGGGGCGGAAATCGCGCTGCGCCGGTTGGCGGGCCCCCCCGCTCGATTCTCCGGCCCGGATGGGCCGAACTCCCGCCGATAAATTGCCTGTCCCACCGGCGTAAATTAAATCACCTACCTTACCGGCGGGAAAAGGCGGCGTGGGCGGGCTCCGGGGTCCTGGGGGGGGCGCGGGGCAATCTGACCCCGGGGGGTGCCCCCACGGTGGCCTGGCCTGCGATCGGGGCCCACCGATCCGCGGGCGGGCCTGTGCCGTGGGTGCACTCTTTCCCTTCCGCCTCCGCCACGGTCTCCACCATGGCGGAGGTGGAAGAGACTCCCTCCACTGCGCATGCGTGGGAAACTGTCAGCGGCCGCTGACGCTCCCGCGCATGCGCCGCCCGGAGATGTCATTTCCGCGCCAGCTGGCGGGGCAACAAAGGCCGTTTCCGCCAGCTGGCGGGGCGGAAATTCCTCCGGCGTCGGCCTAGCCCCTCAATGTTGGGGCTCGGCCCCCAATGATGCGGAGCATTCCGCACCTTTGGGGCGGCGCAATGCCTGTCTGATTGGCGCTGTTTTGGGCGCCAGTCGGCGGACAATGCGCCGTTTCCGGAGAATTTTGCCCCATGTCACAATCATGATCAGCTGATCCAATCCTTTCAGTTTCCCACTAGGTGGGTGTGTTTGCAACTATCAAGTTTCACAGAATTAAATAAAAAGTATTAGCACAGAAACCAACCAATCAGTCCATCTGATCTAAGCCAGTAATAGTGCTCCCAAGTGAGCCCCATTCCATCCAACTTCATTTCACCCTATAACCTATTCCTTGCACTTTCCTAACTTCCCCTTAAATGCACCACGCTATTTGCCTCAATTACTTCATATGGCAACAAAGTCACACGTTCTAAGCACCCTCTGGGTAAAATGGCTTCTGTCCTAATTTATTGTGGTTGAGGGGCCTGATGTAGATTTTTTTAAATCATGAAGAGATTTAAGGTGGAGAAACTTTACCACGGATTGTTGCACGGTAGCACAGTGGTTAGCACTATTGCTTCACAGCGCCAGGGTCTCAGATTCGATTCTCGGCTTGGGTCACTGTCAGTGCGGAGTCTGCACGTTCTCCCCGTGTCTGCATGGGTTTCCTCCCGGTGCTCTAGTTTCCTCCCACAAGTCTCGAAAGACGTGCTGTTAAGTGAATTGGACATTCTGAATTCTCCCTGAGTGTACCCGAACAGGTGCCGGAATTTGGCGACTAGGGGCTTTTCACAGTAACTTCATTGCAGGGGCTGGTTTAGCACAGTGGGCTGAACATCTGGCTTGTAATGCAGAACAAGGCAGCAGCGCGGGTTCATTTCCCGTACCAGCCTCCCCGAACAGGTGCCGGAATGTGGCAACTAGGGGCTTTTCACAGTAACTTCATCAAAGCCTACTTGTGACAATAAGCGATTATTATTATTAATGTTAATGTAATTCTACTTGTGACAATAATAAAGATTATTATAATACACATACTTTTCAAAGAATAACCAATGGACTCGTAGACATGTTTATTTTACTTCACAGCTGAAACAACAAACAACATGGAGCCTGGGATCCCACAAGGCATTGGCATGCAAAGTATGGCAAATTAAGAAGGACATACAGCACATGACAAGGATCATATAAGGCTGTGGAACACATTGATTTAATGATTCAAACAAAAGCCAGGTAAAATATTTAAGAATATGTTGGATCAGTGTTGAAAGAAAGGGGAGAAAACTGATATGGGGCTGGATCCTCCATTTCAGGTACTATGCCCCCATGCCATCGTGAAAACTGGCGTCAAAAGGCCACAGATTCACAGCCTTGCAGGGGGCTAGCAGGCGGCTGTCGTGGTGCTCGCAGCTCCAACTGCCGATACGGCCCCCTACACTTCCAGGTAAGAGACTGCACATGGCAGCTGCCTCCAGCGGCCGCGGTGTGCTCCATGGGGGACTCAGACCGTGGACCTGGACCGCGGAAATAGTGCTCCCGATCAGCCGTGTGCCCAACACGGACTGCCCGCTCAAAAATACCCCAGTCCCGAATGAGGCGCCCCCTGCCCTCCGAATGGCCTGCCCCCGACGGTCTATCCCAAGTATCCCGAACGGCAGGACCATGAGTGGTCCACGTCGTTGGGAATTCGACCGGTCGGGGGCAGAGAATAGTGGGGCGCGTCTCAGGCAATGGCCTCAGGTGGTGGATACTCTGTGCGGTGTACTCCCCGTGTGCGCTGCTTTTCGGGGGGGCGGAGAATCGCTGAACAGTCGCCGGTCCCGATTTCATGTGGGAAACTGGATTCTCCGCCCCGTCGCCAAACGCGATTTCGGCGTCGCGTTGCGGAGAATGAAGCCCATGGGGTCAGAGCAGGTTCTGGAGATTAGAATCACTGCTCTTTTCTGAGATTCAACATTAGCACAACTATTTGACATGCATCTAAGTTGGAACTTCTATGAAATATCAAGAACTAATTAACTGGTGATTCATTTCATTATCATTTATTAAATTTCCCTGTGCAGCAAACGACTGCCATATTTCCTCCATATCAAAAACCACCACATTTCAAAGTCATTCACTTTGATTTGGAATGCTGAGATGTCGGAGGGGCACGATAAATTGCAAGTCTTTTCACTTTTGGATACATGCGGTTACATAATGTATTCTAATGGTAATGAAATAAACAGCTAGCAATATCTGCCCAACAGTACAGTGCTTTTGTTTATTCTTAGGTATCCTGAGACAAAGTAAAGAGATGTCTGCCTTTACTGCATTCGGTTCTGAAATAACTAAGTTAAAATGGACGCAATCTTTCCTTACCAAATTTAAAAATAAAAGGTGAGATATGAGTGGTCTGCAGGACCAGGTCAGGCTGGTTAATCTGCAAATTAGACAGGGTACAGGCACTTCATTCCAAATACAAATTCAATTTGATACAGTCAAGGCATTAGCAGATATGGAGAGCCCAGATAATGTGCAAGCAAATGGCCCTTTAGCATTCTGTGCAACAGTCCCTACATGTGCCTTTGACCATGCATGATTGATAGAATAATTACTGGCGGATTCCCCAATAGCCTTTAGTTCTGGCAGGAGGATTGAACTCTCTGGATTAACTAAAAGTCACAATGCCTACCGACAACATTGCATCTATTGAAACACAAACCTGACTATCATCCAAAAATGTTGTCACTTATCAAATTCTGTAAGAAATATATTCCAAGAAGGATACTTAAATCATAGATGGAGTGATTCCATTTTTTTTAAAAGTACTTCGCCGATTCAGAATCTTGCTATGTCCTTTGGCTTCTGTGGAATAGTTAGCCTATAAATGATTAGGACTAATAATCTTAGCCTGCATGCATGAGTCTGCTGCAAAGGAATTTGCGCCTTTACAATGGGACAAGATTGCCGGCATCTCGTTTACTCTCCACTTTTCAATATCTGTTCTCGCAGGAGAAAATGTGAGCCAGGACATCGGAAGAACTTATTGCTGTTCTTTGCATAGCACCACAGACTTTTGGCATTGTCTGGAGGGCAGATGGTGCCTTTGTCCCAAGGAAGATGACATCAGTGACAGTACATCACGGCCCCAGAAATGTCAGCCAACTCAAGAGATTGATAGCAACTGAGCCATGCTGATGGACAGCACAGTGGTTAGCACAACTGCCTCACAGCACCAGGGATCCGGGTTCGATTCCGACCTTGGGTAACTGTTTGTGTGGAATTCTCCTGGTGTCTGTGTGGGTTTCCTCCGGGTGCTCCGGTTTTCTCCCACAGTCCAAAGATGTGCAGGTTAAGGGGATTCATAGATTATCACAGAATTTACAGTGCAGAAGGAGGCCATTCGGCCCATCGAGTCCGCACCGGCTCTTGGAAAGAGCACCCCACCCAAGGTCAACACCTCCACCCTATCCCCATAACCCAGTGACCCCACCCAACACTAAGGGCAATTTTGGAGACTAAGGGCAATTTATCATGGCCAATCCACCTAACCTGCACATCTTTGGACTGTGGGAGGAAACCGGAGCACCCGGAGGAAACCCACGCACACACGGGGAGTATGTGCAGACTCCGCACAGACAGTGACCAAAGTTGGAATCGAACCTGGGACTCTGGACCTGTGAAGCACTTGTGCTATCCACAATGCTACCGTGCTGCCCTAAATTGATCATGCTAAATTGCCCCTTCCTGTACAAAAGGTTAGGTGGGGTTACGGAGATAGGGTGGGAGAGTGAGTGTAGGTAAGTTGCTCTTTCGGAGTGTCGGTACAGACTCAATGGGCTGAATGGCCTCCTTCTGCACTGTAGAGATTCTATGTTAGGATGTGCTCTGTCCTCTTCAACTCTGCTACATGCTTTTCAACATAACTCCCAGCCATATGTCCACGTTGGACGTTTGGTCATTTGGATGTGCAATCTGATTTTGAAGCAATCATCTGTTACTTTTAGCTCCAACAACAGTTTATTGCAACTTCAGTGTTGGAGTAAACTAATCAAATTCCATTAAAAAAAATTGACCATCTTCTCTTCAATAATGCAATGTTCCAACTTGACAGCCGCACGGAGCAATTGTTTTGTAACATCGGCAATTAACAAGGTGCTACATTGGGCTAGAAATATTTTTTTCACTTATTGCTGCATTCATATCGCATATCTAGGCAGCCAATGTCACTTTGTCTGTTCTTTCAACTATGTTTGGTTCTTTGAGCCTGCAAATTGGATCTTCCAAATGGCCATATGAGAGTAAATTGTTAGATTTTTTTCAAGACTTGGAAGCCAGAAAGAACCACTCGTTTCTGGGGATTAATGCCTACCATCAACGCAACTGCACCCAGTGAGAAGCCCTGCACAGGCAGCAATGCACTCATTGTCGCTTGTCTTTTGCCGTGTCATCACAAATAGCGTTATGCCATGGTGTCATAATTTGTTTTGGCACTTGACACCATTCTACATTGATACAATGATGCTGCACAGGCACACTGGCCAATTTGTCACAGCCATTCTGCGCACACATTTCCCCCCGGAATGCACTTAGCTGCTGGTCCATGGGGGAAATCAGCAATACAACTAAAGTAATGTCAGGATTATGAGTGTCATTAGAAATAAAAACAAAGTGCTGGGACAGACCAGTAGGTCTGTCAGCATCAAAGGCATAAAATGCCGGACAATCTCAGCAGGTCTGATAGCTCCTGTGTGGAGAGATTGGACCTAACATTTCGAGACTGGATGACTCGTTATCAAAGCGCCATTCCTGGGAATGCACTAGGATATTTAAGTTGGAAATTTCACAGGCAGATGAATACAATAATGAGACAGAGAGAGTCATCCAGACACGAAACGTTTGTTCTGTTCTCTCTCCGCAGACGCTTTCAGACTTGCTTTTACCCTTGAGGGTAAAGTGGTAGCATGGGTAGAGGATTGGTTAACTAACAGAAAGCAGAGAGTGGGGATAAATGGGTGTTTCTCTGGTTGGCAACCTGTAACTAGTGGGGTCCCTCAAGGATCAGTGTTGGGCCCGCAGTTGTTCACAATTTACATAGACGATTTGGAGTTCGGGACCAAGTGCAATGTGTCAAAGTTTGCAGACGACACTAAGATGAGTGGTAAAGCAAAAAGTGCAGAGGATACCGGAAGTCTGCAGAAGGATTTGGATAGGTTAGGTGAATGGGCTAGGGTCTGGCAGATGGAATTCAATGTTGCCAAGTGTGAGGCTATCCATTTTGGGAGGAATAACAGCAGAATGGATTATTATTTAAACGGTAAGATGTTAAAACATACTGCTGTGCAGAGGGACCTGGGTGTGCTGGTGCACGAGTCGCAAAAAGTTGGTGTGCAGGTGCAACAGGTGATTAAGAAGGCTAATCAAGTTTTGTCCTTCATTGCTGGAGGGATGGAGTTCAAGACTAGGGAGGTTATGCTGCAATTGTATAAGGTGTTGGTGAGGCCACATCTGGAGTATTGTGTTCAGTTTTGGTCTCCTTACCTGAGAAAGGGCATATTGGCACTGGAGGGAGTGCAGAGGAGATTCACTAGGTTGATCCCAGAGTTGAGGGGATTAGATTATGACGAGAGGTTGAGTAGACTGGGACTGTACTCATTGGAGTTTAGAAGGATGTGGGGGGATCTTATTGAAACATATAAAATTATGAAGGGAATAGATAGGATAGATGCGGGCAGGTTGTTTCCACTGGTCGGGGAAAGCAGAACTAGGGGGCATAGCCTCAAAATAAGAGGAAGTAGATTTAGGACGGAGTGTAGGAGGAACTTCTTCACCCAAAGGGTTGTGAATCTCTGGAATTCCTTGCCCAGTGAAGCAGTTGAGGCTCCTTCTTTAAACGTTTTTAAGAAAAAGATAGATACCTTTCTAAAGAATAAAGGGATTCGGGGATATGGTGTACGGGCCGGAGAGTGGAGCTGAGTCCACAAAGATCAGCCATGATCTCATTAAATGGCGGAGCAGGCTCGAGGGGCCAGATGGCCTACTCCTGTTCCTAGTTCTTATGTTCTTATGTAAATTGTCCAGCATTTTCTCTTCTTGTTTCAGATTCCAGCATCCGCAGAAACTATCTTAGGTCTGTCAGCATCTTTGGAGGGAGAAACAAAGTTAACGCTTCGAGTCCAATATGGCTGTTCTCTGGAAATAGTGCTTTACTCCAAATTTGAGGCCTGTAAAGTACAAGTATATTGAACAAGCAAACAAGATTCTGGGGTTGGAATGGGGGGGGGGGGGGGGGGGGGAGAGCTGGGAGGGATGTGTGGTGTACAGGGAATGATTCTTTGATATAGTCAGCTGAGCTTAGTTGAACCTTGGCATTATCTGAATGAGGGTGGATTTAGGTCTAATGTTCAACACTATCTGCTGGAGATACAAATCTTTCCCTGAGAAAAGAGCGTGTACCTACCAGTCTCAATGTTAGACGGTTACCCTGGCAGATTGTTCCAGTTAATTCAGTGCAAGTTAATGGAATTCTTTGCAGCTGTCCAAAGAATGGATTGCGATCGTCTTAGTTGACTACCTGAAGATGACAACCAACATTCCACCTGCTGAGCCAAGCACCAGCTCAGTTTGATGGCTACCAAAATACTGAGGGCTGGATTCTCCGATTTGAAGCCTAAGTGCTGACGCTGGCATGGGAACAGTGGCAGTTGACGCCAGAAAAAATGGCACTAAAGCTACACCGATCCTCAGTCTGGTGGGGGTTAGCAGGCATGCAGAGTAAGGGATACGGCTGAAGAATTGCCAGGTCCGCTGCTCGTGTGCACAGTGGCGGCCTGCAGCAGCCGCGCCGTGCAACATGGCGCCCCCAGCCCCTGTCAAAACCCTCCCCAGCCTGCAGAAAGGCTCTCCCCCCCCCCCGCCACCCCCCCCCCCCCGCACCGACTGTGGTGGTGCTGGACTCAGTCCACAGTCGCCACACCGGGTTCATGGAAAAAAATTGTATGAGTGACCCACGTGTCGGGAACTCGGCCCATCAGAGGCGGAGCATCGGGGGAGGGCCTTAGGTGACGTCCTTAGGCCATCCGTTTGGCATGCGGCGTACTCAAAGCCGTCTTTAAAGGGGCGGAGCATCGCAGAAGTGGCGCCGCTCTCGATTTCGGCGCAAACAGGGATTCTCCGGCCGATCGCCGAACGTGATTTCGGAGTCAGCGACCAGAGAATCCTGCCCTAAGTTCCAACACAATAGTGGCTCATTTGGCCCAACCAGTGCTTTCCAAGCATGCAATTAAATAGCTGCTCATATCTTCACTTTAGCAAATAAAATAAAATTGTGTAAAGAAATAGCCTACCCTAATTAAAAGAACACAAAATAAGATTCAGGATTCCAAACAACTGGGGGAATGCAGCTATTGAGAAGTAGACAGAACAAACTAATAATCGATTGTTGAAAGCAGACACACCTGTGTGATGTGCATTTATCCATGCTTAACTCCCTAAATACTGCAGTTATTACAGTGGTAAGTGGTAGGGGAATGGGGGGTGGAATTTAGATGGCCCAGGGAATGCACCAGGATATTTAAATTGGAAATTTCACAGGCAGATGAATACAATAATGAGACAGAGAGAGAGAGTATGTGTTTGTGCAGTTTTGGTTGCTCACATTGCAATTAAATTTAAATTGGGCAATTAAATAATCACTCCACTGCACCACTGGAAAATACGTTCCCACAGATTAGGAGGTAATTGTATTGTATAATACGATATTTACTTTACATAAATTTGTAATGTTAGCAATACCACATAAAAGCTGGAAAGAGGTGGCAAAGTCACTTCTCACTCGGAAGTTACATAAATTCAACTGGCTGTGATTAATCTGCAATTCCAACAACATTCTCACCAGGTCAAATCGGATCAGCGTAGCTTCACATTTCTTTGGTTCAAAGCATTCCTTAAAGTCACACCTCAAAAAGAGTACTGAACCTGGATTCATCATTACACCCTAGAGGTTGAAACAAAAACAGAATAAATGCTACAAATTTACAGTCAGAGAGGGCAGCACGGTGGCACAGTGGTTAGCACTTCTGCCCCACGGCGCCGGGGTCCCAGGTTCGATCCCGGCTCTGGGTCACTGTCTGTGTGGAGTTTGCACATTCTCCCCATGTTTCCATGGGTTTTGCCCCCACAACCCAAAGATGTGCAGGCTAGGTGGATTGAACACGCTAAATTGCCCCTACATTGGAAAAAATGAATTGGGTACTCTAAATTTTTTTTTAAAATTACAGTCAGATTAAGTGCCACCTTTCTCTTCCAGATACTGATGGGCCTGTTCTCCAAACTTTTCCATTTTTACTACATTGCCGAGCAACAGAGTTCCTCTCAAACATTTTTTTTAAATCTCACACTGTTGTTGTAAATGTTTGTGAAAGTTAGTTGTCATAGCATTTTTTACAGCTCAGAAAGCATTGGCCATCAAGCACCTATCTACTCCAATCCCAGTTTAGAGCACTTGGTCCGTAGCCTTGTCTGCTATGACATTTCAAGTGCTCATCTAAATAATTCTTAAACGTTGTGAGGGTTCCCACCTCTACCACTCTTTCAGGCAGAGAGTTCCAAATTCCCTCCACCCTCTGGGTGAAAAGGTTTTCCCTCACATCCCCTCGAAACTTCCTGCGCCCTGGCTATTGATCCCTATCCATCCTATCTATGTCCCTCATAATTTTATTCACCTCAATCAGGTCCCCCCTCAGCCTTCTCTGCTTCCAAGGAAAATAACCCCAGCCTATCCAGTCTCTCTTGATGGCTGAAACACACCAGCCCAGGCAACATCCTCTCTATAGTGTGGCGACCAGAATGGTACAAAGTACTCTAGCTGTGACCTAAAGAGGGTTTTCTGCAGCTCCATCATAACCTTCCTGCTCTTTTAAGTTTAGAGAGGCTGTGAGTGATCTCAGTGGAGCAAAGAAGATTGGGAGGGGTTCCAGTAGCTGAAATAGTGAAAAACAATCATCAGTGGCAGGACAAGGCAGTAACCTGAGGACGCAGGTCGCAGGTGACTGGCAAGTGATGCAGAGGGAAGGCGAGCAGCTTTCAAAAAGGAATTAGGTATGTACTTGAGGGGTAAACATGTGCAGGGCAATGGGGAAAGAGGAGAGGAACGGTAGTAGTTAGGTATCACCTTTAAAGAGCCGGCTCGGACATAATAATGGACTACGTGACCTCTTTCTGTGCTTTCGTATTCTAGGAATCTATTGTTCGTCCTCAATCACTGCAAAATATTTATTATAATTTTGCGTGGAAGACTGGCCAGAAAAATATTGCTGCGATGTTGCTGTCACAATTACCAGTGGAATTCTTACCCCCACATGTCTTCAGTTGCATTTACCAAAATGGACCATACACCATTCACAATTTTAAACAGAGCAGTGTTATTAAAATGGTATGATGCAGGGCAAATTTTCTTTTTACATACAAGCCATTAAAGTGCAACTAAGAGTTAACATTCTGATCTTCCTGCCCCCAAGTTCAGCCAAGTCAAGTCAGGTCTCCACAGTCCCAGCTGAGCATAGGTTGCTTTCCCCTTTGAGGGGGCGAGCTGACTGGTGGTGATTTAACCTGAGGATAACCACACCTCAGGCAAGGGGCAAGGTTGAGAAGGCGGGAGGCGGGGCCCTCATGAATAACCACAGCCGGCTCTGGAATTGTACTACCAAGTGGGGAGCAATTGGCTGGATGGTGCGCCGAATTTTCCAAACATTAATTTACAATGGCAAGTAAGCTGTGCGCAGCAAGTGCCCAACAGTATGGGGTGGGGCATCAACAGATAACGCTCCCTGCTGGAAGGGAAAACGTCAAAATAGCATTCCTGCCATTTTGGAATTTGAAGAGATACTTCAATTTTGGAGTTCAAAACCAATGTCGAGCAATCAACTGACTTCAGCAAACAATTTTATTTTAAACAAAACTAAAACAGTTGATTGCCAGATTACTTTCAATGGCATGTGCAGTTTAATTACTCTATGGTCGAACAGTGATGTTAAATTCATTGGTATTTTAATGCATAATAAAACAGAAAGTAGATGCATACTGATTGAGGGCAGAAGTGCAGAAAAAGCTATGCTGTGCTTGGGTAGACGGCACAGTTTTCCATCTCCAATGTGGCTGACAGAAGAAATATACGGAATATGACTCCGTTAGCCTATCAGTTAATAAGTGTTTGAAGCCATTTTGCTTACTTTGTTAATGATACATATTTTTTTAACAAAGGCTGATGAGTGTGCAGGCCACCAGCACTTCAACCCATCGCCACAAGTGAAATGAATGCAATTGGGGGATTAATTTCCCTTCCAGCTTATGTTACCACACTTGTTAATGCGCCTGGGCTAAATTTCAACCTATATTATTTTCATGATTTTCCAAAACTGCCTCAAAAAAAAAAAGCACAAAATAAATCAGAACCTATGAGGGTGAAAGAGTTACGCTGTTGTTATTAACAATCAAAAGTGTAAAATTCCCATGTTTACAAAATTACGATAAGCTAACAAGAGTATAATCTCTTCCCCCCCCCTTCCCCCCCACCGTGGCGATGAATATAGAATGGCTGATGTTCTATGATTTGTTTTTTTTTGCAAATTCTCAATCCACTCCTTTCTCCTTGAATCTCTCTAATTCAGCTTCTTCTGGTCGAGAAAAAGCATTCATCTCTGACACTACTATTCAAATTTTCTCAACCAAATCTGAACAAATTGCTGTCTGCTCCTCCAGACAGATACTGCACAGGGTGCCAGAGTGAGAGCATTCAATCAAAGGCAAAGCACACACTAAATGCGAAAAATGAACAGGAAATCTTTCTCTTGCTGTTAGGAACCACGCTGATGTTAAATGCAAGGGTAGGGGCTGGTTTAGCTCAGTGGACTAGACAGCTGGTTTGTGATGCAGAACTAAGGCCAGCAGCGCGGGTTCAATTCAAGAGCAGCACGGTAGCATTGTGGATAGCACAATTGCTTCACAGCTCCAGGGTCTCAGGTTCGATTCCGGCTTGGGTCACTGTCTGTGCGGAGTCTGCACGTCCTCCCTGTGTGTGCGTGGGTTTCCTCTAGGTGCTCCGGTTTCCTCCCCCAGTCCCAAGATGTGCAGGTTAGGTGGATTGGCCGTGATAAATTGCCCTTAGTGTCCAAAATTGCCCTTAGTATTGGGCGGGGTTACTGGGTTATGGGGATAGGGTGGAGGTGTTGACCTTGTGTAGGGTGCCCTTTCCAAGAGCCGGTGCAGACTCAATGGGCCGAATGGCCTCCTTCTGCACTGTAAATTCTATGATAATTCTATGAATTCCCGTATCAGCTGGGAATTCTTAATTTCCCTCTCTGTGTACCCAAACAGGTGCCAGAATGTGGCGAGTAGGGGTTAATGTAAGCCTACTTGTGACAATAAAGGTTATTTATTTATTTATCCCAAAACCCAGAAGGGTAACTTGGAACACCTGTTCGTAGAGGTGTATGTGTTTATTCTGGTACAATGTGAGGAACTGTGTCCAACCCAGTGAGGAACAATTCAGCCGTTGTGTGAGTAATTAATAAAGAATATTTATTAATTTAAAAGACACAACGAGGATGGGTGTGATTTAACACCCCCCAAAAAGTCCAATTTTGGGCACATATAACGGGGTGTTTCTCGCCTACGGCACCGAGGATGACCCCGCTATCAAACAGGTCTCTTGTTTTTTTAACCTCAGATTGGAAAGCCCCACCTCAGCTGCACTTACATCATTTCCTGCACTGAGCTCAACTCGTCAGTGCAGGAGGAGATCAGGGCGCCATTTTTAAATGCCTCCCCGATCTCCCAACCCCCCTCAGACACCAGACCCCCCACCTCGCCCATTGCCCCACCCGACCTATTAGGGGGTCCTCAAGCGCCTCTCCCCCTCATCCCGCCTCATGAGGTCAGGGCACTCACTGGCAGGGGCAAACTGGCACCCGGGCACCTTGGCACTACCAGCCTGGCCCACTTTCTTTATGAAAGTGCAATATTTCACTTCTTTAACAATAAACAGAATCAGAATTTAGGGAACAGCACATTAAGCAATTGTACTTGAAGTGAAGTATGAGTGGAGCTTCCCTCTACATAATGGTGACAGGTCTTCTATTCACTCCCAGTACAATAATTGGAAAGTTCTGGACAACCATTATTCCTCACTTTCTGACAGGCACCAGGTTATATTTAAGAAATAGCTAACAGGTTTCTGCTTGCTCGCACAGTGGTTATCTTTTGCCCTTTATAAAAAGGTATTATTACAAAGCGATGTTACTCCACATTCCCTCTATGCCATCATGCATAGGTGGCATTTTAAATATTTTACCTGTAAAACATTGGTGGTTGGCAATATAGGATAAAGGGTACATCATTACAAATATTACTGCAATAGTAAAACCGACGACAACTGTAAGGATGGCCAATGCTGAGAAACAAAATATAATTTTTCGGGGAGAGATATGGAAAGCTGGATTTTGTTAGCATAGACCAGAACAGTAGGACAGTGATGACGTGGTAGGACTGAAGTCACAGGTACAAGAAAGGGAGATCACACTCTTAGAGGTCATATCAAATAAAGAGACAAAATGAAGAGACTGAAAAAAGACAAACTAAATTAAAAAGGGATCTGAAATTATGCCACAGTGAGAGATCTCCGTGGGTATGGGGGTATTGAAGTGAAAGGCTTTGATGGACTTGTTCAAAGTTTATTTTGAGAAGTGGAATGAAGAGAAAGAGTGAAGAGAGAAAGAGAGAGAGAAAAACAAGGCATGCTACCAGGAGTTGATGGTCTGAGCTATAAGGAGAGGCTGGATAGGCTGGGACTTTTTTCCCTGGAGTGTAGGAGGCTTTGGGGTGATCTTATAGAGGTCTATAAAATAATGAGGGGAATAGATAAGGTAGATAGTCAACATCTTTTCCCAAAGGTAGAGGAGTCTAGAACTAGAGGGCATAGGTTTACGGTGAGAGGGGAGAGATACAAAAGAGACCAGAGGGGAAATTTCTTCACACAGAGGGTGGTGAGCATCTGGATCGAGCTAGAGGAGGGTACAATTTTTTTATTTAAAAAACAGTTAGGCAGTTACATGGGCAGGGTGGGTATAGAGGGATATGGGCCAAATGCGGGCAAGTGGGAGTAGCTTAGTGACAGAATCTGGGCGGCATGGACAAGCTGGGCCAAAGGGCCTGTTTCCATGCTGTAAACATCTAAAAAAAAAAGCAACAAGATGAAAGAGATGAGAGGGGAGAAAGAGAGAAGAGAAGAACGATAGTGGAGAGAAACCACAAGAGAGCAAGATTAAATGGAGAGAGACAGCGAGACCTAAATTCAGTGGAGAGCTTTCCTCAGGGACTGTCACGAGAATAAAAACAATGATAAATTAGGGGAAGATCGTGGTAGTGTGGAGGGATTAGACTAGGTGGAAGGAACACCAATTCAGAGATGGGTCAAATGGTCAGTTTGCATGTGATACATTCCCAAAATCTGTGGTATGTCATTCGACTCAACCACTCACTTTCAAGAAAAGTATGTTCGCTAGTTTAAGGAACTTTCCATCATTTTCTCGAACATAGTGTATGCTCTGTGGAGGAAATAACAATAATCATCTAAATTTCCAGCAATGTACAATGCATTGGACTGAAATATATTCTATCCCGATGCTACTTGCCGATCGTTAGCAACACACTCAACTTTTATTAATTCAACTGTAGAGTAAATCCAATTAATATCACTTCTATTTTATGAGTACCAATTACACTGCAGATGCAAAGCTTTTAAGTTATCTGCGCATTTAGGTTTTCTGCAATGCAAGTTGAATAAGACAGGTTACATTTGTACCATGATTAACATTAGTTGATCTGAGTCTTTACGTTGGAAGTGGATCCACAAGTCAAGTATCACAATGCATCGTAGGATTTCATTCAGATCCCTCAATGAAACAAAAATAAACATGTTTGCAAACTTTCCAAGAGGGTAGAACGCAAACAGCATGAAATTAATTATTTTAATAGGAATCATTTATTATGCAATAAAATTTAATGAGTTTATACTGAAGGGTGCCAAATCTCTTTTTATGTCTAATCTGGATTACTGTGACTCTGTGGCTCCCTCAATGCCTCATTAATTGTTTCTGTTACAGATTCATTGATTCTTGCTTTCTCTTACATGGATAGAAATAACTTCAGCTGTGTCTTATGATTGGTAGGCCATTATAAGGCATATTATTATATTTTATTTTCAAAATCAAGGATGCCAATGAAATAGGTCAATGTTATGGTACAAATTCAGCTGGTTAGAGCAGTGGTTCTCAACCTTTTCCTTTATGAAATGAAATGAAAATCGCTTATTGTCACAAGTAGGCTTCAAATGAAGTTACTGTGAAAAACCCCTAGTCGCCACATTCCGGCGCCTGTTCGGGGAGGCTGGTACGGGAATTGAACCGGACCCCTGATCATCAAAAGCATTTGCGGACCACCGCGTACGCATGCCACCTTCAACATTATTTTTTAAGTAAGTCTGCGGCTGACGGGAGTTGAACTTAGATAATATATCAAGAGTGTATTAAAAACGCAGCGATTTGTAATAGTTTATGATGCACACTCAAGTACATTGCACTCGTCACAGCACATTTACCTGAAATAAACCAACCAGTGGAAGAAGATTTAATAAGAGGGCTGATGTTGGCCGGGATTCTCCTCTATCCAGCGGGGCGGGGGGTCCCGGCGGGATGGAGTGGCAGGAACCACTCCGGCGTTGGGCTGCCCAAAAGGTGCGGAGAAATCCGCACCTTTAGGGGCAAAGCCCTCACCTTGAGGGGCTAGGCCCACGCCGGAGTGGTTGGCACCCTGCCGGCAGGCGGAATGGCCTTTGGCGCCACGCCAACCAGGGCCGAAGGGACTGCTGACGTCATCCCCGTGCATGCGCAGGGTGTTGTCACTTCCACACGGCCATCGCGGAGGCTATGGCTGAGGCGGAAGGAAAAAAGTGCCCCCACGGCACAGGCCCGCCCGAGGATCGGCGGGCCCCGATCATGGGCCAGGCCACCGTGGGGGCACCCCCCGGGGCCAGATCGGCCCGCCCCCCCTCCAGGACCCGGAGCCCACCCGCGCCGCCAGTCCCGCTGGGAAGGTAGGTGGTTTGATTCACGCCGGTGGGACTGGCATGACAGCAGCGGGACTTCGTCCCATTGCGGGCTGGAGAATCGCCGGGGGGGGGGGGAGGACCAGCGCGGCGCGGCGCGGCGCGATTCCCGCCCCCGCCCCTGCCGAATTTTCGGTGCCAGAGAATTCGGCGGCCGGCGGGGGTGGGATTCATGCCGCCCCCCCCGGCGATTCTCCGACCCGATTCTCCAACACAAAAGCAAAAACAAAACCTGGGGCGAAATTCTCCGGTATCGGCGCGATGTCCGCCGACTGGCGCCCAAAACGGCGCAAATCAGTCGGGCATCGCGCCGCCCCAAAGGTGCGGAATGCTCCGCATCTTTGGGGGCCGTGCCCCAACCTTAAGGGGCCAGGCCAGCGCCGGACGGATTTCTGCCCCGCCAGCTGGCGGAAAAGGCCTTTGGTGCCCCGCCATCTGGCGCAGAAATGACATCGCCGGGTGGCGCCTGCGCGGGAGCGTTAGCGGCCGCTGACGGCATTCCCGCGCATGCGCAGTGGAGGGAGTCTCTTCCGCCTCCGCCATGGTGGAGACCGTGGCGAAGGCGGAAGGAAAAGAGTGCCCCCAAGGCACAGGCCCGCTCGCGGATCGGTGGGCCCCGATCGCGGGCCAGGACACCGTGGGGGCACCCCCTGGGGCCAGGTCGCCCCAGGACCCCGGAGCCCGCCCGCGCCGCCTTGTCCCGGCGGTAAGGTAGGTGGTTTAATCTACGCCGGCGGGACAGGCATTTTAGCAGCGGGACTTTGGCCCACCCGGGCCGGAGAATCGCGGGAGAAGGCCCGCCAACCGGCGGGGCGCGATTCCCGCCCCCGCCGAATATCCGGTGCCGGAGAATTCGGCAACCGGCGGGGGCGGGATTCACGCCAGACCCTGGCGATTCTCCAACCCGGCGGGGGGTCGGAGAATCTTGTCCCTGAAATGGAGACAGAAAATACCAAGAATGCTCAGCAGGTTAAGTGGCATTTGTTGAGAGAGGAGAATTAGCCTTTCAGGTCAATGGCCTTTCTTCTAATGTTTCATTCCATGTTAAACTTTTCTCTGCTTCCAGGATACTTGTGAACAAATATTGGCAGATGTGAAACTCCAAGCATTTTTTCAAAATTAGGAAAGAATGAAAGGAGGTAGATTTTACCTCTTCTGAATGTAGTAGCAAAACCATAAATGAGCTTTATACATAGATTTACAGTCGTCAACTGACCATCACAGAGGCAGAGTAGAATGTTCCAGTAAAAGCTAATTTTCAATTTGCTTTCCATCATCTGATTTTGAGCAATGTGTGCAAAGGGGCATCGACGCGTAGGTGACAGATGACTAACTAAGTCGGAGGTCTTGTGGCATGGCGGGTAGCATTCCTGCCTCTGAGCCAGAAGCTCAGGATTCGAGTCGACGACCGCGGTTCATAACTTGGCCAAACAGGATGGGCACCAACCTGCAAAAACCCTTCCAATGTGCCAATGGCTGAGTGGGAGAGACTCCTGGTCAGTGATCTGTTCCAGGAATTACTAGCTACGAAAACTCCACTAGGTGCAGGAACAGAATTGGAATAACTAAATCAGGCAACGGTGTACAATCTGAACGGTCCATATGACACACTAAAATGAATTTTCCTCAATAGCAGTTTGGTCATAAGTTTCAGTCTGTTTTGAATGAATGGTCATCCAAATGCCTTTACATCAATTTCGGAGCAGATTCTATTTCTATAACCAAATGTTGAACAGTGTAACCAGTTTGACAAAACAAACCAATATCATATATGTTGGAAACTAGCGGTAGGAGAGGTGGTGCAGCAGTTGATATTGAACCTGCTTCTGCATAAAGGAACATTGACAGCATAGAACGAAACAAGGAACCTAAGTGCGAAAGTGGCAGCCCGATTGATGAAGGGAAGCGACAAGCATTATAGCCCAGGTTCTCCTTGTGGAGATAGGAAGCATGAGGGATGTTCTGTTTGAGGTCTTTCGCCAGACACCTCGGGCAAAATTCTCCGGTATCGGCGCGATGTCCGCCGACTGGCGCCCAAAATGGCGCAAATCAGTCGGGCATTGCGCCGCCCCAAAGGTGCGGAATGCTCCGCATCTTTGGGGGCCGAGCCCCAATCTTAAGGGGCTAGGCCGGCGCCGGACGAATTTCCGCCCCGCCAGCTGGTGGAAAAGTCCTTTGGTGCCCCGCCAGCTGGCGCGGAAATGACATCTCCGGGCGGCGCATGCGCGGGAGCGTTAGCGACCGCTGACGGCATTCCCGCGCATGCGCAGTGGAGGGAGTCTCTTCCGCCTCCGCCATGGTGGAGACCGTGGCGAAGGCGGAAGGGAAAGAGTGCCCCCACGGCACAGGCCCGCCCGCGGATCGGTGGGCCCCGATCGCGGGCCAGGTCACCGTGGAGGCACCCCCCGGGGCCAGATCGCCCCGCGCCCCCCCCAGGACCCCGGAGCCCGCCCGCGCCGCCTTGTCCCGCCGGTAAGGTAGGTGGTTTAATCTACGCCAGCGGGACAGGCATTTTAGCGGCGGGACTTCGGCCCATACGGGCCGGAGAATCGCGGGGGGCGATTCCCGCCCCCGCCGAATATGCGGTGCCAGAGAATTCGGCAACCGGCAGGGGCGGGATTCATGCCAGCCCCCGGTGATTCTCCGACCTGGCGGGCGGTCGGAGAATCTCGCCCCTCAAATCCCAGACTCTGTTGACACAGCTTTACCGCACTTCTGTCAAAATTTCTCAGAAGTTGGGAACTAGTCAATTAAAATTACATTTTGTGACAAGTGTCGGCTGGACTTCCATCTCCAAGTTTGAAATTTGTAGGTTTAAGCCCCACCAGGAAGCTGAGCACCTAACCCATACTGATTTTTGAGGGAGTGCAGCATTACTGTCTTTCAGGAAAAGTGTTAAACCAAGTCTATCTATCCGAATATGGTAAGAAGTCTTACAACACCAGGTTAAAGTCCAACAGGTTTGTTTCAAACACTAGCTTTCGGAGCACTGCTCCTTCCTCAGGTGAATGAAGAGGTATGTTACAGAAACATATATATAGACAAAGTCAAAGATACAAGACAATGCTTCGAATGCGAGCATTTGCAGGTAATTAAGTCTTTACAGATCCAAAGATAGGGGTAACCCCAGGTTAAAGAGGTGTGAATTGTCTCAAGCCAGGACAGTTGGTAGGATTTTGCAAGCCCAGGCCAGATGGTGGGGGATGAATGTAATACGACATGAATCCAAGGTCCTGGTTGAGGCCGTACTCATGTGTGCAGAACTTGGCTATAAGTTTCTGCTCAGCGATTCTACGTTGTCGCGCGTCCTGAAGGCCGCCTTGGAGAACGTTTACCCGGAGATCAGGAGCTGAATGCCCTTGACTGCTGAAATGTTCCCCGACTGGAAGGGAACATTCCTGCCTGGCGATTGTCGCGTGATCTCCATTCATCCGTTGTCACAGCATCAGCATGGTCCCACCAATGTACCACACTTCGGGACATCCTTTCCTGCAGCGTATGAGGTAGACAACGTTGGCCGAGTCGCACAAGTATGTACCGTGTACCTGGTGGGTGACATCAATCAGTTCCATCCCACCATCAGACTCACCATGGACTACTCTCCAAAATCGGTTGCATTCTTGGACACACTCATCCCCATCAAGGACGGGCACCTCAGCACTTCGCTTTACCGCAAACCCACGGATAACCTCACAACGCTCCACTTCTCCAGCTTCCACCCTAAGCACATTAAAGAAGGCATCCCCTATGGACAAGCTCTCCGTATACACAGGATCTGCTCAGACGAGGAGGAGCGTAACAGACATCTACAGACGCTGAAAGATGCCCTCGTACCAAGGGGATATGGTGCTTGACTCATCGATCGACAGTTCCAACGCGCCACAGCAAAAAACCACACCGACCTCCTCCGAAGACAAAACGGGACACAACTGACAGAGTACCCTTCGTTGTCCAGTACTTCCACGGCCTCTGATCTTCGGGTAAGCGTTCTCCAAGGCGGCCTTCAGGACGCGCGACAACGCAAAATCGCCGAGCAGAAACATATTGCCAAGTGCCGCACACATGAGTACGGCCTCAACTGTGACCTGGGATTCATGTTGCATTACATTCATCCCCCACCATCTGGCCTGGGCTTGCAAAATCCTACCAACTGTCCTGGCTTGAGACAATTCACACCTCTTTAACCTAGGGTTACCCCTATCTCTCAATCTGTAAAGACCTAATTACCTGCAAATGCTCGCATTCAAAGCATTGTCTTACATCTTTGACTTTGTCTATATATATGTTTCTGGAACATACCTCTTCATTCACCTGAGGAAGGAGCAGTGCTCCGAAAGCTAGCATTTGAAACAAACCTGTTGGACTTTAACTTGGTGTTGTAAGACATCTTACTGTGCTCACCCCAGTCCAACACCGGCATCTCCACATCATACCCGCATATGGGAAATGCAAAAAATCCTCATTGGTATAAAAGCAAAGGATTACCGCCCAGTAACATGGACAACATTTGTCTTTCAGCCAATAACGGCAAAAACTGATTTCCTGGTTACATTTTAATTTACTGTTTGCATGATGCTGATGCATGCAAATTGACGCAATACTCGCTTACTTAACGCCGGCAATACTTGACTACAAAGTGTCGCAGGATATTCTGAGGATAAGAAAAGTACAATATACATAACTTTCCCCAAAATTATTACATCAAGGGAAATGTAACAGCAACTCTAGCCGGAATCTTTCATCCTGGAGTCTAATTTCGGTGGTGGGTGCGGAGGTGGGAGTGATTCCCACTGTGGGACAAGATTGCTGACCACATGCGATCTTGCCCTTTTCAGCCCATTGCATACATATCGTGAGGAGCTCGCTGACTCTCACGGCCAGGACAGGCAGGAAGTCTCTGTCCCCGCCATTACCTCGTAGGAGTGACGGTCCGAGTGCCACATGTAAAGAGCACCAGGACAGTCTGCACTATCCCTTCCACCTCTGCCCAACCGTTGCTCCACCCTTCCCCTTTAAACCTTCCTTGGTCATCCACCATGCAACTTGCGCTGCACCACCTGCAGATGGTGGCATTTACAGACACATGCCAAAGAGGCCAGTGCTGCGGCAACTCACTATTAATTGTAGAATAAATCAATTTCGGCAGGCACACGCCACCTATGTGCAGTTGTCAGCATGAACATTCTAATTTCTGACTGGGTGAAACTTAATGTGAAAGAGTACATTAACCCTGGCGAGGCAGCCTGGGTGGCACAGTGGTTAGCACTGCTGCCTCACAGTATATGGAAAGCGTGTTCGATTCCAACCTTGGGAGGCTGACTGTGCGGAGTTTGCACTTTCTCCCCGTGTTTGTGTGGGTTTCCTCCGGGTGCTCCAGTTTCCTCCCACAGTCTAACGATGTGCAGGTTAGGTGGATTGTCCATGCTAAATTCACCCTTGGTGTCCAACAGCTAGGTGGGGTTACTGGCTTACGGAGATAGGGTGAGTGCTCTTTTGGAGGGTCATCATCGGTGCAGATTCGATGGGCCAAATGGCCTCCTTCTGCATGTAGTGATTCCATGATTCATGACCAATCGTGATTTGCTGATCGGGCTTCTTGATATTGTTTGTCAGGCAGCTGACCAGCCTTTAAAGTCCTGAGAACTTAATTTCTAAAGTGCATCCCACTGTTGGGAAAGGGAATTTTTAGCTTCCCCCCAAATTAAGATCCAAACCTGCCACCCTTCCCGCTGCTGGTGGGACCGGAAGCTTCCACACTGGGAGACCCGGCAGGTGCATGAAAGAATGATAATGATTGTTTCTGTGATATTAATCGATGTTAGCCAGGTGCCAGGGGGGAGGAAAGAAGCAAATGCCTATTAATGGTGCTTTTCTTCCAGTCGTACACATTAAATTAGAAAAAGAGGTCATGCAAATTCTGTATCTTTTCAATCCATCATTCTTGGTCATTCGACTTCAAAGCAAGGGACTAATAACTATTAACTTATATCAAAGTTGTATCAGTGTTTTGCTCGGCAGCTAATGAGCTGGGACTAATTGCATTCTCCCCGCATACAAAACTTCAGATATTAGCTAAATATCCAAGATGCTTTGCAGAAAACAGAGTGTGAATTCAGTGACCCAAAAATCCCAATGGGAAGTTGTGCTGAAGGAAGTCCAGGCCCTGGAGGTAGGGCTCCAGTGAGTTAGCCCCATTTAACCCTTTCTTTCCTCAAACAAAGAAGCAACACATTTCTACTTTGGTTGAGTTGGCATCACAGACTAATATCCATATTCTGCCAACATCTATATGGGCAGTGCTAGCTAAGCCAGGCATGGCCTGCTGAGCTAACGGCCCTGATAATGAAGACTTTCAAATAGAAATAATCTAAAGGTGGGTCTTCATGATTTCCAGTGAAGGGGCTGTGACTATTTCCTTTGGCAGCAAGTGCCATTGCGGAGTGTCCTTGGGAAGAGGGATTGTTTATTACCTGTCTTGGAAGCAAATGATCTTTGTAGCTCCTGTGGATGGCTATCTTGTGCTTCGTCATTGCTGTAGAGTGGGGCCGCACGGGGGCACAGTGGTTTGCACTGCTGCCTCACGGAGCTCAGGATCCACGTTCGATCCCGGCCCTGGGTCATTGTCCATGTGGGATTTGCACATTCTCCCCGTGTTTACGTGGGTTTCACCCCCACAACCCAAAGATTAAGTGGATTGGCCACGCTAAATTGCCCCTTAATTGGAAAAAAAAAATTGGGTTCTCTAAATTTTTATTTTTTTAAAAAGTCTTTGCCATAGAGCACCAGCTACTTCTTTCCGTCTATTCTCACCAGTCCAGTCCATACTTTTCAGAATATGGTCAGTCTATTTTTCTCCCTCCTTTGCTGCAGTGATTCTCATTCCATATCCTCAATCAAGGATGTGACTGGTGTATTTTCCATACTGATTTGTGTGGAAGCATGTAGCACATCTTCTGATTGCTTCAATCCTATTTATCTCCCTCACCATTTGAGGATCCCAAACACAACTTGCATACTCCAGGTTTGGACAACCAAATGTTTGAAACTCAGATATATTTTGTTGCAGTGCCAAAGATTCCTCCTCGGAAATCCAAGAATTCCGGTTGCTCTGGATGTTCCCGGCTGCCTGTGGAATTTAGCTGCACGATTGACTCTTTAGCAATCTATTGGAGCTTTGAGACTTCCATCCTTTTGAAATGGGAATTGCAAATGAGGTAAAGTGTTGTGACCTAGTGAAATCAATTATATTTGCTCTTGCATCTTTCTAATTTTGCTTCCAAATAAATGGGATCTGTATTTGTAGCCTGAGATATATAATCTGTCAGCGTGCTATTTGTCCAGAGGAAGAAAGCATGTATGTTGGGAACCAATACTATTTCCAGTGTGCAGCTCATGAGTAAAATTGGTGATCTTATGGCATGGTGCCAAGCTTTCACCTGGGCTTAGGAAAACCCAACCTGCTCACGTTTGTGGCTCACAAAATGCACACCCGACCAATGTTTGTGTGACCTTATGGTCATGATCACCCGAAACCAACTCCACTGGGCCGACCACGTGCTTAGGGTGCAAAAGCCCTGCTTGCCAAAGGTAATCTTCTTTGTTCAGCTCAAAGAAGGCACCGGAACTAGACAACGACAAGGAAAGCACTTCAAGGACACCTTGAAGGCTTACCTCAATAAATGGAACTTAGACGTCGACCCCTGGGAGACACTTGCTCAGAAAAAAACTACCTGGAGGAATTTTTTGACTGAAGGGGCACGATTCTTCCAGGACACCCAACGGCAAGAGGAGATCTGGAAAAGGAGCCTGAGAAAAGAATGCTAGTGGTCTCAATCCCAACTCCTGGAAATATCTGCCAAATGTGCGGTCAAGGATGCAGCTGGACCTGCAAAGAGTTTCTTAGCTGGACAATCACATTTGTTAGCGAGTGATCGCCGAAGAAGACAGGCACTGGGCACACAAAGAACATGGACAAGTGGTAGAGACATCAAATGTCTAAAACTGGCAATCTTGTGTGGGTTAGCAGTCCGTTAATGACGCAAATAACACATATACATATCATTAGTTGTTAGAAAGGAAATACAAGGACAAATACTGGATATTAATGAGCGAACAGACACAATTTAATAACATTACAACTAAGTCCATGGGCAGATGAATTTCATTCATTCAAATAACCTCAACATGGGGAGAGGACATTTTCTTTGTAAAAGTAAAACAACATGTGAAAGTAAAATAAGTTGGATATGATCCGATTTAGGGACGCTTACAGAATTATTCAACTTCATAAAAATGACGGAGATTCTATTCCAAACACAACAGGAGCCCAGTTTAAGACACGTATTATCTCATTAGTATAAAGCTGAAAAACACTTTGTATTTCATTGGTGGGCTATTAAAACAACATAAATAGGTTTTTACTTCACAACAAACTCATCGAAGATCCAAAGTGTGCTCAGCCATCTATAAAACTCCAATACCACAAGACCATAACGTAGTATTTTTGGAATGAGTACAATTTTCGAATGCACTGGGGAAACAGAGAAAGGGCCATGAAAGACACTTAGAGAAAACAAAATCAACGCTGCGCTCGTCAAACCTACTAAATACACAGCACTTGGATCTGTGCTAAAACACAGAATGGTGAACAGGTATCTTTGAGAGATTAGGAAAATAATTAATGGTTACCTTGAGGTTTGCTTTGATTTTTCTAAGCTGCCTAATATGCATTACCTGTGGGAAGCGGTGGTGATAGTAATTTTGTAGATTGTGTCCATACTCTTAAATGTACTACGGCGAAGTGTGAGGAAAAGGAACCTATTGGAGAGTACATTATGTTATACAAAATCGGGGCCACACTGGTGTCTCAATCTTCCAAAAAAGGTATGACAAAAAGTAAACTCCCGATCAACACAGAACTGTGTCTGATATACCTTGGGCTGTACAATTGCTCATTAGAGATTTGGAAAACACGTTGTGGGTTCATTTATTAAGATTAAGCACATGAGAACAGCTATACACAGGGAAAAAGCTTGAAGGCCTTCGAGGTGTACTTCTTTTGAGTTAACCAAATAAACAAAATCAAAATCAACAAATTGAGGGATAAATTAAAAAGCAGCCCCATGAAGGGATATTGCATCAAAGTAAACAGAATCTCAAAGGAAACTTTAGACATCAAAACAAAATGTAATTAAAGTGATCGATAAAACACACCAGTCTCTGTGGTGCCCACTGGGCACAGAAGGCTTTGATTTTGCCGGCGGACACTGCAGACCCTGTGTGCTCCCTTTCCAGGGACACCCGGCATCGAACATCCATTGAAGAAAGGGGAAGACAGCTGGGATAGGTGACCAGGCTTGGCCAGCCCCAGGTGCAGGCCCACGAGGAGGTCCTCCTTCCTCTGCACATCTCCACTTCCTACCCACCAGATGGCCGAAGATCAAGAGCATGTAGCTGAAGTGCTACCAAAATGAAGTGACATTTTTCAGAAGATTAAAAAGGGAGTGCAGCCTGGGACAACTCATTGGATTGGATTTTGTTTATTGTCACATGTACCAAGGTACAGTGAAAAGTATTTTTCTGCGAGCAGCTCAACAGATCATTAAGTACATGAAAATAAAAGAAAATACATAATAGGGCAACACAAGGTACACAATGTAACTACATAACACCAGCATCGGGTGAAGCATACAGGGGTGTAGTGTTAAAGAGGTCAGTCCATAAGAGGGTCATTTAGGAGTCTGGTAACAGCGGGGAAGAAGCTGTTTTTGAATCTGTTCGTGCGTATTCTCAGACTTTTGTAACTCCTGCCCGATGGAAGAAGTTGGAAGAGTGAGTAAGGCGGGTGGGAGGGGTCTTTGATTATGCTGCCCGCTTTCCCCAGGCAGCTGGTGGTGTAGATGGAGTCAACGGATGGGAGGCAGGTTTGTGTGATGGACTGGGCTGTGTTCATGATTCTCTGAGGTTTCTTGCGGTTTTGGGCCGAGCAGTTGCCATACCAGGCTGTGATGCAGCCAGGTAGGATGCATTCTATGGTGCATCTGTAAAAGTTGGGAAGAGTTAATGTGGACATGCTGAATTTTCTTAGTTTCCTGAGGAAGTACAGGCGTTGTTGTGCTTTCTTGGTGGTAGCGTCGACGTGGGTGGACCAGGACAGATTTTTGGATGTTGTCCCCAAGGAATTTGAAACTGCTAACCATCTCCACCTCGGCCCTGTTGATGCTGACAGGGGTGAGAACAGTACTTTTCTTTCTGAAGTCAATGACCAGCTTTTTAGTTTTCCTGCATTGAGGGTTCATATGCATGGTTCACGGACTCCACAAGGTCACAAAAGACACTGGTATTTTTGGAGTCCATCAACCAATACAACCTATGGTTGTATTGGACTGCTGCATTCAACACTCTCCACTCCAGGTACCTGATGGTAAAGTGGAGGACTCCTGTGTAGAGATCCCTCCACTAGGGACTTCCACTGCTGTATGGCAACAGGGCACACCAGGGCAGATCCAGAAGGTGAGTGAGGGCAAGGGGGTGAAGGTGTGCAACAGCAGCCCATTCAGAAAACCCCAGTGCACTGTACTAAAGGGTACAGAGGAATGTGTGTGTGCTCTGCTCAAAGCAAAACTGAAACTAAAACTGGATCATATGATATGTTTCCCTCCTGGTGCTGTCATACTGCTATCCCTGAAAAACAATTACAACAAATTTCTTCAAACAAATTAGTGTTACATAGCCTGACTCACTGGCTTCCTACTTCACCATGAATCACTAAATTTAGATGTAAACCTTAATTATCATACATTGCGAATCAATTCATTGCAAAATTAGAATTACATGTTTGCGTGCTAATACTGTTTTTTTTCTAAATTTAGAGTACCCAATTCACTTTTTAAATTAAGGGGTAATTTGGCGTGGCCAATCCACCTACCCTGCACATCTTGGGTTGTGGGGGTGAAACCCACGCAGACACGGGGAGAATGTGCAAACTCCACACGGACAGTGACCCAGAACCGGGATCGAACCTGGGACCTCGGCGCCGTGAGGCAGCAATGCTACCCACTGCGCCATCATGCTGCCCGCTTGCTAATATTGTTAATATCGGGCACGCTCCTATGGCCATGCTGCACCAGAAATGCAGCTCGCCGCGGCGCAGCGTGGCCATTGTAAGCCGGGAAACGCCAATCCCGGGATCTACCCGGCTCGTAGCGAGATTGCGTTGAACCTCATGAGACGTTGCAAGGTGAATCCCGCCCACAATGGACGGGATCACGTTTTGGCAAATCATTAGAGCGAGGCAGTAAGCCTGACTCTATCTTGCAGACTCCCGAGGTACCTGATGCTTTGGGATTCAATCTCTTCGCTTCAGAGGCCTCGGGTGTGCGCTGTTTAGCAATGGTCCCAACAAAGGGGACCAGGCGGAACGGCACTTGTGGGGGTCTCCAAGGGTATCGGCCGCCCACAGCTGCATGCTCTTTGGGCAGGGTGGTGCCCTGGCACTGCTGGTGCCGTCTGGGTACCCTGGCAGTGACAAGGTGCCCAGGTGGCATGGGCCGAGGTTGCCCGGTGTGGGTGGTGGGGCGGGGACCCTCCCATATTGCATTTGGGATGGGGAGTGGGGGAGGTTGGGGATTGGGCAGGGTGGTGCCCTGGCACTGTTGGTGCCGTCTGGGTACCCTGGCAGTGACAAGGTGCCCAGGTGGCATGGGCCGAGGTTGCCCGGTGTGGGTGGTGGGGCGGGGACCCTCCCATATTGCATTTGGGATGGGGAGTGGGGGAGGTTGGGGATTGTTTTGGGGACCTCGGAGATTGGAACGCCATTTAAATTGACATTCCGATCTCTCGCTACAATGAGGAGTTCCGGCGAGTGTAGCTCCCCATTGTAAAAAACGGGGCTATGTGCGGCCTCGGCCACGTGTTTCCTGGTCAGGCCCCTTATTCAAGACGAGTCGCGTTGAATAGCCATGTGTTTCTCGGCACTGCGAGTGCCGGGAACAGGCGGCTAAACTCACTCGCTCGGGGACTCTGTTCTCTTTCGGGAAGATCGCACCCAACTAGACTAGAATTCATGCAAGGGTTTACAAACAACATAATTTTTGTCAGCAATGCTGAAACCTGTCAGATGTTGAAGAAATGATTGCATTTTCAGGAGTTTTGACAGCTTATTGATCTCATGGCTGTTCATGGCATCACGCTGTGCACAAATGGCAGTTAAAATTAATCCCGCAACAACAGTGACAGCATTTCATAAGTTTGTATGAGCGACTTGAACATGTTCTCGGAGCACATGAGACTTGACATAACAAATTACGACTTGTATTCAGTGTCCCACAGCACTTCAGAGCAACGTAAAACTGAAGTTCTTCAGCGCAGCCGGTTGTTGGAATGGGACACAGCAAATCACTGTCATTTAATATGCCAGGACGGTAATCCTTCCCCTCCTTTCTCCAACACAGCCCAGAGCCAGGCAGGACAGAGTTCCTTTCATGGAAGGGGAATGAGGGCCTGCGAATGAAACGCTTTATTAAAGAGACGTGTTTGAAGGTGGAAAGGAGAGCCAGATCCAGAGCCAAGAAAATTTGGGGACAGATGCAAGATGCTTCGAGCAGGTTACGGAGACAGACATGAGAGAGGTCATAGATGGTTTAAAAACAAGAATGAGAACATTGGGCGCGATTCTCCGCTCCCGCGCCAGTTGGGAGAATCGCCTGGTGCGCCATTTTTCCACGCGACGCCGGTCCGTCACCCTGCTGCGATTCACCTAAGCGGCGAGAACGGCCCCGTCGTGTTCTGCGCGGCGCAGGCCGGAGAATCGCCCGAGACACCCAAAATGGCGATTCTCCGCTATCCCCGCTATTCTCCGGCCCGGATGGGCCGAGCAGCCTACCCAATACGACGGGTTCCCACGGGCGCCGTCCACACCTGGTCGCTGCCGGCGGGAACAGCGCGGGAATGCTGGGGGGATGGCCAGTGGTGGGGGGAGGGGGGTTCTTGCACCGGGGGGGCGGGGGCCTCAAATGGGGTCTGGCCCCGGATCGGTCCCCACTGATCGGCGGGCCCGCCTCTCTGAAGGAGGACCTCCTTTCCTCCGTGCCCCGCAAGATCCATCCGACATCTTCTTGCGGGGCGGCCTCGGGGAGGACGGCAACCAAGCATGCGCGGGTTGGCGCCAGTTACGCGGTGCCGGCCGCGTCATATACATGGCGCTGCTTTTACGCGGCGCCAATGCCCGGCGCGCGGTGACGACGCTGCTTTCGCGACACGCCCCCCCGAATTCCTCACGGCCCCGCTCCTAGCCCATTTTTGGGCCTTGAATCGATCGCGATTGGGGCCGTTTCGCGACGTCGTGAAACTCGACAGCGTTCACGACGGCGTGGGCACTTAGTCGCGGGAGCGGAGAATCGTGCCCATTAAATCTGGGGCACTTCTCCGCCGGCAGGAGTCTCCGTTTTGCCGGCGCCCGGGGGTTTCCCGACGGCGTGGGGCTGCCCCACAATGGGAAACCCCATTGACCGGCCGGTGTTACGGAGACTCCCGCCGGCCGGTCGGGGCAGAAATGTGGCGGGGCGGGTAGGAGAATTTCGCCCATGAAGTTTGAGTGACGTTCAGACAATGCAGATCAACAGGTGTAAAATCGTATCTTTCTTCAAGGGTCCTTTTTGAGATTTCTTTTTGTGTTTCAGGTGCTACCTTTGGGTTTTTATGGGCTACTTGAAGGTAAAGCCCCCACCTCTAGTCCCTGCCATTGCCACACTGTCAATTCCCTCCAGTGACCCATATTAAAGCAACCGAAGGATTAGAATGTTGGGCACTTCTCGATCGTGTGGACTTTCAACTTTTTCGACATATTAGAAAACACACAATGGTAACCCCAAAAAAGCTTCTATGCAGACAGACACTTATAGAGCAGAAACAGAAAGAAAAACCAAAGACGAATAAAAGGGACTTCCCCTTCTAAATGATTCCTCCCTCTGTCCCAGATCTCTCCACATTAAACTTTCCTCACAAAATTAATTTATTGGACAAATATACAAAAAGGAAGAAAGCTGTTGGAAAGGATCTAATTTTTTTTTTTTGGTTGCTTATTGCAGTTCCAGCGGTAGATTGTAAATTTGAAAGCCAGATCCGGAAGAATGGGTGAATTAGGAAAAATAAAGAATTTTTTTATGAAAGAGAGAATTTATTTTACTCATGTTTAAGTGGAAAAATGAGAAATGCTGTCTGTTGTCCACACCCTTTCTCTCCATTCCCCTGGCAGGCCTCCTTCCCCCCACAGCCATCCTCATCTCTTTCCTTAGGGGTCTCTCGCTCTTTCTCCCCCTCTCTCTAACTCTCCCTCCCTATCTGTCACAGATACAGTAAGAGGCACTTTAGTTGCACTGGATCTGTTGACATCAGGGGCGAGATTCTCCGACCCCCCGCCGGGTCAGAGAATCGCCGGGGGCTGGCGTGAATCCCGCCCCCGCCAGTTGCCAAAGTCTCCGGCACCAGAGATTCGGCGGGTGCGGGAATCGCGCCGCGATGGTTGGCGGGCCCCCCCGCTCGATTCTCCGGCCCGAATGGGCCGAAGTCCCGCCACTAAAATGCCTGTCCCGCCGGCGTAAATTAAACCACCTACCTTACCGGCGGGACAAGGCGGCGCGGGCGGGCTCCGGCGGCCTGGGGGGGGCGTGGGGCGATCTGGCCCCGGGGGGGGTGCCCCCACGGTGGCCTGGCCCGCGATCGGGGCCCACCGATCCGCGGGCGGGCTTGTGCCGTGGGGGCACTCTTTCCCTTCCGCCTCCGCCACGGTCTCCACCATGGCGGAGGCGGAAGAGACTCCCTCCACTGCGCATGCGCGGGAATGCCGTCAGCGGCCGTTAACGCTCCCGCGCATGTGCCGCCTGGAGATGTCATTTCCGCGCCAGCTGGCGGAAAAGGCCTTTGGTGCCCCGCCAGCTGGCGCGGAAATGACATCTCCAGGCGGCACATGCGCGGAATGCTCCGCATCCTTGGGGGCCAAGCCCCAACATTGAGGAGCAAGGACGGCGCCAGACAAATTTCCGCCCCGCCAGCTGGCGGAAAAGGCCTTTTCCGCCAGCTGGCGGGGCGGAAATTTGTCTGGCGCCGTCCTTGCTCCTCAATGTTGGGGCTTGGCCCCCAAAGGTGCGGAGCATTCTGCGCAAAGGGGCGGCGCGATGCCCGTCTGATTTGCGCCGTTTTGGGCGACAGTCGGCGGACATCGCGCCGTTTCCGGAGAATTTCGCCCCTTGTTCTCCCTCTCTTCTCCATTTCCATAAACGGCAATGCCATGATCCAATTCTCTCTCTTTTATAGAAATAGGAGAATTGCGACTGGGAGAGTGGACTATTTATAAGACTCACCTCAAATGTAGCCTCTGGTTTCTAATTTGCAATAATAATCTTTATTAGTGTCATAAGTAGGCTTACATTAACACTGCGATGAAGTTACTGTGAAAATCCCCTAGTCGCCACACTCCGGCGCCTATACGGGGACACTGAGGGAGAATTCAGAATGTCCAATTCACCTAAAAGCACGTCTTTCAGGATTTGTGGGAGGAAACCGGAGCACCTGGAGGAAACCCACGCAGACACGGGGAGAACGTGCAGACTCTGCACAGACAATGACCCAAGTGGGGATCGAACCTGGGACCCTGGCACTGTTAAGCAACACTGCTAACCACTGTGCTACCATCCTAATTTGACTCTCTCTTCTTCTCCCAAGCCCCCGTCGGCAGGTTCAATGGTGGGGGGAGGGGGTAGAATTTGGCAGGAGGCCCAAAAGTTTACGCCAATGTGAATTTACAGCATGATCTTCGCCTGGTGCCCACCATGACGGATCGGGAAACTCGCTAATTGTATGCAGATGAAGGCCCAACCACCCATGTCCGATTCTGCGACGTCTGTGGGAAAGCACATTTGGAACAATGTGGCGTGCAGATGAGTTAGGGTTTAACTGAACCATTCCTGGGGCTGCCTCTGAAGTTCAGGAGCGAGGCCACCTGCAACCCTGTATTCCAGAGCACTACAGCAGAGGGTGGAGGGGAGCATCTACAGTGGACCTTCCAGATTTGGTGGGCCTGGCTTCCAGCCTCAGAGCGTTTTTGGAGGTCCATCGTCTTTCTCAGGTGGTCCATTTTCTTTCTTCAATAGTGGGCCAGTAATGTTGGGGGCCTTTTTGAATAGGATGGCCATCAGGCCTGTCCCACCATGGAACACCGTGCAAACTCCCTGGTGCATAATTAATGGGGTTGGTGCCGTAGGATTTGGTGTGTTTTCCCGTTGGCCTAAAAGCAGGAAACACTCCATGTTCCCGTTCCCATCCCTGCCACGGGTATTAGTCCCCAAATGGGAGAATCCCACCCAGTTTTCTTTTTTGCTTTCTATTCTCTTGTCTCTCAATCCAATTATAAATTATGGGGATGGGAGGGGGGGGCGGGGTCACCATTGGTGGGACCAAAGATCCCGCTGGCGGGAATGGTCAGAAAATCCACCTTCTCTGTCTCTGGATGAGCTGCCAGAATGGGAAGGAGGGAAATTGTGATTGGAGGAGCTGGAACATCAGCAAGACAGAAACAGAATCTGTGACTGCAGCAGCTCCTCACAGATCTTGGGCTGGGATTCTCTCACCCCGGGGCCGGGCCAGAGAATCGCCAGGACGGGCGCGAATTGTGCCACGCCGACCCGACGCCGGTCTGCCGATTCTCCGGAGAGTGGAGAATCGGCGCCGAAGGTCGACGCAGCGCCGGTCGGGGGCCGCTCTAGGCGCCCTCCCCCGGCGACTCTCCGCCCGGGATGGCCCGAGCGGCCACGCAAAAATAGCCGAGTCCCGCCGCTGCCGTTACCTGCTCTTACCCGGTGGGACGTCAGCGTGGATCCACCCGGGGGGGGGGGCGGCCTGGTGGGGGTGAGGGGGTCCCACCCCAGGGGGGGGGGGGGGGGGGCCTCTGCTCTGGCCTGGCCCGCGATCGGGGCCCACTGATCGGCGGGCCGGCCTCTCGGGCTGGGGGCCTCTTTTACTCCGCGCTGCCCCCTGTAGCCCTGCGCCATGTTGCGTCGAGGCTGGTGCGGAGATGGGAGCCACTGCACATGCGCACAATGGCGCCTGTCCCACTGTGCATGCGTGCATTGGCACTGGTCCCACTGCGCATGCGCAGACCCGCGGTGCCCATCTGACGCCGGGATTGGCAGCTGGAGCAGCGTGGGTCACTCCAGTGCCGTGCTGGCCCCCTGTAGGGGTCAGAATCGCTGTTCCTGAGGCCATGTTGACACCGTCGAGAAACGCGACGGCGTTTACGATGGCGTCAACACTTAGCCTCAGGACCAGAGAATCCCGCCCTCTGTCTCCCACACTCGCTGTTCCTCCAGTCAAATTCTGCGCATTTCCCGCTCTCAATGAGACGCCTGCGCTTTTTCAGCAGAGGATCAACGGAGGAGGCATAAAATAATAGTATAGGAGGGAACGACATTTTGAGGGGGAATTTGCCTGGCGCCTCTGTGCACTTTGAACCCGGTAGGCGAGCAAGAGCAGGAACGATCCGTGGTCAGGCAGTAGAGTTTTGGATGAACTATGGGTGGTGGATAGAGGGGGACCACAGCGGCTTTGAAACAATCATGCCTGGAAGAAGTAAATGGCTTTGCGTTTCAGCTGAAGACAAGCTCAGTAAGGAAGGGAGGCAGGAAGTTTGTAGAATTCATTGATAGAGATGTTGAACTTGACCCATGTTAATGTAGGTCTCACTACTTCTTTTAGGTCAGCGGGCAGAAAGTAAATACAAAATGTTATTTTCCTTTGTGACACTACCTGTTGACACCTCAGTTGAAGGGAATGTGTCAAATAATCAGACCTGACCCTGAAATTCTTAAAATATCTTGACTGATTTACTTTTTTTATTGACAGGAAATAAAGCATCCCTATTTAGCAGTTATAGAGATGGGTGATCAGCATCAAAACGCTCACAGGTGTGTCTTTTCAGCCATGCGAGAGGTTAGCCCCTTGTCAGTCATGCCTCACCGAGCACATTATACGGACATAGTCGGCATAATAAGAATAAATATGGAGCCACAGCTTTTGAGTGAATAGGTCATGGAGGCAAAACAATAACCAGCTATGGGACCAAAAAAAAACAAATGTCACCAGTCATGAGTCAACTGTTAAAACAAATATTCTTTCAAGACTCAAGTTAATAGTTTCTGCATCACTACGGAAAATTAGTCAACAGAAGCGTTTATTTAGTCAACTGCTTCAGATAGCGGCAAAAGAACAATCAATGCTACATAATTTCAGATGAAGCGTACGAGTGCATTTCAACATTCTCAGATGTTAATGACGGCTATTACAGCCACACCATTATTTTTGTGTGTCACAGCTTCCAGACATCGAATGCATCAGCAGCACTGGAAAACTGCACATAAATTAATGATCTTCTATTTAAAAACCTTTTTCAAACACATTCTTTTAATATAACACCATGGGCGACAACATTAAAACCACATCATGGTAATCTATCATCTATTCACTGCAAAGTGAAGGGGAAAGCAATCTAATCATTCAAAAGCCATTTTGAAATTTGACCCTTTTGAATTTTGAGTTACAATTGAACACTGACTATTGCTTGTTTCATGAAACAACGGACCCACACCTCTCCACGGGAGCTAGTCTATGCAAGTTATTAACTTGCATGTAAAATGTTAGATTATTTAATCATTATCTTTGCATTCTTGTAAGTGTTTCCATTGGTTTGTTGTGCGACAGTAACATTGGTTGTACAGTGACAAAGTCGCAGAGCGGAAACTAGAGTCGGATTGCCATTCAGGTAGTAGAGTGTAGGGGCGACTAGGTATTTCACATCCAAAGCAAAAAGAAAATCTTACACGGTACACTCTGGTTTCTTGGAATTCAGTGCAAATGAAGACATCTGTTGAACATGCTGCATGGTATTCCATGAACATAGGGACAGGAATAGACCATTCGCCTAGCGAGGCGGTTACTCCATTCTAATAGATCAACGTGATGTGAGCTTCAACTCCATTTACGTACGTGTCAAAAGATTGTTGGGTCTCATTCCGGAGACTTCAGCACACAACCTAGGCCGGCATTTAGCGCAGTGCTGAGGCAAAGCGCAGTCTTTCAGGTGAGATATCAGACCAAGAGCCGGCCTTCCATCTCAGTTGGGAGTAAAGATTCCCCCAGTGCTTTGCAAATGGCAGTTTTCGCACAAGCTTTTCGTCACAGACATCCACATAAAAAGTGGTTGAACTGCGAATGAATTAAGTTTTGACGATATTGCCTCAAAGAGTGCAACACAATAAGCAATTGCTTAGTGTGTCTCGGTAACCAGTAACCTCTCATTCACGGTGCTGAGCAGCGGTTGTCTGGCGTAGGTTTTCATTTCGGTTTGTGCATACAGAGATTGAAAAGCAAGTCAAGATAGACAACAGACACTCTGGTCTCAGAAGTGAAAGCTACATGAAGAGGGCCAGAGGAGGATAATTAAGAGTTATTTTACTTAAGTCAAGCAAGACGATTCGCTAATGCAGAGAAGCATAGTGTGCTCATTATTACTATATATAGACAGGATGCACCGATTGAAATGTAACTTTGATCCAATTATTACTCTTTATGTTCACTTGCTGTGAAATAAAGCAGCTTAATAATTCTCATCTAGCCGCCTCTTGCCAAGTGTTTTCCCATTCCAGCTTCATAATGCTTGGAGAAGCAAGTGGGTATAGTCATAAAAGATATGACTGTCCGGTTCCAATCCAAAGGAGATGTTGCTGTTATGTCCTGGAATCCCAGGATTACCAATTTTAGGGGGAAATATTTCCAGAGCTTATTGCATGACCCACTCCCACAGTCCCTCCATTGGTCACTCAACATGTCTATACACGCTGAGTGCAGCCAAACTGACTCTTCATTACTCAAGTGCGTTATGCTTCACTGTCATTCAACCAGTCTTTTTCTTTCCACGTCTGATATTTTTAGAATGGGGTGTTCGAATGGATTACTTTTCTTGCCTGGGCAAACAGCTACCTCATGGATTCACTTTGGGGCTGTAGCTTATGAGAAGTCCCCACTCGAGCCCTGGATTGATCCTGAGGCGTAGACGTTCAGGACTGTGGTGACCTTGACGGCCACCGGGAGGGGGTCGCCTCCTCATCCACATGGTGTGAGTAAGTGGCACAGGTGCTGCACTGCCCCCTTATTGAGGCCGAGCCTCGTGCGGTCCATCATCTGTTCAAAAGACCAGCGACGCCTGTACACCATGGGCCGTCGTCAGTCTCCCCCTCTGCGCCCTCCCTGGCCTGATGGGCAGCCAGGTCCTCAGGGTATGAGGCAGGGCACTGCACATGGGCCGCCGCCTCGAGCCTCTGTTGACACTGCTGCCGCTGCGTTCTCCGGCATCTGGCCACCTGGCCTGCTAGCAGCACCGCAAGGGCAGCTTCTGCGGGGTAGAAGATATCATCCATCCCAGATCTGTAAGGAATTGGAGAGAGTGTGAGACTGACAACAGTGTCTTCCACCCCGGGACCATCCATTCCCCCATTGCTCGCCCCTCTCTCCCAAACCCCCCACAGATCCCTTGCCATCCGACGCGTCCTGCCCACGCATCCTGGCCACTTGGGAGCTGTGAAGTGCTCACTTATCTATGATTGCCAATTCCCTATCAGCAATAGCCTTCAGTTGCGCGGCCAGAGGCCTCCACGATCAGTGGTAGTTATGAGTAGTCGGTGGGGCAGACAGGCCGGGCTGGGGTTGCCCCCAGGGGGTGGCATGGCAGAACCGCAAGTGCTGAGACACCCCCCAGCCCATCCCCACCCCCCCCCCCCCCCCCCGAGCACCAGGGTAGCAATCTCAGTGTCCCCAGCCTAATTGTCTGGGAGTGAAGATGGCTACTCACCTCTTCGGGACCATTCCGCCAACTTCGCCTTTTTAAAAGGGTGCACTAATCGGCGCCCGCATGACCACTTGCTGGGGAGGCGGTTAGATCACTGGGAGGACATTAGATAGGGGGCCGTTCCCATTAATTGTATGGAGATTGGTCTTATGCATTGATTATTGGTTTCTTGCCACGGTACGACGGGATCCTGATTTCGCCAGAGGGAGCGGGCCGGTTAGGTCGCAAACCAATCGGCACCTGGCGCGGTTCTAAATTTTGGCCTCTCCCGCGATCTAACCGGCGTGTCCCGTTCGCGCTCAAGCGCAACGCGGCCATTAAATCGCTCCTTTAATATAGATGCTCAAAATTCTGAAGAGCTTCTGATATGTTAGACAAAGAGAAAATGTTTCCACTGGCAGGAAAGATAGCAATCAGAAGACACGTATTGGAGATAACTGTCTGAAAAATCAGAGGAGATGAGAATTTTCTTTTTACCCCTGCAACAATTTGGAATGTGGTGCCTAAAATGGTGGTGGAAGAAGGTTTCATAGAACTTTGCAAAGGGGAATTGGAGACATACTTGCAAAGGAAACATTTCCAGGACCAACTGGGCCAATTGAACTCAAGAGCAGGCACGCAGGCTGAATATTTCTCCAGCCAGAGTCGTACCAATGAGCAATCTTCAGGAGCAAAATGGAAAGTGAAAAGAATACAAACATGATTGTAACAAAAGCAGTTGCATTCTTTTTATCAACATTCGTCCTTCAAACTCTGCTGCAATATTATAAATGATTTCAAGAAATGCATTATAGACAATGCAGTTCTATTATTAGATGTTTGAATCAAATGTACCATTAATATTTTAATAGAATAATTTAGTGTGAAATACTCAGAGACAAGTGTCTAACTTTACAAGGAGTACAATCAATAATTCTGTATTTCTAAAAAGGGTGACTCAGTCGCCAAGGACAATGAGGCTATTTATAGGATACGTTTTTGCTATCAAATAATAGGTGAAATGGTCAGCTAAGAATGTTCAAGAAGTCAGCAGAAATGCTTGAATTTTTAAGGAGTGGAGAATGATTCTAGGAGTGCAACAGTACACAATGACAAAAGTCAAGTGATGTTGTATTTTTATGACGGAGAGTACTTGCAGGAGACATTGTTCGAGTCTTGAATCAATTTCACCTGAAAATTTTCATCTGCCTTGAACAACGGTGCGAATTTCAATGTAGTCTGGGCGTGTACATGGAAAAACACACACATGTACGCATTCAGCCATTTTTTCCCCCTTGGTACTTTAATGGTACACAATGGAAGAGGGAGCTGGCAAGGGAAGAGGTGGTCGGGACGGGAATGCGCCGCCTGGGGGACGGGTGGGTGCGCGGGACCTGGACGTGGGACTGGCCTAGAGTAGGGGATGGCTAGTTGGCGGGGGGGGGGGGGGGGGGGGGGGGGAGCCCCCCAATCCGGCTGATCACGTGGAATGTGAGAGGCCTAAGTGGGCCGATTAAGAGGGCCCCGAGTGTTTGCGCACTTAAAAGGACTGAAGGCAGACGTGGTCATGCTTCATGAGACGCATCTGAAGGTGGCGGATCAGGTTAGGTTAAGGAAAGGATGGGTGGGACAGGTGTTCCACTCAGGGTTGCATGCGAAAAATAGAGGGGTGATGATATTGGTGGGGAAACGGGTGTCGTTCGAGGCAAGGAATATAGTGGTGGACAACGGTGGTAGATATGTGATGGTGAGTGGTAGATTGCAGGGAAGGGAGGTCGTGCTGGTAAATGTATATACCCCGAACAGGGATGATGCGGGATTTATGAAGCGGATGCTGGGACGTATCCCGGACCTGGAGGTAGGAAGCCTGGTAATGGGGGGGGGGGGGGGATTTCAATACTGTGCTGGATCCAGGGTTAGATCGGTCTATACCCAGGACCGGAAGAAGGCCGGCAGCGGCCAAGGTGCTCAGGGGGTTTATGGAGCAAATGGGGGGAGTGGATCCGTGGAGATTTGCTAGGCCGTTGGCCAAAGAGTTTTCCTTTTTCTCCCATGTTCATAAGGTATACTCCCAGATAGATTTCTTTGTTTTGAGCAGGGCACTGATTTCGAGGGTGGCAGGAACGGAGTATTCGGCCATAGCCGTTTCAGACTATGCCCCGCACTGGGTGGATCTGGAACTAGGAGAGGAGAGGGAACAGCGCCCGCTCCGGCGACTGGATGTGGGACTATTGGCGGATGAGGGGGTCTGTGGAAAGGTGCGGGGATGTATTGTGAGGTACCTGGAGGCCAATGATGATGGTGAGGTCCAGGTGGGGGTAGTATGGGAAGCGCTGAAGGCGGTGGTTAGGGGAGAGCTGATCTCCATTAGGGCTTACAAGGAGAAACAAGAGGGCAAAGAAAGGGAGAGATTCGTGGGGGAGATTTTGAGTGTGGATAAAAGATATGCGGAGGCCCCGGACGAAGGACTATATAGAGAGAGGTGAAGACTTCAGACGGAGTTTGATCTGCTGACCACAGGGAAGGCAGAGGCACAGTGGAGGAAGGCACAGGGGATGAGATACGAATATGGAGAAAAGGCGAGCCAGCTGCTGGCCCACCAACTTCGTAAGAGGATAGCGGCGAGGGAAATAGGGGGAGTTAGGGATGAAACGGGAACTACGGTGCGGAGTGCAGGGAAGGTAAATGAGGTGTTTAAGACCTTTTATGAGAGGCTATATAGGTCCCAACCCCCGGAGGGAAAAGAGGGGATGCAACAGTTTTTGGACCAATTAAGGTTCCCGAGGGTGGAGGAGCAGGAGGTGGCAGGTCTGGGGGTGCCAATCGGGGTGGACAAGGTGACTAAAGGGCTGGGGAACATGCAGGCAGGGAAGGCCCCGGGACCAGACGGGTTCCCGGTGGAATTTTATAGGAAATATATGGACTTGTTGGCCCCGCTGCTGGCGAGAACCTTTAACGAGGCCAGAGAAGGGGGGACTCTACCCCCGACAATGTCGGAGGCGACGATATCATTAATCCTGAAGCGAGATGAAGATCCGCTGCAATGCGGGTCATGTAGGCCTATCTCGCTCCTGAATATAGACGCCAAGTTGCTGGCAAAAGTGCTAGCGACGAGGATCGAGGATTGTGTCCCGGGGGTGGTGCATGAAGACCAGACAGGGTTTGTAAAGGGGAGACAATTGAATGACAACGTGCGACGGCTGTTGGGGGTGACAATGATGCCCCCAGCGGAGGGGGAGGCAGAGATAGTGGCAGCGATGGATGCAGAGAAGGCATTTGATAGGGTAAAGTGGGAGTATTTATGGGAGGTGTTGAGGAGGTTTGGGTTCGGGGAGGGGTTTGTCAGTTGGGTCAAACTCCTCTATGGGGCCCCAGTGGCAAGTGTAGTCACAAATCGGCAGAGATCGGAGTATTTTCGGTTACATAGGGGAACAAGGCAGGGGGTGCCCCCTGTCCCCATTACTGTTCGCGCTGGCAATTGAACCACTGGCCATAGCGTTGAGAGACTCTAGGAAATGGAGGGGGGTGGTTAGAGGGGGAGAGGAACACCGAGTGTCACTCTACGCAGATGACCTACTGCTGTATATGGCGGATCCTGTGGAGGGGATGACAGAGGTTATGCAGATATTGAGGGAGTTTGGAGATTTTTCGGGTTATAGGCTTAATATGGGGAAGAGTGAGCTTTTCGTAGTACACCCCGGGGACCAGGGAAGAAGGATAGATGCCCTGCCGTTAAGGAGAGCGGAAAGGAGCTTCCGATATTTGGGGATTCAGTTAGCCAGGAGCTGGGGAACTTTACACAAACTCAATCTGACGCGGCTGGTGGAGCAGATGGAGGAGGATTTCAAGAGGTGGGATATGCTGCCGCTCTCACTGGCGGGCAGAGTGCAGGCGGTCAAGATGATGGTCCTCCCAAGGGTTCTTTTTGTGTTTCACTGTCTCCCCATTTTGATCACGAAAGCCTTTTTTAAGAAAGTAGATAGGAGTGTTATGAGTTTTGTGTGGGCAGGGAAGACCCCGAGGGTAAGGAGGGGGTTCCTGCAGCGCAGCAGGGACAGAGGGGGACTGGTGTTGCCGAATCTGGGCGATTATTACTGGGCCGCCAATGTGGCGATGGTTCGCAAGTGGATGAGTGAGGGAGAGGGGGCGGCATGGAAGAGGCTGGAGATGGCGTCCTGTAAAGGAACAAGCCTAAAGGCGCTGCTGACGGTGCCGCTACCGCTCTCCCCGAAAAGGTATACCACGAACCCAGTGGTGGTGGCAACCTTAAGGATCTGGGGGCAATGGAGGCGACATAGGGGTGTGACAGGTGCCTCGGTGTGGTCCCCGATCAGGAACAACCATAGGTTTGTCCCAGGAAGGATGGACGGAGGGTTCCAGAGCTGGCATCGGGCAGGAATTAGGAGATTGAGAGATTTGTTTATTGACGGGACGTTTGCGAGCCTGGGAGCACTGGAGGAAAAGTATGAGTTGCTCCCGGGGAATATCTTTAGATACATGCAAGTGAGGGCGTTTATGAGGCAACAGGTGAGGGAATTTCCGCTGCTCCCGACACAGGGGATCCAGGATAGAGTGATTTCGGGGGTATGGGTCGGGGAGGGCAAAGTGTCCGAAATATATCAGGAGATGAGAGACGAGGGGGAGGCGCTGGTAGAGGAGCTGAAGGGAAAATGGGAAGAAGAGCTGGGGGAGGAGATTGAGGAGGGTCTGTGGGCTGATGCTCTAAGTAGGGTAAATTCCTCTTCCTCGTGTGCCAGGCTTAGCCTGATACAATTCAAGGTTCCACACAGAGCACACATGACGGGAGCAAGGCTGAGCAGGTTCTTCGGAGTGGAGGACAGGTGCGGGAGGTGCTTGGGAAGCCCGGCGAACCACACACACATGTTCTGGTCGTGTCCGGCATTGGATGAGTACTGGAGGGGAGTGGCAAGAGTGATTTCAAAGGTGGTGAAGGTCCGGGTCAAGCCAGGCTGGGGGTTAGCTATATTTGGGGTAGCAGAGGAGCCGGGAGTGCAGGAGGCGAAAGAGGCCAATATTCTGGCCTTTGCGTCCCTGGTAGCCCGGCGAAGGATCTTACTCATGTGGAAGGAAGCGTAACCCCCCGGCGTGGAGGCCTGGATAAACGATATGGCAGGGTTCATAAAACTGGAACGGATGAAGTTTGCGTTGAGAGGATCGGTTCAGGGGTTCTCAAGGCGGTGGCAAATGTTCCTTGACTATCTCGCAGAACGTTAAGGGAAAATAGATCGTCAGCAGCAGCAGCCCAGGGGGGGGGGGAGGGGGGAGCATTATTTTTTGTTACTTTGTTAGTTCACTATTTTATTTAAATAATGTTACTTATTAGTTATTGTGTTATCTTTTATGTTGATTTGTAAGGTGGAAAAATTGTATTTGAAAACGTTAATAAAATATATATATATTTTTTAATGATACACAATGGTTAGCACTGCTACCAGGGACCCAGGTTCAATTCCGGCCTTGGGTGACTGTCTGTGTGGGGTTTGCACAGTCTCCCCGTGTCTGTGTGGGTTTCCTTCGGGTGCTCCGGTTTCCTCACACAGTCCAAAGATGTGCAGGTTAGGTGGATAGGCCATCATAAAATTGCCGCTTAGTGTCCAGGGAAGTGTAGGTTATGTGGGTTTACAGGGATAGGGCGGGTGAGTGGGCCTGGATAGAGTGCTCTTTCAGAGGGTTGGTGCAGACCCGATGGGCCAAATGGCCTCCTGTAGGAATTTTATGAATTCCTTGTTGTGTGATGAAATTTTCACAATCTGAAGCATTTTTCTTTGCTTTTCTTTGGAAGCATTTTCAGGAAGATTTGGCTCATTAAAAACAGGTGCATGTGACGAACTGGTGCAACTATATATGTGCTGGCACTACAAGATAGAATACATGAGCACGATGCAAGATGATCTGTTTTAATAGGAGACAATGTATGTGTTATAACCTGCCTACTGACGATTGGCTGGGGACTAATGACTATCCCACAATCCTATGGGAGTATGAACTTCCCCAATGAGGGGGGCGGAGAAACTCCTACTATAAATAAGCTGGCCAGTCCAGGAACCAGGAGGAAGGAGAAGGTAGCAAGGGAAGTTACTGCTACTGTTATGTATATATTGTTATAGTAAATAAATGTTATTATTTTGTATCCTTAAAACTCGTGCTAGATTCTTCGGGGCCCTTACAAAACTGGCGACGAAGGTAAAAGTGAATAGCTGTCTACACTGCTGAAGCCACCTCCCTGGATTTTTGTTGGATACAGGTTGGAAGTTGTTTTCTATTATACCATGCGTCTGTACGGACGTTTGGATGTTTTTGATGCTGCGCTGGAAAGCTGGAACCAGTACACACAACGGATGCGTTACTATTTCCGGGCAAACAATATCACTGAAAACGAGCGCCAGGTGGTCATATTGCTCACCGCCTGCGGGCTGCATACGTTTGGGGTGATTAGGAGCCTTACGTACCCAGCTGCGCCGGACACCAAAACGTTTGACGAACTTGTGAATATAGTGGGGCAACACTTTAATCCAACCCCGTCCACGATAGTCCAGCGTTACCAGTTTAATACCGCTGAGAGGACCCCTGGAGAATCCCTTGCCGATTTTTTTTTTTTTATCCAGGCTACGCGGGATTGCGGAATACTGTGACTATGGTGAGACCTTGTCAGAAATGTTACGCGACCGTTTGGTTTGCGGTATTAACAATGCGGCCACCCAGAGAAAGTTGTTAGCGGAGCCAACATTGACTCTTCAACAGGCAATACAAATAGTCTTGTCCCGAGAGAGAGCGCAGAGCGAGGAGTACAGGAGTTACAGGGAATGGAAGTGCATGCCTTGGGGCGCAACCCTTTCCGCCCAAAAACGTCCCCCCGCATTCCTGCGGTACCTTGGGCGAGGCAACGACCAGACCGACGCCAGTGGCCATCGGACATTCCTCCCCGAAGGGAGCCTTCTCCAGAGCCAATGGATGAGGAGCCATGTCCGTGTCAGACTTGTAGGTGCCGACCCCGTCGCGGACGGCAGTCCTGGGGATGCCAGAGGCGCCGTCGTTCCGACCGAAACTGGGACCAGCCCAGGGGCCGTAACTGGGACCAGCCCAGAGGCCGTACCTTCCATGTGGAAGAACCTGCGGCGACCACCCCTGAGGACGTGGAGACGGAGGACGACTGCCTGCAGCTGCATTGTGTGGCAGCTCCCCGTGTGGCCCCCATTAAGGTGACAGTACGGGTCAATGGCCACCCGCTGGAGATGGAGTTGGATACTGGCGCAGCAGTCTCCGTGATCGCCCAGAGGACATTCGACCGCATCAAGCAGGGTGTACAGACCCTTGCATTAACTGACTCACAGGCCAGGTTGGCCACCTACACAGGGGAACCACTGGACATTGCAGGAAC
This sequence comes from Scyliorhinus torazame, assembly GCF_047496885.1. Classification (NCBI taxonomy): domain Eukaryota; kingdom Metazoa; phylum Chordata; class Chondrichthyes; order Carcharhiniformes; family Scyliorhinidae; genus Scyliorhinus; species Scyliorhinus torazame. The sequence goes on from NC_092718.1 coordinate 194,816,089, forward strand.
TACAATGACCCCTGTTGTCTATGGACGCCAGGAGGGGCGTTTCCCACTTATCATAGTGCGTGGCCATGGACCCAGCCTGTTGGGTCGGGACTGGTTGCGCCATTTGCGGTTGCAATGGCAGCACATCCTCCAAACAGTTTCTGGAGGGTTGATTGAGGTGCTAGGACGATACTCCGAGGTATTCCAGCCTGGTTTGGGGAAAATAAAAGGGGCCGTAGCCCGTATCCAAGTTGAACCAGGAGCCACGCCGCGCTATTTCCGGGCGCGCCCAGTGCCTTACGCTTTGCTTGAGAAGGTAGAAGGGGAGCTCACTCGTTTGGGTATTATCAAGCCCGTCCGTTTTGCTGACTGGGCAGCACCAATTGTACCAGTAATGAAGCCAGATGCCACAGTTCGCTTGTGTGGCGACTATAAACTTACAGTGAATACAGTTTCCCGACTCGACCGATACCCAATGCCTCGCATAGAGGATCTCTATGCGAAACTTTCAGGCGGACTCTCATTCACAAAATTAGATATGAGTCACGCCTACCTGCAGTTGGAGCTGGACCCTGCCTCCCGACCATATGTAACAATTAACACACACCGGGGCCTGTATGAATATACACGGTTGCCCTTTGGAGTATCCTCTGCCTGCGCAATTTTTCAACGTGTTATGGAGGGCATTTTGAGAGGTTTACCACGTGTGGCTGTCTACCTAGATGACGTGTTGATTACAGGGACGTCGGAGCAAGAGCATTTGGAAAATCTGGAGGCTGTCCTTAGACGCCTTTCGGAGGCTGGAGTCCGTTTACGTCACACAGTGCGTATTTCAGGCAAAAGAAGTAGTCTACCTAGTAGGTTATCGGGTGGACCGCAAGGGTCTTCACTCCGTCGCAGAGAAGGTGCGTGCAATTCAACATGCCCCCACCCCGACTGACACTTCGCATCTTCGTTCTTTTCTCGGTCTCGTAAACTATTACGGGAAGTTCCTCCCCAATCTGGCAACTACTCTGGCCCCCTTACACCCGCTGCTAAAGAAAAATCACACCTGGGTTTGGGATCAGCCGCAAGAAACCGCTTTCCGGCGGGTAAAGCAACAATTGTCGTCGTCTGGGTTACTAACCCACTATGATCCGGGAAAGCCTTTGCTCGTCACATGTGATGCATCCCCGTATGGTATTGGGGCTGTCCTGTCCCACAAGATGGAGAACGGGGCCGAGCGACCGATAGCTTTCGCCTCCCGCACATTGACTGCAGCGGAGAAAAAGTACGCGCAGATCGAGAAGGAGGGCCTGGCAGTGGTTTTCGCGGTGAAATGCTTCCACCAGTATGTGTACGGTCGCCATTTCACTATCGTGACTGATCATAAGCCCCTGCTGGGACTCTTCAGGGAGGATAAGCCAATACCGCCCATTGCTTCTGCACGGATCCAGCGCTGGGCTTTGTTGCTTGCTGCATATGAGTATTCTCTGGAGCACAAACCAGGTACGCAGATAGCAAATGCCGACGCACTGAGCCGATTGCCTTTATCAACCGGCCCCATGTCGACCCCCACGACCGGTGAGGTGGTAGCAACCCTAAATTTTATGGACACCTTGCCTGTCACGGCATCACAGATCCGTGAGCGGACCCAGACGGAGCCAGTCCTGTCAGAGGTTCGGCACATAGTCTTGTATGGTGGGCAGCATAGACAGCTCCCAGGCGAGTTGCGGGCATTTTCCTCCAAGCTGTCAGAGTTCAGCGTGGAAGACGGCATCCTCTTGTGGGGGACGCGTGTGATTGTCCCGGAAAAAGGCCAGGAGCTGATATTATCAGACTTGCACAATGGGCATCCGGGCGTGACCAAGATGAAAATGTTGGCCCGGAGTTATGTCTGGTGGCCAGGCCTCGACACCGACATTGAGAAGGTGGCCCAAAACTCCTCCATTTGCCAGGAGCATCAGAAGCTTCCGCCGGCCGCGCCCCTACATCACTGGGAATGGCCAGGGCGGCCTTGGGCACGCTTACATGCAGATTTCGCAGGTCCTTTTCAGGGATCCATGTTCCTTCTACTAATTGACGCCCAGTCCAAATGGCTGGAGGTGCATAAGATGCAGGGGACAACGTCCTGCGCAACAATTGAAAAAATGCGTTTATCATTTAGCACGCATGGCCTCCCCGAGGTGCTGGTCACGGATAATGGTACTCCATTCACGAGTGAGGAGTTTGCTAGGTTTACAAAGACGAACGGCATCCGCCATATCCGCACTGCCCCTTACCACCCGGCTTCAAATGGGTTGGCAGAGCGTGCAGTGCAAACATTCAAAAGAGGCCTAAAGAAGCAGTCTTCCGGATCAATGGACATGAGACTGGCTCGGTTTTTGTTTACGTACAGGACCACCCCCCATATAGTGACTGGGGTAGCTCCCGCAGAACTCCTAATGGGCCGGAGACTTCGCACCCGCCTTAGTATGGTCTTCCCGGACATTGGCGCAAAAGTACGCCGCACACCAGAATGGCAGGGACCGGGATTGTCTCTGCATCGTCCGATTCGGCAGTTTGCGCCCGGTGACCCAGTATTCGTGCGGAATTTTGCCCAATGGGTTCCTGGTGTAATCTTTCGCCAAACGGGCCCTATATCGTACCAAGTGCAAGCCCAGGGTCGTCTCCAGCGAAAACATGTAGACCACGTCCGGTCCAGAAGATCATCCCCGCAAAAGATTCCCCGCCCCCGGAGCTCAGTTCAACAGCGGCAAAGACCAGAGACAAGGGAAGGTAGTCCTCCAAATCTTCCACTGGTGCCTCACTCGAAGCCTGCGCAGGTCGTGACGGGACCGAAATGGGGATAGAGACGCTGACATGACGGAGGCAGCAGACTCTGACTCCGAGATGGAGACACAGGATGAATCAGAGGGGGAATCCTCTGGTCCACAGGCCGTGGATGTACAACCGCGCCGTTCATCACGGAAGCGCCGGTCTCCGTCTCGTTATACGCCGCCTGATCCCGCGCCGCGTGCAAATGGCGTCCGGCCTGCGGCCAAACGAGTTCGACGCCTTCCTTCGCCAGGGCCTACGGTGGATTCCTTGGACTTTGGGGGGGAGGGATGTTATAACCTGCCTACTGACGATTGGCTGGGGATTAATGACTATCCCACAATCCTATGGGAGTATGAACTTCCCCAATGAGGGGGGCGGAGAAACTCCTACTATAAATAAGCTGGCCAGTCCAGGAACCAGGAGGAAGGAGAAGGTAGCAAGGGAAGTTACTGCTACTGTTATGTATATATTGTTATAGTAAATAAACGTTATTATTTTGTATCCTTAAAACTCATGCTGGATTCTTCGGGGCCCTTACAAAAGTATGCTAAAATCCTTTTGAAGCTTGACCAATAGGGTGCAACGTTTACACAATTTAGCATTTCCAAATATCCTTTGGGGCATGGAGTTGGATCGATACTTGCAAAAACAACACATGGGCTTGACCAGTCAGTCTATCCTTTATGGAACAGTTTCACTGGAGTTGTGCAAAAAGCTGACCAAGTTTATAGAAAACCTTGTTTCTGCAGGTTCTGCATGGGCTTGAATTATTTTGTCACATGAGAAGTCAACATATCGATTCTGAAAGCAAATGATGCCATCTGAAATGCAGGAGAGCTTTCAAGCTGTGAGCAGGAAAAGTAGTAGGATCCAGATACAAGCCATCAGAAACTGTCTCTTTCACTAAAGCTCAACCAGTGACTAGAATGACTGAGAGCGTAATGCTTTTCATGTCTGTACCACTTGATGCTGTGCCAAGATTAAACCATTTAAATGCAAGAGTTAATGGACACAAGACCTGTGATTTGAAAGTGTTGCTTCGGAGTGTAACTGGGTTGTGTAGTGTCTCTATGTCCAGAATATAGCACATCTGACTACAATTGGGGAAAAAAACTGAGCAATGGAAGTGACTTAAGGTGTGCGGCTCACTCGACTGATTTCTGGGAAAAAGGGAATATTTTATGAGAAAAGGTTATTTAGGTTAGGCCTGTATCCACTGGAGTCTAGAAGAAATAGAGGTAATCTTATAGACACATACAAGATTCTAAGGGGACTTAACAGGTTGGATGCTAGAATTGGGCACACAGTTTCAAAATAAGGGACTGGATTCTCCCTCAGTGGGATCCACCGCTTCGCCGGCAGCGCACTCACGCCCGCGGATTTCCTGACGGTGTCAGGTTGCCCACAATGGGAAACCCCATTGGCCGGCTGCCGGGACGGACAATTCCGCTGCCGGCGGGGGCGCACCGCACCAGAAAACGGGTGCGGCGGAACAAGAGAGTCAAAGGTTATAGGGGGTGGACAGGAAAGCAGAGTTATGGCCACAATCAAATTAGCCATCATCTTATCAAATGGAAGAGAGGCCCAAAAGGCCAAACGGCCTACCTGTGCTCCTACTTCATGTTCGTACATATGCATATTCGTATGTTCATACCTATGGATTGGATTGGATTTGTTTATTGTCACGTGTACCAAGGTACAGTGAAAATTATTTTTCTGCGAGCAGCTCAACAGATCATTAAGTACGTGAAAAAAAAAGGAAGTTAAAGAAAATACATATGCTGCCCGCTTTCCCCAGGCAACGGGAGGTGTAGATGGAGTCAATGGATGGGAGACAGGTTTGTGTGATCGACTGGGCTGTGTTCACGACTCTCTGAAGTTTCTTGCGGCTTCTTATGTATGTATGGAAGTTTCTTATGTATGTTCACATGTTATTTAATTATCACAGAATAACAGGCACATTCTGCACAGGCCTCAAGCAAGATGCATATAAATCTGTGATATGAATCGTCAATATGGAACAATGTTGTATAGGAACTTATGAAGAGCGGAGTTTCCTCAATTATACTAAACAAGATTCATTGCTGTCTTCCTACTTCTCCAAAAATAATTAAATTACAAGACTGCTTAAGCATTAATGATAGTAATAAATCACTGATATGCTTTGCGGCATGTGTAATCGGAAATTTACACAAGTTACCCAATTAAGCAGGTTAAAATAAATAATCTTATTTGACAATTTCAAACCACAGCAATGAGTTAAACCTTTAACTCAAAAGAACGTTCCAAGACTTCCCAACGCTGCATCTGTGAAGTGTCCACAGAAAACATCAAAGCTTGTTACATTGGTTAAGATGGTCGTTGTGGATAAGGCTTGGTTCAGTCATTCAGGGTAGCTTATGAATAGTGCAATCAAAAAGCACCTAGGGCATGATTAGGTCTGAAGAAACAGTAACATGTTGGCTATGGAAACAATGGCCGCGATTCTCCAATATTGAGCCCAAATGTTCGCGCCGTCGTGAAGGCCGGGGCGTTTCACGACGGTGCGAACCGGGCCCGGGTACGACGGATTCTGGCTCCCACAGGGGGCCAGCACGGCGGCTGGAGTGGTTCACGCCGCTCCAGCCTCCTTACACGGCGCCAAATGGGCTCCGCGCTAACCCGCGCATGTGCAGTTGGGCCGCACCAACTTCTTGCGCGCGCCGGCCCCGACCCAACATTGTGTCGGTGTTCAGGGGCCGGCCGCGCCAGAAAGTAGTCACGGTGGGGGGGCGGTGAGAGGCCGGCCTGCCGATCGGTGGGCTCCGATTGCAGGCCAGACCCCATCGGAGACCCCCCCCCCCCCCCACCCCGGAGAAGGAGCCCTCCCCCCCCCCCCAACCACAGGCCGCCCCCCGACCGTTCCCGCAGAGTTCCCGCCGGCAGCAACCAGGGGTGAATGGCGCTGGAAGGATTCTGTCGTATCGGCGCGGCCGGAGAATTGGCGGACCCGCCAAATCCAGCGGTCCGCGGCTCGTGCCGCGCCAAACGCTTCGACGCAAATGGCGGCGACTCTCCGCACCTCGGAGTATTGCGCGCCGGCGTCGGGGCGCGGTTGCGGCGATTCTCCGGTCCGGCGCGGGGCTCAGAGAATCGCCCCCGACATCTAAGATCTTTGTAGTTCATTGTTAAATGCCTATGAGACATTAGTTTGATGTTTCTATTTGTTGACAGAACGAATACTTTCTTGCCAGAACACGTTACTTTTGCAGTCAATATTTTTTATTTCCATCTCCAGCTATACTCTCTCAGCTCGGCAGCACGGAGTGAATAGGCTGAGAGTTCAACACTTGCTAGGTGCAGTACTGAAAAAGCACTGTGTTATTAGGGGGGGGGCAGACATTTGTCGACAGTATGGCACGAAGGCTCATGTCTTAGTTGCAATTCTGTGAAGAGTCGGCTGTGAAGAGATATCTCCTGTAATCCCTGTGGGATGGTGACAATTTTGCCCTTGATCAAAACAACCATTTAATTTGAAAAGGTACGTTACAAGTAATGAGTAGAACATGTCTAATGTCTGTGGCAAGTTGAAATATAATCAAATTGCCTAAACCTCGACAACTTATATTTATGGTCCTAATTAACAGTCTATGTGATAGTTCCCATATCTTTGTAAATACTATGACACTTATCAGTCCTTTATGGCATTGCAGAAGTCTTCAAGTGAAATGCATTTATGGAATAAGGGAACAATTGTATCAGGACAGACAAATATAGTGCAAAGCTCTTCCAAAATCATACATTTGTCCTTATTTTTATGGTAAAATAATTTATAATATGGTACTTTGCGAAGCACAGAAGTTTTATTTATTTATTTATGGAATGTGGGCCTCGCTGCCTCGACCAACATGTATTGCCCATCCCAAAGGTAGTGGTGAGCTGCCACCTTGAACCCCTGCAGTCCCTGAGGTATACGTACACCCACAATGCTGCTGAGGAGGGAGTTCCAGGGGTTTGACCGAGCAACAGTGAAGGAAAGGCAAATCAGGATGGTGAGTGGCTTGGAAGGCAACCTTAAGATGGTGGTATTCCCATTGGGCGGCACGGTAGCACAGTGGTTAGCGCTGTTGCTTCACAGTGCTTGGGTCCCGGGTTCAATTCCCACTTGGGTCACTGTCTGCACGTTCTTCCCCTTGTTTGCGTGGGTTTGCTCCGAGTGCTCCGGTTTCCTCCCACAAGTCCCGAAAGACTACATTGGACATTCTGAATTCTCCTCTGTGTACCTGAACAGGTGCCGGAATGTGGCGACTAGGGCTTTTCACAGTAACTTCATTGCAGTGTGAATGTCAGCCTACTTGTGACAATAATAAAGATTATTTGTATGTATCTTCTATCCTTGACCTTTAAAACAGGAGGGATCATGGGTTTGGAAGGGGCTGTGTAAGAAGCCAGGGTGAGGTTCTGTAGTGCATCCTGCAGATGGTACTCACTGCTGCCACTGTTTGTCACAGGTGGAGGGAGTGAATATTTGTTGAAGGGGTGCAAATCAAGTGACCTGCTTTGTCCTGGATGGTGTCAAGCTTTTTTCAGTGTTGCTAGAGCTGCACTCATCAGGCAAGTGGAGATTATGCCATCACACGCCTGAATTGTGCCTCATAAATGGTGGACAGGCTTTGGAGGAGTCCACTCATTTACCTCAGGATTCTGAGTGGCGATGTTGATAGCAGAGGTGTTTCTCTACAATATAGAATGTGGAGCTGAAACACATAGAACTGAGGTTTTACAAGACTACTGCAGATGAGAGGATGCACTGACAGGGAGACAGCCTGGAGGAGTTCCTGCCACTCAGTAGACACAGACACCAATGGAAGAAGTCACAATTTAACATTACAGATGGAGACAGAGCATGCAACATCTAGGATGGCCTGACTGGAGAGCAGGGCAGGATGGTTGGACAGTTCCCCTTCCCTTTTCGCCTGTTACTTAACTCATGCTCACACAACTTTTATAAAGCTCTGGTTATGTCAAACCCAGAGGATTGCATTCAGTTCAGCTCACTACCCTTTGGAAAGCACGTAAGGATCCTTGAGAGGGTGCAGTGGAGATTTACCAGAATGGTTCCACGGATTGAGGGACTTCAGCTGCAAGGTTAGGTAGGTGAAGATGATGTTTTTCTCCTTGGAAGGAGAAACTCGAGATCATTGCCTAAAACATGGACTCCCTGTCCCCACTATCCCATCCCCACCAATTCCACCACTGAAACAATTGCACATCAGCTTATCAATCATTTTTGCCAACGTAACAAAAATGTTAACTGTAGACCATTGATTTAATACTTGATTGTTTGGACAGAAAGTTTGCACAGACGTTTGCTCAGACACACAAATAGTGCAGGTTTTTAAAAACAATGCCAAAAGGCGATGATCGACCTTCTGTCAAATGTCCAATATATTCATGCGCATGTTTTTATTGGAAGGTACACGGCAGGATCATATCATTTAAACTATCAAGTGAGTGTAGCATATAAACACAACTAGCAGTCGGGGGGTGGCAGGAGGGGTACAGGGAAGAAAGGCCATTGAAATCCTTCATCACGAGCAAGTGGGTCTATACATTAGTCTCCTGTCACATATTCCTGCAGAATCCTTGGAACAAATTCCACAGGATCCCCAAGGATTTTACGGGATTTAGCCGGATCCCTGGTGACAGTTTCTGAATGCCATCGGCTTTGCGTTTTGTGAGCAGCCTCCGAGAGAGGGGGGGAGCTTTTCCCCAATGGAACTGTTAACCCTTTGTTGTTGTATTCATAGCCAATTTTTCCAATGAACAGCAAATCACTTGTTTCATCGCACTTTTCAAGTGGTGTATAGGGCAAATAGCTTGTAATTATTAATTTCTCAAGTGGATAACAAAGGCCGAGTGGAAAATAAACTTTATTCTTTCAAAAGATAAAGTTGAGAGTCTGTCACATTTTATGTTTTATAGGCATAGCTTCAAAAGAAACAATTTCATGCTTGTTTCTTCTGATTGTTAGTGTGCCTCGCCAAGGACAAGTAAGGTGTAATTAGCTCCACTCTACTATTTAGAACAGTTAGAATTTATGATTTTAAAAGAGATGGGATTGCATAAACACAGCTGCAGCAGAATGATAGAGTGTGCAAACAAATGGGGCGGGATTTTACAAACGGGCATACTGCTCGCTCTCCCCCTCCCCCGGAAAGGATAGTCAGTTCCAAACTGACTGACTTTAAATAAGACCACCCCACACAGAAAGACAGGCTGAAGGTCAGACTTTCACCCCTCAGTGGGAGGAAGTCCCGCCGTCGACTGCTGCCAGTCAATCCTCGTCGCTATAGCATTGCCAGCGGCGTCAGGCCTCAGCAGCGGCACTGCTGGGATTACAAGCAGGCCCCAGGATGAGGACTGGAGAGAGGCAAGGCGGGGGTTTTGGGCGGGGAGGGATCGGGATGCCTCGGGAAGGGGAACATGGGCAGGGCATGCTGTCAGGGTGGGATTTGGAAACCATGTGGGAAGGAAAAAAAAGGCAGGGGGGTGGAGGAGAAACCAAGGCAACTTCTTGGGAGTACACCTGATGCACATGGGACACCCCCAAAATGATGTGCCCATCTTTCAGTAAGCAGATTAAAAAATAGCCTTAATGCACCGGCCTGCCTGTCACTGGCAAGCGTTTTAATAATAATAATAATCTTTATTGTCACAAGTAGGCTTACATTAACACTGTAATGAAGTTACTGTGAAAAGCCCCAAGTCGCCGCATTCCGGCGCCTGTTCGGGTACACAGAGGGAGAATTCACAATGTCCAATTCACCTAACAAGCACATCTTTCGGGACTTGTGGGAGGAAACCGGAGCACCCGGAGGAAACCCACGCAGACACAGGGAGAACGTGCAGACTCCGCACAGACAGTGACCCAAGCCGGAAATTGAACCTGGGATCCTGGAGCTGTGAAGCAACAGTGCTACCCACTGTCCCACCATGCCACCTTGACAGTGGATGGGAAGTGAGAGCTTTAATGTGGTTTGGGGGTGACCGGCAAGGTGATGGGTTACCCAGCCACCTGATATATTTTACATGCACCTTCACAAAAAGCAGACCCAGTGAGGGGCCATAACAAACAGCCCATGGTCCTTATTGGCGGGATTCTCTGGCCGCATTCACCCGGCGACCGGAAAATCCCATCCGAGGTCAATGAACCTCATGGTTTGGGTCCCGCCTGTAGCAATCTAGTACCAGGCGCGTCCGAAGAATCCAGCCCTCAGAGTATTGTACAGTCCAACTTACCACAGAAATGCCAAAGGAAATTGGATAGCGTACATTTTTCTTTCAAACAAAATTGAAAGCGTGACCAAATTTAGAGTTTCTTTAACTGCAGCGCATGTTAAACGCCTGTATTTCAATTTGTAACAACCGGGGATTAAATCTGTGATCCTGTTTTCCCAGTAGGGCAGCCACACTTGGGCAAGAAGCACAAAAGTGCAAAGGTGGAACAAAGGTCAGCTAGGAGCAGGAATACAAAAGGATCTCTGGAAATAATCTCTTCTGCCAGATTCTTAAAATTGACCTGCATGTACGAGAGGCTTCTAAATTAATTACACCCTTATCACTAAGGAAAAAATGTACGGACTCACACTGAAGGCCCACTTTGTCAGTGTCGGTAAATTGACCATGATTAATGTTGAAACAAAAGTAGATAATGCTGGAAACGCTGAATATTTCAGCTAGTCCCTAGGCGCAGGAGTAACCACCCCTCAGTCCTGATCTGCTGCACAACTGGTAAAGCCATTCACCACTCGATCCGTCTTTACTTTCAGCGCCATCAGGCCCCACCCTCCTGTCTCACCCACACCCCAGACCAGTCTCTTAAAGGGTGAAATATCCGGCATATGTTTGAACCCTTCTTGCTTCCTCATTCAAGTGACCATTGTTCAGGGACATAGGAAAAGGGTAACGCTGATGAGCCCGATCATGAGTGATCTGGATCTTAACTCGATCCACCCAAATTATCATTGGCAACCTGGTCCACCATGGCTCCCCAAGTCTAAACCTCTCATCTGAAGCCTTTGGAATTTTCTTCCACAGAGGATTGTGGATGCTCAGTTTGTGAGTATTTACAAGATGAAGATTGGTAGATTTTTGAGCATGAAGGGACCAAGGGATATAGAATGTGGACTGGAAAGTCCAGTTGATGGAGAAGTTCAAAGATGATCTTACCGAATGGTGAAACAGGCTTGAGGTGTCATGTGGCCTTCTTCTAATCCTATTGCACACATTATTAATGTCCACACAACATTAGAAGGAAGGCAGTGGTGTAGTGATCATATTATTGCACTAGTTATCCAGAGGCCCAGACTAATACTCTGGGGGCACAGGTTCAAATCCCACCACAGCAGCTGGTGGAATTTAAATTCAATGAATAAATCTGGAATTTAAAAAGCTAGTCTCAGGAACAGCGACCACAAAACCATGGTCGATTTTCAAAGAAAGCCCATCTGGTTCATTAATGCCTTTTCGGAAAGGGTTATCTGCGGTCCTTACATCGTCTGAGAGTCCAGGCCCACAGCACTGTTCTTGACTCTAGAATGGCCTCTGAAATGGCCAACTGGTTGCAGACTCGATGGGCCAAATGGCCTCCATCTGCACTGTAGGGATTCTGTGATGCTATGAAATAAGGAATGAAAGTGGAGGACCACCCAGAATCGGCCTAGGCCCCGGAAACAACAGAACAATAAATATTTTCGACAGTGCGTCAAAAGGAGAGTCATGCATCAGTCTGGTGTAGCCATCTAAGATGGCCACCTGCAAAGGACCATGGGAATTATGGCCAACCCAGGACTCAGACAGATACACAGCCTATGTGTATCTAAAACACAGGTAACCAGACCTGACCGAAACCCCCGCTCGTTTACATTTCAATGGCCCATTTTCCCAGGACAATAGAACTCCAATCAAGCAACCGGGTACAGCCACAGACTGATCGGCACCACTCCTTTACTCAGAAAGTACAACTCCCAAGGTCAATGACCGCTAAGGACCTGCCCAGCTACCAAGGCACCCGCCCCTTTATTGGCCAAAATCGAAGAGAGTGATCAGAGCCCTGTTGAACTATTGGGTCCAAGATTAAGGACCGCCCCAAAGAGCGCGAAATCCTAGAGGGATAAAAGAGGACACAGCCATGTGTTCTGTCTCTCTTGGATCCGGCCTGTGCCAACCCAATTGCAGCAGGAACAGCCAGCTAAGTTCAAGACCAACGATCACTACCTGACGGATGAGCCCAGCAGAGACAGAGCCACGTTCTTCGAATCAGCCAAGTGAAATCCAGATAAAGGCCTTTATCCATTTGCACAGTGCCAGTTGCCCTGAAGTTAAGTATAGATTATTGTAGCTGATAGGTGTAGTAGATATTGTTGTGTTTGCATGTTGAGATAACTCTTGTGTATGTAAATAAACCATCTTTTGAACTAACTAACTGGTTGTGTGGTCATTTGATCGATATAAGGGAAAGGCTTGTGGTTCACCGAGATAAATAAATAGAGCAACACTGACATTGTTTGTAAGGTATGATTCTGTGAGCATGACTATGTTTCAGACACTACCTGAGGTGACAGCACAGTGGCATACAGCAAGGAGGGAGTTGCCCTGGGAGTCCCGAACATTTACTCTGGGCCGCCTCAAGTCTCTCGGCAACAGCTCCAATGTGGGCAAGGAAAATTCCTGCTGACTACCACCTACTGCTGCCGCCCCCCCCCCCCGCCCCCCCCCCCACCCCCACCAGATGATGAATCAGTATTCCTCTCATGTTGAACACCAATTGGAAGAAGCACTGAAGGTGGCAAGGACACAGAATGTACTCTAGGTGGAGGATTTCAATATTCTTCACTGAGAGGGGATCAGTATCATCACTACTGACCGAGCCCCAAGGCCATACCTGTTGGAAACAAAGTCCCCGAGCGAGCGTGTTTAGCCGCCTGTTTCCCGGCACTCAAAGTGCCGAGAAACACATGGCTATTCAACACAACTCGCTTTAAATAAGGGGCCTAAACGGGGAACTTGTGAATGAGGCCTCACATAGCCCTGTTTTTTTACAATGGGGAGCTCCGCTCACTGGAACTCCTCGTTCCAGCAAGAGATCGGGACGGCACTTTCAAATACGCCCTGATCTCTGAGGCCCCAAAAAGAATCCCCGAGCTCTCCCCAGCCCGAACGCAACATGGGAGGATCCCCCACCCTCCCAACACCTATGGCGAACAACCCTGGCCTGCTCACGTGCAAGTAATGCCAGCTTGGCACATTGGCGGTACTAACCTGGCACTCTGGCAGTGCCCCTGCCACCCAGGTTGCACTATCAAGGTGGCAGGCTGGCACTGCCAGGGTACCCAGGTGGCACCATCCTGCCCAAAGGGCATGCAGCTGGATCTTCCGATCCCCTTGAACAGTGTTCATCAAACTTGGGGGCGCAACCCGCGGGTGGGTCGCAGGCGGGTGTCGGGAGGGTCGCGGAGCTGTCCTTTGCGGCGCTCCCGATCGCGCAAATCCTCGCGCAGCAGCCGGCTTTTAATAACGCCGGCTGCAAGTGGCCTTTAAAATTGCCGCGAACATGTAAAAAAAATTCAGCCGCATTGCGCACGCGCGCCGATGATCGGGCGCGCATTCGCAGTACGGCCGCTATTTTTTTAAACGGTCGCAGCTTTTTGTTTTACAAGTTATGGGGTTTTTAATTCATTTTATTCATTTATTTTATTCATTTAATTTATTTTTTTTTCATTTACTTTATTCATTTTACTTTTTTTTTTACAAGTTCGGGGGGCTTTTGTTTGATAAAAGTTTACAGGAATAAAATGCAGAACTTTGGACAGATGGAGACTCCATACTTTCTGACACCGGAAGGCATCACCTTCATCCAACAGGTTCCATTGGAGGAGCGTGTACGAGGGCCAAAGTGACCCAAAACCATTTCCTTCATTTCTATGAGCAGCAAACAAGGTAAGAGAAAATGGTGGGTCGCTCAGGTCGGCCGGCATGGGTCGCGAAGGTCGGCCGGGTTGGGTCCCGAAGGTCGGCCGGCGTGAGTCATGAAGGTCGGCCGGCATGGGTCGCGAAGGTCGGCCGGGTTGGGTCCCGAAGGTTGGCCGGTTAGTAAAAATGGCTCCCCGGAAAAAAAGTTTGAGGAACACTGCCCTTGAAGACCCCCATGAGTGCCGTTCTGCCTGATCCCCATTTGTGGGGACTAGTATCAAACAGCGCTCACCCGAGGTCTCCGAGGCAAAGGGATTGAATCCCTAAGCCTCAGGTACCTCGGGAATCTGCACATTGGAGTAAGGCTTACTGCCTCACTCTAATATGCAGATTTACTAAAAAAAAGTGATCGCGCCCATTGTGGACGGGATTCCCCTTATAACGTCTCCTGAGAGTGGGTTGAATTTCACAACAGTGGGGTCTCCCGGCTTTCAGCGGCCACGCTCCCTCCCTAACAGCACATAGATTGCACGGTTCAAGAAGGCCGCTCATCACCACTTTCTCAATGGCAATTATTGGGGGGCAAAAAATGTTGGCCTAGCCAGCAACACCTGCATCCTGTAAAATAATAAAGAAATCAGGAGTCGCTGGGTACACAAACAGAAATCCTGGCAAATCTTCTCTTCTCTTGTCCAGGACACTGATGCCAATGGTAACTGTTTTTCCTTTGATATGCTGTCCCATACTCAAAGTGGCTTTCCTTCTGTTAAGTTACCTCATTGTTGTTAAGGAACACCTAGCCTAGTGTTCTCATCTGGCAGGCAGTGACTAGCAGGGTACTGCAGGGATCGGTGCTAGGACCCCAGCTATTCACAATATATATTAATTATTTAGGTGAGAGAACAAAATGTAATATCTTCAAGTTTGCAGATGGCACCAAGTTGGGTGGGAGGATGAGAGGTTATGCACTTTGGTCGCAAAAATGAGACGGCAGACTATTACCTAATTGGCCATAAATTAGGAGAGGGGAATGTGCAAGAGGCCTGGGTGTCCTCGTACACCAGTCACTGAAGGTAAGCATGTAGGTGCAGCAGACAGTAAAGAAGGCAAATAGTAAGCTGGCCTTCATTGCGAGAGGTTTCGAGTACAGGAGCAGGGATGTCTTGCTGCAATTATACAGGGCCTTGGTGAGGCCACACCTGGAATATTGTGTGCAGTTTGGGTCTCCTTATCTGAGGAAGGGTGTTCTAGCTATAGAGGGAATGCAGCGAAGCTTTACCAGACTGATTCCTGGGATGGCGTACTGACATACGAGGAGAGATTGAGCCGGTTAGAATTGTATTTAGTGAAGTTCAGAAGAATGAGGGGTAAATTTCATAGAAACCTAGAAAATTCGAACAGGACTGGACAGTGTAGATGCAGGAAGGATGTCCCTGATGGTGGGTGTGTCCAGAAGTAGGACTGGGATTCTCCGGTATCCGGCGGGGCGGGCCATACCGGTGGCAAGAAGTGGCGTGTACCACTCCGGCGTCGGGCCGCCCGGAAGGTGCGGAATCCTCCACACATTCGGCTGCTAGGCCGGCGCTGGAGTGGTTGGTGCCATGCCAATCGGCGTCAAAGAACCTCCGCTGGCTGGCGCAAGTTGGCACATGCGCAGGAGCGCCAGTGTGTTTCCAGAACCGCTGGCGTGTTTCCTACGCATGCGCAGGGGGTTTCTTCTCCGCGCCGGCCATGGCGGAACTTTACAGAGGACGGCGCGGAGGGAAAGAGTGCCCCCACAGCACAGGCCCGCCCACAGATCGGTGGGCCCCGATCGCGGGCCAGGCCACCGTGGGAGGCCGAAAACAGGTGGCCGCTCGGCCCCTCGGGGACCGGAGAATCGCTGGGGGGGCCACTGCCAACAGCCCCCGACCGGTGCGGCGCAATCCCCGCCCCGCCAAAAAAACGCGCCGGAGAATTTGTCAGCCGGCGTCGGAGCAGCGGGGCGGGATTGTTGCCGCCCCCCACCCCCCCCCCCCCCCCCCCCCCGGCGATTCTCTGCCCCGGCGGGGGGGGGTCGGAGAATCCCGCCCTAGGTGTCACAGTCTGAGGGCATGGGGTAGATCATTTAGGACAGATATGCGGAGAATTTCTTCACCCAGACAGTGCTCAGCATGTGGAATTTGTTACCACAGGAAGAGTTTAACCCAAAATATTGCATGTTTTCAAGAAGCAGTTAGATATAGCACTTAGGCTGAAGCAGATCAAAGGAAATGGGAGTAAAGCAGGATTAGGCTATTGAGGTGGATGATCAGCCATGATCATAATGAATGGCGGAGCAGGCTTGAAAGACCGAATGACCTCCTCCTGCTCCTATTTTCTATGTTTCTATCTCATTTCATTAACATGACTGATATTGGTGCCTCTGAGGTGGAGGCCTTGTAGGTAAGGGGACACAGTGGTGTCGTGGTATTGTCACTGGACTAGTAATCCAGAGTCCCAGAGCCTTGCTCTGGGAACCCGGGTTCAAATCTCGCCAGGGCAGATGGTGAAATTTCAATTCAACAAAAAAGAAAATCTGGAATTAAAGTCTATTGATGACCATGGGCGGGATTCTCCCCTACCCGGCGGGGCGGGGGGTCCCGGCAGGATGGAGTGGCGTGAACCACTCCGGCGTCGGGCCACCCCAAAGGGGCCAAGCCCTCACCTTTAGGGGCTAGGCCCGCGCTGGAGTGGTTGGCGTGCCACCTGCCAGCGGGAAAGGCCTTTGGCGCCACGCCAGCCGGGGCCGAAGGGACTCCGCCGGCCAGCGGAAGTCCGCGCATGCGCGGGAGCATCAACGGCTCCTGGCGTCATCCCCGTGCATGCGCAGGGGGTGGGTCACCTCCGCGTCAGCCATCGAGAGTGCCCCCATGGCACAGGCTCGCCCGCGGATCAGTGGGCCCCGATCACGGGCCAGGCCACTGTGGGGGCACCCCCCGGGGCCAGATCGCCCCGCGCCCCCCCCCCCAGGACCCCGGAGACCGCTCATGCCACCTGATCCCGCCGGTAAGGGAGGTGGTTTAATTCACGCCGGCGGGATCGGCCCATCACGGGCTGGAGAATCGCAGGGGGGGGGGCCCGCCGACCGGTGCGGCGCGATTCCCGCCCCCGCCGAATCACCGGTGCCGGAGAATTCGGCAGCCGGCAGGGGCGGGATTCACGCCGCCCCCCCCCCCCCCCCCCCCCCCAGCGATTCTCCGACCTGGCGGTGGGTCGGAGAGTCCCGCCTAATGAAACCATTGTCGAGTATCAGAAAAACCCATCTGGTTCACTAACGTCCTTTCGGGAAGGAAATCTGTCGCCCTTAACTGGCCTGGCCTACATGTGACTTCGGATCCACAGCTATGTGGTTGACTCTTAAGTGTCCTCAGGGATGGGCAAGAAATGCTGACCCAACCAGCGACGCCCACATCCCATGAAAAAATCTTTTTTTTAAACTCATGCCTCACATGCTGTTCAAGCTACGTTCAAGGTTATAGTCCACTATGCATCACAAGAGTTTATAATCCCATATTTAGCAACATTAGCACCTATTTTGACCTTGTACTTATGCACCCATGGTGATCCTAATGTAATATAACCAGCAATGATCTGAACTCAGTTGCTTAGATTTTGAAATAACCTTTATTTTGATACATTCCCGAACTTGGAAGCCTGTAGGACAAGCCAGAATTGCCATACCTGGCAATAGAAATCAATAAATGATGCCATGTTAGTTAAACAGTACATGCTGTACCATCTGAATCCAGATCTGACAACCTGTAGTATAAAGTCTATAAACTTAGCAATAGATTTTGGAGCAGGAAGAAAAGAAATGTAAAAGTGTGGATAAATGGAAATCACTGGAAGCAAAATTGAGATAATTCTAGAATCAATGCACATTAAACCCACACTTTCACAGGAACCAAGGTTAGAAGCCTACTAGCTGATAAACATTACATTGAAGCAACCAAGATTTACTATAGGCACTGCTAACACATTCCTAATGCATACCTTATGTATTCTCCATTTATTGATTTTGAAAATGCCGTTCTACCTACATGACACATAATAATTCATTGTGTCAGAAACACTTTCAGATTAGATGCCAAATAATGCATTACCTAAATACTTGATTTTCTTCCCCCAATTTACCCTCCGTTTGACATACACGCACTTTGATGCTCAGCGTACAATTCTCATGCGGCGTCTGTTAAAAGTAGATTAAGATTTGTCCAATCATCAGGAACCAAGATTTTGAGATTTTGAAAGTACTGAAACATTACACTTCAAAAACCAGATTACAAACTGGTGAACAAAATGTAATAATACACGGAAGTGAATCAGTTTCCAAAATGAGAAAAAGAGAATCAAGAATTCAGAAGGAGGTAGTTTGCCCAAAAACCAGGAAAGAAGAATTTCAGCAAATCGATGAAATTCCTACGTGCATTATAGTGGAAAATGTTTGATCCATTGCCGGCACTGATCATGATACAAGATATAGACTGGGACACTTCCAAGGTGTGGTGAACCACTGTATTAGGGGATGTAAGGTAGGACCTGCACTACAGGTTCGCCGGTAGCCCCTGCTGGCTGGCTCCGCCCACTAAGAACTGTATAAATATGCATGACCTCCAGTGCCCTGCCATTTTGCCAGCTGCAGCAGGAGGACACGCATCTGACTGTAATAAAGCCACAGTTGTACCCAATCTGCGTCTTTGTGCAATTGATTGCACATCACAAGGAGATCAGCATTTTTGAAACAAAATGCTGAGTAACATCCAGGTTTTACTTTCAACACCGGGAAACACATGGCTAAACGTGCTCGCTATGGGACACGATTCATTGAATCGCACCCTATCATGCGAATTAGGAAAATGACAGCGAAAGTTAACATTCACAAAAGTGAAATGCTCCCTTTGTCGACAGGAGTGACTGATGCCACTCAAATGTCCAAGATGGCGCCGGAGCGTGGCGACTCTCTGCGAGCTCTCCCTAAAAGATCCACTTTTTGCTTATCTTACAATCATTCTAATCTTTTTAAAATGTAATTCTAAACCTAACATTATTACTGTCTTGTGTTGCCCCATTATGTATTTTCTTTTATTTCCTTTTCATGTGCTTAATGATCTGTTGAGCTGCTCGCAGAAAAATACTTTTCACTGTACCTTGGTACACATGACAATAAACAAAGCCAATCCAAACCAAATTTGCAAAGGTGTGCGGGTGTGTGTATGTGTGTGTGGTGGTGGTGGAGCGGTAAATGCAATTTTCAATGTTTTTAAAATACTGCACATCATTCAGACATAGGTATGCCAGGGCTGCTTTTAAAAACAAAAGATTCTGGAGGTGGCGGGAGGGACAGGAGTGGGTTAAACAGAATGCCAGCTGGGAAATAGACCACACTTAAGTTGTTCACACTGGGAACCTTTTGCCTGCCTGGGAGTCTGTATTATCAAACATATCTAAACCACCCTTTCCACCAGCGAGTTACGCGACATCAACCAAACATTGAAATTTGGTGTCAGTTTAGCATATTTTGCTTGGCAAATACACCATTTTTCAAGTAAATTTATATTCTAAATTAATTAGCTTCAAATGATTTCTAATTGTTCTGCTTACAGATCTGAATATAACAACAGAGGCGGGATTCTCCGACCCCCCCACCGGGTCGGAAAATCGCCGGGGGCTGGTGTGAATCCCGCCCCCGCCGGTTGCCGAATTCTCCGGCACCGGATATTCGTCGGGGGTGGGAATCGCGCCGCGCCGATTGGCGCCCCCCCCCCCCCCCGGGCGATTCTCCAGCCCGCGATGGGCCGAAGTCCCACTGCTGGAATGCCTGTCCCTCCGGCGAGAATCAAACCACCTCTCTTACCGCCTGGACAAGGCGGCGCGGGCTGATCTGGCCGCGGGGGGTGCCCCCACGGTGGCCTGGCCCGCGATCGGGGCCCACCGATCCGCGGGCGGGCCTGTGCCGTGGGGGCACTCTTTTCCTTCCGCCTTCGCCATGGTCTCCACTATGGCGGAGGCGGAAGAGACCCCCTCCACTGCGCATGCGTGGGGATGCCATGAGCAGCTGCTGACGCTCCCACGCATACGCCGCACGGCAAAGTCATTTCCGCGCCAGCTGGCGGGGCACCAAAGGCCTTTCCCACCAGCTGACGGGGCGGAAATCAGTCCGGCGCAGGCCTAGCCCCTCAAGATGAGGGCTCGGCCCCTCAAGATGCGGAGAATTCCGCACCTTTGGGGCGGCGCAATGCCGGACTGATTCGCGCCATTTTTGGCGCCGGTCGGCTGACATCGCGCCGATTGTGGAGAATCCCGCCCCAGGACTCTTCCTCATTTTGTAATATTTGAAAAAGGTTGGAAAAGTAACACAGGGAGCTGAGTGCAAAATAATTGGTAACCTGGTGGGTCGTGGCAGTAATCTTTGGACACTTGGCTATTCTGACCATTTTCTAAATGAGATATTCCCAATATAAATATTGGTTTCCTCAAATGTATGATAATATCGTTTTCATAGTGGCTCTGCTGAACTCAAATCTTACCACAGTGGCATTTGCACCCCAAAATCAAGAATTATCTTACTTTGTGCTGGAACACGAGCAAGCCCCTCCGAGACTCTAGATCCTTCCGAGACTCAAAGGGGCAGAACAAGGCAACAATCAGAACGTGCGGGGAAATGGAGGAATAAAGGCTGAATCTTTCTTAACTGTTCACTTGAAATGAGGGGGGAGAGGGGAGGAGATTGTGCAGGGAATGTATAAAAATTAAATGGTGAGGCCTCCCACTGTGTTTCTCTATTGAATCTGATTTTTCTTCCCCTACCAGAATGACTACTGGTCAACCCCTTACTTGCCTATTGTATGTAAATTGCTGTGAGAATTAAGGCTCCTGCAAGCTTCCGGATTTTTCTGCCAACTCATGGTCATCTCTATCAATCACAATCACAGGGAATGCCAGGAAGATTGGGACTGGGACTGTGGAGACAGAAACCGAGCGCAAGGTTCTATCTCTTCCTCTCAGGGCTCCGAATTCTACTCCATTTGAATCCATTCTTGCTCCATGTGTAGCAGCAGCAGAATCCTCCGCCTTTGCAGTGGCAGGCTCTCGGGTGATTGGAGGGATCTCAAGCTGAGAGCTTACCCGACATAGTGAACCCTGACCCAAGGAAACAGGTCAAAGTTATAAGCAGCAAAACAAAATCTCTGAGCTATTGTGATCCACAGAAATCTATGAAGCCAAATATGGAAGCGAATAGAAAAGGGAATGGTCTCTCCTACATTATAGCAGTGACTACGCTTCATACTCATACGTAAACCTTGACCCTCCAAATTAAACATGTTTTGAAAGTGAATTTCAAGAACATTCTGGGCCAGATTTTGCTGTGAAACCAACAATGATGCCGCCCATTATTTATGCACAAATTGGACAGCAGCCCCTGGCGAGTGCACATGCGCAGTTAACATGAAAATCCAAAATATGCTGATGGGATGAGCTATACCTCCACAAGCTGTGCCACATGGGCGTTTAGCCAACAGCAATTTGCTGTGCAAAAAACCATATCCATAGAAAGATGTGCAGATATGTCCAAAGATGTGCAGGTTGGTAATGCTAAATAGTCTTTGTAGTTTCCAAAGGTTAGGTGGGGTTACGGGGATGGGGCAGGGGGTGGGTCAGGGAGAATCTTTCAGAGGATTAGTGCAGACTCAATGGGCCGAATGGCCTCCTTCTGCACTGTGCGGCTCCTATGGTTCTATGGGCGCGATGTACCAGCTTCGTCATACCCCAGTTCAGGTGGTAGTTGCCGGGTGAGGCCTCTTCTGGGATCTACTCAGCTCGCCACGCCTCACAAGATCTTACACGATCTCACAAGACGGCATGGTTGGAATCCCGCCCATTGTGCGCCGGATCAATATTTGCAAAGTCTGCATATTAGAGTGAGTAGCTAGTCTCACTCTAGTATGCAGCTCGCCTGATTTACCCAAAGCACTGGGATATAACCCCTTTGCCTCAGATCCCTTAGGTGAGTGCCGTTCAGTTCTGGTCCCCACAAAACGGCACTTCAGGGGATCTGAGGCCTCCAGGTGGTTGCCATCTGGACAGGATCCTGACACCACTGGTGTCACCTGGGCACCATGGCACTACCACCCTGGTTGTGCCCAGGTAGCACTTCCAGGCTGGCAGGAGCACTGCCAGGGTGCCAGGCTGGCAGTGCCATCGTAAAGCTGGCATTGTGCCCACACCGGTGATGGGACCTGGGGGTGCCCTGCCAGTGTGAGGTGGGGTGCGGAGAGAGTCCCGCCGAGAACCCCATTATAGGTGAGTTTGGGCTTTGAGGGGAACTGGGGGCCGCATCGGGTGGGTCGAGAGACCGAGAAGCCATTTAAAAACATGTTCAACACGGACTCTGTTGCAGTTTGTTTAGATTGCGTCCTATGATTCTAAGAAAGACTTCGCAACAGTTATTTGTTCACTTCGCGCAGCAAAACCCGGCCTAGAAGTACTACATAGCTCTGTACCTATCATGGATCTTCCGATAATAATTTTAGATCTTCTGCTTTGCAGACTTACACTGCAGGAAAGACTTGTGTATTCTCTATTGTGAACTGTTTTTCCAGTGGAGAACGTGAGACTCAAAGATCACATTTGAAAATTCCCAGAAAATAACAAAATTGCAATCTCAAGTCTTGGCTGCATCAGCAAGGCAGAAAATATCGGGAGAGTCAAGCCATGAAATAGGATTTTTATTTGGACTGATCCGGATTCATGGATGTTTGTAGTACATAATTTCTAGACTAAATCATGATGAACTTAACCAGCCTCCTTTCCTCCAGACATTTAAAAAAAAATATTCAGAACCATGACTCTTATTTAAAAGTCATTGCTTTTTGTCTGAGAAATACAGTGCTCGTCTTATGTTTGGAATTTCTAATATACTGAATAGCTTCAGGCCCAATGCTCAGTAGGGTAATATATAATGTCCATTCTAGAAACAAGTTGATAGCTTAGTACGCACAACACGGAGAGATTAAATGTCAGTTCCTTTCTACCTTAGAGAACATTACACCGCTATCAATTGAAATAGACTTCTCAATAATGAATTTTTCCATGTAACTTCATACAGCACTGATGGGCAAATAAACAAAGCAACCAAGTTATGAACATTTATTAGAATAAAGTTATCGGCATATAGTATACACAAGCCTTGACAGATGAGTTACACATTTGACGCAAAGTCATATGCAGCAAATAACAATGCAGCGACTGGTGCATGACTGAATAAACATGATTTTCCTTTGAAACATCCATTAATGCTCCATCCGCTGTCAACACTGCCTGTGGGAAGGCTCACAGCTTTCTACCAAAGCAACTTCACAGGATGTCAACGAGCCTCAAAGAATTCCTGTTTTCTATGCATCTAGAAGGTTCTGTAAAACCAAATAAGCGACTCTAGCACTGTTTAATAATTTGTACTCAAAACAAGACTACAAGACGGAATTCCATTTAAATAAGCATTTTACTTAGAAAGAAAGTTACATACATTTAAAAAATCATTTCGTACAACCTGACTTTATAAATGGCTCAGGGTTTTATAAGCTATTTTATTTTCAGACATACAAGGCATCAATTGAAAAGAGGGATGGTCCCATATACCATGAAACAGTTTGTTGGTTTCTGTATATGTGGGTGCCAAGGAGATCTTCCCCGTTATACTCAAATGCCACAGGAGGTAATTTGCCATCCGCAATCGCCTCCTACACAATAGTTTTAAAAATCAACAACTCATTTTGACCCCCATGTTAAATATTATTCTGAAGAGTTTAACCAATGTTAAGGCCAAGGAAAATAACGATACCACTCTGTACTTGCACCCACTTGCTAGACTCCTTGCTAGACCCGACTCCTAGACAGCATGGTAACATAGTGGTTAGCACTATGGCTTCACAGCATCAATGTCCCATGTTCGGCTTGGGTCACTGTCTGTGCGGAGTCTGCACGTTCTCCCCGTGTCTGCGTGGGTTTCTTCCGGGTGCTCCGGTTTCTTCCCGCAAGTCCTGAAAGACTTGCTATTAGGTAATTTGGACATTCTGAATTCTCCCTCTGTGTATCCCGAACAGGCACCGGAATGTGGCGACTAGGGGCTTTTCACAATTGCAGTGTTAATGTAAGCCTACTTGTGACAATAAAAAATTATTATTAGACAAGGTTAACAATGTGCATTTATATAGCACCTTAACAAATGCCGTAAGATGCTCCGCAGGAGAATTATCAAAGAAAATAACCTCCCTACTGCTATCTCATCTTTATTTTAGGACCTGTAATGCCATGTCCCACATATATCATTCCATGTCGATCCACATTAAAATCGATCTGCCACATCTCATCCTATCTAATTGCTCCAAGTCTCTGCTGCCGATCCATCACTTTGTTAATCACCTGCCAACAAAGCATCATGTCATCAGCAAATCTAATAATTCTGCACACACCTTATTATTAATTATGGTGATTGATATGGAACAGCGGGACTCTGTTGATCATCACATTGGCCCGTTTCATATTTATCACCATCCTCCATCTTCTGTTGCTATGCCAATTCTCAATCAAGCTAGACAATTCCAGAACCTCTTCACCTGCATTTGCAGAACTAATTACAGCCTAACGTGGATCAGTGGCCTGTCCAATTAATTACATGGTAGAGGGATTCAGTGGGCCAGTCATAAATAAAATATTAGTGCATTTGTTCATTAGAGCATTGTTCCTAAAAAGAAAATGTGTTTTTAAGTTTAAACTTACCATATTGATCTCTTAATTGTGGTGCAAATGGGACTTGATACAGACTTGAAAGATAGGCATTAAGAGCTTTTAGTATATGATGAAAAAAGTACGAGAAAAGGAAACAAAACAGGTCATCGCACAACAATCTTGACAACCACATTCACAAAAATGTACAATTATTAAATTCCAGATTCAATGTGCGAAATCCTCCTTCCAACGCCGGAATCGTGAAATGTGATCGGGCGGATAATCGTGCTTGAGCCGAAAATCGAGGTCGGTGCCAGGCGCCCAATGGAATGCCATGCTCCGGCGCCTCGACAGCGGCGGCACCGCACACCAGTGCGGGCATGCAAATTGTAGAGTAAAGGCCATTGGTATATCATTAACATAGAACATAGAACATTACAGCGCAGTACAGGCCCTTCGGCCCTCGATGATGCGCCGACCTGTGAAACCACTCTAAAGCCCATCTACACTATTCCCTTATCGTCCATATGTCTATCCAATGACCATTTGAATGCCCTTAGTGTTGGCGAGTCCACTACTGTTGCAGGCAGGTCATTCCATGCCCTTACTACTCTCTGAGTAAAGAACCTACCTCTGACATCTGTCCTATATCTATCTCCCCTCAATTTAAAGCTATGTCCCCTTGTGCTGGACATCACCATCCGAGGAAAAAGGCTCTCACTGACCACCCTATCTAATCCTCTGATCATCTTATATGCCTCAATTAAGTCACCTCTTAACCTTCTTCTCTCTAACGAAAACAGCCTCAAGTCCCTCAGCCTTTCCTCATAAGATCTTCCCTCCATACCAGGCAACATTCTGGTAAATCTCCTCTGCACCCTTTCCAATGCTTCCACATCCTTCCTATAATGCGGCGACCCGAATTGCACGCAATACTCCAAATGCAGCCGCACCAGAGTTTTGTACAGCTGCAACATAACCTCATGGCTCCAAAACTCAATCCCTCTACCAATAAAAGCTAACACACCGTACGCCTTCTTAACAACCCTCTCAACCTGGGTGGCAATTTTCAGGGATCTATGTACATGGACACCGGGTAGATCTCTCTGCTCATCCACACTGACAAGAATCTTACCATTAACCCAGTACTCTGTCTTCCTGTCATTCCTTCCAAAATGAATCACCTCACACTTTTCTGCATTTATCTCCATTTGCCACCTCTCAGCCCAGCGCTGCAGCTTATCTATGTCCCTCTGTAACTTGTAACATTCTTCCGCACTGTCCACAACTCCACTGACTTTAGTGTTATCTGCAAATTTACTCACCCATCCTTCTACACCCTCCTCCAGGTCATTTATAAAAATGATAAACAGCAGTGGCCCCAAAACAGATCCTTGTGGTACACCACTAGTAACTGGACTCCAGTCTGAACATTTCCCATCAACCACCATCCTTTGTCTTCTTCCAGCTAGCCAATGTCTGATCCAAACGGCTAAATCACCCTGAATCCCATGCCTCTGTATTTTCTGCAGTAGCCTACCGTGGGGAACCTTATCAAACACTTTACTGAAATCCATATACACCACATCAACTGCTTTACCCTCATCCACCTGTTTGGTCACTTTCTCAAAGAACTCAATAAGGTTTGTGAGGCACGACCCACCCTTCACAAAACCGTGTTGACTATCTCTAATCAAATTATTCCTTTCCAGATGATTATACATCCTATCTCTTATAAACCTTTCCAAGATTTTGCCCACAACAGAAGTAAGGCTCGCTGGTCTATAGTTACCGGGGTTGTCTCTACTCCCCTTCTTGAACAAGGGGACAACATTTGCTATCCTCCAGTCTTCTGGCACTATTTCTGTAGACAAAGATGACTTAAAGATCAAAGCCAAAGGCTCAGCAATCTCCTCCCTAGCTTCCCAGAGAATCCTAGGATAAATCCCATCCGGCCCAGGGGACGTATTTTTTTTCACACTTTCCAGAATTGCTAACACCTCCTCCTTATGAACCTCAAGTCCTTCTAGTCTAGTAGCCTGTGTCTCAGCATTCTCCTCGACAACATTGTCTTTTTCCTGTGTGAATATTGACGAAAAATATTCATTTAGCACCTCGCCTATCGCCTCGGACTCCACGCACAACTTCCCGCTACTGTCCTTGACTGGCCCTACTCTTACCCTAGTCATCCTTTTATTCCTGACATATCTATAGAAAGCTTTAGGGTTATCCTTGATCCTACCTGCCAAAGACTTCTCATGTCCCCTCCTGGCTCTTCTTAGCTCTCTCTTTAGGTCCTTCCTAGCTAACTTGTAACTCTTGAGCGCCCTAACTGAACCTTCATGTCTCATCTTTACATAAGCCTCCTTCTTCCACTTGACAATTGTTTCGACTGCTTTAGTAAACCATGGTGCCCTTGCTCGACCACTGCCTCTCTGCCTGACAGTTACATACTTATCAAGGACACGCAGTAGCTGCACATTTCCATTGTGCCCATCCCCTGCAGTTTTCCTCTCCATCCGATGCATCCTAAGTCTTGCCTCATCGCATCATAATTGCCTTTCCTCCAGATATAACTCTTGCCCTGCGGTACATACCTATCCCTTTCCATTACTAAAGTAAACGTAATCGAATTGTGGTCACTATCACCAAAGTGCTCACCTACCTCCAAATCTAACACCTGTCCTGGTTCATTACCCAGTACCAAATCCAATATGGCCTCGCCTCTCGTTGGCCTATCTACTGTGTCAGGAAACCCTCCTGCACACATTGGACAAAAACGGACCCATCTAAAGTACTCAAACTATAGCATTTCCAGTCAATATTTGGAAAGTTAAAGTCCCCCATAACAACTACCCTGTTGCTTTCGCTCCTATCCAGAATCATCTTTGCAATCCTTTCCTCTACATCTCTGAAACGTTTCAGAGGCCTATAGAAAACCCCTAACAGGGTGACCTCTCCTTTCCGGCATTTTCCAGGCCTTCCACGATGCTCCGCTTCCGCCAGGAGGAATTACCAACGGCGAGGTTCACTTGTGTTACTGAAAATCGGGAACTGGGTGCAATGGTTACTGAGGGAGACAGAGGGGGTACGAAAAGTGCCCATCATCGCTATAGTGTTCCGATAGTTGCACTGTCAGCCAGGGGGACGTCTGCCACGGCCAGGGTGTATAGTGGGGAGTGACCAGGAGGTGGGCTGTGTGGTCGGGGTGGTCGGGCATGGACCACTATTGCCGCAGCCTACAAGGCAGCCATGTGGTGGCACACGTTGCTGACTGCCCACTGTGAATTTAGCCCCATGGATCATATGGGTGCCTTCCCAGGCCACCCCCCTAGGTATCCTGTGGCCCCAGCCAACCCATGAACGGGATTGCTGTGTTCCAGCACATGTGCCACCTTCTTGCCTGAGATGAGGGTGCGTAGGGAATGGAGTAATTATATGCAACTCCTGCTTGTCAGGCTCCCCAGTGCCAATCCCGACCCTGTCGTATCACACGCCGGCATGCATTGGAATTTGCACTAGTTCCACCGGTACTAACCTATTAACGTGTCCTGAATTGTTCCGCGACTGGCGCCCCTCTCGGGGCGCAGATCACTCGTGACTCAGCACTCCCAGCATCAGCACTTTTCTCAAACAGACAATTCTGCCCAATAGGTTTGAACTGGCATGTTAACGTTGGGGACATTGGAAGAGCTATACACATTTTATTTGATAAAAATATAGTCGTTTTGCAAGACGCTGATCTAAATTGTCATCACAACATATTGAACGAAACAGATTTTTAAAAAAGGCCTGACAATCACTTTTCAATTGTAGAAATCTCTTTTAACAAAAGATTACTTCATGGATTTCTTTTTACGCTCACAACAGACTTGCACTCAATCTCATTATTCATATAAGATAATCTTAATAAATCAGAAACCGATAAATGTTTTCGGTCTCAACTTCAGTAGTTGGGGCAGAGGTAACCAGTCCAAGATCCTACAACTTATTCCAATTTAATATTCAATTTTTATTCCAACAGTTATTGGACTAGATGTGATGTTGGATAAAATGAAGCATATGCACATACAAAATAGTCCCTTTTCTTCACTGTGTGCTAATGTTTCGTTTCAGTTTGATGCAAGCTACAGACATTACCTCGACAATTGGTTGCTGAAAGTGCATCAATTAGTTTGCCACAAATTATTTCAGGCAAGTTTGTGAAGGTGGAGTTCTGTTAGTCGTGGCTGATCTTTACAATATAGTAAGTACTTCACAAACCTTTTTCCTGGTGTGACCCCATTTTAGTGCCTCAGACTTTGTGTGACCCCGGGAGAAGAAATGCAGGCTTTAGCTTCAGCTCATGATCAGAAAGAGAGTTGGTTTTAGCTGCTGAGCAAGGAAGTAGGGAGTTAGCTCCAGCTGCTGAGCGGGGTAGGGGGTGGCTGGGAGGGCATGGAGTGGAAGCAGCTCAGGGTGGTGGGAATTATTTGAATTGCGGGATTTTTAAAAATAAAAACAAATACCTACCTTTTCAAAAGGCTTTTTTTTTGGTAATTGCAATGGGACTCAAAGAATGGTCTGTCAGACCACACCCACCAGTCGGAAACGCCCCCAGGATTTAAATGAGCCTCAGCTGTTCGCATTCAGCCACTGCTGCCACGGAATGAGCCCCACCAGCCCTGTTTTCTGATCCCGCGAGGGGCGCAACTCATAGTTACAGGGTTACGGGGAGAGGGTGGCGGTGCGGGCTGAAGCAGGGTGCTCTTTCCAAGAGCCGGTGCAGACTCGATGGGCCAAATGGCCTCCTTCTGTACTGTAGATTCTATGATTCTATGAAGAAGCCCGGCAATATTTGTGGGGTGGAAGGGTGAAATTTCCCGGACCTCTCCGTCGCAAAAAATCATTGCATGCGGGACAGAAAATTTGATAGAGCAGCCAAATGCTCATGGACTTTGGGCCGGAATTTCATGCCCCGCGGCAGGTGAGACTCGGAAAATTCCGCCATAGTCTTTGACACTTACCTAACTTATTCCCTTCATTTAATCCTCAATTATAAAAGAGCCCCAACATAAGCCTACTTGTGACAATAATAGATTTTCATTTCATTTCATAAGCTCAGTGTTTCATTCCTCAATCTAGTTCCACTGAAATGATTATCCACACTTTCATCACCTCCAAGGCGTGACCTCTCGCCAATTCTAGCTCACCGACAGCACAACTCCCGTCCTCCCTGTTCACCTGTTTTATTTGCGTGTTCGAACTGACCTTCATAGCTCTCAATGTGAGAGGAAGGGGGCTCTTATTTATAATTTACTGCTGAAATCAATAATGTTCTCACTGAGTTATGTTCTGCACAGATTTCGGTTATGCTAGAAGCTGACATTGCCCACATAACTGGCTGCACCTCCCCCCACTGATTGAATTAATCACCCATGACGAGACTCCACTAACTACACCTGTGACCCATCAAGGGGGCTCGTCAAAAAAATAATTAACAAGGGTACAAATAAGCACCTTTTAAAATACTTAAATATTAAAATATATTTAAATGTACTTAAGAAATGATCTTATACCAATGATATCGGCAAGAGGCTCTGTGTAGTTAACATCATTTTTAGTTTATAAAAATCAGGTGACTCAAGGGGACTGAACGTTAATTAATACTGCTTTTTCAATTCGCGATAAACCCATTTTCAGCTGTATTGGTGAAGTTGCGCCATGTTACTGTGCCTAAGTGTAATCGAGGAATATATTTTATAGACTGTAGAAGCCAGGTATTAAAGATTCCTTCATAGCCCCCCAAAAATTCTAAAACAAGGCCCAGTTGCTATGATTCAAGTATATTAGTTGTCGATGTGCTGACAGAAGCAGAAATTTGGGCAAACAATGTAATTGTTGTAATGAGGCCCATGGGGAAACTGTAATTGATCTCCCCATGGGGCTCATGGGGCAGGATTCTCCACTCCCGCGCCGAAGTGGCCGCGCCGTCGTGAACGCCGTCAAGGTTCACAACGACGCGGAACGGCCCCGGTCCCGACCGATTCAGGCCCTGACAATGGGCCAGTATCGGGGCGGCGTCATCTACACGTGCCAGGCCTTGTCGCCCGCGTAAAAGCGGCGCCGCATAGATGACGCGGCCGGCGCCGCATAACGGACGTCATCCGCCCATGCGCGGGTTGGCCGGCGCCAACCCGCGCATGCGTGGTTGTCGTCCTGTCTAAATCCGCCCCGCAAGAAGATGGGGGATGGATCTTGCGGGGCCACGGAAGGAAGGAGGTCCTCCTTCAGAGAGGACGGCCCAATGATCGGTGGGCACCGATCGCGGGCCACACCACATTCCAGGTGAAGCCCGGTGCAGGATCCCCCCTCGCCCCCCCACAGGCCGCCCCCCCCCCCAGCATTCACGCACCGCCCACGACTGCAGCAACCAGGTGTGGACGGCACCGGAGGGGAACCCGCCGTTTTGGCCTGGCCGCTCGGCCCATCCGGGCCTCAGAATAGCGGGGATGCCGGAGAATCGCCATTTTGGGTGTCTCCGGCGATTCTCCAGCCTGCGGCCCGCGAAACTCAACCGGGCCGTTCCCGCTGCTTGGGGGAATCGCGGGAGGTCGTCGGACCGGCGACCCGGAAATTTTGGCGGCCCAGGCGATACTCCCAACCGGCATGGGAGTGGAGAATCGCGCCCATGGAATATGAGCTTCCCCTGGAATGGCTGGAGCTCTGGCTCATAAGATCGGGCATAAAAGATGTTCACGGACATCTTTAACCTGTCCCTACTCCGCTCCGAAGTCCCCATCTGCTTCAAGAAGACCACCATCATACCGGTGCCAAAGGAAAACCAGGCAACGTGCCTCAATGACTACCGTCCGGTGGCCCTGACTTCAGTCATAATGAAGTGCCTCGAGAGGTTGGTCATGAAGCGTATCACCTCCATATGCCCAGAACGCCTTGATCCACTGCAATTCGCATACCGCCACAACCGGTCCACAGCAGACGCCATATCCCTGGCCCCTACACTCACCCCTAGAGCATCTCGACAACAAGGACTCCTACATCAGACTCCTATTTATTGACTACAGCTCCGCCTTCAACACCATAATCCCAGCCAACCTCATATCAAAGCTCCAAAACCTAGGACTTGGCTCCTCACTCTGCAACTGGATCCATGGCTTTCTAACCCACAGACCACAATCAGTAAGAATAAACAACAACACCTCCTCCACAATAGTCCTCAATACCGGAGCCCCGCAAGGCTGCGTACTTAGCCCCCTACTATACTCCCTGTACACACACGTGGCACAATTTGGTCCCAACTCCATCTACAAATTTGCTGATGATACGACCATAGTGGGCCGGATCTCGAATAACGACGAGTCAGAATACAGGAAGGAGATTGAGAACCTAGTGGAGTGGTGGAGCGACAACAATCTATCCCTCAATGCCCGCAAAACTAAAGAGCTGGTCAATGTCTTCAGAAAGCACAGTACTGTACACACCCCTGTCAGCATTAACAGGGCCGAGGTGGAGATGGTTAGCAGTTTCAAATTCCTCGGGGTACACATCTCCAAAAATCTGTCCTGGTCCACCCAAGTCGACGCTGTCATAATATACACATCAGTATATGATGGTGCAGAGGCACACACTGACTGACACACTGCAAGACCAATCAACACACACAACACAGCAGCCAATCACCAGTTAGGGCACGGTCACTATAAAGACAGAGGGCACTAGTTTTCCTGCTCATTCGGGATGCAGCCTCTGAGACAGACAGAGCCCGCAGTCAGTAGCACAAACATCCACCATGTGCTAGCAGTATAGGCTGGTCAGGTTAGGCATAGGTCTTCAGTCAATCTAACATAGTGCCGACCCACAGTGCAAGTATGTTTAACAGCTCTTAGTTAAATAAAATAGAGTTGTACTATTACAAATGTTGGTAGCCTGACTATGTTACAGCTATGGTAAACGCAGTCTCCACAGATCCAGAGTACCCAACACATCAGACGCTACCACCAAGAAAGCACAACA
Organism: Scyliorhinus torazame; assembly: GCF_047496885.1. Taxonomy (NCBI): domain Eukaryota; kingdom Metazoa; phylum Chordata; class Chondrichthyes; order Carcharhiniformes; family Scyliorhinidae; genus Scyliorhinus; species Scyliorhinus torazame. Next base: position 194,848,579 of record NC_092718.1, read on the forward strand.
GCGCCTATACTTCCTCAGGAAACTAAGGAAATTCGGCATGTCCACATTAACTCTTACCAACGTTCACAGATGCACCATAGAAAGCATCCTATCTGGCTGCATCACAGCCTGGTATGGCAACTGCTCGGCCCAGGACCGCAAGAAACTTCAGAGAGTCGTGAACACAGCCCAGTCCATTACACTAAACTGCCTCCCATCCATTGACTCCATCTACACCTCCCGCTGCCTGGGGAAAGCGGCCAGCATAATCAAAGACCCCTCCCACCCGGCTTACTCACTCTTCCAACTTCTTCCATCGGGCAAGAGATACAAAAGTCTGAGAACACGCACGAACAGACTCAAAAACAACTTCTTCCTCGCTGTTACCACACTCCTAAACAATCCTCTTATGGACTGACTTCATTAACACTACACCCCTGTATGTGTCGCCCGATGCCGGTGTTATGTAGTTCCCTATTATGTATTTTCCTTTATTTCCTTTTCTTTTCATGTACCTAATGATCTGTTGAGCAGAAAAATACTTTTCACTGTACCTTGGTACACGTGACAATAAACAAAATCCAAATCCAAAAACCGGCCCGAGCAGGGGACTGTGAAGTGTAAATAGTTAACACTGTGGGCAGACTTTATGTTAAGTTAAATAAATTCCTTCCTTATTCCTACCGCTGGTTTCCTGGGCGTTAAAATTCCCAAAATTAAAGCAATTTGAACCGGAATTCCCAGTTGCATGCGAAGTGGAAACCCTAACCCAATGCAAGATATCACCAATTTATTAAGTGTACGATACATCTATTTGTAAGAACATAGGGATCTCGGAAGGACAGTTCGGGCAGAGGAAAGACAGATGGTCAGGACTTTCAACTTTTAGGAATCGACCAATGAGATTGTGAATGAGGTACAATTGGTCTACGGTGCAGCTTTGGAGAAATAATAGCTTTAGTGATGGAACTGTGGATAATAGTTTTAGTGGCAATGGATTGAAGAATGGAATAATGCTCTTCCCCTACGAAACAGGCTTTGGGCCAAAGCTTATATATACCACAAAGGGGCCTGTTTAGCTCAGTTGGCTGGATAGCTGGCAGAGCCGAGGCCAACAGCGTGGGTACAAATCCCGCACCGGATGAGGTCAACTGATGAAGGCCCCGCCTTCCCAACTATGCCCCTCGCCTGAGGTGTGATGATCCTCAGGTTAAAAAGGGATAAGTATACACCGCAGGGCAAGAGTTATAGCTGGGGGAAGGGCAATTATGATGCCATTAGACGTGACTTGGGGGGGATAAGGTGGAGAAGTAGGCTGCAAGTGTTGGGCACACTGGATAAGTGGGGTTTGTTCAAGGATCAGCTACTGCGTGTTCTTGATAAGTATGTACCGGTCAGGCAGGGAGGAAGGCGTCGAGCGAGGGAACCGTGGTTTACCAAGGAAGTGGAATCTCTTGTTAAGAGGAAGAAGGAGGCCTATGTGAAGATGAGGTGTGAAGTTTCAGTTGGGGCAATGGATAGTTACAAGGTAGCGAGGAAGGATCTAAAGAGAGAGCTAAGACAAGCAAGGAGAGGACATGAGAAGTATTTGGCAGGAAGGATCAAGGAAAACCCAAAAGCTTTCTATAGGTATGTCAGGAATAAGCGAATGACTAGGGAAAGAGTAGGACCAGTCAAGGACAGGGATGGGAAATTGTGTGTTGAGTCTGAAGAGATAGGTGAGATACTAAATGAATATTTTTCGTCAGTATTCACTCAGGAAAAAGATAATGTTGTTGAGGAGAATGCTGAGACCCAGGCTATTAGAATAGATGGCATTGAGGTACGTAGGGAAGAGGTGTTGGCAATTCTGGACAGGCTGAAAATAGATAAGTCCCCGGGACCTGATGGGATTTATCCTAGGATTCTCTGGGAGGCCAGGGAAGAGATTGCTGGACCTTTGGTTTTGATTTTTATGTCATCATTGGCTACAGGAATAGTGCCAGAGGACTGGAGGACAGCAAATGTGGTCCCTTTGTTCAAAAAGGGGAGCAGAGACAACCCCGGCAACTATAGACCGGTGAGCCTCGCGTCTGTAGTGGGTAAAGTCTTGGAGGGGATTACAAGAGAGTATGTACCGCAATGTCAGTTAGAGGGGTGCTGTGCTCTGACTGTGAGATGTGGCTGGTCCGGGAGGCTTCCAGCGTCCCGGATGGCTTCATCTGCAGAAAGTGCACCCAACTGCAGCTCCTCACAGACCGCATGGTTCGGTTGGAGCAGCAATTGGATGCACTTAGGAGCATGCAGGTGGCGGAAAGCGTCATAGATCGCAGTTATGTAAATGTGGTCACACCCAAGGTGCAGGCAGAGAAATGGGTGACCACCAGAAAGGGCAGGCAGTCAGTGCAGGAATCCCCTGTGGTTGTCCCCGTCTCGAACAGATATACCCCTTTGGATACTGTCGGGGGGGATAGCTTATCAGGGGAAAACAGCAGCAGCCAGAGCAGTGGCACCACGGCTGGCTCTGATGTTCAGAAGGGAGGGTCAAAGCGCAGAAGAGTAATAGTAATAGGGGACTCTATAGTCAGGGGCACAGATAGGCGCTTCTGTGGACGTGAAAGAGACTCCAGGATGGTATGTTGCCTCCCTGGTGCCAGGGTCCAGGATGTCTCCGAACGGGTAGAGGGAATCCTGAAGGGGGAGGGCAAACAGGCAGAGGTCGTTGTACATATTGGTACTAACGACATAGGCAGGAAGGGGCATGAGGTCCTGCAGCAGGAGTTCAGGGAGCTAGGCAGAAAGTTAAAAGACAGGACCTCGAGGGTTGTAATCTCGGGATTACTCCCTGTGCCACGTGCCAGTGAGGCTAGAAATAGGAAGATAGAGCAGACAAACACGTGGCTAAACAGCTGGTGTAGGAGGGAGGGTTTCCATTATCTGGACCACTGGGAGCTCTTCCGGGGCAGGTGTGACCTGTATAAGATGGACGGGTTGCATCTAAACTGGAGAGGCATAAATATCCTGGCCGCGAGGTTTGCTAGTGTCACACGGGAGGGTTTAAACTAGTATGGCAGGGGGGTGGGCACGGGAGCAATAGGTCAGAAGGTGAGAGCATTGAGGGAGAACTAGGGAATAGGGACAGTGTGGCTCTGAGGCAGAGCAGACGGGGAGAAGTTGCTGAACACAGCGGGTCTGGTGGCCTGAAGTGCATATGTTTTAATGCAAGGAGCATTACAGGTAAGGCAGATGAACTTAGAGCTTGGATTACTACTTGGAACTATGATGTTGTTGCCATTACAGAGGCCTGGTTGAGGGAAGGGCAGGATTGGCAGCTAAACGTTCCAGGATTTAGATGTTTCAGGCGGGATAGAGGGGGATGTAAAAGGGGAGGCGGAGTTGCGCTGCTTGTTCGGGAGAATATCACAGCTATACTGCGAGAGGACACCTCAGAGGGCAGTGAGGCTATATGGGTAGAGATCAGGAATAAGAAGGGTGCAGTCACAATGTTGGGGTATACTACAGGCCTCCCAACAGCCAGCGGGGGATAGAGGAGCAGATAGGTAGACAGATTTTGGAAAAGAGTAAAAACAACAGGGTTGTGGTGATGGGAGACTTCAACTTCCCCAATATTGACTGGGACTCACTTAGTGCCAGGGGCTGAGACGGGGCGGAGTTTGTAAGGAGCATCCAGGAGGGCTTCTTAAAACAATATGTAAACAGTCCAACTAGGGAAGGGGCGGTACTGGACCTGGTATTGGGGAATGAGCCCGGCCAGGTGGTAGATGTTTCAGTAGGGGAGCATTTCGGTAACAGTGACCACAATTCAGTAAGTTTTAAAGTACTGGTGGACAAGGATAAGAGTGGTCCGAGGGTGAATGTGCTAAATTGGGGGAAGGCTAATTATAACAATATTAGGCGGGAACTGAAGAACATAGGTTGGGGGCGGATGTTTGAGGGCAAATCAACATCTGACATGTGGGAGGCTTTCAAGTGTCAGTTGAAAGGAATACAGGACAGGCATGTTCCTGTGAGGAAGAAAGATAAATACGGCAATTTTCGGGAACCTTGGATGACGAGTGATATTGTAGGCCTCGTCAAAAAGAAAAAGGAGGCATTTGTCAGGGCTAAAAGGTTGGGAACAGACGAAGCCTGTGTGGCATATAAGGAAAGTAGGAAGGAACTTAAGCAAGGAGTCAGGAGGGCTAGAAGGGGTCATGAAAAGTCATTGGCAAATAGGGTTAAGGAAAATCCCAAGGCTTTTTACACGTACATAAAAAGCAAGAGGGTAGCCAGGGAAAGGGTTGGCCCACTGAAGGATAGGCAAGGGAATCTATGTGTGGAGCCAGAGGAAATGGGCGAGGTACTAAATGAATACTTTGCATCAGTATTCACCAAAGAGAAGGAATTGGTAAATGTTGAGTCTGGAGAAGGGGGTGTAGATAGCCTGGGTCACATTGTGATCCAAAAAGACGAGGTGTTGGGTGTCTTAAAAAATATTAAGGTAGATAAGTCCCCAGGGCCTGATGGGATCTACCCCAGAATACTGAAGGAGGCTGGAGAGGAAATTGCTTAGGCCTTGACAGAAATCTTTGGATCCTCGCTGTCTTCAGGGGATGTCCCGGAGGACTGGAGAATAGCCAATATTGTTCCTCTGTTTAAGAAGGGTAGCAAGGATAATCCCGGGAACTACAGGCCGGTGAGCCTTACTTCAGTGGTAGGGAAATTACTGGAGAGAATTCTTCGAGACAGGATCTACTCCCATTTGGAAGCAAATGGACGTATTAGTGAGAGGCAGCACGGTTTTGTGAAGGGGAGGTCGTGTCTCACTAACTTGATAGAGTTTTTCGAGGAGGTCACTAAGATGATTGATGCAGGTAGGGCAGTAGATGTTGTCTATATGGACTTCAGTAAGGCCTTTGACAAGGTCCCTCATGGTAGACTAGTACAAAAGGTCACACGGGATCAGGGGTGAACTGGCAAGGTGGATACAGAACTGGCTAGGCCATAGAAGGCAGAGGGTAGCAATGGAGGGATGCTTTTCTAATTGGAGGGCTGTGACCAGTGGTGTTCCACAGGGATCAGTGCTGGGACCTTTGCTCTTTGTAGTATATATAAATGATTTGGAGGAAAATGTAACTGGTCTGATTAGTAAGTTTGCAGACGACACAAAGGTTGGTGGAATTGCGGATAGCGATGAGGACTGTCTGAGGATACAGCAGGATTTAGATTGTCTGGAGACTTGGGCGGAGAGATGGCAGATGGAGTTTAATCCGGACAAATGTGAGGTAATGCATTTTGGAAGGGCTAATGCAGGTAGGGAATATACAGTGAATGGTAGAACCCTCAAGAGTATTGAAAGTCAAAGAGATCTAGGAGTACAGGTCCACAGGTCATTGAAAGGGGCAACACAGGTGGAGAAGGTAGTCAAGAAGGCATACGGCATGCTTGCCTTCATTGGCCGGGGCATTGAGTATAAGAATTGGCAAGTCATGTTGCAGCTGTATAGAACCTTAGTTAGGCCACACTTGGAGTATAGTGTTCAATTCTGGTCGCCACACTACCAGAAGGATGTGGAGGCTTTAGAGAGGGTGCAGAAGAGATTTACCAGAATGTTGCCTGGTATGGAGGGCATAAGCTATGAGGAGCGATTGAATAAACTCGGTTTGTTCTCACTGGAACGAAGGAGGTTGAGGGGCGACCTGATAGAGGTATACAAAATTATGAGGGGCATAGACAGAGTGGATAGTCAGAGGCTTTTCCCCAGGGTAGAGGGGTCAATTACTAGGGGGCATAGGTTTAAGGTGAGAGGGGCAAGGTTTAGAGTAGATGTACGAGGCAAGTTTTTTACGCAGAGGGTAGTGGGTGCCTGGAACTCACTACCGGAGGAGGTAGTGGAAGCAGGAACGATAGGGACATTCAAGGGGTATCTTGACAAATATATGAATAGGATGGGAATAGAAGGATACGGACCCAGGAAGTGTAGAAGATTGTAGTTTAGTCGGGCAGTATGGTCGGCACGGGCTTAGAGGGCCGAAGGGCCTGTTCCGGTGCTGTACATTTCTTTGTTCTTTGTTCTTTGTTGAGACAAGATTTATAATCATCTAGATAGGAATAATATGATCAGGGATAGTCAGCATGGCTTTGTGAAGGGTAGGTCATGCCTCACAAACCTTATTGAGTTCTTTGAGAAGGTGACTGAACAGGTAGATGAGGGTAGAGCAGTTGATGTGGTGTATATGGATTTCAGCAAAGCGTTTGATAAGGTTCCCCACGTTAGGCTATTGCAGAAAATACGGAGGCTGGGGATTGAGGGTGATTTAGAGATGTGGATCAGAAATTGGCTAGCTGAAAGAAGACAGAGGGTGGTGGTTGATGGGAAATGTTCAGAATGGAGTACAGTCACAAGTGGAGTACCACAAGGATCTGTTCTGGGGCCGTTGCTGTTTGTCATTTTTATCAATGACCTAGAGGAAGGCGCAGAAGGGTGGGTGAGTAAATTTGCAGACGATACTAAAGTCGGTGGTGTTGTCGATAGTGTGGAAGGATGTAGCAGGTTACAGAGGGATATAGATAAGCTGCAGAGCTGGGCTGAGAGGTGGCAAATGGAGTTTAATGTAGAGAAGTGTGAGGTGATTCACTTTGGATGGAATAACAGGAATGCGGAATATTTGGCTAATGGTGAAGTTCTTGAAAGTGTGGATGAGCAGAGGGATCTAGGTGTCCATGTACATAGATCCCTGAAAGTTGCCACCCAGGTTGATAGGGTTGTGAAGAAGGCCTATGGAGTGTTGGCCTTTATTGGTAGAGGGATTGAGTTCCGGAGTCGGGAGGTCATGTTGCAGCTGTACAGAACTCCGGTACGGTCGCATTTGGAGTATTGCGTACAGTTCTGGTCACCGCATTATAGGAAGGACGTGGAGGCTTTGGAGCGGGTGCAGAGGAGATTTACCAGGATGTTGCCTGGTATGGAGGGAAAATCTTATGAGGAAAGGCTGATGGACTTGAGGTTGTTTTCGTTGGAGAGAAGAAGGTTAAGAGGAGACTTAATAGAGGCATACAAAATGATCAGGGGGTTGGATAGGGTGGACAGTGAGAGCCTTCTCCCGCGGATGGAAATGGCTGGCACGAGGGTACATAACTTTAAACTGAGGGGTAATAGATATAGGACAGAGGTCAGAGGTAGGTTCTTTACGCAAAGAGTAGTGAGGCCGTGGAATGCCCTACCTGCTACAGTAGTGAACTCGCCAACATTGAGGGCATTTAAAAGTTTATTGGATAAACATATGGATGATAATGGCATAGTGTGGGTTAGATGGCTTTTGTTTCGATGCAACATCGTGGGCCGAAGGGCCTGTACTGCGCTGTATTGTTCTATGTTCTATGTTCTATAAATCACCACCAGGCAGCTCTCCCCCCTTCAAAGGGGAAAGCAACCTATTGTCATGTGGGCCTGTGATGACTTTACTTTTACTTTATATCGCAAAAAGTCTGATGGAATAGGGGCAACTACAGTCATAGAGAAGAACATACTGCAAGGAACACAGTGGGGGTGAAATTGGTCTTCGCGTGTCAGCATAGCAGTAGATAATAAATCAGCAATGTGCTTGACACCCTGTGAGATCTTCTTTTCCAATTTCTGCTACTGAGTGCTGTTTGCGATCACCCACCTTTGCACTACAGCTGCAGACTTTGTCCTGTGGCCTCTGTGCTATTAGCAACATGAGAATGTTACCTAGCCCATATAATTAGTCAGGGCTGATCAAAAACATGTTTGAATGTAACTTCAACTAATTACCTTTGTGAGCCACAGAGAAATATTCCTCAACTTTTACCAGGTGATTATTTAAGTGGGTTGGGGTCATAGTTCTGAAAACTCATAGATGCTGATCCAACATTATCTTTTTTATTTCATGGGCTGGGCATCACTGGCTGGACGAGCATTTATTGCCCATCCCTAATTGTCTGTGAACTGAATGGTTTGCACAGCCATTTCAAAGGGCATTTAAGGGACAAACACATTGCTTTGAGACAACGACAATCCTCCAACATTCATCCGTTTATGAACTCATTGCAGTGCTCGACTGCAGCTGTACTGTGTCTATTCATCCAAAGGTGGTGGACAGGTACCTGGGGTGAACCGCCACTCTGGGTAAAAAAACGTTTTCCCCCACTCACTGTCAATGGCCTGCTGTCAGATCGTGCCTTTCAGTTAACAATATGCAAAATACGTTTACAGAACGAATGATGGAAGAACAGAAGAAAGGAAGGCAAGTGAAGAAGGCAAGCACGGAACAAAAAGGAGGAAAGAAAGGGGGCAACAAAAGGAGTGGGGGGGAAAATGAAAAACACACAAAGTCTTTGCACACAGCGGACCGGCACCAGAATGATAAGCCCTCCCGAGATTGCGCTCGCCCGCGGAGCGATGGCCGCCGATCGATATCCTGCCCGTCTGTGAGACCCCCCAGTGAATGATCCCCCTCCCCCAGTGAATGATCCCCCCGTCCGTCCGTCCCCCTCCCCCGTCCCCCACCAGGGCGGCCACGGACTGAGTCTGCAGCCGCCACACCGAGTTCGCGATGGGTGGGACCATGAGAGAACGATGGCATCGGAAACTCGGACAGCTGCACTCGGTGAATCGCCGCGGGGACCTCTTTCTATGGCCCCCGACCAGCGCCGCGTCGACTGTGCACGTGTGGTTGCCGGCGATTCTCCGGGGACTGGAGAATCGTGCAAGCGGCGTCGGACCCGATCTTAGGTTTGACACCCTTTCTCCGCCCCCGCGCCGATCGCGGTTTTGGCGCAGAGGCTCGGAGAATCCTGCCAAGAACTTGGAGCAGAAGTCACAATTCAGCCCTTTGAGCCTGCTCCGCCAATCAATCAGATCATGGCTGATCTCTTCGTGGTCTCAAATCCACCTCCCTACTTGTTCTTCATATCCCTTTAATCTGTTTTTTTAAATCATAAATATATCAACCTCTTTCTTGAAACTATTTAATGATTTAGGGCAGCATGGTAGCATAGTGGTTACCCAAGTGGCTTCACAGCACCAGGGTCCCAGGTTCGATTCCCCGCTGGGTCACTGCCTGTGCGGAGTCTGCACGTTCTCCCTGTGTCTGCGTGGGTTTCCTCCGTGTGCTCCGCACAGTCCAAAGATGTGCAGGTTAGGTGGATTGGCCATGCTAAATTGCCCTTAGAGTCCAAAAGGCTAGGAGGGGTAACTGGGTTACGGGGATAGGTTAGAAGCGTGGGCTTAAATGGGGTGCTCTTTCCAAGAGCCGTTGCAGACTCGATGGGCTGAATGGCCTCCTTCTGCACTGTAAATTCTATGATTCTATGATCATTGTCATCACGACCTTTGCTGGAGCATTTGCAAGCATGAGCTCCAGAGAGATCCACACACTCGAGTTCCAATTCAGCAGGACAAAGATGCGCTTGATCAGCACCTTGGCCAGTCATCAGCCTCACTGCAGCAGACCTGCTCCCTGGTGTACAGATAGTGCAGGAAAGCCTGTATCGCTCAGGCGCAGCCTGCCAAATTTCTTGTACCTTGGGAAGAACTTTGTTGCATCAAATTGCAGCAAGACAATGAATCATAGGAACTCTTGGGAAAGTGGACAGCCGGCATGTTTAATGCAGATCGTCTGCAGCCAAGAGAAGCGAGAGTTTTTCAAATTTATCCTCACCGTGACATATTTCACAAACCCTGGGGAAGTCTCACAGGTTGATAGCAGTCTTGCTGCCTATGGGTTTCCAGGGGCTGATCCATGCCTCAGCTGAAAGAGTGGTGTGTATGTTACCCAGCAGCGCCGCAACAGCAAGTTACATGAAATGGTGGATTTCACTGAAGCTCACACTGGGGTAACGACAAGTGGCTTGGAAGATAAAAAGAGCCTTTAGTTCAACTATATCAGAAGGACAACGTAACCTGACAAAACCCTGCAACGCGTCTCCCAGGAGAGGCCACGAATCAGAAGCCATCGTCCTGGACAACTTCAGAATTTCCACTGATCCTCGAGCTAAATCGCCACTTCCTGACCTATACATGTGGCTGCAGGGATAATAATAATCTATAATGATCTTTATTATTCTCACAAGTAGGCTTACATCAACACTGCAGTGAAGTTACTGTGAAAATCTCCTAGTCGCCACATTCCAGCACCTGTTCGGATACACAGGGAGAATTTAGAATGTCCAATTCAGCCATCAAGCACGTCTTTCGGGACTTGTGGGAGGAAACCGGAGCACCCGGAGGAAACCCACGCAGACACGGGGAGAACGTGCAGACTCCAGAAAGACAGTGACCCAAGCAGGAAACGAACCTGGGACCCTGGCACTGTGAAGCAACAGTGCTTATCACTGTGCTACCGTGCCGCCCGTTGATAAGTGGCAGGGGCTCCGTCCTTTTCTTCTTAGGGCGATGCAAAGTTGTATAATACTCAGTAACAGGTTTATCTAGCTCTGAGATGCAACAATCGCAAAATTCCATTGTGGCCTCCCCCACTTTTTGTCTCTCCTCTAATACTGGTCCTCTCAACACCCCCAATTTTAATTACTCCACCATCAGTTGCTGTGTCCTCTGCTGCCAAGGCCCGAAAGCTCTTGAATATCCTCCTTTTGAATGCTCTTTAAAACCTGCCACTTGACCAGGCTTCTGACCATCTTCCTAGCACCTCAGCTTGGTTTCAGATCTTGTTGATAATGTTCTTATGAAGGACCTTGGGCCATTTTAACAGGTTAAAGTGTTATATAAAGACAAGACAAGGAATGTGTAATGTTACAAGGTGAGTGACATGAATTGAGCAGCTCTTTCAGTGCCAGTGCAAGCATTCTGTGTTGTAAGAGTCAATGGGTTAGATTTTAAGCTCCTCTATAAGTGGACTTGAAGGCAGGGGGCATGTAAAAAAGCTAGAGATGGCTAACCTGTCGCCTTCCCAATGTGTCTTAAATTCTATCGGGGGTCAGGGCAGGAGTCAGGTGGTCCACCCACCCTTGGGCCTATTGAAGCCCTTAAGAGACCCATTAATGGCCATTTAAAAGTTTAATTATTCACTGGGTAGCACTTCTGGCCTCTCAGCCAGAAGGTTCTCGGTTCAAGCCCGGCTTCAGGACTTGAGCACCACAAATTTCCCTCTGCCGCCAATATTTTACCCATGGCTTGAGGAAGCCGTGCAGGAAGCCCAGCTGCTTTAACTGAATGGGCTGGTGTCGGGCAGAGGATTCCTCCTTCATCGGCCCCCGGGGGCCCATCGGAGGCATCCCCTGCCAAAGTTATGCCCCCTAAGCTCCCCTTCCGCCTCTTGAACCCAGCCCTCAACACCCTCAGCACCCCAGGAAGACCTCCGATCTCAGACTTCCCTGAGTTCGGCATGATGGGACAGCTGTTGGGGGGCTCCCCCCCCCCCCCCCCCCCCCCACCTCTCTCATGTTTTCAGCCAGGGTGAGGAAGTGTCATGGCAGGACTCAGAGCACCCACATGAAATCCAGCCATGCGAAGTATTGTTGCTCTAAATTATTACAGTGGAGAACCATCACTGAAGTCTGCTGATGGTGCATTCCAGTTCCCCTTAAACACTGACCACCATGATGCTTGTAATGGAAAAATAAACCCATTTAATACAGAACTGGGTCAATGAAATGGTGCATACAGAAACTGAGAAGCACCATCCCCATCACCCGCACATGATTTATTGTTTTACTGACTCAGAGAGCATATTTAAAGTTGCATCTTTCTCATAAACGTCACAAATAATTTTACAATGGTTTAGGCAGCTAAATCTAGCTTTCAGTGGACATGGGATTTGAGCGCCTAACTGGTTGACTGTAACTCTTTGAGCACTGAAAGGCATCTCCAGCTTACAAAACTCTTGTGCACACTACTCCTCTTAAAAGCCACTGCAGCGATCATTTAGTGATCAAAGTCGAATTGTTCAAACAATTAGAATTCAAGGAACAAAAAGGAGTTAAACAAATTAGCAAAATATGGGGAGATGGTGGCATAAGTTTTAATGTCACTGGACTAAGAATGCAGAGGCCCAGGCTGGTGCTCTGGGAACCTGAGTTCAAATCCCACCTCAGCTGCGGATGTAATTGAAATTAAATTTAAGAATCTGGAATATAAAGCGAATCTCAGTCATGCCCTTCATGGAGGGGGGAAATCTGTCATTATAACCTGGTCTGGCCGATATGTGACTCCAGACCCATAGCAATGAGCAGCTTAGCGTGGCATTGAGTTCACGGGCAGTTGGGGATGGTCAACCAATGCCAGCCTTGCCAGTGATGTCCACATCACATTAAAGAAAAGAGGAAAGAAAAACAATTAGGTAAAATTTTACACTCCTCGACTTAATCTTTTTTAAAAATGGGAACAGTAATAGGCTTTTCAGCCCTTTGAGTGCGCTCTGCCATTCAATACGATCAGGATATTCTACCTGAATTCCATCTTTTGTACAATCCAGGTATTAATTAATTCCCTCAGTATCCAAAAATCTATAACATCTCTGTTTGTTTGCCGTTTGAGTAGCATAAAGCAGAACATTGGATGTGGAAAAAAATCTGCATCTATCTACAAAACATTCTATATATCACCCTTTCTGGCTTGCTCCAAGGCTAATGTGAAAAACATTCCCTTCAATCAAGCCTTTAGTTTCTCCTCCTTAATCTCTCTCATCTCCAGTTAATTATAGGCCAGTTGGTTTGACATCTGTGGTGGGGGAAATGTTGGAATCTTTAATTAAAAGATGAACTTGCCAAATATCTAGATGAAGACAAAATAATGAAAGGAGTCAGCATGGATTTGACTAGCACCCGTACAGTAGACAAGACATTCGGGACTACAGAATTAGATTAGCACATTGGTTGAGAAACTGGTCAGAAGGGAGGGTAGGATTTATTGGCTGTTTCGTACTATGGTTACAGTGGTTTCCCAGGGGGCTGGGATCGCTTTGGGTCACCGTGTACACGCAACAATAATTCAGATATATGGCAAAGAGTGGGGTTCAAATTTCTAGACGGTATACTTCAACAGGACGCCAAGTCAATAATTATGAGGATCAAATGAGGCACGAGGGGACATAACTTTAAACTGAGGGGTAATAGATATAGGACAGAGGTCAGAGGTAGGTTCTTTACGCAAAGAGTAGTGAGGCCGTGGAATGCCCTACCTGCTACAGTAGCGAACCCGCCAACATTGAGGGCATTTAAAAGTTTATTGGATAAACATATGGATGATAATGGCATAGTGTAGGTTAGATGGCTTTTGTTTCGGTGCAACATCGTGGGCCGAAGGGCCTGTACTGCGCTGTATTGTTCTATGTTCTATGTTCTATGTTCTAAAGGAAATATTGACCGGATAAAGGAATAGGCAAAGAAGCAGTGGTAGCTGACAAGTTTAGAATGGGTTTTTAACTTTGAACCAAAATTAAATACAAGTGATTTAGGAAAAACAGGACATTTTTTAATGGAGACCATGGGCTGAATAATAGTGGGCAGCGCGGTAGCACAGTGGTTAGCACAGTTGCATCACAGCTCCAGGGTCCAAAGTTCGATTCCCGGCTTGGGTCACTGTCTGTGTGGAGTCTGCACGTTCTCCCCGTGTGTGCTCTGGTTTCCTCCCACAGTATGGGGACTTGATGGGCTGAATGGCCGCCTTCTGCATTGAATTTAAGGGGTGGAGGGTGAGGAGGAGGGGGAAATAGCACACCACCACCCTTCCCTCCTCCCCATCCCGGAGTAAAGCTAGTGTGGAGCCGACATGCTCCACAGCGACCCACCCCGGGCCGTGAAATTTTGCAGGTAGGCAAAACGAGGCCGAGTTGGACTTTCACCCTTCACTGGGGGAGGAAAATCTGCCAGCTAACCATGTTGGCCGGCAGTGCAAACAGCACCATCCGTGGCCACTGCGGGGACTGCAGGAGAAGCAAGTAAGGCTGCTCACAGATCCCTGAAGCAGGGAGGTCATGGGCAGGGAGAGTTTTGGCTGGCCTGGATTGTGGGCTGAGTGTTTATTGGGTAGGGAGGAGGGGGAGGGGGGAGATTGATCTTAATAGGCCATCTCCTGATCAACAAAAGGCAGCCCCTGAGGATTGCATCCTCCCTTTCCTTCCTATGCTTTGAATAACTTTTCAAAAAAACAGGTTGTCAACTCCCACACGATTGCCCATGCCAAACATTTTATGGCGTGGCCAGTATATTATTAGGTGAATTGGCTTGACCCCATGTTTACATGGGTTTCCTCTGGGTGCTCCAGTTTTCTCTCACAGCCCAAAGATGTGCAGGTTAGGTGGATTGGCCATGATAAATTGCCCCTTAGTTTCCAAAGGTTAGGTGGGATTCTGGAGATAGGGCGAGGGAGTGAACCTGGGTAGGGTGCTCTTTCAGAGGTTCGGTGCAAACTCGATGGGCTGAATGGTCTCCTGCTGCACTGTAGGGATTCAATGATAACAAGATTAATTAACGCTTGATTACCTATTTGAATACGATGGGTGGGCTCTTGCTTTTAGTGCTCCTGTATTATGAGGATGGGTGGGAAGTTGGTGTGGGGTGGACTCTGGACTCTTTGATGTGCCCACCCCCCAAACCACCCAAAACACATGCGGCAGGAGCACCTAAAACATAGCCCCATGTTAACATTTCAGAATACCTTTCATAGATGGTTGAAGGAAAGAATAATGGAGAGGACTACAGGTGATGCAGAGAATAAACACCAACAAGGACTACATCGGGCAATCTCCTTCCGTTATGTAATATGCAATTCCAGCTAGTTATTCTCTTCCTCGTCGTTTTTAGGTACTCAGGCACTCAAGATGTATAGTACAAATGTACCTGTTCTCTATGTTATTCTCTAATTCTGAATAACGACTGTAGACGGGCCCTCGTGGTGAAGGCCTTGGTCCCGGTAAGTAAACTCCTCATATTCTTCTTTACTTGTTTCATAAGTAGAGCATCTTTGCATGGCTGCTTCTAGGGTTAGGTCTTTTTGTTTTAATAAGGATTTTCTAAGTCCCTCATAAGATATACCATTGACTATCTGGTCTCTGATGAGGGAGTCACGGAGGTTTTCAAAGTTGGCGGATTGAGCTAGCGATTTTAAATCAGTTACAAAACTGCTGGAAGATTCTCCCGGTTTTTGTAAATGCCTGGTGAACTTGAATCTTTCAAATATCTCATTGACTTCAGATTGACAGTGGGTTTCAAATTTTTTGATTATTATTTCCAGCTTGCCCTTGTCCTCCTCTTCCAGGTAGGTAAAGGAATTATATATTTCTAATGCCTGCAGACCTGCCAGGGATAGGAGCAAGGCTATCTTCCTGGCACCAGACGCTGAGGTTAGATCCTTAGCTTCTAGATATATTTTGAACTGTTGTATGAAAAGTTTCCAATTGGAATGCATATTACCAGTGGTCTTGAGCAGATGTGTAGGTTGGATTGGGTCCACCGTGCCGATTGGTATCTGAAGGGTCCGAATGCTGCAAGGCCTTCCTTGGTCGAATGTCTGGTTTAAGTTCTCTTCTCTCGCTGGTGTCTAGCTGGCTTGTTGAAACCACTCCTGGTACTATATGATATTCTCTAATTCTGAATAACGACTGTAGACTTACAGTTAACACAAACACTTTATTCAAAAGGTTTGTTCTGCTTCCAGAGCTCAACTAGATGTAAAACAGTCAAGAGGTATCGCCAGTGAAACTAAGGTAAACTGCTTATGCTAAGCTATCCCTGTGTGCTGCTGCTCACTAGCTCTGTGCTTCTAAAAGAGGCAGATCCTGCCTTGGGCTCTACCGTTTTTATACCCGTCTCTGATGCTCCCTCTAGTGATTCTGTGGCTGTCACATCTGTGCTGCAGTCCCTGGTGTATGTGGAGATGTATGTACAGATGTACAGATCATTACATTCTCCATGCACTTTCAGCTCAGGAGCGGGGAGGGATAGGTATGTACAAGTTGATTAATTTTTAGTATTGTCTCTCAGCCAGCTCAAACATCTGGCCTAATATCTCTAAACAGAGACTGACAATGTAGCAAAAAAGATCACATACAACAGTTAATTCAATAAAAGGTTTGCCCAGCATGATTAGCAAGAAAATCACATTTATTTAAATGAAAATTCGTCTAGCAATATTTCCTGGTTGAATCAATTTGGGAGGCGAGGTTGACTCATCGAAAGATGCATCAGTAAATTCCTTCATAACTATACGTGCAGCAGGCTCCAGTAATCATATTGCTAGATGCAGCAAATAAATGCATTCCTAAGGGACACTGAATGGCCTCAGCAAATGGAGGTTTCATGGTCCAGAATCATATCAATGGAGTTTGTTCCAGTTAGGACCGCTAGTGGTCTGCTTTGCTTGCTCTTTGTAGCCATGAGTTCCTGGCTAGCATTACTTTTCTGACTGATGCAGTAAAAAAGGATTCTATCTACTCTTGGCCACTTTGGGGTTTTGGTGAAAAGATTTTTCTAGTCTTCAGAGAGTTAACACAGTAGTGTCGACTTCTGCTTGCTGAAGATGTTATGTAACTTGTGATGAGGCCGCAAGCTGCAGATAACCTTCAGAGAGAAGGCATTTCATTGAATCATTCCTTTTCAGGCAATCTTAATTGGTTAATAATGCACTGAAATTCCATTTGACATTTCTTATGCTGATTTATCATCATCACTGGTATCAGCATTATCATTCCAGCCTTGGCAGACTCTACTTATTAATAAGTAAAATGCATTTTGTTTGCGTCAATAGGGCATCATCATACAATCAATAATATACAGGTTTCTCTTCAAATCAAAGTTGCTCAATTCAAATTATCTGATCGTTGGAACATTTTAACACCAGATTCCCACTTTTCTATTTTTTTAAGTGGCAATTTTAGCATGGCCAATCCACCTACCCTGCACATCTTTTTGGATTGTGTGCTAAGACCCACGTAGACACGGGGGGGATGTGCAAGCTCCACACGGAGAACCCGGGTCCTCAGTGCCGTAAGGCAGCTGTGCTAACCACTGCTCCACCGTGCTGCCACCCACTTTTCTATGTTGATTAAATTGGGTAACTCAAATTATTGGATGAACTCAAATGTGTTTTTGCAAGAAGCAGCTTCAAAGTTATGAAAAGTAACAACTTGATACAACTTCAAATTAACAATGGAAGGAAAAATGAGTTATACAGTGTAAAGGACAACAGCTTAACTCTCGTCATTGTCCCGGTGGTCTAACATGTCAACTAGCAAGATTAATTTGAATTAGAAAGACATCAATTGACCAGTATGGCGAACTCAATCTCCAATAAAGGCTACAGAATTTGAGTGCTTGTTAACAGTCTGCTCATCTGGTGGTCGTGAATTCTTTCAAAGCAGGGCATCTATATTTCGACTTTCTTGTTTTGAAGAAATAAGGCTGCCATTAAAATGTACTTTAACAGCAAAGAGAAGCCAGACTGATATCATATCCATCTTTGAGTACCTGCCAACAGTATATAAATTGCTCTTTTTTAAAAAAAGGCAGAGAATTAGGAAGAGGGGATATAGTATGAGCATCAGTTTTCACCATCGACTGGGGAGAGGAAGGATTAATGGCAACCATATGTCAATGTCTTGTTTCCAGTGCCCAAAAATGCCCGTTATAGAACATACAGTGCAGAAGAAGGCCATTCGGCCCATCGAGTCTGCACCGACCCACTTAAGCCCTCACGTCCACCCTAGCCCCGTAACCCAATAACCCCTCCTAATCTTTTTGGTCACTAAAGGCAATTTATCATGACCAATCCACCTAACCTGCACATCTTTGGACTGTGAGAGGAAACCGGAGCACCCGGAGGAAACCCACGCAGACATGGGGAGAACGTGCAGACTCCGCACAGACTGTGACCCAGTGGGGAATTGAACCTGGGACCCTGGCACTGTGAAGCCACAGAGCTAACCACTTGTAGTACTATGCTGCCCACTCCAGGGCCAGAATTCTCCAGTCGGCGCGATTTACTTTTCCCACCGGCGGCGAGTTTCCCAGTAGGGTAGAGTGGTTTCAATGGGAAATCTCATTGACAAGCGACAGAAGATTGAATCCCGCTGGCAACGAACAGCACGCTGCCGAAACATGTGGCTGGGGGTCTAGAGAATCCAGCCCATTATTTGTATTTAATTGTTTCCAGGGGGTGGGTGTGAACTGGTGATTAATTTGTGGCTTCGTAAATAGACAAAGAGTAAAACTGTGGTTATTGTATTTGGAGGTGCATGTTTGTAACAAGTAAATGTAAATAAATGGTTATAAAAAGCTTGCAAAGATTGGGCCGGTTCAATCCTTTACCAATCTGGGGCCAGATTCTCCATTTTAGCGGCAGAGTGTTGACGCTGTTGTAAACACCGGAGCGTTTTATGAAGGCATCATCTGGCCTCTAGGAGCAGCGATCCCCCAACTCACAAGGGGCCAGCATGGCGCTGGAGCGCTTCACGCAGCTCCAACTGCTGATACGGACCCCAGCACGGCCGACGCGGGCCCGCGCATGTGTGTCACGGCCGGCACGGGTCCGCGCATGCGCGTGGGCTGCCATCTCCGCGCCGGGTCCCACGCAACATGGCGGAGACCTACAGGGGCCCGGCGCGGAGGAACATAGGCCCCCCCCCTGGAATTAGCCCGCCCGCCAATCGGTGGCCCCCGATCACGGGCCTGGCCACTGTGGAGGCCCCCCCCCGGAGTCAGATCCCCACCTCCCCCCCCACCAGGACGGCCCCCACAGCCAGAACGCTGAGGTCCCGCTGGGTAGGACCACATGAAAACGATGCCGGCGGGATTCGGCGAGCATTGGCGACGATTCTCCGGTCGCCGGAGACGCGGCAGCCCGGCATCAGAGTGGCGTGGTGGGATTCACGCCCCCCGTGGCGATTCACCGATCAGAGAACCCCGCCCCAGGTCTGAGGATTGGGTGCAGTTTAGAATTCAGCAACAAAGGACCAAGGGATTGATTGAGAAGAGGAAAATAGAGTACGATGGTAAGCTTGCAGTGAACATAAAAACTGATTGCAATTACTTCTATAGATACATGAAAAAAAGATTGGTGAAGCCAAATGTAGGTCCTTTACAGTCAGAAACAGGGGAATATATAACAGGGGACAATGAATTGGCTGAGCAACTAAGCACAAACTTTGGTTCCGTCTTCACAAATGAGGACACAAATCAGATACCAGAAATGTTGGGGAACGCAGGGTTTAGTGAGAGGGAGAAACTGAAGGAGATCAATATTAGTAGAGAAATAGTGTTGGGAAAATTGCTAGGATTGAAGGCTAATAAATCCCCAGGGCCTGATAATCTACATCCCAGAGTACTTAGTGGGGTACCACAGGGATCGGTGCTAGGACTCCAGCTATTCACAATATGTATCAATGATTTAGATGAGAGAACAAAATGTAGTATCTCCAAATTTGCAGATGACACCAAGTTGGGTGGGAGGATGAGCTGTGAGGAGGATGCAGAGATCCTTCAGTGTGATTTGGACAGTTTGAGTGAGTGGGCAAATGAATGGCAGATGCAGTATAATTTGGTAGCCAAAACAAGAAGGCAGACTATTATCTGAATGGCCATAAATTAGGAGAGGGGCATGTGCAATGAGACCTAGGTGTCCTCATACACCAGTCACTGAAGATAAGCATGCAGGTGCAGCAGGCAGTAAAGATGGCAAATGGTATGTTGAACTCCATAGCGAGAGGATTCAAATACAGGAGCAGGGATGTCTTGCTGCAATTATACAGGGCCTTGGTGAGCCATACCTGTAACAATATGTGCAGTTTGGGTCTCCTTATCTGTGGAAGGATGCTCTTGCTCCAGAGGGAGTGGTGTAGCAAAGGTTTACCAGACTGACTCCTGGGGTGGCGGGACTGACGTATGAGGAGAGATTGAATTAGTTAGGATTGTGTTCACTAGAATTTAGTAGAATGAGGGGGGGGGATCTCATAGAAACCTATAAAATTCTCAAAGGACTAGACAGGATGGATGCAGGAAGGATGTTCCCAATGGTGGTTGTGTCCAGAGTCAGGGGGTCACAGTCTGAGGGTATGGAGTAGACCATTTAGAAAAGAGATGAGGAGAAATCTCCTCACCCAGAGAGCGGTGAGCCTGTGGAATTCCTTACCACAGGAAATAGTTGAGGCCAAAACATTGTATGTTTTCAAGAAGCAGTTAGAAACAGCACTTTGGGCGAACGGGATCAAAGGATATGGGGGAAAGCAGGATTAACCTATTGAGCCATGATCATAATGAATGGCAGAACAGGCTCGAAGGGCCAAATGGCCTCCTCCTGCTCCTATTTTGTGTGTTTCTAACTTCCCCAAATGCTTATGACACACTGTTAGGCAACTGGTCTCACTGGATCGCTGATTTCCAACAAGTGTTTCCAACTCCGCTCATGAATAAAAACATGCCTTTCAATCTTCTCAACAAACGTGCTTTTCCTAAACAAAGCTCATCAAGGATTCACTTCCAGGATTTCAGTTTGCCCTTTCAGTATTCCTATGCCTTAGATTTCCAGTTGCATTCAAGCTTTCATATAATCTCTCAGGTACCAAGACGATTACTCCTGCTTCACAGGTTGTGTGGCGGTATCACAAACTTTAGGATTATTTAAAATGTCTGGCTTCTCACTAGGTAGCTTCTCCAGGTGAACTCCTGTCATCTCTTTCTTTAACTGGGTCCCTCTCTCTGCCCCTTTCTTTAACTTAGCCAGAAAACCTCAGTATCAGAAAGCTGCAGGCCGTTTGGGAGCTGTATTCAAACATAACTCAATGTCTTCAGAAAATTGAAGAAAAGATGAGAATGTGGCGAGAAGTTATTCTTTTAAGATATTTGATAACAACCAAGGCTATCTGGAATTAATGATGAACTAATATGCCAAGATTCCACCTTTTTTACAATATATTTCATTTACAAAGTGCAACACGTTCCATGTAATGCAATACATCCAACGAGGAATGCAGGAGAGGTTTCTTTGCTCAGAGAGGTGGTTCGATTTTGGAGCTCACAACTACGCTGTGGGGATGTGATGAGTAACAGACATGTTTAAGAGAAACAAGATAATGACTGGAGGAAGAAAGGGTAGAAAGATATTTATGTATTTTTATGGGATGTGGGCATCACTGGCTAGGCCAGCATTTATTGCCCATCCCTAGCTGTCCTTCTAAGGTGGTGGCGAGCTGCCTTCTTGAAAAGTTGGCACTCCATGTGGTGTAGCTACATCCATAGTGCTGTTAGGGAGGGAATTCCAGGAATCTGACCCAGTGACAGTGAAGGAACGGCGATACATTTCCAAGTCTCAGCCGTACCAGCCTCCCCGAACAGGCGCCGGAATGTGGCGACTAGGGGCTTTTCACAGTAACTTCATTGAAGCCTACTCGTGACAATAAGTGATTTTCATTTCATTTCATTTCAAGATGGCTTGGAGGGGATCTTCCAGATAGAGCTGTTCCCAGGTATCTGCTTGCCTTGTCCTTCTAGATGGTAGTGGTTGTGGGTTTGGGAGGTGCTGCCTAATGAGCCTTGGTGTGTTCCTGCAGTGCATCGTGTGGATGGTACACACAGCTGCTACTGTGAGTCGGTGGTGGAAGGAGTACATTTTTGTGGAAGGGGTGCCAATCAAGCAGGCTATTTTGTGCTGGATGGTATCAAGTTTTTTGGTGTTGTTTTAGTTGTACTCATCCAGGCACTTACTCAGTAATAACCATCTCGCTGATGCCCAGTTTGTGTTCTACCATGGTCACCCAGCTCCTGGCCACATTATAGCCTTGGTTCAAACACGGACAAAAGTGCTGAACTCTAGAGGTGAGGTGAGAGTGTCTGCCCTTGACATCAAGGCAGCATTTTTCTGAGCCCTTGTAAAACTGGAGGCAATAGGAATTGGGGAAAATCATCTGCTGGCAGAAATGAAGCTGGTTGTGGTGATTGGAGGTCAATCACCTCAGCTCCAGAATATCAGCTCCAGGGTATCAGTTCAGGAGTTCCTCCACCATCACCATTCCTGAGTATGCCCTGTCCCACAATGGTATATGGTTGAGAGGGAGTTTCCCTGGGAGTCTTGAACATCAACGCTAGACTCCATTATGTTTCATGGCACCAGGTCAAACATGGGCAAGGAAATCTCTGCTGATTACCATGTACCATCTCCCCTCAGCTGATGAATCAGTACTCCTCCATGTTGAACACCACTTGGAGGAAGCACTGAGGTTGGCAAGGGCATAGAATAGACTCTGGGTAGGGGACTTCAATGTCCATCAGCAAGAGTGGCTTGGTAGCAACATTATTGACCGGGTCCGAAAGTACATAGCTGCTAGACTGGGACTGTAGCAGGAGGGGAGCGAAACAACAAGAGGGAAAAACATACTTGACCTCATCCTTACCAACCTGCCTTCACATTGAGGATACACTCAATCGTGTTGTGTGGCACTACCATCATACTAAATGAGATAGACTGAGAACAGATCTAGAAACTCAAGACTGGGTAACCATGAGGTGTTGTGGGCCATCAGCATCAGCAGAATTAGACTCTAACACAACCTGTAACCTCATGGCCTGGTATATCCTCCATTACCACCAAGCCAGAGGATTAACCCTGGTTCAATGAAGAATGCAAGAATGCATGCTAGGAGCAACACCAGGCATACCTAAAAATGTGGTGCCAACCTGGTAATGTTACAACATTGGATTATTTGCATACCAAACAACATGGGCAACAAGTAATAAACAGAGCTAAGCAATTCCACAACCAATGGATCACATCTAAGCTCTGCAGTCCTACCACATCCAGCCGTGAATGTGGTGGACAATTAAATAATTAACTGGAGGAGGAGGCTCCTCAAATATCCCCATCCTCGATGATGGAGGAGCCAGATGCCTTCATCCAGAAGTGTCGAGTGGATGATCCATCTCAGTCTCCTCTGGCGGTCCTCAGCATCACAGATGCCAGTGTTCAGTCAATTTGATTCACTTCACATGCTATCAAGAAACGACTGAAGGCAAAGGGTGTGGGCCCTGACAATATTGACTCACCTGAGGAAGGAGCAGTGCTCCGAAAGCTAATGATTCCAAACAAACCTGTTGGACTTTAACCTGGTGTTGTTAAGACTTCTTACTGTGCCCACCCCAGTCCAATGCCGGCATCGCCACATCATGAGAATATTCCGGCAATAGTACAGAAGACTGGTGTTGCAGAACCTGCCGTACACCTAGCCAAGCTGTTCCAGTACAGCTACAACACTGGCATCTACCCAGGAATGTGGAAAATTATCCAGGTATCTCCTGTACACAAGAAACAGGACACATCCAACCCAGCCAATTAGCACTCCATCAGTCTACTCTCCATTATCAGTAAAGTGATGGAAGGCGTAATTGATAGGTGGGAAGAAATATGTATCAGAGTCATAAATAACCAATATGGATCCATTGAACTGGCCTAACTATCTCTGTGCTGTAAATTTTTGATGTGACAATATTAGCACCAGAGAACCACAAACACTTTACTATCACACACAAACAAGGCATCAATTTTTAATACTCCAGATAAAATTTTCTTTAACAACAGTTGGCATTTGTTTGGCACAAAGGCAGCTGGAACAAGGAAGAAGTGCTTGTATAGCAGAGGTCCTGCCAAATACAATAACATTGCACATCCTCAGGTCTCATTTTTAAAGCCAACGCTCATTCGAAATGCGGAAACCGGGAAAGGAAGTTACTTCCTATGTGCTCCCAATTATATCACTTTAATGTAACGTTTGAAGTCAGTTGAGCTCATTTTGATTCCTAGAGTGGAGGCACTGCACTTGGTCTCTATTTCCCTCAGGTACTCTAACTACATGCACACGCGCATTAATCTTTTACGTTCTCAGCTTAAAATTGTGCTGGCAGATCTTCAGTGATTATCAAAAAGAGCACTGCAGCATTATTTATGAGAATTGGAAGGTCAAAGGCTATTAATGGCTTTCTTGTCAGCAGCAGAAGAGGCAAATGAAAAGGAAAGTATTCTGCCGGTTGGTGCTGACATTTTTGCTGTTTTGTTTCTACAAACATCCAAGGCTTTAGAAACGAAGGCAAAATCTTTTAATGCTGTTATTCAGTTCTATAGAAAAATACCATTTAAAATTAAACCAATAGAGCACAGATACTAACCAGACTAAGGAGGCTAAAATATTCTACCTTATTTTTGTCAAAGCCAATTCTGATGCGACGGAACAATTGTATCTTCTTCACTGTAGCAAGAATTAATGGTGACACTACTGTGTAAGAACGCAAAAGCTACATTTATAAAGTGCCTCATCATGTCACTCAGACCATTTCTCAGAGCCCTTAGGTGCAGTAAATTACATTGACATTTAGTGCCTGTTATAGGGGCAAGTGCCGCAGCTATTTTGCAAGGCCGAACACGCGGCAAAACCTCGACGAGTAGCCCAATCTTACCCACAGCTGACTTTCGCTAAAACAGACATGTTTTGAAGTTGACTTGGATGATCCCTGGAAGTGTAGAGAGCAAGAGGAAATTGTACTGGGACCCACCAGCCACTGCAAGTTCCAATATTTCTGTCTCAGAGAGTGATAGTTATTTCTGCGGCGTTGCTTTTAAAGGACAGCAGCATTCAACTGGCAGAATAATCTACACGTGAAACTTTGTTGCTCGCATTCGATAGAGCATTTTGCGGACTGACGCATTCGGCGGCCAAGAATAGGACAGTAAATCTGTTCTCGGGTGCTGTATTGACCTTACACACAAATGGATAGAATTTGCGAAATAATTCATTGTTGTGATAGTGTGTTTATTAGTATGTTCAATATAATCATTTGACAATATAGTCATCATAGAAT
Organism: Scyliorhinus torazame; assembly: GCF_047496885.1. Classification (NCBI taxonomy): domain Eukaryota; kingdom Metazoa; phylum Chordata; class Chondrichthyes; order Carcharhiniformes; family Scyliorhinidae; genus Scyliorhinus; species Scyliorhinus torazame. The sequence goes on from NC_092718.1 coordinate 194,873,353, forward strand.
CCCGAGAGTGAAGGAGGCCATTTGGCCCATCGAGTCTGCACTGACCCTCCGAAAGAGCCACCCATCTAGGCCCAGTCCCCCGCCCAATCCCCGTAACCCCAGCTAACCTTTAAAACACTAAGGGGCGATTTACCATGGCCAATCCACCTAACTGCCACATCTTTGGACTGTGGGAGGAAACTGGAGCACCCAAAGGAAACCCACGTAGATACGGGAAGTGCAAACTCCACACAGTGACCCACGGTCAGAATCGAACCGGGGTCACTGGCGCTGTGAGGCTGCAGTGCTAAACACTGTGCCACCCCCACAGCCAATATGTATCCTAATACATATATCATCACAGGAAGTGATGCAATACCAGTTGATTCAGTTTCCTATCAGTCAATCAGTTAGCACATGTAAAGCTGAAGCAACAAGTCTCCATTAAAGCTTATGTTCAACTTCTCTGTCTGCCCTTCAGCTTCATTTGTATTCATCTCGAAAGAGATAATACAACATACATATTGTCCTGGTGCTTTGCATATATGGGGCTGGATTCTTCATTATTGAGACTCTCCATTATTGAGACTATGTCCCGACGGCAGCAGCAAAACGGTGGAGTTTTACTCCTGAAAATCCTGGGGAAAAATGAAACAAATTCATAGCCCTGCAGGGGGGTAGCAGGGACCCTGAGTAAATCCCGCAGCTTTTGCTGCAGATACAGGCCCCCGCACTTCCGGGTCAGAGGCCACGCATGCGCACGGAAGCGGCCTACAGCAGCCACGCCCTGCTCCATGGTGGACTCGGACCGCGGAGGTAGACCCACAAAGGAGACCCCCCACCGGCTGCGCGCCCGAGCCTCAAAACCCGCACATTAATTCCCCGGCTGCCTATAAGGCCTCCCCGGGCCTCCGATCATCCTGCCCCCGACCCGGGCGGCCATGGACTGTGTCCACAGCCGCCATTCGAGCATCCCGACCGGCAATAGTAGGGTTAGTTCCACTCCATCGGGAACTCAGCCGGTCAGGTGCGGAGAATGTCGGAGTGGGCCTCTGGCAATGGCCCCTGGCGGCACGGTTTACTCCCCGGTGATGCTGATTTTCGGTGCCCGGAGAATCGCCAAACCGGCGGCGGTCCCGATTACGGCGTCAAACTGGATTCTCCGCCCCGCTGCTGGCAGCGCTTTCGGCATAGGAGAGCAGAGAATCCAGCCCTTGATGTTTCAAAACTGATGCTATAAATTATGGGGCATCACACTTAATACCAACATTTTTAGAACGTCTATATATCCTTACACCTAATAAAATAAAAGTACTGCAGATGCTGGAAACTTGAAATTAAAACAGAAAGTGCGAGAAAAACTCAGCAGGTCGGGCAGCATCTGTGGAGAGAGAAACACTGTTAACATTTCAAGTCCATATAACGTCTACAGAACTGAAGAGGGATAGAAATGTAATGAATTATATAATTGGAGAGGGTGGATCGTAGGAGTGGGGCAGAACAGACGATCAGAGATAGGTCAGAGTTAAGGAGAGATTGGCAAAGGAGGTTGTTAATCGTAGAATTTACAGTGCAGAAGGAGGCCATTCGGCCCATCGGGTCTGCACCGGCCCTTGGAAAGAGCACCCCACCTAAGCCCACACCTCCACCCTATCCCCGTAACTCAGTAACCCCACCCAACCTTTTCTGGACACTAAGGGCAATTTAGCATGACCAATCCACCTAACCTGCACATCTTTGGACTGTGGGAGGAAACCGGAGCACCCGGAGGAACCCCACACAGACACAGGGAGAACGTGCAGACTCTGCACAGACAGTGACCCAAGTCGGGAATCGAACCTGGGACCCTGGAGCTGTGACGCAACTGTGCTAACCACTGTGCTACCGTGCCACCCCTAATGGTAGCATTAAGGACTAAAGGAGTGCCAATAGTGGCATAAACTTAAGATAGCAGAATGTGAAAATATGAGAACAATCGTCAGTGCTCAGTGAAAGCAAAACTGAAAAACACGGGCACGTCATTTTCCAATTAGATGCTCCAGCAATACCCAATACAAACTGTAAGAACAACACCTCATCTCCCAATTAGATACATTATAGGCTTCTGGACTCAACAAGTTTAGACTGTGAACTTCCAGCTTGACGCCCTTTTTTGTTTTTTCGCGTCTTTAGTTTGTCCCAATACAACACCCTCCTCTTTTCCTCGGGACATCTGTCTCTTGTTTGCGTTCTGTTTGCTCCCACTGAGTACAAACCTTTGTTCTCGTATTAACACATTCTACTATCTTAACCTTTATACCACCATTGGAACTTTGACTTGTGTCCATGGCATCTTTGTCAATCTCTCCCTAGCTATGGCCTATCACTGACCTTCTATTCTGTCCCACCTCCTCCACCCACCTCTCCAGCTATATGATCCATTACATTTTGCCCCTCCTACTCTCTGTAGAAAAGTCATTGGGGCATAAAACGTGAACTCTGTTTCTCTCTCCACAGATGCTGCCAGACCTGCTGAATTTATAGAGCACTGTCAGTTTTCACATCCCATCGCCTGTGTTCAGGTCCCCTGCCCCATTTGGAATGGCGTCCCCAGTGGTACATGCTCAGCAATTGGTGTGTGTCGCATGCTTCCGTCCTTGTTTTTCCATTCCTGATGGAACCATTTTCCCCATGCATGTCAACACATTAGGTACCTGTCATCAGATGATCAGTCACAATGTCTGGCGCAGTCACAACAAATATTGTGTTTGAGGTATAAATGCAAGTGCCTATGATTCCTGGCTTAAACGTCTATGATTTCTGAGGCATTGTTCCACACAAGCATTTCAATCTCTGAGCTTAAAGATTCAGATCTCCTTTCTCGTACTGAGCCTATTTTAAAATGTATGGCATAATTCAAGTGTATTTAACTCTGTACGTAGTTCACCAATGCAGCAAAATAAATTAAACAAAACACAAATTCAAGAATCGAAGAGTGGGCCATCCATTATAATTCATAGCTAATTGCAATCTGTGTTAAATATGTCTCATGAATCGCTGTTCCAGTTTTTCAAATTTTATCAGTAAGGTTTCTGACAGCGATTCTCTAACAAAAGACACCAACTTTATCAAAGACATATCATATGTTTCTGTCGGCACAAATTTGTATCTCGAGGCGTGTACATTTCTTATTTGACACATCAGTCTTAAAGGATACATCATATGAGTACCCGCTAAAAACCTCCGGTTAGAGAAATAGCCAAATACGATTCAGGATGGCAAGCTGCCATTAAATTGTCTGAAAGAATCCAAGAATCCATTGCTTCAGGGCATGGCAGTGCTAAGCATCCTTGTACAGCGCTTGTTAAAGAACGACAGTAAAACCAACGACTACAGGTGCTGAAAATTCAAAATAAAAAGAAAGTGATGAAAACACTAAATGATTCAGACGGTGCCTGGAGAGAAAGTTAAATGGCCGGCCCACTGTTCTCTGACCTGTTGCCAATTCTAACGACAGGTCTTTGACCAGAAACTTTATCACCTTTGTGCTCTCTTCAATGCAAAGGAAGAGCAGAAACCAATATCAAGACTGGAACTCCGAGACAGAGGACAGGAGACAAAAAGTATTGTTGGAAAGACTTTCTTAGGGGCGGTATGGTGGCGCAGTGGTTAGCGCTGCTGCCTCACGGCGCCGAGGACCCGGGCTCGATCCCGGTCGCGGGTTTCTGTCCATGTGGAATTTGCACATTCTCCTCGTGTCTGCATGGGTCTCCTCCCCACAACACAAAGATGTGCAAGGTAGATGGATTGGCCAGGCTAAATTGCCCTTTAATTGGGAAAAAAATTGGATACTCGTAATTAAAAATTTTAAAAAGGAAAAAAAAAGACTTTCTTGATCAAAAAAAAGAGACAAAAAACTGTGTTGTAGTAAAGTTGCTGAGGATATGTTAGGCTGCAAAAACAAGATAGAAGGAATCATGATGAGAATCAAATGTGGCACTACAAAATATATCTTTTTAGAAAATAGCTGAAATGTTTCAGTGTGTGGAGTTTTGCCTCAGAGTCGGTCAAATCCTAATGTCTTGCGATCTAAAACACTCTTAAAGGGGCCACTCCAAAAGGACTTTCCATGGAATTGACACTACGATGCATTCTCACAAAGCTGGCATGCCATTTTAAAAAAAGTTGGATACCATGCTGTGGAGATTTCTTAGAATGTTCCCTTGCCAGGGAAAGCTCGGTGAGTGTCTTTCTTCTGCTACAGGTTCACATTGTGATTTTTGCATTTTGTCCTTGATAGGTTTAGTGAAGCTCATCTTCCTTTAAGAAATGAGGGATGTCAATGCTAGCCAATAGAAAGTTTTTTTTTAAAAACTATCATTTTGCACAAAATCTCTGCATCAAGCTAATATCAATCACAGTCCACTGGACATACTTTCTACAATTAATCAATTATAGGCCTGTGACATTTCTGTTTTCCACAGTAACTATCTCCTGTCTGTCTGAACAAATCACTGACAATGCCAATTGGAGATGCTGTGGGCAGCGTTCTAATGTAAACTAATGCCCATTAACAATTGGATTGTAGTTGCACAAAAAGTGCTTTCAAATACGTGCATAAAAGAATGGCAGCATTAGTCTGCTCTGTCACCAATTCAGATCCAGGATTTATAAGTGAAAAGGCAGCACAGAAACATCCTTTGTACCATACAGGTATTTGCTTGCTTTCCATTTTCATCATGATCAGTAACTGCAAAATCTGTTTTTTGCAGAAAAAATATTTAATAGCGCATTGGATCTGCTCATTGTTTTCCCCATGCTGCATCCTTAAGCTTCCCATCCTTCCCAAGAGCGTTTTTATAATGCATTCATTTCCTCCCCCTTTGCTCTTTGAATTTGCATCTACTTTGCCAACAGTTGCAATGTCCCGGGACAGCTGGTGATGACTGCTGTTGTACGTGGAATGTTCAGTAGGTCTCATGAAGGGGTTGTGAGAACTGTATGGTGAAATATTGGGCGTGATTTTCCGGCCGTGTTGTGCCAATCCTACTATTCCCGGTGAATAGTGGGAGAGCCCAAAATGTGTTTTGCGCTAGGCACTGAACTGATCGCAATACATCGGATCCGCGGTACCCGACCTGGATCATGCCCTCGTTGGGTGTGATCCAGATTAACATTTAAATGCATCCTTAAATTCATTTAAATATGTGCAGTATGTTCGCGACAAGAATCTCCCGGCTCCCGTGGTCCCCCCCCCCGCCCCCACTCCACTCCCTGGCGCAGCATGAAGCTGGCACCAATCAATACTGGTTTCCAAAAACGGAAACTACATGATGGTCATGCCAGTGGGCTCGGAGGCCATTGGAGCTGTCGGGCAGTCAGGGACAGGGGAGGGCATTGCCAACCTGGCACCTGGGCAGTGCTATCCTGGCACCACTAGGTTGCCACTACCGGGGTGCCAGGTGGACACTGCCTGGGTGCCGGGGCAGTGCCAGTGTGCCAGGGGGCACTGCCAAGGGGCGGGACCATGAAGAGGATGCATAAAGGGGATGGTCCTGAAGAGCGGAGGCCTGAAGGGGTGAATTAAGAGTGGGGGCATGAAGGGGGTGGCATGAGGGATGGGTAGGAAGTGGGGTATGAAGGATGGGGGGGGCGGAACAGGGGTGTGAAATAGGCGCATGGGTTGGCCTGAAAGGGGGGTGGTGGTCTTAAAGTGGGGGTGCCCCCAGCGGGGTATGCTCACTTGGGGGAGCTTGGGGAGGGTGCACCGATGCGCCTACAAGGATGGATGGCGATGGGGCCAGGTCACCCCCATCCATGTGGGGGAGGCTGGCACGGACAGATAGTGATGGGGGAGGTTGCCCCTCGGGGGGGGGGGGGGTCACGATGTCCATGGGTGGAGGTGTGGGGGACCTTCAACTTAACTTTCAGATCTGGGCACCCTATAAAAAGGGCGCCTTGATCTCTGAGGAGTTGATCTAGTCGGAGTCTTTGTTTCCCCACTCCAGAAAAGATTTTAAGTGCCAAATATTTCAGTGAGAATCTCCCCAAGCTCCAAAAGAATGACTAAGTGTGGATAAATTACGATCTGGATCATACCCATGCGCCCGCTGAAATCACCCCTCGATTCTAGCCCAAAATGACACTTCGTCATTTCTTTGGGAGAATTTTGGCCATTGTCTTTATTGATATTTGGGGCAGCATGGTGGCACAGTGGTTAGCACTACGCCACGGACCTGGATTCAATCCCAGCCTCTGCCTGTATGGAGTTTGCACTTTCTCCCTGTGTCTGCGTGGGCTTCCTCTGGGAGCTCCGAATTCCTCCCACGGCACAAAGATGTGCAGGTTAGGTGGATTATCCATGCTACATTACTCCTTAATGCCCAGGTTCTGGGTTATGAGGATAGGGTGGGGTGGAAGGGGGAGTGTAAATGGATAGAGTGCTTCTTCGAAGGGTCTGTGCAGACGCGATGAGCCGAATGGCCTCCTTCTGCACTGTAAGGATTCTATGATTCTATGAATCTATTACAAATAAGTATGTACATGTTATACAGGCTCTGAGCTAACTCCATGCTGGCTTCTGCACAGGTCTCTGTCCAGTCCATGACCCTCTCTATTCTCTGGTCATGCACCTTTACATCACATCACAAGGGGCTGGTTTAGCACAGTGGGCTGAATAGCTGGCTTGTAAAGCAGAGTAAGGCCAGCAGCGCGGGTTCAATTCCCGTATCAGCTTCCCCGAACAGGCGCCGGAATGTGGTGACTAGGGGCTTTTTGCAGTAACTTCATTTGAAGCCGACTTGTGACAATAAGCGATTTTCATTCACATTGTAGGCAGTACTATTCTCAGTCCCATATTAACTGTTGCTATCCCAGATACTCCTATACTAAATGTAAAAGTGAAATACTGCGGATGCTGGAATCTGGGGCGGGATTCTCTCAGCCCAGGGCCGGGGCGGAGAATCCCCGCGACCGGCACGAATCGCATCACGCCGCTCCGATGCCGGCACGCGATTCTCCACAGAGCGGAGAATCGGCGCGATTGGCGCTGGCATGGTTGGCGTGGCGCCAGTCGGGGGCCACTCTACGCGGCCGGCCCACTGATTCTCGGCCCGGGATGGGCCGAGCGGCCGTCGTGAAACGCCGAGTCCCATCGGCGCTGTCCACACCTGCACCCAGCCGGCGGGAACTCGGCGTGTATGGCTCGGGGGGTGGCCTGTGGGGGGGGGTGGGGGGAGTGGGGGTCTGACCCCGGGGGGGGGGGGGTCTCTGATGTGGCCTGGCCCACGATCAGGGCCTGCCAATCGGCGGGCCGGCCTCTCTGGCTGGGGGCCTCCTTTCCTACGCGCCCGCCCCTGTAGTCCTGCACCATGTTGCGTCGGGGCCGGCGTGTAGGAGGAAGGCACTGCTCATGTGCGCGTTGGTGCCGGCGCCACTGCGCATGCGCGGATCCCGCGGCGTGAATCGCTCCAGTGCCGTGCTGGACCCGTGTAGGGGCCAGAAGTAGTCGTCTGGTCGGTCCGTTCACGCCGTTGTAAAACGCGACAGCGCTTACAACGGCGCGGACACTCTGCCGCGGGATTGGAGAATCCCACCCCGCAAACAGAAAACACTCGACAATCTCCGCAGGTATTACAGCGTCTGTGGAGAGAAGAGGGAGCTAACGTTTCGTGTCTGGATGACTCTTTGTCAAAGCTGGTGGCACTGATATATCTTCTTTCAATGCAATCAGTAAGTTGTTTCCTTGTGCAATTCCTTGACATGATGTGGGAAATACTGGTCCGGCACATTGGTTGCTCAGGCTTTCTTCTTGAAATAGCAAGTGTTTTTAACAGTTTATCGAGCTGTTTTATACAGAGTGAAATTCGTGGTGCGGGACAGGAAATCAAGGACTGATTGTGAGCTCTCTCCAGAGTTAGGAACAGAGGTGGGTGGGTGCTAAAAATAACGTGCAGGCCAGTTGATTCTGCAGCGACATCTCATTCCAAAGCCATTTTCTCCAGAGACAGCCGGGACCTGGTACTACCTGGAGGCAGCCTAACCACTATGGAGAGGGGGATGGGAGGGGGCTGGCAAAAGATAGGCCTAGAAGCTGGGACTGGGTGCACCAGCGGCCACAGGCCACCCCAAAGGCCATTGTTTAAAATTTTGAGACAGGACACCTCCCTTTTGAAGCATCCTCGACCTTACTTACCGCTGCATCCACCACTGTTTTCAAACTGGAAGACCTCTGGCCCTCCAGCTTCAAAACTCTGCACCAAAATCTTAATTTGACAATGAGCCCACCCGTTTGCCATTAATAGCTCTGCAGAAAATCACATTGTGTGACTATTTCCCTGCACAGCGCCAGGTTCCTAATCCCCAATTGTGCCTGGTGGCGAGGTTCAGAAGCCCACAGGGAAAATCCTACTCCATGGACAGTCCAAGTCAGGTTAAGGGTGACAGAACAACCTTGCACTGAAGAGTGAAGGACATTAGTGAACCATTTTAGCTTTTGCGACCACACAGTAGCTTTCTTTGGCCACTTTTCTTGATGTCAGTCACCGATTACTAAATATATTCACACACTCAACAACAAGCATTGATTAAAGAGTCATCCAGACTTGAAATGTTAGCTCTCTTCTCTCTCCACAGATGCTGGTCAGACCGCTGAGATATTCCTGCATTTTCTGTTTTTGTTTCAGATTCCAGCATCATGGTGGCACAGTGGTTAGCACTGCTGCCAACGGAGCTGAGGACCCGTGTTTGAATCCCAGCCCTGGGTCACTCTCCGTCTGAAGTTAGCACATTCTCCCCGTGTCTGCGTGGGTTTCACCCCCACAACCCAAAGAAGTGCAGGATAGGTGGATTGACCATGCTAAAATTGCCCTTTAATTGGAAAAAATAATTGGGTTCTCTAAATTTATTTTAAAAACGATTCCAGCATGCGCAGTACTTTGCTTTAAACTAAATGTACTCAATTCAGTTTGACTTTGTCATGGCAGAGTTTGAATTCTCAACGTCTGGGTTGTAGTGATCTGTACATCTGTACATACATCTGCACATACACCAGGCACTACAGCACAGATGTAACAACCACAGCATCACTAGAGGGCAGCATCAGCGACGGATATAAAGGGTCGAGCCCAAGGGAGGATCCGCCTCTTTCAGAAGCACAGGGCTAGTGAGCAGCAGCAGACAGAGACAGCTCAGCATAGGCAGTTTACCTTAGCTTCCCTGGTCATACCTCTTGACTGTATTATATCTAGTTAAGCTCTGGAAACAGAACAAACCCACTGAATAAAATATGTATTAACTGGAAGTCTACAATCTTTATTCAGACTTAGAGAATAACATATGGGTGGGTTGAGCAGAACCATAATGCTCACACTATCACACGTAACAACTTACATTTATATAGCACCTTCAACATAGTGAAATGTCGCAAGGCACCTCACAAGAGCAGCACGGTAGCATTGTGGATAGCACAGTTGCTTCACAGCTCCAGGGTCCCAGGTTTGATTCCGGCTTGGGTCACTGTCTGTGTGGAGTCTGCACATCCTCCCCGTGTGTGCGTGGATTTCCTCCGGGTGCTCCGGTTTCCTCCCACAATCCAAAGATGTGCAGGTTAGGTGGATTGGCCATGATAAATTGCCCTTAGTGTTGGGTGGGGTTGCTGGGTCATGGGAATAGCGTGGAGGTGTTGACCTTGGGTAGGGTGCTCTTTCCAAGAGCTGGTGCAGACTTGATGGGCCGAATGGCCTCCTTCTGCACTGTAAATTCTATGAAAGAGCATTATAAAACATATGTCACCAATACACGTAAGAAGATAGTCGGTCAGACGGCTGAAAGCTTGGTCAAAGAGGTAGTTTTAAGGGATGTCTTAAAGGAGGAATGTGAGGTGGAGAGATTAAGGGAGAGTATTCCAGAGGTTGGGGCCTCGGGCATCTAAAGGCAGGCACACTTAATGGTGGAGTAATTATAATTGGGGACGCACAAGAGGCCAGAATTTGCGGAGCACAGATATCTCAAGAGGGTTGGAGGAGATTACAGAGAGAGGGAGGGGTGAGGTAATGGAGCGATTTGTAAACAAGGCTGATAATTTTGAAATTAAGATGTTACTTGATCAGTGAGCACAGGGGACATTCGTCACTCAAACACCATTTTGTTTTCCAGGAATAACGGTCACGTCAGTAAATATTAAATCTGCGATCTTTACTGTTTCTACTGATGTGCAAAACACACAAAAGAAACATTCCTGGCACCGTTTGACTTGCTGGTCAATTTTAATTGGCAATGCAAAATACTAAATTCAGTAATCTGCAACTGAGCTACTCGTGCACCATAAAACCATGCGCAAATCATACATTAGAATTAACAACATATCAGATTAGGACGACTGCCAATTCAGGCAGGCCAGTTAATAATTATGGACCTCTTACTGAAAGCAGATTTTCCAATTGCTCTGGGAGATTAACTTGCCAGTACAGCCTACACCAATGCAGGGCAGCACTAAAAAGCATATGTTGCGCATCGCAAGCAATGATTGTACGAGATTATGATGACTGGAATTGTAACTTGATGAAGAACACGGTGCCCTATTGAGGTTAAGGTCAGTGCTCCATTAAAATTATGTCCTGCAGCATTGCTGACAACTCAATACATCTGCACCAGAGGCCATCCCATTATTCCTGATGAATTGTTCCATTCCCAAGAATCAAGGCACATGAGAAGTTCTCACTTGAAGTGACACCTGCTTGGGACACATTTTTCACAGAATTCTTCAATTGCTAATTTTAGAATCAAGATGTCAAGAGATTCAAAACCCCTTGCAATAAAGCAAATTGAGATAATGCAATGGAGACTTGTTCAACAACATACATATCAAATTTAGTGGATGGTTATCTAATGATTGTGCACAGGATAGTCAATTGGAAGCGCTTTGATGAATTTGAGGTACTTGTACACTGGAACTGATCTGTGTGGAGAATATCATTACGATGATGCTAATGATAACAGAGCAATGTTTGAATGTTGGTGATGCAGACTCAGGGCTGTTTCTGAAAGTACAATCATTTCAGTAGAGGTCTTCAAAGCAACTTCTGAATTGTGACTGGAAAGTTGAAGAGGTTGGCATTTTAATTCTATTCGTAGCAAGTCTAGAAATCATTTTTAAAATGGTTCCTGGCTATTCACTTTCCGTTTTCTCAAAGTGAGCGCTGTTCGTGCTGGAGAGTGTTACGTTCTTTTCATATGTTTTGAACATCCGGCCACCGATATTTTTCTAGGTTTACCATCCTAATTGCTTCTCTTTATGAGAGACTGCAAAACCGGGTCAAGACTGCCAACTCGGTTTACATAGAAATCTGGCAGAGGTAAAAGGCTTCCAACAGCATGCAGGCCATAAAGAAACAATGGACAAACTTGCACTTAAGGCACCTTAACGCATGTTTCAGGATACGTCAAAATGATTCACATGCAATCAACGTGGCTGGGGGAAGCTTTGTTCTTCAACGAGTTTTGTTTAATCTTTCATGGGCATCACCAACAAGGCTATCTACCCTTAAACTGAGACGACAATTAAAAGTCAGTTAAGGTCTGTAGTCACATGTAGACAGATTTCTGTCCAATACTAATTTTATATTCCAGATTTTTTAATTGAATTCAAATTCCACTGTGATGGAATTTGAACCCATGTCCCCAAAGCATTGGCCTAGGCCTCTGGATACCTCTACACCCCCAATCCCCCCCCCCCCCTCTGCACTGGATGTAGGGCTGGTTTAGCACAGTGGGCTAAACAGCTGGCTTGTAATGCAGAACAAGACCAGCAGCGTGGGTTCAATTCCCGTACCAGCCTCCCCGAACAGGCGCCGGAATGTGGCGACTAGGGGCTTTTCACAGTAACTTCATCGAAGCCTACTTGTGACAATAAGCGATTATTATTATATTATTATTATGTGTCAACTTAGCAGGTAACACCATGCCATAAACTGGGGTCTAACGACTGGCACTGCGTAGTGACAGGAGTGGGGTGATAAGTCAGGAGGATCCAATGGACTGGATTTTAAGCAGAGCTTAGGAGGAGGGGGTGGCATAGTGATATTGTCACTGGACTAGTAAATCAGAGACCCAGGATAATGCTCTGGGGTCCTGGGTTCGAATCCCACCATGGCAGATGGTGGAAATTGAATCCAATAAAATTTTGGAATTAAAGGTCTAATATTGACCATGAATCGATTGTCGTAAAAACCCAGTTGGCTCACTAATGCCCTTCAGGGACGGAAATCTGCCATCCTTACCCGGTCTGACCTACATGTGAATCCAGACCAGACCCACTCAGCGATGAGGTTGATTCTTAACTCCCCCCCCCTCCACAGAAATAGCTAGGCAAACCACTCAGTTCAAATGCAGTTAGGGATGGCCAACAAATGCTGGCCCAGCCAGCAAGGCTCACATCCCAAGAATGAATAAATTAAAAATGAATTTAATGAAAATATTTGGAATCATTGGAGCTTCATTCGCACTGAACATTTGGAAAATCATGCTGCAACACATCACCACTACCACCATCCCATAGTTAAGATCTCAAAAATCTCACCAAAGCAAGCTCCTGTTTTGCAGTTGGCACTGCTAGGCCTCTTTCACAAGGCTCAATGGAGAAGAAATCGTCATGGCAAATAGGTGACCAGTTCTGTCTGCTTCCTGCTGGTTTGTTATGGGAGACACCCCAATGAAATAAGACCTACATTTCCTGCCTGTCACTCTTGCATCTTGTCATATGAAGCGAGTAGTTTGTTGGGACAAGAGGGAGAACAGATGGAGAACAGAAAAAAAACACGTCTAAACATTATATTCAAGTTTCAATGTTTAAATGAGATTGAAGGAAAATAGCTGCTTTACTTCAATTCCATTTCTAAACTCCAATTCCACTTCCTTAATTCATTTGAGATAAAATAAAACGGAATGAGCTTTGCACCTTCATTTGCTTAACGTGCATTTTCATAGGATGATAGATAACTCGGTGAATAACTAATCATTACTCCAAACATTGTCTTTGCTCTCAATAATAAATGAGGCAAGCATTCAAGGCACCTTATTGTAAAAGTAATTATACACACCGGGATTTTGAATTAAACACACTAATGTATTATAGGAGCCTCTGTACTCCAGGTAGATTAACATTTGAATTGTTACGAAAAGCAAATTTCACCTTTAAAAACAATATTAACCTTCACAGGTTGCAAAGCGTCTTCGGTGTGGCATTTCACTTGGACTCGTGACAAAAGAATTGACAGGGCTGAAGACTGGAAATGCAATCCTCTTTTGCACCCCGGTCAAACAGAGGCCACAGACTTTTGTGGCAGGAATCTTTCAGTATTGCTTTGAAAACATTTGACTTCTCCAGTCTCAGAAGCGCTCCCCTTCTGCTTCAGCCTAACACTCCCAAGCCTCACATTCTCCTGTTCATTGCAACCCGGAATTCGCACATGATCTTTAAGCACCCTTGCAAGACATGGATAGTGTTACGACACCCTGGACTAGTGCACGGTCAATTCCAGCCCCAGTGTCCCGGAGTCGCAACACAATTGAAATTAATTATTAATTTTTAGAAAATGCCAAAAGTTTTTGGTCGCCCAATAACTACAGTCACCAAATTTGTAAATTTAAACACAATTATTAATAACAATTACTAGAATTTAATAGGCAACAAATAGAGCCGGTTAACTATTATCTAATTCCTAATCACTCTGCTTTAACTCTGCCTGGGTCCCAGGTTCGATCGCGGCTCTGGGTCACTGTCCGTGTGGAGTTTGCACATTTTCCCCGTGTTTGCGTGGGTTTCACACGCAATGATGTGCAGGGTAGGTGGATTGGCCATGCTAAATTAGCCCTTAATTGGAAAAAAATGAATTGGGTAGTCTAAATTTACTTTTTTAAAGAACAAGTCCCGAAAGATGTGCTTGTTAGGTGAATTGGACATTCTGAATTTTCCCTCTGTGTACCCAAACAGGCGCCGGAATGTGGCAACTAGGGGCAACTAGGGCTTTTCACAGTAACTTCATTGCAGTGTTAATGTAAACCTACTTGTGACACTAATAAAGATTATTAATTGACATTAAACCTCAACAATGTAATCAATAAGACATTGATGCAGTCAAAGGTGGCAACTAGGGACGGGAAACAAACACTGCCTTGTAGGTCCGATGAAAGAATAAATGAAAACCAAATCTTATACTGATGGTCCCCAGTTTTGCTCTTCTCAAAAGAGGAAACATTCTCCCTGTATCCATGCAATCAAAACCTTTCAGAACTTTAAAGACTTCTATCAGGTCGCCTGATATGTCATATTTGTGGGGGTAAACAGATGTGACCAGACATAGAAAAAATAGGAGCAGTAGGCCATTCGGCCCTTCAAGCCTACTCCGCCATTCATTATGATCATGGCTGATCATCCACTCAATAGCCTAATTCCGCTTTCCCCTATATCCTTTGATCTGCCTCGCCCCAAGAGCTATATAGAACTGCTTATTGAAAACAGACAATCTTTTGAACTCAACTACTTCCTGTGGTAATGAATTCCACAGTCCGACCACTCTCTGGGTGAAGACATTTCTCCACATCTCCGTCCTAAATGGTCTACACTGTACCTCAGACTGTGCCCCCTGTTTCTGGACACACCCACCATCTGGAACATCCTTCTTGCATCTATCCTGTCTAGTTCTGTTAGAAATGTATAGGTTTCTATGAGATCCCCCTTCATTCTTCTGAACTCCAACGAAAACAATCCTAACCGATTCAATTTCTCCTCGTACGTCAGTACTGCCACCCAGGCATCAGCCTGGAAAACCTTTGCTGCACTCCCTCTATAGCAAGGACATCCTTCCTCCAATAAGGAGGCCAAAACTGTACACAATATTCCAGGTGTGGCCTCACCAAGGCCCTGTATAATTGAGCAAGACATCCCTGCTCCTGTACTCGAATCCTCTCGCAATGATGGCCAGCATACCATTTGCTGTCTTTACCGCCTGCTGCACCTGCATGTTTACCTTCAGTGACTGGTGTATGAGGACACCCAGGTCTCGTTGCACCTTGGCAGTGCCAAGGTGCCAGCAGGGCAGTGCCAAGGTGCCCATGTTCCAGGGGGAGGGCTATGGAGCCCAGGGGTGTCTATTGGCCCAGGGACCCCCCCCCCTCCCCCCTCCCCCCCCCCTCCCCCCCCCCTCCCCCCCCCCGTGTGCTGTTCCGCCTGGTCCACTTTGATGTGGACCAGCACTGATTGACGCCCAGCTGTAGCCTCCCTCAGGGGGCTGAAGAATCCCGTGTAGGTAGGTTGTAAGTAAGTTTACGGCCTACCTCGATGAGCGTCATTTGACTCCGACGTCTCTCAGGACTCTGAAGAATGTCTCAAGACGCGGAGGCTGTAGGAAGGCTCACTGGAGGGTTTTCCCAGCATTCTACAGCTGCGTGCATTCAAGCGAGAGCACAACGCGCCGGAGAGTCGCGCCCGTTACTGCACCACAGCTGTGATAACATTGACCAGTGGACAGCTTTTATGTTAACATAAACTTTAGTTTGAACACAGAATTGAGCACATTAGCAACAAAGAAATAGCTTTACAATTACTAGCTTCCTGAAACCTGTCTCTACATTTCAATAAGCAAACCCATATATTTCAAGCACCACAATTATGCATAAAGTTAACAACCAGGTTTTTACTTGTTTACCTTGGCACAGTGTCCTTGGTGAGAAACGTTTTAGGACCGAGCTGAAAACACTTCTGCCCAACGTCGAGTACTGTAGGCAACTGAATTTTCCAACAGACCTGCCCCCCCCCCCCCCATTAGCTGTTTTGCTACACTCAAAGCACACAGCATTCTTTTGCTTTCTATTACATGGTGTTCCCATGAGTTGTCCAGCCAGGACCAAACACAACACCTCACTTTTTCTTTTCTTTTTTAAAAATAAATTTAGAGTTCCCAATTCATTTTTTCCAATTAAGGGGCAATTTAGCGTGGCCAATCCACCTAGCCTGCACATCTTTGGGTTGTGGGGGTGAAACCCACGCAAACACGGGGAGAATGTGTAAACTCCACACGGACAGTGACCCAAAGCCAGGATCGAACCTGGGACCTCTGCGCCGTGAGGCAACAGGGCTAACCAACTGCGCCACCGTGCTGCCAATACCTCACTTTTAATCACAGCTCTAGCAGTCATACTGTCTGCATGCATTTCAACCTAGGTTGAATAATATTGCTGCACAAAACAAACTCTAATTTTGTATGTTTACCACAGTATAATTCCAGCTTCTTTTGACTTTTATAATACCCTAGACAGAATTCAGGAGGTCTTGTGGCGCAGTTGGTATTATCGCAAGCTTTGAGCCAAAAGCTCAGGGTTTAAGCCCCAACCCAGGATTTGATGACCACCAAAGGCACATTCATAACATGGCCAAACAGGTTGATTATCAACCTGTATATCCTTCCAATATGCCTATGGTAGGTGACAAGAGTAAAAGGCCTTCCTGGTCAAACATCTGCAGAAGGCAATAGCAAACCACTGCAATTGTTTGCCATGAATAGCTATGAAACACAGAAGCTAATGCACCTTTAGAGCATGGTACCTAAAGAGAGAAATAGAGGCAGAATTCAAGAGTGTAATCTTCAGTACAAACACCCATAAAAATTGGTGGGAGCAGAATATAATATCCACAGTGCTACATGTAGCTTACATCAAAAATTCTTTCCAATGCATTAACTAACTCTGACTGGATGAATTCTTCTGTATTTCATCACAAGAACACTTCTCCAAATTGTTTTTGCACAGGCACTGCCACACACCGATTGCCCAACATGTCCATTGCAATGGCACCGTACCTTCTCACGCCAACTGAAAAGCAAGCAGGTTCCTCAACAGCTGACTGGTTGATTCTCGACTCTCAAATAGAATGGGAAATGGTTGCATATCCAAGGGCATTGTGTTCGGTAAGGTAGCCGAAGCCAGACAACCAGTAGGACATCCAAAGCTATACTTCAAGGATGCCCGCATGCCTGACATGTAGATTTTTGTACCTGGAAGTTATTAAATGAGGACAAAGGAAAATTACGTCCGCCATGATGACCAACATGAGGACCAGTGGCTACAACAGCTTGGCAACAAATGCCAACGCTGAAAACAATAACCTACAACCTCACCCGGAAGCTAAATTTCATTTTCATTTCAAGTTATAGAACCTTTCTCTCAAGGATTGGCCTGTTCAGCCACCGGCAAAAGTTGAAGATACCCCATCTGAATTGGATCACTTACGGTGTGTCCATCACCTTTCATGAATGGATAGATGCCATCACCACTGAAAACAAAAGTGTTGAAAGCAAATTATAGATGTATAGTTTAAAACTTGTTCCTCCTGGTTTGCTCCCGATGGTATCTGAGGGATTAATCTTTAATTTCAGGAGACTCCAGGACATCTGTACCCTCCCCAGCATCCAGGCCACCACCACAAGGAGTACAAAGCGTGCTGCCATTGGAACGCTTTCACCTCCAAGTATCATCAGAACATCCGCACGTGATACAATGGTTAGCATTGCTGCCTACGGCACTGAGGACCCAGGTTTGAATCCCGGCCTTGGATCACTGTCTGTGTGGAGTTTGTACATTCTCCCGTTGTCTGCGTGGGTTTCACCCCCACAACCCAAAGATGTGCAGGATAGGTGGATTGGTCATGCTAAATTGCCCCTTAATTGGAAAAAAAATAATTGGGTACTCTAAATTTATTTTAAAAAATAATAAAAGAACATCCTAACTTCGGACCTTCACTGTCACTGAATCAAAATCCTGTAGGTTCCTGATTCCATCAATAAACTACCACCTTTTCAGGAGATGGACACTAAGAGCAGCCTTTCTGAAATGCCGAGAACAAATAAAAATTAAGTGCAGTGGACGTAATCTCTCATTCCAAGATTACTGTTAAAAGCTATTGTAACAAACTTGTAGTATTCCTTTCTTCAATGAAAGTACATGGCAACACATTTAAAATCTATTTAGCCGTAATTTTTTAATGCTCCTTATTAATTGGAGTAATAATTGGATACACAGGTGCAGCCAATCGTAACTGGAGCCAGAAAAGTTAAAGGGCAATATTGCTGAGTGGATCCTTCCATCAAATTGGTGTTGAACTCTTCAGATTATAATGCATCTATATTTGATATTGGAAATAAAAAGTACTTTATAAACCCTGTGGCTCTCCACTAAAACCTGTGCTAACTTTCCTTGCTCGAATACAGCAATTTAGGGTCACTCATCATTATAACAGCATCTGGGTCTCACTTAATTGTCTTTGAACAGAAACCGAAGAACGCCTACCTAGTAACCAGAGAAATAATTACCACCACATGATGGAAAATGCTTAAAAAAAAAGTGCTGCCTATTTAATAGACACAAAATGATGTGCACTGTTTGTAATGCATCAATTCAAGTTATGCAAATTCTTCTGCAGATTATTTCACTGGGAAACATTCAGGCATTCTAACTATGTACTTGTGATGAACGGTTACTGCCTTATCATCATGTAAGGTGATGTCCCCTTTAAGACCAGGCTTGGAACCCTGGGGACTCCGCCTCTGGCTCCGCCCATCTGTGAGCCATACATAAAGGCCTGCCTCATGGTCTGTATAGCAGTCAGCTCTCGTCCAAATCTGTAGCATAGTTATTAGCCTAATAAAGCCTTCTGTACAGTTTAATCTCTAAGCATCATTATTGAGGGTACCTCAATTTATTAGGCTAAACTAGATTCAGGATGGACGCAGGCCTAAAACCAGAGAAGCTCAATCTGGAAGCACGAACGCCGGAGGCAAAGGAAATTTTTAAATACTGGCTGCGGTGCTTCGAGGCCTACCTGGACTCCGCAGAGACTCCCATCCTGGGGCCACGCAAGCTGCGTCTACTCCACGCCCGGGTGAGTCACAGAATCTCCGCCATGCTCGAAAAGGCGACGATTTATGAGGAAGCGATTGAGTTGCTCCGCAAGCGGTTTGTCAAACCCGTCAATGAGGTGCATGCCCGGCATCTGCTCTCTACCTGCCGGCAGCGCTCGGGGGAATCGCTCGACGAGTTTGTTGAGAAACTCACCGCGCTGGCCAGGGACTGTGACCATCAGGATGTGACAGGGGAAGTCCATATGAACCTGCACATCAGAGATTCTTTCGTGTCCGGCATCCGCTCGACCTACATCCGGCAGCGACTGCTCGAAAACGGGGCAAAAGACCTCCAGGAGACGCTAACGCTCGCCTCCTCGCTGGAGGTGGCCCGACATAACTTGGGTACGTACCCCGCGGACTCTGCCAGCCCCTCCCCCGGACTTCCTCAGACTCGCCCGTATTACAGGCCTGCGCCACGCGGTGACCCGCTCACCATGGGGGCACACCTTGCTACTTCTGCGGGCAGGGCCAGCACCCACGCCCACGCTGCCCAGCCCGCTCCGCGATCTGCAGCGACTGCGGGAAGAAAGGGCAGTTTGCGAGGGTCTGCCTGGCCAGACCCAGGGGCCAGAAAAACAAAGAACAGCCGGCCCGAAAATCAGGCTCTCAGGCCCGCAGGCCTCACATTGCTGCTGCGCACCGACCCGACACGTCCTCTTCTGACGCGTCATCAGCCTCATGCGAATCATGGGAGCGGCCATCTGGTCGGCGGCCATCTTCTCGACCCGACACGTGCGACCAACGGCAGCGGCCATTTTACGACTCCGACTACCCGCGACTGGGTGCGATCACCCTCGATCAAACTCGGCCAAAACACCTGCAGAACTCCATGATGCAGGTCCAGGTCAACGGGCACGACACTGCATGCCTCTTTGACTCCGGGAGCACGGAGAGCTTTATCCACCCTGAAACGGTAAGGCGCTGCTCCCTACGCACCCATCCCACATCCCAAACCATAGCCCTCGCATCTGGGTCCCACTCGGTACAAATCACGGGGTACTGTATTGCGGATCTCTCGATCCAGGGTGCCAAATACACCCGTTTCAAATTTTATATCCTCCCTCACCTCTGTGCCCCCCTGCTGCTCGGACTGGATTTCCAGTGCAGCCACCGAAGCCTGACACTGAAGTTCGGCGGACCCTTGCCCCCCCTCATGGTGTGCTGCCTTGTGACACTGAAAGTCGCACCCCCCTCGCTATTCGCTAACCTCACTCCCGACTGTAAGCCCGTCGCCACCAGGAGCCGGCGCTACAGTGCCCAAGATATGGCTTTTATCAAGTCAGAGGTCCAGCGTTTACTGGGAAAGGGGGTCATCGAGGCTAGCAACAGCCCTTGGAGAGCGCAAGTGGTGGTAGTCCGGTCCGGGGAGAAGAAATGGATGGTCGTGGATTATAGCCAGACCATAAACCGATTCACGCAGCTTGATGCGTACCCCCTTCCTCGCATCGCGGAAATGGTAAATCGGATCGCCCAATACCGAGTCTTTTCCACGGTCGACCTCAAATCTGCCTACCACCAGCTCCCCATCCGACCAAAAGACCGCCCCTATACTGCCTTCGAAGCAGCCGGCCGGCTCTTCCACTTCCTCAGGGTCCCCTTTGGTGTCACAAATGGGGTCTCCGTCTTTCAAAGGGCGATGGACCAAATGGTGGACCAGTACGGTTTGCGGGGTACATACCCGTACTTGGACAATGTCACCATCTGCGTCCATGATCAGCAGGACCATGACGCTAACCTCAAAAAGTTCCTCCAGACCGCCCGAGCCCTTAACCTGACCTATAACGAGGGCAAATGCGTTTTCCACACCACCCGGCTGGCCATCCTCGGCTATGTCGTGGAAGACGGGGTCCTAGGTCCCGACCCCGACCGCATGCACCCCCTGAAGGAACTCCCTCTCCCCCGCAGCCTCAAGGCCCTCAAATGGTGCTTGGGGCTTTTCTCCTATTACGCCCAGTGGGTCCCCAAGTATGCGGACAAAGCCCGCCCACTCCTAAAGACCACCACTTTTCCCCTCTCGGCTGACGCTCAATTGGCCTTCAACCGCATCAAGGCCGACATCATCAAGGCCGCCATGCACGCGGTGGACGAAACCATCCCTTTCCAGGTAGAGAGCGATGCATCAGACATCGCCCTGGCTGCTACCCTCAATCAAGGAGGCAGACCAGTAGCGTTCTTCTCCCGAACCCTCACCGCCTCCGAGATTCGACACTCTGCAGTCGAAAAGGAGGCACAAGCCATTGTGGAGGCTGTGCGGCGCTGGAGACACTACCTCGCCGGTAGGAGGTTTACCCTCGTCACCGACCAACGGTCGGTCGCCTATATGTTCGATAACACGCAACGGGGCAAAATAAAAAACGATAAAATTTTGAGGTGGAGGATCGAACTCTCCACTTACTCGTACGATATCAAGTATCGTCCAGGGGAGCTCAACGAGCCCCCAGATGCCCTGTCCCGTGGAACATGCGGCAACGCGCAGGAGGACCACCTGCAAGCCATCCACAAAGACCTCTGCCACCCGGGGGTTACCCGGCTCGTCCATTTCATCAAGTCCCGCAACCTACCTTACTCAATCAAGGAGGTCAAGGCCATGGTCAGGGCCTGCCAGGTCTGTGCGGAGTGCAAACCGCACTTCTATCGGCCAGACAAGGTTCGGCTCGTGAAGGCCTCGGGCCCCTTTCAGCGACTGAGCGTAGACTTCAAGGGGCCCCTCCCGTCCACCAACCGTTATGCCTATTTCCTCACCGTGATCAATGAATTCTCCCGTTTCCCATTCGCCATTCCCTGCACCGACATGACCTCAGCCACGGTGATTAAGGCACTGCACAGCATCTTCACCCTGTTCGGTTTCCCTGCTTATATCCACAGCGACCGGGGTACATCGTTCATGAGCGATGAACTGCGTCAGTATCTGCTCAGCAAAGGCATCGCCTCGAGCAGAACGACCAGCTATAACCCACGGGGAAACGGGCAGGTGGAGAGGGAGAACGCGACCGTGTGGAAGGCTGTCCTTCTGGCCCTGCGGTCGAGAAATCTCCCAACCACTCGCTGGCAGGAGGTCCTACCCGATGCCCTACACTCCATTAGGTCACTCCTCTGCACGGCCACAAATGAGACCCCTCATGAGCGATTGTTTCTCTTCCCCAGGAAGTCTACCTCCGGGGTCTCGCTTCCACCTTGGCTGACGGCTCCGGGACCTGTTTTTCTCCGGAGGCACGCGAGGAGCCATAAAACGGACCCCCTAGTTGAAAAGGTTCGACTGCTCCACGCCAACCCCAGTTACGCCTACGTGGAGTACTCCGACGGCAGGCAAGATACGGTTTCCCTCCGGGATCTGGCGCCTGCTGGATCCTCCACCACAGACGCCCCTTCCCGCGCCGCTCCCCTGCAGGACCCGTCGCCCCCTACAACACACCCCCTTCCGGCCCTACCACCCGTTGGTGAGCTCCTACCGTGCGCCCCCCTTTACACACCCCGCCGGCGCCGGCTCCGCTACCCCCGGCCCTGCCTAGTTCCTCTGCCCCGACCAGGACCGAAGCTCCGACCGCTGTGCTCCCGGATGTGCCCTCAACCGGGACGTCCGTGCCCGCCGCACCACCGCCCAAACTGAGGAGATCGAGGAGGACGATCCGGCCGCCGAGACGGATGGACCTATGATGGCACTTTACCCCCGCCGGACTCCTTTTTAAACAGGGGGTGAATGTGATGAACGGTTACTGCCTTATCATCATGTAAGGTGATGCCCCCTTTAAGACCAGGCTTGGAACCCTGGGGACTCCGCCTCTGGCTCCGCCCATCTGGGAGCCATACATAAAGGCCTGCCTCATGGTCTGTATAGCAGTCAGCTCTCGTCCAAATCTGTAGCATAGTTATTAGCCTAATAAAGCCTTCTTTACAGTTTAATCTCTAAGCATCATTATTGAGGGTACCTCAGTACTGTACAGTTTGCTCTTATGTGGGAGTCCGCATCGGTGATTAACTGAAGTTGAACAAGCAACATCACCAAAGCCACCTCTATCAAGCACAGCGATGACAGGTAAAGAGACACCTACGAGGGCTGCTACCTGGCTGCTGAATACAAAGTGATAAATGTCTCCAAGGCGTGGTATTTGAAATTCAAACTTTATAGAGATTTTCAAAATAATAATTGGGCAGCATGCCAGGAGAGTTGAAGTGCTAAAGTAATCAACCTTGCTGCCCTGAACGGCATCTTCTCATCCATAGCTTTTCCAACATTCATCAAAGTTATGCAAAGCTGGTGTCCGGAATGCACAAGGCCCAAAGAGTTTACCGGTGTCACAGAAGATTTTACAACCTCCTTATTCGCTGAGGCACAGAATAGAAGAGCAGAAGGGTTATGATGGAGCTGTACAAAACACCCGTTTGGCCACAGCTAGAGTACTGGTCGCCACACTATAGGAAGGATGCGATTGCACTGGAAAGGGTGCAGAGGAGATTCACCAGGATATTGCCTGGTTTGGAGCCTTTCAGCTATGAAGAGAGGGTGGCTAGGCTGGGATTGTTTTTCTTAGGGCAGAGAAGGTTGAGGGGGGATCTGATTGAGGTGCACAAAATTATGACGGACATATATAGGATAGATAATAAGAAGCTTTTCCCCTTAGTAGAGAGGTTAATATCCAAGGGGCATAGATTTAAGGTAAGGGGCCAGGGGTTTTGAGGAATATCTTTTGTACCCAGAGGATGGTGGGAATCTAGAATTCACTGCCTGAAAGGGAGGCGGGAACCCACTTCAGAAGCATTTAGATGAGCACTTGAAATGCCATAGCAGACAAGGCTACGGATCAAGTGCTGGAAAATAAGATTGGATTAAATAGGTTCTTGATGGCCAGCACAGACATGATTGACCAAAGGGTCTCTTTCTGTGTTGTAGAACTCTATGATTCTATGATTATGAGGTGGACACAACTTGTGGATATGCAGCTTTAACCCCTGCATCAGATATCACTGGAGGTCAGAACTTTCTTTTTTGAAGATATTTTATTAAGACATATATAATTTTAACAATTTTCAAGAGGAAAAAAACAACAAAGCAAGTAACACCAACCAACCAAAAACCAACCCCAGCTAACATGGCTTACATACACAATTCCCCAATCCCCCTTTCCCACTAACTATTTCCCACCTCAACCAGCCCCCCCATGCCTCCCTCTTTCCCTTTACCCCCCACCCCTCTGCTGGCAGCTTAATTTTCCCCAAAGAAGTCGATAAACGGCTGCCACCCCCAGGCGAACCCGAGCATCGATCCCCTCAGGGCAAATTTGATCTTCTCAAGCCTGAGAAACCCGGCCATGTCACCAACCCATGCCCCCGATTTCGCGGGCTCCGAGTCCCTCCATGCCTCTGGGCTACCAGGGAGGCAAAGGCCAAAACATCAGCCTCTCTCAACCCCTGGACTCCCGGGTCTTCCGACACACCAAAAATCACCACCTCTGGACTCAAAACCACTCGTACCTTCAATACTTTTGAAATGACATTGGCAAATCCCTGCCACAATTCCCTAAACCTCGGACATGCCCAAAACATGTGGACATGATTTGCGGGCCCACCCGCACACCGCCCACACCTATCTTCCACCCCTTCAAAGAACCTGCTTATTTGGGCCACAGTCATATGAGCCCAGTGGACCACCTTAAATTTATCAGCCTAAGCCTGCCACACGACGATGACATGTTGACTCCACTCAGGGCATCCTCACACAATCCCGTCTCTAACATCCTGCTCAATTCTTCTTCCCACTTTCACTTAACCTCCCCTATCGGGGCTCCCTCCCATTCCATGGGTTCTTTATAAACTTCCGAGACCTTACCCAAACCCACTCCCGTTTTCGACACTACCTTGTCCTGTATCCCCTGGGGCGGCAGATGCGGAAAGCTCGAGACTGCCTGCAGGTAGCAGAACCCATTCCCGCCAGGCAGCTCAAACTCCTCCTCCAAATCCTCCAAGCACAGAAAGCTGCCGTCAATAAACAGGTCCCCAAACCACTCGATCCCAGCTCTCTGTCACCTCCGGAACCCCCCCCCCCCGATGCAAACCAGTGGTTGCCACAAATAGGTATCCATACTGATGCCCCTTCCACTCCCATATGCTTCCGCCACTGACCCCACACTCTCAGGGCAGCCACTACCACTGGGCTTATGTAGTACCGAACTGGCAAGTATGGGAGAGGTGCCGTTACCAGTGCCCTAAACTTGTGCCACTACATGAGGCCGGCTCCACCCATTCCCATACCGACTCCTCCCCCACTACCAACTTTCTAACCATTGCTATGTTCTGAAAGTCAGAACTAATAACATCTCCGCTATTAAGGATGAATCTAACATATCGATCGGGTAAATAATCATCATAGAATCATAGAATTTACAGTGCAGAAGGAGGCCATTCGGCCCATCGAGTCTGCACCGGCCCTTGGAAAGGCCATCCCACATAAGCCCACACCTCCACCACAACCCCGTAACCCAGTAACCCCACCAACCTTTTTGGACACGAAGGGCAATTTAGCATGGCCAATCCACCTGACGTGCATATCTTTGGACTGTGGGAGGAAACCGGAGCACCCGGAGGAAACCCACACAGACACAGGGAGAATGTGCAGACTCCGCACAGTCACCCAAGCCGGGAATCGAACCAAGACCCTAGAGCTGGAAAGCAACAGTGCAAACCACTGTGCTACCTGCCGATCCTAAGATCGGCCAGCAACAGTAATGATATCAAACAGTGAGCAGCCAATCACATTGAAAAGTTCTCACTAAACCAGGAAGTGAAAAAATGGATTATCCTTCACTTCTTAATAATATTTTACAGGGAGTGAAATATAAATTGGAACTTCCATGTGAGATAAAAGGTAGAGCCTCAAATATCAAACTTATAAACTAAAAAAAATAACTACAATGTGCATTTGAAGTGCGACGAGGGGGAATTATGATGGAGAAATTTGTCATTCCACAAATTTAAGATTAATTTACCAAGGCTAGAGAGGTTTTCCTTATTAACCTAGCATTGCTGCTAAAAGCCCAGCTACACCTGGTGTAACTGTTTCAAGTGTTTTTAGTGTAAGACTAACAGTATAAAAGTGGAAGCCATCGTCAATCTAGTGATTTCTAATTGACATGCAGTCTGCAGGAATTTCAACAGTGCACTTTGTGGAGAAGTTCAGAAACACTAACAGCAACTACTGGGTTTCCATGTTCAACCATACATAGACCGACTTCAGAAGTGGTAATTATCTTCAGAGGAGGAATGACGGAAAATGCTGACATTTTACTGCGACTGCCACAAAATCCAGGCTGTTATCTTTCTTTCTGGAGGGACAAGGAGGTGTGCAAAGTTTTTTTTTTTCTCATTGGATTAGATTTTGTTTATTGTCACGTGTACCGAGGTACAGTGAAAAGTATTTTTCTGCGAGCAGCTCAACAGATCATTAAGTACATGAAAAGATAAGGAAATAAAAGAAAATACATAATAGGGCAACACAAAGTACCCAATGTAACTACATAACACCGGTATCGGGTGAAGCATACAGGGGTGGAGTGTTAATGAGGTCAGTCCGTAAGAGAGTCATTTAGGAGTCTGGTGACAGTGGGGAAGAAGCTGTTTTTGAGTCTGTGCGTGCGCGTTCTCAGACTTTTGTATCTGCTGCCCGATGGAAGAAGTTGGAAGAGTGAGTAAGCTGGGTGGGAGGGGCCTTTGATTATGCTGCCCACTTTCCCCTGGCAGCCGGAGGTGTAGATGGAGTCAATGAATGGGAGACAGGTTGGTGTGATGGACTGGGCAGTGTTCACGACTCTCTGAAGTTTCTTGCGGTCTTGGGCCGAGCAGTTGCCATACCAGGCTGTGATGCAGCTTGTTAGAATGCTTTCTATGGTGCATCTGTAAAAGTTGGTAAGAGTTAATGTGGACATGCCGAATTTCCTTAGTTTCCTGAGGAAGTATAGGCGCTGTTGTGCTTTCTTGGTGGTAGCGCAACGTGTGTGGACCAGGACAGATTTTTGGAGCTATGTACCCCTAGGAATTTGAAACTGCTAACAATCGCCACCTCGGCCCCGTTGATGCTGACAGGAGTGTGTACAGTACTTTGCTTTCTGAAGTCAATGACCAGCTCTTTAGTTTTGCTGGCATTGGGGGATAGATTGTTGTCGCTGCACCACTCCACCAGGTTCTCAATCTCCCTCCTGACTCGTATTCTGACTCGTCGTTATTCGAGATTCAGCCCACTATGGACGTATCGTCAGCAAACTTGTAGATGGAGTTGGAACCAAATTTTGCCATGCAGTTGTGTGTACAGGGAGTATAGTCGGGGGCTAAGTACGCAACTTTGCGGGGCCCCGGTATTGAGGACGATTGTGGAGGAGGTGTTGTTGTTTATTCTTACTGATTGTGGTCTGTGGGTTAGAAAGCCGAGGATCCAGTTGCAGAGTGAGGAGCCAAGTCCTAGGTTTTGGAGCTTTGATATGAGGTTGGCTGGGATTATGGTGTTGAAGGCGGAGCTGTAGTCAATAAATAGGAGTCTGATGTAGGAATCCTTGTTGTCGAGATGCTCCAGGGAGGTGGCATCTGCTGTGGACCGGTTGAGGCGGTATGCGAATTACAATGGCCCAAGGCGTTCTGGGAGTCTGGAGGTGATACTTTTCAAGACCAAGCTCTCAAAGCACTTCATTACTACTGAAGTCAGGGCCACCGGACGGTAGTCATTGAGGCACGTTGCCTGGTTCTTCTTTGGCACCAGTATGATGGTCTTCTTGAAGCAGGAGGGGACCCCGGAGCAGAGTAGGTACAGGTTAAAGATGTCCGTGAACTCATCTGCCAGCTGGTCCGCGCAGGCTCTGAGTGCACGACCAGGGATCCCGTCTGGAGATCTTCATCCGAGAAAAAGTTCTTCGACAATCAACAATGATTTCATGGTCATCATTAGACTTTTAATTCCAGATTTTTATTGAATTCAAATTTAACCATCTGCAGAGGTGGGATTTGAACCTGGATCCCCAGAGCAATACTCTGGGTCTCTGGTTTATTAGTCCAGTGACAATACCACTACGCCACCACCTCCATTATGCCACCGATGGAAGACATTGAGGACTTTTTGCATGACCTAACCCTTTAGCTGAATACCCTCATGCCTGGAACCATTTTGCTAAATCCTCTCTGCTTCCTCTCAAGGAGGTTCACAGCCTTTCTAAGGTGTGGGGGCCAGAACCGGACGCAGTACACAGAAGTTTGTAAAGAATCATCATAACTGCCCTGCTTTTGTACTCAACACCTCTATTTATGAAGCCCCAAGATTGAATATGCTTTTGCATACTCTCTCAGTATACCGTGCCATCTTCAAATAACTATGAGCAGGAACTCCCAGGTCCCCCTTCCCCTTCACACCCTTTAGAATTGTGTCATTAGATATGTATTGCGTCTTGATATACCTTCTGCTAAAATGCATCACCTTGCACTTCTTTTATTTTAAAAGTATGTTTATGCAGGTTTTACACATTAAAACCTGTGGGGCAACAAAAAACACAAGGATGCAAATAATACAAATGAAACAAAGAAAAAGTAACTAAATCATATACATAGAACCCCTAACAGCTGACAGCGCCTAGATCTTTGAAATAGGAAATAAATGATTGCCATCTCAGATAGAATCTCTCCACTGAACCCCTGATGGTGAGTTTAATTTTTTCTATGTGCAAAAAGGACATTCCCCTAACCAACCAGAGGCACTGGGTGGAACAGGAGACCTACAACCCAACAGAATCCCTCTCCGGGCTATCAGTGAGGCGATAACGTCCGCCTCTACCACAGAGTGAACTGCTGGTGAGTCCCAAACCCCAAATATGACCACCAGTGGATATGGGAGTAATTTTAAACGGAGAATCTTAGGCATGGTGCTAACAAAGGAAGACCAGAAGCTGGTGAGTCCGGGACAGGAGCAGAATATGTGTGTATGATCAGCGGGGCAAACGAACATCGATCACTTAAGTTTTCATCTTTCGGAAAAAAAATACTCATCCTTGCCTTGGTCAGGTGGGTCCTAAGCAGCACGTTGAACTGAATTAGGCTCAACCGGGCACATGAGGATGAGACAGACAGGGGAAGCCAACAGAGAGTTAATGAAATTCATATCGTCCCAGTTAGGGGCATAGATGTTGACCAAAACTGCTGAGGTGTTCAACAGAGAGCCAAAATCTGGGTTTGGGCGAACTGGACTCTCTTATAAATTAAAATCGACGTGCCCCTGGCCCTTCTATTGAAACTGGAATTAAAAACTTGCCCACCCCTTCTTTTGCATAGCCTGGTTTCATCCTTAATAAGTATTATTGGGTTTCCTGCAAAAAAACAATATCAGAGTTTAGGCTCTTAAGATGAGCGAATGCTCTTGACTGCTTTACAGGGCCGTTCAAATCCCTAACATTCCATCAATCCACAAACCGGAGACAACCATTACCAAAGAGAGATATTAAACAAGGAACACAACTAAAATAAAGTAAAAAGATCCACCCAAGATGGCCACCGAGTGAAGTCAAATGACTCAACAAAGAGACACCAGCAGACACCATCAGCAAACTCAAACTAACACTAAAACACACCCCACCTGCACTCCCCACCCAAAGGCACCATCACAGTTGAGCATAACCATGCCCAAAAGCAAATGGAATGGTGGCAAACAATAACTGAACCGAAAACCTACAAATAACAAAACTTAACATTAGCTCATTCTAAAAACTAGTGTCATGAAGTATAGACAGCCCTTTAACACCTCTACCATTAACTAACGCACCTCGTGAGCAAGGAGACTCCCAACTGGAGAGTACAAGCTTATTTAACTTAAAAAGCCACACTGGCAGCTAAGAGTTTCGCCAAGTGATAATAAGGAAAAAAGAAATGAAAAAATAGATTAATGTAAGGAATAAACAGCAGACATCTCTCATGTACAACTAAGGACATTAACAGCAGACATCGCTCATGTACAACTAAGGACATCAACAACAGACATCTCTCATGTACAACCAAGGACATTAACAACAGACATCTCTCATATACAACTAAGGACATTAACAGCAGACATCTCTCATGTACAACTAAGGACATTAACAGCAGACATCTCTCATGTACAACTAAGGACATTAACAGCAGACATCGCTCATGTACAACTAAGGACATCAACAACAGACATCTCTCATGTACAACCAAGGACATTAACAACAGACATCTCTCATATACAACTAAGGACATTAACAGCAGACATCTCTCATGTACAACGAAGGACATTAACAGCAGACATCTCTCATGTACAACTAAGGACATCAACAACAGACATCTCTCATGTACAACCAAGGACATTAACAACAGACATCTCTCATGTACAACTAAGGACATTAACAGCAGACATCTCTCATATACAACTAAGGGCATTAACAGCAGACATCTCTCATATACAACTATGGACATTAACAGCAGACATCTCTCATATACAAACTAAGGACATTAACAGCAGACATCTCTCATATACAACTAAGGACATTAACAGCAGACATCTCTCATATACAACTATGGACATTAATAGCAGACATCTCTCATATACAACTAAGGACATTAACAGCAGACATCTCTCATATACAACTAAGGACATTAACAGCACACACAAACAATATACAAAGAACAAAGAACAAAATGCAAAGTGTCCACACGCCGAGCCATATAACAGATTAAACAGAGGATAAATTGTGCTTCTCGACAAAAGAGTGAACATCTCCCGATGGATCAAAAATTATCCTTTTCTCAGAATGTTAAGGCGAACTGGATAAATCATCCCGAACACAACTCCGCTCTTGTGCAGGATGGATTTCACTCAATTAAAAGCGGCTCTTTTCTTAGCTAGGTCTGCACTTATGTCCTGGTACAGCCTCATAGAGTGGCCTTCTCACGTAAAATCCCGGTGCTCTCTTTCCCATCGAAGTATCAACTCCTCTTTAAAACTGTGAAATCCTGCGATCATTGAACTGAGAGGATCCCGGAGTGAGGCTTAGGTTGAAGCGACCGGTGCGTCCGGTCTAATTCGGGGGTGGGAGGATCACAGAAGCAAGGCCGGACACCAAGGAGGTAATCCGATCACTTATGGTCAGACAAAGCAGTCTTCATGCTCTTCACCATAGCTTCATGAGCTTCAACAATCTTGCTGGTGGTCTCGAGAGCTAAGCGAATGGGTGTCAAGGCCTCCTCAATCGTTCTTTTAAGATCCGCAGACAAGCTTTGCCGATAGTTATCGAGCTCAATCACCAAAACTTTGGTGACTACTTAGGCAGTCAGTGGAGTGGTTGGAGCAGACGCTGCCTCCGCCATCTTACCACCAGTTGATCCCTGAGAGATTTCAGAGTCTGTCAACGGTATTCGGGCCAATTTTCTTCTGGCTTTGCCTCTTTTGTTTATCACAGAGATGAGAGAACTCTACCCAGCCAAATTTCAAGAATTTTCCCGAGAAGTTAAAGGCCCGTGGCGATGGATAAAATGGTAAATAGGTCAGGTTTCCAGCGGGCATGTCTTTCCTTCACATCGCGCCACCGGAATTCCCCCATCTCGCATCTCTCTATATTAAATTCCGTCTGCCACTTGTCCGACCTGTTGCAGTCAAATGATCTAACCAGCTAATTTTGAAATTGCACTTTGTACTCCCAATATTCAAATCATGAAAAATAGCAGAGATTCTAGAATGGATTCTTGGGGAACTACACTGATCACCATCCTCCTGGGTGAGAAACAACCATTTCCACAACTCACTGGTCTCGGATCTAGAGCCACTTACTTATCCACTGACCCTCCTAATCCATGAGCCACAATTTTGTTAACCAGCCTTTAGTGTGGTACTTTGTCAAATGCTTTCTTAAATTGCCTAGAGACAACATTCATTGCATTTTCTTCATCAACCTTCTGATACTTCACCAAAAGAAAATCAATTAGATTAGTCAAACACAATCCATTCTGGCTTTTCGTAATTAAATCAAACCTTTCCAAGTGCCTAGTATTTTGTTTCCTTGATTATAGTTTCTGAAACAGACGTTAAACCGACAGGCCTTTATTTACAAGGGCTACCCTTGCACCCATCCTTGAACAAGGGTGTCTTATTTTGCATTTTCTAATCTTCAGCCACCTATCTAACGGGAAGATTAGAAGATTATGTCAAGCGCTGCTGCTGCCTGAACCCCATTTCCCTGTGTGGGTTCAATCCCCATACTGGCTGGAGGGCTGCCTCTTCTGCTTTCCCCATTGTGATATCTTGCCATCGCTGAGCCATGATTAGCAAGCCTTGGACAAGGAGGACATTACATGGAGGGAGAGAGAGAGAGAGGTCTTCGATGATGAATCACCTCTTTGCAGCTATTCACGATCACAAGGAACAAATTATAGACTGCACAAGCTGTAAGCCGATCATCATTAATCATATGGAATGCTTGTTTTGCTCCATTCTCTGACCGTACCACAAAATAGTAACCATGTTAACGCAGTCACTTCACTAATAAGATCTTCCACCTATTCACTCGGTTAAATTATGTGATCTCAGGAAGCGACTGGGTCATACTTGTTATAACTAACAATGCTGGCCCAGGTGGAAAATCACATTCACAATAAACGATCCAAAAGTGTAAAATCATCTTTTGCATTTCAATACAATGTGAAAATATTCAATTTAAGAATCTGGAAATGTAGAGCTTCCAGGGCAATCTTTTTCAATCAAACCTTGCTGAAAAGTTTGCTGGTGAATAACAGATCCTTTCATTTCTCAGACAAGCTGTGAACACCTATTGATTTGGAGGAGGTGGACCGTTCTACATCACTGAAGAAAACGCTTACTTATGTCTATTCATTAAGAATTTAATGTACAGGTTTCATGGACCTGAGGTTATGTGATTGCACTTCCCCTGATAGGACTATAATTCTCTGCTACCAGAGAAGAAAAATCTCTCAGGTTAATTAAAATCTCGAGCTCATGGCTGCAAATGTTTTTTTAAAATGTTTCTTGAAGTCAGTATGTTGGATGAAAAAAAAAAGTGAATAATATCTAGCACAATAAAATATAAATTGCCAAAAAAGACACAGCATTTTTCCTGTCATGGTTAAATCTGTTTATGCTAAACTTGTCTTCCGAGCAAGTCTCATCAATGCATTACTTTCAGTAGAAATGATTCACAATAAATGACCAGGAGTAACAACAAAACACAAGATGCCGTGCTGATCTCCATATACTGTGAGACAAATATGACAGTCACAGTCTTAATATGCTCCGAAAGTTGTGTTATAAAAAAAAATTGGAAAATTCAATTAATCTCCATGGCGACACGGTGGCACAGAGGTTAGCACTGCTGCCTCGCAGCACGAGGGACCTGGGTTCGATTTCGGCCTCGGGTGACTGCCTGTGCGGAGTCTGCGCATCCTCCCTGTGTCTGCGTGGGTTTCCTCCGGATGCTCCGGTTTCCTCCCACAGTCCAAAGATGAGTGGGTTAAGTGGATTGGCCATGCTAAAATTGCCGAGTTACATGGATAGGATGGGGGAGTAGGCCTAAGTGGGTGCTCTTTCAGAGGGTTGGTGCAGACTTGATGGGCTGAATGCCCTCCTTCTGCACTGTAGGGATTCTTTGAAATCTTCCAGAGAATCGCAGAGACTTTCCGGCCCCACCGCGCCAGGTGTTCCGCCGGTGGAGGTGACAATCCATCTAAATCTCTGTTGACATTGGCAGGACCAAAAGATCCCACCAGCAGCAGGGCCAGTCCCATGGAGTGCCGACGGTGGCTACCAGCTCCCCCATGTTCCACCCCTCTGATGAGGCCACGCTTCAAAGCCAGCACACGGGACAGGGTAGCAATTAATCACATTGTGCATATGCCATCGACATGTGCGCCAGAGCCCTCCGGCTCCAGAGCTCCCAGAGGACACCACCAGCGGCATGGAAGACCACAGGATGTGGTAAGCAGCTGACTGCCTCCATCTCCCATGTGCATCCTGGGGACACACCTAGTTGTAGCAGTACAGCTTGGAAGGCAAACCACATGGAAGATCACTCAGGACACTGGGGGAAGGAAGAGACGGTGGGGGGGGGGGGCATCAGCAGGAGGTGGGGATTTGTAAAACACAATAAACACCCTTGACCACAAGCAGAATGATGCCTCTGTCACTTTCTTCTGCAATGCGGCTCGACCTCCGAACACACGGCCCATCTCTCCAGCATCTCCCTCCACCCCGTAGCATTCACCCAACCTCCAGCCGTGAACATGTCCCCGAGCTGTGTCCCATCCCCTGGGTGTTTGGATGTTGGCTGCTGCGTGTATGGTGTTGCCTCCCGCAGTGTTCAAGCACAGTGACCATGTATCAAAGTGTGACTGGGATGCTAGGCAATGACTCCCACATTCTAAGTGGCCCTCCCACCCACCGGATTCCACTTGGGATGCGTGAAATGCTCACTTAACCACGATTCCCTATTAGCAGAGGCCCTCAGCCACATAGCCAGAGGTCTCGGCAGTCGGTGGGAGTTACGGGTGGTCAGTGGGGCAGTAGGATGTGGGCTAGAATTAACCCCGGAACAGGTACACACGATCCAGGATTTGACATGCTGGTACCGCGAGCGGTCGGCCCCCCTCCCCACCCAGTCCCCCCCTTTCCATGGCAGCCCACCCCTCTGGAGAGCCCCCCTCACCCAGCCAAGCCCCCCCCCTCCCACCCCCCCACCCCCACCTTAATTTTCCTATTGTGGCATCACCTTTTGGAGTTGGTTCAAAAAAGGGCCAAATGCCAAACCCCCAAATTGTCTCCTGCCAGCAGATACAAGCCAAGATATTTCAGGAACAAAACTGGAGCATGATCCAATTTCAGAAAGCCTTCTGTAACCTGAAGCGAGTATATTAAAGACCCTGCAGGCCGCTGATATTTTAAAGATATGCATGAGCATCCAGAGTTTAAAATATCTTGATGCGGCAAACTGACTGACGTACTCTGTGAGCGCCTTGGGATTTTCGAACGGGCCAGTTTCCTTTGTAAAAAAAATGGTACCATTACAAAAGAAATATTAATGAATAATATTCTTGCACAATTAAAATGACTTATTTCCCTCTCAAATATAATTTTCGGTGCAATTAATTATCCAGTGGAAGTCAGATCAACAGAACTGCGTAAATAAAAGCAAGATACTGTGGGTGCTGGAAATCTGAAATAAAATTAGAAAATGCTGGATAGACTCAACAGGTCAGGCAGCACCTGTTGAGAGAGAAGCGGAGCTAACTTTTTGAGTCCACAGCCTATGACTCCTCTTCTCCACCGATGCTGCCAGAGCTGCTGATTTTATCCAGCATTTTCTGTCTTTATAACATTGTGGATGTGGCCGATTGTTTGTTAATATGACCGGACTCAATGAGAGAAATTGGGACAACTGGGTCTGTGGTGATTAACCCAGTGTTAAAAAAATGCCACATTATCATTCAAAACCAATCCTGGACATGACACAGCATTACATAGCACACTTTAGTCTTCTGAACGCATTCTGCAAATGAAGCATGATCGTCATTAGCCAACTATCAAGATACAATTTCAATTTCTAGGTGGGAAGGGAATGGTATAGCTCAGATATACAAATTACAGTTCAAACATGTACAGCTTTTTTCAGCAAGCCATCAGCACATTGTCAGGATGTTGAATAAATGTTTAACCAGGAAATGTTGGCTTTGTGTACTGCTCCGGGTTCCTCCCACAAGTCCGAAAGACACGCTGTTAGGTGAATTGGGCATTCTGAATTCTCCCTCAGTGTACCCGAACAGGCGCCAGAGTGTGGCGACTCGGGGATTTTCACAGTAACTTCATTGCAGTGTTAATGTAAGCCTACTTTTGACACTAATAAAGATTATTATTATAGTCACTCATTCCTAGAGTAGACAGAATATTCACATTCAAAACTAATTGGCTGCGACAGCCTTGATCTTATTACATCCTACCCATAGACCATTGAACAGCTCACTGTTAAATAAAACAATTTTATTTAAAAGCATCACCTTATTTAGGTGGGGAGTTTTGAGGGATGAATTTCCAACAGCATGCTCTATTGCTCGATCTTGACTAGAACAGAACCAGTTGCTGTTTTAGACACCACCAATTCCAGTGGTCTGGTACCAAACTGAAACAGGGCTCCCCAGATGCTAAGGAGGGGGGGTCTAATACTGTTTTTACAACCTTCCCGCCAAATAATACAGGAACTATGGGCCTAAGCTACTGAGCTTTTCCAGGATCTATTGTAACCTGACCAGTGATCCTCAAAGGTCACCAGCAAAAGAAGCAATTACACAGATCCAGGAATAACAGGAGTGCTCCCTGTGTTCCACAATAGCATTAGAGGCCCTGAAGCCCAGATTTTTGGTTTCCATATCCTAAAGCCCTACTTGTGGCCCTGGTTGGAAAAAAAAAATCAATTATTCGATCTTCAAATTTTAGCCAGAATAAAGATCTCTGAGCAGATTTCAATCTGCAAGGCTGAGAAAAACTGGAAGGTGCATCATCATCTTGTATATATGGACTTGCTCAGTCTGCAATCATGGATGTACTGTCCAAGCACCAGTAGATGGTATGGGAGTTTCTTCAGCATATATTACAAGAATACACCAATTCCTTCAATTAAAATGAAGAACATACTGTCACACTTGTGTGTTTTAATATACTTGATGGCCATATTTAGAAATTTAGAATGCTGACAGGAATATTTTACCTCATCATCTCTAGACCCCAGGAGTCAGCCACAACACTGCTCCCTCAAGCTGTTTTTGGCAGTTCCGTTTGGAATAACTGGAGAATGAGTTTTCTTATTGCGCAAGTTCATTCAAATGTGTTTATTTTGTTTCGCCCATCTGTGAAAAGCCACATTTCTGGCCGTTGAAATATCTCAAAACTGAAGATTCACTATGCTCAAAACAGTGACAATTAATTTAACGCCAATGTATCCTTCAGCCGCATTTTAAAGGCAAAGGTTACTGAATATTGCATTTTACATGAATAATCCATTCAATATATTCATAGAATGAATTAAGTGTGTGCATTTCAATGTATAATATAGAGCATTTTTCACTAATGCATCACTAGACTGTGACAAAGCTGACCTTGGGATGCTTCGTTTGGCATTAATGGCCTGTATATCATGAATATTTGGTGTCTACCACATGAATATTGCTGAGATGAGTATTCATTTTTAATATTAATTTCATTTTTAAGTGAATCATCTTTAAATCGAAAAGGGAATAATTTCCACTCTTTTTAGCAAACCAAGGAGAGATTTCAATAAAGTGCAGTACGATTAACAGGCATAAAACGGATGGCAAGATCAGGCTGTTCACTGGTCCTTCTGGCTGAAATTGGCCCATTGTGGAGAATGACACTGGGGCCATTGTTGCTTCTTCATAAACCAATAAAATCTGAAATTCGTCTGGCTGAATTGAATCATCCTTGCTAAATTTCCTGACACCTGGTGCCATCACCTATGACTAAATCGTGAAGATATAAGTGAATTATGCCATTTCTTGATTTTCTTGGACAAGTTCCAGTTGAAAGATAATTCTAAAAGCTCTGTCATCAATCAAATCAGTGAAAATTGTAAATTTGCTTAAATAATGGTACTTTGATCACAACTGTAACTTGGACCATCATGCGAATGGTCTGGACGGTCCAAAATTCAATTTGTCAACTATTTACAATCAATGTTAAGGACTTCAGTAAAGGGACCTGATGCATTGTAGCCAAATTTGCTGATGACACAAAGATAGGTGGGGTGACAAGTTGTGAGGAGGATACAAAAGGCAGAAAGCTGGCAGATGACATCCAATGAGGGAAAACATGAGGTTCTCCACATTGGTAGGATGAATAGAAAAGTAGGATATTATCTAGTTGAATGGAGACTACAGAATGCTGAGATACAAAGGGTTCTCGGTGACCTCATACAGGAATCAGAAAAGATTAGCACACAGGTAAAGCAAGTACTGAATTAGGAAGGCAAATGGAATGTCAGCTTTTATTGCAAAGGGGATGGAATATAAAAGTAGGAATTGTGATCCCTTGGTTGGTTCCTTGGACGAAAGGCTTGTCTTCTGAGGAAAGGTTGAGCAGGTTTGACCTATACTCATTCAAGTTTGGAAAAAGGAAAGTTGATCTTACTGAAACACAAGATTCTGAAGGGATTTGACCGGGTCGATGCCGAGAAGATGTTTCCTTTT
Organism: Scyliorhinus torazame; assembly: GCF_047496885.1. Classification (NCBI taxonomy): domain Eukaryota; kingdom Metazoa; phylum Chordata; class Chondrichthyes; order Carcharhiniformes; family Scyliorhinidae; genus Scyliorhinus; species Scyliorhinus torazame. Next base: position 194,911,500 of record NC_092718.1, read on the forward strand.
GAGGACGAAAGTCAAACTAGGAGCAGAATTCTAGAATAAGGGAATCATGAGATGATCAGTGGAGGCTGTATCAGTGAATCTATTCAAGGCAGAGATGGACAGATCATTGAAATATTGGGGAATCAAGAGTTATGGGGAACAGGCAGGAAAGTGAAGTAGAGGCCAAAATCTGATCAGCCATGCTCTTATTACATGGTGGAGAAGGCAGGATGGGTCACTTATGGCCTACTCCTGCTCTTTAATTCATAGAACCGCGGCAGTGCAGAAGGAGACTATTTGATCCATCGAGCCAGCACCGACCCTCTGAAACAGCACCCTACCTAGGCCCACTCCCCCGCCCTATAAAATAAAGGAATCTTTATTGTTACAAGTAGGCTTACATTCACGCTGCAATGAAGTTACTGTGAAAAGCCCCCAGTCGCCACATTCCGGCGCCTATTCGGGTACACAGAGGGAGAATTCAGAATGTCCAATGCACCCAAGTCTTTTGGGACTTGTAGCGCCTGGAGGAAATCCATGCAGACACGGGGAGAATGTGCAGACTCCACGCAGGCAGTGACCCAAGCCGGGAATTGAACCTTGGACCCTGGAGCTGTGAAGCAACAATGCTGCCCTATCCCCATCACCCCACCTAACCTGCACATCTTTGAACTGTGGGAGGAATCCGGAGCACCGGGAGAAAGCCCTTGCAGACACGGAGAGAACGTGCAAAGTCAGCCAAGGCCAGAATTGAACCCGGGTCCCTGGTGCCGTATGGCGCTAACCACTGTGCCGCGTGCCGCCCATTCTTATGTAAATGGAACGACTGGTATTGATGATTGGCAAACACATGCTTTATTGACACTTGAATTTACAGATATCATCGAGGTATTGTCCACCATAGTACTGGTTATTTTATCAACGTTAAAGCTTAAAGGTCTTCACCAGTCTTGCTCATAGCGAGTTGGTAGCATGCTTACACGGCACAGAATTGTCCCATCTATTGAGGTTGAAGAAAATCGGACATTTAGTAAAACAAGTTCTTTTTTTTCTACAAATCCACTTCACTGCAATGGTCAAGAGCAATATTATGCACTGCTTTTCCCAGGAGGTTGAAAAATCCCTGTTTGGAAATAGTCTGATTTTTCATCTCACTAAAAAACCTAAACCTGATCCTTTCTGTGCTATTGGAACTATAGTGGTAAATCCCTACTGATCCTAGTGGCTCGACATCCGTATTTACTTAAACTGGAAGAAAGTAATTCCATTTGGGATGACTGACGTCCAACTTTCATTATTTTGCAAGTTCATTCAGACACGCTTTTGTTCAGCTCCATTAAAAGATTGACTACAATGAATAATTGAAGATTATTCCAGTTTAATTTGCACGAACGTTATTCTGGCTTCTGTCAGCACATTTTCACAAACCTCTGCAATAGAAAAATCTCTCCTGTTGCACAGAACGGAATGTTCTTCCTTCAGATTACCTTTCATGCTGGCTAGATCCAATTGTTAGGGAATAATGACTCTTGCTCACCAGAAGTAAGCTGAGAGTGGTGAACGTCCACTCCATTGAATATTACTGCAAATGTGCCAGAAACAAACCTGGGATTTTCCACAAAGCTCCCTCCTTTCATCCCATAAATTCATTGTACATTTATCATCAATTTGCCCTCTTAAAAGATAATTTCAGCATATGTTTGAATGTTATTTTCCGATGCCAACTGGTCAGTACTTTAGTAATTCTTCAATTACAAATGGTTAGGGAGAGAAAAAAATGTACACATGTGTCACCAATTCAACAGATGAATCTGCAGTGCAATGATCTTCAAATAAAAAGTTATGAAATTCAAAGCGGGGGGTTTGGCGATAGTTGTGGAAGTGGGATTCCTATGGAAGTTGTCAATTAAGGTCAGTGACCCTGATTCATAGAATCCCTGCAGTGCAAAAGGAGATCATTCGGCCCATCGAGTCTACTCCGACCCTCCGAAAGAGCATCCCACCAGGTCCACTTTCCCACCCCAGCCCCGTAATCCCACCTAACCTTTGAACACTAAGGGGCAATGTATCATGGCCAATTCACCTAGCCTGCCCATCTTTGGATCTTGAAATGAAATGAAATGAAAATTGCTTATTGTCACAAGTAGGCTTCAAATGAAGTTACTGTGAAAAGCCCCTAGTCGCCACATTCCGGCACCTGTTCGGGGAGGCTGGTACGGGAATTGAACCGTGCTGATGGCCTGCCTTGGTCTGCTTTCATAGCCAGCAATTTAGCCCTGTGCTAAACCAGCCCCAGGATCTTTGGACTGTGGAAGGAAATCGAAGCACCCAGAGGAAACCCACCCAGATACGGGGAGAACGTGCAAACTCCACACAGACAGTCATCCAAGTCTGGAATTGAACCCGGGCCCCTGCCGCTGTGAGGCAGCCGTGCTAACCACTATGCCACCGTGCCGCCCCATAATTCATGTCATGCTACTCTGCACATCTTCTTGCGGTTGATGCAGAAAAGCACTGCAGGAAGCCCAAGGAAAAGCATCTCATTCCCAATGAGCGAAGATGGTTAAGAAGAACTAACCCCAAACACAGGGCTAAAATCAAGTAACAAGGATAGAATTCTTTATGACCTAATCAAGTTCTCGGTAGGTGACCCAGCAAAATCTTTTTCAGATCTTTTGAATGAATATATCTGTAAGCATTAAGCATAGGTTTCTAAATGCAACTCAGATAAATTAGGAACAGTGGAGTGTTATGAAATCAAATACTTTGCAGAGAAAACAGGGAATTAATTCCAACAAAACAAAATACACATTTATCTCATTTCTCAAGGTGCCTTTACGCTAGGATGCGAGGTGCCAAAATAAACCTCAGCATTTTAAAAGTTTAACAAATATCTTTCACCTTATTACTATTAGATTCCGGTTATGTGCATCTATCTTGCTTTGAAGTATTTCTGGGTACAGAGCTAGTAAAAGCAGCTCCAGGTACATGTATGGCATAATCAAAAGATAAAATATATGCATAAAATTAATAGACACACAAAATCTTTCCTGATTAGCAAGGTTTCCTGCTCCAAAGGTGAAAAGTTGCATCAGTTATGTGATTTCTTTTTTGTTCAGGCGTGGGCCACAATATTTATGAGGCGACGGTGGTGGGGTGCGACCAAATCAAAGAACCAGATGGCAAACACAAGAGCAAAATCTTTTCATTTCTATGTCCCACCTGGCAGAGGGCCAAAAGGGAAGCTCGGCTGGTAGATAGAATGGAAAACCAGTGGCAAGAGAGATTGCAGCCAGGGGCAATTGTGGATGCTCCGACGTTCCCTATCAATCAAGAGGGGGGGGAGCAAGATCGTGATGGGGGAAGAGGGGGCGGTTGGGAAATGAAAGGCAACAATTGTGGGTACAAGGGGGAGGGGTGGGAAGAGAGGTGTAATCCAGAGGACTGGGATGGACTCAGAAATGTAGTCTGCGATGGCGGCAGAGAGAGGGTGAAGGCTCCGCGAGGAACCAGGGGCCTGGGTGGGGGAGCCAAAACAGTGTTGATGTAGCCACTTATTTCATGGAGCTAGCAGCTCCCATCTCCCGTTCACTGCTGGATTTCCCCAAACCCTAGGGATACCAGCGCAGCAACAGTCCTTTGGGCTTGCAGTAGCACTATGAAAATCAGATTTAAATATGTTCGATGAGTATCCCAGAAATATGTTCGATGCACATGGAGTGTTGGAGACACATTCCTCGTATTTAACTTATTAGCCATCCCAGTCCTCTCTCAGCTGTCTAGCTGTCATATGCGTGCGAGGGGGTTGAATGGAGGCCATGGTCTCCACAGAAGGTATTTAAGCAATTACACACGCTAATCATAAATGCTGCACCGTTTGTTCGCATTGTGAAATTGGAATGCAACACTTGATCCCCTGCCTCAACAAAACCAAACAATTATGGCTCAACAGACAATGCTTCATGAGAATGATGCATCATTGAGGATCAAGGCACTAATGTACAGCTGGATTATAGGGGTTGGCGAAAACATAAAACATGACCCAGTTCTCATAAAATATCACGCGGGTGGGCACCAAAATCGGCAGCCCTTCGCCATTTTTAAGTTAATAATTAATGAATAATTGAGCTTGTTACTAAGTCAACGGACCAAAATATTAGAGCGCCCATGCCAAAAGACTGTTGGCATGGGCAGGTGGGCAAGAGTGAGAATTGACCAGTTTAAAAACAAATCTGTGGAAGAGGTGGGGAGGAGGGAGGGACACGTTTTTCAGCGGTTGACCTCTGTGCCTCTCGGGCACTGCTCCAGCCCCCCTCCAGACAAGGTTTAACATTTAAACCTTTGTTCCCCCTGCCTGGCCCCAAAACCTGCTCCCTCACATTCCCCATCCCTCATTCCAGGCCCTGGCCCCGTCCAATACTTACTTTGACAGGGCTAGGACAATTAGTTTGTCCAGCAGCGCTCAAGGTTGGGATTTCAAAATTTCACCCAGGTGCAACGTCACGTTTTGCAGCTTTAACTACTTTTGTGAAACATCTGCATTTTTGTCCAACATTGAAGGAATAAGTGAGTAAAGGTGCAAAGAGATACACATCGGTGGTAGCTTCAGAGGTCTGAATTCATAAACTCGGCAGAGAAATGAGAGGATTACGCCGTGTTTCTAACAGTTCTTTGCAGCGAAAATGCTATTCAATTTAAATAATGCAGATAGTGAGGAGCAAACATTTCATATTCATCAACATTTGTTCAGATCCTGCAGCCTTCATTTGACGGAGAGAACAAGGATAATTGCACAATGCATCTTGGAGAGTTGACAACCCACCTTTGTTATTCACAACTTCCCAGTCTTATTATCTGCTTTCTCCAACGTTCTAATCTCCAGCACAAAATTCACAACAATTACTAAAATAACACAGTAAGAAGTCTTACAACACCAGGTTAAAGTCAACAGGTTTGTTTCGATGTCACGAGCTTTCGGAGCGCTGCTCCTTCCTCAGGTGAATGAAGAGGTATGTTCCAGAAACATATATATAGGCAGATTCAAAGATGCCAGACAATGCTTGGAATGCGAGCATTAGCAGGTGATTAAACCTTTACAGATCTACAGATGGGGTAACCCCAGGTTAAAGAGGTGTGAATTGTGTCAAGCCAGGACAGTTGGTAGGATTTCGCAGGCCAGATGGTGGGGGATGAATGTAATGCGACATGAATCCCAGGTCCCGGTTGAGGCCGCACTCATGTGTGCGGAACTTGGCGATAAGCTTCTGCTCGGCGATTCTGCGTTGTCGCGCGTCCTGAAGGCCGCCTTGGAGGACGCTTACCCGGAGATCAGATTCTTTGCAGCAAACTACCCAGCCTTCAGAACAGTGACCGCGACACCACACAACCCTGCCATGGCAATCTGTGCAAGACGTGCCAGATCATCGACATGGATACCACCATTACACGTGAGAACACCACCCACCAGGTACGCGGTACATACTCGTGCGACTCGGCCAACGTTGTCTACCTCATACGCTGCAGGAAAGGATGTCCCAAAGCGTGGTACATTGGAGAGACCATGCAGACGCTGCGACAACGAATGAACGGACATTGTGCGACAATTACCAGGCAGGTATGTTCCCTTCCAGTCGGGGAACACTTCAGCAGTCAAGGGCATTCAGCCTCTGATCTCCAGGTAAGCGTTCTCCAAGGCGGCCTTCAGGACGCGCGACAACGCAGAATCGCCGAGCAGAAGCTTATAGCCAGGTTCCGCACACATGAGTGCGGCCTCAACCGGGACCTGGGATTCATGTCGCATTACATTCGCACACCTCTTTAACCTGGGGTTACCCCATCTCTGGATCTGTAAAGATTTAATCACCTGTTAATGCTCACATTCCAAGCATTGTCTGGCATCTTTGAATCTGTCTATATATATGTTTCTGGAACATACCTCTTCATTCACCTGAGGAAGGAGCAGCGCTCCAAAACCTAGTGACATCGAAGCAAACCTGTTGGACTTTAACCTGGTGTTGTAAAACTTCTTACTGTGCTCACCCCAGTCCAACGCTGGCATCTCCACATCATAAAATAACACATGTGGAGAAGATACATTTTTGAGCTAGTCAAATGGGAACACTATATCGGGCAACAATGCTTTCAAGGACAAGGAAAAGGATTAAGCTTGCACTTAATTTTTATCATGAACTTTTATTGTTCCTTGACAGAAAGTTGCTCCTCCATTGAGAATTGATGAGGAAATCAGCATGAAAAGCACAGAGAAACATCAAGATAGAAAAAGCAACTTGGCCACTGCCATCAAATAAGAGCCCTTGAGTTAGTGGCAGAGTGCTACCTGATGTAAAGCACTAGGCTACCTTATTTCCTTGTGCTAGTTTCCTCTTTTGTTGGAAGTTCAACTGTCATAATGAGTAACGATGCAGGTTCACCTGTTCCATTGGCTTCAATGGTTAAGAAGAGCAATCACTTGTTGATTGGCTTGAGTTTTTAGTACCCTTGTCCTCATAATAACATCACTTGAATTCTCCAACAATTCATTTGCTCAGTTTTGCACGCTTTAGATTTCAATATGTTCTCATTCATAATCTGACTTCGAGGGGGAAGCAGAAGAACAGATGTAGGCCACTCAGACCCTTGAGCCGACAAGAAATAGGTGAGGTGATTCATAGAATCATAGAATTTACAGTGCTGAAGGAGACCATTCGGCCCATCGAGTCTGCACCGGCTCTTGGAAAGAGCACCCTACCCAAGGTCAACACCTCTACTCTATCCCCATAATCCAGTAACCCCACCCAACACTAAGGACAATTTTGGACACTAAGGGCAATTTATCATGGCCAATCCACCTAACCTGATCATCTTTGGACTGGATTGCAGGGGAATTGGTCACCATTTTCCAGGGCTCTCGAGATTCAGGAATAGTGCCCTTGGTCGATGCATCGTGGAGAATTGAAAACCACGTGTGACAATTGATGTTCTCCACAGGTTAGATTAATACTTTATATTCATTTCCACAGTAGAGGAAGAGAAGAAAATGGCAGGCGCACATGTCAATGGAAGGAACATATTGAATATAATGGAGGAAAAGGTAATGGCGAATATGTTGGGACTTAAAATAGACATTTCCAAGGTCGACAGTTTCTATCTCAAGTGCATTAAAAGGCATAAGTGAGGAATCTATAGTTGTATTCGTTACACTTTTACAAGCTTTCTGGATCCAGGAATTGTGCTTTAGATTGCAAAATTGTAAATGTCTCTGTTAAGTGCTGGAGGGAAGAAAAACAAGAAATGACAAACCTGTCAGCTGGACTTAAGCTACAGGGACATATGATGGGGAATTTGTACTGCTCAGCGTCACAGAATAGTGCATTTGTGCACCATTGTTTACATACAACTACAGGCAATTCTGGTTCAAGCCAATTAATGCCTTAAAAGGAATGATAGGAGTGTAAGAAAGCACAATGTCAGAAAAGACTATTGCACTATCAGGGTGGTCCCAGTGAACATCAGCTCAAAGCGAACTTCAATTTAACCTGGAAATTAGAACAATTCATCAGTATGGTTCAAGTCAAGGTTGTGTTTCCAAAATCATAATACTTGAAATAATAATATACATCAAAAATTAAAGCCCAGCCCATTATGTGCAATTTCTATCTATATTTATGGTAGATTAAATCATGGATTACTTCAAATTCTTGGAAAATGTAGGAAGGACTAACACAAGAAAGATATGTAGAGAAATATTCATGGCAACACAAGCAAACTATAGGGAATTCCATATATTTGTTCAATCATTTAATAAATAACTTCTCAACATACATTTTCCCACAACAATAATACTAGATTTTCTTTTTTAAATATCCATTTTGTTCAATCAAAATAATTCTGCATTTATATGAAAATCTCAGTTGACTGTATGGGCCATTCAATTGAGGTACTGATAGAAAAATACCTTCAGAAGCACTTAGCAAATATTGTTATGAACAGTTAATCACTGGGGACAGTTTCTGTAGAGATGAGTGCGAAGTGCTCCTAATACTTGCTAATAAAGCTGTCAAGCCTTCTTCCTTTCATTATCAAAAATGTAACTCATTTAACAGAAATTGAGCTTGCGACCTGCATGCTGCAAGCTTACAAACTGTTGGCACTATTGGGCTGATCTAGAAAGAGTTATTTTCTTGGTGATTTTTGATTACCAAATTTGGCAAGCTCATTAACTCCTATTTAGAACTGAGCTCCCGGGGAGGAGAAATTGAACTGCTGTCACCCTTACTAACTGAGGACATTCAACTCAAAGAAATCTATTTTACTATTTCAATATCTAATTTCCATCAAGCAACCAGAGTGATTCATTTCACTTCATGATGCACAAAACATTTCTAGCACATCAGGTATGGTTATTACAGGCACTATCCTTTACCAAGCACGTAATCAGCTTTCAATTTAAACATTTGGGGCTGGATTCTCTGCTCCTGAGGCTCAGTAGCCGTGCAAACAGAGAATCCGCGGGAGTTTCATGATAAGATAATTGGCGCGAAACCCTCACCGATTCCAGCAACGGTGAGGGGTTAGCACCAGCGCCGTGTGAAACACCCGCGGATCGCATCAAAAACGTCCAGAGAATCACCAGGTCCTGGGCCGCGCATGCGCTGGGCTGATGACCTGCACCAGTCACGCCATAAAACATGGCACCAGCCGAGCGCGAACCCTAGCCCGCCAACCCGAACCCCATAGCCTTACCTCTGGCCACCCCCTATCAGTCCCCCCAGAACTAGAAGAAGCTCACTCGACCAGCGGCACGGATCCTGGACGGGTGTAGCGGCGCTGGACACTGTCCACAGCCAGCACGCTGGGTTCCTGACTGCTGGGACCACACGTGGCCCGTGCCGTCGAGAACCTGGCCCATTGGGGAGGAGCATCGTGGGTGGGCCGGCCAATGACTAGCCAACGGCATTACAATAGCGCGGGTCCCGATGTCACCGGTTTGTAAGGGGCGGAGCATGGTGGACCAGCATCAAACCAGCACCTGCCCCAATTCCGGCATCGGAATCCATTCTCCGCCCAATCGCCGATTGCTTGGATCAGAAATTGGCTAGCTGGAAGAAGACAAAGGGTGGTGGTTGATGGGAAGTGTTCAGCCTGGAGTCCAGTTACTAGTGGTGTACCACAAGGATCTGTTTTGGGGCCACTTCTGTTTGTCATTTTTATAAATGACCTGGAGGAGGGCGTAAAAGAATAGGTGAGTAAATTTGCAGATGACACTGAAGTCGGTGGAGTTGTGGACAGTGCGGAAGGATGTTACAAGTTACAGAGGGACATAGATAAGCTGCAGAGCTGGGCTGAGAGGTGGCAAATGGAGTTTAATACAGATAAGTGTGAGGTGATTCATTTTGGAAGGAATAACAGGAAAACAGAGTATTGGGCTAATGGTAAGATTCTTGATAGTGTGGATGAGCAGAGAGATCTCGGTGTTCATGTACATAGATCCCTGAAAGTTGCCACCCAGGTTGGGAGGGTTGTTAAGAAGGCGTACGGTGTGTTAGCTTTATTGGTAGAGGGATTGAGTTTCGGAGCCATGAGGTCATGTTGCAGCTGTACAAAACTCTGGTGCGGCCGCATTTGGGTATTGCATGCAATTCTGGTCACCGCATTATAGGAAGGATGTGGAAGCATTGGAAAGGGTGCAGAGGAGATTTACCAGAATGTTGCCTGGTATGGAGGGAAGATCTTATGAGGGAAGGCTGAGGGACTTGAGGCTGTTTTCATTAGAGAGAAGAAGGTTAAGAAGCGACTTAATTGAGGCATACAAGATGATCAGAGGATTGGATAGGGTGGACAGTGAGAGCCTTTTTCCTCGGATGGTGATGTCTAGCATGAGGGGACATAGCTTTAAATTGAGGGGAGATAGATATAGGACAGATGTCAGAGGTAGATTCTTTACTCAGAGAGTAGTAAGGGCGTGGAATGCGCTGCCTGCAACAGTAGTGGACTCGCCAACACTAAGGGCATTCAAATGGTCATTGGATAGACATATGGACGATAAGGGAATAATGTAGATGGGCTTTAGAGTGGTTTCACAGGTCGGTGCAATATCGAGGGCCGAAGGGCCTGTACTGCGCTGTAATGTTCTATGGCCTATGTTCTACGATTTTGACTACGGAGAATCCAGCCCATGATGTATGCACAGGAAGAAAGGTCAGCACCATGAAGACTCCCTCACGATACATTAGAACTTGTGAACTGTCTGTGTTAATGACCACTGTCAACCAAAAGGTCAGTCTTTATTTTGAATGCAATATTTAGAGAAAGCAGCAGGAACAGAAGGAACCTGCTCCTCAAAACCAATTAACATGATAACAGCACAGAAGGTGACGTTGAAAAGCTAAATGAGAAACGTTTGCATCCCTGTTTACAATAGTAATTGCCAACAGGAAAGTGAAATCACCAAAAATCGTGCCTACAGAAAACAAGTTGCATTTGTCCCACACAGGATATCAAAGTGTATAATTGTATTTGCTCTTGTACATTCCACCACATTTAGGCCCCCTTGCAGTCTGTTTTTAAACCAGTGTCGGTGATTAACGTGCATATTGTTGCTAACTTTTGATTGGTTCTTAATTTGGCTCTATTTAATCACATTTGCTCAAGAGACGCCAGGTATCTTTCGACACCGCCACAAGGTTCAGAACTAAATACTGATCAATGACTCGATACACCAGTTAGTAAGTTCAAAAGCAATGCTCATTTATTTACACACAGTCAAATCTACTGATGCATAAACTCTACAAACTAAACTACCACTATTACTAAAGCCTATACTTAGCTTCGGGCGCCCACTCAGTCAGAGGAACAATGGCCGTTGCTTGGTTCTGAGGCTGCTGGGTTGAGCTGTTTACAGGGTAGCAACTAGGAGCATCTATCTCGTAGTGTGCGTTGACTTGGGACTTACTTGGTCTGATGCAGCTGCTAGGCAGGTCTCGCTCTTCGGTGAGAGCCAAAGCCAAAGGAGGAAGATTCTCCCTTGGGTGATATATCTTATACTGAAAAGGGCTTCGCGCTCTTTTGGGCAGGTCTTGAACTTGGCCTCAACTAATTGGGTCTTTCTCAATCAGTTGTATCGGTTTTCCTCCAATAGAGGGGTGGTTCCCTGATCGCTGGGCGTGTCCTGGTGACTGTCAGTCTGCTTTGTCTTAGTTTCTTCTGGCGCCGGGGAGTCTGTCCGAACATTGTGTATCTAAATGTTTCCCTTTTGTCCCCGGAGATGGCTTATTAGTATGTAGATTGTTTGGTAGTTTCTGTTCTGTCTGAGCATTTAAGGTTCTAATCAACAGACAGAGCTTGCACCTGCTTGTTTCTTAGCATTGTCCAATTTTCCCTGCATTCTTTGCGGGTGTCCATTTTGTAAACAGGACGTGGCCATCCCAGATGGCTACAATATGTATGCATATTAGCATGCATATGTGTACGAAAGGTGAATCTTTTTATACTCTGCCCCATCTAAAAAAAAATCTGATGTTTGACCATGGCTCAATTGGTATAGCTCTTGCCTTTCACTCAGAAGGATTCAATTCCCGCACAAATGAACACACAATCTCGGCTAACATTCTGAATGATGCAGCACACAGAACTTGGAGGTGCTGTCTCTCAGACAGTTAGTTATACTGAGGCACCTTCTAGCCTGTAAAAGATCCTAAGAACAAGAGTTTTTTTTTAAATCAAGATCTTGAAGTTGAATTTTACCAATGTTCCATCCAACTAGCAGGTAAAACAGATGTATTTGTGGAACCTTGTGTGCAGATTGGCTGCCATGCTATTTACATTACAGCAGTGACAACACTGCAAAAGTACCTCATTGGTTATCAAATGCTTTGGAATATTCTGAGGTTAATGAAAAGTTTGTATTCATACAGTTAATGCAGCACCTATGCTCTGTGTCAATGTGGTGTATGCTTTGGCAATTACATTGTTAAGCTAATTGCCATATTAGTGATAGATAATGGTTATTGGCTCAACCTTCAACAGAGGCATAAATAGACACAGCTGCAACAGTTGCTGTGGAGTTTGTATCTCTTCTGAGTTAGATGCAGAATAAACTTGCTGAAGGTAAAAGGCAAGCTGCTGTATTATTCCTCCATCATATATTTACAGTTAATATGAACACTCATGTTCTTTCAATGCATGGTCCTGTAGATTGGTACATCAATGTGCTCTGTTGCCGAATTTCCCCTTTTCAGGCCTTTTCTACCCAACCTATTCAGGATCTCTGAAACCAGTCTCAAACATTAGCATGCAAGTGAGCAACTGGAAATGATCAAGATTTTCAGGACACTTGCCAGCAGAATAGGGCCCACGTTATGACACAATAGAATGCAAATGATGATGCGAGTGATCTCCCACCACCACCATTAATTCCACTGGTGATATCCAATTTCTTGAATGAATACTTGATTGCTTGCAGTTACCATTCCTGTTGGTCAGTAACAGTCTTGGTGACCTGGCAGAGTGTGATTTAAGGATTAAAAACATCCAGTAATGAGACACTAAAAACTTCTACATCTTAAAATAATAAGTAGCAAACATCATAATCACAACAGAAAATGTAAAGTGCCTTTAAAACATCATTACACCTATTTTGTGTAAATATTCTGAAAGGAAGACAAAAAAAAAAATCACTGAGTCAACATTTATTGGCCTCATGTTTTAAGTGCGCCCAAAGGCCACAGGGCAAATATCCTGTGTAATAATGGTGAACCTAATGGTGTAAAACAATACAATCATCTTTTGAAGAATAGGCCCATATTGTGCATTCCTATCTTTTTGTGACACTAAGGAATGGAATCGCCGTCGGAATTTGTATAATTTTACAATTCTATAACAACATCATTTAAACTGCTGCTAACTTAAACAGCTGCATTTAGATGAAATGTTGGTATGTTTTATAAAGTGTTTGGTCTATTGATTGAAAGGAAAACATTTAGCTTTAAAATCTTCCAACCTATTTACGCAAAAGTTTATTGATGAAGGTGGGGAAGACAAACATCAAGTGCAGTCACCACCTCAAAATGTATACTATTTATTACTACAGTACCCAAAGAGCATGGGAACATAGCTCCACTGGTACATAGGGACTAATTAGTAAGGGCTGAGTACAGTTAAGTTTGCAGGGGTATTAGAATTGTGACAATTGCTAGCAAGACAGAAAGCCTTTGGGAAATCATGCTGCCGCATTAATGGGATTAAAGATTGCCCACAAAAATCAAGTTCCAGGCTCCCTAAGTTCAGCAAGTGGCAGCTAGTCTAATATCAACATTCAAATAAAAAGTGTCAAGAGTTCCAGGTAACAGCAGGTCATGGATTTTCCATGGACGGAAATTATGTCCTGTGACGTCCTTCCTGGAATTTTCAATTTTTGGAAATATGAAGATGCAATTTCATTAGCTTTCATCCTTGAGCACACAATAACGGGTTATAAAGCACTGGCAAATGAAGACAGGTGACTTATTCAGAGTCAATCTTTGCCATCACTATTGATTTAGTCTTCTCAGTCCTGAAGTTATACACAATTTGTTTGACATGGTCCAATTGTGTCTATACCTTCAGCAATGATTTAGCTGGTATCGTTTTATAAATGAAATAATAGATGAGGTGGATTGGCCATGGTCAATTTGCGGGGTTACGGGGATAGCATAGGGAGGTGGGCCTAAGTAGAGTGCTCTTTCGGAGGTCAACGCAGACGAGATGGGCCAAATGGCCTCCTTATACTCTGCAGAGATTCTATAGTGGGTGATATTACGATACCAGACCCCAACAGTGACTAGGATACTGAACCGAAACCCCAATATTTTATTGCACTTTGCAAGGCAGTGCAGAAAGAATGATTTGCTGAAGGAGTGATTGGACAAGATAATAAGGATTTGGTATTTTAAACCAAAACTTTATTACTAATACAATATTAAATACTTTAGCAACACACCCGAAAATAGCTTACAATTACTGCTTAAACAATACTACTCAATACAGTAAATACCCTTAATTACTATCTCTATTCCAAATTAAACAAGAATGAAGAACTTACAGCTCTCAATCCAACTCACATCCCAATGGCGCAGATTAATATCTGCTTTCCAGGACAGATTTGGCTCATGTTAAAACCCCTGCAGACTCTGGCTGGAATTCTTCAAAAAGCTGTTTCAACTGGTTTGTTTCAGCTTTCCCCTTGTCCTCAGGTAAGTCTGCTCTGCTTTAAATACTATTACTCTTTTATTTAGTGTCCTACTGGGAGCAAAACTTTACCTGTGGTCCAAAGTGTTAGTCAGACCAGAACTCAACTCAAAAGGCTTTCTCAAAATTTCTGAAAACCTTGGATCCACTCAGCAATGACCTCCTCAAACCAAAAACAAAATAATTCCCCAGGCTGGAAACAGATTAACTCCCCAGGTATTCATCCTGGTCAAACAGCATTGCATTAACCCAGGCCGGAAACACATTACTCTGGTCAATTTCACCTCTGGTTCCTAAAAGCTTTCTGGTCTTGCAAAACAAGATTCATTTTAAAAACATGGCTACTACAGTCAATCACACTCTAACCCCAGGCCGTTAACCTTAAATTTCCAAATGTTTAGAATCCAATACCTCTAAATTCCTGCATTTGTCACAGTGACATGGGCCAGGATTCTCTCAGCCCTGGGCCGGGCCGGAGAATCCACACGACCGGGCCACGCGCCCCCATGCAGAGCGGAGAATCAACGCCATTGGCGCCAGCGTGGTTGGCACAGCGCTGGTCGGGGCCGCTCTTCGCGACCGGCCCGCCGATTCTCGGGCTGGTATGGGCCGAGCGGCCGTCGTGGAAACGCTGAGTCCCGCCGCCGCCGTCCACACCTGCTCTCAGCCGGCGGGAACTCAGCGTGGAAGGGTCGGGTGGTGGCTTGTGGGGGGGGGGGCTCCGACCCCAGGGGGGGCCTCCGACACGGCCTGGCCCGCGACCGGGTTCCACCGATCGGCGGGCGGGCTTCTCTGGCTGGAGGACTCATTTCCTACGCGCCAGCCCCTGTAATCCTGCGCCATGTTACATTGGTGCCGGCGCATTGAAGAAAGCCACTGCGCATGCGCGGATCCCGTGGCACCCAGTTCGCGCCGGGATCGGCAGCTGGAGCGGAGTGAACCGCTCCAGAGCCGTGCTGGCCCCCTGTAGGGGCCAGAATTAGTCCTGGGAGAGGCCCGTTCACGCCATCGTAAAACACGACGGCATTTACGACGGCGTGGACACTCTGCCGCGGGATGAGAAAATCCCGCCCATGATCTGTAAAGATATTACAGCTTTTGAGGACATCTACTAAGTCATGCAGCCCCATATCCTGTATTAATCAGATCTAACGTGTGAAAAATGTATCTTTCTGTTGTGGTCTCCTATATTTGGCTAATACCTAGATTAGGTCAGGAATTCATAGAATTTCACTTCATATTCAATACGGTACCTAAATCTTTTTTAAATTTTTCCAATTAAGAGCCAATTTAGCATGGCCAATCCATCTACCCTGCACATCTTTGGGTTGTGGGGGTGAGACCCACGTAGATACGGGGAGAATGTGCAAACTCCATACGGAAATTGACCCTGGGCCGGTATCGAACCCGGGTCCTCACCGCCGTGAGGCAGCAGTGCAAACCACTGAGCCACCTAAAGTTTTAATACATTGATTTTGGGGCTCCCATCAAAGTTGGGATTGTGCGTACTTGTAACTGTGCCTTCCTAAGGCAAACGCTAAAGTTTGGAAAATCTCAGACAGGAAAAGAGAGAAAACAGCAGGAAAAAAAGGAAACAGGGAAAGGGGACATCAGTGAAAGAATGGTGGGAATAAAGAGGGAATTGCGACTTTAATGTTATTGGGCATTGCTCCATGCCACAAATGGAAGATGATGTTTGTGTTTTGGGGTCGAGTTGACGCCTCAATTATATTGTGACTAATTATCTTGCATCCAACAATTGGTAAATTTTTACAGCCATGAGCCACTTAGACAGCGCAACACCTCCGTGCTCAGGTGTTACCCATGATTAGGACAGGTAGTTTACCAATAATTGGCCAGACCCGTCAAAGCAAATAGCAGACCCGGGAAAATGACTGAGGTTTAAGATTCCTCACATGGGAAACACGAATTTGTTAGCATTCTACAAAACTGAATTATGGGTTACGAATTACAAATAATTTGGCACCATTTCATAAATAAATGTGTTATACATCCTGGTTTACTCTCGGAGTACGGGAATATTCAGCTTCTTTCCCTGTTTAATTAGGGGGAGAAAAAACATGAAACCAATTAAAGTTTTCCCTTTTGATATTTAATTTCCCCATGTACTTTGCCAGCTATGTTGCACGCAGCAACTAATGACATTTCTATTCTAAGCATCAAATGGTAAATCTCAGTAAGGGGAAAAATTTCCTTCTGAATCACTTATTCAACGCATGGGAATGCAGCAATTATATTTCATCCAACAAATTTGTTTGTTAGAAAAAAAAATGCTGAACTTCGAAGGCTTATCAGAAAAAAAAGAAAAGCTGCCATCTTCATTATATCAAAATCTCAAAGGAATTCTTGGATTGGGCACTATATTGTTGGCGTCTACCATATTCAAACAAAGACGGCTGCTACAATGATCTAAACTGTACTTTAATTCTACATCAACCCATTTTTCCATCATTTTATTCTCCCCTCTACACATTTGTGATGTTTGTTGATGGAACATCTCTCCAATTTTTTTTCCTACAACTACTTGCATTTTGATAGCGTCTTTAATATAGTAAAACATCACAGGGTTACTTCCCAGGAAAGTTAACACATAAAACTTGACATCAAGCCACAAAGGGCCAGTAGGACAGTTTGATCAAAGAGGTAATTTTAAGGTGCATCTTAAAAGAAGGCCAGATAGGTAGAGAGGTTTAAGGAGGGAGTTCCAGAGATTAGGGCCGGGGCACCTGAAGATACAACAGACAACAAATGACCTGTGAAGAATTAATTATGATTTCCAAAATCTGGGAATTGTTCTACGGATAATCTTTGCAACAAGGTAATCTGGTTAGAAATGTACAATATGAGGGGGGCAAAGAAAACACCGAGCATTCGCAACAGACTACTGGGGGAGAAAAAGGAACAGTTTCCTGAGGAGATTGGTATCAGCATAGCCAAAAAAGGTTGCGATGAAAATCGTGAGGTAACAATGTTTATTTCCGGCACCTGTGGGCATCGCATTTAAAACTGAAGGAAAATTTTAAACTTAAACCAGGCTTATTTCTGCAGAAGGGTAGTTATGTGTAATAAATGAAGGACAGTACAAGGTCAAAACAATTGTGCAGGATTGAAGGGGACTTCAATCTGTGATTATCAAGTTCTGTTCGTGTTTTGGTTCAATCGGCAAGCAAGTGCCTCAAAGGAGAGCACTTGTGAAAAAGAAAACAATTAAAGTCCCCTACAATAAAAACCAACCAGGCAGCTCAGGAGATTTTTGTATTTATTCTCTCACCCCTCCCCCTCTGTAAATGCCTCCAGTCCCACAGTCTCCCTACTCCTCTAAGTTTGTTCTCTTGTGCATCCATGAGTATAATCGCTCCACCATTACGCAGGATTATCTGGGGGGTTTTGGCACAGAAACAAGCCACATTAGTGTTTGCCCCAATCGAGCCTCCTCTCACTTTTCCTCTTCTAAATCTATCCTTGTAACCCTTTCCCCTCATATGCTTATCTAGCATCCCCTTTGATGAATCAACTATTCACGTCAACCATTCCCTGTGGTAGCAAGTTCCACATTCCCACCATTCTTAGGGTAAGGAGGTTTCTTCTGAATTTCCTATTGGCTATCCTGGTGACGAGCTTGTATTGGTGGTCTCTAGCTATGCTCTTCCTGAAATTAGGTGGATTGGCCATGATAAATTGCCCTTAGTGTCCAAAATTGCCCTTAGTGTTGGGTGGGGTTGCTGGGTTGTGGGGATGGGGTGGGGGTGTTGACCTTGGGGGGGGTTCTCTTTCCAAGAGCCGGTGCAGACTCAATGGGCGGAATGGCCTCCTTCTGCACTGTAAATTCTATGAAATGCTGTATTCATTGCATCAAAACTTTCATAATGTTAAAGACAACGGGGACGATTTAACAAAAGAATTCAAGTTATGGGTGGGTTTAGCGGGGTTTTTCCTGGTGCTGAATGTCCCTTCTAACGAACGGGATTTAGATTTTTTCGTACCTTGCCGGGAAACGCCCCTCCTCACTGAGGTCGCACTTACCACATGAGCAGAGCTCCTCGGTGCAAGAAGAGGTCAGGGTGCCATTTTAAAATAGTGCCCTGATGTTCCAATCCCCCCTTCCCAATGCAAACCCCTGGACTCGGACTCCCCAGCGCATCAATTTATCTGTTGGCGGTTCTCAAGCCCCCCCCCTGCGCCAAAACCCATAAGGGCAGGACACTCCTAGGCCCGATCCCCAACATGGGCAAAATGCCACCTTGGCACCATAGCACTACCACCCTGACAGTGCCCCTGCCAGCCTTGCAGCACCACCTGGATGCCCTGGCAGTGCCAGGTTGCCAGTCAGTGCCACTGCCAAGGTGCCAAGCTGGCAGTGCCAGGGTGTCCAGATGGCATCATCAATTCCAGGGTGCCACCCTGCCCAGAGGCCAAACACCTAGGGGCCTCTGATCACCTGGGAGACCCAAATGCCACTCCACCTGGTCCCCTTTTGTGGAGACCAGTGCTAAATGGTGCTCAGCTGGGGTCCCCTCAGGGAGGGGATTAGACCCCAGGCACAGGTAAGATCCAGCGGAGACATATTTAAGTGTACCTAACTGCACGCTTGAATATGCAAATTTAAGGCCTGCCCATTGTGGGCAGCATCCAGATCACGACGTTGCATGAGGTCTCGTTAGATCTCCCGAGGCATGGCGAACCGGGTAAATCTCACGAGGTTTACCAGCTATGTCGCATCCCGATCGGGCACGACACAGCTGTCAGATTATGCCCAACATTTCACAATTTAAATTTATTTTAAAAATTCAATTAAGAGGAAATTTAGCGTGGCTACTCCACATTGCTGACCCGAGGCCGTGATCAAACCTGGGTCCTCGGTACCGTGAGGCAGCAGTACTAACCACTGTGCCACCATGCAGCCTATTTCATAATTTTAAAGATTGATGGTCATGCCTGCAGTTGCCCAGACTCTGGAATAACGTGTGTGAAACATTTCCGCCTTTCTAAATTACTTTTCATCTTTAAGATAGTCCTTAAAACTGATTCCTTTAACCAAACGTTGGTCATCTGACTTAATATCTCCTCACGCAACTTGGTTTTATATTGCTCCTGTGAATACCTTGGGACAATTTTTTCATGCCTGCATTGAGTGCTGAATTTGGTGTATTTGAGTGCTATGAAATGAAATGAAAATCGTTTATTGTCACAAGTAGGCTTCAAATGAAGTTACTGTGAAAAGCCCCTAGTCGCCACATTCCAGTGCCTGTTCGGGGAGGCTGTTACGGGAATCGAACCGTGCTGCTGGCCTGCCTTGGTCTGCTTTCAAAACCAACGATTAAGCCCTGTGCTAAATAGCCCCTGTGAGAGTTTGGTGACTGAGGGAATATAAGGGTTTATTTTTATCTAAAGCCTAGTCTTTCTTTTATTTAGTTGATTAACTTAAAAGTTGCTGTTTGGTTTAGAAGAAGGTGAATTTCAATCAGCTTTAAACAAAGGTTCTATTTGTAGGTACTTGCAGCTGGAGCTTGTTAACTAGTTAATTGGATTAGGCCAGTTTTCAGAGGCTAGATTCACAGTATAAAATTGATCCACCTACAGTGCAGACTTTGTTTGAGCTGAGTGCTGAATTTGGTGCATTTGAGTGCTATAGTGAGAGTTTGGTGACTGAGGGAGTATAAGGGTTCATTTTTATCTAAAATCTAGGGCGTCATTCTCCGCCGGCGGGAGTCTCCGTTCTGCCGGCACCGGGGGGTTTCCCGACGGCGTGGGGCTGCCCCACAATGGGAAACCCCATTGACCGGCCGGTGTTACGGAGACTCCCGCCGGCCGGTCGACGCAGAAATGTGGCGGGGCGGGTAGGAGAATTTCGCCCCTAGTCTTTCTTTTATTTAGTTAATTAACTTAAAAGTTGCTGTTTGGTTTTGAAGAAGGTGAATTTTCAATCAGCTTTAAACAAAGGTTCTACTTGTTGGTACTTGCAGCTGGAGCTTGTTAATTAGTTAATTGGATTAGGCCAGTTTTCAGAGGCTAGATTCACAGTAAACAAGTGATCCACCTACAGTGCAGACTTTGTTTGCACTGAGTGCTGAATTTGGTGCATTTGAGTGCTATAGTGAGAGTTTGGTGACTGAGGGAGTGCTGAATTTGGTGCATTTGAGTGCTATAGTGAGAGTTTGGTGACTGAGGGAGTTAGGTGAGGAGGGAGTAAGGTGCTCCTTTCATTTCGTTTCCTACATTTCCGCAAAGAGCGAGAAGGGAGCCAGGAGGTTACAGAGAGTGCAGCTGACTGGGAGCAGAGTCGGAAGGCGGAGGTCCAGTTGGTCCACAGAGCAGCTATATTCTGTAAGGTAAGAGGGGATGGAGGCTAGGCCAGTTGCATGCTCCTCCTGTAGGTTGTGGGTGGTGAGGGATACCACCGGTGTCCCCGCTGACTATACCTGCGGGAAGTGCACCCAACTCCAGCTCCTCAGAGACCGTGTTAGGGAACTGGAGCTGCAGCTGGATGAACTTTGGATCATCTGGGAAGCAGAGGGGGTGATAGAGAAGAGTTACAGGGAGGTAACCACACCCAAGGTACAGGACAAGAGTAGCTGGGTTACAGTCAGGGGAAAGAAAACAAACAGGCAGACAGTGCAGGGATCCCTCATGGCCGTTCCCCTTCAAAACAAGTATACCGTTTTGGATGCTGTTGGGGGGGGGATGACTTACCGGGGGAAGGCCCTAGTGGCCAGGTCTCTGGCACTGAGTCTGGCTCTGGGGCTCAGAAGGGAAGGGGGGAGAATAGAAAAGCAATAGTAATAGGAGATTCAATGTTTAGGGGAATAGATAGGAGATTCTGTGGTCGCCTCCCGGGTGCCAGGGCCAGGGATGTCTCGGATCGTGTCTTCAGGATCCTTAAGGCGGAGGGTGAGCAGCCAGAAGTCGTGGTGCACATTGGTACCAACGACGTTGGTAGGAAAAGGGGTCTTGAGGTAATAAACGAGTTCAGGGAGTTAGGCTGGAAGTTAAAAGCCAGGACAGACAGGGATGTCATCTCTGGTTTGTTGCCGGTGCCACGTGATAGCGAGGCTAGGAATAGGGAGAGTGTGCAGTTGAATACGTGGCTGCAGGAATGGTGTAGGAGGGAGGGCTTCAGGTATTTAGATAATTGGAGTGCATTCTGAGGAAGGTGGGACCTGTACAAGCAGGACGGGTTGCATCTGAACCCGAGAGGCACCAATATCCTGGGAGGGAGGTTTTCTAGTACTCTTTGGGAGGGTTTAAACTCATTTGGCAGGGGAATGGGAACCGGATTTGTAGTCCAGCAACTAAGGTAGCCGATATTCAGGACGCCAAAGCATGTAGTGAGGCAATGGGGAAGGGAACACTGACAAAGGAGAGTACTTGCAGGCATGGAGATGGGTTTAAGTGTGTATACTTCAACGCAAGAAGCATCAGGAATAAGGTGGGTGAACTTAAGGCATGGATCGGTACTTGGAACTACGATGTGGTGGCCATCACGGAAACTTGGATAGAAGAGGGGCAGAAATGGTTGTTGGAGGTCCCTGGTTATAGATGTTTCAATAAGATTAGGGAGGGTGGTAAAAGAGGTGGGGGAGTGGCATTATTAATTAGAGATAGTATAACAGCTGCAGAAAGGCAGTTTGAGGACTATCTGCCTACTGAGGTAGTATGGGTTGAAGTCAGAAATAGGAAAGGAGCAGTCATCTTGTTGGGAGTTTTCTATAGACCCCCTAATAGTAGCAGAGATGTGGAGGAACAGATTGGGAAACAGATTTTGGAAAAGTGCAGAAGTCACAGGGTAGTAGTCATGGGTGACTTCAACTTCCCAAACATTGAATGGAAACTCTTTAGATCAAATAGTTTGGATGGGGTGGTGTTTGTGCAGTGTGTCCAGGAAGCTTTTCTAACACAGTATGTAGATTGTCCGACCAGAGGGGAGGCCATATTCGATTTGGTACTTGGTAATGAACCAGGGCAAGTGATAGATTTGTTAGTGGGGGAGCATTTTGGAGATAGTGACCACAATTCTATGACTTTCACTTTAGTAATGGAGAGGGTTAGGTGCGTGCAACAGGGCAAGGTTTACAATTGGGGGAAGGGTAAATACGATGTTGTCAGACAAGAATTGAAGTGCATAAATTGGGAACATAGGCTGTCAGGGAAGGACACAAGTGAAATGTGGAACTTGGTCAAGGAACAGGTACTACGTGTCTTTGATTTGTATGTCCCTGTCAGGAAGGGAAGAGATGGACGAGTGAGGGAACCATGGTTGACAAGAGAGGTTGAATGTCTTGTTAAGAGGAAGAAGGAGACTTATGTCAGGCTGAGGAAACAAGTTTCAGACAGGGCGCTGGAGGGATACAAGATAGCCAGGAGGGAACTGAAGACAGGGATTAGGAGAGCTAAGAGAGGGCATGAAAAATCTTTGGCGGATAGGATCAAGGAAAACCCCAAGGCCTTTTACACATATGTGAGAAATATGAGAATGACTAGAGCGAGGGTAGGTCCGATCAAGGATAGTAGTGGGAGATTGTGTTTTGAGTCTGAAGAGATAGGAGAGGTCATGAACAAGTACTTTTCTTCAGTATTTACAAATGAGAGGGGCTATATTGTTGGAGAGGACAGTGTGAAACAGACTGGTAAGCTCGAGGAAATACTTGTTAGGAAGGAAGATGAAAACTTGAGCCCCGGGCCTGACGGGATATATCCAAGGATTCTATGGGAAGCAAGAGATGAAAGTGCAGAGCCGTTGGCAATGATCTTTTCATCCTCACTGTCAACAGGGGTGGTACCAGGGGATTGGAGAGTGGCGAATGTCATGCCCCTGTTCAAAAAAGGGAATAGGGATAACCCTGGGAATTACAGGCCAATTAGTCTTAGTTCGGTGGTAGGCCAAGTAATAGAAAGGGTACTGAGGGATAGGATTTCTGAGCATCTGTAAAGACACTGCTTGATTAGGGATAGTCAGCACGGATTTGTGAGGGGTACGTCTTGCCTTACAAGTCTTATTGAATTCTTTGAGGAGGTGACCAAGCATGTGGATGAAGGTAAAACAGTGGATGTAGTGTACATTGATTTTAGTAAGGCATTTGATAAGGTTCCCCATGATAGGTTTATGCAGAAAGTAAGGAGGCATGGGATAGTGGGAAATTTGGCCAGTTGGATAACAAACTGGCTAACCAATAGAAGTCAGAGAGTGGTGGTGGATGGCAAATATTCAGCCTGGATCCCAGTTACCAGTGGCGTACCGCAGGGATCAGTTCTGGGTCCTCTGCTGTTTGTGATTTTCATTAATGACTTGGATGAGGGAGTTTAAGGATGGCTCTGTAAATTTGCAGACGATACGAAGATTGGTGGAGTTGTGGATAGTGAGGAGGGCTGTTGTCGGCTGCAAAGAGACATAGATAGGATGCAGAGCTGGGCTGAGAAGTGGCAGATGGAGTTTAACCCTGAAAAGTGTGAGGTTGTCCGTTTTGGAAGGGCAAATATGAATGCGGAATACAGGGTTAACGGTAGGGTTCTTGGCAATGTGGAGGAGCAGAGAGATCTTGGGGTCTATCTTCATACATCTTTGAAAGTTGACACTCAAGTGGATAGAGCTGTGAAGAAGGCCTATGGTGTGCTAGCGTTCATTAACCAAGGGATTGAATTTAAGAGCCGTGAGGTGATGATGCAGCTGTACAAAACCTTGGTAAGGCCACATTTGGAGTACTGTGTACAGTTCTGGTCGCCTCATTTTAGGAAGGATGTGGAAGCTTTGGAAAAGGTGCAAAGGAGATTTACCAGGATGTTGCCTGCAATGGAGAGTAGGTCTTACGAGGAAAGGTTGAGGGTGCTGGGCCTTTTCTCATTAGAACGGAGAAGGATGAGGGGCGACTTGATAGAGGTTTATAAGATGATCAGGGGAATAGATAGAGTAGACAGTCAGAGACTTTTTCCCCGGGTGGAACAAACCATTACAAGGGGACATAAATTTAAGGTGAATGGTGGAAGATATAGGGGGGATGTCAGAGGTAGGTTCTTTACCCAGAGAGTAGTGGGGGCATGGAATGCACTGCCTGTGGAAGTAGTTGAGTCGGAAACATTAGGGACCTTTAATCAGCTATTGGATAGGTACATGGATTACGGTAGAATGATATAGTGTAGATTAATTTGTTCTTAAGGGCAGCACGGTAGCATTGTGGATAGCGCAGTTGCTTCGCAGCTCCAGGGTCCCGGGTTCGATTCCCGCTTGGGTCGCTGTCTGTGCAGAGTCTGCAGGTCCTCCCCGTGTGTGCGTGGGTTTCCTCCGGGTTCTCCGGTTTCCTCCCACAGTCCAAAGATGTGCCGGTTAGGTGGATTGGCCATGATAAATTGCCCTTAGTGTCCAAAATTGCCCTTAGTGTTGGGTGGGGTTACTGGCTTATGGGGATAGGGTGGAGGTGTTGACCTTGGGTAGGGTGCTCTTTCCAAGAGCCGGTGCAGACTCGATGGGCCGAATGGCCACATTCTGCACTGTAAATTCTATGATAATCAATGATTAATCTTGGACAAAGGTTCGGCACAACATCGTGGGCTGAAGGGCCTGTTCTGTGCTGTGTTTTTCTATGTTCTATGTAAAGGTGCTACATGGAGGTCCTTTTGTGCAGTGAGTAGTGTCCCTGCCTCAGATGCCCCACGCTCAAGTCCCACCCAGGACGTGATGGTCGAGGAAGGCACATTCATAACGTGGCCAGCAGATTGAGTATCAACTTGCAAAATCCATCCCGCCAATGGCATATGATAAGAGGAGGAGAGTCTCTTGGTCAGCCATGCTTGATGTGGAGTGGTGCCCCTCAAACTATAAGCCTCTGGCGACAGACTTAACAATCTGTTCCAGAAGAAACTTTACCATGGGAACAGATGAAGGTCTGCTTTAACAATGTGAAGTCTTACAACACCAGGTTAAAGTCCAACAGGTTTGTTTGGAATCACTAGCTTTCGGAGCGCAGCTCCTTAGACAAAGTCAATGATGCAAGATGATACTCTGAATGCGAGTCTTGGCAGTTAATGGCATGTGTTTGTCATTTCATGGCAAAAGCAGGAAGTACTGGAGAATGTCAGAAAGTCTGACAGTATCTGTGTCAAGACAGTATCTGCGCCTGGATGACTCTTCATCAGAGAAGTCTGCATTGTGCACCACTAGTTGTGTGGGGGAGGGGGAACAAAGATGCTAAGTAACGATATCTGCTGAGCAGCTTACTGGAAAAGAAAAGATGCTTTGTGTTTGCCATCCAATAAAGGCTCACCTTTTCTGAACCAATCACGGGAACAGATTGGTATCAGAATGCAAATTAATCCAAATGGAACAGATATAAAGTACAGGGACCCACAAGGGTCAAATGCACAGTTTCAAATTACAAAATGTATTCATATCCAATTTATTCTGTCTGCCTTGACCTATGCTTTTCGTATCCTCAGCAAAATTCCTGCGTTTGCATGTTCTGGAGTCCTTAAAGCATCAGGCCATTGTATTTTGGATTAGGCACAGTTGGAACCCTGCTTATGCTGATCCCCCACTACACTGCAATCTGCGACCTCTAACTTTCTGGAGGGTCGCCATGATGTGGAGATGCCGGCGTTGGACTGGGGTGGGCACAGTAAGAAGTCTTACAACAACAGGTTAAAGTCCAACAGGTTTGTTTCAAACACGAGCTTTCGGAGCACTGCTCCTTCCTCAGGTGAATGAAGAGGTGGGTTCCAGAAACATATATATAGACAAATTCAAAGATGCAAGACATTGGCGAGACCATGCAGATGCTGCGACAACGAATGAACGGACATCGCGCGACAATCACCAGGCAGGAATGTTCCCTTCCAGTCGGGGAACACTTCAACAGTCAAGGGCATTCAGCCTCTGATCTCTGGGTAAGCGTTCTCCAAGGCGGCCTTCAGGACCCGCGACAACGCAGAATCGCCGAGCAGAAACTTATAGCCAAGTTCCGCACACATGAATGCGGCCTCAACCGGGACCTGGGATTCACGTCGCATTATATTCACCCCCTACCATCTGGCCTGGGCTTGCGAAATCCTACCAACTGTCCTGGCTTGAGACAGTTCACCTGGGGTTACCCCTATCTCTGGATATGTAAACACTTAATTAACTGCAAATGCTCGCATTCTAAGCATTGTCTTGCATCTTTGAATTTGTCTATATATATGTTTCTGGAACATACCTCTTCATTCACCTGAGGATGGAGCAGCGCTCCGAAAGCTAGTGTTTGAAACAAACCCGTTGGACTTTAACCTGGTGTTGTAAGACTTCTTTCTGGAGGGTTGCATGGTATTAAATGACTATGAACAGAAGGGGAGAGGAAATAAAAACCTCATATAAGCCAGATGCTTGCTTTTAAAATGTGTGATCTCAAATACTGCTGAGGTATGAAGGATAGTCAAAGTCACACATCTGGACACTGAAAGCTGCTCGTATTACGACTAATCGCACTGGTTTGAACAGTTGAGTAACTTATCTAACTCTTTGGAGAAAATATTGAACCTATTACACAATGGGTCATTGATTTCCTCAAGAATTGTGTCGTTTATTCTGCTAGTGCTGATAATCACTTCCTCGCCTGAGCCTTAAGCAAAGTCAAGGTGCTATATGAGCCTTGGCTTATATACACCAGGGAAGGGAAGTAGCCCTGATCTCCTAGTTTATCTTGATACCTTTTTGACATCGTTCACTGTGAACTTGTAAGCTGCCCGATTCTACCTTTCCACAGTAGAATGCCATAGTGCCAGGTTTTCTAATCGGACATATATTCCAGGGAAAAACCCAAACAGGTTACAAGCTAGAAAGGTTTCTTTTAAAAAGAAAACAAAACATGGTTCGTTTACTCAGCACCTAGATCAACATTTACACATAATTGGGTCCACTCTGCTCATTTATTCAAAATAGTAGAGAATAATCTCTACATGTCTCGTGCAAGTAGCAGAAGATTGAATGAAAGGAGGGAGCGCTTAGATGTGGCGATATCTCCTTCAGGAAATAACCTCTGATTCATTCACAACCCTTATAGCGTTAATGAAATATTCAGTAGAAACTAGATAGTACTTAGCTGTCTGAGTGGGTGAGAGAGAGAGAGAGAGAGAGATAACAATGCAGCTCCATTTCAACATCCAGGCACTTCTCAAACATTTGAAACATTGCCACAACCTTGGGACACAGAACAATTGCATCATCAAAGAATAAAGAAAAGTACAGCACAGGAACAGGCCCTTCGGCCTTCCAAGCCTGCGCCAACCTCGTACGCTCCCCAAGCCTCGGCTCCCGATTAGAAGGTCCCCAGGCACCCCCCGCACAGCACACCCCGGCCCAATCGCCGCACAACAAATGCCAGCTGGGCACCTTGACACTGCCAGGCTGACACACGGGTGGCACTGCCAGGGTGCCAGGCTGGAAGTGCCAGGATGCCAGTCTGGCAGTGTTAGGGTACCACCCTGCCCAGACGGCAGGCACCTGGAGGCCTCCAATCCCCTGGGAGACTTCCTCAAGTGCGGTTCCGTCTGGTCCCCGTTTGTGGAGATCTGTACTTAATGGCGTTCGCCCGAGGTCTCCTTAATGATCAATTTTTGGGGGATGAGGGAAGAACACATGAAAGGAATTGAGATGCCGGGCAGACATTAATGAAAGCATGTGTGAAGGCTCAAAAATATCAAATATTTGGTTTCAAAAACAAAACACTGTGGATGCTGGAAATGTTAAATAGAGTCAAAAAATACTAGAAATAAGGGTTGGGCAGCATCTGTGGAAAGAAGCGGAGTTAATGTCTCAGGTCAAGTGGACCTGTGTCTCCATTGATGCTGCCTGACCTGTCAAATACATGGTTATTCCGTTAAGTTGAATTCGCTTCTAATGTAAAATAAATGACACTATTTCAGACATTGAAAAGTTGATAGATGCATTCGAATAGGGTAGACAGTGGTGTCACTGGGCTGCTAAGGCCCAGACTAATGCTCTGGTCACATGGGTTCAAATCCCACTAAGGCAGCTGGTGGAATTTCAATTCAGTTATTAAATCTGGAATATAAAGCTAGCCTCAGTAATGGTGACCCTTGACAACTATCATCAATTGCTGCAAAAACCTACCTGGTTCACTCATGTCCTTTCAGAAGGACATCGGTCGTCCTTGTCTGGCCTGGCCCTTATGCAACTCCAGACCCACAGCAATGTGGTTGACGCTGAACTGCCTTCTGAAACGGCCTAGCAAACCAGCCAGTTCGAGGACAATCCGGGGCGGGATTCTCCCGTCTCCCAGCCGCCTGCTTCCCGGTGGGGCGCCGTTCGCTGGCGGCGGGCTTCTCACTTCCCGCCGCTCGTCATTGGGATTTCCCATTGAACCCACCCCATGCCGCGGGCGGGAGTGCACTGCCAGTGGGAAAAGAGAATCCCCACGGCCGGAGAATGCTGGCCCAGGTATGGGCAACAAATGCTGGCCTGTTTAGCAATACCCATATCCCATGAAAGAATAAAGGAAAGAAAATACAACCTATCACTCCAAGTATCAGATTAAAATTGATGACATTATACTAACTGCATAAATTCATATCATTGAAAAAATGATCACTCGAATAAAGGATAATTTAGATCTAGTAATAAACACTGACAAAATGATAAAACCCTTACTTCATTTGTCAAATTCTGTCTTTATCAACACTCATTTTTCTTTTTGTCTCATTTATTTTACTTGTGCTCTACGTTTAGCTTCTAATTTCATTTCCTCTGCACTGCCTTATCAAGTGAAGTGCCTTCGCTCATCTATTCTCTGTCACACAACCACAGAGGTTTACTGTGCATCGGTTGTTCTTAAAAAGCCATGGTCTGCTTTCTCCTCTTTTACCGGTATCTTTTTTGAATTCATTCATGTGATGTGGGCATCACTGGCAATGCCAACATTTACTGTCCGTCCTTAAATGCCTCATAGATGATGGCGAGCCGCCTTCTTGAACCGCCGCAGTCCACGTGGCTTTGGCACACCCACAAACAGTGCTGTTAGAGAGGGAGTTCCAGAATTTTGAACCAGGGACAGCGAGGGAGCGGCCGATATAGTTCCGAGGCAGGAAGGCGCATGGCTTGCCGGTGGTTGTTTCCCCACGCGTCGTGCTTCCCTTGACCTTCTGGGGGGTAGAGGTAATGGGTCTGTTGAAGGAGACTTTATGAGTTGCTGCTGAGCGTCTTGTAGACGGTACACACTGCCACCACCACTGTGCACTGATGGTGGAGGGAGTGCATTCTTAAGGTGGTGGAAAACTGAGTGCCATGAGGTCTGCTTTGATTTATTGTGACTTCCTGAATGCTGTTGGAGCTGCAGTCGTCCAAGCACGCGGACAGTATTCCATCAAACTCTTGATGCGTGCCTTGTACATGGTGAACAGACTTTGGGGAGCCAGGAGCTGAGCTATTTGTCACAGGCTAGCCAGCCTTTGAGCCTGTTATGATAGTTACAGTATTTAGTTTTGAGAACCTCTCAATATGCAGCTACTTTATTCATTTAATTTAACATTTATTTTCAAAACAAATAATTCCCTGTTGATTCCCATCTCCAGTGCCATGGTCTCTTTCTTAGTAGATGAATCCAAATCTCACAAACAGCTTTATTTTTGTTCAAATAACCAAGCTGTTATTATTGCTAAATTGAATATGAAGAACACCTTATGTTCCTTCACCACAAAAATATTAAAAATAACACAACAAAATAAAGATCAAGGATGAGTTTGATGGTTAACATGATAACCTGTATGAGAAGAGTGACACATCACTCCTGAGATACAGCAAATGACTGTGACCACAAAATGGACAACTTCATCACTCTTTTTATAATAATAATAATCTTTATTGTCAACGGTAGGCTTACATTGCAATGAAGTTACTGTGAAAAGCCCCTAGTCACCACATTCCTGCACCTGGTTCGGGTACACAGAGGGAGAATTCAGAATGTCCAAATTACCTAACAGCACGTCTTTCGGGACTAGTGGGAGGAAACCCACGCAGGCACGTGGAGAACGTGCAGACTCTGCACAGACAGTGACCCAGTCAGGAATCGAACCTGGGACCTTGGCGCTGTGAAGCCACAGTGCTAACCATTGTGCTACCGTGCTTCCAACGAAAGCTGCAAGTTCCACTTCAATGAATGATGTTACCACTTCAGCAGATTGAGCACATTTGTATCACCAACAGTCCGTAACACTACTGCAGAGAAATATATGCCCAGTCTTTTCAATTTAGAATGGAACCCTTAGAAATGAAAGGGTGTATACAATGAGGAAAGCACGAGAAATATCAATACAAAATAAAACACAGGATGTGATATACAATCAGAACTGAAAAACATATATATGTTTTTAAAAATATAGGTGTTTGATGCTTTGATTGCAGTTGAAACCTAAACCAAAATACATATACACCATTTACAACAGAATCAATGAAAACCAAAAGACTGAATTGAGACGGCAACTTATCACTTGGCTCAGAACATGTCTTAAAGTGCGTCGCATAGAAAATGGGGCAGCTATTTTTTGTGCACAGGCTTGATTTCAGCAACAGCCAGGTGAATGACTGATTAAACCACTTTGACAAGGCACTGGGAGAGTTGCTACTATTCTCCAAATTGTGCTGGTGGGGCAATGTTCCCTACGAGCTGTGCGCGGCAACCCAGTTGTACCCCATGCTGGTTGAGCACAAGTTGGCGCCTTTAGCTTATCCCTCGGGCGCGGCTCTGCAAAAATATTTAAAGAGTCCATGCTCTTAAACAAATGGCATGCACACAACAACAAAAAAAATGACGTTCTGCTGATTGGGGACAATTGCCATCCAGCCATTAATGTCACATCTGAAAGACCATGCCTCAGAGAAATGCAGCTGTTCTTCAGCCCACGTAGTGAGTTAGACTTGACACCAGATATTCTGAATCAAAAGCGGGGAATACAACCAACTGAGCCAAGGAGGTCACCAGAGAAGTTGGCATCTGACAAATTGCAAGCCTTCCAATCTTGAAATGGGATTCAATTAACATACATCTTTCCAAGAAGGTTAGATCAAGCACAATCAAAACGCTTAGCCAAGGTTTCTGGTGAACATTGTTACATAGGAAGCTGAACCTAGAACCAAGAGAAAATCCAGGAGTTCAATCTTTCGGGAACTAGAACATCACACTTAGAAAACAGAGCAGGAAGTGGCCATCCAACCCTTTGGGCCTGATCTGGCAAATCAATAAGATCATATGCTCTGGTTGTAATCTTCACTCCACTTTGCTGCCTGCTCCCCATAACCCTCGACTCTCGTCTATCAAAAATCTGTCAAACCTTTCCTTGAATAAATTAAATAATCCAGCCTGTATTGATATCTGGGAAGGAAATTCCATGCGCAAATGACGTTTTGAAGAAATCATTCCCCTCATCTCTGTCCTAAATAGTAGACCTCTTCTTCTTAAATGTTTTGGTTCTGGTTTCTCTCACAAATGGAAATGTCTTCGAGGTATCTACACTGTCAACTGCTGTACCTGCATATTTACCTTTTGTGATTTATGTACCAGGGCACCCTAATCGCTCTTTACCACAGAGTTTTGCAATCAGTCTCTATTTAAATAGCATACTGCTTTTTTATTCTGCGTACTAAAGTATTCAAGTTCACATTTTCCCGCATTATCCTCCATCTGCCAATTTTTGGCCCACTCAATCTATCTATATCCATTTGCAGACTATCCACCTCCTCTCGACAACTTATATTCCTACCTATCATGTGTCATCGACAAATTTAGCTACCATATATTTGGTCCCATCATCCAAATAACTGATATAGATTGTTAATAGTTGAGGACTCATGCAGCACTGATCCCTGTGGCACTCTACTTCTTATTGCTTGCTAACTTGAAGAAAACCCATTTATCCCCACCCTCTGAATCACAGAATCCCTGTAGTGGAGAAGGAGGCTATTTGGCCCATCAAGTCTGTACCGACCCTCTGAAAGAGCACTCCACCCAAACCCACTCCCCCATCGTATCCCAATAACCCCTTAACCTAACCTGCATATATTTTGTGGACGCTAAGGGGCAATTCAGCATAGCCAATCCAACCTAACCTGCACAACTTTGGACTGGGGGAGCAAACCGGTGCACCCGAAGGAAACCCACGCAGACACGGGGGAACGTGCAAACTCTACACAGATAGTGAGCCAAGGCTGGAATTGAACTTGGTCCCAGGCGCTGTGATGAAGCAGCAGTGTTAACCACTGAGCCACCATGCCGCCCTTATTAAACAATTATTCTTTTATCCATGCTAATATGTTATGTCCTCATCATATCATCTTATCTTGTGGAGTGACCTTTGATGTGGCACCTTATCAAAAGCCTTCTAGCTGAAGATAAGCCCACCACAGGCAGAATGTACTAGAAAGGCTGGCTATGTTTAGAGTAGATGAGTTGCTTTGTCCAGATAGCTTGCGTTCCAGGTTGCTCAGGGAAGTGGGGGTGCAGATTGAGGAAGGGCTTGCCCCAATCTTCTAATCTTCTCCAGATATTCAAGGCAGTGGTGTAGACAATTAGACAGTGGCAAATTTGGCACCCTAATCCAAGAAAGGGTGTGAAGGCATCCGAGAAAATACAGGCCAGTCAGTTTATAATCAGTGGCGGGTAAAGTTTTAAAAACAATAATCAGAGAAAAAATGAACAGGAATTTGGAGAGGTTGAGTGAACTAAATTTGTAAAAAGCAGATTGCATTCGACTAGTCTACTTACATTTTTGGATGTATTTGAGATATATTGAGAGTATAGTTAAGCATTGCCCTTCAATTGAGTGGCTTGCTAGGCCATTTCAGAGGGCTTCATAAATAGTTTAAAAAAAAGTTATGCTGAAGTTTCATAAAGCTATGGTTAGGCCACAACCAGAGTATGACATCCAGTTCTGGTCTCCATGTCTATATTTTCATGGCATGTGGGTGTCACAATAACTTGTGGCTCATCCCGGATTGCCCTTTAGCCGAGGGGCTTGCTCGGCCATTTCAGAGGGCAGTTAAAAGTCAAACAGATTGCCATGGATCTGGGCTCACATGTAGGCCAGGCCTGGTAAAGGTGGCAAATTTACTTCCCTGCAGGACGTTAAGTGAACCAAATTGTTTTTTACGATAATGGTTTTGTTACTGACAGCTTTATATTCCAGATTCATGAACTTAATTTAAATTTCACCTTCGGCTGTGGTGGAAATTGAACCCGTGTCCCTCGAGCACGAGCCTCTGGATTACTAGTGCAGTGACATTACCGCTGCACGACCATTTCCCTCACTATGTGAGGGTCCTCAAGAGGGTGCAGAGTGGGATTTGCCAGAATCCTTCCATGGATAACGGAATTTAGTTACAAGTTTAGAGTGCAGAAGGTGGGACTTGGAGCAAAGGAAGTTAGGGGAGATTTGATAGAGGTGTACAATTTAGGATGGGTTTACATCGGATAATTTAAGAAAATCTGTTCCCATTAGCTCACAGTACAAGGACATGGGGACATAGATTGAAGATTTGTGTGAAGATATACAAGGGGAATGTGAGGATAAGCATTGTTTTTTTATTATTTAGCAAGTGGCAATGACGTGGAACTCGCTGCCTATGGGGGTGCTGAACGCAGAGAGGATCAATGATTTCAAAAGGAAATCGGATAGGCACTTGAGGAAACTAGACTTGAAGGTTGCAGGGATAGAGCAAGCGACTGGGACTGACTGATTCTTCTGCTGATGAGTCAACTGGCCCCCTCTGTGCTATAATGACCCTGGGACTCAATGACAGCTCAGCAACTGAGTGTTCGATTTCCCAACTGAGCTGGGAATTCGATTTTTTAAAAACATTTTAGACAGAAAACTTTATTTTAACCTCAGGAAATTACTTTAAATAATCTCTTTGCTGTATGGTCTTGCTCTTACGTCGAATATTCTTTTATATTGATCAGTTTGTTAGAAATAATGCTGGTCTCGTGACTGGACTTTGCAAAAGCTCTTCCAGATCGTCTAAACGAAAGAATGGTAGGAAAATGTAAACATCGATGAAAAGAAATATAGTGCTTTCTAAAGGTTGGTGAAGATTCCCCCAAAAAGCATACCCATTTAGAGGAAGCCATTAAAAAACTGCTCTCCATCGGTGAATTTAAAGGTTCATTTCATTGTCAACATGAAGAGATCTGTCATGATTAACCCGCTAGATTGTCACTGGATCAATTCCTAGGCGTCGTTGCTTGCTGCCCTGAAAAGCTAATGATCCAACCCCCTGGCAAATGAGAAAGGATGAATACAATGAGAGTGATATTGTGTGCAAGTAGAAATTGAATATCAAAACCCTGGAGACCACAAAACAAAAATGTTTCCATCCAAATATATAATTCAACTTTCCACACTCAAGTCTTTCCACAAGTACCTCATCTTTCCTGGTCTGCTCGCCTTGAGAACAAAATTAAGTTTATTTCACTTTTCAGTTCAATACAAATATAACTTTTTTCGAATGATGAGGTGGCGGATTCGGATTGGAATTTTTAAAAAGCTACTGTAATTTTCCAGAAATTTAAAGACAAGAATCAGACTACTTGAACGTTATGCCTCAAAGTGAAATTCTCAAAATAAAAAGGACAAAGATGCAATAAAAATTTGCAGTACATTGTCAGACTTTTGACACCTTATCAGATCATAATTCTGAAAAAATCATATGCCCCAATTTTTGATTACGGTATTGCACACAGCTTTCAGTTTTCCAATACCTCTCGCATCCTCACACTGAGTGGTCAATGGGGTTTCTTCCTGCCAATGATTTGTGTAGTCTTTAATAATTTGTAGATATTAGTATGCGAAAGAGTGCAATAATTCAGTGGAATGAATGTAGGAATGACAGATGAATTTTGTTTTCATTTGACCTTTTTGTGCTTACCATATTGAACAGCTGTCTCATGAAGCAAGATTTTATTTGGTGAACCACAGTTCGAAGAAACGAAGAGCATGATCTACCGGCTGCGATGTGCCCAAAAGGAGGCGCAATGTGGCTGGTAGATCCTGGGAGAGACCTCCCCCAGGCTTCCCGACAGCCGTTATGCCTCGCAAGCTCTCGCAGAATGAAGTTGGTGCAGAAGCTGGCTCACCTCTGCCTTCGCCAGATCAAATAGCCACGTGGCATCTACCGGGGAGACACCAGTCTGGTGCCATTCAGTATTGGCCTCCACAAGTGGGGACCAGGCGGAATGGTATGGTATCTGGTTGGGGGGGGGATCTCCCAGCCGATCGGAGACTGGCACCTTGGCAGCGCCACCTTGGCACTGCCACCTTGGCACTGCCAAGGTGCCAGTCTGGCACTGGCAGGGTGTCCAGGTGGAATTGCAATACTGACAGGGGCATAGCCAGGGTGCCAGGATGCCAAGTTGGCATTGTGCCCACACCAGAGATCAGGCCTGGAGGTGCACTGCCGGTATGTGGTGGTGGGTTGGGGGCCCGACAGGTGGGTTAGTGCATTGGGGGGTCCATGGGTTATGACAGTGGGCCTTTTAAAAATGATGTCCCAATCCCTTCCTGCATTCAGGAGCTCCACCTGTCGGAGCTCCTTGGTGCAGTAAATATGATTAAGTGTGGCCTCAGTGGGACATTCCCCGCTGGGGCACGAAAACCAATAGATAGCGGGGTCGTTCCCGGCGAATGGTTTTCTGTTTTATTTTGGGTTAGATTGCGCCCTAAGAGTTTTAAGGAGACACAGTGATAACGTTGCAGCACTATTTTTTTAAGTGCGTGATGTGCAAGGTGCAGGAAGAACATTTCTCATTTCCCACACTCAAGTCAATATTTATTTTCCCATGGAAGGTGTAATGCAGTCAGATAATTCTTTCACTTTTTTCCAATGTTCTTTGAAGCAGAGTGACGTTTTTACTTTTGCAGCTTCGCGAAAATTACATTTTTAGTAAGGAGTTCTTTTGAGGTTAGAATGAAGGGATATTGTTGAGAAATCTTTCTTCTACATTTGATTACGCTATACAAAATTTGGTAAAGATCAATATGATATGAAGAACTGTCACTTAACATCAAGAGTTCCATTCTTTAGTACTGTCAATGCAATATTTCTGAATATAAAACTCTACGATATAAACTGAAGTTGCAATTGTGTCTTAAGAAAGCTTACAATCATCCTGGGGTATGCAACGTGGCTCAGTTTGCAGCACACTCACTTTTGAATCACAACGTTTGAAGTTTAATTTCAACTCCAGGATTCTAGCGCAAAAATCAAAGCTGACACCCCAGTATAGCATTGTCAAAGGCGCTGTGCTGTCTTCAAATGAGATGTTGAACAAAGGCTCCATCTGCCTGCTTGGGAAGACTCACATGATCCCATTGTACCATTCAAAGAAGTGCATGGGAGCTATCTCCAGTGTCTTGGACAATGTTTATCCCTTTTTTACAAATGGGATTTTTACAAATCCCTTTTACATTACAAAAAGAACTGATTATCTAGTCATTAGTACATTGCAATTTATTAGAGTTTGCTGTGCATAGATTAGCTGCAGCTTGTCCCACATTACAACAGTGACCACATTTCAAAGGTATTTCATTGGTTGTAAAACACAAGAGACGAATGCTGGTCCTAGAAAGTGCATGCCTTTCTTTCGAGCACTTTTATGCACACATTTAGAAGAAGAATTCCATCATTTTGTCAATTGAAAATACAGAATTGCACACTTCTTTTTGTATACAAAGTACCTCACAATGAAAGCGCTTCCATTCAGGAAACAAAACAGCTCTAAAGCTCCTGAAGCACATACACCACATTGATTATGTTTTACAATTATATAAATCATTGACACCTGTAACTGAGCCAATACACATTAGACCATCAACAGAGCACACTGAGGATTGACCTAATTAGATGAACCTTCTCAACTGGGTGGGCAGCACAGTTACTTCACAGCTCCAGGGTCCCTGTTGTTCCGCTCATGATCTCAAAGCTGCCTTGGCTAAAACTTTTCACAATGTGGCCATGACCGCAAATTAAGAGATATAAATGTATATCCTACAGTTCAGCAAATAATTAAAGCACCATTTCAAATCAAATAAAACCCTGACATATCAGACCTGAATACATCCTTGGAATAACCAACATTTAATCTTTTCAGTGTGTCTCGCAAAAGTATTATTCTAAACGCTCTATGTGATCAAAAAAAACCAAATACTAATCCCATGAGATTAAAGCAAATTTCAATCACACACATTTATGTCTATACAAATAAGATACTGAGGAGAGGCTTGGATTGGATTTGTTTATTGTCATGTGTACCGAGGTACAGTAAAAATTATTTTTCTGCGAGCAGCTCAACGGGCAGCATGGTAGCCCAAGTGGATAGCACTGTGGCTTCACAGCTCCAGGGTCCCAGGTTCAATTCCCCGCTGGGTCACTGTCTGTGCTGAGTCTGCACGTTCTCCCCGTGTCTGCGTGCGTTTCCTCCGGGTGCTCCGGTTTCCTCCCATAGTCCAAAGATGTGCTGGCTAGGTGGATTTGCCATGATAAATTGCCCTTAGTATCTAAAACGGTTAGGTAGGGTTATGGGGTTACGGGGATAGGGTGGAGGTGTGGGCTTAAGTGGGGTGCTCTTTCCAAGGGCCGGTGCAGACTCAATGGGCCGAATGGCCTCTTTATGCTCTGTAAATTCTATGATTCTATGAAACCACCCATGTGAAGATTTGTGACTGCTGACTCCCAGGTTCACCCTGGTAGAAGCCCGCGTTTACTTACTTTAATATGGGGAACTTCGGGTGCTGTCATTGACCGCACGACCTTGGCAGATTTGGGTGACATGTTGAAGCGCAAAGGCCGAGACTATCTTCCCCCTGCACACATCTTCCGCCTTTGCAGCCAGTAAGACGCAAAGTCTTCCTTCGTCCGTTCTGCTACGGAGGACGTTTTGGACCACACTTTGTCTGGCACTTCCCCGACCTTGCCAGCATGGTTGGCCCCACGAGGGGCAAGGAGCTACTCAACAGAATCGCTCATGGGATCATCGGCATTTTCAAGCCTCTCCACTGACTCATGGTGGCGATCCACGTAGGCAAACAAATGGAGCACAAATAATTACATTTTCAATATTCGGGGATCCCACAGATCACAACCGCAGAATCTGCCTGATATAAAATTAACAGTTGAAAGGAGATTTGCAGGGGTGCAATGCACAATTTTAAAATTTAAATTTAAAATGATTTTTGGAGATGTGCAAGGTAAAACAAAACACAGGCTAAATGTGAAGTATGTCTTTATCTCGCCGTTCTTCCTTCTCTCCTCAAATCAGAGAACTTATGTTTCTCATTTACCTGTGTGCACCAAAAGCACTGCCTGAGGCACAATAAATGGCTCTACAGATGAAGCAGAAAGATTTTGACATCACATTAACTGGATGCAGCAAAACCTGTCAAAAAAGGTCCATGTGGAATATTTACACATTCTCAGTGCTTACTCAACAGATCCCATTGGCTTTAGTCTGACAGTCCTGAATATGTAAGATCCTACCAGTTTTGACATTTCCCACATTGGTCAATGGAAAGATAGGCAGTTGGCAGCGGCCCCCTCGGCGATTCTCCGGCCTGCGATGGGCCGAGTGGCCGCCCTTTTCGGCGGATCCCGCCGGCGTAAAATACACCAGGTCCGTACCGGCGGGACCTGGCTCTGCGGGCAGCCTGCGGAGTCCTCGGGGGGAGGAGGGGGGGCGCGGGGAGCAGGGCGATCTTCCACCGGGGGGGGGGGGGGGCGCGGGGCGATCTGCCACCGGGGGGGGGCACAGTGGCCTGGCCCGCGATCGGGGCACACGGATCCCCGGGCGAGCCTGTGCCGTGTGGGCACTCTTTCCCTCCGCGTCGGCTGGTGTAACAGTCCGCCATGGCCGAACCCCCCTGCACATGCGCTGGGATGACGCCAGCATACGCTGGCGCTCCCGCGCATGCGCCAACTTGCGCCGGCCGGCAGAGGCCCTTTGGCGTCGGCTGCCGCCAAGCCCTTCGGTGCCGGCTGGCGCGATGTCAACCCGCCGGCGCCAAGGTGCAAAGGATTCCGCACCTTCCGGGCAGCCCGACGCCGGAGTGGTTCACGCCACCCCTTGGCGCCGGTACGGCCCGCCCGGTAGGGGAGAATCCCGCCAAGGCAGTTTTAATTCTCTGCACTTTTTGCGTAAGTTAATACCTCCTAACTGAACCTCACGATGTGCGGGTAATAAATAGCCACCATTAAATTTTCACACAATTTTCAGAAAGGGTCTGAGAAAATGCCTCAGACAGTGGTGAGATTAGGTTGGAGGTAGAAATGTACCACTAATACAGTTAATTTGCAATGACTAAGTCTTCTGTTTGGCTTCACACAGCACCATACGTGGTACGTATAGAAGTTAGTCTTTCCTCGTGTTTGAAAGGGATTTGATTGAATAGATGGGATCGTATTCTGTTTTTTGGAAACAGGGCTGTTACTCAACCTTTTTTTTAATCAGTAACAGCTTAAACCTCAGCTGTATAAAGTCTGCAGATTTCTTTACCCTGACTGGCAGAAATTTGACCAAACGTGAGGTGATTGCAATCAGTTCATGTTTCTCAATAGGCACTTAACTAGTCAACTAATGGCCATTGATGTTAATCCAGCAGGTGAGCAGGAAAATGAGGGGGAAAAAAACAAAGGGTAAATTTGTACAGCCCAATCTGCAGACGTTTTTGGACTTTGAAAATCGGATATGCTAACCAATCACCGGAACGGAAGTAATTTCTTGAATGCATATAATCAATTTCTGACTTTTCAGATCACCAAGAGTAAACCAATTTAAGCAACAAATTGGTGTGAAAGTTATATTTAAAATTAATCCATCAGTCTTAGCCATCTTCATACTTGAAAGCATTTATTTGCACATCCAATCCATGCAATTTCGAATTTTCCAAGCAGTGGAATCAGCTAGACTGTTTAGAGCTTTTTGATAGCTTACAGCTCATCCTTTTAAATCCACCATCACTAAAGTGGCAGACGGACTAAATGCCCAATAGCAATCAGAAGGAGACATGCTTCATACGAGATGCAGCCCACATTCCGGGACATCCCTCTCCTGCCAATTCCAATATCAGAACAATCAAGGCTGCAATTGCAGAAAATTCCCTACGGAACAGCTAATCTGCTCAAGAGTTTTGTTCTTCTATCCAATTAATTGCAAGTCAGTCATCAGGATAACTTCCACCTGGTCATTTTGATATCTGCCCAACCTTTTCCTTTTCTGATTTCAAAGACTCGGCAGACAGACATTTACGCAATGGCTTTTGAGCTTGGCACCTGGGAACGGTGGCATAGTGAAGTCACTGTAGCAACAATCTAGAGGTTCCAACCAATGCTCTGGTAACACGAGTTCAAATTCCACCAGGGCAGCTGTGGCATTTAAACTCAATTAATTAATTAATCTGGAATACAAAGCTAGTCGCAATAATAATGACCGTGAAATAACCGGATTGTGGTTAAAAACACTCCTGGTTCGCAAATCTGCCTCTATCGGCTCTGGCCTACATGTATCTCCAGACCCATGGCAATGTGACTGACGCATAACTGCCTTTGAAATGGCCTAGCAATCCACTCCATTGTACTAAATTGGTGAATTACTTTTGCGAACTGCCCTGCTCGTAATGCAGGCACACAATTTGCAGGCAAAAGGTCCGGAACACAGCAAAAATGATAAATGGCCAGATAATCTAGTTCTTAGTTGTGCTATTTGAGGATACGTTTTGGTCAGAAGGCCAAGAGTACTCCCCTCTTCTACTTCAGATTGATTAATGTGGTTTTTATGTCCACTTCATCAGAAAAACTGAAGCTCAGTTTAATCTTTCATCTGCTCCAACAGTGTAGTACTCTCTTTGTACTAAACAGGATTCTGTGGGTAAGGTGCCACTAACTGAGCCATGTTTGCACTTAATCGGCTATTGTTCGATTATTCAGAAGATAATTGGTGTCTTACTCGAGTAAGAGATCTGGTTGGAGGCAAAGTACTTTCCTTAAAAGTTCTTTTATTTACATGCAGAAAATTCCCTACGGAACAGCTAATCTGCTCAAGAGTTTTGTTCTTCTATCCAATTAATTGCAAGTCAGTCATCAGGATAACTTCCACCTGGTCATTTTGATATCTGCCCAACCTTTTCCTTTTCTGATTTCAAAGACTCGGCAGACAGACATTTACGCAATGGCTTTTGAGCTTGGCACCTGGGAACGGTGGCATAGTGAAGTCACTGTAGCAACAATCTAGAGGTTCCAACCAATGCTCTGGTAACACGAGTTCAAATTCCACCAGGATAGGTGAGGACCTTGAGATGATTGTAATCACTAAGGAGGCAGTATTGGGCAAGCTAATATGGGCTAAAGGTAGACATGTCTCCTGGCCCTGATGGGATGCATCCCAGAGTGTTAAAAGAGATGGCTAGGGAAATTGTAAACGCACTAGTGATAATTTATCAAAATTCACTAGACTCTGGGGTGGTCCCAGAGGATTGGAAAGTAGCAAACGTGACAGCACTGTTTAAAAAAGGAGGTCGACAGAAAGCGGGTAATTATAGGCCGGTAAGCTTAACTTCGGTTGTAGGGAAAATGCTGGAATCTATCATTAAGGAGGAAATAGCGGGGCATCTGGATGGAAATTGTCCCATTGGGCAGACGCAGCATGGGTTCATAAAGGGTAGGTCGTGTCTGACTAATTTGGTAGACTTTTTTGAGGGCGTTACCAGTGCAGTAGATACCGGGGAGCCAATGGATGTGGTATATCTGGATCTCCAGAAAGCTTTTGACAAGGTGCCACACAAAAGGTTGCTGCATAAACTAAAGATGCATGGCATTGAGGGTAAAGTGGTAGATGGGTAGAGGATTGGTTAACTAACAGAAAGCAGAGAGTGGGGATAAATGGGTGTTTCTCTGGTTGGCAACCTGTAACTAGTGGGGTCCCTCAAGATTCAGTGTTGGGCCCGCAGTTGTTCACAATTTACACAGATGATTTGAGTTGGGGACCAAGTGCAATGTGGCAACGTTTTCAGATGACACTAAGATGAGTGGTAAAGCAAAAAGTGCAGAGGATACCGGAAGTCTGCAGAAGGATTTGGATAGGTTAGGTCAATGGGCTAGGGCCTGGCAGATGGAATTCAATGTTGCCAAGTGTGAGGCTATCCATTTTGGGAGGAATAACAGCAGAATGGATTAGTATTTAAACGTTAAGATGTTAAAACATGCTGCTGTGCAGAGGGACCTGGGTGTGCTGGTGCACGAGTCGCAAAAAGTTGGTGTGCAGGTGCAACAGGTGATTAAGAAGGCTAATCAAGTTTTGTCTTTCTTTGCTAGAGGGATGGAGTTCAAGACTAGGGAGGTTATGCTGCAATTGTATAAGGTGTTGGTGAGGCCACATCTGGAGTATTGCGTTCAGCTTTGGTCTCCTTACCTGAGAAAGGACATATTGGCACTGGAGGGAGTGCAGAGGAGATTCACTAGGTTGATCCCAGAGTTGAGGGGATTAGATTATGACGAGAGATTGAGTAGACTGGGACTGTACTCATTGGAGTTGAGAAGGATGCGGGGGGTATCTTATTGAAACATATAAAATTATGAAGGGAATAGATAGGATAGATGCGGGAAGGTTGTTTCCACTGGTCGGGGAAAGCAGAACTAGGGGGCATAGCCTCAAAATAAGGGGAAGTAGATTTAGGACCGAGGTTAGGAGGAACTTCTTCACCCAAAGGGTTGTGAATTTCTGGAATTCCTTGCCCAGTGAAGCAGTTGAGGCTCCTTCTTTAAACGTTTTTAAGAAAAAGATAGATACCTTTCTAAAGAATAAAGGGATTCGGGGATATGGTGTACGGGCCGGAGAGTGGAGCTGAGTCCACAAAGATCAGCCATGATCTCATTAAATGGCGGAGCAGGCTCGATGGGCCAGATGGCCTACTCCTGTTCCTAGTTCTTATGTTCTTATGTTCTTCTTATAACTATCTCTATGCAAGATTACAAAACATCAGGACAAGGCTACTGCTCTTCTCTTAGCTTCTTCACTCATCTCTCTCTCTCTTTGAATGATAATAGCTCATTGCACACATGCTCAGTAGAATTACAGTGCAGAAGGAGGCCATTAGGTCCATTGAGTCTGCACTGTCCCTTGGAAAGAGCATCCTATCTGAGCCCACACCTCCACTGTATCCCCGTAACCCCACCTAACCTCTTTTTGGACACTAAGGGCAATTTAGCATGGCCAATCCACCTAACCGGCACATCTTTGGACTGGTAGGAAACCGGAGCACCTGGGGGAAACCCACGCAGACACGGGGAGAACGTGCAGATTCTGCACAGACAGTGACCCAAGCCGAGAATCGAACCTGGGACCCTGGAGCTCTGAAGCAACTGTGCTAACTACTGTGCTACCGCGCTGCCTGTAGCTATCAGAGTAATGATAGTTAAGCCTTTGCTCCACATCTCGCCTTAATTCTTTATCCCCAAAATACCACACCCACATCTTCCTATGGGATAGTCTCCTTGAAGGTATCACCAATCTCTCCGAATGTGTCATAGAGTCATTGATGCTTACAACATGGAAACAGACCCTTCGGCCCAGCTTGTCCATGCTGCCCAGTTTCTATCACTAAGCTAGTCCCACTTGCCTGCATTTGGCCCCATATCTCTCGAAACTCACCCTGCCCATGTAACTGTCTAACTGCTTTTTAAAGGACAAAATTGTACCCGCCTCTACTACTGTATCTGGCAGCCCGTTCCGGATGCTCACTACCCTCTATGGGAAAAAATTTCCCCTCTAGTCTCTTTTGTCTCTCACCTTAATCCTATGCCCTCTAGATCTAGGCTCCTCTACCTTTGGGAGAAAAATGACAACTATCTACCTTATCTATGCTCATTGTTTTATAAACCTCTATAAGTTCACCCCTCAGCCTCCTACGCTCCAGGGAAAAATGTCCCAGCCTATCCAGCCTCTCCTTATAACTCAGACCATCAAGTCCCGGTAGAATCCTCATAAATCTCTTCCGCACTCTTTCTAGTTTAACAATACCCCCCCCTGGACTTGGAACATAGAACATAGAACAGTACAGCACAGAACAGGCCCTTCGGCCCTCGATGTGCCGAGCATTGTCCGAAACCAAGATCAAGCTATCCCACTCCC
The DNA here is from genome assembly GCF_047496885.1 of Scyliorhinus torazame. Classification (NCBI taxonomy): domain Eukaryota; kingdom Metazoa; phylum Chordata; class Chondrichthyes; order Carcharhiniformes; family Scyliorhinidae; genus Scyliorhinus; species Scyliorhinus torazame. Next base: position 194,955,863 of record NC_092718.1, read on the forward strand.
TGTCATTCTGGTGTGCTCCATGTGCCTATCCAATAGCCGCTTGAAAGTTCCTAAAGTGTCCGACTCCACTATCACAGCAGGCAGTCCATTCCATACCCTAACCACTCTCTGAGTAGAGAACCTACCTCGGACATCCCTCCTAAATCTCCCACCCTGAATCTTATAGTTACGCCTCCTTGTAACAGTTGCATCCACCCGAGGAAATAGTCTCTGAACGTCCACTCTATCTACCCCCCTCATCATCTTATAAACCTCTATTAAGTCGCCTCTCATCCTCCTCCGCTCCAAAGAGAAAAGCCCTAGCTCCCTCAACATTTCCTCATAAGACCTATCCTGCAAACCAGGCAGCATCCTGGTAAATCTCCTTTGCACCCTTTCCAATGCTTCCACATCCTTCCTATAGTGAGGTGACGAGAACTGCACACAATACTCCAAATGTGGTCTCACCAGGGTCATATATAGTTGCAGCATAACCCCGCGGCTCTTAAACTCAAGCCCCCTGTTAATAAACGCTAACACACTATAAGCCTTCTTCACGGCTCTATCCACTTGAGTGGCAACCTTCAGAGATCTGTGGACATGAACCCCAAGATCGCTTTGTTCCTCCACATTCCTCAGCACCCTGCCGTTGACCCTGTAATCCGCATTCAAATTTTTTCTACCAAAATGAATCACCTCGCACTTAACAGGGTTAAACTCAATCTGCCATTTTTCGGCCCAGCTCTGCATCCTATCAATGTCTCTTTGCAGCCGACAACAGCCCTCCACCTCTTCCACTACTCCACCAATCTTGGTGTCATCAGCAAATTTACTGACCCACCCTTCAGCCCCCTCCTCCAAGTCATTGATAAAAATCACAAATAGCAGAGGACCCAGCACTGATCCCTGTGGTACACTGCTGGTAACTGGTCTCCAGTCTGAAAATTTTCCATCCACCACACTCTCTGTCTTCTATGTGATAGCCAGTTACTTATCCAATTGGCCAAATTTCCCTCTATCCCACACCACCTTACTTCGCCGACCATGGGGAACCTTATCAAACGCCTTACTAAATTCCATGTATACGACATCAACTGCTCTACCTTCATCTACACACTTAGTTACCTCCTCAAAGAATTCAATCAAATTTGTGAGGCAAGACTTACCCTTCACAAATCCGTGTTGACTATCCCGGATTAAGCTGCATCTTTCCAAATGCTCATAAATCCTATCCTTCAGGACCTTTTCCATTAACGTACCGACCACCGAAGTAAGACTAACTGGCCTATAATTACCAGGGTCATTCCTATTCTCTTTCTTGAACAGAGGAACAACATTCGCCACTCTCCAGTCCTCTGGCACTATCCCCGTGGACAGTGAGGACCCAAAGATCAAAGCTAAAGGCTCTGCAATCTCATCCTTTGCCTCCCAAAGAATCCTTGGATATATCCCATCTGGCCCAGGGGACTTGTCGACCCTCAGGTTTTTCAAAATTGCTAATACATGCTTCCTCAGAATATCTACCTCCTCCAGCCTACCCGCCTGTATCACACTCTCATCCTCAAAAACATGGCCCCTCTCCTTGGTGAACACTGAAGAAAAGTATTCATTCAATGCCTCTCCCAAGTCTTCTGACTCCATGCACAAGTTCCCACTACTGTCCTTGACCGGCCCTACCCTCACCCTGGTCATTCTTTTATTTCTCACATAAGAGTAAAAAGCCTTGGGGTTTTCCTTGATCTGACCCACCAAGGACTTCTCATGCCCCTCCTAGCTGTCCTAAGCCCTTTTTTTTAGCTCATTCCTTGCTACCTTGTCACCCTCAAGCGACCCAACTGAACCTTGTTTTCTCATCCTTACATACTCTTCCTTTTTCCTCTTGACAAGACATTCAACCTCTTTTGTGAACCATGGTTCCCTCACACGGCCATTTCCTCCCTGCCTATCAAGGTCACGCAGTATTTGTTCCTTGAACAAGCTCCACTTCTCATATGTGCCTTTCCCTGGCAGTTTCTGTTCCCATCTTATGCTCCCTAATTCTTGCCTAATCGCATCATAATTACCCCTCCCCCAATTATAAACCTTGCCCTGCTGGATGGCCCTATCCCTCTCCATTGCAATAGTGAAAGACACCGAATTGTGGTCACTATCTCCAAAGTGCTCTCCCACAAACAAATCTAACACTTGGCCCAGTTCATTACCGAGTACCAAATCCAATGTGGCCCCCCCTCTTGTCGGCCTATCCACACATTGTGTCAGGAAACCGCCCTGCACACACTGTACAAAAACTGCCCCATCTGAACTGTTCGACCTATAGAGGTTCCAATCAATATTTGGAAAGTTAAAATCACCCATGACAACTACCCTGAGACCTCCACACCTATCCATAATCTGTTTTGCAATTTCTTCCTCCACATCTCTATTACTATTTGGGGGCCTATAGAAAACTCCTAACAATGGAGTTGACCACTTGTGCATGGTCAACTCCAGCCCCATTTGACCCGGTGTCGCAACACTAGTGAAATTAGATGTTATTTTAAAATACCCTGAGCCCAATACTCTGCAGTCACCAGGTTTGTAACTTTAAACAAGTATCCTTTTATTATGGACAGTATTATAATTAAACTGACAGAACAATGTAACTGACTATGTAATACCACTTTTCCAACCCCTAACCTTTCTAACTTTTTTAAATTTATTTATGGAACATGGGTGTCGCAGGCTCAGCCAGCATTTATTGCCCATCCCTAAATGCCCTTGAGGGGGCAGTTAAGAGTCAATCATGTTGCTGTGGATCTGGAGTCACAGGTTGGCCAGACCAGGTAAGAATGAGAGATTTCCTTCCCTAAAGGGCATTAGTGATCCAGGTGCGTTTTTACAACATAAACAACTGATTCATTGTCATCATTAGACTTTTAATTCCAGATTTTTATTGAATTCAAATTTCACCATCTACAATGGCAGGATTTGAACCTAGATCTCCAGAGTACTACTCTAGGTCTCTGACTTACTAGTCCAGTGACAATACCACTATGTCACCGCCTCCCCTCAACTACCCTTACTCTCAAAGCATCAGCAATCCTTTCTCTTGTTCCACGCATTTTGCACAAACCTTACCAGAGACTTCTGAAGATTGAAGTCAATTAAGTTTTAATTGAAGATCTATCTTTGTTGAATGTGCTTCTGCAAGTTCATCAATTAAGCGTCTCAAGTCTTTCAACTGTCTACTTTCCTGTTAAACCCTTGCCTTTTCACTGTGCTTCAGTCCATTGCTATGTTAATACTGATAGTTCCAAAACAGATTTTTCTGCAGTTTTATTCAATTTATTTTTTAACTCATGATTTCTCAGGGGCGCAAATGGGCTTTTCAAGGCTTCTTTGAGTATATTTTCTGCCTGCTTTGCCTGGCTTTATCTCTGGTAGAGTTTCCCCAACTCATGCTTTGATTTGCCAAAAAATAGCGTTCAGAGTTGTTAGTTCCTTCTGGTATATTTGTGATACCTCACATTTGTTTGTTCAGATCTTGAATAGTTTGATTCAATGAAGACTTTTGTTTACTGTGCATTTTCAAAAAGATACATACTCAACTTGAAGTCTGTGTTTCAAACCTTCCAATTCAACTTTGATGCAAACATTTTCTAACCTTATTTCTTTTTTTTTTGCAGAGTCTGTGTATTTTGGGCTTAATCGGATATCTTCCCTGCATTCGCAGTCAGCAGCTTGCTCCACATGGCTACCTTCTGTTGCAGTTCAGGTAATGCAGGCTTCCCAAAAGGTATATAATCGGGCCTTCTGGAAAGTTCTTTGCCTCTCTGCAGCCCTCCTCTGGTTTACTTGGGCAGTTATATTTGAAGTTTTCTATCCCTCTTTTTAAGCTCCTTATACTCCACAATTTAAAGATTATATTATTCATCAAAGGCTTTTACTATTTCATCTAAGCTGTTTGAGGATTCATCAGGGCCTTGGATTACATCTTCCACATGTTCATCAACTCTATGTGAAAAGTTATTAATCTGGACTTGTTTTGACTTTCTACTCAGACCTGATGTACTCGGGTGACTGTCGGTGTGGAGTTGGCACATTCTCCCAGTGTCTGAATGAGTGCCCTCTGAATGCTCCAGTTTCCTCCCACTGCCCAAAGCTGTGCAGGTTAGGTGTATTGGCTATTCTAAATTGCCCCTAGGTGGGGTTATGGGGATAGGGTGGGGCATTGGGCCTTGGTCAGATGCTCTTTCAGAGGGCTGGTGCAGACTCGATGGGCCAAATGGCCTCCCTGTAGGGATTCTATTATTCTAAATGCTGGAGAAATATCAAAGGACAAGAATGCCCCTTTTAGAGGTACTGTATAACTTGTGTTGTATGTAAATTCACATTCTTTCTTTACAGAAGTATTTTGTTTTAAAAAAGTAATGGAATACAGTGAACTTTGGACATTTGTATTTATAGACCAGCATTTTGATTTTGATCATACTAATGATTATGATGCTTTTGTGTGTGTACTTAGCATTGGGAAATGCTATCTTTCCTATTTCATATGCACAACCCCTCACTATCAAACAAATACAATACCTCACCCGAATAGCCTCCAATCTGGTAGAACACACACACACACACACACACACAAGCATAGTATTCCCATTTCCCATTCTATCCTCTTGGCATCTCAAGACAAGAAGCACCAAATTAGTGTCAACTAGTAATGAACTTTGGGGTTGTATTATGCAGTAGCATGTGTTTGTAGAGAGCAGAGGAGCATTATTTATTTCATTGGATGGTCATTACCATCCACCATTGACAGGTTTTGGTACAATTCACATAGCTCTCAGACCATTTATTTGTTTCAAATTCCAAAATCATTTTACGCAAAATCCGAAGTTACCAAGGTTGCTAACCCACGTCCGTCCATGAAAAAAAAATCAGAAACTTAATAGAAAATTTGATATCGCCCAATTGAATGGGTGGACAGGAAATAAACTCTTTGGCATTGCTGGCTACTTTGCTTCCTATTCCTGCCAGAAAAGAAAATCGATACAATAAATTTTACAAACAAGCTTCTTAATGCAAGCGATGGACATTTAACATTGTCACATCTACTTTAACCTCTGCCATTCCTTTCAGTTCAACAGTATCGAATTAAGTTGCTTCCAAATCGTTTCCCATGCCAGCTGAAAAGAGCTGGACTCCAGTGCACGGTTTATGAAAATTTGAAAAACATGCAGCGGCAATGCGACCGCATTCTGCAAGGGTTAATTCTCGTTCACAAAACCCCCATTTGAAAACATGGATGTCAGTCACTGCAACCCTGTCCTACATTCTGTGATAATCAAATGACAGCCTCAAATCTTATTTGGCTGCACACTAATGAGGTTTCCAAGAGCGGGGCCAAATTTCTAATGAAACATAGCAACATCTATTTCGCCAATCCACATTGATTAATCCTGGGGGCCTTGAAATGCTAATAATATTAACTCTTGTTAGATAGAGCAGGCAATATTATTTCAAGGCAAGCCAGCTGATAAACAACTGAGAGAGATTGTACCAATTGCTTTTAAAAAAAATAAAATGCTTTGTTTGACCAAACATGTTGTCAAAACGGGGTCTAACTTCTGAAAGAAAATGCAGCATTTTGATAACGGAGATCGAAATCAGTAAAACACTGTTGATATACCGAGCCACAAATTTGACACAAAGCATGGGAATAGCTGACACAGGGAGCAGTCAAAACTGGTTTTAAAAAAGAAAATAAGATAAACATTTGAAGCAGAAGATGAGACAGAGCCTAACAAGATGGAGGAGGGCAGTTGGATTAGTTTTGCTTGAGGGATTTTTCCGACAGGGAATAGCAGACAACAGGCCAAACAATTTCCTCCTGTGCTGTAATCTTGTTTATGGTTCAATGGCATCCACCCGATCTGTAGACACAAGTGTACATTATTTAAAACTATCTCCACAGTAAACTAATAACTTCAGAATGCTGGGCCACACGTCTCTCCATCTACAGGTGTATTTCTCACGAGGCAAAAATAGGAAAAGAGCCAGCTCAAGTTTCAGGGGAATTTCACAGCAGCATTTGCAGTCAGTTCATGTATTGAAAGGAACTAAGATCAGACTATAAGCCCAGCAGTAGTAACTCCTTTGGACATTTGCAAATATCCCTAATATACTGTTTCAGGACAACACTGAGAATCATTGGTGTATCAATGCATTAGCAATTCAGGTTTCATAGTTAAACAAAAATGATGTCTATTAAACTTCTGTAATTCTTTGTCCTCATGCAAAACACCAGAAAACGCATCCAAACATACCTGCAAAGAATATTCAGCACCTCAAACATCTTTTGAGAAATTGTACATAGCAGTGGGCAAACAACAGGATAAAGAAAACAACACTCTATTCATGCAAGCTGAATAGCTCTTTTGACACAGCCAAGGTAATGAAATATAAATTCATCACCACCAAACAATAACTTGTATTTATATACCGCATTTGATGTAATAAAAAACATTTCAAAATGATTCACGGGAGCATTATAAAGTGCGGCATCAAGTCACATACAGGCAAGTACAGTGGGTTGAGTAAGGAGGACTTTGTGTGGGGAAAGACAAAGGAAGATTTGGATTACCTCCGGTTTAGAATGTAGGGACCAGGCAAAGATTGCTTTGGAATAGTCAAATGTAGAGGTAACAAAGGCATGAATAAGGATGGATTTTGGCAGCAGTTGAGCTGCGGTAGAGTCAGGCAATATTACCGAGAGGGAAATAGGCAGCCATGGCGAGGTGATATGGTCGAAAATATATCTCGAGAGTCAAAATATGAAACCCAAGGTCGCAAACAACCTGATTCAGCCCGCTCTTTTGCGAACAAAATTACTATCCAGCAACGTGAGGGAGAGCCAATCCATACAGCTTTCAGATGTATCCTAATAGCTGACTCCAGCAGAGTCAGGATCCATGAGCAAAGAACTGTCAGAGAGGCGACGATGAAGACAAAAACACTCGCTAGAACATTGCTGCTCCAGCCGTTCCAGCTACTTACTTTAGAAGATCAGCAGAATGTAGACTTTCACTTGTCAGATCTAACCTCATTATTTTTAATTGAAGGGATACTTAAGTGTTCATGGGCATTACCTTTCCCTCCAGAGAAGAATGCAACTCAATATGCTACACAGCTTAACAGCAGTTCTGGCATGAGTGCCATCATTAGAACATACGGACGGTTATCAGTACTGGAGGTCAATAAGCAAAGAATAATATAAACAAAAATTGCTCCTGTGCACAGGTCTATAGCAAGTAATTTTAACCTTGGGGATCTAGCAGTGAATATTAACTCAAATGTCTCTTTGGAATCAATTGACTTTCTGGATTTCAATTGAAAGAAATCCATCGAAAAGAGCAATCGCTGAAGCAAAACATTGGCCCCATCAATTGAAAATGTGCGCTGAATTCTCCCTTACCTTCACTCATCTGGTTAAAGCAGAAGACACAGAAATGGAGAATAACCAAACAGCTAACAAGGCTGAGGAACTGAAGGTAATTAATATCAGCAAAGAAAAATTATTGGAAAAACCTAAGAGACTAAAAGCCGACAAATCCCCAGGATGTGGGGCCTGCATCCTAGAATCCCAAACACGTTAGCTGCAGAGATAGTGGATGAACTTATTATGATTTTACAAAATTCCCTAGATTCTAGAACAGTCCAAGTGGATTGGAAGTTGGCAAACGTAACACTGTAATTCAAGAAAGGAGGGAGAGAGAAAACAGGGCAATGCAGGCTAGTTGTTGGGAGAAAGCTGGAACCTATTATGAAGGAAGTTTTAACAATGCACTTAAAAAAACATAATATGATCAAAGCCAACATTGTTTTACAAAAGGGAAATTGTGTTTTAAAAATGTATTAGACTTTTTTGGGCATGCAACTAATCGCTAGATAAGTTATCGACAAAGGGGAATCAACAGATGTGATATAATTGAATTTCCAAAAGGCATTCAATTAGGTGTCGGACAGTAGGTTAATACGTACTGTAAGGGCTCATGGAGTTGGGGGTAATATATTTGCATAGATTGAGGATTGGTTAAAGACAGGAAAAGGAAGTGGGGATAAATGGGGTATTTCAGTTGGCATGCTGTAACTAATGGGGAGCCACAGGGATCAATGTTCAGGAGGGCCGGCCCCCGAATGCACCGTTCACACCTATGTCCACTCTGAGAAAAACCTACTCATTCGCACCCTGGTCAGGTGTGCTCTGTGCACCACCTTGAACTGGATCAAGCTTAACCTTGCACACGAGGAAGTGAAGTTGACTGTGACACTCCCCCCCCCCCTCCTCAAAACCAAACCCAGTTTACTTTCCAGTTCCCCTTTACTTCTTCCAATGATGCCAGTTCAGTACATGCACATTGACGAATACCACCGACATGCCCGCCAACAACTCACTGATGATTAAGTACCTCCCCCCAGATCTGCTAATGTATTCACCGCAGAATGTTATTTTTAATTTTTCGAGTCAACAATTCTTTTCCAATTAAGAGGCAATTCAGCGCAGCCATTTCACCGACCAGGCACATCTTTGAGTTACGGGGTGACACCCATGCAAACACAGGGAGAATGTGCAAACTCCGCATGAACAATGACCTGGGGCCGGGATCGAACGCGGGTCCTCAGCGCGTGAGGCAGTAGTGCTAACCACTGTGCCACCGTGCTGCCCATTTAACCGCAGAAAATTATACTATCTTCTTGGTCAAAACAGCAGCCCTCCTGCGCCCTACAATCAAAACCCGAATGATAAACCAGCCCGTCCCAGCCCTTCCGCAATCTTGTTTGATCCTTTATTCTCAAATGGGTCTCCTGTTGATAAATCACATTAGCCTTCAAACTTGTCAGATGCACAAACATCTGGGTCCTTTTTACTGGCCCTTACATTCCAAGTTATCAGCTGGACAGGAGGTCTCTTCCACCCATCCCCCCTCCCAAACCTCGGATCAGCCATATCCACCCTGTGAGGCAATCCAGCAGTGCCTCAGCCTGTGCAAGCTCCAGGTCCGCCCAAGATGGCCACCACATCCCCCATTGAGCCAGCAAAAAGACAAAGAAACCGTCACCATCAGCAGTCTACCCCTCCTCCTCCTCTCTCCCCCCCACCAACCTCCCAGCCCACTCCCACCCGATTACCAAACAAACAACCCACAGAAGAGCAAACGCCCCCCTCCTCCATCTTCTCTGTCTGCAATCCCAAACAAAACAGAAACAAAAAACCGTTGCAAAAAAACAACATCCCCATCGGGAACAAGCTGCAGATATCCCCCCTTGTCTTCTCCCGTTAACTATCTTTATAGCTAGCAGAGTGACACCCACGCAGGGTAAAAGTAAAGACAACTCAACAGTATTCCCGCAATCAAACCCCCACCAATACCAAACTTCAATGCAGAACAGTAGAGGAAAATGAACACCGCACACCTCGCCGGCTCTGCTCCAATGTCCTGATATATGTTGATGGAGTGGCCCTCCCATGTATAACTTCAATGGTGTTTTGCCCACCTCAGGAGCCATTCCTTGTTTTGGTACCTGTGGAACCTGATGATGATCGCCCGTGGTGACTCCCCAGATCTGGACTTTTGCCTCAGCAACCAATTGGCCTCAAATATTTTATTACCAGTTTCTCGTTATCAGGCCTGTGGGTATCAATCACCTCCCTATCTGACTCTTCGAACTTCGAATGCCCATTTCCAAAGTAAAAATGTTACAGCAATAAACAGTTCTTTGTGATGATACCTCCCTTGGTGTCTACTTTCAGACAATCTGGTGCCAGAGCAAAATGGCGAACGATCCCACTTTACTTATCGCTATCCTTGAGAATGACCAAAATGTTTCTTCCCTTTCCCGGGGCCCCGTCACCAGCAAGATGTGTCCTTGGGACGGTTTCCTACAGCTAACAACATCAGCTAAGCATCTTATGTGGCACGGATCGATACAGAAGAATTTTAACCCCATTCAGCATTTAATGGATAACTAGAGTTTTAAAACTAATCCCGATATAATGTCTAAAACTTTCTAAACTGTTTGAATGAGAGTTGTGTGAAAATTGGGCCTACCCTCTCTGAAGGTTAGAAGAATGAGAAGTTATCTCATTGAAGCATACAAGATCCTGAAGGGATTTCACAGGGTGGACCAAAGGTTTTTTCCCGCTGACTGGGGAGCCTAGAACATAAAGACTCTGGGCTGGATTCTCCGCAGCCCGTCCTTAAATCACGTTCGGCGCGGTGGCGGAGAATCCCAGCGGACTCAGTCTGCGGCCGTCCTGGTGGGGGGCGGTCGAGCAGCAGGAGGGGCCTCGTGGGCGGCCAGGGCAGCGATCGGGTGGCTCGGATCCGTGGGCGCGCGCCATCTTGGGGGGGCCTACATTCTCAATGTCAGTCCGCGATCCGAGTCCGCCATCGTGCACGTCGCGGCTGCTGCAGGTCGCCGCCGTGCGCATGCGCGGACACCCGATTGGAAGTGTGGGGACCCGTATCCGCAGCCAGAGCTGTCAGTCCCCATAATAACAACGATCCCATCTACCCACCAACCCCCAAACCTCAACCCGCATGTTTACATAAACAAATGACAAAAAGGAATCAAGGATTACCCGTAGTCACCCTTAATCTTACACAGCTCCTCCCCCCCCCCCCCCCCCGGTCTCCAGCTCCTCCCGTCCACTGCCTCTTGTAAAACTCCTCCTCCCAACCTCGGTTCCTTCCCCCCAACTTTCCACCCCGGCTAGACCACTCGGACACTGTTCTGGCAGGCTCCGATGGCCGCAGCCCCTCCCCCCACCTCACTCCCGTTCACTGGCCGGCTTAAACCGTGGAGGCCCCCGCCCGGGTCCCTTTCCCACTTGCCCGGCCCAGGAAAGCCCAAAGATCCCCTTTTAGCACACAAACCCCGCATATCCACCTACACCCCAAAGAACCCTCATTTCGAGTGAAAGTCCCGTCCCTTCCCTTGTCCACATATATACCACATTGGCTGCTTTAGTCTCTACACCCGCGCGCAGTGATACAAAAAAGAAGAAAACACAGTCATGAGGTTACATCGGCACATGGCCATTCCTCAATTTGTCAGTTCTGCCACAGTCCTTCTGCTTTCGCAAACTCCTCCGCTGCTTCCGCCGTTCCAAAATAAAAGTCCCTGAGCTTGTAAGTCACCATCAGCTTCGCTGGATATACAATGCCGCACCGCACCTTGCTAATGTACAGTGCCCTCTTCACCCGGTTGAAGGCAGCCCGCCTCCTTGCCAGCTCCACCGTAAAGTCCTGGTATACACGTATACCAGCTCCAGCCCACTGCACCACCCGCTTCTGCTTGGCCCAGCTCAGGACCTTCTCCTTCACCCTGTACCTACGGAAGCACAGAGTCACTGCCCTTGGCGGCTCACCCGCCTTTGGTACAGGCCTCCACGACCGATGAGCCCGATCCAGTTCATATCGGGAGGGATCCTCCCCCTCCCCCAATAGTTTTGCCAACATCGCGGCAAAATACTCAGTCGGCTTCGGTCCTTCAACTCTTTCGGGCAGCCCCACAATCCTCAAATTCTGTCGCCTGGATCTGTTTTCCAGGTTTTCCATTTTTCCTCGCAGATCCTTGTTAGTATCCATCACCTTCCGCATCTCTTTCCCCATCGAGGCAAGTTGATCACCGTGCTGCAATAACGTCTCCTCCACTTCCTTCAGCACCTCCCCTTGCTCTCGCACCTCCGCCACTGCGCTCGCCACCTCTGTCCTCACCGGGGAAACCGCCTCCTCCACCAGCACACTCAAAACCTCCCTCATCTCCTTCCTCACCGTCTCCATGCATTTCGCAATCTGCGCCAACTGCTTTTCAAATTCCGCAGCCATCACCTTAGTTATTTCTTCAGCCGTAAGCAGTGCGGCCTTCCCTGGTGCTCCAGCCTCCATTTTCCTTGGTGACCCCGCGGTGACCTTTCCACTCCCCGACGGACCTTCAGCTGTTTTTTTTCCGGCCGTTTTCTTGCTCACCCTCGACATTTTTCTTTGTTCTTTTTTTCCTCCTGTGTCTTCACTGTGCCTCCTCCGTGCCTTCTCCCTGCTTCTGCCGCCTCTGTGGACCCTGGGACCGCGCTTAAAGCCCCGAAAATGCCGTTGCCGAATGGGAGCCCTCCATTGTGCGGCCGCCTCCCGCCCGCCGTCACCGGAAGTCTGTTGAGTACATTCAAGTCTGAGATTGATAAATTTTTAATCTGCCAGGCAATCAAGGGATATGGTAAGTGATAAGAAAATGGTATTGAAGAAGGTGATCAGCTGTGATTGGTGTGGCAGTGTTTACTCCTGTTCCTATTCCTTAATGTCTTCAGTTATTGAAAGTCTTTTGCTTGTTCTCTTCCAACAGAAGCACCAGAACTTGTATTATAACTTCACTCTCTCTCTCTCTCTCTTCATGATCACTAATCAAGCACTTGCTTCCTATTCAACTGAAAACATTTTTTTCTAATAAATAGGGCTATTCTTTATACCAATGTGATTCAGAATATTTGAACTGACCTTATGCTGTGCAACAGTCATTAACTGCATTAATGTAATTGCCTTGATATACAACCTCTTGGTCTGACGAACCTTGCTCTTGCTCTTCAGTTCACCTTGAGTTCAGGTGTTCTTCAGTCACACAGTAAAAAGCAAACACCAGTGAGCAAGTGACTTTTCAGGATGTTAAATGTTTCCTGACATTAACTGATGCCTTGTTGCAAATTTCGGGTGTTATGTGAAATGCATAAAACACTTGACTGTCCTTCCTAAAGTAAATCATTAGCAGTTGCTTTAATTTGACAGAAATATGGTTACGTTCAAGGTTACCAGCATCCTTGCTGCTGAATTTGTGCAATTAAAATGGTTAACAATTCTTAAACACACAAGACTACGGAGCATTTCATAATGAAACTGCCATAATGATATCAATCATCTTAAGATGATCATTTGGAATACATTGGGCACATTAAACCAAAATTGATCATTTATGATGGATTTCCTTCCCTTAAGGGTGTTATGCAACCAGATGGATTTTTATGGCAATCGAAAATGGTTTTGTGGTCACTGAGACTAGCTTTCAATTCCAGATTTATTCATTGAATTCAAGTTCCACCAGCTGACGTGGTGGGATTTGAAGCCATGGCCCTGGAGCTTTCACCTGGGCCTACGGATTTCTAATCCAGTGGTATGGCCATGATACCACCATCTCTGCCTTAATGATCCTTACCCTCTGAGGTTTCTACTTTGTATTCAGCAATTTAGGACATCCAAGTTGAAAGTAACTAGGGACTTTCCCTCAACCTACCAAATAGGAAAACTTACACCAGGCACTTTAACTGAACGGATCCAATCTACAAATAAGTACACATAAGTTTGAAGCTCGGAATTAACTACTCGCTGCTCCACATTTGACCAAGTTTGAATATTTGGGAGACGTAAACTGCTAATATGCAGTGGTAGCAATATATTAACATTTTACAACTCTGCCCGATGTAACGTTTATAACTATATTTTATAAATTCACATGCTCCCATTTACAAAAGAAATTTCCGATGTAAACTTGTCACCCTGTCTGCCTTCAGTGGTCCTGTAGGTCCTTAACTTTCTGTCACCCGTTCCTCAATCTATATCACATAGTAATAAGTCTTAACAACACCAGGTTAAAGTCCAACAGGTTTGTTTGGAATCACTAGCTTTCAGGTAAAGGAGCTGCGCTCGTGATTCCAATCAAACCTGTTGGACTTTAACCTGGTGTTGTTAAGACTTCTTACTGTGCTCGTCCCAGTCCAACGCCGGCATCTCCACATCATGGCTGTATCACATAGAACCTCCACTGCCACTATCATCTCATTCTCTATCTCCCACAATTGCCATACTCTGCTATTTAATTCTAACATAAAAATCATATGTGGCATTGAAATGAAACAAAATCAGAGTATTATTTAAAAAGAATAACTGGTAGGAGTTTAAATCGGGAACGGAATTGTGTCAATACATTGGACTCAATCATCAATTTTACAAGCCTCTCCCTCCCTCCCCATCTCCCTCCACCTCCCATGTAGCTCATCCTCACACGAAGACTACACTCATTCTTCACCACACAATTAATTTATAGTTCTCCTATAAAAGAACCAGAAAGGCTGCTTTTTTTTCTTCTGCTCATCGTTTCACTAAGAATGATTGATCTATGAAGATTCTGCTTCTTAGCAGTCAGAAGTGAATCACAAAGCAGGCACTAGCGTTTTCACTGATCAGTGTCCAAAACATTCAAACTATTCTCAAATCATCCTGCCATGTCGACAAATTAGTTAAATACACTGGGGCACCATTTCTTTTCATTTAAAAAATGCATTATATTCAAACAATTAAATTTAAAAGTTTGAATGGTTTAATTAGAAGAAATACAAATGATATAATAGGTCACTTTAGGAAACCAAATGCAATCCCAACTATGAAGTAGCACAGGTCATTAACATTCACCAATTAGCATAATAGTTATAATAGAAGTTGCCTTCCAAATGGTACATTTACTTTTCAAGTCTATATTCAAATCTAATTTAATAAATTTAAAAAGTTTTCAGTTGCCAGGATGAACTTTTCTCTTTTTATTCACAGGTTTACTCAGAATAAAAGAAACAGCAAAAACTGGGAAATAAGAATTCCGGTCTGAACTTTTTTTTCTCCTTCTTTGTTTCTGTTGACCATTACAAAATATTCCCAAGTGCATGTCTCATATGAGTGTTATTGCCTAGCATTCCAATCAAACTGTGAGGCCTGGGGACTTTGCTTGAACCCTGAGGTCGTCAACACCACAGAGGCAGCAGCCAACAATTAAACACCAAAGAGTTAGGCTTCAGCACTGGGGATATCCCTGCAACCAGATAGTGATGTGTGGTTCAGGGGAGGGTACCTGAACACGATCTCCCAAGTGTTACCAGCAGAGGTCTAGGGGCTCCTGCCGTGGCCGGAGGTGAGTGTGCAGCATAATTCGCTCGGTGGAGGGCACTTTGAGAGATGTTGGGACACATAAGGGTGGGGAGGTTTGGGGGATTTGAGGGTCTTGGGGTGCAAGCCCTCACTGATTGTTAGTCTCTCTCCTTCTCCAATTCCTTACAGCAATCAAGATAGATGGTGTTGTTGACCCCTCAGTGGCCATTTGCCAGAGAGGTGCAGGGGACTGCCGCACACCCTGAAGACCTGGCCACACATCAGGCCCGGGGGGGGGGGGGGGGGGGGGGGGGGGGGGGGGGGGCGGCCCCAGAGGGGGATGTCAGCGGCGGGCCAAGGTGTACAGGTGTCATTGGTCGTTCAAAGAGATCACGGACAGCATATGTCACAGGAGGCTCCGTCTCAACAAAGAGACAGTGCGGCACCTGTCCCTTGTCCTTGCAGACTTGGCACCCTGAGGAGAATTAAGACACTCGCTGCCGGTGGCTATGAAGGTCACTGCAGCCCTGAACCTTTATGCAATGGGTTCATTCCAGGGATCAAGCGGGGACTTGTGTGGCATTTCACAAGCTACAGTTCACAAGTGCATCCATGAGGTCATGGATGCCCTATATGCCCGGGAAGCTGACTATACCAACTTTGAGTTGGACCAAGCCCATCAAGATGCCTGGGCTGGAGGATTCTCCACCATCGCTGGGATGCCCCAGGTCCAGGGTATAATAGATGGCACACATGTCACCTTGTGTGCACGGGGCATCAGGGAGTGCCCTTCATTAACAAAAAGAGGTTCCACTCCCTGAATGTTCAGCTTATGTGTGACCACCGCCGCTGGATCATGCATGTGTGGGAACGCTTTCCAGGGAGCATGAATGAAAGCTACATCCCGGGACACTCGGAGATCGTCGGTGTCTTCGAGGACCACCCCGGGAGATAAGGGATACCCACTGAGGCCTGCCTGATGATGTCAGTGCGAAGGCCGGAGACCAATCCGGAGCCCAGTATAGCGAGGGCCATGTTGCCACCCGTGCTGACATTAAGCGGTGCATCAGACTGCACAAAAGGAGGACTACTCTGGTGGTCGACTGCAGAATACCCCCCAGAGTGTGTCCCGCTTTGTGGTGATCTGCTGTTCCCTCCACAACCTGGCACAGCAGTTCGGTGACATGCTGGATGAGGATGAGGTGAGACATATGGCCTCGTCTGAGGAGGATGAGGAGGGGCCGGACCAGGAGGGGCTGGAGGACAAGTCCGGGGAAAACCCATGGAAGCAGCCAGAGGAAGGAGGACAGGCAGCGATGAGGGCCCGGCATGCCTGGAGGGCCAGGCAGGCCCTTCCCCTCGCCTACTTCTCGTAGGACGAGGCTTTGTCTATCAGCTCACCCCCTCTCCCCATCCCTCCTTCTCCCCAATCCCTCCTTCCCCCCTTCCCCAAATCTCACCAATGACCCCCTCCCCCCAATGACTACCCCCATTCCCTTCCCTCCATTCCATTTCCCCCCTTCCTCCAGCCCTCCCCCATTCCCCGACCCTCCCACACACACCCTCCCCGACTACTCTGTTGCACCATCCCAGGGTCTGTGTAACATCACCCTGAGCTTGTGATGGTGCTGTCAGCAGGTTAAGATACAAGTCATGAGATGGATGACGGCTCGGTGTGAGGAATGCTCTAGTGCTCCTCTCTTTATGCCAAAGTCTGACTCCTGTCTTTCCCCTGTCAGCGCGTGTACTCACATCACCGGCACATGGTCTGCATCGGGGGCTCTTGCTGTAGGCCCACTGTGCCCGGGGGGCAAGAGGTGGGGGGGTGCAAAGAGCAATAGGGGGTGGGGTTGTGGGCCGGCCATGCAGATTAACGTCACAGAGGCTTTGTATTTAACAGCTGTAACATGTTTTCATTATGAACATTCAAAACCCTCATTCTCCCAAGCTACAGGTGGTTCCCCCCTGGTGCCCACTCAGTGATCCTCAATCTTTTAAGCTTCCGTACTCTACGGCTAGGTCTAGATGTGTCTCAGGTGCATATCAGAGGTGGAGGCAGCAGGCTGCTTCTCTGACCCTGTGGCAGAAGGAAAAGAGTGCCCCCACGGCACAGGCTAGCCCGCAGATCGGTGGGCCCCGATCGCGAGCCAGGCCACCGTGGGGGCACCCCCTGGGGCCAGATCGACTCGCGCCCTCCCCCCCAGGACCCCGGAGCCCACCCGCGCCACCAATCCCGCCGGTAAGGGAGGGGGTTTGATTCACGCCGGCAGGACTGGCATGACAGCAGCGGGACTTCGGCCCATCGTGGGCCGGAGGATCGCCGTGGGGGCCCGCCGACCGGCGCGGCGCCATCCCCGCCCCCGTTGAATTTCCGGTGCAGGAGAATTTGGCGGCCGCCGGGGGCGGGATTTACGCCGCCCCCCGGCGATTCCCCGACCCGGCCGGGGGTTGGAGAATCCCGCCCGTGGTCAGTGTGAGAGAAGGATCATTTTGACTGACATGAACTCGCTTGAGGCAGGTCATCTGGGTGAAGGGGCAGAGTTGGTCACCTCTGAGGCGCAGGCCAACCTCACTGTCAGTGACTGCTCTCCCCTCGGCCAACCCCAGATCGCCAGGGCCCGTTCCTCATAGGCGGTGAGGACTCTGATGTCCAGACCTCCCCCCCGCCCCACCAACCACCACACACGTTTAGGCCCTTTCTCGCCTACTTCTCTTGCGGGGACAGAGAGAGTGCATTGTGAGCTACACGCTTGATGCATGGGAGATAGGGTCTATGGCAGGTGGCATGTGGGCACTGCTCTCGGGACATGGAGTTGCGCTGGTGGGTGCCTGGGTGTGCTTGAACACAGGCGCAGTAATATGATGTGGGGGAAGGGGGGGCTTCGAGGTCCCAGTTGCCGATTTGTTGCGGGGCGGATGGTGGCAGGCAGGGGGGTGGCAGGCGGGACTGATGCCAGGGGGCCGGTGTTAACTTACCCTTGTGTCCCAGTGGAGGTTGTTGGTCTGCTTCCAGCTCTGGACAATGATCCTCCTGGCCACATTGTCTGAACTGATAGCCGCTGCCACCATCTCCTAGGAGGCATCCAGCAGCATGGCGAGAGCAGCATCCTCGAAGCGTGGAGCAGGTCCACGTGGTGCCATGGTCATGTGCTGCCGGGTTGCTGGTTTGGAGGGAGCGTTTATGGGCAGCTTCCCCTCGTTAGCGGTTCAGGCAAATCAGCTGGCAGGACTGCCAGTTCCGCCGTGAAGCTCGTGGGGAATCATTTCCGGCACTAAATGCCGTTAAATACAGACCGTGGTCTCTTCAGTTCAGCCGATGGGAAGCACCCGGGAAGTCGCACCCGATATGGCACTTAGAACTTTTCCCATTAAATCGTGCCCTGTATTTTGTGATAGTCAGTCCATTGGATGAGTAAATCCCAATTTTAAACTTTGATGGGTACCAGGTTGGAGCAATTATGCCGTCAAGAATACCAAGTGCCCAGGCTAGGAAAGAAACGCAAAGGTTCTCCTAACTGTTTGAAAGTGTGCCTACATAGGTGTCAGTTGAGGGCAAGATTGGATCATCTCCGCAAGTAAACACCCGAGAAAGGCTCGCCATTCATCAGAAAAAGTTCACAACTGAGGGCCAGGCAGTTCCTTAAAGTGAGGCAGGAAGAAATAAAATGTGACCCCAAAATGTAACCAGTTTTGATGATTACACCAGGGTCGTGCCCAATGGCACCATCCTGTACTGACCATACCAGAGTTTGCAGGATCAATGCGAAGGGCATCGCATTTCAATGGGACACCCTGGGCACATCTTCCCACGTTGGCAAGAAACTCTGGCACCTGCACAATCACCGAGGTGGTGGTTGGTCCATCCTGGAAGCCGCAGACAAGAGAAAAGAAAGCCACTGGTTGGAAGTGACAATCCTTCAAATCAAGTTAATGGAACCTATGGTCCATACCCAGCTTCATTCATTGAAATTGAAATTATCATCATGGTGTCACTGTAAAATTACATTTAACTTTTCCATCTAAAGCCTGCCTAATGTGCTTCGAATACAGACCTGTCATACTTATAATGACAGTCTCGGGTTTATATTCAAGCTGCTACGCCAGAAAATTCCTGCTGAAGTTTAGATGACAGTACTTAACATGTTCCTGTTAAAAGCAATTTTTAAAAAGAAAAATTGCTACCTGCCACCAGAATAAACTGATTTAAATCAGTTTGATATTTTGCAATTGAGTAAGGGGACGGAAATCCATCTTGAGCTGTATGGCCACCTCCGGGCTAATTCTCTTCCTCAGTGGAGCAATGATAAATTGCATGCTGCATTGCATACTGTTTCATTTCTCTGTTTCCATCGAAAAAGCACTGCTCATCGTTCAGCCTTTTTTTTTTTCTTCATTTGGCCCGAAGAGAAATACCACAATTTTAGCTGAGCTGGAAATTCTTGACCCTTGCCGCATCTCACACTTCCAGCATCCGAAAGCTTGCACACTGATGCAAAGGGAACAGGGAGAGGGACAAAATAGGCAATGCACAACACCAGAGAGTGTTTTGTTTTGTTTTTAAAAGAAGCTAATTGACAGATTGCAAGAATGGACAGGAAAAAAATGGGGCATCCTGCCTCAATTCAGCAGAATAGAGTGTCAGAGCATTAAGAAAGAATATAAGAAACTGATATTTTGTAGTAATGGGTAATATTTCAACAAAATCAATAGGAGTTTCAGATTATTTTTCATTGTTATGCAAATTAAATACGGTCTGTACCTGGTATTCCAATTACATTTTGCTCAGTGCTGGGGCACAGCCCGTAAATCACAGTCCTGAAATAAATTGTTCTGCAAAGGTAATTTTTCTGCTTCCAAATTGCCGAAACAAACGATACGAGATTACAGAGTGAATGGCAGATAGAATTTAAGAAGTGTCAGAAAGTAGAAAACTGCACTATTTTCTTTCCCTCTTCGCAGCCAACTATTCCTACAAACCTCCCTTTCCATTATTAATCCGCTCACCCTTCATCATAAATAATACTTTTCATTCTGTGCAAGGTAAGCATTTTTGGCAAAAAAATTAATATTAAATGTTGTCATTAATACAATCTCAAGAATATGGCAATGATTTTACAAACCTGTACTCCTAGCAAGTAAATTCACATACAGGGAACGCAGAACAAAATTTGGTCATCTATTGACCATGATCGTTCAGCAAAAATTACAGCGTCCACACCAGTGTTTTTTTATTTTTATAAATTTAGAGTAGCTAATTCATTTTTTCCAATTAAGGGGCAATTTAACATGGCCAATCCTCCTAGCCTGCACATCTTTGGGTTGTGGGGGCGAAACCCACGCAAACACGGGGGGAATGTGCAAACTCCACATGGACAGTGACCCAGAATCGAACCAGGGACCTCGGCGACGTGAGGCCGCAGGGCTAACCCACTGCGCCACCGTGCTGCCCCGGTGTTTTTGCCATGTGTTTCCACAGGGTAAGCAACCCCCGTCCCCATCCAAACCCCATGCAAAAGGAGATGGAACTTCATTGTCACGAAAAGTGGAAATTCTGACAAAATGGTTCAATCTGACCTTAATCGTCCAAACTGTGCTCTGCTGCTTAATTTGTAATATCATATTGGAGTTGCTGAAAAACCTTAAACACGCAAATTAGAATATTTGAAATCATTCTCACACTTATTAATCTGAAAACTTCTGCTCTTTGAGGAGGTGACCAAGCATGTGGATGAAGGTAAAGCAGTGGATGTAGTGTACATGGATTTTAGTAAGGCATTTGATAAAGTTCCCCATGGTAGGCTTCTGCACAAAGTAAGGAGGCATGGGATAGTGGGAAATTTGGCCAGTTGGATAACGAACTGGCTAACCGATAGAAGTCAGAGAGTGGTGGTGGATGGCAAATATTCAGCCTGGATCCCAGTTACCAGTGGCGTACCGCAGGGATCAGTTCTGGGTCCTCTGCTGTTTGTGATTTTCATTAATGACTTGGATGAGGGAGTTGAAGGGTGGGTCAGTAAATTTGCAGACGATACGAAGATTGGTGGAGTTGTGGATAGTAAGGAGGGCTGTTGTCAGCTGCAAAGAGACATAGATAGGATGCAGAGCTGGGCTGAGAAGTGGCAGATGGAGTTTAACCCTGAAACGTGTGAGGTTGTCCATTTTGGAAGGACAAATATGAATGCGGAATACAGGGTTAACGGTAGAGTTCTTGGCATTGTGGAGGAGCAGAGAGACCTTGGGGTCTATGTTCATACATCTTTGAAAGTTGCCACTCAAGTGGATAGAGCTGTGAAGAAGGCCTATGGTGTGCTCGCGTTCATTAACAGAGGGATTGAATTTAAGAGCCGTGAGGTGATGATGCAGCTGTACAAAACTTTGGTAAGGCCACATTTGGAGTACTGTGTACAGTTCTGGTCGCCTCATTTTAGGAAGGATGTGGAAGCTCTGGAAAAGGTGCAAAGAAGATTTACCAGGATGTTGCCTGGAATGGAGAGTAGGTCTTACGAGGAAAGGTTGAGGGTGCTAGGCCTTTTCTCATTAGAGCGGAGAAGGATGAGGGGCGACTTGATAGAGGTTTATAAGATGATCAGGGGAATAGATAGAGTAGACAGTCAGAGACTTTTTCCCCAGGTGGAACACACCATTACAAGGGGACATAAATTTAAGTTGAAAGGTGGAAGATATAGGAGGGATATCAGAGGTAGGTTCTTTACCCAGAGAGTAGTGGGGGCATGGAATGCACTGCCTGTGGAAGTAGTTGAGTCAGAAACATTAGTGACCTTCAAGCAGCTGTTGGATAAGTACATGGATTACGGGAAAATTATATAGTGTAGATTTATTTGTTCTTAAGGGCAGCACGGTAGCATTGTGGATAGCACAATTGCTTCACAGATCCATGGTCCCAGGTTCGATTTCGGCTTGGGTCATTGTCTGTGTGGAGTCTGCACGTCCTCCCCGTGTCTGCGTGGGTTTCCTCCGGGTGCTCCGGTTTCCTCCCACAGTCCTAACATGTGCGGGTTAGGTGAATTGGCCAATGATAAATTGCCCTTAATGTCCAAATTGCCCTTGGTGTTGGGTGGAGGTGTTGGGTTTGGGTGGGGTGCTCTTTCCGGGGGCTGGTGCAGACTCGGGGGGCCGGGTGGTCTCCTTCTGCACTGTGGATTCAATGATAATCTATGATTAATCTAGGACAAAGGTTCGGCACAACATCGTGGGCCGAAGGGCCTGTTCTGTGCTGTATTTTCTATGTTCTATGTTCTTAACATGAGATACCAGGGGAGCTCACGGTTAGCTCCGTCGACAGAAAGCCAGGGTAAAGTGAATTTCTCTCAAAGTGTACTGGTGATGTTGGAGATGCCAGCCGTGGATTAGCTGGTCATACCTTGACCTTTAGAACAAAGAACAAAGACAAATACAGCACAGGAACAGGCCCTTCGACCCTCCAAGCCTGTACTGGTCATCATACCACCCTTGGCCAAAACCCACAGCACTTCCAGTGCCGCAATCTATACCCATCCTATCCATGTATTTATCGAGATGCCTTTTGAACGCCATTAATTTATCTCCTCCCTGACAGTGCGTTCCAGGCACTCACCACCCTTTGTGCTCCGCACATCTTCTCTCAACCTTCCCCCCTAGTGACTGATCCCTCTACCCTTGGAAAGAGTGCCTGCCCACCCACTCTATCCATTCCCCTCATAATCTTGTAGACATCTATCAGATTGCCCCTCAACCTCCGTCGTTCTAATAAAAACAGTCTGAGTCTATTCAGCGTCTCCGCATAGCTAACACCCTCCAGACCAGGCAACATCCTGGTAAACCTCCTCTGCACCCTCTCTAAAGCCTCCACGTCCTTCTGGTAGTGTGGTGACCAGAATTGGGTGCAATATTCCAAATGTGGCCTTGTCAAGGTTCTATACAACTGTAGCATGACTTGCTAGTTTTTATACGCAATGCCTCGTTCAGTGAAGGGAAGTATTCCATATGCTTTCTTGCCGACCTTGTCCATTTGTGTTGCCACTTTCAAAGATCTGTGGATGTTTCAATCCATCTACTTGAGCACAAAATCCAAGTTGACAAAGAGCTGTACTGTCAGAGCTGCAATCTTTAAAATAGGATATTAAGCCAAGGCCCATATATGGTCTTGGGTGGACTAGTTCAAAGGGCAAGACAATTCAAACCAAGGTCTTGTCAATGCTCAACCATCAACTGAAATCACAAAAACAGATTATCTGCTCATTATTGTCTTGTTGCCTGTGAGAAGTTCTTGTGAACCAATCAGTTGCCCTGTTTCTTGCTTTACAATAGTAACTACACTTCAAAAATACTTCCTTAGTTGTAAAGCGCTCTGAGGCATCTTCAAGTTGTGAAAGGCACCATACAAATCAATTTGTTCTGTAGGTGTAGGAAAGGGAAGCTACAGCTTATGATGTTTTACCTACTGATGGTAGTGTGTGCCTGTATCCATGACTGCGTCACAGAATGATGATGTCCCAAATAGGGAGTCAAGCACACATATATATTCTCAGCAAGTCTGCTTGGTTACCATCACTAGAATAGAAGAGGTACAAACGGAAGCTGTTCCAAGTCATAGTTTCTGACAACCTATTTGGTTACTTGGGAAAATAATGTGCTGCTAATTATTTTAAGCATGGCAACTTCACATACAATTTATATTATTATGCCACAAATATAATTGTAATAAAGTTTTGCCATAAATTCCACATAGACAATGGGTAAAATTCTCCGCCCCTAGAGCCGGGATCGTGAATCGCAATCGGGCGGCCAGCTGAAATCGAGGTTCGTTGCGGGCACTGAACTGACCGCTATGCTCCGCCCCCCTCCCCGCTGGCAGCAGGATTGGGGTTTGTGCTCGCATGCCAGCGGGAGGATGCTAATGGATGAAAATGGGTCTGAATGACCGATTTGCTTCCACTTAGCGGGCTGGGCACCATATTCTCCGGTCCTGCGTCATTCTCTGATTCTCTGGTTCTCAGGACCAGGAATCGTGTGGGCGGGATTTACAGCAGGTCTCACCATAGGTGAGTCTGACACGGTGGGACAAGGAGCTAACTCCTTAAGGGGGGTTGCCCCAAAAGTCCATCTGAGTTAAGTGCATTCCAATCATGCCCCTTCACGCTTCCATGATGTTGAAGTGCTGAAATCATAGAATTTACAGTGCAGAAGAAGGCCATTTGGCCCATCGAGTCTGCACCGGCTCTTGGAAAGAGCACCCTACCCAAGGGCAACACCTCCACCCTATCCCCATAACCCAGTAACCCCACCCAACACTAAGGTCAATTTTGGACACTAAGGGCAATTTATCATGGCCAATCCACCTAACCTGCACATCCTTGGACTGTGGGAGGAAACCGGAGCACCCGGAGGAAACCCACGCACACACGGGGAGGATGTGCAGACTCCGCACAGACAGTGACCCAAGCCAGAATTGAACCTGGGACCCTGGAGCTGTGAAGCAATTGTGCTATCCACAATGCTACCGTGCTGCCCAAATTGAATGCACTTAAATCTCTTTGATTTGGTGTATGTTTGCAACCATTGTGGTTTTAGCACTTAGACTTACTCATCCATGAAGAAATGAATGGAGGAAGGCTCATTGGAGGTTGTCAATCACAACCCACTTCCAGAAATGAATGACTGGCTTGCAGCTTGATATACCATCAATTATGACACGACAGAGAGATCAAGTGAATGAAGGCTTTAATAACCAAAGAACTTAGCTAGCCAGAGACTTCATACAAATTGAGCACCACCCACTGGACGCAACATTATATACAGCCCCGGGGAGGCGGAGCCAGAGGCGGAGTCCACCGGGGTTCCAACCTAAGCCTTAAAGGCATATCACACCAAACCTTAAAGGCATATCACCTATCTGGGAATACATTCACCACACAGCTAATGGATCTAAAGAGTTTAAAAACAGGTCACAGCTGTTCTCTTTCCAGAAATGGATGCATGGCGCTTCCAATTAAGTGTTACAATTGTAATCGTTTTCACTGCCCTTGCCTGGACTGCTCTTGAGCTTCCAGACAGAGGTCTCTTTTCTGGGGGGGGGGGAGGGTTGCTCTACTTGGGTGGGCCCTGTGGGAGACTCCTTTAATTAGGGGGTCTTTGTGGGGTCCCTCTAGTTAGGTGGTCTCTATGGGGGGGGTCCCTATAGTTAGGGGATCTCTGTAGGGGGTCCCTTTAGTTTGTGTCTCCCTGTGGGGGATTTCCCTATTAAGGTGGTCCCTGGAAGGGGTCTCCCAATTTGGGACCCCGGGGGGCTGGGGGGGCGTGCGGGGTCATATGTACTTGGGAAAGGCAGGACCACCCAGAATATCCAGTGGTGTTGGGGGGGGTTCCTTTGCGATGTGGGGGTGAAGGAGAGGGTTAATTTGTGGGGCGGGGGGTGGGGGCCAGACACTGGACTTCGCTATTGGGCCGCCCGCTCAAAATGGTGGCCCAATAGATGGATACCCTTGGTTATCCCTCTTATTAATCCCTCGTAGTTCTCGCCATGCATAAATTTGCATGGCAACGGATACTGAATTGCTCAGTGATTTGGGAACGCAAATCAGGTGCAATTCATCTCCAGAGGCAAAACATAGGGTGGGATTCTCTAAAAATGGGACAATGTACCAACGCCGGCGTGAAAACATGTGCCAACGACTCCGGCGTCAATGGCCCCCGAAAGTGAGGAATTGTCCCCTTCCTAGGGGGCTAGGTTGCCGCCGGAGTCGTCCCCGCAGCTCCAGCCGGCGGGAAACGGCCCACGCGAGTCTGCGCATGCGTGGAACGGCAGGCGTATTTCCGCACATGTGCGGGGATTCCCTTCCCCGCGCCGGCCCCCGGGCAATATGGCGGAGCCCTACAGGGGCCCAGCACGGAGTAAAGAAGGCCCTCACGGAACCAGCCCGCCCACCGATCCGTAGTCCCCGATCACGGGCCAGGCCACCGTGCCCCCCCCCCCCCCCCCGGGTCGGGTCCGGGTCCCCCCGCCCCTCATCCAGGACGGCCCCCACATACTCACTTTCTAGGTCCCGCCGTGTGGGTGGTGAGTAATCCACGCCGGCGGGTCTCGGCCAGACTCGTTGGCCAATCGGCCCATTGGGGCTCAGAGAATCGCCGGGGGGGGGGCCGCTGTCAACGTCCCCCGACCAGTGTGACGCCGATCCCGCCGGCACCCGAAAAACGGCGCAGGGGAATGGGGAAGCCGGCGCCTGGTCGGAAAATCCCGGCCATAGTGTCCCAAACAGAGAAGGTCGCCCAATGTCATTGTGTAAGGTCTTTTCTTTTTACAAATTATCATAAGAAAAGTCTGCTTCACGAATATGGGACCAATTTATTTTGTTGTTGATTTTGCCCAGAGCTGTACAGCGAACCTGTGGAATCACAATAAGCAGATGTAAAGTTGATATGGTTTGTTGCTTTCAGTTTTCTCCTTCAAAAATCACCATTGTCTATTCAATCTCGCATCCTGACCCTACTCTGAATATTTAAAGAGGTTAATACTGTAATTGCTTCACTTCTCTGCACTCCAAATGTTCCATGACTGCAGGGTCCCGTGAGGTTTATGATCAGCATCCTCAACTCATGCTGGCTGTCAGCTTGTTAAGACACCAGAATTTTGTGTTACCGTGCAACAGTATTTTTAGGCTGTGTTGAAACGTTGCCACATGCAAGAGTAATAAGGTAAACAATTCAATAGGCATAGCATGTTTTTTTTGGTGCCCTTTATTGAAAATCAGTGAAAAATTCAACTTAAGAGTCTAGTCAAGATCAGGGGAACAAATATTCCAGCCCCTTTATTTAACAATGCAATATGTAACTTTCCACAATTCTGAACAACCTGGTTTATGTTAACAATGAATGTGCAGATATTTCACAACCTCATTGATCTGCGACTGATTATTTCCAAATCTAATATTCAGATCAGAAAATTCAATAGCTCACAATTTAACCCCATGGCTTTGATAAATCCAGTGTGCATTAGGCTGACACATACACAAGTTGTTTGCCAAAAATAAAGATATATCTGATCATTATTCCTAATTAAACAAAATGTTACTCTTACTTTTTGAACCTTAAAGTCTAATCTAACTGGTCATCATGAATTTGCACTCAATCTTCTTGACATTAAAAAACAACTTCAGGGTGGCGCAGTGGTTAGCACTGCTGCCTCACGGCGCTGAGGATCCGGGTTCGATCCAAGCCCCAGGTAACTGTTCGTGCGGAGTCTGCACATTCTCCGTAAGTCTGAGTGGGTCTCACCCCCACAACCCAAAGATGTGCAGGGTAGGTGGATTGGCCACGCTAAATTGCCCCTTAATTGGAAAAAAAATAAATTGGGTACTCTAAGTTTATAAATTTTTTAAAAACAAGTTCCTTCACCACTACATTCCTCCAATCTCTTTCTTCACCCAAACAACTTTTCCTTATGGTGAAACCAGGAAAGCATATGTAATGTTCATCACAAGTTCATCACCCATTCCTATTACATCACGACAGGGAAAAGACTTCCTAAATTTTGGGGGGAGAATTTACTTTTATGAACTCTGCAGGTGAAGAATCATCAGTAGCACCCAATAGAGTGACACTGAGTAGGTGGAATAACCTGTGTATGACAGATCTGAAGTTTTCCATTTAAATGAAAGCGAAGGAAAGGCAGTGGAATTTTATATGCCTCAAGTTCCCTCCCAGCCATCTGTGGTCAGCAGTGGAATACCTAGCCCAGTTAGAATCTAATTCAAAGCACAGTGCTAGATGGTACATAACTGTGATTAAGTCAAAAGGTTTTCAGTGCAATACTTTGATTTACAGCATCCACCTCAAACCTTTGTTTGCTTCAATTAGAAGAGTCCGGGAGTGCTGCAGAATGGAGGCTTCAATCACATAAATAAGAAAGGAATTAGAAGGTTTTAAAGGTGCTGGCTGATTTTACAAAACCGTGCTTCCAGTGGAGGAGGGTTGTGGGGGGGGGGGGGGGGGGGGGGGGGTAGCCTTGCACATCGAGCACATATCAAGAAATTGTGGCCGTGTCTTGGATAGTCTTCAATCCATTATTATTAGGGAGTTATAATTATGGGGAGCAGAACGACATGCACAGTGGGCAAGCAGCCTTCCTTGTCTGCAGCAAGCACAATGGCATAAATTTGGCTCTTCGGTCTGATTGTGACCACCTTTTGTTTACAGTCCAGCAGGTAGTAAAATACATACAAATGTTGTCGTTATTATGAATAAAAGCTGCAATTGGAGGAAAAGGAGGTTCCAGAGCAATCTTACAAATGTAAATTAGGCTCACAAAACACAAGATATGGGACCCTTCATTGTTCAGAGACTTACAGGTAAATCTCTAGAAGAAAGAAATCTCCACAAGAGATCTCCATACAAAGTGATATAGACCCAGAATTGGTCCATGTGCCCCTAATATGGCAGGTTGGAAGTGTGTGCACATTTGCATCCAGCAATGTATAGCCTGCCATATTGGGCAATGTCAAACGGACTTCCTTTATCAATGTCTGAAGCAGACTTTAGAACCTTTGCATATGTAACTGAAGGCATAATGTCCATTTCAAATCCAAAACTGCCCTCCCTGCCCCCTGACCACTACTTCCCCCCTTCCCTCCGCCATACCCCTATTCCAACCTCCAAGCTCCATTGTCCAGACCAACTTTGCTTAAACCTAGCCACCAGACATTGCACTGTTTTTCTCCGCTGGACTGCGGTTTAATTATAAATGAGGCCAGAAGCTTAATATCTGAGGAGCTCAAGCCCTCACCAATTAGCTGCAGGCACAATTATGTAAACTTCTGTCTCGTTGTGGCCACCTTTCCTCTGCAATTCAGCGGAGGTAGCAAAATGCGTACAAGTGCACGCTCCATCAATGGGTGCGCCCACATTGGTCCATAACGTTGGTTGCTATTTTTTCCAGAATGGCGACTCATAGTCAGATGTATGCACTACAACTGTCTGTCACCATGTAAGGCCTGAGGTGGATTTGAGTTAAAACTAGAGTGATAAAATGTCACTTTGCATCAAATCTTTCTGAAAGGTCAAAAATTAATTGAACTCCTGACAATTTCAGCATTGCAGGATTCTACTTTTATGGTGTGAAACACCCTGTTTAACACACTACAAGGAAGATTGGATGTATGTGAACAAAAAGGGCATTCCATTGATTTACACGGAAGATATATGGTTACAAAATGATGACCAAATACCTAATCCTTCTACTGCTAAAATCACTCTCAGAAAATTATAGAAACTCCCATTTCTACCCACACTGAACAGCACTAGGAATGATCAATCTGGACAGAAAGAATGAATTTCCTCTTAGCTCTCATTCTATCGGCTATTCAGCAAGGGTAGGACCAGAGTCTACTCTAACCCCACCCTCAGACCTCATAATGCTGAGATTGTGATTATTTAATTTACAAAATGAAAGGTGCAGGCACAGAGGCCCTTTCTGTTACTTCAACTGAAGGGTTGGTCAGGGGAGCCTGGAGGATTTCTTTTTTAAATTATTCCTGATTGGAATCAAAGAAGCCATCTGAATTATTTCAACAAGTACACAACAGCCCTGAGAAATGCTGGATGGCAAGAAGGCACCTGTTCAGGGTAGCTAAGAGGAAACATGCGGAGGTAGTCAAGGAAATCTTATATCATAGCACGTCTAACATACCTGGGCAAATATATTATGCTTTTAATTTACATCTGGTGAAAAACGCTTGGGTCACCCGAGAAATGTCTCTCTCCCTCACAAGCGTTCCTTTTATTCTGGCCTTCTGTGCACTTCCTCCCCATCCTGTGATCGCGTCTTTAGCCCTGGAGACTCTATACTTTAGGTCCTGCCGCTTTGTCAACTCCTGCTCCCCTCTAAAACCCCAGCATAAATTCCATCTTTTTGACAGAGCTGTCCATCAGCCTTCCTAATAAGTGCTGCATGGTGGCGCACTGGTTAGCACTGCTGCCTCATGGCGCCGAGGTCCCTGGTTCGATCCCGGCTCTGGGTCACTGTCCGTGTGGAGTTTGCACATTCTCCCGATGTCTGCATGGGTTTCGCCCCCACAACCCAAAGATGTGCAGGATAGGTGGATTGGCCACGCTAAATTGCCCCTTAATTGGAAAAAATGAATTGAGTTCTCTAAAATTAAAAAAAAGCTTTCCCAACAAATCCTTCTTTGGCTTTGTGCCCGTTTCTCTCTTTCTCCTACGTTGACCTAAAAATTTGTTTGTGCCAGCCTTCCAATATTGGGCCACGGGCATCATTGCCACCCCCTCAGGTAGGTCTTAAAAGCTGTGAGGAGGAAAGTAATCGCGAAGCTCATCTTATGGGGGTTGGCACACCTGAAGCAAGTTAATGCCATTTCGTTATTTCAGATTTTAGCTTTCCTGCGTCTTAGCGGTTTTATTTTGTTCAGGGGTTCATCGGGTTCCCCTCATAATCTGCGTCTCTCTTCCCTCGCTATTCTGAACTAGCTTATCTGTCAACTTTTGGCGCAGAGAAAAAGGTTGCAGATGAAATATTAACCTGCACTTTCTCTCAACAGAAATAATCTGTGCATTTCCAACATTCTTTATTTCAAAGCATTGCTTGTAGGTCTGTGCAAAGGCTACTTCGGGAAACCTGAACTCACGCCTGTGAAGAATGTTACTTCAAAAGCTGCAATACTGAACCATATTTGTTTCCATTTTTTCCAGCATGACATGAATTAAATCAAATTATGGAGGAGGTAGGTGCGCTGTAGAGTTTACTGAAAATGTGTAGCACAGTGGTTAGCACTGTGGCTTCACAGCGGCAGGGATCCGTGTTTGATTCCCGGCTTGGGTTGCTGTCTGTGTGGAGTCTGCATGTTCTCCCCCTGTGTGT
The DNA here is from genome assembly GCF_047496885.1 of Scyliorhinus torazame. Classification (NCBI taxonomy): domain Eukaryota; kingdom Metazoa; phylum Chordata; class Chondrichthyes; order Carcharhiniformes; family Scyliorhinidae; genus Scyliorhinus; species Scyliorhinus torazame. The sequence goes on from NC_092718.1 coordinate 194,986,655, forward strand.
GGGTTTCCTCCGGGAGCTCCGGTTTCCTCCCATAAGTCCCGAAAGATGTGCTTGTTAGGTGAATTGGACATTCTGAATTCTCCCTCAGTGTACCCAAACAGGCGCCGTAGTATGGCGACTAGGAGATTTTCACAGTAACTTAATTGCAGTGTAAGCCTACTTGTGACTCTAATAAAGATTATTAAATGTTGCTCTGCCCATAGGGAAGAGTGGGGATTGGTCAGCTCAGTTGGCTAGATGGTTAGAGTATGATGCCGAATGGCACCAACCATGTGGGTTTAATCTAGCTAAGGTAGTTCATGGAGGCTTGCCTCCTTGCCTTGCCCCATGCGTGATGCGAAGCAATGCCCTTCAAGCTCTCACAGAGGGAGATGCCTGTGGCCCCTGATGGACTGTGTCTAATTACCAATGGGTCAAATGTTCACCATCCACCAAAGGGCATACTAGTGCATAGATGGATCTGGCAATACCCATTTTTAGCAAAGGAAACCGACATTGAAATATCTCAGACACATTTCTTCCATCTCTCACATTATGTTGCTCCTCTTCTGCCACTTTAATACACAGTGGTCTCAAACAATTTTCTTGCCCCAAAGTTCAAATGACAATAATGTAGCTGGGAGCCCAGTGATCTGTCAGTAAAGCTACAAGGATGTAACACTGTTTAAAAAAAAATCAACACTAAGGTTATCTATTAAAACTGGATTAACATGCAACAAAGTATAAACGATCATTCCTTGTCACAACTTTGTTCATTGCGTTGCCAGAACAAAGTAAAATATTCACCTTCATGCAGCATTTCCTGTTACAACTACGAATCGTTAAATGAGCTCCTGCCAGCAAATTAATGGATTTATGGTCCAAGTTTCCAATTTGTTTTGGCATACAATTACTCCAGAGACCACTGTCAACACATTGCTATTCAAGTGAAACCAAGTAACCTATCACAGGCAGAAGTGGATTACCACAAGCACGTTCCAGATAACATTTTATTGGTATTTTTCTATATCTAGTATCATTAGTCATGAATAGACCTGCGTTTATGAGATCAATTACAACAGCGGGCATGGTCTTTAATTTGTTAATACCATGGCACATGTATTCAAAAAGGGAGATGGATGAAAAAACATATTTCCGTATTTTACTGCACAGAAGAATACTTTGGGGAAACCGATAAGATTCTAATCTCTGTTTTAAAAGAAAACAAACAGAATAACAAACAATTACTGTGGAGGTCACTAGCCAGAGGTCCCCTCTCCTCTAGTTTCGAGATTCTGCTAGACTGGACCACCAAGCTTTTCATTGGCGATTTGCAGTCACCCAAAAGGTGAAGTCATAATAATTATAATCTTTATTATTGTCACAAGTAGGCTTGCATTAACACTGCAATGAAGTTACTGTGAAAATCCCCTAGTTGCCACATTCCGCCGCCTGATCGAGTACACTGAGGGAGAATTCAGAATGTCCAATTCACCTAGCAAGCACGTCTTTCGGGACTTAAGCACCATTGCTGAAGCAAGCAAGAATAATCCTTTTTAAATATAATCTTTATTAGTGTCACAAGTAGGCTTACATTAACACTGCAATGAAGTTACTGTGAAAATCGCGTAGTCGCCACAGCGGCTAGGGTACACTAAGGTAAAATTCAGTGCTTACTCCAAGTGGTGTTCAACATGGAGCCGTACTGATTCATCAGCTGATGGTGGCCGGTACATGGACATCAGCAGGAGGTTTCCTTGCCCATGTTTAACATGAAACCATGAGACTTCATGTGGTCCAGAGTCTATGTTAAGGACTCCCAGGGCAACTCCCTTCCGACTGTATATCACTGTGCCACCAACCTCTCCTGGGTCTGTCCTGCCGGTGAGACAGGACATACCCCAGGAATGGTTAGAGTGATGTCTGGGACATTATCTGTAAGATGAGGGGCGAAATTCTCCGGTATCAGCGCGATGTCCGCCGACCGGCGCCAAAAACGGCGCAAATCAGTCAGGCATCGCGCCGCCCCAAAGGTGCGGAATCCTCCGCCCCTTGACCGGCCGAGCCCTAACCTTGAGGGGCTAGGCCCGCGCCGGACTGATTTCCGCCCCGCCAGCTGGCGGAAGTGCCCCGCCAGCTGGCGCGGAAATGACATTGCCGGGCAGCGCATGCGCGGGAGCGTTAGCGGCCGCTCACGGCATCCCCGTGCATGCGCTGTGGAGGGAGTCTCTTCCGCCTCCGCCATGGTGGAGACCGTGGTGAAGGCGGAAGGAAAAGAGTGCCATCACGGCACAGGCCTGCCCGCGGATCGGTGGGCCCCGATCGCGGGCCAGGCCACCGTGGGGGCACCCCCCGGGGCCAGATCGCCCCGCGCCCCCCCAGGACCCCGGAGCCCGCCCGCGCCGCCTTGTCCCGCCGGTAAGGTAGGTGGTTTAATACACGCCGGTGGGACAGGTATTCTAGCAGCGGGACTTCGGCCCATCCGGGCCGGAGAATCGCCGGGGGGGGCCCGCCGACCGGTGCAGCGCGATTCCCGCCCCCACCGAATCTCTGGTGCCGGAGAATTCGGCGGCCGGCGGGGGTGGGATTCACGCCGCCCCCCACCGATTCTCCGACCCGGCAGGGGGTCGGAGAATCCCGCCCCCTTCTCAACATTCCTATAGTCAGTATGATTTGGACAGGAAGAGATATGTTTTATTTTGCCCTTGAGAGTGTGTATTCCAGTTTGCCTTGAGAGGGTCTGTGCAGGGGTTCTCCAGGCGGTGGCAACCGTTCCTAGACCAACTCGCGGGAGGTCAGTGGTGTCTTGTCTGGATTTGTTGTTTCACAGTCAAAATTAGGGAAGTGCTGGGTTTTGAGAAGATTATTGTTTCTTGTGATCAAATATCTGAGGTTGGTTCTCAGGTGAACTGCGAAACAGGAAAAGGTTAATTACTGGAGGGAGGCGGTGGCGTAGTCGTATTGTCACTGGACTAGTAATTCAGAGATCTGGGGACGGGGGTTCGAATCCCACCACGGCAGGTGGTGGAATTTAAACTCAATAAAATATCTGGAATGAAAAATCTAATGATGGCTGTGAAACCATTGTTGATTGTCGTAAAAACCCATTTGGTTCACGAATGTCCTTTAGGGATGGAAATTTGCCATCGTTACTTGGTCTGGCCTACATGTGACTCCACAGCAATGCCCTCTTAAATGCTGTCTGAAATGCAAGCCACTCAGTTGTAGTCAACCGCTACAAAATCACAAAAAAGGAATAAAACCAGACGGACCACCCGGCATCGAACCAGGTACTGAAAATGACAACGGCAAACCCAGCCCTGTCAACCCTGCAAAGTCATTCTTACTAACACCTGTAGGCTTGTGCCAAAGTTGGGAGAGATGTCTCACAGACTACTTAAGCAACAGCTTGACATACTCATACTCACAGAATCATGGGCGAGATTCTCCGGCCCCCCACCTGAGAAGCAACCTCAGATATTTGATTCGGTGGGGGCGGGAATCGCGCTGCACCGGTCGGCGGGCCCCCCCCAGCGATTCTCTGGCCCGCGATGGGACAAAGTCCCGCTGCTGCTATGCCGGTCCTGCCGGCGTGAATTGAACCAGGTCCCTTACCGGCGGGACCTGGCGGCGTGAGCGGGCTCCGGGGTGATTTGGCCCCAGGGGGTGCCCCCACGGTGGCCTGGCCCGTGATTGGGGCCCACCGATCCGTGGGCGGGCCTGTGCCGTGGGGGGCATTCTTTTACTACGCGTCGGCCGTGTAGGTCTCCGCGATGGCCGACGCGTAGGTGACCCCCCTGCGCATGCGCGGGGATGAAGTCAGCAGCCGCTGACGCTCCCGCGCATGTGCGGACTCCCGCCGGCCGGCAGAGTCCCTTCCACGCCAGCCAGCGGGGCGCCAACCACTCTAGCCCCTAAAGGTGCAGGCTTGGCCCCTAAAGGTGCGGAGGAATCTGCACCTTTGGGGCGGCCCGACGCCGGAGTGGTTCACGCCACTCCATCACGCCGGGACCCCCCACCCCGCCGGGTAGGGGAGAATCCCGCCTCTGATACATTCTGTCCATGACAAGAATCTTCTCAAAATGCACAGAAACATTCACAGGAAATAATTACTTGGCAGCATTTTTACAGTTGTGTTTAGACAGCAGTCATGTTATTTTAGTTAGGCATCCATCCATTAGGGAGGGTGTGCATCACATCGACATTGAACATAGTCTGTTGTGGTTGTAGTGGCTAATTCATGAGTGGCAATCCCTTCCAGAGCTCACATAGATAAATAGTGTTGGCTTGAGGTTGATTGATTTGGACACACTCTTTTTTTTCCATCTGGTCATTTATTTTGCCCTCTGCTTTTCCCCTCCCTGCCTGATTGCTTGCCTTCAGGCATTCTGGCCAGTCACAAGGACTTCCCATGCATCGACTTTGATCCCAGTTAATTTGCAGTCTTGCTTGCAGACATCCTTGCATCCCAGACTAGAGTGACCTGTTGGTCTTGTGCCGACAACAAACTTCCTTGAGGATGCATTCTTACATTCGGTACACATGACCCAGTCAATGGAGTCACCACTGACGCAAGAGGGAAAGCATGCTAGGGATCCCTGTACACTGGTGTACTTCCATATTCAGCACTCTCCCTTGCCAGGAGATGCCCAATATTCATCAGGCAGTGGAGGTGGAAGCTGTACAGCTGCTTTTCTTCTTTTGCATAAGTCGCCCATGTCTCGTTACTGTAAAGAAAGATGCTGACAGCACAAGTCTGAAACACACGGAGCTTTGTATTTTCGGTTAGTTTACTGTTGTTTTACACTTGCCTTCTCAACTTTGACATGACAGCTGCGGCCTTGGCATTCCTGGTGCAGATGTTCACACGAAAGATCAGGTTGCTGCTCATTGTCAAGACTAAGGTGTGTGTCATCGGGAAGTGGCCATCCGAGATGGCTACAGTGGGCAGCCTGTTTTCCACAACAGGTTAAAGATTCCGTCTTTGCCGACAAGGTCAAAGGCCTTGTTGAGGTCGATGAGACAATGCAGAGTAACCTGTCTGTTCACGGCACTCCTCCTGTAACTGCCAGAGTGAGAAAACCATGTTACCTGTCGATCTGCCAGCTCGGAAACCACACTGAGACTCAGGGTAGGTGTGCGATGCCAGGGTCTGTAATCTGGTCAGAGCAACGCGGGGCAAAGGCCTTCTCCACAACACACAAGGAGATGTCTCGGTAATTGTGGCAGTGAATGTGACCCCCTTTGTTTTTGAACAAGGTGACTATCCCTGGGTCACACTTGTCAAGGAACAAATGTTTCCTTCCAGCAGAGACAGAAAAGCTCATCAAGTCCATGCAGCAGTGCTGGTTTTTGACTTTGGATGAATTCAGGTGGAACACCATCATTATCTGAGGCTTTACCACTGGCAAAATGGTCAACATACCTTGGAAAATAATTCATTAGAAACATATAAGGTGATCAACGAGATGTGAGATGCAGCACTGGGTAATGTTGAATGGGGTGCATATTACATTTTGGGACTTTTGACAACTTTTTGAAAAAAGAGCAAGGATTTTAGGCTTGCATTTTGTTAACTGATTGGATTTTAAACCCGGTGATAAATCTGTCAGAATTCACTCAGGGAAACCACAGGCTTGCCTCGAAGATGTGCATTAAAACTGGACTGGCTAGTTTGTGAAATGTCACAGTTACATTCTATCCAATAAAAAAATATTTGTTCTAGAGCAGGATGAGAAGTTTTTTTTGAAAAATTACATTGAGAAGCCAATGAGAATCTCAGCCCTTACCAAGCTGGGGACCAAAAGAATGTAAAGGAGAGATTACAACATCTTGCTTTCTAAAATACAGGAGCTTAATTTATGCCTTTATATATAGCTTGAAAGAAAAGTAATGCCAAAAACAAGTTAACCCATGCAGAGAAGTGACAGGGCATCAAGTTTACTCATTTTTCCCCATGTATGAGGTGTGATGCAATATCGAGTTAAGTAAATTGTCTGGGCTCTGACTGCTGTTCAGTACATTTTCTTGCCATCTGTAAAGCATGGTTAGCATCTGGCCTCATCTCACTAAGTGCTTCATTCTGCTTGAAAAGTTTGGAAAGGCAGATAACTCAGGCACATGCGAAAGGCCCGATATCCAATTCGGATCATAAGGAGGTTGTCTTGCTATATCTTAGGGCTACACTATCATATAGATTAGTGCTTGGGAACTTGGGGCACATCCTTCAATACAAGATACTTAGGTAACTTTCATGGGTGTCCTGCACTTTTACAGAAAGTATCTAAGACAGCCACAAAACCTTTAATCCTGCATCCTGTACAAAGGCGGTATGTTGGATGCCAAGGATTATGAAAGACTTTCATTTATCTAGCACTATTCATGAGCAGTGCCGGACATTTCAAGGTGCATTACAGCCAGTTCGGTACTTAAAAATGTAGCCACATTGTGATGTAGCCAGCGCTGCAGCCAATTTGCACACCGCAAACTCTCACAAACAGCACTGTAATACTGACCAGTTTGTCTGTTTTTTGTAATGTTGATCGAGGGATAAATATTAGCCAGTCCACTAAATGTAAGGGTACAACAGGTACTGTTAACTGAGGCCATAAGGGTATAACAGGAACGGATGCGTAAGGCCATAAGTGTATAACAGGAACTTTTACCCAGGGCCGTAAAGGTAGAACAGGTATCGTTATTCAAGGCTGGAAGAATAAAACAGACAGTGTTCCCCAAGGCTGTAAACCCTGGCAGCTCACATTGTAACCCACGGAAAATACTCAAAATTCTATGAAATGAGAGCGTAAGATATAGGAACAGAATTAGGCCATTCGGCCCATTGAGTCTGCTGCGCCATTCAATCATGGCTGATACCTTGCATCTTGTCAAGTGAAAGAAATTCATATCATTCTGACCGTTGCTAATTATTATCTACGATTGGCGTTTTCCAAACAGGACATCAGTTCGTTGATGTGTGCACCTCTGGACAGCAGGTTGGTAGAAATGGGTGGCGTGTCTGTGTTTATACGGAGCATCCCCAGCGTACGTATAAGAAACCATGGACTGCATTCACCTGTGAAGCATAACTCTAACAGAACCCTCTGCTGAAGCACAACATCTGGTGGCACTGCTTGTAAGGCACATTAAATGGCTACTTCCCACTGTTGATGATGGACTTTGTGCTGTGATAATTATGGTGCAACCTAACCGGTCAAGCATTGCTCCTTCACATATCCTTTCAAGAAACTTAAATACAGTGGTATTCCCTTGGGAGACCCCCATGCCGGAATTTCATAGTAAACGTATACAGCACAGCGGCTCCGAGCAACTTTTCTGCAAGATAAACAAATGAAAAGCGACTTGAACAAAATGCCTTTCCAAATTAGCCTGTTATTCTGAGGAGGGAAAAAACTTAGAACGTGAGAACGAGGAGCAGGAGTCAGCAATTCAGCCACTCGTGCCTGCTCCACCATTCAATATGATTATGGCTGATCTCATCACAGCCTCAACTCCACTTCCGGGGGCGGCATGGTGGCGCAATCGTTAGCATTGCTGCCTCACAGCGACGAGAACCCGGGTTCGATCCCTGCTCCGGGTCACTGTCCATGTGGAATTTGCACGTTCTCCCCGAGTCTGCGTGGGTCTCACCCCCACAACCCAAAATGAAGTGCAGGTAGGTGGATTAGCCACACTAAATTGCCCCTTAATTGGAAAAAATAATTGGGTACTCCTGCTCATTCTCCATAACCCTTCAACCCATTACGAACTAAAAATCTCTATCTCGTCCTTAAATTTATTCAATGTCATGCCACCCACTGCATTCTGGGGTAGTGAATTCCACAGGTTCACGACCCTTTGAGAGAAGTAATTTCATCTCATCTCAGTTTTAAATCTGCTACACCTAATCTTAAAACCATGGGCAGCACAGTAGCACAGTGGGTAGCCCAGTTGCTTCACAGCTCCAGGGCCCCAGGTTCGATTCCCAGCTTGGGTCACCATCTGTGCGGAGTCTGCACATTCTCCCCGTGTCTGCGTGGGTTTCCTCCGGTTTCCTCCCACAGTCCAAAGACGTGCAGGTTAGGTGGATTGGCCATGCTAAATTGCCCCTTCGTGTCCAAAAGAGGTTAGGTGGGGTTACGGGGAAAGGGCGGATGTGTGTGCTTGGGTACGGTGCTCTTTCCAAGGGCGGGTGCTGACTCGATGGGTCGAATGACCTCCTTCTGCACTGTAAATCCTATGATCCTATGACCTCATATTACATTTATATAGCACGTTTCATGGCCACCTGATATCTCAAAACATTCTACAGCCAGTGAAGCACTTTTCAATGTAATCACTGCTGTAATGCAGGAGGTGTGGAATCCAAGTTGCACACAGCAATCTCCCACTAACAGCAATATAATAAGGACTGTGCAAGTATACCTTTAAAAATGTGAGCATGTCTCAGTGTGCATAACTAGAAGCAAAATAATGGGCGAAATTCTCCGGAAAAGGCGCGATGTCCGCCGACTGGCGCCCAAAACGGCGCAAATCAGACGGGCATCGCGCCGCCCCAAAGGTGTGGAATGCTCCGCATCTTTGGGGGCCGAGCCCCAACATTGAGGGGCTAGGTCAGCGCTGGACGAATTTCCGCCCCGCCAGCTGGCGGAAAAGGCCTTTGGTGCCCCGCCAGCTGGCGCGGAAATGACATCTCCGGGTGGCGCATGCGCGGGAGCGTTAGCGGCCGCTGACAGCATTCCCGCGCATGCGCAGTGGAGGGAGTCACTTCCGCCTCCGCCATGGTGGAGGCCGTGGCGGAGGCAGAAGGAAAAGAGTGCCCCCACGGCACAGGCCCGCCCGCGCCGCCTTGTCCCGCCGGTAAGGTCGGTGGTTTAATTTACGCCGGCGGGACAGGCATTTTAGCGGCGGGACTTCGGCCCATCCGGGCCGGAGAATCGAGCGGGGGGGCCCGCCAACCGGCACGCCGCGATTCCCGCCCCCGCCGAATATCCGGTGCCGGAGACTTCGGCAACCGGCGGGGGCGGGATTCACGCCAGCCCCCAGCGATTCTCCGACCCGGCGGGGGGTCGGAGAATCTCGCCCAATATGTGTATTGTGTGTTTCTGTTTCAGTTTCGCTTTTGCTTTAAGCAGCAGAGCTCCTGTGCTTCAAGCTTTAAAACAGTGAAAGATGTTCCCTTGTAGCTAAACTTAATAAATGAACTCACAGTGTGTCTACCCAATCCCCGGTGAGTGACTGGCTTCAGGAATCTTACACAGTAATAAGCTCAAAGACTTGTCTTATTATAAGAACACAAGGATCAGGAAATTTGTTTTTGTGATGTTAGCGGAGGGATAAATATAGAATCCATACAGTGCAGAAGGAGGCCATTCGGCCCACCAACCCTGTGAAATAGTGCCCTGCCTTGGCCCACTCCCCCATCTCCATAACCCTGTAATCCCCATCTAACCTTGGAGCAATTTTATCATGGCCAATCCACCAAACCTGCACATCTTTGGATTGTAGGAGGAAACCGGAGCACCCGGAGGAAATCCACGCAGACACGGGGAGAACTCCACACAGTCACCAAGGCTGGAATCAAATCCAGCCCCCTGGCACTGTGAGGCAGCATGCTACCCACCGTGCCACTGTGCTGCCCCAGTTGAATACATTTCATCAGGACCTGAATCAGCCCGGGTCACTGGGCGAAATTCTCTGCCTCACGACCCCACGGACACGAACCACGATCGGGCGGGGAATTGGGTGTCCGGCCAATATAGCGTTCCGCGCCTGGCCCGAATCAGGCACTGATGGTACGAAAGCGGTTCACGGTTCGCGGCTCGCATAGGCGGCGGCATGCAAAACCGGCATTTGCGTTCATTTAAATGTGATTAGTACGTTTGACCCACTTTGCTGTGGGCCTCCACGATGCTACACCATTCTCAGGCGGATTTCATGGGGGCACGGTTTACAAGTATTTACTTTGTTTTGGAAAGTGTTATGACAATTTTTTAAACAATTTTTATACGAAGGAAACAAGATAACAAGCAAACTGTAAGAACCCCATCCCCCACCTCTCCAAACAGCACTATAACCTCAACACTAAGCCTCGCCCACCCATCCTATCCATCCCCCCTCCCCCAACAGTGACCAACTCTTTAACATACGTTATAAATGGCTGCTATCTATGGTAAAACCCTTCCACCAACCGTCTCACAAAAAACCTGACCTTCTTGAGGTGGAAAAACTCCATCAAGTCACCCAACCATGCCAAGGCGCTTGGCGATATAGTCGACCTCCAGCGCAAGATGATCCGCCTCCTTGCCACAGCAAAGCAAAGGCCAGGTTGTCTGTCCCCGCGTCCGCCCAGAGCTTCCAAACCCCCAAAATCGCCACCAGTGGGCAAGGCTCCTTTTCTGTTCCCTGTAAGAACATGATTCACGACGCCCTATGCTGCTCTTGCTCATGTATTTGCTTTGTTTGGCCCCTTGTTCCGCACTGTAACCAATCACTGTTTTGCCGATGTACCATTTGTCAATGTTCCCTGTTGATTATTCTTGTGTCTACTATGTACGTACTGTGTCCGTTCCTCGGCCGCAGAAAAATGCTTTTCACTGCACTTCGGTATATGTGACAATAAATCAAATCAAATCAAAAAAGCTTCTTCCCCGCTGTTACCAGACTCCTAAATGACCCTCTTATGGACTGACCTGATTAACACTACACCCCTGTATGCTTCACCCGATGTTGATGTATTTACATTGTGTATCTTGTGTTGCCCTATTATGTATTTCTTTTATTTCCTTTTCTTTTCATGTACTTAATGATCTGCTGAGCTGCTCGTAGAAAAATACTTTTCACTGTACCTCGGTACACGTGACGATAAACAAAATCCAAAGCCAGAAGCCCACCAGCTTTGAGCACGGCCAGAACACGTGCGTGTGATCCGCCAGCCCCCTCGAACACCGTTCTCATCTATCCTCCATCCCATCGAAAAACATTCTAGCCTTCGTAACATGTGCGCAAAACACTACCTTTAGCTGGATGATTCAGCCTCGCACAGGACGAGGTCGTGTTCACCCTCCTCAGTGCCTCGCTCCAAACCTCCACTTGCAAGATCAGCCCCACTTTGCCTTCACACCTTCAACTGAGCCCGCCTCCTCCCCCACTATCCGTGGGTATATGTCCGGTGTGCTGGCCATCTCTGACTCTGAGCAGGCTAACATCCGCTCGACCAAGGTAGAAAAAGGCTGCTTCACCGGGAAGGCTGACAGTGCCTTTGACCCAGCTACGCACCTGGAGATACCTGAACCCATCAGCATCTGTAAACCCATATTTCTCCTCCAGTTTCCCCAGGCTAGCAAACCGACCCCCTAAAAACAAATCCCCCACCTTCTCCAACTCCTTTTCCATTCCACTCCTTAAACTTCACATCCGACCTAGCAGGCTCCAATAACTGGTTAGCACAGATGGGAGCTATCCTAGAGGCAGCCTTCAAATTGAAATGTTGATGGAATTGCCTCAAAATTTTTTAAATGGCTGCTACCACCAGGTTAGTCAAATGTTTCTTCGGCACCACTGGGAGCGGAGCCATTACCAACGCCCCCAGGCTTTCCCCAGTCACAGACTCCACTTCCACCCAGACCCACAGCACCTCTGAATCCCAGCATCACTCACGCAATTTTTCAGCATTGGCCGCCCAATAGTAATATTGGAAGTTTGGCAAGGCCAAGCCCCCTGCTTGTCTCTCCCTTTGGAGTACCGTCCTCCTGATCCTCGGGTCTTTACCCGTCCAAATAAACCCAGTCACAAGCCAGTCGATCTCTCTGAAGAACGCCTTAGGCAGGAACACGGGAGACACTGAAATTAAAAGAAAAATCTCGGCAAGGTATTTATCTTAATCGTGAAGATAAAAGCTGAATAATCTCAGCAGGTCTGACAGCAACTGTGGAGAGTAAAGGGAGCTTTGACAAAGAGTCATCCAGACTCGAGACATTTGCTCCATTTTCTCTTCACAGATGCTGTCAGACCTGTTGAGATTGTCCAGCATCTTCTGTTATTGATTCATCTCAATCAATTGCTCTCTGCCCGGCAGTAATAGTGGGAGATTGTCCCACCTCTGCAGGTTTGCCTTAACCTTCTCAACCAGACTCGTGTAGTACAAACTCCAGAGTTTCCCTCAGTCCCTTTCTCTCTGGGCCCCCAAATACTGAAAATGACTTCCTGTTAGCCAGAACGGCTACCCAAGCCCCCTCTCCGCCTCGGTGCCCCAACCACCAAGGATGCGCTCTATATTTAGCTTAGAACTAGAAAAAAAGGCCCCAAAATGCTGCAAAATCCCCATAACATTTCCCACTGAGGCCTCTGGATCCCTAACGTATAACGTCAAATTGTAGCGTGACCCAATGCTCCACTCCTCCTCTAACTACTCCTTCCCAAGCTTTCAGAGTCCTCAGTTCCATGGCTAATGGCTCTATTGACAATGAAAACAGCAAAGGGGACATTGGACATCCCTGCCTGCTGCCCCTGTACAGAAGAAAGGGCTCAGAGGTCACTTTGTTCGTGCAGACACTGGCAAATGGGGCTGCATTCAACAGCCGCACCCACACTACAAAGCTCGGTCCAAACCAAACTTTTTCTCCACTATCGCGAACAGTTCTACTTTACACGGTCAAACATTTCCTCCGCATCTAGCAAAAATATGGGGCGGGATTCTCCGCTCCCGGGACTAAGTGCCCGCGCCGTCTCGTTTCACAACGGCGCGAACAGGGCCCGGGCATGACCTATTCTGGCCAGCATGGCGCTGGAGCGGTTCATGCCGCTCCAGCCTCCTTACGCGGCGCCAAATGGGCGCCGCGCCAACCCGCGTCTGCGCAGTTGGGGCACCTCATTCCTGTGCATACGCAGTTGGACCGCGCCATCCTCCGCTTGCGCGGGGAACTTCTTACGCCCGCCGGCCCCTCACCAACATGGCGCCGGGGTTCTGGGGCCGGCCGCGGAAGGAGGTAGGCCCGGGGGGGAGAGGTCGGCCCGACGATCGGTGGGCCCCGATCGCGGGCCAGACCCCATCGGAGGCCCCCCCCCCCCCCCCCCCCCCCCCCCCGCCCCGGTGAAGGAGCCCCCCTCCCCTCCCATAGGCTGCCGCCCAGCATTCCTGTACAGTTCCCGCCGGCAGCGACCAGGGGTGAACGGCACCGGTGGGACTGTCATTTTTATTGCCGGCCGCTCGGCCCATCCGGGCCGGAGAATCACCGCTTGCCGTTTGCGGCAACTCCTCCAAGAACTCCTCCATATCTCTACCATACCGAGGTTGGTCGGACTTGTATAACATTTTGCAGAATGCCCGAAATAACTCATTCGCCTTTTCCTGAGCCGAGACCAGCCCTCCCATCCTGCGCATATCTGCGATCACTCCCCATAATATCATCTACCAGTCTTTCCCGCTCCCTCCTTGCCTCCGCATCTACATGTGCCTTGAAAGATATACTTTTTCCCCTAATTGCTATCTTCAGTGCCTCCTATAATATTGAGGGTGAGACCTCCTCATTATCATTGTTCAAAATGTAATCCTGGATATCCCCTGAGATCCTGGCACAGAACACCAGGTCGGCCAACATTCCCACATCGAACCGCCACCCTCGCAATGCCCCCCGACCTACCCCCAACTCCAAATCCACCCAATGTGGGGCATGGTCAGAAATGGCCGAGTACTCAGACTTCTTCAACCCTGCCAGCAGCGCCCGGCTCATGACAATCCTGGAAAACACGTTATGTACTGAGGAAAAGAACGAAAACTCTTTCTCCCCCAGATGCCCGAACTGCCAAGGGTTTGTGGGCCTCCTGGAGAAACATCACATCTGCCCCCAGATTCTTGAAATGTGCAAAGACCCGTGCTCTTTTGACTGGGCCCCCAGGCTCCACACATTCCAGGTGACCACAGTAGTTGGGAGTCTCTCACCCCCTTCAACCGGGACAGGTCATAGCTTCACCGATGATTCCCAGGCCACAGGCCCAGCTAAGATGGTGACCTGTCCCACTCCATCCCAGGGAGCAGACAGCCTGCCACCTCCTCCTGCACCCTCACTGTCCCTCCAATGTTCTAGACCCATTGAGCCTAACTGGCCCAACATGTTGCAGCTCCATCCCCCACTTGATTTCCGTTAACTAGCCTACTTCCTGACGCTAGCAAGCTGACCACCCCCCTGGCCCCACCTATTCCCTAACCACTGTCTTCGCTCCTGCCCCAAGCTCGCCCCTCCCCCCAACCAAATTAAACAAAAGCCCTAAACTCAGTGAAACCCATCCCCCCAACACCCCAACAACTACTAAACCCGTATAAAACAGTAAACATGAAAACAGAGCAGAGGAAACATTCCCTAACTAACCATCTCTACCATAACCCCAACCCAAGTAGTATAAACATAAAGAACTCTAACCACCCATCACCCCACCTGCATACCACAGAACATGCCCAGCCCATGGTCTCTGATGAAGTCCTCAACGTGCTCAGAAGTTTCAAAATAAAAGTCCTTCGAGTCACACGTGACTCTCATCTTTGCAGGGTACACCACCCCAAATCGCACTCCCCGATTGTACAAGACCATCTTCACCTTATTGAAGGCAGCCCGTCACCTCACCAGCTGATGTCTTGGAAAATTCTCACCATGTTACCATCCCAGTCAATGCTCTTGCATTTCTTGGCCCACTCCAAGACCCACCCCTTCCTCCCGAAGCTGTGGAACCGAATGATCACCGCACGCAGTGGCTCAATTGGTCCCGACTTCAGCCTCAAAGCCCGGTGTATCCTGTTCTCCATAATCATCAAGTTTTGCCTTGAGGCCCCTATTTCTGTTGCCGACAATCACTATTTTGGTTTCCAACGATGCGGATCGGTCCTCATGCTGAAACAGGACCTCCTCCACACCGTTCAACTTCTCAGCCTGCTTGCCTGTTGGCTTAGCCGTCTTACCCGGCTGCTCATTGACTGGGCCCAAAGCCTCCGCCACCATAACTTTAAATGATGCCCTCATCTCCTGGCCATGCTACATCCAGAATGCCTCAGGACTCAGGGATCACCTGTCCATCTCCCCACCGAACCTTTCCAGCTCTTTTGTCATCATTATCACCATCATATCAAGGGGATGGGCGAGACCGCTACCCCCGCCACCTTTGTTAAATTCTTGCTTGGGCTCGGCACTTGGAATTCCCTCCACTACCTCTCTTCAATGTCGACCTCAACTTCACCCGATTCACTGTCTTCTTCTCCGCCGGGCCGTCGGGTGAGAACCCAAAATTCCTGGCACAAAGAGCAGAAAAGCCCGTAGTACCGGCATCTGCACGGGGGCCACCTAAAGTGAATCCAGTTGTTACACACCAGAGGTCCTACAGGTACTTACAAATGGGGACTGGGCGCCACGGCGACTGAGGGGGAGAGAGAAGGTAAGCAAAGTTTGAAAAATTATTTAAAATTGTAGAACTTGCTCGGGGATGGTTGCCATTCCGGATGTAGCAGGGATCGACTTTGTGACAGCTCCATGGATGCGGGGTGTCTGGCCTGGCTCAGGCTGCCATTGCTGCAGTATGACTTTTAAACGCACCCATTTGGTACAAGTTACAGGCCCCTGGCTGCTCACTCTGCTGATTGCTCACCGTAGCCTGCAAATGTTCACAGATCCTCTGGTCATTTGGGAGCCCACCCTGGCCACCCCTCTGGAAACCCTCAGACTCCAGCTGACCCATCAAGGTGATGGGCGTGGCCAAGCTCAATCAGTGGCACACCAGGTGCCACTAACAGCTCTCAGGGCAGAGGCCTCACCAGTGACACTAACAGCTAGGCCACTCTGGTTCTGCGTCTGCATCTCCACCAGTGACGGGATCGTACTTTCTGGGAGGGTGAAACCCATCCAGACTACAGCGGTTTCTTGGGATCGGAAGCCCTCCGACTACCCGCTCCCATTGGAGTCCCTACCTCCACCTGATGTGCTGCAGCATTTGTGACGTGTGCACCAGATGGTGACCCAGCAGCCTCTTCACTAAAATGCCCCACCGAGCTGATAGTCACTGCGATGGTGGCGGGTACAGCTAAACGCAGAGCCGAGAGGTTGTGTGGATCCCGGGCTGGTCCCGTGGGATGTGCTGGGTTTGTGGCTGGGAGTGAGGTACCACAGATAGGCCGGCATGGTCTGATGGTGATCCTGCAAAATAAAAGACAAGACAAATGGTGAAATCTTGGGAAGGAGTGGTCGAGAGGAGAGGGTGACTCACTTTCTATAGCGACATCACTTTGCTTTAGGGGTGCACTGGTTATCGCATTCCGACCTCCACCTCAGAGATGGGCCTCACCTGCACGCCCTGAATAATGCCATCGCCCTCTGCATGGTGAGGACGAAGGCCCGGATGTCCGGGACCCACCCCATCGCTCTTCTCCTGCTCTCTCCTGTTATGGGCTGTCTTTTCCTAGGGGACACATAAAGGACATGGTGAGACTTATGGAGGCGAGTTACACGTTGGGGGGGGGGGTCTTCATCTGGATCTGGTAGCAAGTGTGTACAAGGCACCTGGCCAAAGAGAATACAGGTGTTGGGTGGAGGGAGTGCGGGCAGGTGGGTTTTGATTGGCCTCTATGGGAGTGGAGGCGTGATGTGAGGAGTGAAGGACAGGAGTGATGCCGGGGCACAGAGGTGGTGCCTCACCTGAGCTGCCCTAAGGAGGGTGTCCATTTTCTTGCGGCACTTGTGTGCCAATCTGCCTCGTGAGGGTCACCGTGCTGACAGCCTTGGACACCTCCACCAGTGCCAGTTGACAACCGCGGGCAGTCGCCTCCTGCCCACAGAGGAAGAGGGTGTCCCGCCTCTCCTCCACCACATCCAACATTCTCTCGAGCTCCGCGTCTGCGAAGAATGGTGCTGCTCTTTGTGCAGCCATCGTCTTGGCTGGAATGAAAATGTGTGGAGTGGGGAGCTTACAAACATCGCCAAGCTCTCCAGCGCCAATTGTGGTCCAGCAAATGTGACACCGGCGGGAATGAGAATTGCTCTAAATTCACGAGGAAAGAGTGCTGGCCTGTTAGCATGTTTGGAATTGCTCCAGAAATAGCACTCCCAACCGGAACGCGAACCGCACGCAATTCAGTCCCGGCGTCAACACTCAAGTCTCCCAAACGGAGAATTCCGCCCACTAACTCTGCACCCCTGCAGATGCTGCCTGATGTGCTGAGTATTTTCAGCCTTTGTTTCAGATTTCCAGCATGAGCAGTATTTTACTTTTGGCTCAGTGTGTCTGCACATTCTCCCCGTGTCTGCGGGGGTTTCCTCCGGGTGCTCCGGTTTCCTCCCACAGTCCAAAGACGTGCAGGTTAGGTGGATTGGCCATGATAAGTTGCCCTTAGTGACCAAAAAGCTTGGGTGGGGCTATTGGGTTGCGGGGATGGGGTGGGAGTGAGGGCTTAAGTGGGTCGGTGCGGACTCGATGGGCCGAGTGGCCTCCTTCTGCACTGTATGTTCTATGTGCCCTTGCGCTGATTTTACAGTGAGCTGTGAAGATTGTCCCTATTAGGATGTCAAAGAGAAAGAGCTAAAATACAAGGAAAGAAGTATGAACCGGCTGCGAAAAGAAGCAATGCCTGGAACAAGCCTTTGTATGGATAATGAAGGTTTGAATGTGCTCTGTTCTCACCTTCACATTAACTACATAGAATAAGTACTGTTCTGCCAAAGCCTTCAGTCTGATAGTCCTCCTGATGTTCATATTACAATGAAGGAACATAAAAAGGCAATTCAGCCAATTCAATCCATTCTGATCACCAAGGTTGATTTGATTCTAAGTAGATCATTTTATCTCTGCCCAGCTTCAATTCCAAGCCTTTAAGCCTCTGTGTCCTGATGGGAACATTATGAACTTAGTTATTCCCTTTGTAATTGCTTATGCTATGCCTATAGCCTGTATAGTGGCTGCACTTTATAGTAGTTCCATCCAAGTGCGGAGCTGTTCCTTGTGTCATGTTCAACTCACAATATCCTAAGGTTATAATCTTACCCTTATTTCGTAGGCGCTTGTTTACATTTATATTTTGGGTTAGCTAACTTCTTAATTACTGCTGAACAACATCACTGTTCTTGAAGAACAATGTGATAATTATGGAATGTCAAATTGCCCCAGACAAAATGATCAGTTTTTAAAAATTTGGTAATGACACTTCAACCTCAACTGCTATGTCCCAATTATTTATTTCGCTCTCTGTTTCATTTTAAAAGTGTAACAATTCAGTGCTTTTTTAACTTCCTGATTTGCTCGCTGAGAGAATGCTTCACTGTGATTGGCTCCTTAACCTGCTTGAAGACATCACTGCTGCTGCCTGGACATACCCTTGACCTGGTGCGGGGTTCAAATGTACATAGGGTAAGGAGAGATCCATGCCACAGCGCTCACTAGATTTCTGTGGGCAACTTTCCTTAAGGTCAGCAGCGAGCACCACCACTCGTGATCGCTGACCACGAAATCTAGGCCCATTTACATTCTTGTGCAGTGGCGCTTTTCGTCTTGGTTTTCCGTCCCTGATATTTTTGGATTCCTTGACCCATTTGATCTGCACTATTGGGGTAGGTCTTTCGATCCCTAAGGCTGGGTGTGGACTGAAGAATCTAAATAGGAGCTAGACCCACATCACTTTTGTGTTTTGTGCTGAGCACAGTTTTCTGCTGAGTAGCCAGTCCTTTTCAGGACAAATGGGATCTCTCGCAGAAACAAACGATAGCATTATGTGGACATGGGAATGCAGTGAGTGAACACTTCATCGCTTGGTACAGTTGTGCAAGTCAGCCTTCCTTTGCTAATAAGATCCACAAGACCTCCCTTTCTCGACAGTGTTGCCTTATTCTGGAATGGTTTAAATGGAATGGTTAACGGGCAGCACGGTAGCATAGTGGTTAGCACTATGGCTTCGCAGCGCCAGGGACCCGGGTTCAATTCCGGTTTGGGTGACTGTGGGGGGTCTGCACATTCTCCCTGTGGGTTTCCTCTGGGTGCTCTGGCTTCCTCCCACAGTCCAAAGATGTGCAGATTAGGTTAGATGGGGTTGCTGGGGTACAGAGATGGGGGGGGGGGGGCTTAAGTGGGGTGCTCTTTCCAAGAGCCGGTGCAGACTCGATGGGCCGAATGGCCTCCTTCTGCACTGTAAATTCCATGATTCTATGCAATGGAAACAATTACTGCAGTTTTTAAAAGGGTAGATTTTGCTTCCCTCCCCCACTCTCATCCCCACCCCATGCCTACCTGTGCATGCGCGCACCCACTCACATACGACTAGGCCTGAAGTTCAAAGTGAACATGTGATTGAAACAAATCCTGGAAAACCTTTGGAACCCTGTGAACACTGCACTCACCATACAGTTGTTCCATCGGTTTCTTTGGCCACAATGATGATCTACCATCGTGACTCAGTTGGAGGCATGAGCTGAAAGTTGACATTCCAGTCACCAATAAAATACCAAATCAACCTACAATTAAATCATACACAAGGCGCATGCATTGTGCTAAAGACTGACTCAACTATTGACTCCATTACATTAATTCAGCACCACTCCTCCGATCCTGAAGCAGTGCATGTCCAAATGCAGCAAGACATTGACATTATCCAGTCTTGTGTTGAGGAATGGCACAATGACCATCTCCAATGACAGAGAATCTAACCATCTCCCTTTGATATTCAATGACCAATATGGGGAGTCAATGGCGTAGTAGTATTCTCGCTGGAAAAGTAATCAAGAGACCCAAGGTCTCTGAGGACCTGTGTTCGAATCCCACCATGGCAGATGGTGGAATTTGAATTCTATAAAAAATCTGGAATTCAAACTCTACAAGGACCATTGTCGATTGTAGTAAAAACCCATCTGGTTCACTAATGTCCTTTAGGGAAGGAAATCTGCCATCCTTACCTGCTCTGGCCTACATGTGACTCCAGATCCACAGCAATGTGGTTGCATCTTAAATGCCCTCAGGGATGGGCAATAAATACTGATCCAGCCAGCGACATCCACCTCCCATGAACAAATAAAAAAATTAATATGAGAACAGAAAATTCCCTGCTATCAACAGCAGGAAAATGACATCAATGGTAAGAGAGTGGTATTAGTGATCGGGACTGATTGCCTCAGACTTTGCAGCTCAGTTGGAGATCCTTCTGCAACTTGAGATGAGACGAGCAATTTGATTGCAAGCGAGGACTAATTGTCTGGGTTGCCCAGTACTGCTTAGATGGCAGATTCAGCGAAGCTTTACTTATCAATGTATGCTTCATGCTGGCAGCGCTGCTGTGAATCCAATGCACGAGCAGCCATTTTGTCATCCACTCCCCTCTCCCAAATTACCCTAAGACAGGAAAATTGTTAGGTTAGTGGTCAGGGGTCATCCTTGTGTCAGGCAAAAGTCCCGGTGCACCAAAGGTGTGCTCCCAGTTCCAATAAATTGGAAAATCTAAGCTGCATTGCTTTCCCTTGAGGCATGCAAATATAGTCGACAGTATTATGCTTTTGCAGCCTCTGCATAAAAGAATGTCCAAAGTACTTGAATGTTAATAATAAATGGTTGAAAACTTGTGCCTATTCAGGCTGGCGATGACAACCGTATATCATGTAACCGGATTGTGTTGGAATGATTTGACATGAAGCCCTTGGGAGAAGATACTGTGACAAGATTATAAATTGT